>NC_089233.1:21886394-23086394 GCF_963924675.1 Phocoena phocoena
CATCTAGGAGCCCACCCTGAGTCACCTCACTAGAACAAAACGTACTCTTATTATCCATGAAATTACAAGGGTTTCATGGGCTCTGTGCTAGGAACCTGGGGCAGAGACCAATATATATTTTTCCTTTATTTCACAGTGGGTCTGCTACCACTCTTCTGGGCCCTTGCAAGAAGCTGATAGGTTAACCACATGGTATTTACTCTATATCTCTCATACAAAAGGGAAGAAGAATGGATTCTTATCAGAGGGAGTCTATCACACTGAGAGGATCTACCTATATTAGGCTAGGCTACATGCTGTAACAAAGAGACCCAAGATGTCATGATTGAAAATAATAGTTTATTCTTGCTCGGGATAGCTCCAGATTGGTGGGGAGACATATTGTGTGCATTCAGAGACTCAAGGAGATGGTGGCTTTACATCTTTAACATATAGCCTTCAAGGTCATTCTAAGTGTTGATATCCTAGACTGTTGGCAGGAAGAAAGAGCATGGAGGAATATGCAAGGACAGTTTCATGTGCTGTACCCGAAAGTTATACTTATCACTGCTTCCTACTTCTCACTGACTGGAACTCAATCACATGACCATACCTAATATGGACTGAATTGTGTCTCCCCCAGATTCATATGTTGAATCCTGTCTTAGTCCATTCAGGCTGCTATAACAGAGTACCATTGGCTGAGTAGCTTATAAACAATAGAAATCTATTTCTAACAGTTCTGGTGGCTGGGAAGTCCAAAATCAAGGCTCTAGCAGATTTGTTGTTTGTTGAGAGCCTGCTTCCTTGTTCACAGACCACCATCTTCTCATTGTATCCTCACATGGAAGAATGGGTGAGGGGTCTCTGGGGTCTCTTTTATAAAAACACTAATCCCATTCATGAGAGCATAGCCCTCATGACCTAATTATCTCCCAAAGGCCACCTCAAAATAACTGTTACAGGCTTGAGGACACAGGGGGGAAGGGGAAGCTGGGACAAAGTGAGAGAGTAGCATTGACATATATACACTACCAAATGTAAAATGGATGGTTAGTGGGAAGCTGTTGCATAGCACAGGGAGATCAGCTCCATGCTTTGTGACGACCTAAAGCGGTGAGAAAGGGAGGGTGAGAGAGAGGCTCAAGAGGGAGGGGATATGGGGATATATGTATACATATAGCTGATTCACTTTGTTGTTGTACAGCAGAAACTAACACAACATTGTAAAGCAATTATACTCCAATAAAGATAAAAAATTTTTAAAAGTACTGTTCCATTAGGGATTAATTTCAACTTACAAATTTTGGGAATACACAGACATTCAGTCTGTAGCAAAGCACTAATGCCCTGTGTGACTGTATTTGGAGACAGGGCCTATAAGGAGATAATAGGACTAAAGGAGGTAAAAGGATGAGGCCCTAATCCAATAGGGTTGGTGCCCTTACAAGAAGAGAAACAGACAGAGCTTCTTTCCTCTCCACCATGTGAGGACACAGCGAAAAGGCGGCTATCTGCAAGCCAGGAAGAGAGCCTTCACTAGGGACCAAATAGGTCAGTACCTTGACCTTGGACTTCCTAGCCTTTAGAACTATGAGAAAATACATTTTTTGTTGTTTAAACCACCCAGTCTGTAATATTTTGTTATGGTAGTCCAAACTGACTGGTAAAATACT
The DNA here is from genome assembly GCF_963924675.1 of Phocoena phocoena. Taxonomy (NCBI): domain Eukaryota; kingdom Metazoa; phylum Chordata; class Mammalia; order Artiodactyla; family Phocoenidae; genus Phocoena; species Phocoena phocoena. The sequence goes on from NC_089233.1 coordinate 21,888,050, forward strand.
CAACTAAAAATGCAGAGGAGGCTGGGAAATATAATCCAGCTCTGAGTCCAAAAGTGGAGAATACTATGAATCCATGTAGCACAATAGATAAGTTTTCTGTATAGCAAGTTTCTGAATTGTATAAAAATTCATTTCTAAAATCCCAGCAGCATCTGTAAAGATGTTTTAATCATTTTCTCATCAGTTTGATACAATTAGCTTCATTGTGGAGGGGTCTCCACACATTAAGAAGGAATATCAAGGACTGAAAACATTGAGAGGAGTGGTTTTTATCTATCTGTAGTGTATGACCATCAACATGTAATGATCAATTAATAATAACAAAAACTATTATAGCTATTATTGCTAACATTTCTTGAGGGCTACTAGGCATGTGCTAGGCATGGATATATTGCAAATAACTTGTTCCTAATTGTAGTTAAAATGCTGAAGACTCATTCATTAGCTTTTGTATAAATTAGAGCATATTCAAATTATCCCTATAATAACTATTTTTTCACAGTCTTGTGTTCAAGGATAAGTGGGCAGTTAGATCTAGTGGTCCCAGTCGATGAATGTAAGTTTCTCTATGCCACCAGAAATTACCTGCAGCACATGAGGGTAAACTTGCTGGTGTACTGTTAAGAGGAGTGATTAGAAACTAATTTAGTGTTCTACTTCAACATAAAGTTGAGGAGTTGCTGCTGTTGGTAGTGGTGATATTGGTTATTGTTTTGGTCTAAATCTGTATTTTACCCATGGTGTATCTGTTAAGAGTATAAGCTTTGGAATCAATTAAACTAGTTCAAATCCTGGCTCTAACATCTACACATCATGTTGCTTTGGATAAAGTTACTCAGCCTCCCTTTCTTCCATTGTAAAATGTTGATAATAATAGTTCCTAACTCTTGGAATTTTCATGAAGATTAAATGAGTTAATATTCATTCAGTGATTAGAATGGGGCATGGCACGTAGTAAAGGGCCTAGTACATGTCATATATTATTATCATTTCTACTGTTATTATTTCTAAAATATGGTATGTATGTGAATATTATCCATCAAGAATTTTCAGGTAGAGAAAAGTTGGAAAACATTGTTCTAGTCTCCAAATAGGAACCATGTTTGTTTAGTGTAGTGGGTCTTATAAGAAAGCTATTTTTAGATAATGATGATGGCTGTTTCTTTCCCTGTAGCATCTGTAATCAGTACAGCATCATTGCAGACAAAGTCAGTGAGATTCCTGTCAACACTGGGGAGCTAGTATTCCTCATTGAATTCTTAAAGAAATCCAGCGATGTCACTGTGTTCAAACTCAGGAGGCAACTTAAAGATGCAGCTGAACGGTTAGAGTTCCTGATGGACTATGCAGACTTGCCCCGTAAGTCCAGTGTCATGTGTGTACATGCAACTCTATGTGTATATTTATATTTTTATGGATAAGGAGCCAGGAGAAGCAGAGTTAGCAATTCTACCACTAAATATCAGGAGAGCTACTTTGCAAGTGTGTCCATATAGTAGAGGCACTAATTCCACACTGGAATTCGAATCAAAGAGAATCTTACTATTAGACAAAAAGAAGAAATATCTAGGAACTTGACTGGTTCTTAGATGCCTGTCTTTGCATCTTGTGCCTGGTGTTCCTGGAAAAGTCACTTTCAAATGCAGAATCCTTTTATAAGTGGGTAGGTTGCATTTATCTATAATCTAAATACAATCCCACCTTTGAGGAGGCCAGGGCACTTTCCTTCATGCTCCTGCATATATTAAAAGGAAAGAAATGATCAGGGCCCCTTCAAGGCTTACTGAGCCAAGTTAGGACTCCGTAAGGACCTAACTTTGTAAGGACCAGGTTCTGAAGGAAAAACTAATATGCCCTCTACAAGCCAAGTTTCAGAGCCCTTTTCCATCTGGAAATACCTGTGAATTACCTGGTGTTCACAATGTTTAGGGGGGATGGTTATGGAAGGTAGATATAGGGACTGGGAGTGGAAAGTGGTCCACCATAACCATCCACCTGGACTCTCTCACTGTGGTCTCTGCCTTCTAAATTCCCAAGGGTACAGAGGGAACCCAGGGCATTTTAACTGACCAGAGCCATAAGATGGGTAGGGCATCTGGCATTGGTATTATCACTGACCTTTAACCAAAAGGGAGACTGAAACTCAGGTGAGGTGAAATAGTTTAAAGAATAGTACTGAACTTCAACCTAGGTTTCTACTCAGACCTAGCCTGGGAAGATAATGAAGCACAGTGGTTAGAACGTAGGCTTTGGAGTTGGTTAGACTTAGACCTGGGTTTGAAATCTGCTCTGCTGTCTCCTACTGGTGTGACCTTGACCACTTGGCTTAACTTTGCTTCCCATCTATTAAAACGAGGATGATAATACCGTCTACATTCTAGCCTGGCCTGTGGGAAGTGTTCAATAAATGCTGGCTATCGTTCATCAATAATGGGCCCATTCATTAATTGCCACTCCCATACTCACTTCTGTTGACCTCTTGTTCTGCTGAATTAATTCCCTGCGAGTTGCCCTATGCTGAGCATTGTCCTAGAACAGACTGTGTGTGTTTTGCAGAAGAGGATATCAAACTGAACAGTACTCTGTTCCTCTGGCCAGACCAGATTGAAGATATCTTTGAAAACAGCCGAAACCTTCTCCTTAGCAAGAGGGATCAGGCAGAGATGGACCTCATTAAAAGGTACAGGGAAAGTCTGGGGTTGTTTTAGACATGATACCTAGCTTCATAACATGCCGCATGTTTCTGGTTCTGTCTAGAGCCACCCCACCCAGCAGTGCGTGGGTGAAGTCGCAAGACCATTGGTGGAGAAGGAATTTCCTTTTGTTTCCCATTGAAGTATGTTCTCTTTAAGCCTGCTTCACTGTAGTGACGCCGGCCAATGCCTTCTCTCCCTGCCTTGAACAATTGGAATTTAGTGGCGCAGAGAGAAAAACACAAAAATAGTAACATGTAATAATAGCCTCACAATAATAATAGCAGAATTGTCAGCCTTACATTGGAGACTACAGATATGTGAGATATCAAGATAGGATAATAAAGGCATGGTTGGAGGCTGAGAAATTGCCTGTTTTGCAGCTGGTCTCGTTCAGTGCTAATGTGCCTGTAATTATTTATTTATCGAGTATTTATCATGGATTTTTACTATGTGCTATGCTCTATTCTAGACACATAAGTGTGTTTGACTGCTAAATAAATATTTTAATGCAGTGACAAAGAAAATATTGCACACTGAAAAAGTCAGACAATATCAAGTGAAGTGGGCCAAGTACCACATACATGGTAAAGACACACCTGTGTGCATGTGCGCGCACGCACACACAAACACACACATCCCAGCTTGTAACACTTTGTTTAGGAACTGCAGATTCATACCAGTTACCATCCCCATCACACATGAAACTCCCACTACCCAACTTTAGGTTCCATAATCCCTGCAAATACTGAGGAGAAAGGAAAAGGGTAGATAAAAGCAGGGATTTCTACACAGAATGGGAGTTCGGGCTGAAGGATAAACCCACTTAGTTGCTACCTTCAAAATATGACTTAGGTCTGTTGCCCAGAAGAAGAAGAAGAACAACAACAACAACAAAAGATGTGTGTGTGCGAGTGTTTGTTTCTTCCTGCAGCCTTCTTCCTCTGCCTAAATGGCTACTGTCCCCAGAACCCAGAATTTAGCCCAATGAGTAGACCTGATTTCTTTTAACTAATAGATTTTTATTTTTAGAACAGTTCTAGGTTCACAAAAACATTGAGCACAGCCCCCTTACACACAGCCTCCCCCATGGAACTGAGTTTTGATGCCTCACCAAGAAGCAGAACCATTTTGTAAGTTAGATGAACAGGAGCAAATTTCTTCATCTTTTTGAGCCTCAGTGTCCTCATCTGGAAAATAGGATAGTAGAACCAATCTCAGATCATCTCATTTTATGAGAGGTGTCATTGTATTGAAGGATGCGATGAAATGGTCTGAAGTGGCGCCTAGGTGGTGTCCAGCGCGTGACAGGCATTCAAGAGTGGTCAGCTTCTTTTGCACTTAAACGATGACTTCTTTGGGGAGAAAATGCTTCTTAACTTCCAAACCACTACCTTGGGAGCGTACTTCTAGAACATTACTGTAAGGCCATTTACAGTAACTGTTGAAGTTAAGAGGAGTGAGGGGTGTCTCCTGAAGAAATGGGAACAAGTGTCATTTATGATGAGCGGAGAGTGCCAAGCTTCTTCTTCTTGGAGGGCAACTCTAGCTTGACCCCATCAACTGGTCCCTGAGCTCTCAACCACAGAACTCAGCAGAGGAGCAGCTCTAGGGGCTACCTGCAGCCCTGGGCTCAGCCCTCTCTTTGGTGAAGTCTTAAACTTGCTGTCCATCATTTTTGCATAGATCCTGAGAAAAACCTTTGAGGAGGGCTTAACAATATTCATTTATTCATTCATCTTCTGTGGAAACAATCCCATTCCCTCTCTAAGAGACTTGACCGTATTTTTCCAGCCCACGATAATTTTTTGTCTTCAATGCTTATTTTTCCCCACTTGCTGTCCCCACTCCCTCTCCCAATTTCTTTTCCACCTTTCCTCTGTCCGCTCCATGCCTGGTTGGCTGATACCTGCAGTCTGTAGCCTCTGGCTCCCGTGTCTATTGGATCCAGACAGGGCCAGGCCAGTGGAGAGCACTCAGGAGGTTAGAGAGTGACTGCTGGGCTTCTTCCCCTCTCCCTCCCTGCTTGTTCCTGGGGCTCTGGCCAGTAGCTGCCTCCTTCCTGGATGACAATTCTTGCTCCTCCGTGGTTCCAGTTCTCATTGTCCCCTCAGCCCTAGGGATCATAATGGCTTCCCTCTGAGGCTAGTCTCTGGGTGCTTCACTCTCCCCTCTTTGTTCCTTTAACCCTACCCACATCTCACCTCTGTAAGTAGTCCCTTAATTAAAGTCTCTTTCTTTGAACATCAGAGTGAATTCTATTTCCCGCCAGAATTCTGACCAATCCACCATTTAAAAATTCGTGCATTATTCTCCCACAGACTCCAGGTGGTCCCACGAATAGAACTCAATTTACTTAACTGAATTTCCTGAGTATCTACTATTTACTAATGACATACATTTATATATGTGTATATTATGGACATGAAAGCACTTTAGAAACTGTAATGTGCTAAGCAATTACAAAAAATTTAAAACAGTACAAACTGTCAGTTATAAAGTATGTTACAGGGATGTAATGCACAGCACAAGGAACAGAGTCAATATTTTATGATAACTTTGTATGGTGTGTAATCATAAAAATACCAAATCACTGTGTTACACACCTGAGACCAATATATCAGTAATATTGTTAGTCAACTCTACATCAATAAAATTAAAAAAAAGAAATTTAAAACAATAATAATCATGATATTTTACAATAATCACTGAGTTTGTATACTGTTTCCCTCTGGGAAGAATTCAAGAGTGCTTTTATCAGAGATTTATCTTTGTGTGTGTGTCTGTGTTTGGAGCCTCAAGAAGAATCTTAACGATGTGAAAAGGCACCCAGCAGCACCTAATTGTGTAGGTAACAGGAGAATCCACTTTCCCCTCATTTTGTTCCACTCAGTGGTAGGTTCCACGGGCCTGGAAGTGACCTGGAACATACATGACGGACATCTCAGGAATGTGAGCTGCTCTTTGCCATAAGAGTGCATCTTCTGGGAAGAAAGAAAGGTGCCTTAGGGGGAGTACCCAGATTGTGTTCTGGGATCCAGATAGAGCGCAGTGCCTTGCAAATGGCAGGTGCTTACTCCTTTGATGAATGAATGAATGAGTGAATGAATGAGACTTTTTTCCAGTAAGGATATTCTCTAAAATTAATACCTACCAGAGTCTAAAATCAGAGATTATCACAAAACAAAACAAAACAAAAATCTGAGAAGAAGCAGGCTGTCTCTCATAGCACTTATGTTCTCTATCTTTGAATCCTTAAGACTTTGGTGAAAAACAATCAGGGGAAGGAGAGGGTGGCAGTGGCCACCTTGCCCAGTTTCCTCTTGGGCTCCTGTCTCCGTTCCTCTTCTCTGAGGATACAGAGAACAAAAGGGGCATGGGAGATGGAAGATAAAGCAGATAAATACGGAAACTCTAGGAAGGAAAAGAACAGGGTGACAGAGCACAGTGATTGCATTCAATGGGCAAGTCAGGGAAAGGCTCATGTAAATAAGACTTGAAGGATGAGAAGGATCCCATCAAGGGAAGATGTGGGGAGGGAGAGAGTAGAAGGGGGTCCTGTCCAGGCATCGAGCATAGCGTGAGCAATGGCTCCACCATGGGAATACCTTTGCCTAAGAAGGAGAGTAGCTATAAAAGGAGGCTGAAGAGTTAGAGGAGCACGTCCTTGAAGTCGTGGTAATGAGTTTGGGTTCCTTATTAAGTATGGTAGAAAGTCACTGATGGTTTTTAATCTGGGGACCAAAATGATCTAATTAATTTTTTCTTTTTATGGTTTGTTTACTTGAATCAGAATTCAAAAATGTCTACAGCATTGCAATTGGTTGACATGTCTCTTAGATTTCTTTTTATCTGTAGGTCCCCCCTCCATCTCCTTTGGTTTTTTCCTTGTAATTTATTTATTGAAGAAACCAAGTCTTTTGTCCCCAGATCTAGACTTTCCTGATTGTACCTCTGGGGTGTCATTTAATATGTTCCTCTGTCCTCTGTATTTCCTATAAAATTTTAATAACTGATTTAAATCCTGTTACTAATCTTTGTCCCTGATCTCCTGTGCTAATAGGTAGCAAAGAAAATTTAAGTTTGTCCGTGGGCAAGAGTACTGCATGCAAATATGAGGAAAAAGAAAACGGAGTCAGCCATATTAATATCAGATAGAGTCAAAGTCAAGGCAAAAACATTAGTGATTCAAACACGGTTACTTAGGTGGGTGGAATAACGTTAAAGCAGTCACCAACCCTTTTTTATCAAATAATCACTTAATTAAAAATAAATGAAGTGAAACTTGAATAGGGAGATAATGGAAGTAAATAATTAAGAACCTTAATTTGTTGGATGTGTATCAAACCTTCTACTCTACAATGGAAAAAACTATTCTTAAATGTCCGTAGGGGACTTCCCTGGTGGCGCAGTGGTTAAGAATCTGCCTGCCAATGCAGGAACACAGGTTCCATCCCTGATCTGGGGATATCCCACGTGCTGTGGAACAACTAAGCCCGTGCACCACAGCTACTGAGCCTGCGCTCTAGAGCCCGCAAGCTGCAACTGCTGAGCCCGCATGCCTAGAACCCGTGCTTTGCAACAAGAGAAACCACTGCAATGAGAAGTCTGTGCACTGCGACGAAGAGTAGCCCCTGCTTGCCGCAGCTAGAGAAAGCCCGCATGCGGCAACAAAGACCCAACACAGCCAAAAATAAATAAATAAATTTATTTTTAAAAATGTCCTTAGAACATTTACAAAAATTGACCATATTTTAGGAACCCCTCCCCAAGAAAAAGTATTTAAAGAAGCAGAAACGATATTGGCCATACTCTGTTATAATAGTGTGTATTAGTTATCTATTTCTGCATGACAAATCATTCTGAAAGATAGCAACTTAAAACAACAAACATTCATCATCTCACAGTTTCTGTGGGTCAGAAATCTAGGTGCAGCTTAGAGTATACCCCTGGCTCAAGGTCTCTTACGAAGCTGCAGTCAGAATGTCAGCCAAGGCTGCAGTCTCACCCTAGGGCTCAACTGGGTGAGGATCTACATCCAGGCTCACTCACGTGATTGTTAGTAGGATTCAGCTCCTCATAAGCTGTTGGCCAGAAACCTCCCTCTGTTCCTTGCTATATGGACCTCTCCATAGAGTAGCTCGTAACATATCAGCTGGCTTCCTTCAGAGAGAGAGAGAGGGAGAAAGACAGAGAGAGAGAAAGTCACAGTCTTTTTGTAACCTAATCTTGGGAGTAATATCCCATAACTTTTGCCGTATTCTTCGTTAGAAGTGAGTTCCTAGGTCTAGCCCAGCTCAAAAGGAGACAGTTATAGATGGATATAAAGTACCAGGAGGTGTGGCTCTTTGGGGACCTTACCAGAGGCTGCTTACCACACAGTGTAATTAGAAATAAAACCCAAATCAAACCATTGAAAATTAACTCTCTTAAATTACTTTTTAGAAAAAAAGAACATCAAAACTGCCATAACAGGATTAAGTGTTCTTAAGATAATAGCCAAATTTATGGTATGTTACTATAGCTGTTCTGAATGGCAAATCCCCTTATTCATTCAATGAGTATTGATTGTTTTATGCCAGACACTCTTCTAAGTGCTGGAGATGCAAAAAGGCATTAAGGAGATTAAAACTGCATTGATAGAGTTTAAATTCTAGTGAATGAGACTAAACATTTTTATAGTGATTATTATGTACCAGGCTTAATTCTGAGCATTTTGTATATGTTATCTTATTAAATACTAAAGTAGGTACTTTATCCATCCCTGTTTTCTTTAGCTGAGGCATATAGAGGTTAAAGGACTTGACCAAGGTCACATAGCTACTATGTTGCAATGTAGGGACTTGAACCTAACCTGTCCAGCTCTAGAACCTGTCCACTTAACACTGTGTTAATCTACCTCGTTAGGAAAAGGGAGAAGTAAATTTGAGAACTGCTTTGTTGATAATATGGATGAAGTAGATAAATCTCTGGAAGAGTCTTCCCTGATCACTCTGGCTAAAGTAGCCCTTCACTTGCATCCACTAGGCACTCTGCCCTGTTCTATTTTCTTCAGAACATTTATCACTATCAGAAATATTTCATTTTTATCTATGTATGGATTTATCCATCCATCCATCTGTCCATCCATTCATCCATTCATTCATCCATCCATATATGTTTACTGTCTGGGTTTCCCCAAACTAAAATACAAGCTCCATGAGGGTAGGGAGCTTCATAGTGTACTTCACAAATATATTCCTGATGCCTAGAGCAGTTCTTGATATTAGGCACTTAATAATAAATACCTAATGGATAAATGAATAATATGTATATACATAAATTTTATACATGTATATATTATATAGCATATGTATTATATATTTTTGATATATATTTACCTATATGAGAAACATCTGGAAATATTTAACCACCATAGGTTCAAAGCAGCTGTCTCTGGGAGGTGGGATTACAAATTATATATAATAACATATTTTTATAAGTTTTACATATATTGTATCAGAAGATCAAATTCTCCCCAGGCTTGAATTGGGTGAGCAATGCTGATAAATGGAAAGTCCAAGTGTGACTGGACTGTCTTTACTTTCAGATGCTCAGAATTTGAGGCAAAACTTGAGGGCTACAACAAGGAACTGGAAGGTTTTAGGAAACGTGAAGTGATGACTACAGAAGAAATGAAGAGCAATGTTGAAAAGCTTAATGAGCTTTCAAAGAATCTAGATCAAGCACTGGTGGAATTTGAGGTTTGGGGTCTTGGGATGGGAACTTATGACTGTACTGCTCTGTTGGTTCTGGCCCTTGGTTTTGTGTTTGCCTAACATCACCTGTCAGGTGGATAGTATTAGTTGATTGACCAGTTCTTTCATTGGTGCTTTCGACTACCTCTTTCCACACCCCTACATTATACCAGCTTTTTTGTTAGTCACTGAGTACACAAAGAAGAATTGTAATGGAATAATTGCTCACGTGTATTGAGCGTGTATTATGTGCACAATGTGCAAAGGACTTCATATGTGATATGTCACTTAATAATATCCATAATAAACCTTTGTGGTAGGTACTGTATCTTCATTTATCCCTATTTAAAATGGGAGAACTAAGTCTTGGAGAAGCTAAGTAACTTGCCTTGAAGTTCACTAGTAAGTTCTTTAATCATTAAAATTCTTACCATTGAGGCAATTCAGCACAAGAAGGCAACATTGTGTTAACAGTTTCATATGTACTGTAAGTTGAAGTACATATGAAAATTGGGAAAATGGGGATATGGATATGATACAGTTGGAGCCAAGGTGATGGAGCAAGTGGCAAATTCTCATAAGGTTTCCCCCAGCTAGATCTCAGCTGCCATGGCCCTCAGAGGTAGCACAGGGACATTCTTGCTTGAGTTCATGCCTTATTTTCCTGTCTTACTCCCCAGATGAACACGCATCTTCCTCAACTTGGTTTTCAAAGCACTGGGGAACTTGCCATGGTGGCTTCTAGGGTCCAGGAGAACCACCCACCCAATAAACAGCATCCCCTTTTGCCCTGCAGTTGATCAATAAGGAGGAGGAGCTGTTGGAAAAGGAGAAGAGTACCTTTCCTCTTCTACAAAGCGTGATGACCAACAAAGTGCCTTACGAGCAGCTGTGGGCGACAGCCTACGAATTTAGCATCAAGTCGGAGGAATGGATGAATGGTATATCACATTCTCACTCTGCTGGGTCAGGATGGCGATGGGGTAGCAGATTCAACCCAGCCAGTTCTGAAATAAGATTGGGACCTCAGATTCTGGCTGGACTTTTTATCATATTCTCATTCTCTGGATTAAGGCAACGATAGTTAAATTTTTCTCATGTGATAATGATGGAAGGTGGGGATCAAAGCGCCAGATCTATTGCCAGGGTGAAATAGAATAGGCAGCCACCCACAGCCATGGGTTGGGTAGTGACTCAGAGAGGCAGGTGGTGGGAGAATAAGATGGCAGTTCCCCTATTACGCTGATGCAAGAAAGGCCAGAGTGCCATAGATATCTGTAAACTACCTCTTTTACTATAGATCCTGGACACTAGAGAGAAATTGAGGCGGTAGAGTCAACAGGACTTAATGATTGATCTGATATGGGGCAGGGAGCAGTGAGGGAGAGGAAAGCACCTAGGGTGAATTCCAGATTATTAGCTCAGGCAGTCTGGTGGATAAGGCCATCACTGAATAAGAGAAATGATAGATTTGTTGGGAAAAAAACATCAGCTTCAATACACTGAGTTAGGTGTCTGCAAACATCCAAATGGGAAGATTAATTAGCAGTTCAGTATATCAGTCTGGATTGAAGTTATAGTGGGGGTGGGATTTATATTGGGGAATAATTGATATGTAAGAGTACAATTAAAAACCATCAATGACATCACCTGGGTAGAGTATTTAGGAGCAGAGGACAAAATCTGAGACCTCCAGGGTTGAGCCTTTAGCTTATTTCCAGTGCTTCAATATATTTTTAAATTAATTTATTTATTTATTTTTGGCTGCATTGGGTCTTCGTTGTTCTGCATGGGCTCTTCTCTAGTTGCGGCGAGCAGGGGCTACTCTTTGTCGTGGTGCATGGGCTTCTCATTGCGGTGGCTTCTCGTTGCGGAGCATGGGCTCTCGGCACGCGGGCTTCGGTAGTTGTGGCACACAGGCTCAGTAGTTGTGGCTCGCAGGCTCTAGAGTGCAGGCTGAGCAGTTGTGGTGCACAGGCTTAGTTGTTCCACAGCATGTGGAATCTCCCTGGATCAGGGCTCGAACCCATGTCCCCTGCATTTGCAGGTGGATTCTTAACCACTGCGCCACCAGGAAAGTCCAGTGCTTCGATATTATAAGAACAACTGTGATGAACATCTTTGTTGCCAATTTTCAGTATACAATAATGATCGGTTTCTTAGGATAAACTACCAAAAGTGAAACGGCTAGATCAAAGGGATATAATAAAAATTATTAGGATTTTAGAAAATGCTTTTGTTATTGGTATTGCCTTCCAGAAAAATTACATGTTTTAATTTATTATTCCTCTAGCAGTATTTGAGGGCGCATTCCTCATACCCTCAACAAACTTGGGAAGTAATAGCTTTAAGAACTTTTTTTGCTCATTTGATGTTTAAAGTGGTATTTTCTTTTTCACAACTTTTAAGTATGCTTTTTCATTATTAAAAAGCATTCTTGGGACTTCCCTGGCGGTCCAGTGGTTAAGAGTCTGCACTTCCACTGCAGGGGGCGGGGCACGGGTTCCATCCCTGGCTTGGAAACTAAGATCCTGCATGCCGTGCAGCCAAAAACACCAAAAAAAAATGGGTCAGTTGAATTCCTTACTTTATAAAAGGCTATTCATTTGCCCTCCCACTTTTTCTCTATTAATAAACCACCTTATTTAAATAATTTTCCGTTTTGAATAATTTTTATTTATTGATTATTATTATTATTTTATTTTGTTTATTTATATTTTTTTGCGGTACGCGGGCCTCTCACTGTTGTGGCTTCTCCCGTTGCGGAGCACAGGCTCCGGACGCGCAGGCTCCGGACGCGCAGGCTCAGCGGCCATGGCTCACGGGCCTAGCTGCTCCGCGGCATGTGGGATCTTCCTGGACCGGGGCACGCACCCGTGTCCCCTGCATCGGCAGGCGGACTGTCAACCACTGTGCCACCAGGGAAGCCCTTGAATAATATTTTTATTGATGCTTTTTATTTTTTGAAGTACTCGATCATATCTATACATTTAGGATATTTTACCTTATCCCTTTCACACCCCTTTTAAAATTCACTTTTCTGTGTTGACTAGCACCTCCAAATTAAACAGTAGTAATAATGGCACCTTTGTCTTGTTCCTGATTTTAATGGGAATTCTTCTAGAGTGTCACCTTTATTTATTTATTTTGGATTTTTTTTGATGTGGACCATTTTTAAAGTCTCTGTTGAATTTGTTACAATATTGCTTCTGTTTTATGTTTTGGTTTTTTGGCCCCGAGGGATGTGGAATCTTATCTCCCCTACCAGGGATCAAATCCTCACCCCCTGCATTGGAAGGCAAAGTCTTAACCACTGGACTGCCAGGGAAGTCCCCAGAGTGTCACCTTTAAACGTGATGCTTTTTGTTGGTTCAGGCACAAAATAGTTCTGGTGTTAAGGAAGTATTTATAATTTAGCAAGCTTTTTTGTTGGAAAGAGACAATGTATTTTAAATTTTTTAGATTTTATTTTTTAAATTCATATACAGTAAAAATGATATTTTTGACATACAGTTCTATGAATTTTAACATATGTATTAATTCACCACAATCAGAAAATGGGACAGTTCCATGACTTCAATAAACTTCCTTGTAGTACCCCTTCATAATCACACTCTCCCTACGCCTGGCAACTATTGATCTCTTCATTGTTCCTATAGTTTTGTCTTTTTGAGACTGTCATATAACTTCAGTTTCTTTTTCAGGTTTTATTATGACTATTACAGTGCCTTTGTCTTTACGTCTTTTACATAAAATTTGTGAATCAGCTTATTTATATATACAAGAAACCTGCTGGAATTTTGATTGGAAATGTGTTAAATCAATTTGGAAAGAACTGACATCTTTAATTGAATCATCCAATCCATGGACGTTGTATATCTAATTATTTTGCTCTTCTTTGACTTCTTTTTGTCAGTGGTTTATAGGTTTTAGCATACAGATCCTATATGTGTTTTGTTAAATTTATATGTATTTCTTTTTATAGAGCTATATGTTTTAAAATTTCAGTTTCTAATTGGTCATTGCTAGTGTATATTAAAACAGTTAGGGTTGGGGCAGGGGGTTTGCCCCTTTTTAAATTAAGTTTGTTTTCTTACTGTTGAGTTTTAAGAGTTCTTAATATATTTTGGACAGCAATCCTTTATCAGATATGTCTTTTGCAATTTTTTCTACTAGTCTTTGGTCTGTCTTTTCAGTCTTTTGACAGTGTCTTTCACAAAGCAGAAGTTTTTAATTTTAATAAAGTCTAGTTTGTCATTTCTTTCCTAGATCATGCCTTTAGCATTGTATCTAAAAATTTATCACCAAACCCAAGGTCATCTAGATTTTTCTGCTATGTTATCTTCGAGAAGTTTTATAGTTTTGCATTTTACATTTAAGTCCATGATCCATTTTGATTAATTTTTGATTAACTTTTGTCAGGGATGTACAGTCTCCATCTACATTCTTTTTCTTTTTTTTTTTGGCTGCATTGGGTCTTCGTTCCTGCATGCGGGCTTTCTCTAGTTGTGGCGAGTGGGGGCTACTCTTCATTGCGGTGTGCGGGCTTCTCATTGCGGTGGCTTCTCTTGTTTTGGAGCACAGGCTCTAGGCACGTGGGCTTCAGTAGTTGTGGTGTGCAGGCTCAGTAGTTGCAGCATGCGGGCCCTAGAGCACAGGCTCAGTAGTTGTGGCACAAGGGCTTTGTTGCTCCATGGCATGTGGGATCCTCCCAGACCAGGGATTCAACCCGTGTCCCCTGCATTGGCAGGTGATTCTCAGCCACTGCGACACCAGGGAAGTCCCTCTACATTTATTTTTTTGCATGTGGATATCCAGTTGTTCTAAAACTATTTGTTGGAAAGTTTCATTTCTCCATTGTATTGCCTTTGCTCCTTTGTAAAAGATCAATTGACTATTGTGGATCTTATTTCTGGGCTCTCTCTTCTGTTCCATTGACCTATATGTCTATTCTTTTGTCAATCACATTTGATTATTGTAGCTATGTGGTAAGTCTTGAAGCTGGATAATGTCAATCCCCCAACTTTATTCTTCTCCTTTAATATTATATTGGCTATTCTGGGTCTTCTGTGTCTCCATGTAAACTTTAGAATCAGTTTGTCAGTATCTAAAAAAAAACTTGTTGGGATTTTGATTGGGATTGTGTTGAATCTATAGATCAAGTTGGAAAGAACTGACATCTTGACAATATTGAATCTTCTTATCCATGAACATTAAATTTTTCTCCATTTATTTTCTTCTTTGATTTCTTTCATTAGAGTTTTGTAGTTTTCCTTATATAGACATTGTACATATTTTGTTAGATTTACACCTAAGTATTTCAATTTTGGGGGTGCTAATGTAAATGGATATGTTTTTAATTTCAAATCCACTGTTCATTAATAATATATAGGAAAGCAATTAACTTTTGTGTATTAACCATGTATACTGCAACCTTGCTATAATTGTGAATTAGTTTCAGGAGGTTCCTTTTTGCTGTTGGTTTTTCATATTTTCTATGTAAGTGATCCTGTCATCTGCAAACAAAATTTTATGTCTTCTTCCCCAGTCTGTATACCTTTTATTTCCTATTGTTGTCATATTGCATTATCTAGGACTACCACAGAATGCTGTTGAAAAAGGAGTGGTAAGAGGGGACATTCTTGCTGTGTTCCTGATCTTAGCAGCAAAGATTCTAGTTTCTTACCATTAAGTATGATATTAGCTGTAGGTTTTTGTAGATGTTCTTTATCAAGTTGAGGGATTTCTCCTCTATCCCTTATTTGCTGAGAGTTTTTATTATGAATGGGTATTGGATTTTTTCAGATGCTTTTTCTGAATCTATTGATATGATCGTGTGATTTTTCTTCAATTGCCTCTTAATGTGATGAATTATATTAATTGATTTTCAAACATTGAAACAACTTTATATGTGAGGAATAAGTCCCAGTTGATTGTGGTGTGTAATTATATATATATATATATGTTAATATACAATATATATATAGGTGGATTCAATTTGCTAACATTTTGTTGAGGATTCTTGCATCTATGTTCATGAGGGATACTGGTCTTTAGTTTTCTTTTCTTGTAATGTCTTTGTCTGGTTTTGGTATTAGGATAGTGCTGGCCTCATAGAATGAGTTAGGAAGTATTTCTGCTTCTGTCTCCTGGAAGAGATTGTACAAAAATTGGTATTTTTCCTTTCTTAAATGTTTGGCAGAATTCACCATCATCTGGGCCTGATGCTTTCTGTTTTGGAAAGTTATTAATTATAGATTCAATTTCTTAAATAAATATAGGCCAGTTCAGATTGTTTGTTTCTCCTTGTGTGAATTTTGGCAAATTGTATCTTTCAAGGAATTGGTCTGTTTAATCTAGGTTATCAAATTTGTGATCATAGAGTATTTCATGGTCTTCTTTTATTATCCTTTTAATGTCCATGAGATGTACAATGATGTCTCCTTTTTAATTTCTGATGTCAGTAATCTGTGTCTTTTCTTTTTTCTTTGTTAGCCTAGCTAGCTATTTATCAATTTTATTGATCTTTGAAAAGAACCAGGTTTTCGTTTTATTATTTCTTTTCTTCTGCTTACTTTGGATTTATTATTATTTTTTAAAATAAATTTATTTATTTATTTATTTTTGGCTGCGTTGGGTCTTCGTTGCTGTGCGCGGACTTTCTCTAGTTGCAGCGAGTGGGGGCTACTCTTTCGTTGTGGCGTACAGGCTTCTCATTGTGGTGGCTTCTCTTGTTGCAGAGCACAGGCTCTAGGTGCACGGGCTTTAGTAGTTGTGGCTCGTGGGCTCTAGAGCGCAGGCTCAGTAGTTGTGGCGTATGGGCTTAGTTGCTCTGCAGCATGTGGGATCTTCGCAGACCAGGACTTGAACCCGTGTCCCCTGCGCTGGCAGACGGATTCTTAACCACTGTACCACCAGGGAAGCCCTTACTTTGGATTTAATATGCTCTTTTTTAATAGTTTCCTAAAGTGGAAGCATAGATTATTGATTTTAGGTCTTCTCTAATATATATATTCAATGCTATAAATTTCCCTGTAAATACTTCTTTCCCTATATCCCACAACTTTTTAAAAATTTATTTTATTGGTGTATAGATGATTTATAATGTTATGTTAATTTCTGCTGTACAGCAAAGTGATTCAGTTATATAAACATTCTTTTTCATATTCTTTCCCATTATGGATTATTACAGGATATTGCATATAGTTCCCTGTGCTATACAGTAGGACCTTGTTGTTTATCTATTCTATGTATAATAGTTTGCATCTGTTAATCCCAAACTCCCAATCTATCCCTCCCTCACCACCCTCCCCCATGGCAACCACAAGTCTGTTCCCTATGTCTGTGAGTCTGTTTCTGTTTTGTAGATAAGTTCATTTGTGTCATATTTTAGATTCTACATAAAAGTGATATCATGTGGTATTTGTCTTTCTCTTTCTGACTTACTTCCTTTACTATGATAATCTCTAGGTCCATCCATATTGCTGCAAATTGCATTATTTCATTCTTTTTTATGGCTGAATAATATTGCATTGTGTATATGTACCACATCTTCTTTATCCAGTCATCTGTTGATGGACATTTAGATTTTTTCCATGTCTTGGCTATTGTGAATACTGCTGCTATGAACATGGGGGTACATGTATCTTTTTTAAAATTAATTAATCAATCAATCAATTAATTAATTAATTATTTTGGCTGCTTTGGGTCTTCATTGCTGTGCACGGGCTTTCTCTAGTTGCCGCAAGTGGGGGTTACTCTTTGTCGCGGTGTGCAGGCTTCTCATTGCAGTGGTTTCTGTTGTTGTGGAGCATGGGCTCTAGGCACACAGGCTTCAGTAGTTGTGGCACATGGGCTCAGTAGTTGTGGCTCATGGCCTCTAGAGCGCAGGCTCAGTAGTTGTGGTGCACAGGCTTAGTTGCTCTGCAGCATGTGAAATCTTCCTGGACCAGGGTTAGAACCTGTGTCCCCTGCATCGGCAGGTGGATTCTTAACCACTGTGCCACCAGGGAAGCCTTGCATGTATCTTTTTGAATTATAGTTTTGTCTGGATATATGCCCAGGAATGGGATTGCTGGATCATATGACAACTCTGCTTTTAGTTTTTTGAGGAGTCTCCATGCTGTTTTCCATAGTGGCTACCCCAGTTTACATTCCCACCAACAATGTAGGAGGGTTCCCTTTTCTCCAGCATTTATTATTTGTAGATTTTTTAATGATGGCCATTCTGACCGGTGAGGTGGTACCTCATCATAGTTTTGATTTGCAGTCCTCTAATAATTAGCTATATTGAGCATCTTTTCATGTGCTTTTTGGCCATCTGTATGTCTTCTGTGGAGAAATATCTATTTAGTGCTTCTACCCATTTTTTGATTGGGTTGTTTGGTTTTTTGTTTGTTTGTTTGTTTTTTGAGGTACACGGGACTCTCACTGTTGTGGCTTCTCCCGTTGCAGAGCACAGGCTCCAGACATGCAGGCTTAGCGGCCATGGCTCACAGGCCCAGCCATTCCGCAGCATGTGGGATCCTCCCGGACTGGGGCATGAACCCGCGTCCCCTGCATCGGCAGGAGGACTCTCAACCACTGAGCCACCAGGGAAGCCCTGGTTTTTTGTTTTTGAGTTGTATGAGCTGTTTGTATGTTTTGGAAATTAAGCCCTTGTCAGTCATTCATGTTGTTTATGGTTTCCCTTGCTATACGAAAGCTTATAAGTTTGATTAGGTCCCATTTGTTTATTTTTGCTTTTATTTCTATTACCTTGGGAGACTGACCTAAGAAAACATTGGTACGATTTCTGTCAGAGAATGTTTTGCCTATGTTCTCTTCTAGGAGTTTTATGGTGTCATGTCTTATATTAAGCCTTTAATCCATTTTGAGTTTATTTTTGTGTATGGTGTGAGGATGTGTTCTAACTTCATTGATTTACATGTGGCTGTCCAACTTTCCCAACACCGCTTGCTGAAGTGACTGTCTTTTTTTCCATTGTATATTCTTGCCTCCTTTGTTGAAGATTAATTAACTGTAGGTGTGCGGGTTTATTTTTGGGCCATCTATTCTGTTCCATTCCATATGTCTGTTTCTGTGCCAAAAATCACGCTGTTTTCATTACTGCAGCTTTGTAGTATTGTCTGAAGTCTGGGAGGGTTATGCCGCTTGCTTTGTTCTTTTCCTCAGGATTGCTTTGGCAATTCTGGGTCTTTCATGGTTCTATATAAATTTTAGGATTATTTGTTCTAGTTCTGTGAAAAAAGTCATGGGTAATTTGATAGGGATCACATTAAATGTACAGATTGCTTTGGGTAGTATGGCCATTTTAACAGTATTAATTCTTCCAGTCTAAGAGCATGGGATATCTTTCCATTTCTTTGAATCATCTTCAGTTTCCTTTATTAAGGTTTTATAGTTCTCAGTCTCTCACCTCCTTGCTCAGGTTTATTCCTACATACAGTAAGTCCCCTACATATGAATGAGCTGTGTTCTGAGAGCTCGTTCGTAAATCCAATTTGTTCGTAAGTCCAACAAAGTTAGCCTAAGTACCCAACTAACACAATCGGCGACATAGTACTGTACTGTAATAGGTTTATAATACTTTTCACACAAATAATACATAACAAACAAACACAAAAAACAAAGAAAACATTTTTAATCTTAAGTCCAGTACCTTGAAAAGTACAGTAGTCCAGTACAACAGCTGGCATACTGGGGCTGACATCGAGTGAACAGGCAAGAAGAGTTACTGGCTGGAGGAGGGAGAGGAGGTGGGAGATGGAAGAGCTGAAGGATCCTCAGCAGTAGGAGACGGAGGGCAAGCTGCAATGTCACTCACGCCTGACGTTGATGGCACAGGTTCTGGTTCCTTGCTGGATTTGATTCTGTCTACCCACTTGAAAAAATGATCCAGTGACACTGTACTACTGTCCTCTCTACAGTACTGTACAGTAAGGTACACAAAAGCACAACCACTTGTAGAAGATGCACGCACGTGACAATATATGCCAGACACATGAACTAACTTACGTGATTGGACATGCAAATGCACATTTGCATCTTTGAAAGTTCGCAACTTGAAGGTTTGTATGTAGGGGACTTACTGTATTTTATTTTTTTGGATGCGATTTTAAAAGGGATTTTTTTTTTTACATTCCCTTCCTGATATTTCATTGTTAGTCTAAAGAAATGCAACCAATTTCTGTATGTTATTCTTGTATCCTGCTACCTTGCTGAATTCGTTTATCAGTTCTAGTCGTTTTTGAGTGGAATCCTCAGGGTTTTCTATATAGAGTATCATGTCATCTGCATACAATGACAATTTTACCTCTTTCCTTCCAATCTGGATACCTTTTATTTCTTTTTCTTGTCTGATTCCTGTGCCTAGGACTTCCAATACTATGTTGGATAGAAGTGATGAGAGTGGGCATCTTTGTCTTCTTCTGGATTTTAGCAGGAATGCTTATAGCTTTTCACCATTGAGTATTATATTGGCTATGACATTCCACAGCTTTTGATGTTAATTTTTATTTTCATTTAGCTCAAAATATTTTTAAATTTCTCTTGATATTTCTTCTTTGACTCATGTGTTATTAAGAAGTATGTAGCTTAATTTCCAAGTATTTGGGGATTTTTCCAGCTGTCTTTCTGTTAATTGAGTTATGAGAATAAAAATCCTTGCCTTGTTTCTGATCTCAGGGAGAAAGTATTCCATCTTTCACCATTAAGTATAATGGGTTTTTTGCTATTATTTTTTTAAACCACTTTTTTTGTATGATTAGCATATAAAAAGCTGTACATATTTAACACATACAAAAATGTAATGTCAGTGTAGGTTTTTATAGGGTGCCCTTTATCAGACTGAGGAAGTTCTCTTGTATTCCTAGTTTGTTTATAGATTTTTTTTAAAATTTATTTATTTTAATTTATTTATTTTTGGCTGCATTGGGTCTTCATTGCTGCACGCGGGCTTTCTCTAGTTGCAGTGAGCTGGGGCCACTCTCCGTTGCGGTGCACGGGCCTCCCGTTGCGGTGGCCTCTCTTGCTGCAGAGCACGGGCTCTAGGCACGCGGGCTCAGTAGTTGTGGCTCGCGGGCTCTAGAGCGCAGGCTCAGCAGCCGTGGCGCACGGGCCCAGCTGCCCCGCGGCACGTGGGATCCTCCCGGGCCAGGGCCCGAACCCGTGTCCCCTGCATTGGCAGGCAGACTCCCAACCACTGTGCCACCAAGGGAAGCCCTGTTTATAGATTTTTATCATGAATAGATATTGGATTTCGTCAAATGCTTTTGCTGCATCAATTTACATTATGTGATTTTCCTTCTTTCGACTATATTACATTGCTTGATTTTCAAATATTAAATCAACCTTGCATTCTGCCAATAAACCCCACGTGGACATGGTGTATTATTCTTTTTATATATTGTATGGAAGTCATACATATTTCTTTTCTTCTTCTGTTTTTTTTTTTTTTTTTTTTTTTTTTTGCGGTACACGGGCCCCTCACTGCTGTGGCCTCTCCCGTTGCCGAGCACAGGCTCCAGACGCGCAGGCTCAGCAGCCATGGTTCATGGGCCCAGCCTCTCTGCGGCATATGGGATCCTCCCATACCAGGGCACGAACCTGTGTCCCCTGCACCGGCAGGCGGACTCTCAACCACTGCGCCACCAGGGAAGCCCTTCTTTTCTTCTTTTTAAAAAATTTTAATGTTTTATTACTTAACAAAAAATGTTAGGTTGGTAAAGCATGTTATTAATTAATGAAGCTATATGAATGAATCTATTTTTAGTCTTGGCACCCCTGAAGGAAAAGTGTTTTTGAGTTAATTAGCAACATCATAATGCAAGAGTTAATACTAATTTGAAATAACAAAGGGGAAGGAAGCAGCAGCATGGAAAGACTGAATGTGAAAACCCAAATGCTAAAACATACCTGTAAAAGAAAAGGAGGAGAAGAGAATTAATGTTTTGGTGAAGTTTTTTTTTTTTTTTTTTTTGCGGTACGCGGGCCTCTTACTGCTGTGGTCTCTCCAGACGCACAGGCTCAGCAGCCATGGCTCACCGGCCCAGCCGCTCCGCGGCATGTGGGATCTTCCCGGACCGGGGCACGAACCCATGTCCCCTGCATTAGCAGGCAGACTCTCAATCACTGCGCCACCAGGGAAGCCCCTTGGTGAAATTTTTTTGCTTTTTTTTAAATAAATGAGGTGTCATTTTCTGTTTTAAAGATAATCTATTTTTAAATAATTTCAAACTTATATAAAAGCTGTCAGAACTGTACAGTTAACTCCTATGTCCCTATTCATCCACATTCCCCAGTTGTTAATATTTCACAGCATTTGTGAAGCACCTTTTTGTACTTCTATAATAGCATCTATAACTTACACTAACAATTGATTCCCTAACTACTCTTGCATTGTATGCCAGGCAATATGTTAGCCACTTTACTTATCTCATGTAGTTTTTACAGTCACCCTCCAAGGTATCCAGTATTACCCCTGTGTCACAGGTGAGACTGCTGAGGCTTAGAAAAGTTCAGTCAGTATCCCCAAGGCTTCACTGGCTAAGTAGAGGTTTCAGACCCAACTCTAAAGCCTGTGCTTGTTCCAATGTCCATACCGTAGACACAATTCTAAATTCAGGGAATCAAAGGTACATGTGACTAACACTACTTGGTGATCTGACCTTTCCCTCACCCCATCTTTTCTATTTCAGGACCCCTCTTTTTACTGAATGCTGAGGAAATCGCGGAGAAAATAGGGAATATGTGGAGGACGATATATAAATTGACCAAGACCTTAGCGGACGTGCCTGCACCCAGGCGCTTAGCAGAGAATGTGAAAATCAAGATTGATAAATTCAAGCAGCACATCCCTATCCTCAGCATTTCCTGCAACCCAGGAGTGAAAGACCGGCACTGGCAGCAGGTCCCTGTCACTGCCCACCCCCAGCCAGCCCAGCCCAGCCCAGCCCTGGTCCTGGTAGCCCTTTGAAAGGCAGAAACCATTAACGGGTCAAGGTTCTTCTTTCTAAAAGGAGAATCTGCTTGAGGCCAAGGGAGTAGTAAAGGGGGTGATAGCCTTTTGAAGGAAGGGAATAACTTCCTGCCTCGCCACATAAACAGGCCGATCCTTTTCTTTGGGGACCCCATTGCTGGTGGTTGAGTATTGTTCCAGCCAGCGGCCACAAAGGCTCTCCTAATCTGCTTTCCTAAGGAAATGACTGTTCAGTGTCCTAAAAGGTGATTAGGGTGTTACATTACAATGGGAGGGGCCTGGATTTGTTCCTTAACCTAGGCTACACAAAAGAGAAAGTCACATTTATCCCTGGGGGCTCCTAACAATGCCAGATGATTCCTACTTCAGCTTCCTCAACCAGCAGGCTATATTCAGAAGTAATTTTTGCCCTCTTTTTTCAGCCCTTTGAGTCTATAAATGAGGATAATAAATATTCTCCCTAAAAATGATGGGATTTTTATAAGCAACCAAATGTGAGGGTGATAAATGTAGTGTGATACTAAACAGAAGAAAGAAAACTCACTGTGTTTCTAAAATAATTGTCACATGCAAGAGCTAGCAATGGCCTTGAAACATCTTCTACCAGGGAATTGCTCTTTGTGGAGGTGAAGAAGAGACTGGCTCTCCGTAGGCAAATTGCTCTCTGACTGGGCCAGAAATTCTCTCCCTGGGAACCATGCACAAGACTGGGGACATTGTCTCTAGAAGGACTCAGTCTGAGAGCATAACCGTTAGGAGTATTTTGATCTCCCTGGGACAGCAGAGATCTTGGTACATGAGAGATTCAAGATTTTTCTGTAGAGAGGAGCTGCTTTCAATTTCCCAGAAAGCCTTGAAATTTGCTTAAAGACTTAAGCAAAGATGTAAAGAAGTCAGAGCAAAGGTCATCTGGTAGACTTTGGGTCTTGAGCTGCCCCAGCAGAGGGATCTGCACAGCGGCAGCTGCCCTCACTTGGTACTCATAGGGTGCCTCTCCCTGCGGAGCTAGCCTGACTAGAGCTTTGACCATTTAGAGAGTTAGGTAGACAGGTGCCCTCCAGCAGTGCTAGGTCTCTCCATGAGATGACATTATAGAAAGTGCCCTCATCAATGGCATTTAAACAGTGCTCTAGGGGTGCTCAGAAAGCCATCCCCTCCGTCTGGTGCTCCCCCTGTGATGACAGTATTCTCACACATGGGCACTTTAAAAATCCCAACCATTCCTAGACATTAATAATTCTCATTTATAGGCCACTTAGATGGACAGATTGGGGGAAAAAATTCCCTGGAATTAAAATAATAATAACAATAATAGCTAAAGTGTATTGAGTACCAACTTTGTACTGGGTACTGTTAAATACTTTATGCGGATTCTCTCATTTCATCCTCCCAAAAACCCTTTGAAGTAGGGACAATAAATTGTCACGTGGCCAGTGAAGGGTGGGGAAGAGAATTGGAATCTAGGTGTTTTTGACTCAGCCTTGATGTGTGAAAAGGGGGCAAGAAATATCGGGTCAGAGAGAGGGAGTGGACAGTAGGGGGCAGTGAGCTATAGATAAGAATGGAATGTGCTATATTCCACTTACTATAGGCAAGAGGTAAGGTGGCTCCTGAGTAAAGAGCACCTACAGTGGAATCTCAATGGGCTAAATAGTTGAAGATAAGCTCAGAAAGGACAAAGGCCACAAGGTACCCTCAGGGTTGCCCCGACTTAGAGCCCATTTCTGCCTGTACTGTAGGTCACACAACAAGCCCGCCCAGTGACAGCCCCAGGCTTGGGGAAGCATTCTCAGTTCTAATGCCTAACTCAGGAGATCCTTGTGCACAGATTTGGCTCTGGCAGGGGGGCTCTGTAGGCTAAACCACCTGTAGCTCTCAAGACTACAAAATGGATCTTCTGGGGTCATGAGGTGGTTGTGTTGAGATTTCTGACCGTTTCCCAGAACTTAAGCAGGAAAGGCTAGTCTCTGTATTTGAGACATAGACTTTATTGCTACTGTGGTGTAAAACAAGATGGAACAAGGTAACACTGTACTGATATGCACCAAAGCTGGCCTCTAGGACACTGCTGCCCAGTGGAAATATACTATGAACATATGTATAATTTTAAAGTTTCTAGTAGCCACATTTTTTAAAGTATAAAAAAGGTGAAATAAACTGTATGAATAGATTTAACCAAACATATCAAAATCACTATCAGTTCAATAAGTAATCAATATAAAAATGTTAATGTGATCTTTTACATTACAGTTTTCATACTAAGTCTTTGAAATATGGTGTGCTTTTACCTACAGCACATTTTGATATGGACTAGTTGCATTTCAAGATCTCAATAGCTACAAGGGGTTAGTGGCTACATATTGGACAGCATAACTTCAGTTTCTTAGAATTAGACCAGATGCCTGTTAACCTCTATACTTAACAAAAGCAATTTAAAAAATAAAACTACAGATCTCTGAGTCCTTCCATAGGCCAAGTATTTACTGTGTCAAGTGCTTTACACATTTATGTCATTTAATCCTAGAGATAGTGTGTTGTTCTAAGCCATACTTGCAGGTATTAGAGAATAAATGAGAGCCCTGGGCCACCAGGAATAATTGTACAGTTTATGCTCTAGGGAATGCTATTTTTGTGCAGTACAGTGGGAATTGTACTTTCTAGAGTTATGCAGTATATAATCTGCACAATTATACATAGAAGACCTGCAAGAAACACTAGCATATGATGGATGAGAGCTTTGGAGTCAGAATCAGATACAAGTCCCAATTCTGCAATGGCTGTTATGGTCTATTAGCTAGATGATCATAAACTTAATTTCTTTGTCTCAGTTTCCTTGCCTGTAAAATGGGAGGAGTAATATACCAGTACCTTCCTCACCATGTTGGGAGGATGAAATAAGTACATAAAGCTCTTAAAACCAACCTACCACATAATAAGCCCTCAATAAATGTTAATTACTTTTATTATTTCCATTACCTCAGTGGTCCTCCAGGTGACCTCAGAACCCAGATTGGAATCTGTTTGAATTAGCTGGTTCACTCATGCTTTCACTCCACAAGTGCTTATTGATGCCTACTGCATATCAGGCCCCAGGGACACAGGGCTGAATAAGACAGAACATGATGTGACTTTCATGTCTCTTCCTGCTCTGACATTCTTTAGTCCTGCTGGAGCTGGACAGAGACAAAACTGGGCAGTAGGTGAGATTTTTTACAGAACCTCATTCCCATTAACCCCTGTGCTCTTCTTGAGCACACATAACCCTTGTACTGCCCAGATCTCTCAGTCTCTGAGAAAAATGTTCAAAGCCATCAGAACTTTCACAGGGATCTTTTCACTTAAAAGATAAGGTTGGGGTAATATTTACACCAAAGGAATGGGCACAGGTGCTAACATTTCCAACAAGTTAGCACAGTGGGTTGGAAAGGAAGATTTTGGTGGGGGAGTCATCTAGCTAATAGACTTCCTCCTTTTATTCAGCAAATGCTTACAGCAGCTTCTGTCATGGACCAGGTTTTGCAGTCAGTCCTGGGAGCACAAAAACAAACCAGACCTGGTTGTGAGCCTGTAAGGTGCCCACAAGTTTGCATTATGCCAATTCCTGGTGGGAGAACAACCCCCAGCAAACCAGACACAATGCAGGGTGGGCCCTAGGACACCGCCCAAAACCTTAGACCTGCGCTGTCCAATTCAGTAGCCACTAGCTACACGTAGCTATTTAAATATAAATTAAGTAAAATTAAATAAAATTTGAAAATTAGTTCCTCAGTCACACTAGCCGCCTTTCCAGTGCTCAACAGCTGAATGTGACTGGTGGCTCCTGCCCGAGACAGCACAGATATAGAACATTTCAGTCATCACAGAAAGTCTACTGGACAACACTGCCTTGGACAATACACACTTGTTTTTCTCTTTGCAGATTAGTGAGATTGTCGGCTATGAAATAAAGCCCACTGAAACGACTTGCCTCTCAAATATGCTGGAATTTGGATTTGGCAAATTCATTGAAAAGTAAGGCTTCTCCCTTCAGAAAGTTTTTTCGTCAAAGTGTCTATGAATTCTCACAGTTGTATGACTGAATGGCCTCATAGCAGGCTGCTTTTCTCATTCTGGTTTAGGGTAACCTCTACTTCAGCTGACTAGCTGCTGGTGAAGCTTTCATTTCCAGCTGCAGAGTTGATGTCAGCTTATGACTAGAAAATTGAGTCAGAGATTTTATTTCAAAAAGAAATTTTTTAAAATAGTTCTCTGAACCTGAGCTCCAAGCCCAGCTCTCAGTGACTTTGGGCAAAACCATTTCACCTTCCTGGGCCTCAGTTTCTTCCTCTTTAAACAAACAACAGCAACAAACAGGAGTGGCTCTCTGAGCTCTAAAATTTCATGAAATATGGTCAAATGAGAGATCTCTTCACTTGCTTTCTCTCCTTCTCCAAACGCCCCTGGAGTTCATATGTGAGAATTTGTACTATTTGATCTGCTGTTTTTAGGACCAGAGATTCTCAGGACCCTGTTTGTTTTTCCGCACTTCCTTCAGGGTGATGTGTAGGGAGATGTATTGCTAAGACTAGAGACCCTGTTAGGCAACTGGGTTTGGTTCTCACTCAACATGTGAGGTTCTCAGACTGTGACCCCAGACCAGAGGCATCAGCATCACCTGAGAACTTGTTAGAAATGCACATTCTCAGGCCCTACCCCAATCTGCTGAATCAGAAATTCAGGGGATTGAAAGCTGAAATCTGGGTTTAAACAAATCCTCCATATCAACGCTGTTCAGTGCAGGAGCCACTAGCCACGTGTGGCTACTCAGCCTTTGAAATGTAGCTATTCTGAATTTGATGTGCTGAATGTGTAAACTAGGCTGGATTTCAAAGACTTATTAAGGAGGGGAAAAAAGCAAAATATCTAATTATTTTAAATATTGATTGTATGTTGAAATGATAATATTTTGGATTTATTGAGTTAAATAAAATAGTTTCTTTTTACTTGTGATAAATTGGCTACCAGAAACTTTGAAATGACATATGTGGCTCAGGTTATATTTCGAATAGACAGCGCTGCTCTAGGCGATAGTGATGCCTGCTAGAGTTTGAAAGCCCTTCCTTTATACTGGGGCAGAGCAAGCACCTAATCTAAGGTCCTTCCAGGCTCCCAAATCTGTCTGCCACCTGAATACTCTGATGACCCCCAATACCACCACTACTGTCCCTCTTTAAGGAGCAGGTCTACAGACACAGGCTTTTATTTTATTTTTTAAAATTTTTATTGGAGTATAGCTGATTTACAATGTTGTGTTTCTGCTGTACAGCAAAGTGAATCAGTTATACATATACATGTATCCATACTTTTTTAGATTCTGCACAGGCCATTACAGAATATTGAGTAGAGTTTCCTGTGCTGTACAGTAGGTCCTTATTAGTTATCTATTTTATATATAGTAGTGTGTATATGTCAATCCCAAAATCCCAATTTATCCCTCCTCCCCTTTCCCCTCTGGTAACCATAAGGTTGTTTTCTACATCTGTGACTCTATTTCTGTTTTCTTAATAAGTTCATTTGTACCATTTTTTAAAATTCCGCATGTAAGTGATATCATACAAGACACATGCATTTTTACCAGGTTTATGCTATTTTATTAAAGGGCCTCAATTTCCCCGATAAGATGTTCCCAAGAAATACCAGCTCTAGAACACTTACGCTGCACTGAGCATTTTATATGAATTAACCAACTTATCCATCACAACACCCTAATATTCTAGGTAATTTTATTCACATTTTACAGATGAGGAAATAAATTGATTAGAGAGATTAAGCAAATATCCGGAGATCACAAGAACCAAGACCCGAGCCCAGGCTAGCTAACTTCAGAGCCTTAACCATTACCCTTTACTGCCTGAAAAGATAAACCCATCAAAGGAGACAGAGACTGAGCAGATACACAGCACACTGCCATGCTTCATGCCAACGTGCTCAGCTGTGACAAATCTAGAAGTGGTGTTTCCTTGGCCAAGTTGTTTACCTCTATGTGCCCAGTCTCCTTATCTGTAAAATGGAAATAATAATAGTAGCTAGGTGATTGGAGTTATTGTGAGGATTATGAGATAAGGCGTGTAACCTGAACTGATTTAACGTCTAAGTTCTCAGCTACTACCTATTAGTGAAGTGTGATGTTCCTTGTATCCCACTATCCCATAGTTAAGGCAGTTTTATCACAGCCCACAGTTAGTGAGCATCTTGAGTACATTTGGATAAGGTCAACTCGATATACTTCATGGACTCCCAACCTCATTAATTCCTCCCCTGTGCAATTGTTTGCATAATTATAAGTCATAAGGCACATTACAAGCATTTTATCTTATTTAATTATACCAACAATGCTTGATATGAGCAGATGGGGACCGAAAGCCTGTCAAGTGGTTTGGTCATGGCCACACCGCCAGCCTGTTTGTCTCATACTCATCTGGATTGGCACCTGCCTTTATTATTCTCTATATGCACGCTCATTTTAGTTGTCTCCCAAGAAGGTCACATTTAGAATGAAGACCATGCTGCTGAGGTGTTGATCAGTCATTGTCTGGCGTTATCCGTGCCTCTTCTACCTCCCTACGTGAGGCCGGGTGAGGGTTTTCAGCTCCATTTAGTTGAGCTGTTTGGCTGACCACATGTGAGCAATTCTTTTGCTCCTCTGACAAAGAGAGAGGAGAAGACACATAGTAGGGGAGGAAGAAACACCAGATTAGCAGTCAGAGGAACTGGTTCTGGCGCTCCCCAGCTGTGTGTGTGGCTTTGGACATGTCACTTGCTTCCTCTGGGCTTCAGTTTCCTGACGTGAAAGTAAAGACCAGATGGTCAAGGATACAGTGAAAGACAGTGCTGAGGCAGAAAGAATAATCCCTCCTTTTCCCTCCAAAACCTTTGCTTCCCAATTTTTTAGCCACGTCTGCATTTAGTACCCAGCTCTCCTGTGGAAACAAGAAGAAAGGAATTTATCTTCCCCTTCTCTCCCTCCCTCCCCGTTTCTGTAGAACAGAGGGTCTGTAGGTGGATGGACCCAGTGCATCAGGAAGATAGCAGGTGTCTTTTTAAAAGGTAGGGACAGGGAGTGGGAAAAAAGCCATCATATAAATTAACAGAAAGTCTAAGATCTGAATAAGAAGTCAATAATAATTCTGAAGTAAATAGGAATAATAAGGAGTAAATGAAAATGGAAAAAGGAAGTCTTGTTTTAATGGCCTTAAAACAGTTGTTCTCAACTGGGGGTATCCACCCCCAGGGGACACTTGGCAACATCTGGAGACATTTTTGGTTGGCACAACTGGCAAGAGATGGGGACTGGGGTAGTCAGCTACTGGCATCTAGTGGATTGAGGCCAAGGATGCTGCTACGCCTCCTGCAGTGCACAGGACAGCTCTTCACACCAAAGAATTATCCAACCTGTATTAGTTTTCTAGGGCTGCTATAACAAATACCATAGGCTTAAGCAACAGAAATTTATTTTCTCACAATTCTGGAGGTTGGAAGTCCAAGGTCAAGGTTTTCAGGGGGTTGATTTCTTCTGAGGCCTCTCTCCTTGACTTGCAGATGGCTGCCTTCTCCCTGTGTGCTCACATGGTCCTCCCTCTGTGTGTATCTGTGTCTTAATCTCCTCTTCTTAGAAGGACACCAGTTATGTTGGATTAGGACCCACCCTAATGACCTCATTTTAACTTAACTACCTCTTTAAAGACCCTATGTCCAAATAGGGTACCGCACATTCTGAGGTACTGCTGGTTAGGACTTCAACATATGATTTTTGGAGGGATACAATTCAGCGCATAACACAGCCCACAAAGTCACTAGCGCCAAGTGTAAAGAAACCCTGCAAAACACTGGAGCTAGCTGGTAAATATTAGAGTAGGATGGTAAACATTTTAGTAAAATTAAAGGCTTTTTAAATTTCTCTAATGGCTGAGCTGAAATTCCTCCTTTGATGTGTTTTGAGGCCTCCTCCGTTGATGTTACTGTCGCTGTGTTCTCTCTTTAGACTGGAGCCCATTGGTGCAGCTGCCAGTAAGGAATACTCTCTGGAGAAAAACTTGGAGAAAATGAAGTTAGACTGGGCTAACATGACATTCAACTTTGTGAAGTACAGGGACACCGTGAGTCTCAGTCCAACTGTTCGGCCCCCTGAGAGCAGCCCATTTATTATGTAGTAAATTACAGAAGGGATACGTTTCAGAACTGCAACAGAACTCAAAGAAGAAGGATCTCTAACTAATCTGTTTTAAAATTTTTTATTGAGATATAATTGACGTATAACATTGTGTGCGTTTACAGTGTACAGTGTGTTGATGTAATAGTTTTACGTATTGCAGTATGATTACCACCCTAGCTAACACCTCTATCACCTCACATAATTATCCTTCCTTTTTTGTGGTAGGATAATTAAGGTCTAGTCTCTTAGCAACGTTGAAGTTTTTAATACAGTATTGTCTATAATCACTATGCCCTTGCATCAGATTGTTTCCTCCTGTCCGCCTTCCTGTGCCAGTCAGCCTTCCTCCCAGACACCATGGAGGGATGCATTTTCAAATGAGAAAGGCCTTTTGATTTAGAGCAACAAGATTTCTGTTGAAAAAGAGCTGAGCAAGCCTCCTGAATTAGCATCTCCCTGGGAGGGCACCCCAGGTCCCTCAGAAGTATACCTGAGGTAGACAATACTTAGCACTTGTTATTAAGTGCAGAAATCACCTGAGAACCTTTCTAAAGTGCAGGTTCTGAGTCAGCAGGTTTCGACTGGGGCCTGAGGTTCTGCAGTTCCAACAAGCTCCCAGATAATACTGAAGCTGTGGTCTCTGGACCATATTTTGAAGAGCAAAGCTGTAGACTTTCTTATCACTGGCACTCGTAGAAAACATATAAGTTCACAGAGTGCCTGTGGAGGTTCATAAACCTGAAGGGTTTGCTCAGCCATCTCTGGGGTCTGGCTTGCTCTTGGGATGGGCCATGGGTAGGACTTGCTGCTTGGGTGAGCTGTACATCATGGAGGCAACAGGCAGAAACTCACATACTGCAGGCCGTCAGCTCTTAAACCAGTGCATTTCAACCCTGGTACACTTCTGGTCACTCAGTTCCAAAGTGTGTGTGTTTGGGGTAGGTGGCTGGAGTTGCCACACTACCTACCACGCAATTCTCTGACACCAGCTGGGTGCCTTCCAACTGCACTCAACTCTGACACTATCTACCTGGAGACAGCATCAGATCCCACAGGGTAAGGGCTCAGTCCTACAAGACTGCGAACCCCCTCACCCCCCTTCAGATGCCAGTCTCAAGCCCAGGGTATCACCTGTGCTTCTGACCGACCAGCTATAGATTGGAGGTCCCAACGACACCCTCCTTGGGTTCAATTAATTTGTTAGAACTCAGAGAAACAGTTTACTTACTAGATCACTGGATTGTTATAAAAGGATATAGGACCCAGGAACAGCCAGATGGAATGCCTATGGGGAAGTGGTGTGGAGCTTCCATGCTCTCTCTGAGCATGCCACTCTCCCCAAATCTCTACATGTTCACCAAGTCAGAAGCTCTCTGGACCCTCTCCTTTTTTTTTTTTAATTTAATTTTTTTAACATCTTTATTGGAGTATAATTGCTTTACAATGGTGTGTTAGTTTCTGCTGTATAACAAAGTGAATCAGTTATACATATACATATGTTCCCATATCTCTTCCTCCTTTTGTGTTTTTATAGAGGCTTCATTACTTTGGCATAGTTGATTAAAACATTGGCCACTGGTGATTGAACTCAATCTCTATCCCTGTTCCCCTCCCAGGAAGTCAGGATGGTAGAACTAAAAGTTCCAACCCTCTAATCACAGGGTTGGCTCTCCTGGCAACCAGCCCCCAACCTTCGGTGTGGTCCAAAAACCCACCTCAATAACAAAACAAAAGATGCCTTTATTGCTCTCATCCCTTAGGAAATTCCAAGGGTTTTAGGAGCTGTGCCGGCAACAAAGACCAAAGATACATTTCTTATTATAAATCACAATATCACTCTGGCCTGAGCATCTGTATTTTTAAGGCACTTCTGGGTTTTCTAAAGTGCAGTGTGGATTGAAAACTAAAACCCTAAAGGCTCCCATACTCCTCCCTCCCCCAGGCTGCACGTTATCCTTTTGTGACTTCTTTTCCTTTTTGTCTTGATGCCTTGATTTCACTTGACTAAGAACTGTAGACAAGCCAGTGGGAGGGAGGAGAACTGGGGGCCTCTCCCAGCAAGACCAGGCGACCGTGTGTCCCAGCAACTTGCTGTTACAGGATCTGATTGGATTAGATACTGCTAGAGGCTGTGGGGCTGAGATGAGCAGTTAAGTCGGGGAACCTGATAACAGCTCAGTTACATCTGGCCAGTCTTCAGAGTTTTTGACTGAAGTAGCTATAGACAAGGGTCAACAGCAAAATGGGAATCGAGGTACCACTTCATTAATAGCTGGACACCCGTCAGTGCAGGGCTGCTGGTAAAAGGTGGATGAGAGAATATATCCTCGCTCCAAATTAACCACCCAGGTGTAGGTTTGAAAGAAGTGAAAACAGAGCAAGAAAGACCAGACCTACCACAAAGGGACAGACCCTTATCAGCTTTCTCGCCACATGGCCCAGGAGGAAAAGTCCACCTACAGGGGCTAACCTTTAAGGCACAGTAACCCTAACTACCAGGAAAATGTGGCCAAATAATTATTTAGTCAGAGGTTCCCAAACTTTCTTGGTTCACGGTGCTGTTGGTATCTGAGTACTTTTTAAATGGTTCCCTTCTCTAGTCCAAAAAAAATACATAACAGCTTTATTATGAAGTAATTGGGTTCAAACAACTTAAATATTTGTGTCCCATCAACTGAACAAAGGTCTGGGAAAAATTGCGTATAAATTAAAAGAAAAACATTTGTATTTTGTTTTAAAATAACCACAGTTATTTGCTGTGAGTTTGCTGCAGTGCCCTGGGGCACACGGTTTGGGAACCAAAGGTCTAGACCTAACCAGATTAGCAGTTGATTCTACCTGAGGGAGAGCCGGGAAAACAAGTGAACAGAAAAGCAGGAACACAGGGAAGGGGACAGAACTCCTCCTCTTCTCAACAGATGCTAGTTGCAGGTCTAGGCTTGGACCGTATTTGATTTCTGCAAAGGAGGTAAAAAAGTCTTTACGAATATTTTCAAGGAAGAAAATAGAAAATTCCACCTCCTACAAGACATAGTGTCCCACAAGGGTCACTTGTGGACAAGGGTGGAGATCTGAGCTGTGAGGACTTTGAGGGTCAGCATAAAAATCTGTGGGGCAGAGGTCTTGCGATTTTGATGGTGTGCTCATTTTTATTCACAGGACACAAGCATCTTGTGTGCAGTTGATGACATTCAACTGCTACTTGATGATCACGTGATGAAGACCCAGACCATGTGTGGCTCTCCATTTGTCAAACCAATAGAAACAGAATGCCGGGTAAGAGGAAATGAGGTTGAATGCTTTGTGATGGCCCATTAGCTCTGGGTTTCTTGGCATGAGGGATCTCAGTTCCCTGACCAGGGATCCAACCTGTGCCTCCTGCAGTGGAAGAGCGGAGTCTTAACCACTGGACCACCAGGGAAGTCCCGGAAGAAGGTTTTTAAGTCCAATTAACAAAGAAACTCACTTTCTCTTGATTAGGAAAAAAAACAACAAAAGACTGAAAGCAATAACCATCCAAGTAAGCCTTTATAACAGTCTGCCAGACTGAGCTTTTGCAACAGTCTGCTAAAAGAGAAGGTGAGATTATTTGAATGCACCAAACAAAAGTACATATGGAAAGTATCTTATGGGCTATAGTAATCTAGAATGTAAATTACACGAGGTTTGGCCTCCTTTGCTCTTTGTCTGTGGAAGTGGGATAGGCTAAGGACACCAACTTGAGTCAGACTGCCTGGGTTCAAATTCTGACTCTGCCCCTTAATCAGTTGTGTGACCTTGGACAAGTTACTTGAATTAGTTGTATGTCAGTTTCTGCACCTGTGAAGTGAGCTTTGTAATGATATCTCCCTTATAAATCTGTTGGATTAAATTGGTTTCACATACATAAAGCGCTCAGACCATCACTTGTCACAGAGTAAGCCTTATAAATATTACTGTTGTTGTTATTGTCATGACTATTCCACTAGGAAAAGAACTCTATGAGGGCAAGGACTCCTGTTTTTTTCTCTCAGTGCTGTATCCACTTTGCCTAGAAGAGTGACCAGGACATAGTGGGCACTCAATAAGTATTTGTGGAACAAGTGAATGAGTGAATGCATCAATTTGTCGATGGGTCTGTGATGCAGAGTGGCATGTTAATGACTCAGATATGAAATGCTAAATTTGCAGAACTGGGAAGAAAAGCTGGTTCGCGTGCAGGAAATTTTGGATGCCTGGTTAAAATGCCAAGCCACCTGGCTATACCTGGAACCAATCTTCAGTTCAGAGGACATCATAGCCCAGATGCCAGAAGAGGGCAGGAAATTTGCCATCGTTGATAGTTACTGGAAATCACTCATGTCCCAAGCCGTGAGTTTTTTACTACCTAGCACATCTCACCATCAGGAATGTGGGATGCCGTACAGATGTTCCTCATTGTGCAATGCAGCCATGTCCCTTGAAACCTATTAGTAAACTGGATTTTTGCAAATTCAGTATCTCTATAAATTTTTTCTAATTTCAAAAGTTATTTGTTATTAAAAATTCAAACATGGAAATGGGAAATATAAAAAGTAGAGGCCTTTTGAAATCCCAACTTCGTGGAGGTGACTATTAGCAGTTTGGATAATTTAGCTCTCATTCCTAACGAGGTATAAGATTTTATTTGTTACATGATAATGCAATAAAGCTTTTATAGATTGAGAATAATTTTAGAATTCAGGTAATTCTCTGTATTCAGTTACTCAGTTGTTTAACAAATGTTCAAGGGACCAGCGCAGACTAGTATAGAATGTCGTGGTCTGAATTCCACAATCCCAGAAGTTAAAATATAATTGGCTTCGTTGGTTTCAGGTGCCCAACCCCAGCCCAGTCAACCATGGCCAGAGGACGAGGGTCATGTTATATGAGCAGTCAACCTCGTGGGATTAGGAGGTGATTAGGGTAGGAGGGTCATTAGTTGAGGGGCTGGTCGCACACTCATTACAATAACTAGTCTCAGAATCTGGGAACCCCATGATGATTATCACCTTTTTCTATGGAACCTAGGTAAAAGATACCAGGGTTCTGATGGCAGCAGACCAACCACGGATGGCTGAGAGGCTTCAAGAAGCCAACCTTCTGTTGGAGGACATCCAGAAGGGGCTGAATGATTACTTGGAGAAGAAGAGGCTATTTTTCCCCAGGTATCCAGTATCATTCTCTTGCTCGAAGTTGCCCTCTTGACCCATATATAGGTAGAATTACATTTTTTCATTCTGAGAGTTAGCTTCTACTCATCTATTCCATATTCTTTCTAGGTTTTCCATTCCCCAAAAGACAGCTCTCGGGGGTAAGGTGTGTCTTCATGGTCTCTATTTAGAGTGAGGTTGAATAGACACCAATGGAACCAGCATGGTCAAATACCCAATTACATGGGTATAGTACTCAAGAGCCTGGACTTTGGAGGAGTTAAACAGCCCTAAGTTTGAGTCCTTAGCCACACGTGGCTATCCAGTGCTTGAAATGTGGCTAGTGTAACTTAGAAAGCAATTTTTTTTTTTTTTTTTTTTTTTTTGCGCGGGCCTCTCACTGTTGTGGCCTCTCCCATTGCGGAGCACAGGCTCCGGACGCACAGGCCCAGCGGCCATGGCTCACGGGCCCAGCCGCTCCGCGGCATGAGGGATCTTCCCGGACCGGGGCACGAACCCGCATCCCCTGCATCGGCAGGTGGACTCTCAACCACTGCACCACCAGGGAAGCCCCCTCGCCTGGGATTTTTAAAAATACGAATTCCCAGACCCAATCCTAGATCAGTTATATTACAATCTCTGGGAAGTGGAACCTTGGCATTGGAATTTTTTTTTATAACCTCTGCAGATGATTCTAAAGTGCAGCCAAGGTTAAGAACCACTGCTCTATCCAGGTTTCTTTCACCTGGTAGCAACCCCTCTCTCCCAGCCATATAAAATCCACATATACCAGCTTTCTTCCTTTCTTTTGCTCTGAGTCAAAACCATCTCCACCTTCTATGCCCTAGATGAAAAATGGTGAAGAGGAGTAGGCCTTAGATAAGAGTCTAGAAGTAGCTGGCATTCACGGGAATGTCATCTACCTGTTGGGGAGTATCACCTTGTTGGAAAAAGAAGCTCTTAGAAGAGATTCCAGTAGCCATCTTCCTTTGCTTTGCAATAGGTTCTTCTTCCTATCAAATGATGAGCTGTTGGAGATCTTGTCAGAGACAAAGGACCCCCTCCGAGTTCAACCACACTTGAAGAAGTGCTTTGAAGGAATTGCCAAGCTGGAGTTTACAGACAGTCTGGAGATTGTGGGCATGATCAGCTCAGAAAAAGAAATCGTTCCATTCAAACAGAAAATCTCCCCAGCTCAAGCCAAAGTAACTCCACTTACCCATTTTTGGTTCTTATCGTCATAACAGAGCGAAACAGAGAGAGGCAGATTGTATGTTGGTTAAACATTTGGACTCTGGTTCCAGATTGCCTGGGTGTGGAGCACTTAGATTACACAACTTAATGACGGGGTGACTTTGGGGAACTAATCTTTCTGAGTCTACTTGCTCATCTCTAAGATGGAGATTATACTGCAATTCACATGGCATCCTAAATTTGTGGAAGGATTTCAACCAAACTTGATGTGGAGGCAGCAGCAGGAATCAGATCCAAACAACTAATGTTGTTTAAATCCCCATGAGCAGAGCCCACTTTAAAGAGATCTGGTCAGATGGGGCAGGTGTTTTTAAAGGTGTTTAAAGGGCAGGTGTTTCAATAATATTTCATGGAATTAATGCCATTTAACTCAGATTTTTCATACATGTGCCCTTATCAAATGAGTAAAATATAAGTTACTTCCACTCTTGCTGAACATGACAGCACCCCAGCGTAGAAAGAGACAAGTACTCTTGCCTTGCCGTTTTTGCCACCCACACATTTAAGTTGCAACAACCAGGGATCATACCTTAAAACCAGACACCAGCTAGCTCACGAGCACCTGAGGTCAGCAGGTACAGTTGCCTGAAATTCTAACACTGAATAATATGCTGTACATTCAAATTACCTGTGGAGCTTTAAAAAAATCCAAATGCCCTGCTTGCATCCCATACCAGTTAAATCAGAATGTCTGGGAGTGGGAGTCAGGCATCCATAATTTTTAAAGACCTCCAGATGATTCCAGTGCACAGCAAAGTTTGGGGACCACTGGAATAATGCAAGAATTAGAACTGTTCAAGTAGAAATGAGCAATTTATTTTCTGAACTTGTCGACCAAAAAAAAAAAAAGCACAACCTAAACGTTAAGAGGTGTGTTTTGTTCAGTGG
This sequence comes from Phocoena phocoena, assembly GCF_963924675.1. Lineage (NCBI taxonomy): Eukaryota > Metazoa > Chordata > Mammalia > Artiodactyla > Phocoenidae > Phocoena > Phocoena phocoena. Next base: position 21,925,942 of record NC_089233.1, read on the forward strand.
ACATTCTTAGGACTTCAAGCTGGAGAGGCAGCATCTCAAGTAACCCTGAGAAAACGGCTTGGAGGAGGCAAGGAGGGGAGATATATAGGAGTTTTGCAACAAAGGGCAGGTAGTCTGAACTTCAAAAGATTATTGTTAATGAAAGAAAACCAGATATCTCAAGTTAAGGAATTTAGTGCTTTTCTATGGATGGGAAAATGCAAAAGTCTAGGCTCACTGAAATCATTCCTTTGATATGCACGTCAGCTATCTGGGGCCAGTATCCTGTGTTTTCTCATCCCGAGTTCCCTCAGGGCTCACCAGCTCACTTTGGGAGGTGGTGGCTGCAGTCACTGACGGCTGCAGCATCTTTTGATCACTGATATGGCAGAGGCAATATTTTATTTCTCAAACTGAAGTGTAAATGTGTCATTTGTCTCCTGAGAGAGACATAAATAACTTGATTTACAGTTGTCTTCCAGAAAATGATATGAAAGAAGTGCATGTAAAAAACTCCCTATTGCCCCTTTTTATGAGACATACACTTCTTAGAATACAGTAAATAAGTGTAAAACCAATAGTTAAAGAATACTGGCTTGAAGGTGTGCAAACCTTTGGCCTCCCTCCAGCCCTGTCCAGAGAGAAAGCTGGCTTCTGCCCATGGTCTCTCCCTCCAGGCTTGGCTAACTGTCACTGCCTCTCTGTCTGTCTCAACCCACAGGGCATGGTGGAAAGATGGCTCCAGCAGGTGGAACAGATGATGCTTGCCAGTATGCAGGAAGTTATTAGACTTGGGATTGAAGCATATGTCCAGGTAAATGAAAATTGGGGTACACATGCCAGGGTGTTGGTACACCAACAAGAACTTTGGGGACAAGGTTAAATGGAAGCCTGTCTTCTGCTAAAACCCACCCCTCTCCTGCTGAGTAACACCTGACCCCTGTGTGCCTCTTCCTCCTTTCCCTGTAAATCCTGGGGCAGTGTATGTATTTCTGAATATAAAACGTTTGCAGTTAGAAGCAGCTGACACTAGCATAGCCTGTGAGCCAGAACCCTTTGTTTTCTGTGGGGCAGTCCTTTCTGTGAAAATAATTGATGGCAAGCGGTTTATTTAGAGCCCCTCCCCAATTAAGCATCCCCTCCCACAGGCTTTTTTAACATTACACATGCCCTGAAGGGCACAACTCATTAAGCTCCCAAAGCTTTAGGTGACCTGTATAACAGAAGGCTTAAGGGAAAAGAACCTGTTGCAATTACTCTTTAGCCAGCTCCCAGCAAGGTTAATGTTGGCAGACTAGATATTTAGTCTCCTCTACTTTAGGTGCTCCTCACTTTGGGGCCCCCACCCCTATCCCCAGGACTTTTTCCATCAAAAAAAAGGGGTATTCAATTAACACCTTCCCACTAAGTACCAAGGACTGACCCTGCTGCCCCTCTCAGTAGTATTTGCCTTGTAAATGAAAGACCAGTCCTTTGTCCCATGACATATTACAAATCAAAAATTAAGTTAAAGAAAAACGACTCCCTGTATGAAGTTATTTCATGCAATTGCATCTGTGGCCAGACACAGCAAACTTTTTCTGTGAAGGACCAGATAGTAAATGTTTTCAGCTGTGCAGGCAATCTACACCAGGCACAGCTATTTATCCTTGCCTTTCTAATAGAAAAGCAGCCTTGGATGATGGGTTCAGCAGGGGGCATGGCTGTATTACAATATAACTTTATTTACAAAAACAGATATGGCCATATTTATCCCTCAGGCTATAATTTCCCTATCTATAGTTTAAAAAAAGTTAGGGCGGTCATGGCTAAGAAAATCGTGGGGCAGTACTGCAATGTTATGTAGCTATCAAAAGGAGTAGTTATATAAATACTTTCTGAACAACACCTTGATTATAACTATGTAAAATCCCTGGATGGGAACATTAAAGAAAAGAAAGAAAGGAGTTGTTGACTGAAAAAACATGCACGACATGAGAGTTGTGAGTTAAGTTTTATCTGGGGCAAAATGAGGACTATAGACTGGGAGACAGCATTTCAGATATCTCTCAGAAAATGCTCCAAAGAAGTAGGGGGGAAGGTCAGTATATATGTGATTTTGGTGAAGGGGGAGTACATGCAATCATCACATATTTTTTGCAGAAGGTTGCTGCTGGTCTCGTGAAGGTCGCTGCTAGTCACGAGGAGCAGACGTCACCATGAAGGGTTTTAGTGCTTTCCTAGATACGAGGAGATGCAAGAATTGGGCTCATAAAATGGTTTCCTGAAAATATGTAATTATCTGAAGACCTGTTCTGCCAGTTTTTCCCAGAGCACAGAGTGCCTCATTCCTGATCTCCACCCTGAGCTCCTTGCAGGGGGTGCTGTGAAGGTCAGCAGCTGCAGCAGGTCATAACTTAATCCTTGTAGAGGTAGCTGGCAAGTGACAACTTATAGGCGACAGAGTTAATGAAATTGTTGGTGACGATCCTTTTCTTTTTCATAAAATTCAGGGAGGAAGACATAAATCCGTAATCCCAGAAATGTCAAGCCTTGTAGCCTCGGAGGTTGGGGATGAATTTTGTTTTTGTTGAAGGGGTAAGATGGTGGTAGATGTTTTTAGGAAGTCAGTTTAAATCACACAAGATGAACTGACCCTACATTGTGCCCCACTGCACTTTCCCAGGTCCCTCGTAATCACTGGGTCTTGCAGTGGCCTGGCCAGGTGGTTATCTGTGTCTCCTCCATCTTTTGGACTCAGGAGGTTTCCCAAGCCCTGGTTGAAAAGACCCTACCGGTAAGTGAGCCTGTCATGAAGCTTGTAGAGGAGATTTGAGCTTGATTATGATTTGAATGACATATAATTAGAGTAACCATTTTTCTAAACAAAAAAATAAACAGCCCCATGGTGTCACAGAAGGCAGGGTTCTCTTCGGGACAGAGATTTGGGAATTAGGGCTGTCCTGGAGTTCTGTAGTATAAGAACTCTCACATTTCTTCCCAGACGGAAATTCTAGGCTGCAGTATCCTAAGTTTCTTCAGCCTTTGCTTCCAAGTGTCAACCTGGCAGAATTTCTACCAGCAGAGACTGCTCATCTTCTTCCTGGGCCAAGAAGCCACCTGGTCCTGTTTTCCTCTACTCTTCCTGCACCATATCCCTTCTTACCACCTCCAGTCCAACACTAACCCACCTCCAGCTTTTCCTTCAGCTTTCTCTTGAGACCAAGAATGCTCAGGTCCTGCTTGTCTTCAGATCCGGACACACATATTTCCAGCTAACTCTGCCACTGATGCCTGTACTTGAGGGTTCAAGACCTGGATGGATTTGAGTTCAAATTCTGACACGTCCACCTGTTAGATATGTGACCATGGTCAAGTTACATAACCTGAACCTCAGTCTCCTTGTCTATAAAATGGAAGGAATTGTAGCACCACACCTTACTACTGTGAAGGGTTAAATGAGATGCTAGTAAATTATTCAGTACTTAGATCCTAGGCTATAAACCCCACAGGGCAGGGGGCATATCTTCTTGCCTCACTATTATATCTCAGGGGGTTATTGCAGTGTCAAGCACATAGTAGTTGCTCAATACATATTTTTTGACTGACTACATGGTAACTCCATTCCCAACATTTTTACCATGGTATAGTTTCCCATGATTATCTCATCAGAATTCCTGTTATTCCACCTATATACAATATGATTGCCTGTGGCTAGAATATATTTTAATTTACTATATTTTGCTTTATACATTAAAATTAGAATATTAGTATTTGACCAAGTTTCACTTTTTACAGATATCTTGTTGATAATTCCTAAAAGATGTGTTGCACTTTACACGTGCAAACTGCTTTCACGTACATCATTTCAAACTTCAGAAACACTAAAAAGTTCTGACTTTTGTGACTGTATCTCTGTGCCCCAGTTTTCCTACCTGTAAAAGGGGAGAGTGCTTCCCATCACACATTCAAGCCCTGGAGTACAATGAATGCTGAATGATGTGCCTTGGCATCCTAAAGGTGTTGGTACAGAATTGCTATCCATCCATCCATCTACCCATTGTTCATTTAACAAATACTTGTTTGACGTTGCAGCTGGGACTTTGCTGCTAGGCAAAGGGAATTAGAGGTGAATGAGACAGTCATGGTCCCTGTCCTCACGGATTTACAGTCTAGTGGGGGGAGATAAAAAAAGGCTCTTTTATAGAACTATGATACTGAAAGTACAGGGATCCAGAAAGCATGGGAAGGAAGGAGAAAAGTAAGAGAGGGGAAGATTTCCCAGAAAAACAGTGTCTAAGAGGAGACATAAAATATGAATAGGAACAGGAGAAAGAGCACTCCAGAGAGAGAGAGAGAGAGAGAGACCAGAATGTGCAAAAGTCTGATGATGAAAAGTACGGTGGGGGAGGGGGGAAGGGAAAAAAAAAAAAAAAAAGTACGGTGCATTCCAGCAACTGAAGACAGTTTGGTCCAGAATTGCTGTGGAATGCATGTGGTTAAGAGAGATGCAGGGGGCAGTTCCATCACCAGCGGCTTTACAGACACGCCAAGGGTGATGGGGACACATCAAAAAGGCTTTTTTTTTTTTTTTTGCTATGTGCTACGGATATTATAATTAATAACAACAACAACAACCACTATTTACTGGGTGCTTTATTCACACCAGACATTGTGCCAAGTGCTTTACATACACTATGTTATTTAATCCTCAAAACCACTTGAAGAATAGCTATAATTATTGGGATTTGACAGATCAGGAGACTGAGACTCAGAGGGTTAAAATCATTTGCCAAAGAAGACCATAACAGGAAAGTGGGGAAAATGAGATGAGCCTAGGGTGGTCTCACTTATTTTTAAGTCTCTTTTTTTATTCCAGTTTTTATTTATTTATTTATTTATTTATGGCTGCGTTGGGTCTTCGTTGCTGTGTGCAGGCTTTCTCTAGTTGCGGTGAGCGGGGGCTACTCTTCGTTGGAGTGTGGAGACTTATTGTGGTGGCTTCTCTTATTGCGGAGCATGGGCTCTAGGCACGTGGGCTCAGTAGTTGTGGCTCATGGGCTGTAGAGCGCAGGCTCAGTAGTTGTGGCGCACAGGCTTAGTTTTTCCGTGGCATGTGGGATCTTCCCAGACCAGGGCTCAAACCTGTGTACCCTGCATTGGCAGGCGGATTCTTAACCACTGCACCACCAGGGAAGTCCCATTTTTAATTCATTTTTATTGTTTAACTCTTTATTTTGAAATAATGTCAGACCTGCAAATAACGTTGCAAAAATAATACAAAGAATTCCCATACACCCTTCATCCAGATTCCCCACATATTAACATCTTACATAACCACAGTACAATTATCCAAATCAGGAAATCAACATTGATACAATATTATTATCTATTCTATAAACCTTTTATACTCATCCTGGTTCAGGATCCAATCCAGGATTACATGTTTGCATGCATTTAGTTTTCATATCTCCTTTGTCTATTTTAATCTGAGTTTCAGGTTTTTTTGTTAATTCTGGTTTACTACCTAATTTATATATAGTAAAATTCACCCTTTTTAGTGTGCATTTCTTTCTTTTTTTGCGGTACGCGGGCCTCTCACCGTTGTGGTCTCTCCTGTTGCGGATCACAGGCTCAGTGGCCATGGCTCACGGGCCCAGCCGCTCCGCGGCATGTGGGATCTTCCCAGACTGGGGCACAAACCTGTGTCCCCGGCAACGGCAGGTGGACTCTCAACCACTGCGCCACCAGGGAAGCCCTTTAGTGTGCATCTCTGAATTTTGACAAGCACATACAGTCGTGTAACCACCATCACATTCAAGACATAGTTCCAAACACCCTAAAACTTTCCTCATGCCCTTTGTAGTCAACCCTTTCCCCTATTCTCAGCCTCTGACAACTACCATTTTGTTTTCTGTCCCTATAGTTTTGTCTTTTCCACAATATTATAAAATGGAATCATATAGTATCTAGGCTTTCAAATCTGAATTCTTTCAGTTAGCGTAATGCATTTGAAATTTGTCTCAATGTTAATGACTAGGGGTGAGGGAAAGGGAGCTTGAGGGATGACATCCAGGAGTCTGGTTTGGACCATGGGGTTGTGGATGGTGTCATTCCAGAAAAGGGATTACCAGAAGAGAATCCAGTTTAACCCATTATTCCATCTTACTCCCCTGCTAGGATTTTCTGAAAAAGAGCAATGATCAGATTGCACAGATTGTCCAGCTGGTGCGAGGAAAACTGAGCAGTGGGGCTCGACTCACCCTTGGGGCCCTCACAGTCATTGATGTCCACGGTAAGCCAGGAGGTTTCCCTCACATTACTACTGTCCAGTAAGAGCTGCCAGGCTTGCCTCTCTCCCTTCTGGATGGAATGACTCAGGTCCCTTTTCTCATTAGGAAGAGGCTTCTGCAACTGAAAGTAAGTGAGGGGGTAAGGAGAGGAGTCAGTGCTTCTGTGTATCTCCATCTTATGTTTTCCCCTCCCATCCCCAACGTTTCTGAGATTTACCAACTCGGATCGATATCCCTGTACTGATCTTAATGAACATTTTTGAATACTTACTTGGTGCCAAGCTTTGTGTTAAGTGCTTGACATACATTGTCTTATTTTTATACACATTTCACAGATTAAGAGCCTGAGGTTTATAGAGGCAAATAACTTGCTGAGAGGCACACAGCTAGTAAGTAGCAGAGATGCTTTTATAATTTGAACTTACGTCTGATTCCAAACCCAGAGACTGGAAATGGGCAGTGATGCAGGGAGGGAATGGGTAAGAGAGGATGCCTTCCAGCTCTTCCTAGAAAAGAGAGAGAGAGAGAAGAAGAGAAGGAGGAAAGGAGGAAGAAGAACCAGGGTCTTTATGTAGAGCAAACAACCCCCACACCGTCACGCCATCATCACCAAGGAAACTAGGGCTGGACCAAACTTGTTGCCTGGGAACAGTGTCTCTTTTGTTTACATACCCAGCTTCCTACTGGCAGTTCATGCATCTTACTCTCTGTGAGGCTGATGCTCATTTCTTTTTTGGCCACATGGCTTGTGGGACCTCAGTTCCCTGACCAGGGATTGAACCTGGGCCACGGGAGTGAAAGCCTGGAATCCTAACCACTAGGCCACCAGGGAACTCCCTGATGCTCATTTCAATCCCTGATGCTCATTTCAATCTGATTTCATTTGGATAGACTAGGATAAAATCCAGAGGAGAGAAGGGAGAATGTGATCTTCATCTGGCTACATATTTAACTGATAGGAGTAATAAGTGCAAGCATGGTTACTGCCCAGGATACCTCAGAGTGGTTGGGTTTACACACACGCACACACACACACACATTCATGCACAAACACACGAACATGCACTGCATAGGGAAGGTATCCACAACCGAGTGCCTTGAGATTCACCTTCCTCTTGGATCTCTCACACATACCCTGCTCCTGCCACCACTCTCTGGGTTCTCCCAGGAATCTGGTGTGGAATTAAACTCCTTGGGGTGAATGGAAGAGCTGTTGGTGTAATCTTCTGCAAGGACTCTTTTCTGAAGGGTTTTGGATTTTACTGTAATAAAGATTTCTCTCACAGAGAGGCAGTAGACTTACAGAAGTGTCCCTTTGCAAAGTTATATTTCTGAGATCCTGATTTCAAGCTGCTCTACTAGTTCTAAGATCACGATAGCACTTGCCCTGTGAGTTACCTAAAAAATAATGAATTATTCTCATAAACTATGTCCACTCATCAACTTCAGGGCTCCCATCACTGTGAGAAAATTAAATTAGGCTCACAATCCCATGACAGAAAGGAGAAAACCTAGAAATATATCTCCTAGTTAGTTTCTCAGACACCCCCCTTCATGGAAAGAATACATCTAACAAAGATTCATGGGACCCCTGCCCTTGCTAACTGTATCAGGCAAAGCAGATCGTGTTCTCTTAAGATATCTAGAGGCCTGGAACAGGGCCAAAAGGGTCACACTGGGGATAAGATAGCATTTGGGGCAACTACATATTGCAAACCCCTCTGGTTCAGCCTCCCAAGAGTTTGGGAATGATAACAGTAGCTAATACTATAAATTTATGTAATACATAAATACAGATGTTGCTTGAAGTTTGGGGATGGGCGAGGAGGATAGTTGAGCCTAAAATTGTCGCGATAGTGAGGGGTGGCCTTGATGACCTCCTCAGTCAGACCCTTCTGAGGAATCCACGAAGACGGGAGGATGCTGATGGCTCTGCAAGTGTGTGTTTCCACGTCTGTGTCCCCACACAGCTCGTGATGTGGTCGCCAAGTTATCTGAAGACAGTGTCTGTGATCTGAATGATTTCCAGTGGATCTCCCAACTGCGCTACTACTGGGATGCCAAGGATGTACAGGTGAAGATGATCACTACAGAAGCCTTATACGGCTATGAGTACCTGGGAAACTCCCCCCGGCTGGTGATTACGCCCCTCACTGACCGCTGCTACAGGTAAACTCTGGGGCTCCCCCAGACCTGAAGGGTGAATAGAGAATTCCAAAAGGAAAACCTGGGGAAGAGGGTTAGAGCATCTTGAGTTTGTTACCTTCACCGTCTATATTTTAGTTTCTCAGATTTTAGAATTTTTCCCTTTGTCACCATGGTCCCGCAGATGGGTATGGAAACTGGGCCTTAGGCCAGAAATGAGAACCCAGTAGGAGTCCTAATCTAATGCAAATTAATGTGTTCAAACCAACAATTAGCACGTTGATGCCTCTCCTTGAAAGTGGCACAGTGCTTAAGTAGAAAGGTCTCCAGTGGCAGGAATCAAGATGGTGCCTGGAGATCCCATGGCCAGAGATAGAAAAGGGGCCAAGTAAAGGACCCAGGCAAGGAGTCTCGGAGCTCTGCCACCCAGTCTGATGAAGAGGTATGGCCATTCTGTGCTCAGCAAGTGTTTTGCTACTTTGCTTGGAACTTATAACTTCAGAAATCTGGACTTTGTGAACTTGTCAACTTTGTGATGTTTAGATTTTTCTTTGATTTTATACATTCCTTAGAGTGGAATTTTTTTAATTATAAAAATAGTACCTGAGTATTTTTTAAATTTCAGAGTCCTCAGTCACTTGTTTTCTATGTTCTATGATTTCTGTTCTTCATTCATTTATCTATTCCACTCATTGTTCAACAACCATTTCTTGAACTTTCCTGTGCATGATGTATGACCTCCAGGAACCCTCAACCTAATGGGGTGGGGAAGAGACACACCCTCAGGTGATAACAAGAAAGTGTGTTAACTGAAATTATAGAGGCTCATACAAGGGGCTGTGGAACCACAGTTAGCACATCATTCATTTCTAGCATTTATCTTGTGCCTGCCATATGGAACTGAATCAAATATGGGTCCTGAACTCAAGAGTTCATAACCTAGTGGGAGAAATATATTTATTTTCCATCATTCCATTGGCATTGGTGATCTTTGGAATGTGGAGTTTATGAGGATTTTTTACTTTCTTTGATTCATTTAGTAAGTATATATTCATTTATATCCATTCAATCATTCATTCAAACAAATGCTTATAGGTGTCACCCATGTACCAGGTGCCGAGGTTACAACACTGAGTAAAATAGAACTTTTTACAATGATGATGTATTGCTCATATAATCAGGGGAAAATATTTAATTACTTGTCTGAGTCAAAACAAAATAAACCAAAAGCAAATTTCTTTCCTGTGCCTTAGGACTTGGCACTGAGTTCTTATTCTCTTCTCCTTAGGACACTGATGGGGGCTTTGAAGCTGAACCTTGGAGGAGCCCCAGAGGGTCCAGCTGGGACAGGCAAGACAGAAACCACCAAAGATCTAGCCAGAGCTTTGGCCAAGCAGGTAGGGAAATGCTGTCCATCCGCACACTGTTTTTCCCAACCCTCTCTGGACCCCTGTCCAGGGGAATTGGCATGAAGTTCAAGATGGCTCAGAGTAACAGGCAGAGTGGGGCTCCACCTCCTTCAGTGAAACAGGAAGAGGGGAGCCCCCACCTCTGTTTCATGGTGCAGGGTGATTCAGATGGGAGGAAACCCATCCTGAATGGTGCCCACATCCTCCCTCTCTCTAGTGTGTGGTCTTCAACTGCTCAGATGGTCTAGATTACAAAGCCATGGGGAAGTTCTTCAAAGGGCTGGCCCAGGCTGGAGCATGGGCCTGCTTTGATGAGTTCAACAGGATTGAGGTAACTCTGCTACTGGGCTACTGAATGGAGGGTTTGGACATGCAGGGACTTTTTTCTGGGCTCTCAGTTCCTCAGTGACAGGGATTTATGTCTCCTCTAAGGGCCTTTGCACAGAGTAAGTACTCAATGAACCAAACAAAAACAGCCCCAAGGAGACAAAATGCATATTTTACACACATAAACATTCTCACCAAATTGATTCCCTCACTCGCTCATTCAAAAATTTATTGAGCAGCTACTCTATGTCAGATACTCTGCATGTGTTCATGATACAAAGATGAGCAAAAAATGGTTTTGCCCTCTAGACTGTTACAGTCTAGCAAAGGGAAATAAAAATTAAACGATACAAATAGAATATGAGAGAAGTCTATAGCAGTGGTACAGAGGAGTCATCACAAAAGAGGGGGTGGTTAATTCTATTTGGGTAGGGCATCGAGATTAGGAAATGTAAACATGCAACTTGAACCAATAAACACATACTATGGGTGAAGTATTGTGCTAGGTGCTGGAACAAAGGTAAAACAAAGATAAGATACTATGGAAACTACTTACACACACACACGTATGCACATGTATGCATGCATATACACACCAATTTTCTTTTCCTTTACCAAAACCCTAAATCATGCTCCTAATTTTGAATGTGAAGGTCTTATTCTCAGGTGATGGGGTTCTTTCTTTGCTAAGTGAAGGGTACTTTGGCATAGTGGGGTTGGTGGCTGTCAGAAGCAGGAGCTCAAATCAACCAGCCATTCTCACTCCAGATAGAAGTGCTATCTGTGGTAGCTCAGCAGATTCTCAGCATTCAACAAGCCATCATCCGGAAGCTAAAGGTGTTCATCTTTGAAGGCACTGAGCTCTCTCTGAACCCAACCTGTGCTGTCTTCATCACCATGAACCCTGGGTATGCTGGCAGGGCTGAGCTGCCAGATAACCTCAAGGTAAATACTGAGTGTGTAACTATTGGGTGTACTTTATGGTATAGAAACCTTCGGAAGTACCCGAGGGTCTCACAGAGAAGCCAAATAATGGGACCAGTTGACATTTTTCAGCTGTGAGAAGTAAAGACATTACTTGGCTTCAGAACTCAACCATCTCCCCAACTAGGTCTCATGAGATGGGAGGAAATATATACATAGTAACCAATGGCAAAGAGGCAACAATGATCACTGGAAGAAGTATCACTATTTCTGTTGTCTACAGGGGTCAGACAATTAATATAAATGAGAAAAGCCAGCTGGGCCTGGTAGGGACTCTGACAAATGCCCCATCTAGAGGCAGCAGCCCCTACTTAGCCCCAGCCTACTGTTGCCAAGCAGGAATTGTCAGATCTTCTCATTTTTCAGGAAAAGCCAGAAATTTGGATTTTTACATGAAATCTTATTTTTAGATCCTGTCTCAATGCAAAAAAAAAAAAAAAAATCACTGTTGGCCAAATAAAACAGATCTGCTTATAAGAGAGCATCAAAGTTCAACACAGAGAACGCTGGTAGACCAAGACTAGAGCACGTGGAGCTAAGCTGGTTAGGCCTAAGTGGTGTCCACACCAAAGCAGGCCTGTTCCAACCAGCTAGAGAGATAACAAGAGAGCTTCTATGTCCCTGGTACCTACTGCTGAGCTGGCCTGAGCTACAGCTGTGGCAATAAGCATTGGCCCTGCTGCTAGTGGGAGGAGGCAAGTGCCTCTGAAGGGGGAGAGAGAGAATTCTAACTAGGCCATCTTAAGGGAACAGGCACTAGATGACCTTAGCATGCTGCTCTCATGGAAGGAAAAAACACAGAGTGCAAGATGAATGGGTCTTCACCTGTGAGAAGAGCACCTAGCACCCCAACTGCATGAAAAGAGCAACCAGAGGGAAAATTCTAGGCCTGCTTCTTTATGGATTTCCTTTCAAGTTATTGCTCCATTCCCTTACGTGAAAGACGTAAGAGAGACCTGGACAAAACCGACATTCACTGACTTTAGTACATGACGCTCCATCTGCTAGAAGCACATTCTGATTAGTTCCCTGAAATCTAATTCAGACAAGCCACTCCTCCTCCTCCTTGGGAATGGAAAAGAAGTCAAAGAGATCCCTAAGGGTGACTCTTCCTCTCTAGGTCAGCATAGGCCAGGGACACCAAAGTAGAGTTTGGACCCACATTTCTCATTTTAGAGTGCCCAGTTGATGTAACTCCCCCCTGCACCCCTCCCAGCCAACAACCATGTTAGATCTGCACAAACAACTTTCATGAGACAGTGTGGCATAGTAGAAGGTACCCAGGGTTGGTGTCAGGAAGCCTGGATTCTAGCCCTGGCTCTACCTCTAACTGCATGACTTGGGCAAGTCACTTATCCTCTAAGATCTAAGATATTAGATCCAAGATATTAGAAACAATAGCTGATGTTTATTGAGCCTTCACTATGTGCCACACACCTTTTTAAGCACTTCACTTACATAGGATCATTTGTTCTCATGATAACTATGAAGAGGGCACAGTTGTTAGTACATTTTGAGATGAAAGACCTGAGGTCTGGAGGGGTTACATAACTTACCCAGTTAGTAGCTAACAGAACAAGGACTCAAATCAAGATTTGTCTGACTCCGGGATTCTCCTGATACATAATTATCCTGCATCCCTGAATGACTTCTACTGTCTACACTGAACTCCGGAAAGCTCCAATAGTTGAATGATGCTCATTTGGCATAGGAAGATGAGGTGTTGCTAGGATACCAGCACCTAAGGCCTTCCACACAACCACTGAGGGACCCAATGTGACACATGTACCTGGACAAGGCTAGTGGGGAGGTTCATGGAGCAGTGGATCTGTCCAGTAAAGACAGTCCTTCTGCACTGATTTGTCCTCCAGCCCTCCTTTCCTTGATTGTCACTGGGTGGTCTGAATGATCATGTTACTTCTCTTTGCCTCTGTAGATGTACCTTCCCCCATTTTCACCTTATGTGTTCAGGTTCTTTACATGAAATCTTATTTTTAGAGGGCTGTTTCTTTTCCAGGCCTTGTTTCGGACAGTGGCCATGATGGTGCCAGATTATGCCCTCATTGGAGAAATCTCCCTCTACTCTATGGGGTTTCTAGACTCCAGAAGGTATGTTGTATTGGCTTTCTAGTGCGTTCTAAAGAAAGAGTGACAGAGTGGCTTTTTGTGGGGTGGATTCAAGGTAAATTGTCCATTGGAAAAAAAAGAGAGAAACTTGAGAAATTGCTTTTACTCACAAGTTGATCTGAAAGCACATAGCCCTGGTCTTGGTCCTGACCCCATCCCTGACTAGGAAATGGCTCAGATTACCAAGAAAGGGCCTCCACTCTATTTGTATATACCTGGACTTCTTCTAAGGAAGAATCGCTCATCTATTCTCTACCCTTCACTCTAACACACACACACACACACACACACACACACACACACACACACTCCTAAATAACTTAAGGCGAGACTGAAAAACAAGTTATTCCAAGATTGAAGAGGAAAAATTAATATAATTTAGAATTAACATTGTTATCAATATAATATTTATTTATTCAAATCAACTTGGTTATCTCTCATTCAAGTATTACCCAGTTTTCTAAGACGGAGACATACACAAGCATCAGTGTCTTTATCACATGCAGCCAGAGTTGTGAATATTTATTGTAAAATGCCTTTTATTGATCTATTTCAAATTTTACATTTGTCTTTTTATATTGTCTTGCCCATAATCAATTGATTTTTTGTTACTGCCGTTATCTCCACAAGGCCCACAGTGTCTTTGTGGCCTGGAGGTCCTTGCTGTTAATGCAAGGGGCTGCAGATATTCTCAACAGAATGTGCCATCCTTCCTAGGCTGAGAGGCTGCCTCAGTCATAAGAGGTTTATTTTTTCTATAGGAGACCTGGGTTACATTGATTTGCCTGTTCAATTCATTTATTTATTCAATTGGCAAACCACCTACCTTAGGCCCAGCCCTGTGCTAGGTGCTGATGAGCAACACAGTCTTTGCTTTTAAAGTAAATCAGTCTTGTTAGAGAGGAGCCCTGCAAGGGGAATGTGCATAAGTACATTAGTTAGGGTAAACCTGACCTCCAAATTCCAGTGGGTTAGCATAGCAAAAGTTTATTTTTCACTCCCTAGAAATCTAAAATGGGTGTTTGTGATCAGAGGAGTTCTTCCCCAGGGACCCAGGTTACTTATATCTCACAGCTACAACACATGAGCATAGAGGATCTTATGGAGGAGGTTTTTATGGACCAGCCCTCAAAGTGGCACACTTCCCTTTCATTCATATGCCACTGGCTAGGACTCAGTGATGCGGCCACCCGTACCTGTGTGGGAGGCTAGGAAATGTGGTCCCCCCCGTGTGCCCAGGAAAAATAAGATATGGCAGTGCACATGAGCATACGTGTATTGTGTGCTGAGTATGTTAAATTTTGAATTGGTTTTCTTAAATTAAAAAAGTAAACCATGGATATTGAAAAAAATTGTAATGTTACAGAAATGCAAAAATGAGTGTCCCCTTTGTGACCCTTAGTCCTATGCTTTAGGCATTAACATTGTTAATCGTTTGATGTAATCTTCCCGTGTGGTGTGTGTGTGTGTGTGTGTGTGTGTGTGTGTGTGTGTGTGTGTGTGGCGTACACATACATTCATATATACAGATAAAAGTATAGACACATATAGCTTCTCATACAGTATATGTTATACATATGTATGTGCTTTGCTGGTTTTCATCCTGCCTTTGAAAGGAAGCTACAGTGCTTGCTTAGCTCATTATGGTAACTCTATGAAGAGGCCTTCAGATGATAGGGTTTCTCCATCACGTTCGTGGGCAGGCCTGGCTTCTGAAGGGACAGGGCACAAGCATGTTGGGAATGTCTGCTGAGCAGGACATGGTCCTCTCTAGAGGGTCTGCAGACATGTCTTTGCTCTCCCAGTCTTGCCCAGAAGATTGTTGCAACCTACCGCCTGTGTTCAGAGCAACTTTCCTCCCAGCATCACTATGACTATGGCATGCGTGCTGTCAAGTCTGTGCTCACTGCCGCTGGCAACCTGAAGCTGAAGTATCCAGAGGAGAATGAGAGTGTCCTGCTGCTCCGGGCCTTGCTTGATGTCAACCTGGCCAAGTTCTTGGCTCAAGATGTCCCTCTGTTTCAGGTATGTAGTGGTTTGGGACCTTGGCTAAGCACTGAGACTCGACATCCAAAGATGAAAAATTTTTTCGGCACCTCTTCCATCTCCTGACACCCCCTCCATTCTCTAGCCAGCATACCTATTGCCAGATACCCTCCCCCAAATGTTAAATAATAATGGTAATAGCAATATCCCTAATTCCTGACTTTAATAAAAATAGTTTCACTGCTAGGATATTTGCTGTTGAGTGTGAGTAATTGTTTATATCAAATGTAATTAGTTTTCTTTTGGAATTATTTTAATGCCTATCTTCCTAACTAGGCTGTAAGCTCTTTAAGACAGAAATCTTGACTGTCTTGTTCATTGCTAGTATAATGACTGAAAGACAGCACAGACTTATTAAATATTTGCTGACTTTTAAAATTCTGGGGAAGGAAAATCATGTTTAACAGATATTGTTAGAATTTGTAATTGTAGTTAAGTTTCGGTACAGGAAAAATGAGGTTTGGAATTTTCCAAGGATTCCTGCTACCTGTAGATCTCATTTTAGAAAAATGTTGAGGTTATGTATCTGATAATTCATCTTTTTCACATCTTGAATTTTTGTTAACAGGGAATTATATCAGATTTGTTTCCTGGTGTTGTTCTTCCAAAGCCAGACTACGAAGTTTTTATGGAAGTGCTGAATGAGAACATCAAAAAGATGAAACTCCAGCCAGTACCTTGGTTTATTGGAAAAATTATCCAGGTTGATTCCTTGTACCCGTGTGGGAATGTACCTGTTTACTGTTTGCTGAGGTCAGGAATTAGAAAGAACTATGGTAGATTGGAACTGAACTGACAGCAATTGGAGATGCCTGATTAGAGATGAAGACACTCAACAATCTGTTGTGCCTTCAGTTTTCATTTCCGGGAGCTGACTTTTAAAATCCAATATTTTTCCTATGACCATCTTCCCTGGGGTTTCTTTTTCATCATTTGGGGATGAAACAGAACCTTTCAGGGCATTGGGCTTTGAATTAGTCAAAAACCAACTTTTTTGGTTCCCAGTGACAGAAGTCCAATTCAAACTGTCTTAGTCAACAAAAGGGAATTTACTCACTTACCTAACTTGGAAAGTACAGAAATATGTTGGTTTCAGGCATAGGGGGATACAGGTTTTTAGATAATGTCATTAGGAACCTGCCTGTCCTCATTTCTGGATTCTGCCTCTCTCTGCATGAAAAATTCATTTTCAGTTGGGCCCCCAGTAGCCTCACACTTAGATTGTCCCATGTTCAAGCCCAGAAGGAAAAAGAGCATCATTCTTGGAGTGTCCTCAGCAAAAGTCTCAGGATTAGCTTTGAATGGTGCTCATAAAGTCACGTGACCATCCCTGAACCAATTACAGAGATAAGAAGTAGACTATAACCGCCCCACCTCTGCCAGAAGTGGAGGTGGAGTCAGAGCCACCCAAGTCGTGTGGACTGGACCATGAACTGGTGGTTCCTCAGGGAAAATCAGGGTGCTGTTACCAATAGGTGAAAGAAATGTTTCTACAGTCTTGACCCTGGAGAACCTTAGTGAAACTTCACACTAATTTCAGGGATCCTTCCCTAGGATCACTTTCTATGTAAAACTGACTTAAAGTCATAAGTTGAATAAAATAAGCCCCAAATGCACTTTTTCTACAGAATCACAGGACAGAACTACAAGGGACCTTAAATGCCATTTGCTCCTGGCTCCTTAAGAACACTGGCATCCAGAGAGGGAACAGATTTGGATTCATATAAACCTAGTTTCAAATCTCATCCCCATCAGTTTTTTGCTGTGAGATTTTAGGCAAGTTCGTTCACCATTCTGAGCCCTAGTTTCTTCAACTGTAAAATGGAGGGAGTAAAACCTTCCTCACAAAGTAATTTTGAGACAAGAAGTACATAAAGTGCTAGATATAGTGCCTGATTACCATATCAAAATCAACCTCACCATCTCCACGAACATCAGAAATATCATCATTTCCCAAAATCATATTGTTATTTAGAATTAAAGGTCAAGGTAGGACCCAGGTCTCCAGATTCTGAGATCAGAATAAAAATTTTTAGGAATAAAAATTTTTTCCCAACTGTTCATCAAGTGTGCTAGTCTTGACACAATTCATTTAACTCAATATTGAATCCCAATCTATTCGTTGGGATTTCATAGATGGACTTTTTTAAACTAGGCATGAGCTTTTATTTCCAAAATTTTATAATAAAAAATTTAAACATGCAGGAAAATTGAAAGAATTTTACTGATAATACCCATGTACCCCCCACCTAGATTTTATAATTAACATTTTATAATACTTGCTTTATCATTTACCTATCCATCCATCCATCCATCAACTTATCTTACTTTTTTATGTATTCCAAAGTAATTTACAGACCTACAGATGAACTTTTATATAGTTTAGTACCAATTTTCCAAAGCAAAATATATGGAGCTACCTTCCCTTTTGTATATTGATACCTTGACAATCCATTTAAAGTTATGTGAGGGGGAAGGTGAGAGGCTATTGAATCATAAGTGCCTTTCTCTCTTTTTTCTAATGCACAGTCAACTCCATTTATCTTTATTCAATCTGAAATGTCTTTGCAGTCTACTTGAATGTAAACCTTACTCGATGGTTGGGGATTTTGTTGTTTTGTCCTCTCTGTCTGTAGAACTTAGAACAGTATCTGGCACATAATAGGTGTTTAACAAATATTTGGTGGCTCACTTTTGTCAGTACCTGTACCACCCCCATTGTCCTAATTTACACCCTCTGTATAACTCTCTTCCAAGGTGAAAAATAATGCAAACAATCCTTAAAATAAAAAGCTTCACATATTCCCTTTTGCTGAGAGACTCACAGTTTAAAAGGAGAGAGAAAACATTTCACATTAATATAAATGACCAAACCATTTGCATTTCAACTGTCATGGACCGCTTGTCACAGACAAAACAATTAGAAAATTCAAAAAATGAGCTTCCACTTAGCTGTTGATTCTCAAGGGTAGGGGCTAAAATTACATGGAAGTTCATTTTATATTTTACAGCATCGCCCCTGGCTCAGAAAATACATTTTAATCTATTGAGAGTTCCAATCAAGTCAGAATAGCATTTAGGCCTTGAGAAAGGAAATTTCCAATAGAAATGCAGTTGGCTAAAATGACCATTGTTTCCTTTTCCTCTTTAAAAGCAAGTGGAAATGGTGCAATGAAAAGATTAGTGGCATTGAAGTCAGAGAGCCCTGTGGTCAAGTCCCGGTTCCACCACTGATGAGCTTGGGCAAGTTAGCTAGCCTCTCTTGGGCTCAGTGTTCCCACCATTTAAAAGTAGTTAATGATACCTGAGCGGATTAAATGAAATAACTTAGGTAAGTCACTGCTGCTTAGCACATGGATAGGTGCAGAGCAAATAGTATTTCCCATCCCTTAAATAATCTGAGATGCACACATATAGTTATTCATCCAAAAGATATTTAAACAATAGATGACAAATAAAGGACTGCAGTCCTTGTTCCTTGTAGACATCTGACTAATTGCAGTTCCGGGAGGTCTGCAATGATTAACTTCTTATATGATGTCTCCTCCCAGATCTACGAGATGATGCTGGTAAGACATGGCTATATGATTGTCGGAGACCCCATGGGTGGCAAGACCTGTGCTTATAAAGTGTTGGCTGCAGCTCTGGGTGATTTACACGAAGGTAAAACTCGTATCCCTGGCTTCCAGGGAGGACAGGAATCCCCACTCAGTTGACTGGCCCCATAGAGATGATGCCAGGCTGTTAACTTTACCATCCCTGATTTGTGACATTAGAGCCAGGAATAGAACATGGCACACAGAGGTCTGCAGGCAGAGAATAAAGAGGGAGAGAGCTTCTAACAGGGGATTTTATGTGCATCACTAAAGCTGGAGGAATTTTCTCAAATGCTGAACAGTGGCTTCTCCAAAGTTTTCCCAATGAGAGGGAAACTCCTGCCACTTGCCTAAACAAAACTGTTCTAAAAGCAGATCATTGCATGGTTTCTTTTCTTTTCCTTTTTTTTCTTTCCATCCCTTCTCTCCCTCTCCTTTCCTTTTTTTCTCCCTCCCATTCTCCCGCCCTCCCATCCACACTGCCTCCCTCCTTCCCTCCCTCCTTTCCTTTTTTCCTTCCTTCAATTTAACGTAAAAGATAAGACCTCAGACTCTTGAATGAAACCCAGACCTTGGGCAAATGACTAAAACTCTCTTTGCTTCTGTTTTCCCAGCTGTAAAATGGGATTGTTGTGATAATTAAATGAGATTATGCAGGTAAATAACCTAGCTCAACAAATAAAAGCCATGTTTATTGCCAGAGAAACAGTTTTGAGGTTTTTTTCTTTTATAAAACACAAGGCTGTGGTTTTGAAAAGCCGTGCCTTGCTGTGCCTGTGTTTACAGGATCCCTTCCAGTATGATTCATTTTAATATTTTTTTCTAATAACATTGAGTTACTGCTGACTGAGTTACTGTGGAATTTTTGAGTTTTTTGTTTTGGGCACCAACTTGGCCTTAATAACTTGTTATTTAATAACTTGGGCATTTCAAACTTAAATAATAATTTTGGCATTGAATATAATTTAGGAAACTAAATGAAAAGAAAGGAGGTTACCCCGTTGTCTTTGCCTCAGAATTCTGCAGAAATGATTCTTTATTTAGTTTATGGCTCAGGCACTCCAGTTTTTCCTTACTTTGAAGGATCATGTAAAAGTGTGGTTATTTTCTGTTATTAAATACATACAATGTGCCATCCATCAGCCTGTGTATTCTGGTTGGGTCCTGGTGCTCCATTTCTCAGGGGACACTTATTGGGCAGCTAAAGAAGAGGTTTCAGGGCTAAGCTAGCCCTTCAGATAGACAAAAGGAAAGTAACCATCATTTTCCAGAATCTTTTACCTGTCAGCTGTTTCCTCATCTCAAGTCAAAGCCAAGGTTCTAGGGTAGCCAGGTACATAAAGAGACCTGATTATATGGCATCTCTCTCCTTTACTGCCTGAGTTCTTTTAGGCCCAGGCAGACTTCTTTAGATCTGACTGGCACATTTGACTTGTTTGAAATGAGCCTCAGAAAACAATATGGTGAGAAACTAATAGCTATAATAACCTAACAACTTGAAGGCTTTGCCTATCCAGTTATCCCAGTTTTTATACAGACTGAGTACAAATTTTTTGTGTGTGTGTGTGTGCGGCACACGGGCCTCTCACTGTTGTGGCCTCTCCCGTTGCAGAGCACAGGCTCCGGAAGCGCAGGCTCAGAGGCCATGGTTCACCGGCCCAGCCGCTCCGCGGCATGTGGGATCCTCCCAGACTGGGGCACGAACCCGTGTCCCCTGCAGTGGCAGGCGGACTCTCAACCACTGCGCCACCAGGGAAGCTACAAATTTTTAAGGACTATCCTTGGATGGCATATTGATAAAAGTTGTTTGGTCTTTTAGATGGCATTATTTCTTGTCCTAATGTTCTGGTGTCACCAGAACTTTTGTAACTTGTGTTGGACCTTCTTGCCCAGCCAACCAGATGGAGGAATTTGCTGTGGAGTATAAGATCATTAACCCCAAGGCTATCACCATGGGGCAGCTGTATGGGTGCTTTGACCAAGTGAGCCATGAGTGGACAGATGGTGTCCTTGCCAATGCTTTCCGGGAGCAAGCATCTACTTCGTCTGATGACCGCAAGTGGATTATATTTGATGGGCCAGTGGATGCTGTTTGGATTGAAAATATGAACACTGTTCTGGATGACAATAAAAAGGTACCTGTCTGATATCACTTTTACGTGGGTGTGCAATAAACTCTTTTACTGAAGTTAGTGATTGATCAAAACTATATAATATAACAATGGAATATTACTCAGCCATAAAAAGAAACGAAATTGAGTTATTTGTAGTGAGGTGGATGGACCTAGAGTCTGTCATACAGAATGAAGTAAGTCTGAAAGAGAAAAACAAATACTGTATGCTAACACATATATATGGAATCTAAAAAAAAAAAAAAAAGGGTCATGAAGAACCTAGGGACAAGATGGGAATAAAGATGCAGACCTATTAGAGAATGGACTTGAGGACACGGGGAGGGGGAAGGGTAAACTGGGACAAAGTGAGAGAGTGGTAGTGTATATATTGACATATATACACTACCAAATGTAAAATAGATAGCTAGTGGGAAGCAGTCACATAGCACAGGGAGATCGGCTCCGTGCTTTGTGACCACCTAGAAGGGTGGGATAGGGAGGGTGGGAAGGAGGGAGATGCAAGAGGGAAGAGATATGGGGATATATGTATATGTATAACTGATTCACTTTGTTATAAAGCAGAAACTAACACACCATTGTAAAGCAATTATACTCCAATAAAAACGTTTAAAAAAACCTATATGATATATACATTTATTACACTAAGAATAAATGCCCCACAAGAAAGTAACAGTTATCAATTCATGAATTATGCTTTTGTTTGTACTTGTAGTGGGTAAGTTATGTGTGTTTAGAGACACTGTTGTATAGTGGTTAAAAGCCTTGGTGCTGGCATCAAATTGGCCTACTAGCTCTACAACTGAGCTGTTATATTGGGCAAGTCACATAACTTCTCTGAACCAGTTTCTTCATGTGTAAAGAGGTAGTAATAAATAAGGGTGTTGATAATGAAATAAGATAGTCCATACATAGTGCCTAATATATGAGATGTGTTTTGGTTATCTGTTGCTGTATTGCAAACTACCTTAATACTTAGTGGCCTAACTTTGCTCATGACACTGTGGATTATAAATTTTGGAAGGGCTCAGGTGGGTTCAGCTAATCCTCATGATGTCAGCTGGGGCAGCTAGGGCTAGAGGAGCCACATCCGTGGTAGATTCTTCACTCAATGTCTGGGGGCTCATTCTTCCTCGTCTTGTTTATCTCTCTGTAACTCTCTCTGTGTCTCTGTGTCTCTGTCTCTCTGCCTTTCT
Source organism: Phocoena phocoena (assembly GCF_963924675.1). Taxonomy (NCBI): domain Eukaryota; kingdom Metazoa; phylum Chordata; class Mammalia; order Artiodactyla; family Phocoenidae; genus Phocoena; species Phocoena phocoena. Next base: position 21,948,155 of record NC_089233.1, read on the forward strand.
CTCAAAGAGCATCTTATCCTCCAGGCCTCTCCACATGGCTTGGGCTTATTATTTGGTGGTCTTGGAGTAGTGGCACTTCTTACATGACGGTTAATTTCCAAGAGGCAGGAAGTGAAAGTTTTCAGGAAATTAAGAGTTATGCTTGGAACTGGTACAGCATCACTTTCTCTGAATTCTATTAATCAAAGAAGTCACAGAGCCTGCTCAGATTCAAGGGGGTGGAGAAATAGACTCTACCTCTTGATGGAGGTGGGCGAGGTCACACTGCAAAAGTGTACGTGGAATAGGAGATATTGTTGCAGCAGTCTTTGGAAAATACATTCTGCCACAGTAAATGTAGTGGCTAAAGAGCTTAGGCTCTGGAGCCAGACAGCCTGGGTTCAGATCCTGTCCTTGAACCACTTAGCAGTCATGTAACTTCAGGCAAGCTATTTAGTCTCTCTATGCCTCAATTACATCATCTGTAAAATGAGAATAACAGTATCTATGTCATAATGTTGTTAGGAAGATTAGATAAATTAATATTTGCAAACTGATTATAATATTGCCTGGCATGTAGCAAGTGCTATATAACTGTTAAAATAAAATAAAATAATATTTATCACCATTTCAAGGAATAGGTCTTACACTGACTATACATCATTATCAAATCAAAATATATTTTCCTTCTTCATTTAAATTTTGCAAGACTAAGGGTGAGTCATGCTCAACAATGGAAGGCCTAATTATCCAAATTATATACATACACTAATAATATCGTGTTCGTAATTTTGATTATATAGCATATAAAAAAAGAAGTAAGTTTTATTACACGATATGGACTATGTTATATAAACTAATTGTACACATGTATTGGTTGGTCTTGAGATCAGAATTATAAAGAGTCATAATCAGTGAATTTCCTGATGGCTCTTCACAGCTCTGAATGAAATCAAACTACTGTCACAGGTATGGGTCTATTTCACTTTTCTTGATTTTCAGAGATGACACTGTTAATGGTATTAGTCCCATAACAGCCGTGACCTTCCTAGGGTTGCACGTAATGACCTGTTCCAGATGTGTGTGATGTGGGTCAGGTAATATATCAGAAACTTTGAAAACCACAATTTAGGATGAGAAGCAGGGAACAATGGAGTTTCCTCTTTTCCCCTGAGAGACCAAGGCCTCAGGCCATCTTATGACTTAAACATCTCACTTTAACCCATGTTGGCAAATGAGAAGCAGCACCACGGACTTGGTGTGTATACTCAGAGGCTGTCCTGTGTATTTGCACTACTTTCTGCAGGGCTATGCCTGCTAAACACTAGGACTTGTAATGGTCTTTCCTTCCATTCCAAGAAGGGATATGGAGATATTCTTGTCATTCTAACCCTGGGCCAGTCCATGAGGGATTCCAAAAGGAGTCTTTGTGGGAAACTTGAGCAAATAAAACTGGATGGGGGTATGCTATTAAATTCCTTCCACTGAGGAAGGAACCATGAAACTTGCTGTAGTCTGATAATTTCTGGTTTCTTCATCTAAGGCTGCAAGTCAGTGGTTCTCTGACCTCCCTATTTAATATTACAGCTCACCACACACAGCATTCTCCAGCCCCTCTTCGACTTTGTTCTTCTCCAAAGCACTTTCATCACTGTATATTCTATATATTTTGCTTATCGTCTGTCTCCTCCGAGCAGAATGCAAACCTCAAGAGGACAGGAATTTTTGTCTGTTTCATTCTGCACAACTAGCATAGTGCCTGGCACAGAATAGGTGCTCAAGAAGTATTTGTTGAATGAATTCAAACCATCTCTGTCCCCACTGATGCCTTTCACTTGCAGATGGAATTTAATTCGTTTGCTGCCCTCCACCCCTCTGCTTTGTACTTTCAGCTTTGTTTAATGAGTGGAGAGATTATCCAGATGAGCTCCAAGATGAGTCTGATCTTCGAGCCAGCTGACCTGGAGCAGGCCTCCCCCGCCACTGTGAGCAGGTCAGTCAGCTTGCAGGGACCCCCTGAGGGAATGTGAGGCCTCACTAACCCTACGCAGGAGGGAAAGCTCTAAAAATCCATAAATGTGATTAAACTCCAGCAGATCACCTACATTACTTGTTGTCAGATTTGTCGTAAAGTTAGTCCTCAATCCACAGTGCTGGTAGGAATCTAAAATCAGGCAATCACTTTGGAAAAGAGATTGATATCATCTCCTAAAGTTAATCTTTCTTATGCCTCATGACCCAGCAATTCTGCTTGTAAGTATTGATATATACCCAAAGGAAACTTTTGCCCATGTACAATAGGAGACGTGTACCAGAATTTTCAGAGTAGCATAATTTACAATAACAAACACTTAGAAACGACCCAAATGCCCATTAACAGGAGCGAATTAAAAAGTGTAATAAGATCACAAATCGTAGTATTTGTATGTCATTCAAAATAAATGAACTGTACTGACAAGCAACTATATAAGATAAATCTTAGTAAAACTAAAATCTTAACAATATTATGTATAAAAGTAAGCCTGTAATATTACATACAGCATAGTGTCCCCTTTTAAATTATTAAAAACAAGTAAATATATATATATTTATGTATGTGTGTGTATATATATATATATATATATATATATATATATATATATATATGCTATAAAACTCTATAAGAAGGAAAGAAATCAAAGCACAGGTGAGCATGAGATTCAAGATGCTGTTTAACCTCAGGTGGGGAAAGCCACGGGCATAGGATAAGGGAGACTATATGGTTAGATGAAGGTTATTGTCAAGACCCTAGCTTCTGCCTGGGTATTGGGTTCATGGGCACTTAGTACATTATTGAAAACAATTAACTGAGAAAGGCCATGCATGGGCTAATGATGACTGTGCCAAGGATAAGAATTAATCCAATAGTGTAACTTCAGTCCATAAAAAATAAAATAAAATCAGCCCACATTCCCAAAGGCAATATAAGGGAAGAGAAAGAGCATATGGCAAGTTAGACCAACTTGGGCTCCCACCCTGGCCACACCACTTGCTAGCTGTGTGACCTCTTCCGAGTCACGTAGCCTCTCTGAGCTACAGTCTCCTCATGTCTAAAATGTATACCATAAAGCGGAATATTTAGAGATGAAGGCCATTAAGACTTAGCATAATGGCTGACACGCAGTAGGTGTTCAATAAATGGTAGCCAGTGTTAGTAACAAAGGAGGGAGTGCCTAGATATAACAGAATGGGGGAAAAAAGTGCTAAATAAAATGTTACATGTCAGTGCATGGTAATGTACTAACATTATGGTAATGATAATAGTAGCTTTCATTGATTAAGAGGTTTCTGTGTGCTAGGCCTTTCATTTAACCATTACAACAACCTTATGAGCTACATATTTTTTATATTCCTCAATTTACAGACAAGGACACAGAAGTTCAGAGACGGTAAAGAAATTTGCCCAAGGTCACTCAATTAGTAAGGTCTGGGGCTGGGATTTGAATCCAGGTCTCTGATTCTCAAGACCCAACTCTTAGCACTGGTCTCCACCCTTTCCTGGCAAAATCTGTGCATCTTTCCTTTGGCTTGGAGCTGGTGAGGGTCTGTGCCCCGACCCAAGCTCCAGCCTCTTACCTCACCATGACCTCCTACATTTACTTCACCCCTACGTGCTTGGGAGCCAGATGTGGACCAGGCTGGTCCTCTGTTTGTGCTTGCCAGGTGTGGGATGATCTACATGGAGCCCCATCAGCTAGGTTGGAAGCCCCTGAAGGATTCATACATGGACACCCTGCCTTCCAGTCTCACCGAGGAACACAAGGAATTGGTGAGATCCTCTGGTCCCTTTCCTTCTTGTCCCTCCCTGTCTCCCTACCTCTCATCTCAAAGGTCTTCTAGGATCATTTTCACATTCATAATTACAGAAGGCAAGAAGGAGCAGGAAATTCCCTGACTGTCCCTAATTATCTTGCTTCCTGGCTACCTGCCATTTTTCTGACTTTCACTCCATGTGGTGGGGATGGGGTGATGCAGTCAATTTCTCCTTTCTCTTCCACCTTCTCCATTACTTCTTGGCTCCCCAGTGGAGAATTCTGGTGCTTGAGAAACGTTCTATTTGATGACTAGAATGTCACCCCTTTCCCCATTGCCTACTAGGAGAAATGCCTCTGGAAGTTGCTCTAAAGATGGACCAGGTTAGGAAGACCTGTGTTCCTCTCTTCACTGCCACTTCCTGTCCCTGTAACCTAGACTCCATACCTTCTATATTTAGGGAGCCAGAACCAGTTAGAAATTCTCTTAGTGCAGCTACTCAGAGTGTCCATTTTCTTCTTCCCTTCCTAAAAGAGATGTGAATGTTCAGGTTACATTAGCACACACTCAGACAAGGGAAGTAGGAAGGGAGAACCAGTTCTTATGGTGTTTCTGATTCCCTAGGAAAGTTTCCCACTGAAAAAGCCAAGAAAGATCCGAGGTGGATTCTCTTCCCACTGTGGAAACAGTCTGGGGAACTGTGTAGGACAGCCCCTCTCCTATCACATTTACATACATGTACAATATATATATATAGCATGTTTATTTACATGGACACATATCCACATGCACAGTGAGAAACCAATCTACACATGCACAGGAAGCCTTCAGAAACTTCCCAGTATCCTTAGTACAGTCTAACTTCTTATCGGGCCTCTGAGACTGTGATCCCACCCAGCCTGCCTCTCCAACCTCACCTACCCTCTTCTCAGCCTCAGCTCATTAACTTCCAGCCCTTGGGTCTTGTTTCCATTCCTAGAAAACCCCAGGTTTTACTACCTCAAAGCTTTTGCATTTTTTATTCCTCTTTCCGGAAATCTTGCCCCATTCATTCTCATAAGGGATGATTCACTTTTGTCATCCAGGTGTCAGCATAAAGGCCTCCTTCTCCAAGAAGTCTTCCCTGACCACCCTATTAAAAACTTCCTGTTATTTCCCATTGTAATACCTTTATTTGTTTCCTGCTAGTACATTCATGATTTGTAAATACTTAGTTCATTTCCTTGCTTGTTTTTTTTTTTGCGGTACGCGGGCCTCTCACTGTTGCGGAGCACAGGCTCCGGACGCGCAGGTTCAGCCGCTCCGCGGCATGTGGGATCTTCCCAGACCGGGGCACGAACCCGTGTCCTCTGCATCGGCAGGCAGACTCTCAACCACTGTGCCACCAGGGAAGCCCCTCCTTGCTTGTTTATTTATTTTTTGTTTGTCTTCCCTTCCCCTCAGACTGTAAACCACGAGGACAGGGCCCTTGTCTATCTTGTTCATCATTTATCCTTAGCACCTACCACACTGCATTTAGTAGATGCACAATAAATTTTACTGACTGAAAACCACATATCTATGTACTCATGTATAGTCATATATACATGTAAAGACATCTAAACATTCATATATGCACACATATCTGTATATAGTCAGTATCTGTATATTTATTTAGTGATGACCTACCTACTTACAAAAAAATAACTTAAGGTAATTTACAGTGAAAGTCACAAAGTATAACAAAAGTGAAAAAAACAGTAAGAGGAGAAAGTGAGGCAAGTAATTTTTTAATATATTTTTTATTAGAGTATAGTTGCTCTACACTGCTGTGTCAGTTTCTGCTGTAGAGCAAAGTGAATCATCCATACATATACGTATATGCCATCTTTTTTGGATTTCCTTCCCATTTATGTCACCACAGACTGCTGAGTAGAGCTCCCTGTGCTATGCAGTAGGTTCTCATTAGTTACCTGTTTTAAATTGGGTGGGGAGCAGAGCCAGGAGACAACAATTAACATACCCACCAATAAGTATGTACATACATACATACGGGGAAAATGAGCCTGAAATTCCCTGTGGCCACTTTCTACAGGAGACCTGCCTTATAAATGCCAGTCAGTCATTTGCAAATCAGTGGTTTAGAATTCCTAACATTTTTTTTTTATAGAAACAAAGGCAGATACTGTGGCTGGGACCTAAAACTATTTCATGCATCCCGTAGCTGACCCATAGTGGCTCCAAGCTTCAGCTTAGTGGAATGGGAGGGGTGGGGAATGGCCAGTCCATTAAATAGTAAGCTGGGCGCATCTGTCTTGGTGCCTGTGGACTTTCCTCAGTACACCTAGACTCAAAAGTAATCAGCAGTCTTACCAACATTTCCAGCCTCCTTGAGGTGTACCAAGCTCTTGGTCTTAAACACACTTTTTAATAATGTCAAATCTCACTTTCTACTCTTAGGTCGATGACATGTTCATGTGGCTTATCCAGCCCTGCCTGGAATTTATTCACCTTCAGTGTAAATTTGTGGTCCAAACGTCTCCCATCCACCTTGCCTTCTCAATGATGAGACTGTACTCCTCTCTGCTAGGTAAGTACTACCCTACAGTTCTTAAGCCAAATGAGCGTATGGTGTGCCTCGGCCATTTCTTCTGCTCCCACCCCTATTATTTCTCCATGAGTTACAATGAGACCAGCATTTTGGTCTAGAGCCAGCAAGTCTTTTGAGTGTAGATAATAGAGTTTGGTGGAAAGAGTCCATATAGTTTGGCTTGATCTTACATTGACTTCCTGGGTATTCTTGTGCAAATTAGCCCATTCTTCCTCAGTATTAGATTCCTCATCCACACAATGGGGATAATAATTCCTGTTCCTCTTTACCTAACAGGGAGGGATATCCTGGAGGAAAATGAATTTAGATGACATATGTAAATATATATCAGGAAAAAAAAAGAATCTGAAAAGAATAAGATAGGAAGTTTTTCCATTTTAAGAAAACTTATATTACAAAAATCTGAATTCATAAAACACATAGATACACTATAAAAAAACTGATCACATTAGTCTCCAGAACTAGGGAACTTCTCCAGGACATGGAGAACCATTGGTTTAAATGTCTTGGAGAAGTTCTCTATAACCATTTCACATAAATCAAATTTTACAGGATTCTATTGGAAATGACAGAAGATGTGTTAGTTTTGAGAACTTTTATTGGATGCCATTTCTTTCTCAAGATAATACATAATTCAAACTGAAGGTGAATCTTCTTACAGCTTCTGCTACATGAACATATTTTCTCAGCCCATTTCTTCCAAAGGCATTATAGATGTAGATTAAAAAAAAAAGTAACATGGGAAACTTGAGTGGAGACTTTCTCTAGCTAAATATTATTTGATTTTCTAAAATTAAAATTACAGGCAATATTTTTAGAAGCACACTAATTCATACAATATCATATGTTTGTATTTTTATTTGTAAATTTTACATACTTTCCCAAGCTCCTTTCACTATCCTTGTGTAGTATCTCCTCCAGGAAAGAAAGCACCAGCATGAGAAGTGAACTTATTGCCCAGAGTCCTGAGTAACCTCATCTCTTGCCTTCCTGAATCTATAGCTATGAATCGTCTCAGGACTGCTCAAATACACACAACTACTAAAAATGGGGGACTGGGTTTGAATGCACACATATTTGATTTTGGGGCTATAACTTTTTACTCTGTCAGTGTTAAAATGCGAGAACATGGTAGCTGTGATTAACAAGGACTTGAGATAAGGAACAAGGAATACATTTTTAGCCTTTTATTTTGAAATAATTTTAGACTTAAAGAAAAATTGCTAGAAGAATGTAGTCACATATACCCTTTACCGAGATTTCTTTAATGTTAACATCTTATATAATGAAGGTACAATTATCATAATAAGGAAGTTAACATTGATACTATACTGTTAACTACACTTTATTTGAATTTCACATTTTTCCACAAATGTTCTTCTTCTGATCCAGGATCCAATTCAAGATGCCACATTGTGCTTAATTGTTGTTACCTCTTTGGTCGCCTACAAGCTATGACAGTTCTTCAGTCTTTCCTTATATTTCATAACCTTTTACATGATGAAGACTGGCCAGTTATGTTATAGGATGCTTCTCAATTTAAGTTTGCCTCATATTTTCTCATAATTAGATTGAGATTGTGCTTATTTAAAAATTTAGGTATATTTGATTTACAATATTATATGTTTCAGGTGTAAAACGCAGTGATTCACAATTTTTAAAGATTATATTCCATTAAAGTTATTATAAAATACTGGCTATATTCCCTGTGTTGTACAATATATCCTTGTAACTTATTTGTTACATACATAGTAGTTGGTACTTCTTAATCACCAAACAATGTCTTGCCCCTCCCCTGTCCCTCTTCCCGCTGGTAACTACTAGTTTGTTTTCTATATCTATAAGTCCATTTCTTTTTTGTTATATCCACTAGTGTGTTGTAATTTTTAGATTCCACGTATAAGTGATAACATGCAATATTTGTCTTTTTCTGTCTGACTTATTTTACTAAGCATAATAACCTCCAAGCCCATCCATGTTCTTGCAAATGGCAAAATTTCATTCATTTTTATGGCTGAGTAGTCCATCTTCTTTAATGATTCATCTGTGGATGGACACTTAAGTTGCTTCCATATCTTGGCTATTGTAAATAATGCTGCTATGAACATTGGGTGCATGTATCTTTTTGAATTAGTGTTTTTGTTTTTTCAGATATGTGCCCAGGAGTGGGATTGCTGGATCATATGACAACTCTATTTTTAGTTTTCTGAGGAACCTCCATACTGTTTTCCACAGTGGCTGCACCGATATACATACCTGCCAACAGTGTACGAGGGTTGCTTTTTCTCCACATCCTCACCAACATTAGATATTTGTGGTCTTTTTGATGATAACTATTCTGACAGGTGTGAGGTGATACCTCATTATGGTTTTCATTTGCATTTCTCTGATGATTAAAGATGTTGAACAGGGCTTCCTTGGTGGCGCAATGGTTGAGAGTCTGCCTGCCGATGCAGGGGACACGGGTTCGTGCTCCGGTCCGGGAAGATCCCACATGCCATGGAGCAGCTGGGCCCGTAAGCCATGGCCACTGAGCCTGCACGTCCGGAGCCTGTGCTCCGCAACGGGAGAGGCCACAACAGTGAGAGGCCCACGTACCGCAAAAAAAAAAAAAAAAAAAAGATGTTGAACATCTTTTCATGTGCCTGTTGGCCATCTGTATCTCTTCTTTGGAAAAATGTCTATTCAGATCTTCTGCCCATTTTTAATCAGGTTGTTTGTTTTTTGGTTGTTGATTTATATAACCTGCTTTTGTATTTTAGATATTAACCCCTTATCAGTCATATCATTTGCAAATATTTTCTCTGATTCAGTAGGTTATCTTATCATTTTGTCCATGGTTTCCTTTGATATACAAAAGCTTTTAAGTTTAATCAGGCCCCACTTGTTTAGTTTTGATTTTGTTTCCTTTGCCTTAGGAGACAAATCAAAAAAATATTGCTACGATTTATGTCAGAGTGTTCTGCTTATGTTTTCTTCTAGGAGTTTTATGGTTTATGGTCTTACATTTAGGTCTTTAATCCATTTTGAGTTTATTTTTTGCGTATGGTGTGAGAAAATGTTCTGATTTTATTCGTTTACATATAGCCGTCCTATTGTCCCAGCACCACTTACTGAAGAGACTGTCCTTTCTCCATTATATATTCTTGCTTCCTTTGTCATAGATTAATTGACCATAAGTGTATGGGTTTATTTCTGGGCTCCCTATTCTGTTCCATTGATCTATATTTCTGCTTTTGTACCAGCACCATACTGTCTTGATTACTGTAGCTTTGTAGTATAGTCTGAAGTCTGGGAGCATGATGCCTCCAGCTCTGTTCTTCTTTCTTAAGATTGCTTTGGCTATTAGGGCGTCTTATGTGTTTACATACAACTTTTAGAATTATTTGTTCTAGTTCTGTGAAAAATGCCTTTGATATTTTGATGAGGATTTCATTGAATCTGTAGCTTACCTTGGGTAGCATGGTCATTTTAACAATATTAATTCTTCCAATCCATGAACACAATATATCTTTCCATCTGTTTGTGTCGTTTTCAGTTTTTCATCAGTGTCTCGTAGTTTTCTGAATATAGGTCTCTTACTTCCTTATTTAGATTTATTCCTAGATATTTTATTCTTTTTGATGCAATGTTAAATGGGATTCTTTCCTTAATTTCTCTTTATAATAGTTTGTTTTCAGTGTATAGAAGTGCAACCAACTTCTGCATATTTTATTAATTTTGAATCCTGCAGTTTTACTGAATTTACTGGTGAACTGTAGTAGTTTTTTGGTGATGCCTTTAGGATTTTCTATATATAGTATCATGTCATCTGCAAGCACTGACAACAAGAACAACAGCATCCACAACCAAAAGAACAAGTGTTGATGAGGATGTAGAGAAATTGGAACCCTTGTGCACTGTTGATGGAAATGTAAAATGGTACAGTTGCTGTGGAAAATAGTTTGTCAGATCCTCAGAATTAAAAATAGAATTACCAGATGACTTAGCACTTCTGCTTCTGGTATATATACAAAGGAATTGAAAGTAGGGACATAAACAGATATTTGTACACCCATGTTCATAGCAGCATTATTCACAGTAGCCAAAGGTGGAAGCAACCCAAGTGTCCATCAACCAATGAATGGATAAATAGATCAAGTATATACATATGGTGAAATATTATTCAGCCTTAAAAAAGGAAGGAAATTCTGGGGAGTTCCCTAGTGGTCTAGTGGTTAGTGTTTGGTGCTTTCACTGCTGTGGCCTGGGTTCAATCCCTGGTTGAAGAACAGAGATTCCACAAGCCGCATGGTGCGGCCAACATAAAAAAAAGAAAGAAATTCTGATACATGCTGCAACATGGATGAACCTTGAGGACATTATGCTAAGAGAAATAAGCCAGTCAGAAAAGACTGTATGATTTCACCTCTAAGACATATCTAGGTTAGTCAAATTTATAAAGACAGAAAGTAGAATGCTGTTTGCCAGGCCGTTGGGGAGAGGGTAATGAATTAGTTTCAGCTTTGCAAGGTGAAAATAGTGCTGGATATGAATAGTGGTGATGGTTGTACAACAACATGAATGTATTTAATACCACTGAACTTCAAAATGGTTAAGATGGTAATTTGTATGTTATGCATATCTTACCACAATAAAAAGAATTTTTTTTAATGTATGTGGATAAAGGATCTGGCAGGTGATGCCGTTCAACCAGTATCAGTCCTCTTCCCAGGCCCCTCACAGACAAAACTGCCCAATTCATATCTATTGCACTCTGCAGCTTTTCCTGAGATTCCTTTTCTTGCTTTTAGATGAAATCAGGGAAATAGAAGAGAAGGAAAGTGAATTATTTGAAAGCCTGACAAGCCAACAGATCTTCCTCTGGCTGCAAGGTCTCTTCCTTTTTGCCTTGGTGTGGACCGTGGCCGGCACCATCAACGCAGACAGCAGAAAGAAATTTGATCTGTTTTTCCGCAACCTCATCATGGGTATGGATAATAACAACCCAAGACCCAAAAGTGTCAAACTCACCAAAAACAACATCTTTCCAGAAAGAGGTAACTTAGTACCTATTTGTTTTTTCTTACTGTAGTGGTTTGGAGCATATGTTCCAAAACCAACCAAAATGTGTGGCCCACGTGAGGCCTTTACAAAAGTCAGGAAAGATTTTGTAGCTTGCCTGAGAGGGTTCACTTCTTCAGAGCTGGCCCATGTATGTAGAGATGGGTGACCCTGAAGTCAGGGTTTTATGGGTTATTTTAACTACTAATTTTTAATTTAGAAAAAGTCGATATAACTTTTTTTTTAATTACCCATAATCTCATCACTCTAACAGGCCCCCGGGAACAGCATGAGAAATATAGCCACTTTTTTTCTTACGCCCTTCTAGTCCTGTTCTATGTGTATACACGTCATATCATGGTGATTATGGTATTAACATTTCCTTTAATTTTTTCATTGTAATCTAATATTATATTAAAATATTTATAATTTTGCTACATACATTATCTTCAGAATGATTACTTTAACGATGTATTAATATTCTTATATGTGTGACATCATTCATAAAAAGATTGAAAGATGTTTGTTTTCTTTTAAGTAGCTTTTACTGCTTTTTTTCTTACCACCCAAGTAATACATTACATCAAATTTAGAAAATACAGAGAAAGGAATAGAAGAAAATAAATATCAATGGTGGGCTTCCCTGGTGGCGCAGTGGTTGAGAGTCCGCCTGCCGATGCAGGGGACACAGGTTCGTGCCCCGGTCCGGGAGGATCCCACATGCCGCGGAGCGGCTGGACCCGTGAGCCATGGCCGCTGAGCCTGTGCGTCCGGAGCCTGTGCTCCACAGCGGGAGAGGCCACAACAGTGAGAGGCCCGCGTACCGAAAAAAAAAAAAATAAATAAAATAAAATATCAATGGTAATCCCGCTATCCAGAAATAATCACTTTTTATATTTTTCCTTCCAGTTTTTTTCTGTATTTCTATAGCAAAAATGGGATCATACTATATATACATTCCAAATAGTTTTACATTTTTTTAATTATGAAAAAGCATATGATGGGCCCATGAGGGAACTCCCTGGGGTGATGGTAATGTTGTATATGTTGAGAGAGATTTGGGTTACACAAATACATGCAATTCTCAAAACTCAGTGAATGAACACAAGACTTGTGCATTTCATTGTATGCAAATTTTTTAGCAAATGAAAAAACATAAATATTGAACAGTTAATGAGATACATGCCAAAGTATTTATGAGGAAGTGTATATATTTTCTTTGAAATGTGTCAAAAAATAAGATGCCTTAATTGATGGATAGAGGGATGAACAGGTATGTGATAAAACAAGTGAAAAACTAATGGTAAAATCTAGGAGATGGTTATACAAATGTTCACTGTACAAGGTTTTCAGTGTTTGTTTATGTTTGAAACTTTACATAATAATAAAAAAAATGAATGAGCAAGTAGTTGCTGTTGTCCCCCTAAACACACACTTTCCCCAGCACACCTGGCACACTTCAAATATGTGATACATGGTTATCTGTCAGACGAACTGCATGGAGGCCTTGTACCAATCCCCTTGTTAGATGGTAGTACATCCGTTCTTTTTTTTTTTTTTTTTGTGGCCTCTCCTACCGTGGAGCACAGGCCCTGGACGGGCAGGCTCAGCGGCCATGGCTCACGGGCCCAGCCACTCTGCAGCATGTGGGATCTTCCTGGACCGGGGCGCGAACCCGTGTCCCCTGCATCAGCAGACGGACTCTCAACCACTGCGCCACCAGGGAAGCCCCATTCTTTTTTTTTTCCTCTGTTTTTTTAATTCAGAAGATTTTCTTTTTCTATTTTTTTTTTCATTTTTATTTTTATTTATTTATTATTTTTTTGCGGTATGTGGGCCTCTCACTGTTGTGGCCTCTCCCGTCGCGGAGCACAGGCTCCAGACGCACAGGCTCAGTGGCCATGGCTCACGGGCCTAGCCGCTCCGCAGCATGTGGGATCTTCCCGGACCAGGGCACGAACCCACGTCCCCTGCATCGGCAGGCGGACTCTCAACCACTGCGCCACCAGGGAAAGCCTATGATGCTTTTAATGCATTGTTCGATTTGGTTTGCTAATATTTTGTTGAGGATTTTTGCATCTATGTTCATCAGTGATATTGGCCTGTAATTTTCCTTTTTTGCGATAACTTTGGTTTTGGTATCAGGGTGATGCAGGCCTCATAGAATCAGTTCAGAAGTATTCCTGCCTCTGCAATTTTTTGGAATAGTTTGAGAAGGTACGTGTTAACTCTCCTCTAAATGTTTGGTAGAATTCACCTGTGAAGCCCTCTGGTCCTGGACTTTTGTTTGTTGGGGGTTTTTAAATTACTGATTCAACTTTATTACTGGTAATTACTGGTAATTAGTCTGTTCATGTTTTCTATTTCCTCAAGGTCCAGTCTTGGGAGATTGTACCTTCCCAAGAATTTGTCCATTTCTTCTGGGTTGTTCATTTCTTTGGCATATAGCTGTTCATAGTAGTTTCTTATGATCATTTGTATTTCTGTAGTGTCGGTTGTAATTTCCCCTTTTTCATTTCTGATTTTATTGATTTGGGCCTTCTCCCTTATTTTTCTTGATGAGTCTGGCTACAGGTTTATCAATTTTGTTTATCTTTTCAAAGAACAAGCTTTTCGTTTCATTGATCTTTTCTATTGTTTTTTAGTCTCTATTTCATTTATTTCTCCTCTGATCTTTATGATTTCTCTCCTTCTACTAACTTTGGGTTCAATTATTCTTCTTTCTCTAGTTTCTTTAGTTGTAAGGTTAGGTTGCTTATTTGAGATTTTTCTTGTTTCCTGAGGTAAGATTGTATTGCTATAAGTTTCCCTCTTAGAATTGCTCTTGGGCTTCCCTGGTGGTGCAGTGGTTGAGAGTCTGCCTGCTGATGCAGGGGACACGGGTTTGTGCCCCGGTCTGGGAGGATCCCATATGCTGCGGAGCAGCTGGCCCCGTGGGCCATGGCCGATGGGCCTGCGCGTCCGGAACCTGTGCTCCACAACGGGACAGGCCACAGGGGTGAGAGGACCATGTACCGCAAAAAAAAAAGAACTGCTCTTGCTGTGTCCCATAGGTTTCGGATCATTGTTTTTTCATTTTCATTTGTGTCTAGGTATTTTTTTATTTCCTCTTTGATTTCTTCAGTAATCCATTGGTTGTTTAGCCTCCACGAATTTGTGATTTTTGCAGTTTTTTTCTTATAGTTGATTTCTAGCCTCATAGTTCTGTGGTCGGAAAAGATACTTGATATGATTTAAATTTTCTTAAATTTACTGAGGCTTTTTTGTGGCCTAGCCTGTGATTTGTCCTGGAGAATGTTTCATGTGCACTTGAAATTATGTATATTCTGCTGCTTTCAGATGGAATGCTCTATGTATATCAATTAAGTCCATGTGATCAAAGGTGTCATTTAAGACCAGTGTTTCCTTATTAATTTTCTGTCTGGATGATCTGTCTATTGATGTAAGTGGGGTGTTAAAGCCCTGACCCCACTATTATTGTGTTACTGTCAATTTCTTCTTTTATGTCTATTAATATTTGCCTTATATATTGAGGTGCTCCTATGTTGGGTGCATATATGCTTACAATTGTTATATCTGCTTCTTGGATTGATCCCTTTATCATTATATAGTATCCTTCTTTGTCTCTTGTAACAGACTTTATTTTAAAGTCTACTTTGTCTCATATAAGTATTGCTACTTTTGATTTCCATTTGCACAGAATACCTCTTTGCATCCCTTCACTATCAGTCTGTGTGTGTCTCTATATCTGACGTGAGTCTCTTGTAGGCAGCATATATACAGGTCTTGTTTTTGTATCCATTCAGCCACTCTATCTATGTCTTTTGGTTGGGGCATTTAATCCATTTACATTTAAGGTAATTATTGAGATTTATGTTCATATTGCCATTTTATTATTTTTCTTCTTTTTTTCTCTTCTCTTAAGATTTAGTGACTATCTTTAGTCATCTTTAGTGTTATGTGTTATGTTTGGATTCCTTTTTCTTTTTTTTGTATATGTCTATTTTAGATTTTTGGTTTGTGGTTGTTACTATGAGGATTTTATATGGCAGTCTGTATATGTGTGTGTATTGGTGTGTGTGTGTATAAGTTGCTGATCTCTTCATTTCAAATGCATTTTTAAAACCCTGCATTTGTACTCTCCTCCGCTCCCAATTACTATTTTTGATATCATATATTTACATCTAATTGTTTTCTGTATCTCTTAGCTGCTTATTGTGGGTACAGATGATTTTACTACTTTTGACTTTTAACCTCCCTACTAGCTTTGTGTGTGGATGATTTCCTACCTTTACTGTAGGTTTGCCTTTACTGGTGACCTTTTTCATTTTGTAATTTTCTTGTTTCTAGTTGTGGCCTTTCCTTTTTGCCTAGAGAAGTTCCTTTAACATTTGTTATAAAGCTCATTTGGTGGTGCTGAACTTTTTTAGCTTTTGCTTGTCTGTAAAGCTTTTGATCGCTCCATCAAATCTGAATGAGAGCCTTGCCAGGTAGAGTATTTTTGATTGTAGGTTTTTACCTTTCATCACTTTAAACATATTGTGCCACTCCCTTCTGGCCTGCAGAGTTTCTGCTGAAAAATCAGCTGATAGACTTATGCAAGTTCCCTTGTATGTTACTTGTTGCTTTTCCCTCACTGCTTTTAATATTCTCTCTTTATCTTTTAAGTTTTGTCTTTTTGTTTGTTTGTTTGTTTGTGGTACGCGGGCCTCTCACTGTTGTGGCCTCTCCTGTTGCGGAGCACAGGCTCCGGATGCGCAGGCTCAGCGGCCATGGCTCACGGGCCTAGCCGCTCCACGGCATGTGGGATCTTCCCGGACCAGGGCACGAACCCGCGTCCCCTGCATCGGCAGGCGGACTCTCAACCACTGCACCCCCAGGGAAGCCCAGGTTCTTTTCTTTTAGTAGATTTAATTAACTTATTTATTTATTTATTTTTGGCTGTGTTGGGTCTTCGTTGCTGCGCATGGGCTTTCTCTAGTTGTGGCAAGCGGGGACTACTCTTCATTGAGGTGCACAGGCTTCTCATTGAGATGGCTGCTCTTGTTGCGGAGCACGGGCTCTAGGCACATAGGCTTCGGTAGTTGTGGCGCGTGGGCTCCAGTAGTTTTGGCACGTGGGCTTCAGTAGTTGTGGCTTGCAGGCTCTAGAGCGCAGGCTCAGTAGTTGTGGTGCATGGGCTTAGTTGCTCCACAGCATGTGGGATCTTCCTGGACCAGCTCTTGAACCCATGTCCCCTGCATTGGCAGGTAGATTTTAACCACTGTGCCACCAGGGAAGCCCTTTTCACAGGTTCTTATTGGCCTGTTGATGTTCTTTTTTGTAATGTTGTATCATAGTTTTATTTTTAACAGACTATGTCTAGATATAGGTATTCTTTTGTTTATTTTTCCTAGAACATGATGAGTCCTTTCAGTCATCAAGGGAAAGTTTTAGTCTCTGGCTTCCATATCTATCATCTCCCCTTTCCTTATTTTTGTGTTTTTGCCCTTTTTTATACCGATTATTCATTTTAATATGATTCACCCACAACTTCAATTATGCTTTTACTGCCTTGAGTGATTTTAATTCTGCTATGTGTCTTTTGTTTCCTCACTATCCTTTCTTAGTGTATGATTAAAAGCACGGGCCATAGGGGCTTCCCTGGTGGTGCAGTGGTTGAGAGTCCGCCTGCCGATGCAGGGGACATGGGTTCGTGTCCCGGTCTGGGAGGATCCCACATGCCGCAGAGCGGCTGGGCCTGGGAGCCACGGCCGCTGAGCCTGCACGTCCGGAGCCTGTGCTCCGTAACGGGAGAGACCACAACAGTGAGAGGCCCACGTACCGCAAAAAAAATAAATAAATAAAAATAAAATAAAATAAAAGCACAGGCCATGAAGTCAAATTGTCAGAGCTTGAATCCTGGCTCCAGTATTTACTAGTTGGGTAACTTTGAGCAAGTTCCCTAATGCCACTCAGTTTCCTCAATTATGAAATGAGGGCAATGATAATACTAGGCATTCATGGTGTTCTTGTAAGAATTAAACAGGTTAACACATGTAAAAGCATTTAGAATAAAGCGTGGTACACAGGAAGTGTTAAATAAATATTAGCAACTTTTATTGCTGTCCTCCTCATCATCATCTCTGTTAGCTCATTCATCTCCCTTTTTTAATCTCATTTTGCCTTTTCATCTAAGCCTGTTTTCTCCTTATGGTTTTCTGTTCCTATTTTGTGGAACAGTTGTCTTTTTGCACCCTATTTAGGATATCAAACAGTTTTCTGAAATTTGGTTGTGAGTCCTGCATTAAACAAGGTTCAGAGGTATACTCTTCAAGTTTAATCTCCATATTATATTCCTTTACATTGCAACATTTTTTCACAGGTTCCATGTGTTGTTGTCTGCTTCCCCATGCTTCAAGATCAATCTCTTCATGTGTCAGCAAATTGGTACATGAAGTATCCTTGACCCCATTCTTGGTTCACTTTGTGACAACATCTTTCCTTTCCTTCTGTAGCTGAGCAGCTAATTATGTGCACAGCTTCCAAGTTCCCTACAGCATCTCCTGCCTACTGTAATGGGCTCGTCTCCTTCCTCCGTGTCCTATTCAACTGATGCAGTATTAAAAAGACCCCATAATTTCCAGCATGTACTGCAGACTAGTTTCTTCATATACCTTCTTTTGCAACAACTACTCTACGTAAAAGTAGGTTTGGTTCTGAAAAAGCTGTTTGTAAGAGCAAAATGACACCTTACAAGTGACCGATGTGAACATATCCATTGAAAGTTAAGCTTTACTTTTGTCTCCATGGTAATCATACATCTCTCTTTTTGCTGGTTTTCAAAACTCTCCACTACTTTTGGACATGATCAGGGTAAATGGTATTCATAAACCCCCTTAAAAAAAACCCAAATGCTGTAAACTCTAGAGTCAGGAACAATGGGATGGCCAAGATCCAAAGACCACATGTGATCAACTAATGCCATCTGTTGGAAGCAGGCTTTTTATTTGTTTCATCTGTGAACATTCTAAAAAAGGACATTTTTGAACTGAGGAGCGACTGTGGTTCTTTACCTTGGAATACCATACCTCACTGAATTTAAAGTGCCACGACTATCTCCTTCCTCATTGTGGTCTGGGACCCTGCCACCCCTATCAGCTGTAGAAAGATGGCCTGGCAAGGCAAGGATGAGAAAAAAAGGAGACAGTTCTTCCAGTTCTCCCAGAGTAGTACCTGGCAGGGCAAAGCAACAGCTGCCTAATTTTCTATGTGGGATGTCACCTGCATCTCTGTATTGGGGGTGGGGGGAGGGGGGACTAAGATTATACCCAGTGGGCCTGTTGCTCTTTCTCATGCAGTCTCTTGAGGTAAAATTTCTCAGTCCAGCTCATCTACTATTTAGTTAGAGGAGATTCTGCCTAGCTTCTTTTAGTCTTTGTTTTCAGTGACATTATTCCACTCCTTTCTCTTGTGCCTTCCTAAGTATTTTACAATAGGAAATTACAAAGCTCCTAGACAGAACCCATTTGAATCCAAAGATGTGTTTTAATTGCCAAGTGTGAATTCTTTCTAATATAACAGCTTTATTGAGGTATAATTTACATATCATAAAATTCACTCACTTAAGTGAGCAAATCAGTGGTTTTTAGCAAATTTGCCTAGTTGTGCAACTGTCTAATCCAATTTTAGAATATTGGAACATTAGAACAAATTTAGAACATGGATCACCCCAGTAAGATCCTGCATGCCCATTTTCAATGAATCCCTGTTCCCCTCCTCAGCCCCAGACAACCATTCATCTGCTCTCTATAGATTTGCCTTTTCTGGACATTTCAAATGCATGGAATCATGTAGTATGTGGCCTCTTGATCTGGCTTTGATTTTACTTTCTTATTACCATCTTAAAAAGCTTTAAATATCTTTCTAGCCTTTCCACAGGGTTTAAAATTCTCATGGTGAGAGCTCCAGGGAGGCCTTCTCTGACCTCATGGGATGTTGTTTTCTGGGCTTTTCATGATCTAGGAGCCTGGGGGCACATGGATCTCTCAAATAAGTGCTGAAGGAACTGTGTTGGGGAATGCACACTAAGGAAAGCCAGCAGTCCTTTGGGGAATTCCCTCAAGGTTGGGTTAACATCATCTAACATTGATCTTTATTTGTCTAGAAGTGCTAAATTTCCCTTTATTCTTTTGCTTTTTGTTTGTTTGTTTGTTTTTTCATTTTTTTAAAGTCTTTATTGAATTTGTTACAATATTGCTTCTGTTTTATGTTTTGGTTTTTTGGCCATGAGGCATGTGGGAATCTTAGCTCCCTGACCAGGGATCGAACTCACACCCCCTGCACTGGAAGGCAAAGTCTTAACCACTGGCCTGCCAGGGAAGTCCCCCATTGTGTGTCTTTTGAAAACCCACTCACCTCTCTGTTGAAGTTTATCTTGTTCTCTCAAGTGAAGGCGAGGAAAACAGCTGGGGCACAGGGTGGTCAGAGGTGATTTGTCTTCCTGGATTTCTACTACTATTCTCCCCATTCCACCCCTGCACTTGCATCAGAGTTTGAGTTAAAATCGCAGTGCAGAGCGAACAGGAGCACTACTCTGATGAGGACCAAACAGACCTAGAGCTAAATGTTCTCAAGTGCCTCTCTGTGTGCCCACAGCTATGCTAAATGTCTGACACATAAATCTCATTCACCTTCCACAGGGATTCTCTAAGCTTTATATAAAATCTGGCCCATTTTACAGATATGCAAATGGTAACCTTGGCCAAGATCACACAGCAGTAAATCCACTTTTAGTCAGTTGGACCTTTGCTCTTTGGCCAAAATGTTCCTGTATCAAGCCACAAATTAACTCTAGCTAATAACATCAGCAAGAGAAGGGGATAAATGCTTTTCTGAATCATGCTTTTTCTATCTCTTTTTTTATTATAAAAACAATTTAATTCTATTAAATAAAAATGATCAAAAATATTTTTGTTCATACCACACTATCACAGGTATTTCAGTTTTCAAAATATCTTTTCTCTATCTTGTCCATCTGCTTTCATCTCTTTATATAGTTGCCATAATGGTATATATTCCATTTTTTATTCTTCTATTTTATTTGTCATTGTTTCTTAAATGCACTTTTCTATATTAATACTTAGATTTTGTAGCTATCATTTTAAAGTATTTAATAGATAATTTATTTTAAAACTTCATTTTTTTAGTTTTCTATTTCACTTAAGTATTAATTGGGTATATATCTCATTATCTTCCTCTTAGTTCTAGATAATGTGAATTCTCTTCTTAAGGTCACTTCATCTCACTAGAATGTGCATCTACATCATTGCCCCTAGTTCTCTTTTTTTTTTTTAAATAAATTTATTTAATTAATTTATTTATTTTGGATCTGTTGGGTCTTTGTTGCTGCGCGTGGGCTTTCCCCAGTTGCGGCAAGCGGGGGCTACTCTTCGCTGCGGTGCGCAGGCCTCTCATTGCAGTAGTTTCTCTTGTTGCAGAGCACGGGCTCTAGGCGCGTGGGCTTCAGTAGTTGCAGCACGCAGGCTCAGTAGTTGTGGCACATGGGCTCTAGAGTGCAGGCTCAGTAGCTGTGGCGCACGGGCTTAGTTGCTTTGCAGCATGTGGGATCTTCCCGGACCAGGGCTCGAACCCGTGTCCCCTGCATTGGCTGGCCGATTCTTAACCACTGCGCCACCAGGGAAGTCCCTCTCTTTTTTTTTAATTGAAGTATAGTTGCTTTACAATGCTTCAGGTGTACAGCAAAGTGATTCAGTTTTATATATATATAAATATATTTATATAAACACACATATATATGCCTATGGCTATTCTTTTTCAGATTCTTTTCCATTACAGGTTTTTACAGGATATTGAATATAGTTCCTTGTGCTATACAGTAGGTCCTTGTTGTTTACCTATCTTAGATATAGTGGTATCTGTTAATCCCAAATTCTTAATTTAACCCTCCCCCCTCCTTTCCCCTTTGGTAACCATAAGTTTGTTTTCTATGTCTGTGCATCTATTTCTGTTTTGTAAATAATATAATTATCATTTTAATGACTGCAAAGTATTCCATTCCATTTTATAAGACATAATTTTGACTGGTCTTCTAATGTGGGACATGTAAATTATTTTCAAATTTTTGTTATCACAGATGGTGCTATGTACTTATGTAGAGAGATTATTTTCATTATGAATTATTTCCTTATGATAAATTCCCAGAATGTGATTTCTGACTTGGACTAGAGACATTTTTGTAGCTCTGTAAGCATAGTGCCAGATTGCTTTCTAAAAGTGTTGTACCAGATTGACTTCTAGGTAGAGCTGCACAGTGACGTAGGATAATAGAAACTCTCTCCTATAATACATAATGATATGAACAATAACAACAGTTTAAGCCTAAAAATTTCCCAGTTACAGCCTGATTCTTTAAACATTGAGAGGTAGAGGATAAGGAGAGAAACAAAAGATCCTGCATGTTGTATCTCTCGACCCAGAACCCACAACCCCACTGTCCTTCTAAAAGTGATGCTGAGAGGAAAGGGAGTGAGTTGACAAAATTCTGAGAGTTCTCACTGGTAATCACCAGTGTGGAAAAAGCAGATGGCAGTGGTGACTGGGCAGCTGTAAAAAAAATGTCTAAGAGAAACCTTTGAGCATGAAACCCCTCCATAATTTGGTAGGACCTTATTAGGAGTGGGAGAAACTACCAGGGTTTGCATCTTCCAGAGCTCCATGCTGAGTGGGGGATGTGAGCTGAATTTTTCAGGAGTGAATCATGTCTCTAACTGGGGTGGGAGTGGGATGGACCCATGGTTCTGGAAAATTGGCCAAATTTTAGAAAGAGAGTTCAAAGCCCAGGTTTCCTGGCAAGGGCAACTGAGTATTTCCTTTTATCCAACCCCTGTACCCTCAGGCTACAGAAAAGAAATCCACACACCAGTCCTTGAATTGTGGCCAAGAAAGTGAGGGAAGTAAACTCACCCTAGATAATGGTGGGGAAAATGTCAAGATTTTACCTGATTATATCAGAGTAAGAACATCAGAAAGAAAGAGACAGAGACAGAGAATGAGAATCTAAAAGAAAAACATGACCTAAGAAACATAAATTATTTGTGTTACAAGAACTTAGTAATAATATAAATTTAATTTTTAAAATTTATAGATGAACAATGTGCTACTGGCAAAGGGATAGATATATAGATCAGTAGAATAGAATTGAGGGTCCAGAAATAAGCCCCTCATATTTATAGTGACTTGATTTTTGACAAGGGTACCAAGATAATTTTATGGAAAAAGAATAATCCTTTCAACACATGGTGCTGGAATAAATGAATATATACATGTAAAATAATGAATTTGGGCCTCTACTTTACACCATAGTCAAAAATTAACTCAAAATGGATCAAAGATCTAAATTCAAAAGTTAAAATTATGAAAGCTTAGAAGAAAACATAGGTGCAAATGATCATGACCTTGGACAGGCAACAATGTCTTAGGACACCAAAAGCACAAGCAACAAAAGAAAAAATAGTTAAACTGAACTTCATCAAAATTAAAAACTTTTGTGCTTCATAGGACAACATCAAGAAAATGAAAAGACAACTCACAGAATGGGTGAAATTTCTTTTGCAAATCATATATCTGATAAGGGACTTGTATATAGAATGTATAAAGAAGTATTATAATTCAATGATAAAAAGATAAATAACACAATTTTTAAATGGGCAAAGTTACTGAATAGACATTTCTCCAAAGAAGATATATAAAGGGCCAATAAGCACATGACAAGAACTCAACATTACTAGCATTATTAGCCATCAGGAAAATGCAAATCAAAAACACGAGATACGGGGCTTCCTGGTGGCACAGTGGTTGAGAGTCTGCCTGCGAATGCAGGGGACACGGGTTCGAGCCCTGGTCTGGGAGGATCCCACATGCCACGGAGCAACTGGGCCCGTGAGCCACAACTACTGAGCCTTCGCGTCTGGAGCCTGTGCTCCGCAACAAGAGAGGCCGCGACAGTGAGAGGCCCGTGCACTGTGATGAAGAGTGGCCCCCGCTCGCCATAACTAGAGAAAGCCCACACACAGAAACGAAGACCCAACACAACCAAAAAAATTAATTAATTAATTAATTAAAAAAAAAAAAAAACATGGGATACCAACTCACAACTGTAATGAGAATAATAAAAAAGATGGAAAACAACAAGTGTTGGTGAGAATGTGGGAAAATTGGAACCCTCACATGTTATAATGGAAATATAAAATAGTACAGCAGCTTTGGAAAACAGCATTTGACAGTTCCTCAAAAGTTAAACAAACAAAAGAAAGTTAAACATAGAGTTACCATATGACCAAGCAATTCCACTCCTAGATATATGCCCAAGAGAAATAAAAACAGATGTCCACACAAAGACTTGTACACAAATGTTCATAACAGCATAATTCATAATGACCAAAAAGTGGAAACAATCCAAATGTCCATCAACTGATGAATGAATAAATATAGTATATCCATACAATTAAACATTATTCAACAATAAAAAGAAATGAAGTAATAATACATGATACAATGTGGATAAACCTTAAAAACATTATGATGAGTAAAAGAAGCCAGTCACAAAAGAACATCTATTGGATGACTTCAATTATATGAAATGTCCAGAATAGTAAATCTATAGAGACAGAAAGTACATTAGTGGTTGCCTAGTGTTGTGGGCAAGCGGGGAGATGAGTGACGAGAAGCGGATTTGGGAGGTGACAGCTAAGAGGTATGAGGTTTCTTTTGGTGCAATGAAATGTTCTAAAATTGATTATGGTAATTACTGTACAACTCTGTGAATATTAGTATATTCATACATACATGTATTTTTAGTAAATGATTGAATTGTACAATTGAAATGGGTGAATTATATCATGTGTGAATTATATCTTAATAAATCTGTCATTTTAAAGTTTGTAGATGAGGTGATAAAACCACAGAATTAGAGAAAAAGAGGGGTTGAGAAACCAAAGAAACAAATTGAGATCTAAACAATGCTATTAATGATCTAATAAATTAGAACCAGCAAGGAATAAAGCATACAAGTCTAGACAGCTAACAAATGGCTTAGAGGAAAGGTTTCAGATAACTACACTTGCTACAGAAGATGAAGTCTAAGAGCAATTATAAAGAATATGACTGATATGGAGACCAAACAGTGCTAATTCCTTTAGTGGGTAACCCAATAAATAGTGTAGACAATATATACTAAGATATAAATGCAGAAATTTTTCCTAAAATGAAGACCTGCTTCTGTAAATTTTAAGAGTATGCTGTATTCCAAGAAAAACTGATACAGAATAATTGACCAAAAGAAATAATATGATTAAATTATTGGACTTCTAGGATAAAAGAGATTCCATCACGCATCTGTATAGGAAAGAAAAATCAATAAAAGTAGAAATATCTGATGGGCCTTAGACTTCTACACAGCAATCTAGAATGCAAGAAAACACACTGGAACATTGGTCTGCAACATTCTGAAGGAAAGAAAATGTGACATAAGAATACTACTCTTGGGCTTCCCTGGTGGCGCAGTGGTTGAGAGTCCACCTGCTGATGCAGGGGACACGGGTTCATGCCCCGGTCCAGGAAGATCCCACATGCCGCGGAGCGGCTGGGCCCGTGAGCCATGGCCGCTGAGCCTGCGCGTCCGGAGCCTGTGCTCCGCAACGGGAGAGGCCGCAACAGTGAGAGGCCCGCGTACTGCAAAAAAAAAGAAAAAAATACT
This sequence comes from Phocoena phocoena, assembly GCF_963924675.1. Lineage (NCBI taxonomy): Eukaryota > Metazoa > Chordata > Mammalia > Artiodactyla > Phocoenidae > Phocoena > Phocoena phocoena. The sequence goes on from NC_089233.1 coordinate 21,973,315, forward strand.
ACTCTCAGCCAAGTCACGGTTCAAATACAAAAGGCAGACATTGTCAAACACGCAAGATCTGAGAGAACAGAGCCCTGATAAGTCCCTTCTTGGAAATACAAAATGAAATCAGCCAACTAACAAATCAATCAAGATAAAGAACTCTTGGGGACTTCTCTGCTGGTCCTGTGCGTAAGACTCCACAGTCCCAATGCAGGGGGCCCAGGTTTGATCCCTGGTCGGGGAACTAGATCCCACATGCATGCTGCAACTAAGAAGCCTGCATGCCGAAAATAAGAAGCCTACATGCCACAACTAAAGATCCCGCATGCCGCAACGAAGATACCACGTGCTGCAACTAAGTCCTGGCACAGCCAAAATAAAATATAAAAATAAATAAAGAAATAAACATAGCAGAGTGTACATGTCAAATTAAAAAAAAAAACAAAACTCTTAAATAGTCTATGTTAAAAGCCCTGAGTTTGAGTGTTGAACCTATTTAAATAGAGACCTAAGACTAAGGAATGGGAGAGTTATAGTTGCAGAACAAAATGTCAATGTTATAATCCCTGAAAAAGTAAAAGTTATATCATCAAGAACAACAAAAGGAACCAAAGGAGAGGAGAAGGAAGAGTGAGAGTTAATCACGTCATAGTTCATAAAGGAATCAATGAAACTGGTCTAACATCAAGTCACATGTATTTACAAATGAAATGTGATATCAGGATTTACTTCAAAATACCTCAGACAAAGAAAGAAAACAAAAGGGAGGGAGGACGTGAGGAGGGAAGGAAAATGAATATGGTGGTGGTTGGTGTTGGGGAAATGAATGAGATAAGAGTTGCAAAACGTTGAAGATTATTGAAGCTAGATAATGGGTACATGGCAGTTTATTATACTATTCTCCTTATTTTTGTGTATTTTTAAATTTTTTCACAATAAAAAGTTAAAATATAATAACAAAGTTGGATTAAATTATTTTTAAAATTATAGTGACTTTAAGCCCTAATGGCTTAAAAAATACTTTAAAATTAAGAAGCATCTTGCTAAGAGGGTAAATATTAAAAGTTTTCATCACAGAAAAAACTGATGAACTGAAATGTTTAATGAACTGAAATGTTTGAACTGATGGACTGAATGTTTCATCCCTTTAACTGAAGCTCAAGACTCTCTCTCACTCACACACACATACACCCTACAACCACCAAGCCTGCCCTCTTTGGGCCAATTTTAGGCAAGTCCTGTGGAGAGAGAAGCAAGTCACTTGTGCTCACAGCTTGGCTGGCTGGGCAATGGGGCAGGCCCTGTCATGCCCACTGCTGCTGTGAATCACATGGCCTAGCATTTGTCTTGCCGGGGCCTGGGTAATTCTCCATGTCCACTTCAGAAGGTTTTTCTCTTATTTTTTTAAAAATTTTATTTCATTCTGCAGGCTTTGCAAACAGTATCTCATAGACTTCTCATGGCATTCTCTAGATGAGGAAATTGAGAAGGGAGTCATTCACCCGGGGCCCCACAGTGAGTCAGTAAGGAACAGTTGGATGGGAGGCCAGGTCCTTCCCTGACACCCTTCTTATTCCCACTCCTCATCTTAAAGTGAAAAAAAGAAAAAGACACCCACCAATTACAGAGGCAGGGACTTCACTGGGAAAAAGGATCATAGGAACTTTGTGTCGCTTTTGTGGGGAAGGTGGGGAGTGGTTCCAGATGGGTACTATGATTGTAGTTTGGAAGAATTGGTGGAGTGGGAGGGCAACTCAGAATCCAAGTTCAAGCATCCTGACTTCTCACAAACAACCTTGTAGCCCTGTAACTCTCCATCTCTGCTACAACTGGCTTCTGCCTCCCCCCCAACCTTTCTGCTGTCTCCCTACCTACCAGCCCCTCTAGCCCTCCTCTCCAACTTGGCCCCCAAGGCCCACCTCCTCCACCTTTCTCTCTCATCAGCACCTCTACTCCCTCCTTCCCTTGTCCTCTTGCCAAACACACCTGGCAAAGCCCCAGTCTTGGATCAATACACCACCCCTTTTTTTCTTTCCGCTCATACTACAGAGCTGCTGAACAGTACAGGGGAAAATCACATAAGCAGAAGACTTGGCATTACTTTCATGGTCTCTAACCTCAGTTCGGGGAAGCAGAAAGACCATAGACTTTGGACTCAAATAGATCTGTTTTGGAGCATAGATGTAAAAACACTCAACAAAATACTAGCAAACCGAATCCAACAATACATTAAAAGGATTATACACCATGATCAAGTGGGATTTATCAATTTCCACAAATCAATCAATGTAGAACACCACATTAAATTGGAGAATAAAAAACATATGATCATCTCAATAGATGCAGAAAAAGCTTCTGATAAAATCAATATCCATTTATGATTAAAAACTCTCCAGAAAGTGGAGACAAGCCTCAACATAATAAAGGCCATATATGACATACCCACAGCTAACTCAATGGTGAAAAGCTGAAATCATTTCCTCTAAGATCAGGAACAAGAAAAGGATGCCTGCTCTTCCCACTTTTATTCAACATAGTTTTGGAAGTCCTAGCCACAGCAATCAGAGAAGAAAAATACATAAGTAAAAGGAATCCAAATTGAAAAAGAAGTAAAACTGTCACAGTTAGAAGATGACATGACACTATACATAGAAAATCCTAAAGACGCTACCAGAAAATGACTAGAGTTCATCAACAAATTTGGTAAAGTTGAAGGATACAAAATTAATATAGAGAAATCTGTTGCATTTCTATACACTAACAATGAAATATCAGAAAGAGAAATTAAGGACACAATCCCATTTACCATTGCATCAAAAAGAATAGAATACCTAGGAATAAACCTACCTAAGGAGGCAAAATACCCATACTCTGAAAACTATAAGACACTGATGAAAGAAATTGAAGACAATACAAACAGATGGAAAGATATATAATGTTCTTGGATTGGAAGAATCAGTATTGTTAAAATGACCATGCTACCCAAGGCAATCTACAGATTCAGTGCAATCCTTACCAAATTATCAATGGCATTTTTCACAGAACTAGAACAAATAATCCTAAATTTTATATGGAACCATAAAAGACCCATAATTGCCAAAGCAATCCTGACAAAGAAGAATGGAGCTGGAGGTATCATGCTCCCTGACTTCAGACTATACTACAAAGGTATGATAATCAAAATGGTATGGTACTGGCACAATAACAGACACAGATCAGTGGAAGAGGACAGAAGGCCCAGAAATAAGCCCATACACTTATGGTCAATTAATCTATGACAAAAGAGGCAAGACTATGCAATGGAGAAAACACAACCTCTTCAATAAATGGTGCTGGGAAAACTGGACAACTACATGTAAAAGAATGAAATTAGAACATTCTCTAACACCATATACAAAAATAAACTCAAAATGCATTAACTCAAAATGCATTAAAGACCTATAGATACTATATAACTCTTAGAAGAAAACATAGGCAGAACACTCTTTGACATGAATCACAGCAATATTTTTTTGGATTTGTCTCCTAGAGTAATGGAAACAAGCAAAGCTAAACAAATGGGACCTAATCAAATTTAAAAGCTTTTGCACAGCAAAGGAAACCATAAACAAAACAAAAAGACAACCTACAGAATGAGAGAAGATATTTGCAGACAATGCAACTGACAAGGGATTAATTTCCAAACTAAACATACAGCTTAATATCAAAAAAAACAAACAACCCAATCAAAAAAACAGAAGACCTAAATAGACATTTTTCCAAAGAAGACATACAGATAGCCAACAGGCATATGAAAAGATGCTCAGTATCGCTAATTATTAGAGAAATGGAAACCAAAACTACAATGAGTTATCGCTTCACACCAGTCAGAATGGCCATCACCAGAAAGTGTACAAATAATAAGTGCTGGAGAGGGTGTGGAGAAAAAGTAACCCTCCTACACTGTTGGTGGGAATGTAAATTGGTGCAGGCACTATGAGGAACAGTATGGAGGGTCCTCAAAACACTAAAAATAGAGTTATGATATGATCCAACAATCCCACACCTGGGCATACACCTGGAGAAAATATAATTTGAAAAGATACATTCACCCCAATATTCATAGCAGCACTATTTACAATAACCAAGACATGGAAGCAACCTAAATGTCCATTAACAGAGGAATGGATAAAGAAAATGTGGTGCATATATATACAACGGAATGTTACTCAGCCAGAGAAAAGAATGAAATAACGCCATTTATGGCAGCATGGATGGACCTAGATACTATCATATGAAGTGAAGTCAAACAGAGAAAGTCAAATATCATATGATATCACTAGTTTTTGGACTCTTAAAAAAATGATACAAATGAACTTATTTGTAAAACAGAAATACACAGACATAGAAAACAAACTTATGGTTACCAAAGGGGAAAGGAGGGAGAGGGATAAATTGGAAGTTTGGGATTAACATAATACACACTACTGGACTTCCCTGGTGGCGCAGTGGTTAAGAATCCACTTGCCGATGCAGGGGACACATGTTCCAGCCCTGGTCCCAGAAGATCCCACAAGCTGCGCAGCGACTAATCCCTTGTGCCACAACTACTGAGCCTGTGCTCTGGAGCCCGCGAGTCACAACTACTGAGCCCACGTGCCACAGCTACTGAAGCCTGCGTGCCTCAAGCCCATGATCTGCAACGAGAGAAGCCACCGCAATGAGAAGCCCGCTCACTGCAATGAAGAGTAGCCCCTGCTCACCACAACTAGAGAAAGCGTGCACATGGCAGTGAAGACCCAGTGCAGCCAAAAATAAATAAATAAATTTATTTTAAAAAATATACATACTGCTATAGATAAAATAGATAATCAACAAGGGCCTTCTGTATAGCACAGGGAACTATATTCAATATCTTATAATAATCTATAATGGAAAAGAATCTGAAAAATAATACATATATATGTGTAACTGAATCACTTTGCTGTACACCTGAAACTAACACAACTTTGTAAATCAACTATACTTCAATTAAAAAAAAAGTTTTCCTGGGCTTCCCTGGTGGCGCAGTGGTTGAGAGTCCGCCTGCCGATGCAGGGGACACGGGTTCGTGCCCCGGTCCAGGAAGATCCCACATGCCGCGGAGCAGCTAGGCCCGTGAGCCGTGGCCGCTGAGCCTGCGCGTCTGGAGCCTGTGCTCCACAACGGGAGAGGCCACAACAGTGAGAGGCCCGCGTACCACAAAAAAAAAAAGTTTTCCTCACAAGAAAACAAATTCTATGTATGGTGACAGATTTTATAAGAATAGAATCATTTGACATTACATGCATTATATATACAATCTTTATTAATATAGTTTTATAATGTGATCAGTTCACTGTATATATAAATATTGAATCATTATATTTTATACCTGAAACTAATATAATGTTATTTGTCAATTATACCTCAATTGAATAAAAAAAAAAAGAAACCACTTTTAGGAACCAATATCTCTTGTAGTGAATAATGATTATCTGAAGTTTAGCATGTCCTTCAGTTTCATTTTAGTCTCCTTTTCTTCTAATTTAAGTAAAATTAGATTTATTGTTTTTATTTTTGATAGTGTAATATATAAAAATATAATTATATTTTATGTTGTATTAATATAAATCATATATATATACATAGTGTATGATATATAATATCAAATGATCCTATTCTAATAAAATCCTTTCTTTCATCTACCTATACTTCCATCTTTAATATGTTTGTGTGCCTTGAGAGAGGACTAGAAGGGTTGCCATCAAAAGTTATCTCTAGATGTGAGATTTGGAGCAATTTGTTTTCTTCCTTTTTTGTTCTTTTCAATACTTCCTCTTTATATTATTAAGAATAATTATTTGTATAAATAGTACCTATTATTTCTATACATATAACAAAGTTATTACCCTTTAAAAGGTGTTGTTCCAGGTTATACCGTTAAACAACTATGCCAGTACTGGTAGTTATACATTTCAGATGCCTATGGCTGAGGTAGTTAAATACCTCAAATATGAAATGTAAACCCCTGATGTACTAATAAGCTATTCTATTTCTTTGGGTCCAGGAAGCATCTATGATTTTTATTTCCTCAAGCAAGGTGGTGGACATTGGTACACATGGACAGAGTATATCACCAAAGAGGAGGAAAATATCCCAGCAGTTGCAAAGGTAAAAGAGAGTTATTGGCCATGGAACTTTGGTAATGACCTGATATTCAGCAAAGTGGAGAGGTTAACAGCAGGTCTGTGTTAGCATTTTTAAGAACTTACTTTAGAAAAAGGTTCAAACGTGAGCTGGACTGAGCCTTCAAAACATGGACTTTAGAATCAGAGAGTCCCAGATTCCTCACTCAGCCTTTACTCTCTCTGCCTCAATTTACTCAACTACACAAGAGCAGAAAAAAATACCTAAAGGATGGCTGCAAAGATTGAAGACATTATACATGAATTTGTGGCACACACTGTGTGCTAGATTATGCTGTTGCTATTCTGATTATTATCACTGTCTATAATGCCAGACGGTCATCAGTCCACCTCAGATACCTCAGCCAAAAAGATCCTTGCCTTTTCTTTAAAATCCCCAGAGAAAGATTTCTTTAATCAGAATTCTCAGAAAAATGGGTATTGATTAATAGATTTTCTGGTTAGCAGACAATTCACCTACAACTCCTGCTCATTTCCTTGTGGAAAATTTTTTCCAGATGTGCAATTTCATGCTTCTATTTGCAGTTATCTAGTGGACATAATTTATCTTTCTGGGGGTGATTGTAGATTGTTCAGGCCCAGATAGAGTAGTGGGAGGTGGATGGGAAAGTGGAAATACTGACGACAAAGTCAGACACCAGACAGGAGCACAGCTGCTTGTCAAAAGGGTGCAATAAGCAGGAGTGAGAGTGAATGTGTGTTGAGTTCAGGACACACCCTGGAGGCTGAGTCTTGTAAAGAACCCCATAGCACTGAGGCCCTAAACTTTCATTCTCCTTAAAAAGTTTCATCACCTGAGCTCCAGGGGTTTGAAATCTTGCTGGATTCATACAAATAAAAGTCTAATGCAGAAAATATTTTAGTTCTGCTGGGAATTTTTCCTTTGTCAAAAAATTGTTCTAGGGCTTCCCTGGTGGCGCAGTGGTTGAGAATCCGCCTGCCGATGCAGGGGACATGGGTTCGTGCCCCGGTCCAGGAAGATCCCACATGCCGCGGAGCAGCTGGGCCCGTGAGCCATGGCCACTGAGCCTGCGCGTCCGGAGCCTGTGCTCCGCAACGGGAGAGGCCACAGCAGTGAGAGGCCCGTGTACCGCAAAAAAAAAAAAAAAAAAATTGTTCTAGCCCCTGAAAATAAAAATCTAAGAAACAAAACCTGCTTTAAATTCCTAGTCTTGGTACCTGGTTCTGCATTCAGTATCACTTACTGGCTATGTGGCTTTGGACAAGTTAGCCAGCCATCCTCCAGTCTCAGTTTTTTCATCTGAAAAAGTGAGCTAATAATATACCTGCCTCAGACAGTTATTAGGAAAGCTGCAGGGAATAACAGAGGCAAAACATCCATAGCTCAACACCTGTTAATTCTCTTCCTCACCCCTTCAATTCCTTTGTTCTATCTGCTCCTTTTACTTTGATCAAATTATTTATCAAAAGAAGACAAGACTTTTGTCTACCAACATACACAAGCACCACGTTGCACAGTCCCTGTTGGTGCCACTTGCATTATGGTCTAGTTTTGCTTTAGGGGCACCATTTACATAAACCATAGTGTGAATGGTGCTCCCTAGAGTTGCACAACAGCACAACAGTGGCTCCATGTTCACTAGCCCCTTCTAGTCTAGACATTTAAGTAGTAGACATATAAGTAATAGGGATTCCAGGAGCTCAAGACCAAGCCCTTAGAGCCCAATTGGAGCCTGAATACCAGGAATAGTATTGCAGTTTCCATATTGGAAAAAGAGTTAATAGGAACAACTAAGAATCTGAGCATTAGGAAAAGCAGATGAGGAACAAGCACAGGGAATGGGGGGTCAAGGGTCACACCTAACCCTTCTTGAACAAGCAGTATAGGTGGCGTATGGGAGGTGGATCTTTCCTGGGGCAAGGCAGTCAGCTTGGCTCAGAGCAGTGGTCTCAGACGGCAGTAGCTATAGACCCATCCTTACTGTAATTGGTGTTTATAATATGACATTTCAGTGGTTAAGAATATAAACCTTGGAATCAGACAAGCTGGAATTAAAATCCTTGCATTTCCACTTACTTGGTGTGTAAGTGAGCCCTGGATCTCAGTTTCCTCATCTCTAAAACAGAGTTTCCTCATCTCTAAAATGCCCATATTTACATGCAAGATTTAATTTAATCCTCAAAACAGCTCAGTGAACTAGGTGCCATTATTATCCCCATTTTACAGATGAAGAAACTAAGGCCCCTGGAGAGGTAAAATACTCAAAATCGTAAAGATAAATAAGAGATGGAGCTGAACGGATAGTAAGGATAGAACCCAAGTCTCCTGAATTCCAAGACCCAATCTCCTGGGCTCAGTACCAAGACTCACCATGTCTTTGTGGCACAGGTCTCAGAACTCATCATCCCCACAATGGAAACAGCCCGGCAGTCCTTCTTCTTGAAAACCTACCTGGACCATGAGATTCCAACGCTGTTCGTAGGACCCACGGGCACTGGCAAATCAGTCATCACCAACAACTTCCTTTTCCGCCTTCCCAAAAATACTTATCTGCCCAACTGCATCAATTTCTCTGCCAGAACTTCAGCCAGTCAGACCCAGGATATCATCATGTCCAAGCTGGATCGACGGCGGAAGGGCCTTTTTGGGCCTCCCATCGGGAAGAAAGCAGTGGTATTTGTGGGTAAGGCATTGGCCTGCATCTGGACACGCCAAATTCTTCTACTCTAAGCTGCAGCAAAAGAGAATCTCCCCTTGTACAGCCACTGTATAGTCCTTTTACTCTCTCTGGGAGATAAAATATTTCTGGTTAATATAATTCAGCATTCCTTCCCTCCCCTCCTATTTTCCTTCCTTCCTTCCTTCCATCTTTCCATCCCTTCTTCTCTCCCTTCCCTCCCTCTCTTCCTTCTTTCATTTTTTGTTTCCTGTCCTTTCCTTCATTCATTACCAAGTATTTGTTAACCATGTACTATAAGCCAACTTTTCAGTAAGTGAGGCACAGTCCAGGCCTTTTTGCCTGAGGGAGGATCCCAGTTTCTCCTGGAATGAAGTTGAGCCCGTGGATCAGGCAAAGTTACTTTGTACTGAGAGGCAGTTAGGTCCAGAAGGGGACTGTGGTATTTGCCCTCTTGCATCTCCAGAAGCAACTCACACTTTGTGATGAGCTTCTATTCCATTATGTGCCAGATAAATATGTTATCAGTATATGAAGAAATCTAATAGTTGCTAAATAAATATTTGTGAAATAAGCACATTGAATTTTCCCAGGATTTTATGTTTACAAAGCACTTCCTCATTTATTTTGTTTGAGCCTCACAGCCCCATCAGTTTATTAGCCACCATTATCACTTTACTAGTCAGTTAATTGAGGCTCCAGAGGTTAAATTCCCTGTTCAGGGTCAAACATCTAGAAAATTCTGGAACCACGAGCCAAAACCACGTTTCTTGGTGCCAAATACATTATCTTTTCCACTCTCTTACTGCTGACTCATAAAATTCTCATTTAGTAATAGTAATGCCCTGCCCTTCTGGGTTATCTCATGTCCTGTCTTTAAAATTCATGTATTGATAGTAAATGTTGCATGTATTTATATCCTTGCCAATTAGTAACAGCTCCTTAAAGGCAGGGATCCTATTTCGTTTCCCTTTCTTTTCCCCCTTTCTCCTTTCCTCCAATCTTTTCTTCCTTCCTATTTTTATGGTATATCCAAAAACAGATTAAGCTTTGCAGCCAAACAGACCTAGGTCCAAATCTCACTTTTTAGCCCTAAGCATACTATTGCATGACCTTCAGTTCCTCACCTCTAACATAAAGGTAATACTCTCTTCCTTATAAAGTTATTATTTTGATTAGATGAGATAATATGTATAAAACTCCTAAAATCTTACGTGACACAAAACTGGGCATTTAATCAATGTTCATTGGAGTTTATTGAGTGCCTTCTATGTGCCAGCACTGAGCAATATGCTATTTTAGAAAATCAATCCCTACCCTGGAGGAAATATGGGAAAAAATTAAATGTCTGTTTGTTAATGCCAATCTGTCAATAAAGCAGGAGAGCCCAGAACCCAGGAAAAGCTCTTCCATTATGGTGAGAATGGCCCCTGGCTGAGCCCTGCCTAGAGTGAGGATGTAACAACTGGGCATAGACTCTCCCATGGAGGGATAATCATCTGCTACCTCCTGTGAGAGCAAAGGATCCCATAGACTTACAATCTGTGGCCATGGCTTCTTTCCCCAGATGACCTCAACATGCCAGCCAAAGAGGTGTATGGGGCCCAGCCCCCCATTGAGCTCCTGAGGCAATGGATTGACCACGGTTACTGGTTTGACAAGAAGGACACAAACAAGCTGGACATCGTTGATGTGCTGCTTGTGACAGCCATGGGCCCCCCTGGTGGAGGAAGAAATGACATTACTGGTACGTGAAGGAGAGAGTTCATTACTCTTCACCCACCCCCTGCAGAGCCAGACCACCTTCATGAATGGAGGGTTGGTGCAGGGCACTCGTCCTGATGGAAGGTGGAGAAAGGTGTGTTTAGGCTGTAGCCAGAGACACTTGAGTTAGCTTCAAGGAGTGTCATTTGAATATTTCATGTTGGTAGTTGTATGAAATAGGATGGGAAGATGAAAAGAGGATTTGAGGAGTCTTTGGCTAGAGGAACAGAGAGTCCCATGAAGAAGGGAGTTCAGTGTGGACAGCATGTGTTTCAGGAGGGAGGCTAGATCAGAGGTTCTCGACTAAGGGTGCATGACAGATTCACCTGTTGTGTTTCTCATAATTCTTTGGATTGTCAGAGATAGAACACCTAACCCAAAGTGGCCTAAGGAAAATCATAATGATAATAAACAAACAAACAAATAAGATTTTTTCCCCTGTCATCTAACACTTCAGGAATATATTTTGCTTCAGGGGCAACTTGATCCATCTAGGTCTACAGATTTTCATACTTTTATTCTGAGATACATCCTTGGTTAAGAATCTTAATGCCATTTCCACACTTAAGATTCTGTGACCTCGCTCTCCCCTGTGGCATTTGTCTTTTTCATTTGTAAAATAAGGAAGATAAGTAGGGTGATTTTACTTGGATACACAAACCCATCACCTTCCACTTCAAGTATAGAGTCCAGGGGTACCTTTGCCTTGGGTTTGAGTATAACAGAATCTCAGGCACTTGGCATCTATAAATTCAACACTTCTTTCACTAGTGAGAGGGAGAGGAACTTGGTATATTACTTTTCTCTAAGACCTAGTCATTCAATAGGAGAAAATATTTGCAAACCATCTGTCTGATAAGGAGTTAATATACAAAATATGTAAGGAATTCATACAACTCAATAGCTAAACAACAAACAATCTGATTTGAAATTGGATAGAGAATTCGAATAGACATTTTTCTAAACAAGACATACAAATGGCTAACAGGCACATGAAAAGATGTTCAATATTGCTAATTATTAAAGAAATGAAAATCAGAATCACAGTGAGATATCACCTCACACCTGACAGAATGGCTATTAACAAAAAGTCAAGAGATAACAAGTGCCCTTGTACACTGTTGGTGGAAATGTAAATTGGTGCAGCCACTATGAAAAACAGTAGGAGGTTCCTCAAGAAATTAAAAATAGCACTACCATATGATCCAGCAATGCCACTTCTGGGTATATCTGAAGGAAATGAAATCAGTACCTTGAAGAAATATCTGCACTTCCATGTTCATTGTAAGATTATTCACAATAGTCAAGTCATGGAAACAACCAAAGGGTCCATGGATGGATGAATGGATAAAGATGTACACACACACACACACACACACACACACACACACACACACAATGGGATATTATTCAGCCATAAAAAAGAACGAAATCCTACCCTTTGTGACAACATGGATGGACCTTGAGAACATTATGCTAAGTGAAATAAGTCAGAGAAAAACAAATACTATATGATATCACTTACATGTGGAATCTAAAAAAGCCAAACTCATGGAAACAGGAGTAGAATGGTGGTTGCCGGGGTTTAGGGGATGGGGGAGATGGGGAGATGTTGGTCAAAGGGTACAAATTTCCAGTTATAAGATGAATAAGTTTTGGGAATCTAATGTATAGCATGGTGACTCTAGTTAACAACAACAGCAACAATAGAATTGTTACTTAACCTTATTGTGGCAATCATTTTGCAATATCTATATGCATCAAATCATCATGTTGTAAACCTTCAGCTTATGTATGTTATATGTGAATTATATCTCAATAAAACTGGCAGGGGGTGGAGATCTATTCAAAAGGGAATATCTGTTTCCAGTACATATCATGGAAGTAGCAATTACTAACATTTGTGCAGCCGTTGACAGTTTTCAGGCTATGTCACATATATGATATTTGAAAAGATCCTATAATAAAGACCAGTGCCCAAAGTCTGCCAGGAACACATCTGTAGTCAAGTGAAATGGGGTTTATTAATTTGCTGCAGAAAGGGTGTCTGCACAGCATGGAGAACCATGAGAGTGCCTGGTGAAAGAGAGTTAAATGGGCTTGTGCTGGGTGATGTGAGGAAAGGCTTAAGGAGCGAGGGACTCTGGGATTGGGTAATCTCAGGAAGTGGGGACAATTTGATGAGTGGGTATCTTAATTTTTTTCTCTGCTTAGTAAAGAAGTAGTCATTCATATTAGCTAGGGGGGAAGTTTTCATGGTTTCAGAGCAAACTTGTTTCCGTCTTGTTCCATCATAGCTAGGGAGTGACCTCGTCTGATGTTGATATTTAATGGAATTGTGTTCAGTGGAGAACTAACAGCCTAGCTGATATTTGCCAGACCAGCCGCCAGCTTTCAGGGCTGAGATGGGAAACCTGAAGCTCAAGGCAGTGTAGTGTGGTGGCTGAGAGTATGGCCTGGCAGAAGACTGGGTTTAGGTAACATTAGCAAACATTAAGTACTATTAGTATCCTTATCATCAAAAGAGTAAGTGAATTTCTCAAGTTCACACAACTGTGAATGGTTCCAGATCAATGTGTAAAGTATTATTCTGGCTTTTTTTTTTAAAAAAGAAAAACCTACACATGTCAATACATAAGTATAGTGGAGTATATATATATATATAATATGTACTGACATATGTATTTTCTTTTTTTTTAAAAAATGCCATATATATATATATTGAAAAGAGTTTTGGGAAAAATGGCAGCAGCTGTGCCAGAATCATCATTTTTGGCTCTTCCCAAATTCCTATAAACAGAGCAACTAGATAGCAAAACCAAAAACCTATAAACAACATTTACAACAAAACTAGTTGGCAGAGTATTCCCCACATATTCTAAAGTATAATTGGTGGGAACAAACCACTGGCAGCTACAAGACCCACATGTTATCTGCATCTGTGTGGGAGAAAGCAGAGGGAAGTATTGAGACATCTAACAGACCTGAGAATGGTTGAACCCAAAAGTAGCAAACAGGTATTCACTGATAAGCATGGCAGCCAATTTGAGAACAGGAGCTGAAGTTGGCAAGACTTTTACCTTCTCAAATAACAAGTAAGCACAATGAATGTGCAGTGAGCTCTGAGGGACTAGAGCATTATAGCCAGTTGTGATTTCTCTAAACTAAAAACCCAGGTCTCCCATACAAGGTGAGACCCTACACTGAAGAGAAACTGGAGTTGAATCAGAATTGAGCAAGTTAAGATTACTAGAAACAAAGGAAAGAGAAGGTCAAAATGAGAGTGAGAGAGAGGAACAGAGGCAGGAAAGTTCAGAAAGCAAGTCACTATATTTTTGAACACTTAAGAAATCAACAGAAAAGGAAACTTTGTGGAGTTAGAAAAGGCATCTGAGTCAAGCTTTCTCTAATTGCATATATAAAAATGAGCAAAGAAAAGTATTGAGGTCATGTTTCATAAAAATTAATGTAGGAAGGAAGAGAATAGAGAAAAACACCCCTACTTCAAAAGCACAACAGAAAGACATACTTTTAAAAACTTTAATCTATTACTTCAAAATAATCTGAAAGACACTGATGAGATAATACAAGGCAGGAAAGAATGACATAAATCAGAATTAGAAAAACTTAGAAATTGAATGATGGAACTCAAGAATTAGGGAAAAAAAGTTACCTTAGAAATGAAGCCAAAACTAAAAGGAGCAAAAATAGAATAAATACAATCAGTAATGCCTTAAGAAATAAAAAATTAGAAGGACTTTTTTCATCAGAAAAAAAATAAAGACATACTACAGCATCGATGAACCTTAAAGACATTATATTAGTGAAATAAGCCAGTTACAAAAGGACAAATATTATATGATTCCACTTATATGACATGAGGTACTCAGGTTCACAGAGACAAAAAGTAGAATGGTTGTTACCAGAGGCTAGGGAGAGGGAAATGGGAAGTTAGGGCTTCATGAGTTTCAGTTGCAGAAGATGAAAAGATTCTGGAGATAGGTGGTGGTGATGTTCACACAACAATGTGAATGTGCTTGATGCCACTAAACTGTACACTTAAAAAATGGTAAATTTTATGTTATGTATATTTTATCACAATAAAATATTTTTCTAGAAGTGAAGAAAGGAGCTAAAAGGTTTGAGAGAAAGTAACAAATATTAAAGTTAGGTAGAGGAAATCCAACATACAACTAACAGGAGTGTCTAAAGAAGAAAACTGAAGTTTCTTCAAGGAAGAAAACAGAACTAATAATAAAAGCTATAATCCAATAAAATGCGCCCCCCAAAAAAGTATTTTTGAAAATTACATATTGAAAAGGTACATTGTGTACCTAAGAATACGGACTCAAAAATGATCATTACCAAGACTAGTAAAATCACTAGACTTTAAAGAAAAAGAAAACTAGATCATCTTAAGAATTTTCAACTGCAATCTTTATGCTAGAGAAAACGGAATAACATATTTATGATACTTGAGGGAATACAATGAGAGTCAAGGCTTTTATTGCCAGCAAAGCTGACCTTCAAGTATAAAATAAAAACTATTATCAACATGCAAGAACTCAGAGACTTACTTCCATAAGCCCTTTCTCAGGAATCTGTTAGAAAATGGGTTTCACATGATCAAAATAGCTATAAAGAGATCAATATAACAACTGGTAGTGAGCATTACGTAATGTGGTTATTTGTTGAACTAAGACTACATGGGAGAGATTGTAACATATAAAGCCTATATGATTTGATGATGTAGATATTGAACAGTTGAAAATGGAGGGGGATGAGGATAGCACATACAAGAAGTTTTAAACTCTTCTGTTATTGTAATTGGTGGCGGTAGTATATTCTTATTCTGAGTGTGTTGTATGTATAAAGTAGGATTATATGAATGAGTAACTATAGTATTTTCTGTTTCTACTGTCCCTTGTGTCCTTGAGAACCAGGACTCAGTGTGGAGAAAAGGAAATCAAGACGTAATATAGAAGAAGTTAAGAAAAAGCTCTGGGGCTTCCCTGGTGGCGCAGTGGTTGAGAGTCCGCCTGCCGATGCAGGGGACATGGGTTCATGCCCCGGTCTGGGAAGATCCCACATGCCGCGGAGCGGCTAGGCCCGTGAGCCATGGCCACTGAGCCTGCGCGTCCGGAGCCTGTGCTCCGCAATAGGAGAGGCCACAACAGTGAGAGGCCCACGTACCACAAAAAAAAAAAAAAGAAAAGAAAAAGCTCTGGAGTCCTAGATTTGAAATATCAGTACTAACTCATGTTCCAGGTCTAAAAAGTAATAACCAACTCATTAACAATAAGAATTCTTAGCACCCAGACTGTGGTCTTGAAATCCAGTTTCCTACTAAAATAAACAAGGCTTCTTGGAGAAATGGCTTATTGCATGTCTGGGGCAGGAAATATACAAGATGTATCTGTAACGTCTTCATATATACCTGTAACGTTTTCATATATCCAATCATGAGAAAGCTTTCAAAGACTACAGAGTCCTGTCAAAAGCATTCAGTTAACAACACAAGGAGGCTCTAACTGGCAAATATGGGGAAATTTGAGCTTCAACAATGATAGTAATTTAAATGGATTGAAATTTATCAAAAGATATTTAAATCTATGAATCAGTAATAACAATCATAGCTGGTCATCTTCAGAGGATGATAAAAAAACCAGTTCATTATCTTGAAAACTGATAAATAAATGGAAAGAAGCAAGCATTTATTTTGACTTTCTTATTTGAAGTATACCACTGTACAAGCAAATAGTAGATGAAGGGGAAGTGTCCCTTTCTAAAAATATTCCTAATATTTTAATAAACTATATAGTAAATGAAAAAGAAATAATATAATCAGAATATCACCATTTGGCAAACTTCAGTGAATTAATGGATCTAGCCATTGAGAATCAGTAGCTACCAACATTGCAGAGGGAGAGACAGCATCATGTGCCCTCTGATGAATGACTACACCACCACCAATAGTCTGGCCAAAGAGATGGAACCTGAATCTGATTAAGTCTCTAGGTACAGCTGCAAATTGGTAGGAAATACGAAGCGCAGAGGAACCAAATAAATTACACCATGAATATGCAATCAGCAAAATCCTGACTGTGGAAACTTCTACAGATCAAACAGTCCAGCTATTCAGTAGACAGAAGATAAAAGAAAGGGATGGAGGGGGGAACCTATAGATTAAAAGAGACTTAAAAGACATATCAATTTTTTTTAATTAGCGGGATTAAACTCTGGTATCTAGAAATGAACACATGGTTAATAAAGATGCAAGATAGCAATTACTTTAAAAGTCAGGGTAGTGGCAACTTTTGGAGGGAGAAATGGAGAGGTCTGTGATTGGGATCGGATATATGGAGGGGCTTCTATGGAGGGCTGGCAAAGTTGTATTTCTTGACATGGATGGTAGATGTAAGGATGTTAACTTTATAATGATTCACTAAACTATACATTTGTTTTGTGTGGTTTTCTATATCTGTACTTTACTTTATATAGAAAAATACTGTTAAAAGAAGATATGCAGGCAAATCTATAGAGACAAAAAATAGATTATTAGTTGCCAAGGGCCGCAAGGAAATGGGGAGTGACTGCTAGTGGGTAAAGGATTTCTTTTTGGGGTGATTAAAATGTTTTGCTATTGATTGTAGTAATGGTTGCACAACTAAAATACTAAAACATCATTGAATTGTGTACTTTAAATGGATGAATTGTATAGTATGTGAATTACATCTCAATAAAGCTGATACATAGTATAACTATAAATATATAGATATCTAACATTGGGTATATAGATACAAATACAGAGATGTAAGAATGTCAGACTAACAGTGGGGAGGGGAGAGAGAATGGATTTCGTGTGTGGGAGGTAAGGGATACTTTCTATAAAAGTATTTCTGAATTGTTTGATTATCTTACAATGATCATATATTGCCTTTACCTTTTTTTTTTTTTTTTTTGCGGTACGCGGGCCTCTCACTGTTGTGGCCTCTCCCGTTGCGGAGCACAGGCTCCAGACGCGCAGGCTCAGCGGCCATGGCTCACGGGCCCAGCCGCTCCGCGGCATGTGGGATCTTCCCGGACCGGGTCACGAACCGGTGTCCCCTGCATCGGCAGGCGGACTCTCAACCACTGCGCCACCAGGGAAGCCCTGCCTTTACCTTTTAACAACCTTGAGCACTGGACTAGCACTATTACCAGAACTTCTGCAATCATGGAGACGTTCTGTATCTGTACTGTGCAATACAACAGCCACTAGTCACATGTTACCCTTGAGTAGTTGAAATGTGGCTCGTGAGACTGAGGAACTAAATTTTAATGTTATTTAATTTTCATAAGGCTGCCATATTGGACAGCACAGCTCTAGAACATTAAGGCAGAGGGAAAACTCTTCTATATCTCAGGATCTCTAGGCCCAGGAGGTAAGTGTGAGAATATATGCACACTCACACCTGTGCATGTTTTCCAGGACGATTCACTCGTCATCTGAATATCATTTCCATCAATGCCTTTGAGGATGACATTTTAACCAAGATTTTCAGTTCAATCGCTGACTGGCACTTTGGAAAAGGGTTTGATGTGATGTTCTTAAGGTAAGAGGTTCCTGTGTTATTGGCCTGGGGTCCTCAGTTCTGGCCCCTCTTTAACTGGTCTGCCTTCTCCTTCCTCCCAAGGTATGGAAAGTTGCTGGTACAAGCTACGATGACAATTTATAAAGCTGCAATGGAGAATTTCTTGCCAACTCCCTCCAAGTCACACTATGTCTTTAACCTGCGGGACTTCTCACGGGTGATCCAAGGGGTATTGCTCTGCCCTCACACCCACCTACAGGTCAGCCACTATCATTTCTGTTATCAAGTTCATTCAGTGATATCCTTGGCTACATGGAATATACAATGATAAGAGTAATGTCTAACTTCTATCAAGCATTTAATCTATGCTAAGCATTGTGCTAAGTATTTTGTAAGCATTATCTCATTAAAGCCCCATATCGACCCCAGGATTTAGAAACTATTGAGAACTACCACCTCAGTCACCACCTGCCATTTATTCAAATAATTAACGGGATTTTCAGGATGTAGAAAAGCTTATCCGGCTTTGGATCCATGAGGTTTACCGGGTCTTCTATGACCGTCTGATTGATCATGAGGACAGACAGGTCTTTTTCAACACGGTGAGGGAAACCACCTCCAATTGCTTCAAGCAGTCTGTGGAAAAGGTAAGCCAGACCCTGTGATCATTTGGCCTCAGAAATTGCCCCAAATATTTGATCATGCTAGTCTCAGATTTCAGATTGTCTTCCTACTAGAGACTTACAGCTCCACTTTCTGAATCTCAAGAAACAGTGTATTGAGCCAACTAATCACTCAATTTGGTGATATAATAGTTGGCCCAATTTCACTTCACTTCCCTGGTAACATATAAGTTTGGATACATTCAAACTTATGGTTTATGATATGATGTTATTGTTTATGATTAATGTAAAATGCATTTGCAAGGTCAATTAATTTGTGAGTTGAGAAATAAATACACCATGAATTTTCATGGTTTGATTGATGCCTTGGTAAAGCCCGAGTGAAAGATTGTCATGGTTTCCCATTTGTAAACATTTTCTCTTTTCTATTTTGATATAAGAAAAGTTTTAAGCCTATGTATTTGCATCATCTAGTTCTACCTCTATTCTTAAGAAGCTACGATTTCTCCATAGAAAAAATTGCAAGTGTTTCATGTTGCATCCAGAGGCCAAGTGCAGAAGCACTGCCAGTTTTTAATATCAGGAAGAAGAGGCATCTAAAACATTTCTACTCTAGGTACAGAGTGGGGACCAGGGAAACGCCTGCACTTCTATTTGGTGAAGGAGCAAATACATTAAAAATGATGCCATCTTTCGACTACCTCCTCTTGGGATCTTACAATCTGACCACCAATGTTTTAATCACTTAGCAAACAGATTGACCCTTGCTTTCACACTCTTTTCTCAAATGTCCTTTCATCATAGTCTTTACAACTACGAGATCCACATATTTTGTTTAAAGAAAAAAAAAATGTTGATGAACCATGACTTTGAAGAATGCTCAGAGGAAACAAATACATCCCCTGCTCCCTCCCTCTACACCTCCCAGTACCATGGTGGCTGGGGCTACTGGCTGAATGCCTAGCTGAGACTTACCTTTCCCACAGGTCCTCATCCACCTGTCACCCACTGGAAAGATAGTTGATGATAATATCCGTAGCCTCTTCTTTGGAGATTTCTTCAAGCCAGAAAGTGACCAAAAAATCTATGATGAGATCACTGACTTAAAACAGCTCACAGTGGTCATGGAGTATTACCTGGAAGAGTTCAACAACATCAGCAAGGCCCCCATGTCCTTGGTCATGTTCAGGTTCACCATCGAGCACATCTCCAGGATATGCAGGGTCCTGAAGCAGGACAAAGGCCACTTGCTCCTGGTGGGCATTGGGGGCAGTGGGCGGCAAAGTGCCAGCAAACTGTCCACATTCATGAACTCATATGAGCTGTGCCAGATCGAGATCACTAAGAGCTACTCAGGCAATGACTGGCGAGAGGACCTGAAGAAGATCATGCTACAGGTTGGTGTGGCCTCCAAGAGTACTGTGTTCCTCCTCACCGATAACCAGATCAAGGACGAGTCATTCATCGAGGACATCAACGTGCTTCTGAACACGGGAGACGTGCCCAACATCTTCCCCGCTGACGAGAAGGCTGACCTTGTGGAGAAGATGCAAATAGCAGCAAGGACAGAAAGCGAGAAGATCGAAGCCACTCCTCTTTCTATGTATAACTTCTTTATTGAGAGAGTGAAAAACAACCTTCACATTGTCCTTGGTAAGAAGAAGCAAATTCAGTTTGCCCTTTTCCTCTGGGTATTTCAGGATCTCCTGTGCCTTAAGCCCGTTCCTCTTACAGTGGTGCCAGGAATGATCCAGCCAAGGCACTCACTCGCCCACGGGTCAGTGCCTAGAATTCCTTTGGAAACTTCCACTGTCCTGAACAACTGTTTTAAACCTGTTCCACTCTCCTCAGTTCTCTGAATTCTCCTCTGAACCCTCTCCTTCCTTTCAGTACATTACCCGGCAACCTCACAGAACAGCACCTGGAGCTCTTCTCTCTATGAACGATATCTCCAATCTATCCAGAAACTTAGGGGTCGTGTTTAATACTTCTCTCTTGTTACCATGTCCTGTCAATTTTTGCCTCTCTCTCGCATATCTACCCACTTATCTCTATCTCTGCCACCTTCGTATTAGCTAAGCCGCTATCATCTCACCCAGACCTCACCTCTACAGCCTTCTAACTGTTCTATGTCTACTCTGTCCATTCCAGACCTTTATGTTCCACTGAGTCAGGATGGGGGTTCTTTTTTTCATGTATTGCAAATGTGATCATTGTATATTTACACACATACACAAATTAAAACACCTAAATTGCTTTCTATTCAGATAAAGACCAAAATTCCTAACCTGTAGTCTTATAAGGCAACCTGCCAGGCTGTCCCCTGCATCTTCTCCACTCTCATCCCCAACCAAGCTTCCCCTTCTCTCTTTTTTAGACACGCTGACCTCCTCACACTTTCACCTGTGCATTATGCTTCCTCCCACCACACTGGGTCTAAATAAACAGTGAACGGAATTTGGAGCATAGAATCCAACCTTTGTGGTTGGATGGGGATGGGGTCAGAAACAAGCTCCCTTATGTCTGTGAGTCAGAACAAACAGAGCACGTGGGTCAAAGGGCTCAACCACTCTGGCTATGTGACCCTAGGGATCTGGAAGGGACAATGTGGATACTGGAGACGAGCCAGAAGGTATTGTAATAAACTGAATTCCCATCACAGAGTTTCCTGAAAATATCCCATGATTCCCCTGTGCTTCCCAGGCACTCATCCTGACTATTCCCAATCACACCCTGGAGTGCCAATAGGAAACATGACTGCTCCCTTACCCCACCAGAATCCTTGGAAAGACCTGCCTGTCCCTTTCAGCCTCCTTGACTTGGAGAAAGAGAACTAACGAAGTCCACTTTTCATTAGCCATGAGTCCGATTGGGGACGCCTTCCGGAACCACCTGCGGATGTTCCCTTCCCTGATCAATTGCTGCACAATTGACTGGTTCCAGTCTTGGCCCACAGATGCCCTGGAATTGGTAGCCAACACATTTCTAGAAGATGTGGAGCTCGATGACAATATTCGGATAGAGTAAGTGTTAGCTGCATTTTAGTACGGCAACCAAATATTTCAAATGAAAATCTAGATATTGGCTCTATTCTTGTTGCTGTTTCAAAACTTATCATTTTATGTATAGAAAATGTCTTATATTTTTAAATCACATTTAGATATTTAATAAAAAACCTTTGCTGAAAGAGAATAACATTTCGTTGTTCAGAATTGTCCTAGAGATGCACTGTTGTCATAGCTATGAGAACCTGGATATAATACTATTGCTATTTCAATAGCCTTAGGGTATGCATTCTCAAGAGGGGTGATATTGCTGCCAAGGGGATGAAAACTGGTTCTTGTGAGGATTCTTTGTTATGAAAATAACTTACTCTTTTTTTTGTATAAAGCACAGATATACAAACGAAAAAAAATAAAGCACTGAATTTTGGCTACAGTAAGAGAAGGGTTAAGACTGTTGACCACTCTAGGTGTCCCATGAAGGCAGGGGTCATACATATCATTCTTGTATACTTCTGTGTCCTTAGTGCCTAGCAAGTGCCTGGTACATAGTAGGTTCAATTATTGCTTATTAAATGAATGAATAGAAAATGAAGAAATAGGTAGCGGTCAGAATATTCATGGCTTTTAAGAACTTTGAACTTTGTTCTCTAGGCCAGAAGACCCTTAACCTGGGTCCATAGGCTCGTGAACAGAATTCAGAGGGACAGTGAATGTGAGTGGGGAAAAAGTACATCTTCATTTTCACTGACATCTAACTGATACTTTGCATTTCTTTCAATGAATGTAGGCAATAAACCCCAGTAGGACTGTGTGACTTTGTTACCAGTAGGAATCACCGTTATTTTCATAACTCATTCAGTCATTACAGATGCCCCAAATATATCATTTCCTTCAAAATGATGGTAGTTGTTAGATCTGCTGTCCAATCTTACTATTTAATGCCACAGTCGGCAAATGATGATCCATGGGCCAAGTCCTAGTTCACAGGCAATTTTCATAAATAATGTTTTATTGGGAAACAGCCATGCACACTACAATGGCAGAGTTGAATAGTTGCTCTTGAGACCATGTGGCTCACAAGGCCTAAATTTTTTTTTTTTAATTTTTGGCTGTGTCAGGTCTTAGCTGAGGCACGTGGGATCTTGGTTGAGGCATGTGGGATCTTTCGTTGCAGCGCACGGGCTCTTTGTTGTGGCTCACAGGCTTCTCTCTAGTTGTGGTGTGCAGGTTTTCTCTCTCTAGTTGTGGTGCACAGGCTCCAGGGTGCATGGGCTCTGTAGTTTTGGCATGCGGTTCCAGAGCACATGGGCTCTGTAGTTTTGGCATGCGGTTCCAGAGCACATGGGCTCTGTAGTTTTGGCATGCGGTTCCAGAGCACGTGGGCTCTGTAGTTTGCGGCACACAGGCTCTCTAGGTGAGGCACGTGAGCTCAGTAGCTGTGGTGCGGGCTTAGTTGCCCCGCGGCATGTGGGATCTTAGTTCCCTGACCGGGGATCAAACCCACGTCCCCTGCATTGGAAGGTGGATTCTTTACCACTGGACCACCAGGGAAGTTGTCCCACAAAGCCTAAAATATTTGCTATCTGGTCCTTACCAGGAAGAGTCTGCTGATCCCTGATTTAATGCATAAATAAAATCACACATATTACTATATCATAAATTTGGTTTTTAAAATATTTTGAAAACTCTTTCAACATAATTGGTTTCCTTTGTAACCCTCTATATATTATATTATGCATTTTAAAACATTATTCTGCAAAGTCCAGAGTCTTCACCAGACTGACAAAGGTTAAGAACTCCAGCTTAAGCCCCGGTGAGTCACAAAAGTGATTAAAGATAGAAATTACCTAATCAAAGATCATTCTAGTAAGAATATATACTTCCCCAATCATTGTCGAGGCTCTGTTGACATGCTTCACAGAATTTGGGATTCTAGTGGGCCATGGTGAGCGGCTTTCTCACATCCTCACATCTGTGAACCGAGGCCGTACTGGATCTCTCTGGAGCAAGTTGGGCCTGCCTAACCACCTTTGTGTCCTTGGCAGGGTCATCTCCATGTGCAAATATTTCCAGGAGAGTGTGAAAAAGCTGTCGCTTGATTATTACAACACACTTCGCAGACACAACTACGTTACCCCCACGTCCTACCTCGAATTGATCCTAACCTTCAAGACACTCCTGAATAGGAAGAGGCAAGAGGTGGATATGATGAGGAACCGCTACCTGACAGGCCTGCAGAAACTTGAATTTGCTGCTTCACAGGTGAGCGCTGCCAAAATAGTACAGGGACAAAGGGGTCCAAGACCGATTGGATGCGGTAAAGCACTTGTTCAGGTGCAGAAGTCAAGAGAGCACCAAATAAAATAAAGACAGCCTCTGACCCTGTGCTCGCAGAACTCACCTCACTTGCTTGGCCTAAACCCAGCCCTGTCTCTCTTTAAGATTTTGATGTTTTGTTCATCATGGATCTTTTTGAACTAATTTTAACTTTTTACAACATTACAGTAAAATACTGTTTATCTTGAATACTGAGTTCTTTGGAGCCCCCTTAAATTTTGTGCCCAAGGCAAGTGCCTTACCCACCTCACCCTTGCCCCGGCCCTGGATACTCTCACGGGGAACTGGGCAGAATAAGGCAGTGGTTAAGAGCAGGGCCTGGACTCAAATTCCAGCTTTATAACTTATCAGCTGTGGAACCTTGACGATGTTATTTCACGTCTTAGGGCCTTAGTTGCCTCTTCTATAAAAAGAAGTGATAACAACAGTCTTCACTTCACAGGGCTATTATGAAGATTAAATGAGCTGACACAAGTGTAACCCTTAGCAAAATGCCTGGCATTTAAATTAGTAATTGATTTGTGCTTGAGCCGCTTGACACAACCATACTAAGACATGGATTTTCAGCACAATAAAGAACTAAGGAAGGGATATATGTATATGTATAGCTGATTCACTTCGTTATAAAGCAGAGAGTAACACACCATTGTAAAGCATTTATACTCCGATAAAAACGTTAAAAAAAAAAAAAGAACTCAGGCAACTGAATGGTTTGCAGTAGGTTGACCTGTCAGTGAGTATAGCAGACCCACCAACATGCAGCACAGGGATGGGAAAGAACATCAGGGGTGCCTGTGTTGCTCTGCTCCTGCAGTTGCGGGGTCCAATTCAGGGTCCTTAGCTTTCAGAGAGATGTTGAAAATTGGAGTCTATCCAGACAAGGGTGAGCAAACTGTGTTGAGCAGCAAAATGACCTGAGACAGTCTAGACCAGTAAAGAGAATGCGGTGCCAGTTAACATTACTGGAGCCCTACCACGTGCCTGGTGCTGTATAAGAGGAAGGTACTGTTATCACCACGTGACGCACAAAGAGACCAAGGACCCAGAGAGGCCAGGCAACTTGCCCATGATCACACAGCTTCATGAGTAGCTGGTGCAAGTTGTGAGGCCAAAACTGAAACTTAGGTCTGCGTGACTGCAGAGTCTGTGTTCCTAATCAGGCCAGCATGCTATGCTTCTTCTCTCATGTGGGCTTTCTGTGGACAGTGGGTTCAAGGTCATGAAACTCTCTTCAGATAAGCATCTGAGCTGCCTTAGAAGGCAGAATCAGGACCAGTGGGGAAAAACTGCCTGGGGGTAAATTCCAGCTCCTTATCAGGAAGTCTAATGTGTTCAGCTGCCTGAAAAATGGCCCAGCTCCCCTGAGAGGTGGTGAGCGCCTCACCGTTAGGAGTGTTCAAACAGTGGCCAGAAAACTACTTGGCAGAAAACTACTTTTCTAGAGAGCATCAGACTGTTGGGAAAAAATGGCCTTGAAAGTTCCTTCTATCCCACCTCTCTCAGTCATGTATGATTCCTTCACAGCCTTAAAAAATGTAGAGTTTTTTTCCTCCTAACTTACTTTTGTTCTGTCTTTCACTGCTCCCAACACTAGAGTGTAGGCTCAATGCAGGAGGAATATCTTTTTTTTTTTTTTTTTTTTTTTTGCTGTACGCGGGCCTCTCACTGCTGTGGCCTCTCCCGTTGCGGAGCGCAGGCTCAGCGGCCATGGCTCACGGTCCCAGCCGCTCCGCGGCATGTGGGATCTTCCTGGACCGGGGCACGAACCCGTGTCCCCTGCATCGGCAGGTGGACTCTCAACCACTGCGCCACCAGGGAAGCCCCAAGGAATATCTTTTTTTTAAGTGTTGTATCTTTAAAAAAATTTTTTGTTTACTGTTATATGTATAGTGCCTACCACAGAGCTTGGTAACTACAACACATAGCATGAACTCAGTAACGAAATATTGAAAGATCAAAGAGAGAAACTCCAGCCAACAAATATGTACCCAGTACCATTAAAATCATTCGTATTTTCTGCGTGTGTCATAGGTTAGAGAATCGTTTCAACTTTTGCCGGCCATGCCATTTTCGGCATTGACGTAGCTGACCCTGCACCCCTCCCACCTTCCTCTCCTTGTTAGGTGGCCGTCATGCAAGTAGAACTGACTGCCCTCCAACCCCAACTCATTCAGACCTCTGAGGAGACCGCTAAGATGATGGTGAAAATTGAAGGGGAGACGCGAGAAGCCGATGCCAAGAAACTTCTGGTGCAAGCCGATGAAGAAGAAGCCAATGCTGCTGCCGCCATTGCTCAAGGAATCAAGGTATAAACTGCTGAGAGAGAAGAAAGGGAATCAGCATTTTCAGGGTTCATCTGTTATCTCACTAGAGCCTAACAAAGTCTTGCAGAATATGCATGGTCATGCCCATCTTGCAGGGGAAAAATGTGAGGCTTGAAAGGATGCTTTCCCAGCATCACATAGCTAGTAAATGACACCTGGCTCTCTCCAGGAAGCATTATTGTTTTACAAATACTCTCCATCTCACTCAGCATCAAGTCCCATAAGCCCCAACAAGATCTAACCTTATCTCTTATTACTTTCCCCTCATTGACTCTTCTGGCCACACCAGCCTCCTAGCTATTCCCCAAACAAACACTAGGCATGTTCCCATCCCAGGGCCCTTGCACTGGCTGTTCCCTCTGGCTATCTCCTAAACCTCAATCATGTTTTTGCTCAAATGTGGCTGGCATGTCATAGGTGTGGAGTAAATATTTGTCAAATGACAGATTGTTGAATCTAGAGGACCCCATTTGAAGGTAATTCTTATACCAAAGAAGAACAGTCCTGGGAAGGGCTTCACCTATATTCAGATATTAGAAGAAAATCTGATTAATGTTCATGTTATATATTTCCCCAAGCACCTTCAAGTATACGGTTCCATTATCACAATGACTTTGGGCTTACTAATGACAGCCATCAATGTCTAGAAGTCAACAACACTGAGGTTCAGTGGTAAATGGACTTTGCAGAGCCGCACAGCTAGTTGCTGGGATCCGACTCCAAGGCTCTTGGCACTTGGCTGAAGATGCTTGTCCCTGTGTCTCCACTTAGCAGTTAGAAATTGCTTCTGACCATTCTTCAAACAAGAGCTTGCTTCCAAATAAAATGGTTTGCTTACATTGGTCGATTCTTTTTAAGCTAATGGATCATTTCTTTCCCCCGTAACAAGGATAATAAATGATGTCAGGAGTACTGCAGAGTTGATTACATTTCATCTGCAAGCACTGTGCTTCACACGCCTCAAACGGCCCTGCTGCTCTGTGCACTGCTAAGCCACAGAGATCATTTTTATTTTATTTTTTGGGGTGTTTTTTTGGGGGGGCCTGTGTCAGGTCTTAGTTGTGGCCCACACGCGGGATCTTCATTGTGCAGCGTGTGGGCTCCAGAGTGTCCAGACTCACGCGCTTCTCTCTAGTTGTGGCTGGGAGCTCAGTAGCTGCGGCGTGCAGACTTAGTTGCCCCACCCTGCGGCATGTGAGATCTTAGCTTCCCGACCAGGGATTGAACTTGCACCCCCTGCATTGTAAGGCAGATTCTCAACAACTGGATCACCAGAGAAGTCCCCACAGAAGTCATTTTTAATTATAATTTTTTTTATCATAGAAACAAATGGTGTCATAACACATACAAAAGAATTTTTAAGAGCTCAACTTTAACACCTTTCCAATTTTCCAAGTTTTCCTCTAGTTCCTGTCTATACACGTGGATAGTTTTGGTATTGCAATCATAGCATAATTGTGATTTGCTTTATGCTTTTTAATTTCCTTAACAGCTTATCACAAATGTTTTTCCAAAATGTCATATAATCATTTTAATGACCATTTTAAGTAGGTGCTTCACCTATCAAGTAGCCATTCCCCTATTGGGCATTGAAGTCTGTTCCTTCCTGCCTTGTTTTCAGTGTTTCCAGAGTATCAACTGGAATCTCTCAACAGAGCTTTGGAGTTTTAAAAATGCAAATGCCCAGACCCCACCCAGACTGAATGAATCAGAATCTCTGGGTGTGGAGCCTGACCATGAGGATGCCCTAAATGCTCCTCAGTGACTCTGATGCAGAGTCAGGGTTGAGAATCACTGCTAGAGACAATGTTACAATTAGAGGCCTTCTGAGTCACTTAACAAACAAACTTGCTAGAATCCAGGCCTTACCCTTAGGAAAGAAGCAGAGCTACCGGGCCACTAGTTGTCTGGCACATTATAAGAAAGTGACCCAGAGCTATCAACAATAGGACACCAGGGGCACCTGGGATGGTTGAAATCTACTGAGAATCCAAAGATGTAGCTGAGCCAATCCCTGTAGTCTCCTCTGCCACCAAACCCTTTCTGAAGCTGGTCATGAGAAGCAGCAGGGGGCAGCTCTGGTCCTTCCCCTAGTCTTGCACTCGGGCACATATCCTAGGGCTGAAGGAGGGGCAAACTAAATTGCCCCTGGGACTGAGCCATTCTTACCATCCAAAGTAGGACGTTCCATTTTGATACTGGGGACATCTAACGTGGCTCATCTGGGGGTGGGGGTTAATATAAGGAAGCCAAATAAAACCTTGCTATAAGTTTATAGGAAAAGCAGAAAACCTCAAATAAAGAATCCATGATATACACACGCGTGTATATATACACATGTGCACACACCTGTATGTAAGAAGGTGGAACCTCCTTTATTTTGTTTGCTTATCACAATAAACGTGCAGGACATAGACTTCGACACATGCTGCTTTTAACATTCTCTTTAGAAGTTTCACTTCAGTCATGGCTGTGTGATCAGTCCCTGCGCTGGGAGACTAACAGAAAATTCACTGAGTGGGGAGCCAGGGGCCCAGGATTGGAGCTTGGCTCGTTGACTAACCAGCTTTGTGACCTTGGCTAACTCATTTTACCTCTCGAGTCCTCGTTTCATTGTTGTTGTTGGAGGAGCATTTGGTAATTGAACTGCTAAATGCAGTTGTATTTGCAGGGGATTGGGTCCAGCCCTCCCCACCCCCCCGGCCCCTGACCCCACAGATACCAAAATCCGCAGATGCTCAAGCCCCTGCAGTCTGCCCTCTGGACCCGTGGTTCCAAATCTACAGGTACAGAGGGCCAACTGTAATCTATGAAATTCTGAAATCTTATAATGTTAATCTTCCCTTTTTTAAAAAAAATTGAGATATAATTCACATACCATTAATATTCACCTTTTTAAATCATGCCATTCAGAGGTTTTGGTATATTCACAAAGTTGTACAACAATCACCACTATCTACTTCTAGAACATTTTCATTACCCAAAAAGAAACCTGTACCCATTAGCAGTCACTAGCCATTTCTCCCTCTGCCTAGCCCCTGGCAACCACTAACCTACCTTCTGCCTCTGTGGATTTTCCTTTTACGCACATTTCATGTGAATGGAATCATAGAGGAGGTGGCATTTTGTGTCTATCTGGCTGCTTTCACTTAGCATAATGTTCTCAAGGTTTATCTGTGTTGTTGCATGAATTGTTACTTCATTTCTTTTTATGGCTGAATAATATTCCATTATATTAGCTTTGTTTTCAAACAAAGAAATAATGGGCAAAACATATACGGTCTGCTTTTCCCAGAACTCACTACCCAGCTCTAATCTCTGTCCCCATTCCTCCTCCTTAAAGTCTTGCCTTAAACTCCACCCTGTCCCCAGCTCCATCCCTACCCCATCTCTGAGCTACAGTGCATCCCAGACCCTCACCCCATCTCTGACATTCTCTCACCCCCCATGCCTTATTCTTCCCCAAACTTGCCCTAATCCCCTTCCCATCTGTCACTCACCCCTAGGCTTCATTCTTTACTTCATCTTCTCAACCCATCCTTGATCAATGGGTATGAGGTCACTGACTGCATATATCTCTTGGGAATTCGTTAAAAACCAAAAGCATGATTTTTTTAAGATCGCAAAACCGGTAAATTCTCAAATGTCCAAGGCATCCAAACCACAGCTCCCAAATGCATGCATGCTTCCCTGCTGCCTGTGAGAGCCACCCTCGCCATGCAAACCTACGGCAGGGAGCAGTGTCCTGGAAGGACACTGGGGCAGGAGGCACCTCTTCTCACTTCTGCTGCTTCCCCCAGGAGCAGAGCTTGCTTCACCCCCGGTGTGCCGGGCACGAGGCACTCACCCCTTCTGTCTCTGTACTGCCTGCAGAACGAATGTCAAGGGGATCTGGCAGAGGCAATGCCGGCTCTGGAGGCTGCACTCGCTGCACTGGACACCCTGAACCCAGCAGACATCTCACTGGTGAAGTCGATGCAGAACCCACCAGGTCCTGTCAAGCTGGTCATGGAGAGCATCTGTGTGATGAAGGGGCTGAGGCCAGAGAGGAAGCCGGACCCCAGTGGCAGCGGTAACCACCCCCCAACCCCGCACCCCTCCCGACCGAGCGGCCTGCACGGGCTGTGCTCCCCTGGCAGGAAGGCTGCCAGCACCCCCGCTCATCCGGCCCCAGGCCTGCAGGCAGTATCGTGGTGTCTTGGGGGAAATAAGAAAGGCACCAGGATGCGTGTGCGCTCACTTGTGTTTCTTCACCATCCTCTCTCCTCTCAGTCAGTAAGGAAAATGCAGCCATCTTTGGGTGAAGCCAAGCTCAGTCAAGGCCCCTGCCTACAAATCATTACAAAAATGAAGGTCATAGAGACAAGAGGACTGATAGAGAGCAAGCACACAGAGTAGTGTGTGGGTGAGAGGAAGAGAGAGAAACAGAAAGAGCTAGAGAGAGAAAGATAAAGGAGAAACAGAAAAAGAGACAGACACAGAAAGAGATACCCAGAAGAAAAAAAATTAAGAGAATGAGACAGAGACAGAGACAGAGAGATGGAGAGAAAGAGATAGAGACTGAGAAATAAATGGGGAGAGACCCAGACACCTAGACGCCTTCATATGCATGCACATAGACACGAAGAGATCCTGAACAGGGAGAGGGAGGTTGGGAGGGAAAGAAATCAGGAGGGAGAAAGACAAAAGGTGGGGAGGTGAATGAGGGAGGGAGAGACTCTTACCATGTCAGATACAGAGAGACAGAGAGAGAAAGATATGGGCGGGAGAGAGAAACAAACAAAAACAGGCAGAGAGACAGAAAAGCTGAAAGTGAGAAATGGAGACAGAGACCCCCAGAGATACAGAGACATGAAAATAGAGAGTGAGTGGGAAGAAAAGAGACCAGAAAGAAGAGAGACAGAGACAGGGAGACAAAGACACACAGAGAGAGAACAGGAGAGGTCTGGGTTGGGGATGGGGTGAGGAGGAACAAGAGCTGCTGGTGAAGGATTAGAGGGAGAGAGACAGGGGCAAGGGAGGGAAAGACTGAAACTGATGGGCCTGAGGAAGACAAGGAAACAGAAACTTAGAAGAGGAGAGAAAGGAATAGGGGAGGGAAAGAGGAAAGCTTATATAATCAAGCCTTAGAAGCATGAATAGGTGAAAATTCATTCTTAAAATCCAAATT
Organism: Phocoena phocoena; assembly: GCF_963924675.1. Lineage (NCBI taxonomy): Eukaryota > Metazoa > Chordata > Mammalia > Artiodactyla > Phocoenidae > Phocoena > Phocoena phocoena. The sequence goes on from NC_089233.1 coordinate 22,004,939, forward strand.
AGATGCAGGATCTTGCAGTAAAACCAGTGTCTTAGAATTGAACAAGGACTTTATAAACCATCTCCAGTGATATTTCCTATCTTTTGAATCTTCGTATCCTTCAAACAGTCCTGCTGTTCCTCCATTCCTTCCGATGTGTTAGAAATTTCTGATCCCTCATTTGGGAGACTCTGGCTTCTGCTTCCCATTGTTTATCATTCCCTCTTCCTTGGCTGGTTTCAGGCCAAATAACACATGAAGAAATGCAAAGGTGATCAGGATTGACAAGCAGGGAGCAGACATTACAGGAGACTCCTCTAGGGAAGCAACTGAGGTATAATCTGGCTGCACCCTGGAATCACCTGGCAGTTTAAAGAATGCTAAAGCCCCTGCCCCCACTCCTAAAGATTCTTATTCCTTTGGTCTAGGGTGTGGCCTGAGCATTAGTATTTTTCTTAAAGCTCCCAGGTGATTCTAAGGTGCAGCCAGGATTGAGAACTGCTGAGATACGCAAAGCATGGCCAGGTCACAAAAAATCAGTTCTCTTCCTGGATCATTGATGGTGGGCACAGGATGCATCATTCACCTTTCTTATTTTAAAATTGAAATGAATTTTGGGTGCTATTCATGTAACCCACAGAATTTAGCCAGTACATTGGGACGGAGCAGAAGAGCAATTAAATTAGTTTTGGGTACCTTGAATTTAAACAAAGCAGATCATTTCCTAGAATGCAAACAAAAACTTTCATGGGAAATATTTCTTTGGTGTCTAAGCTTGCTTTAGGAATAGGACATATTTGACCTGTTGTACCTAATATGATATCTCAAGTACAATTTTTTTTGATGAGCCTGAACTTGGCAAGGGTTTATAATTACCTGAGTCAAAGAGTTTGACTTTTTTCTAACACATTAACAAAAGGAGCACTGCCCTGGGACGGGATCTGGGCTCACTCATTCGTTAGTCAGCATGAAGGCTGCCAAGGTGAATAGGGCCCTGCTTTGTTTCTGGGCAGACCAAGGACAGCCTTCTGTTTTGTTGCAAGTCTGCAAGCTGCTTCCCCCACCCTCACTCTTTGTCTGGAGACAGCCTCACTCACTTACTCACTCACTAGAAGGACTGATTCATCACAAGGACGGCCTAATGTGCTCCATCCGACCCACCTCCCATATTTGAAAAAGAATATTCAAAACACATACCCATGGATCCGGTTGCCCTCTTCATCTGTGACTGGGATAAGGGGCAACATTCATTCAATACATACTGAAAACTGATAATTAGGCACTGTGCCAGATTGTAGTAAACACAGAAGGAGCATACAAATGTTTTAAAATGTATACTTGATTTATTATATTATGTTAGTTTTTGAGTGTACAGCATAGTGACTCAAAATTACTTTAGATTATATGCCATTTAAAGATATTATAAGGGGACTTCCCTGGTGGCACAGTGGTTAAGAATCTGCCTGCCAATGCAGGGTGCACAGGTTTGAGCCCTGGTCTGGGAAGATCCCCCATGCCGCGGAGCAACTAAGCCTGTGCGCCACAACTACTGAGCCTGCTCTCTAGAGCCTGCGAGCCACAACTGCTGAGCCCGTGTGCCACAATTAACGAAGCCCACATGCCTGAAGCCCATGCTCCACAACAAGAGGCCACCGCAATGAGACCATGCACCACAACGAAGTGTAGCACCCGCTCGCCACAACTAGAGAAAACCTGCGCGCAGCAACAAAGACTCAGTGCAGCCAAAAATAAATAAATAAAATATAAATTTTTTTTTAAAAATTAAAAAAAATATAAAGTTATTATAGGAATAAACCTACCTAAGGAGACAAAAGACCTGTATGCAGAAAACTATAAGACACTGATGAAAGAAATTAAAGCTGATACAAATAGATGGAGAGATATACCATGTTCTCGGACTGGAAGAATCAACATTGTGAAAATGACTATACTACCCAAAGCAATCTACAGATTCAGTGCAATCCCTATCAAACTACCAATGGCATTTTTCACAGAACTGGAACAAAAAATTTCACAATTTGTATGGAAACACAAAAGACCCTGAATAGCCAAAGCAATCTTGAGAAAGAAAAATGGAGCTGGAGGAATCAGGCTCCCTGACTTCAGACTATACTACAAAGCTACAGTAATCAAGACAGTATGGTACTGGCACAAAAACAGAAATATAGATCAATGGAACAGGAGAGAAAGCCCAGAGATGAACCCAAGCACATACGGTCACTTTATGTTTGATAAAGGAGGCAAGAGTATACAATGGAGAAAAGACAACCTCTTCAATAAGTGGTGCTGGGAAAACTGGAAGCTGCATGTTAAAGAATGAAATTAGAACACCTTCTAACACCATACACAAAAAGAAACTCGAAACGGATTAAAGACGTAAATGTAAGGCCAGACACTATAAAACTCTTAGAGGAAAACCTAGGCAGAACACTCTGACATAAATCACTGCAAGATCCTTTTTGACCCACCTCCTAGAGGAATAGAAATAAAAACAAAAATAAACAAATGGGACCTAATGAAACTTAAAATCTTTTGCACAGCAAAGGAAACCATAAACAAGAGGAAAAGACAACCCTCAGAATGGGAGAAAATATTTGCAAATGAAGCAACTGACAAAGGATTAATCTCCAAAATATACAGGCAACTCATGCAGCTCAATATCAAAAAAACAAACAACCCAATCCAAAAATGGGCAGAAGACCTAAATAGACATTTCTCCAAAGAAGATATACAGATTGCCAACAAACACATGAAAGGATGCTCAACATCATTAATCATTAGAGAAATGCAACTCAAAACTACAATGAGGTATCACCTCACACTGGTCAGAATGGCCATCGTCAAAAAATCTACAAACAATAAATGCTGGAGAGGATGTGGAGAAAAGGGAACCCTCTTGCACTGTTGGTGGGAATGTAAATTGATACAGTCACTATGGAAAACAGTATGGAGGTTCCTTAAAAAACTAAAAATAGAATTACCATATGACCCAGCAATCCCACTACTGTGCATATACCCTGAGAAAATCATAATTCAAAAAGAGTCATGTACCACAATGTCCATTACAGCACTATTTATAATAGCCAGGACATGGAAGCAACCTAAGTGTCCATTGACAGATGAATGGGTAAAGAAGATGTGGCAAATATATACAATGAAATATTACTTGGCAAGAAAAAGAAATGGAATTGAGTTATTTGTAGTGAAGTGGGCGGACCTAGAGTCTGCCATACAGAATGAAGTGAGTCAGAAAGAGAAAAACAAGTACCATATGCTAACACATATATATGGAATCTAAAAAAAAAAAAAATTCTGAAGAACCTAGAGGCAGGACAGGAATAAAGATGCAGACATAGAGAATGGACTTGAGGACACGGGGAGGGGGAAGGGTAAGCTGGGACGAAGTGAGAGGGTGGCATTGACATATATGCACTACCAAATGTAAAATAGATAGCTAGTGGGAAGCAGCCACATAGCACAGGGAGATCAGCTCGGTGCTTTGTGACCACCTAGAGGGGTGGGATAGGGAGGGTGGGAGGGAGACGCAAGAGGGAGGGGATATGGGGATATATGTATACGTATAGCTGATTCACTGTGTTGTACAGCAGAAACTAACACAACATTGTAAAGCAACTATACTCCAATAAAGATGTTAAAAAAAATAAAATGTTGCCAATCTAAAAAAATAAAGTTATAATAAAATAGTGACTGTATTCCCTATGTTATACAATATATCCTTGTAGCTTATTTACTTTATTCGTAGTCGTTTGTACTCATAATCCCCTTCCCCTATATTGCTCCTCTCCCCACTGGTAACCATTACTTTGTTCTCTATATCTGTGAGTCTGTTTGTTTTGTTATATTCATTAATTTGTTTTGTTTTTTAGATTCCACATATCAGTGATAACATACAGTACTTGTCTTTCTCTGTTGGACTTATTTCCCTAAGCATAATAGCCTCCAGATTCATCCACATTGCTGCGTGGCAGTATTTCATTCGTTTTTATGACTAAGTAATATTCCATTGTATATATGTATACCATATCTTCTTAATCCCATCGTCTCTTGATGGGCACTTGGGTTGTTTCCATATCTTGGCTATTGTAAGTAATGCTGCCATGAACCTTGGGGGTGTGTGTGTCTTTTTGAATTACTGTTTTTGTTTTTTCCAGATATATATCCAGGAGTGTAATTGCTGGATCAATTTTTAGTCTTTTGAGGAACCTCCATACTGTTTTCCATAGTGGCTGTACCAATTTACATTCCCACTAGTGTATTTGAGGGTTCCCTTTTCTCCACATCCTCTCCAACATTTGTTATTTGTGGTCTGTTTGATGATAACTGTTCTGACAGATGTGATGTGATACCTCACTGAGGTTTTGATTTGCTTTCTCTAATAATTAGCGATGTTGAGCATCTTTTCAGTGCCTGTTAGCCATCTGTATGTCTACTTGGGAAAAATGTCTTTTCAAGTCTTCTGCCCATTTTTTGGTTGGATTGTTTGTTTTTTTAATATAGAGTTGTATGAACTGTTTATATATATTGGATATTAACCCCTTATCAGTCATATCATTTGCAAATATTTTCCCCCATTCAGTAGGTTGTCTTTTTGTTTTATCCATAGTTTCCTTTGCTGTGCAAAAGCTTTTAAGTTTCATAAGGTCCCATTTGTTTAGTTTTGCTTTTCTTTCCTTTGCATTAGGAGATGAATCCAAAAAAAATATTGCTATGATTTACGTCAAAGAGTGTTCTGCCTATGTTTCCTTCTAGGACTTTTGCGGTTTCCAGTCTTATATTTAGTTTTTAATCCATTTTGAGCTTATTTTTATATATGGTGTGAGAAAATGTTCTAATGTCATTTTTTACATGTAGCTGTCTAGTTTCAGCGGCACTTACTGAAGAGGTTGTCTTTTCCCCATTGTATATTCTTGTCGCCTATGTTGTAGATGAATGGACTGTGAGTGTGTTTATTTCTGGACTCTCTATTCTATTCCATTGATCTTTGTATCTTTTTTTTTGTATCAACACCATAATGTAGCCTTGATTACTGTAGCCTTGTAATATAGTCTGAAGTCAAGGACTGTGATACCTTCAGCTTTGTTCTTTTTTCTCAAGATTGCTTTGGCTATTCAGGGTCTTTTGTGGTTCTGTGTATGTTTTAGGATTATTTGTTCTAGTTCTGTTTTTTTTTTTTTCCTAGTTCTGTTTTTGGTATTTTGATAGGTTTTTGCATTAAATCTATAGATCCCTTTGGATAATATGGACATTTTAACAACATTAATTCTTCCAATCCAAGAACTTGGGATATCGTTCCATTTATTTGTGTCATTTTCAGTTTCCTTCATCAGTGTTTTATAGTTTTCAGAGTACAGGTCTTTCACCTCCTTGGTTAAGTTTATTCCTAGGTATTTTATTCTTTTTGACATGATTTTAATGAGATTATTTTCTTGCTTTCTCTTTCATTATTAATGTATAGAAAATGAAACAGCTTTCTATATATTAATCTTGTATCCTGCAACATTATTGAATTCATTTATCAGTTATTTATTGGTTAAATTTAATTTATCAGTTAAAATTATTATTTTTCTTGGAGACTTTAGGGTTTTCTATATATAGTACCATGTCATCTGGAAATAGTGACAGTTTTCCTTCTTCCCTTCCAATCTGGGTGCCTTTTATTTCTTTTCCTTGTCCGGTTGCTGTGGCTAGGACTTCCAATAATATGTTAAATAGAAGTGGCCAGAATGAGCATCCTTATCTTGTTCCTGATTTTAGAGGAAAAGCTTTCAGCTTTTCACCGTTGAGTATGATGTTAGCTGTGGGTTTGTCATAAATGACCTTAGTTATGTTGAGATATGTTCCCTCTATACCAATTTGGATGAGCGTTTTTAATCATTATTAAATATTGAATTTTGACAAATGCTTTTTCTGCATCTATTGAGATGATCATGTGACTTTCATCTTTCCTTTGGTTAATGTGGTGTATCACATTGATTGATTTGTGGATATTGAACCATCCTTGCATTCTTGGAATAAATCCCACTTCATCATGGTGTGTGATCCTTTTTACATATTGTTGAATTCAGTTTGTTAATATTTTGTTGAGGACTTTTTGCATCTATATTCATCAGAATTATTGGCCTGTAAATTTCTTTTTTTGTAGTGTCTTTGTGTGGTTTTGGTATCAGGGTAATGGTGGCCTCATGGAGTGAATTTGGGAGTGTTCCATCCTCTTCAGTTTTTTGGAATAGTTTGAGAAGGATAGGTATTAGCCATTCTTTATATGTTTGGTAGAATTCCCCTGTGAAGCCATCCAGTCCTGGACTTTTGTTTGCTGGGATTTTTTTAATTGACTACCAATTTGATTTCACTACTAGTGATTAGTCTGTTCAGATTGTCTATTTATTCCTGATTCAGTCTTGAATGATTGTATGTTTCTAGGAATTTATCCGTTTCTTCTAGGTTGCCCTGTTTGGCAACCTGTTTGGCATATAATTATTTATAATATTATTTTATGATGGTTTGTATTTCTGTGATATCTGTTGTTATTTCTCCTCTTTTATTTCTTATTTCATTTATTTTTGTCCTCTTTTTTTGTGATGAGCCTGACTAAAGGCTTATCATTTTTGTTTATCTTTTCAAAAAAAAAAAAACAGCTCTTCATTTCATTGGTCTTTTCTATTTTATTTATTTTTCTCTAATCTCTATTATTTCCTTCCTTCTGCTGACTATAGGCTTTGACTGTTCTTCTTTTTCTAACTCCTTTAGTTGGCAGATTAGGTTGATTATTTGAGATTTTTCTTGTTTCTTTAGGTAGGCCTGTATCACTATAAACTTCCCTCTTAGAGTTGCTTTTGCTTTGTCCCATAGGTTTTGGAAAGCTGTGTTTTTATTTTCATTTGTCTCAAGGTGTTTTCTGATTTCTTCTTTGATTTCTTCATTGACCCATTGGTTTTTAATAGTATGTTGCTTAGTCTCCACGTGTTCGTGTTTTTACCATTTTTCTTCCTGTAGTTGCTTTCTAGTTTCATACTGTTGTGATCAGAAAAAAATGCTTGATATAATATCTAGCCTCTTAAATTTGTGGAGACTTGTTTTGTGGCCTACCACGTGATCTATTCTGGAGAACATTCCATGTGCACTTGAATGTGTATTCTGTTGTTTTTGGATGGAATTTCCCGTAGATATCTGTTAAGTTCAATTGGTCTAATGTGTCATTTAAGACCACTGTTTCTTTATTGATTTTCTGTCTGGGTGATCTGTCTAATGATGTTAAGTAGGGTGTTATTAATGTCCCTTACTAATATTGTATTATTGTCAATTTCTCCCCTATGTCTGTTAATATTTGCTTTATATATTCGGGTGCTCCTATATTAGGTGTATATATGTTAACAAATGTTATATCTTCTTCTGTGGATCCCTTTATCATTATATAATGCTCTTCTTTGTCTTTTGTTATAGACTTTGTTTCAAAGTCTATTTTGTCTGATATGAGTATTGCTACCCCTACTTTCTTTTCATTTTCATTTGTGTGAAATATCTTTTTCATCCCCTCTCCTTCAGTCTGTGTGTCTGTAGCTCTAAAGTGAGCCTCTTATAAGCAGCAGTCTTGTTTTTTTATCCAATCAGCCATTCTGTGTCTTTTGATTGGAGCATTTAGTCCATTGACATTTAAAGTGATTATTGATAGGTATGTACTTAATTGCCATTTTGTTACTTCTTTTCTGGTTGTTTTTGTAGTTCTCAGTTCTTTTCTTCTTTTAGTCTCTTGTGGTTTGATCATTTTCTTTAGTCTTATGCTATGTTCCTTTCTATTTTTTGTGTATCTATTGTAGAGTTTTCATTTGTGGTTACCATGGGGGTCATATATGTTGACCTATAATTGTATCTACTTGTCTTAAACTGATAGTCATTTAAGCTTGAACACATTCTAAATGAGCTATGTTTTTCTACTCCCCTCCCCCATGTTTTGTGTTTTTGATGTCAAACTTTATATCTTCATGTTTATCCCTTAACTGTTTATTGTAGTTATAATTGATTAAACAATTTTTGTCTTTTAATCTTCATTCTAGCTTGTTTAAGTGGTTGATCCACAGCCTCTTCTATATATTTGCCTTCACTAGTGGGATTTTCCCTTTCCTATAAATTCTTACTTCTTGTTATAGCCTTTTCTTTTCCACTTAAAGAAGACATTTTAACACTTCTTTTAGGTTTGGCTAGTATTGCTGAACTCTTAGGTTTTGCTTGTCTGAGAAGTTCTTTATCTCCTTCAATTCTGAATGATAATCTTGCTGGTAGAGCATCCTAGGTTGTAGGGTTTTTCCTTTAAGCACTTTAAATATATAATTTCACTGCCTTCTGGCTTGCAAAGTTTCAGCAGGAAAATCAGCTGATAGCTTTATGGGGGTTCCCTTGTATGTGACTCTGTTTTTCTCTTACTGCCTTTAGAATCCTCTCGTTAATTTTTGCCATTTTAATTATATGTCTTGGCATGGGTCTCTTTGGGTTCACCTTGTTTGGGACTCTCTGTGATTCCTGGACCTGGATATCTGTTTCCTTCTTCAGGTTCAAGAAGTTTTCGTCCATGATTTCATCCAATACATTTCGCCCCTTTTCTCTCTCTTTCTTCTCCTTCTGGGACCCCTATAATTCAAATGTTGGCACATTTAATGTTATTCCAGAGATCTCATTCATTGCTTTCTATTTTTCTTCTTTTTTGTCTTTCTTTCTGCTCTTCTGATTGGGTGATATCTGTTATTCTATCTTCCAGATCACTAATGTGTTCCTCTGTATCATCTAGTCTGGTGTTAATTCCTTCCATTGTGTTTTTCATTTCAGTTATTGTATTCTTAGCTCTGACTGGTTCTTTTTTGTGTGTGTGTGTGGTACGTGGGCCTCTCACTGTTGTGGCCTCTCCCGTTGCAGAGAACAGGGTCCAGACGCACAGGCTCAGCGGCCATGGCTCACGGGCCCAGCCGCTCTGTGGCATGTGGGATCTTCCTGGACCGGGGCACAAACCCGTGTCCCCTGCATCGGCACGCAGACTCTCAACCACTGTGCCACCAGGGAAGCCCCCGACTGGTTCTTTTTTATATTTTCTAGTTCCTTGTCAAAATTTTCACTGTGCTTATTTATTCTTTTCCCAAGTTCAGTTAGCATTCTTATTACTAATGCTTTGAACTGTTTATCTGGTAAATTATTTATTCCTGTTTCATTAGTTGTTTTTTAGAGTTTTTTCCTTGTTCTTTTGTTTGAAACATATTCCTCTGTCTTCTCATTTTGTTTAACTGTCTCTGTCTCTATGAAAGTACATGAAACAGTTACCTATCCCAGTCTCAATGGAGTGTTCTTGTGTGGGAGTGTCCCTGTGCAGTCTATGTGTGCCCAGTGACTTTGGTGGAAGAGCTGAATCTTGAAGTGAGCATGGGTCACATCTTTCCCCAGGGTCTGCTGGCAGCTATCACCTTGGTGGGAAGGGGGCTGGAGATGGAGGGGCTAGAGCCAGAGCCAGGTGTGAGATGAGCCTTCTCCTATGCTCAGTGGTCATCACCACCCCATCAGGGGCAGGGCAGGTCCCATGGTGCTGGAGCAGAAGCCCTGTGGGTTGGGTCCAAGCTGGCTCCATTCTCTGTAAATGTATGTTCTCCCCCTCCCATCAATGGCACCTTTATCTCAGAGGGGAGCAGTTCTGGAGCAAGGGAGGCCAGAGCAGGCACCCTGTATGGGCTAGGTGTGTGCTGGGATGGTCCCAGCACACCAGTCGGAGCTCCAGACAGCTCCTGATCCACTGCCTTCATGAGCTCCAGCAATGGATACCCTCATCCCATTAAGATGCAGTGCCAGGTCTGGACCAGCTCGGTCCACCCCCACCCCACCCCCACAAGTGCACACTCTCCTCAGCAATGGAAGCCTTCACCCTAGTGGGGAGCTACACCAGAGCTAGAGGAGCTGGAGCAGGCCGGGCACATACCGGGGCAGTGGTGGGAAGCTGGTCAGTGCCCCAGGCAGTTTCAATCTGCTTTCTTCATCTTGTTCCCGGGAGTAGGCAAGCTTGTGTGCACTCTTTATGAGTGGAGTCTCAGTTTGTCCTAAAAGTTCCACTGGTTTTCAAATCAGCTAAAGGAATTTATCTTCCTGGTGCCAGACCCCAAGGGTGCCCAATATGTGTTTGAACTCCTCACTCCCAGGGAGGATCTCCAAGCCTGTGACATCCCCTCCTCTTCTGCATCTCCTCCTAGGGGCACAGGTCCCAACCTCATTGCTTCTCCTCCCTTCCTACCCAACTCCATGCGGATCTCTGTTTATAGCCTTGGTTGTAGAAGATTCTTTCTGCCAGTCTACAGTTGGTTTTCAGTGAGATCTGCTCCACGTGTAGATGTACTTTTGATACGTTCATGGAGGGAAGTGAGCTCAGTGTCATACTACTCCACCATCTTGTTCTCCCCAGAAGCTTACAGCTTTGAGGGAGAGACAGACAATCAAAACTAAACCAAAAAAACATCACAGATTGCCGTCAATGCTATAAAGAGAATGGATGTTCTAGCCTCTGAGATGAAAGAAAATGCTCCACAGAGAGGTGGCTTTTAAAATGAGCCTGAAGTCTGGTCAGGAGCCATCTAGATGCCATTTACAGCCTAGGTTAAGAGCTCATGGTGGCGAAGCATTTGGGATCATCAAGGATTGAAGTAAGGTTCTTGTGACTGAAGACCAGGGAGCAAGGCAAAGATGAGGTGGGGAAGGTTGGTGGGCCACCCAGACCATGGTAAGAAGCTTGGGCTTTTTTTTAATTAAGATTTTATTTTTTCAGAACAGTTGTAAGTTCATAGCAAAATTGAGTTGAAGATACAGAGATTTCCCATATACCCCCTATTCCCATACATGCCTAGCCTCCCTCATTATCAACATCCCCCACCAGAGTGGTATATTTGTTACAACTGATGAACCTACATGGACACATCATTATATCCAAAGTCCATAGTTTACATTAGTATTCATTCTTGGTGTTATACATTTTACAAGTTTGCACAAATATGTAATGACATGTATCCATCATTATGGTATCATACAACATATCTTCTGCCTAAAAATCCTCTGTAAGACCTTGGATTTTTTTTTTTTTTCTTTGCCAAATATGAGAAGTAGCCACTGCAGGGCTGTAAGTTTCAGGCAGAATGTCTTAATAATAGTCTTATCTCTGTTTTTTGTCCCAAACAGGTAAAATGACAGAAGATTACTGGGGGGTATCAAGAAAGATTCTCGGAGATCTGAAATTCTTGGAGAGTCTTAAGACATATGACAAAGACAACATCCCACCAATGATCATGAAGCGGATCCGGGAAAGGTTTATTGATCACCCAGATTTCCAGCCGGCTGTTATTAAAAATGTGTCATCTGCGTGTGAGGGTCTGTGCAAGTGGGTGAGGGCCATGGAGGTGTATGATCGTGTGGCCAAAGTGGTAGCTCCTAAACGGGAGCGGCTGAAGGAGGCTGAGGGGAAGCTGGACACACAGATGCAAAAACTGAACCAGAAGCGAGCAGAGCTGAAGATGGTGGAAGACCGCCTCCAGTCCCTGAACGATGACTTTGAAGAGATGAATACCAAGAAAAAGATGTTGGAGGAAAACATTGAAGTCTGTTCCCAAAAGTTGATCAGAGCAGAAAAACTGATCAGTGGTCTTGGGGGAGAGAAGGACAGATGGACAGAAGCTGCCCGGCAGCTGGGTGTCCGCTATACTAATCTGACAGGGGATGTGTTGTTGTCCTCTGGGACCGTGGCTTACCTGGGGGCCTTTACCATGGATTATCGGGCTGAGTGCCAAAAGTGGTGGTTGGCCCAATGTAAGGACAAGGTCATCCCCGGCTCCAGTGACTTTAGTCTTAGCAACACATTAGGGGACCCTGTAAAAATTCGTGCCTGGCAGATTGCTGGGCTGCCCACTGACTCCTTCTCCATTGACAATGGCATCATTGTATCCAATTCCAGGCGCTGGGCCTTAATGATTGACCCTCAGGGGCAGGCCAATAAGTGGATCAAGGATATGGAGAAAGCAAATAGGCTGTCAGTCATCAAGTTCTCGGATACCAACTACGTGAGGACGCTGGAACACGCTCTGCAGTTTGGTACCCCGGTCTTACTAGAAAATGTTGGGGAAGAGCTGGATGCCTTTATTGAACCCATCTTGCTCAAGTCCACATTCAGACAGCAAGGGGTTGAGTACATGAGGCTTGGTGAAAACATCATTGAATACTCCAGGGATTTTAAGTTATATATCACAACCCGTTTGAGGAACCCACATTATCTCCCTGAAGTCGCCGTGAAAGTCTGTCTCCTCAACTTTATGATCACCCCCTTGGGCCTCCAAGATCAACTCCTTGGCATCGTGGCTGCCAAGGAGAAGCCAGAACTGGAAGAGAAAAAGAACAAGTTGATTGTGGAAAGTGCCAAGAACAAGAAGCAGCTAAAGGAAATTGAAGATAAGATCTTGGAGGTCCTTTCCCTTTCTGAGGGCAACATCCTTGAGGACGAGACTGCCATCAAAATTTTGTCCTCCTCCAAACTGCTTTCCGAAGAAATCTCTGAGAAACAGGAAATTGCTTCAATGACAGAAATGCAGATCGATGAGACTCGGATGGGCTACCAGCCAGTGGCTGTCCACTCTGCCACCATCTTCTTTTGTATCTCTGACCTGGTCCACATTGAACCCATGTACCAGTACTCCCTGACGTGGTTCATAAACCTCTACGTGCACTCCCTGGCCCACAGCAGGAAGAGTGAGGAACTAGAGCTACGAATTGAGTACATCATTGAACATTTCACCCTAAGCATCTACAACAATGTCTGCCGCTCTCTGTTTGAGAAGGACAAGCTGCTTTTCTCCCTCCTCTTGACGATAGGCATCATGAAAGAGAAAAAGCAAATTAACGAGGAAATTTGGTACTTCCTTCTAACTGGAGGCGTTGCCCTGGACAACCCCTTCCCCAACCCAGTTTCCGAATGGCTGTCTGAGAAGGCGTGGGCAGAAGTGGTTCGTGCATCCGCGTTGCCAAAACTGAAAGGCCTCATGGAACATTTGGAACAAAATGCTAATGAATGGAAGCTCATCTATGACTCAGCCTGGCCCCATGAGGAGGCGTTCCCTGCATCTTGGAAATTTCTTCAAGGTTTGGAGAGGATGGCGGTTCTCCGATGTCTGCGGCCTGACAAAATGATTCCAGCCATTCGGAGGTTCATTGCTGAACACATGGGAAACGTATACACTGAAAGCCCTACGTTTGATCTCCAGGGGTCCTACAATGATTCCAGCTGCTGCGTACCATTGATATTCGTGTTGTCTCCGGGTGCAGACCCAATGGCAGGTAAGGGCAGCATGTTGTGTGAGGAATATGAAAAGCCCAGAATGCATGGATGGATGACAATAGTTTGTCCCTTACAGCAGGAATCTCAAATTCAAATGGCTTTGAGGGTCAAGCAGTTAACAGACTAAGGCAGGGCTGGGGCAACATAAGACTTCTTCTCCTGCCTAAAGCGGGCAGCTGCTCCTCAGCTCTTGTGCATTGTGCCATCTGATAATGTGATCCCAGGATGACCAGATCATCGCTTTTTCAAGAGCAACCAGAAAGGTAGAAATCACCCATTTTTAAATCTTGATATCTCATTCAGATTTTTTCTTAAAAAAAGCCAGGGCTAGATTGAGCCAAGTGACTGCTAGTTTATCACCTTTGTCTTAGACCATTTTCTCAGACTGTTGCTTCTCTCAGCTACGCTTCTTTCTTTTCTTTCAATTTTTAAATATTTTGAGTAATTAATGCTGCATGTAATAAAAAAATAAAATAAAATAAAACAATGCAAAAAGTATAGGACTATGGCCCCATTTTGTCCCCTCAAGGGACATTTGGGGAAACATTTTTATTGTTAAAACTAGGGGGTGCTACTGGCATCTAGTAGATAGAAGCAAAGGATGCTGCTAACTATCCTGCAATGCCCAGGACAGTCCCCCACAACAAAAGATTATCCAGCCCAAAATGTAAATAGTACAGGGGTTGAGAAACCCTGGTATAAAGTGAAAGGTACATCTTCCTCCTAACCGTCTTAGAGACAACCACTACTAACAGTTTGTGTATGTTTCCAGAAAGTGTTTGTGCATATAAAAGGGTGTGAGTTGTTGACAGAAATAGATTCGTTTTCTGTTCTGTTGGGGAATCTTAAAGCTTCAGTTTTCTCTGTTGCTGAATGAAGAAAGAATACCAGAAATGCAAATGACATAGTTGGCAGTTCTGTGAAAGCTGAGGCATTTGACATGTATCCTGACCCGGTTAGAAAGCCAGCACTTCTCCTCAAAAGCAATCAGAGGAAGGCGCTGAAATGAACTGGTACCCTTTCCAGGTTCCTACACCCAAATTATTGTTATTGTCAAAGCTCAATTCATGACCCCTTTCTAGCATCTTTTCTCCTTCCCCTTTGTCCTTTCTGTGGCAGGCTTATACAAGAGAAATGAGGGGAAACCAGGAAAAGTAGAGAAGAGAAATGGGGACAAGGTCAGAATATGGTCTGTAAAATGATGATGCTGTGTTGGGAGAGGACAGGCCTGTAAAATCCAAAGGTGTATGTAGCTTGTTCCTGTCCCTCTGTGCTAGAGGCTTGATTAGATTCAGCTGGGATAACTTCCCAGGAAACTGCAGGTACTGTGTCCCTCAGAGTGTGCCATATTAGGAGGCACATACTGTCTGGTCATCTTTTTTCATTGAGATTGATCAGTGGGTTGAGGCATTGTCAGTGTGATTCAGCTCCCGACTCCTCCACCGCCTCCTTTGTAAAGTTTCCCATCAGCCTTTCACCTAATATGGTGGTTCTCAATCTTGGCTGCACTTTGAAAGCACCTAGGGAGCTTTAAGGAAATCTCCATGGAAAGACGAATACCATATGATGTCACTCACATGTGGAATCTAAAATATGGCACAAATGAACCTATCTATGAAACAGAAACAGACTCGCAGACATAGGGAACAGACTGGTGGTTGCCTAGGGGGTGGGGGGTGGGAGAGGGATGAGTTGGGAGTTCGGGGTTAGTAGATGCAAACTATTATATGTAGAATGGATAAACAATAAGGTCCTATTGTATAGTGCAGGGGACTATATTCAGTATCCTGGGACAGAACATAATGGAAAAGAATATAAAAAAGAATGTATATATGTGTATAACTGAGTCACTTTGCTGTACAGCAGAAATTAACACGACATTGTAAATTAACTATATACTTCAGTAAAAAAATAAATCAAAAGCAGTCAGTGAGAAAAACAAGATTATCTCTAAAGAACAGCAGTTAGACTGACAACAAATGTCTCAATAGCAACAGTGCAATTTGTGGAATAATACCATCATCGTGCTAAAAGAAAGTATGCAAACGTAAAATCTATCTTTCAAGAATGAGGGTGAAATAAAGAGGACATCTCAATTAAAAATTGAAAGAAAGAAGAAAAAAAAAAAGAAAATCTCCATGTGCAGGCCTCACCCTCAACCAATTAAGTTAAAATCTTTGTGGGTGAGACCCAGGCACTGTGTTTTATAAAGCTTTTCAGGTAATTTCAGTGTGCAGCCAATGGGAACCACTGACCTAATGGTTTTATCAGCCTTAGAAAATCATTACCCAGATCCATTATTTCATTAGGGGCTGCAAAATGAGGATATTTTAATTCTATCATTCCTCCCACATTTATTAGCTGGAACTCTTCTATAAAGAAGGATTTTTCTTTATCAACTCTTTGGTTTACTCTAAATATAGTTCAAAAAGGACAGGCAGAAAAGATGCTTGGTTCATACTCTTTATTTACCAGCTTTCAGAATAATGAATTGGTGCCCTAGTAACCTCCAAAGTTACTTAAGCAGTAAGATGGGGGTTTTTGGTACGATTATTAATGTATTAGTTTTAACATATTGGATGTTTCAAATATAGTGGTATTTTACTTCACTGCTGTCATTATTCTTTTTGATGCTCAGATTATTCAGTCTTTGGCCTGTGGTAGCACCTCTGTATCAATATGCTTTTCACATACCCCAGTGGTTTTTGATAACTTCCTTGCTGTGTAGAACTACCATAGATATTTCAGGCTTATCTTGAACAAATGTTTCTCCAAGGACCTCCAATTCCTTTAGCAGGTGATGGTATTTGGAGACCTGGGGTTCCCATCACTACTGAATGCATCATTGATTGCAGACCTTACTTTCCACTAATTCTCTTTTCGGCTGTATCTAACCTGCTTTTTTAATCAGTGCTTTGAGTTTTTATCTTCAATGATGGTGCTTTCCATTTCTAGAAGTTTTGTTTTGTTCCAAATCCATGTATTTTTGTTTTCCGTAGAACTCAGAATTTTGTTTTCCATAGAACTCTGAATTTTAGGCTACTGACTCAAGAAGCAATGTGGAAAAAGTAAACAATTCTTCGGTGAGAAATTAAAACTCAGGGGTGTAGATTTTTACAGTACCCTATGGTATGGGATTCTCAAGCTGAGAAATTTCCCATAAAACTGATCCAGAAATTTCCCATAAAATCTATACAGAATGGCAAGATGCTGGGGACACCAGTGTCTGCATATGCAAAATTGTTCTGTTAGGGCACTCCTAAAACCCAAGATATATCAGACTCCCTCAAAATAACACAAACTTACTGATTGTGAACTCAACAATAAAAAATTATAAACTACATGAGGAAATATATAAGGCATAAGGCATAATCACTATAAGGCATAATCAGCCCATAGAACAATCAAAAGAATTAACCCCCAATATTATGGGGGTATTATGGGCTGAATTGTGTCCCTCCCAAATCTGTATGTTAAAACCTAATTCCCAGTACCTCAGAATGTGACTGTATTTGGAGATAAGGTCCTTAAAGAGTTAGTTGTGAGGTCATTAGGGTAGGTCCTAATCCAATATGACTGGTGTCCTTATAAGAGGAGATTAGAACACAGACACACTGACAGGAAGAAGACCATGTGAGGACACAGTGAAAATATGACATGAGAAAATGGCTACAAACAAGCCAGGGAGAGAAGCCGCAGAGGAAACCAACCCTGCCAGCACCTTGATTTTGGATTTCTAGCCTCCAGAATTGAGAGAAAATTAATTTCTGTTGTTTAAGCCACCCAATCTTTGGTTGTTTATTATGGTAGCCCTAGCAGATTCATATTGTCTCTAAAAAAGATCATAAAAGAAATGCATCTAAAAATCATTAGAGAAAGAACACAAGGCAGATTTCTGGCCTTCTTACATGAGAGTGCAGTCGTTTGAGGATCCTAACTTTATAAAAAAGTCTCAGTTCTAGCGTCCCACCCCTTGTAAGTGCAAAGCTATATTCCCTGTGGACAAACTCCAATCACTAGACTGGTGAAATAAAGTATGGTATTTTCCAAAGGTGAAATACTATATAACCATGAAAAAGAATATGGCCTTTATATATGTACTGATGTGGAAAAGATCTAAGTGAAAGAAGCAAATATAGTGTTCTACAATTCATGTAAGTATAATAGTGTATACACATTTACTTAAATGCGTGAAATATCTCTGGAAGGACTCACAAAAAGGTGTAACATCAGCTGCCTCTGAGGAAAAGAGATGTGAAAGAGATCTATTTGAAATTTCACTGTCCAAATACCTGTTTTCCTAGTAAAATAAATTTACAAAAACCCAGTTCCTAAATGAACTTATTTGCAAAACAGAAATAGAGTCACAGATGTAGAAAACAAGCTTATGGTTACCAGAGGGTAAGCGGGGGAGGGATAAATTGAGAGATTGGGATTGACATATACACACTACTATATATAAAATAGATAACTAATAAGGACCTACTGTATAGCACAGGGAACTCTTACTCAATACTCTGTAATGGCCTATATGGGAAATAATCTAAAAAAGAGTGGGTATATGTATATGTATAACTGATTCAGTTTGCTGTACACCTGAATCTAACACAACATTGTAAATCAACTATACTCCAATAAAAATTTTAAAAAGAAAAACCCAGTTCCTAGTTCTTTGGTTATGTGCTAACCTTTCTAGTTTGGAGTTCCCTCTTCATTTTTGGCACCTGGGAATTTCTCTTCCTTTCAAACTCTTGTTTTTTTTTTTTCAGTTTGTGTCTTTTTTTTTTTTTTCATGAAGAATGTCTGTCTATTTAGAGCAAAAGAGGAATCAGTAGTATCTTCGTTCACCATCTTACCAGAAGCCTAAAGCTTCCTCAGAAAGATGCTAATTTCATAATTAACAAAAGCCAGTGGCTTTCTTTCTGAGCCCAGAATTTTAACGTAACCCCTTCTTCTGTGATGTTATTATTAATACGGTCTTAAATAGCCTGTTCTCTTTCAAAAGTCTTTTTTCTTCCTGATCTCAGGCCTGCTGAAATTTGCTGATGATCTTGGCATGGGAGGTACCAAAACACAGACCATCTCCCTTGGCCAAGGCCAAGGCCCTATTGCTGCCAAAATGATTAACACTGCCATCAAAGATGGGACCTGGGTGGTCTTACAGAACTGTCATCTGGCCACGAGCTGGATGCCTGCGCTGGAGAAGATCTGTGAGGAGGTGATTGTTCCTGAGAGCACCAATATGGGATTCAGGTGAGATGCTGCCCCACCCCTGAGTCCCTCGGCCCCAACCTCAAGTTCCAGACGTTATGCTAATGGCTGGGAATGCAAAGATGAACAAGACACGAGGGTATTGTGTAGACACAAGTTCTACCCTTAAAGAAGCTCTCAGTCTAGTAGAAGGCAGACCATAGATGAATAATGTTGATACCATGCAATACCTGCTGTACTTGTTTGAATAAGAATGGAAAAGGGAAGGAAAATTTGGGGAAGACCTGGAGTACCGAAAGATGAATAGGAGTTTTCCAGGAAGGACATTCCAGGCAGAAAGGGCAGCATTTGTAAAAGCGAAGGAAAGACCAAGAAGTTATCCTATGATTCCTGGGTATACACTGTGAGAAATTGTTTTTGGGAGGTAATAGGAGATGTGCCTGGGAAGGTAGATTAAATGCCAGCAAATCGGAGTTTTAAAACTTATTTGCCTAAAAACAAAAAAAATCCACCCGTAGTCTAGGCACTTGATCTATCCTATACTTGTTTAGATCCATGGAATTTTAATCAGTATTGGAAACAGCTATTTATTTTCTGTGAACTTTAAAGCCCAGCAAGACTGGGCCTAAGTATTTGCATTTAGAGGATGATGAGATGAAACAGACTTCAAAGCCCCTTTTAACTCAAATGTTCAGTGATTCTTTCATTCTGGGCCAGGGGTCAGCAAACTATGGCCAAATCCAGTCTGCTGCCTGTGTTTGTACAGCTTGCAATCTGAGAATAGCTTTTACATTTTTTATGGTTGAAAAAAATTGAAAGAAGTATAATATTTCATGACATGTGAAAATTATATGAAATTCATATTTCAGTGTCTATAAATAAAGTTTTATTGAAATACAGCCATGCTCACTCATATACTGTCTACGACTGCTTTTATGCTTCAAGTAGTTGTGACAGAGACCATATGGCATGCAAAGTCTAAAACATTTACTCTTTGATCCTTCATAGGAAAAGTTTGCCAACTCCTGCTCTAGGCAACAAAGTTTGCCGGTTATTTTTATTTTAGTCATGTCTGCCTGAAAATAGAAAAGCATTTGGTGTTTATTTACAAAGCCAGATTAGGGCATAGTTGATTGTATTCACGTAAGGCTCATATGAGATTCATGTAAGAGTTTAAGAGGACATCCATTAATTTCAAGAATTCTATTTGGTTTTGGATGCTGAGTTGACTCATTGACCATCAGGGACATACTCAATGAAGAAAAAATTATTCATGTTGACATTTAAGGTCTTCTGTAATATGATCTTAACCCAAGTCACAAGCTCAAGTGCCTATACAACGAGGAATGTAACACAAATGAGTGAAGAGGACTGGGCACAAGAAATATTCCACTTTCCACAGTACAATAGCTATCACCATGGACGGTCAGCCTCAGTGTTGAATACTGGTAGAGAGTGGTGGGGACTGTGGTGAACTAGAGGCACATGCCCTGTAGAGAAGAGCAGTTACTGCCTACTACCAGCTGTTGCCAAGCAGGAATACAGACCTCTTGTATCCATATTTTATGACTATTTTAAAGGAAAGATGGGAATCTAGAACTTTTAAAAGAAAGCCCTAGTTTTTTTTTGTTTTTTTTTTTTTTTAGAGGAGAGAGATTTTTTTTTTAATTTATCTATTTATTTATTTATTTTTGGCTGTGTTGGGTCTTCGTTTCTGTGCGAGGGCTTTCTCTAGTTGCGGAGAGCGGGGGCCACTCTTCATCGCGGTGCGCGGGCCTCTCACTGTCGCGGCCTTCTCTTGTTGCAGAGCACAGGCTCCAGTCGCGCAGGCTCAGTAGCTGTGGCGCACGGGCTTAGTTGCTCCGCGGCATGTGGGATCTTCCCAGACCAGGGCTCGAACACGTGTCCCCTGCATTGGCAGGCAGATTCTCAACCACTGCGCCACCAGGGAAGTCCAGCCCTAGATTTTTAAAAGTTGGCAACTACTTCAAAAATATGTTACAGCATTGTGTTGGTTTGCATGGTAAGAGTTCAACATCACTCATCTGCAGACTGAAGTCAGGCCACAGGCCCCCAGGTTATGGCCTCTTCCCTCCCCTCTGAGGCCTGTGCCTGGACCACAGCAGGCCGCCCACTATAGGCCTTACCACATCCCAAACTTTTCCTCCTCCGTGCAGTTGCTCAGCCTGTGTCCTGTGTCTTTAATGACCTTCCAACCCCAAATCCTCCTGTTGGAAACCTCTCTAATGTCTAGCAAAAAAGAAAAACAAACCCACAAAAATGAAACAAAACAGGATGCCACAGTGTGTATGTAACCTGAGCTTGAGTAAGAAAAACAAATGAATAAAAGCCTGGAAGACAATATGCCAAAATGTTAATCTGTAGATGGTAAAATCATGTATTTTTTTCCTTTCTAAATACTTTTACCTATGTTCCCATTTCTTATGGGCATAGATATACTTTTATTATTTAAGAAAAGAAATCTTCCATATCCTCAAGACCCATTTCTAATGCCATTGGCCTCTATGGCAGGGATCAGCAAACTTTTCCTGTAAGGGCCCAGATAGTAAATATTTTAGGTTTTACAGGGCATGTTGTCAGTTGCAACTGTTCAGCTCTGCTGTTGTGGCATGAAAGCATCCATAAATAATTTGTAAATGAAGAGGTGTGGCCATGTTCCAATAATATTTTATTTACAAAAACAGGCTAAGGCTAGATTTGGCTCCCTGGCAGTAGTTTGCAGACTTCTGCTCTCTCCACCCCATGGAAATCTCTTCTTCCCATGGACCCCCATGGCCCATTATTTCCCTCCCTCCCTGTGGTCTTGATTTGATAACTCCTTGGCATTCTGTTTGCTTGTCTTTTCTTCCCTCCCCAGCTCCCTTTTCCCCTCCTAGCAGCAAGGCTGTGAGCATCTAGAGGCAAGAAACACTTCTTTTTTCATTTCGGCCACTCCTGGAGTGCCGGGTGTAGTACTTGACCATAATAGATGCTCAGAAAGTCCAGCAGGGCAGGAACATGGTGTAGTGATTAGGACACGGGGCCTTTGGAGTCAGGGAGCCCTGAGTTCATCTTGGTTCTGCTGCTTCTAAGTGGTGTGTCCTTGAAAACCCCACTTGACTTCTCCATGCCTCTGTTTCCTCACTGGTAAAGGGGATAATAAATCATAGGGTGGCTGTGAGGATTAAAGTAAATGAAGGGACATAAATTAAATTCTTAGCATGGGGTCCAGCATCTAGTGATGCTTAATAAATGGTAGTTATTATTTTCTGTTACTGTTTTTCAATATAATGTATTGCATTGCTGTAAATAGTCGCGTCTGTTGTTCTTCCAGACTCTGGTTAACCAGCTATCCATCAGAGAAGTTTCCAGTCAGCCTCCTCCAGAATGGGATTAAGATGACCAATGAGCCCCCCAAAGGGCTCCGGGCCAACCTTTTGCGCTCTTACCTCAGTGACCCCATCTCAGACCCCGGGTTCTTCCAAAGTTGTACAAAAGCAGTGATGTGGCAGAAGCTGTTGTTCGGCCTTTGCTTCTTCCACGCCGTCGTTCAAGAGAGGAGAAATTTCGGAGCCCTAGGTGAGAGGTGGCAGCATACCTGGATTGCCTGGGGGAAAGATCACAGGCAGATACAGGGGTGCGTTTGAGTTTGTACCCAGGGTTGCCAGTAAAATAGGGTCTAAGTATGTTCCATGCAATATTGGGGACATATTTACACTAAATATGATTCGTTGTTTATCTGAAATTAAATTTCACTGAGTGTCTCTCTATTTTTATTTAACAAGTCTGGCAGTCCTATATATAACCAGGTCAATATCAATGTCAGGGAAAGAGGTGATGCTCCAGAATCAGAGGTCCCCTAATTACGGAAGTAATATGATAATGAGAAGAGTGGAGGCCCTTCCCTTTGGTGTATTTGCCTAGCTTGGGTATCATGGCCACTCTCCAGGGAATCGTCACCAGGTGATTTATAACATTTTAGGTTGCTCTCTTTACCTGTGCATAACAATGAAAGAAATACAGCTGGGACATCTGCTTGTGCTTCTCCTTGAAAAAATAAACATAAATTTCTTTATTAATGTAAGTTATCCATGGCCTAACTTAAGTGACTCAATATTCTTGTTAGAGCAGATCATCTGCTAAATACAGATCCCATATCACCATGGTTTTAAGGTTGGATTATTTTTCTCTCACCCATGGGCTGAGTCTAATTCTTTTCTTGAAATGACCCACCTTAAGGTATTCTTAGCCATTCTTTTGGGTTACAAAAGGAGGCAAATTGTCCTTTTGGTGATTCTCTCAGAACATCCTCTTTCCTTCTACCTGCCCCAGTTAGCTCCACAGACCATCTGACCCTTCAACTAAGGGTTTCAGAGACGAGACAGCCAAAGGTGGCACTCCCTCTACATCTGCATCTCACACACCACATTCTCCCACCACCATTCTCCCACCCGTGCCAGACCTCCAAACATCCATACAACAGTTTGGCTTATAGTCAATTGCCCAGTTGTGTTCTCTTTGCCAGAACC
Organism: Phocoena phocoena; assembly: GCF_963924675.1. Taxonomy (NCBI): domain Eukaryota; kingdom Metazoa; phylum Chordata; class Mammalia; order Artiodactyla; family Phocoenidae; genus Phocoena; species Phocoena phocoena. The sequence goes on from NC_089233.1 coordinate 22,028,036, forward strand.
GAAGTTTTTGTTATTTTATTATATTTTTAATTTGAATGTGAATGTTTAGGAGGAAATTAAACGTCTCCATTGAGCACAGGTCCTACCATACCCTACTGTCTTACATCCAGCCTGGTTCATACATTTATGTCACTTGTGCAGCCCCGCTGGGCATTTACCATTATAACACTTGAAAATACAAGCAATAGTTTCTTCAAGGCCTGCCATCTAGTTCTCCCATGAGTGGGAGGAGGGGCATTCTCAAAGCTAACTTAGTTCTATTGCCCAGTCACAGATAGTGCTCTCTAGCTATGCTTTGGTGTTATTTTTGGCGTTCGGTGCATTACCACAGTATTCCAGCCAGGGTGAATAACTCTCATTCCACAAATCCCAGGATGTTAACATCTTCCTTATCAAATGGGGGAGATCCATAAGGAGACTGACTTTAGAATGGATGTTTTCTCAGGCAGAATGTCTCCCACGTTGGCAGTAAATGTCAAAGCTAATAGTTGGCATGGTGCTTGATATTCACAGGGCTGAAAGAGGCTCTTGATCCATAATGATGCTTAATTCCACCAGCTCAGTCTCTGAGTGGAAATTAAGAGCTCTCATCCCTGAAGCATCTAATTTATCTCTGCCTCATGCAGGTTGGAATATTCCTTATGAATTCAACGAATCCGACCTGAGGATTAGTATGCGGCAGATCCAGATGTTTCTGAATGACTACAAGGAGGTGCCGTTGGATGCTCTGACCTACCTGACAGGTATTTACGGAAGGAGGCTTTGGCAACCATAAACCTCCACGATTATGCTCCACCTTCCTGCTCCTCTGCTTCCATCTCCATTTGTTTACTTACTCACTCATGCTTTCAACAGACATGGAGCTCTTAATGATGCTGGTCACCATGCTGTATATTGTAAAACAAACAAACCAACAAAAACAAAAAACACACACAGAAAAATCAAGATCAACCCCTCCCTTTAAGGGGTGCACAGTCTACAAAGGGAGGGAAATATAACAAAATAAATAACAGTACAGTGATAAGTTCAGTAAGAGAAACATTTATAAGATAGCACAATGATTAAATTTCAGACATGGGGTGGGGATGATTAGGGAAAACTTCCTGAAGGCGTGAAAGATGGTTTTGAAGGATAAGTAGGAGTTCTACAAGTGGGAGAAGAAAGCGGGGGCAGGCAGTGGGAAAAAGGAAGGAGAGCACTCCCAGCAGAGGTGCCCTGAGGTGAAAATGACACTTGCTGTTTTGTATTAAAGCAATTCATCAGCAATCTTTTATCAGTCATCCAATATATACTAGTACATAATATGGAAAAATGTAAATATATAAGACTTGGTCACTGCCCTCAAGAAGCACACCATGTAATCCCAGAGATAGGAGATAAACTATAGATGAGCTAAATGAATGGATTACCATGGCCAAAAGTCAAAATGCAGCTCAATAGAAAAACCTGGGCATCTTCCAGGTCACACACAAGTTCCTCCCTCAACTCTGGATCCTTTCCCCAATCATACGGCAGGCACTTTATCTACATCATTCAGTCTTCACAGCAATCTTATGAGCTTCACTTTAGTGACCCTGTTTTACAACTGACAAGACCGAGGCCTTAGAGCAGTGGTTCTCAACCAAGGGTGATTTTTGTCTCCTAGGGGACATCTGACAAACTGAGGAGACATTTTTTGTTGTCACAACTAAATGGATGTGCTACTGGGTAGAGGCCAAGGATGCTGCTAAACATCCTACAATGCACAGGACAGCCCCCTACAACACAGGGCTACCCAGTCCAACATGTTAATCGTGCCAAGATTGAGAAATCCTGCTTTAGAGTGATTAAATTCATTTGTAAAAGGTGACAAAGACCTTAACTCAGCACAGTGTCTCCTAAACCGAAACCCCAGGTGACACACAACGTAAGTTCAGTGGATTTTAGTTAGGTGAGAGAACTTTTCCAAAGAAATGAGCCATATTCCCATTATTCTAGACCACACAGAAGCACATCCCAGGGCTCCCTTTCAGATCACAGAATGAGTGCATAATTGCCCTGGGATGAGGTCTTAGTATTGGACTGCCTGCAGCTCATAAACCAACCTGCTCCAACTGTGCCAGCTGGCTTGAGGATAGTCACTTTCCAACTGCACCAGCCAGGATAGACTAGTTAGTCTGAGATAACCAGCAATCCCCAAATCTCAAGGGTGTGAGACATTTCTTGCCCATTCTGCATGTCCAGTGTGAATTGGCAAGGGTCTCTGCTCATTGTAATTATCTATCAGGGGCACAGTTGGCAAAGGCTCCACCAACTTTTGATGCCACCATCTCAACATACACTTGTGTGGTCACTGCCACAGGGTAGCACTGCAGAGCTCATGCCAGGAGTTAAATGTGTAAGAACTTGTCACCTGGCCCCACCTCACTGCCAGAGGCCCTGGGAGTTATAACCTTCCTATGTACCTGGAAGGAAAGAAGATCAGATAGAGATGATTATTAGAGCTCTGTACTGACCGCAAGGGACAGACTAACCAAAGAAACAGGTCTTATTTGGAGAGTGGTTATCGAATTAGATGGGCCAAAGTCAAATACATCCTTAATCTGGTACCCCCAACCCTGTGGCAGAGCCAATGGAGAATCTAGAAGAGATATAAGGCACATCCTGACCCCTTTAGGAACTTGTGCTCTTGCTACAAAGAGGAGACATATAAGTAAAGAAATGTACCTTCCTTCATAAACATAAAACCCAGAGCCTATAAGGGTATCCCCTGAAGTAAAATTTGCTGTTGAGAGAGTGGAGGTGGGACCCTGAATCATGACTCTGTACCTGTTTACCTTCACTGGTAGTCCCTCTTTGGTACTCTCTAGCACTGCCATGCTGACTTCAGGGGGGAACTACTCTCCCTTTAATATTGTAGTTCTAGTGTTGTCATAAACCTCTTTACAGCTGGGACAAACTATAATGTTCCAACTAAACTTTGCTAAAGGCCTGAGAGGTCAACAGAGAGAGATCTAGATGGTCTGGCTTAAGGTCAAATAGTTTTTGCAGGGCTCAAATTACTCAGTAGGTATGAGCTTCCCCTTAGTCTCTTACTTCTTCCTTAATGAGCCACCGGGATGCTCCTCCTAGACATTTAGACCCCTCCAATACCAAGAGAGGCTGAGGCCTCCTCAACTTGAGTCGTACTTCCTGTTTCCTGTCTGTAGACCTGCTCCTTCCTAGAATGATTAGAATTGGAAATGAGCCCACCCTTCAGGGGAGCCCTTGCATGCAAACACACACACACACACACACACACACACACACACACACACGGATGTCTTTTCCTTGCACACTAGTGTGTTGTCCGCAGCTTCCAAATACCAGGTGGTACCCACATACTGTGGAATCTGATCCAGCTAGAAAGTGCATCCTGGGTTGGTGAGATGGATTTGATGACCCCTCAAAAAATTACCTAATTCTTTTTGTAGAAATCTGAGTGTAGAAACCTGAGTCTCAGAGAATGATGTTGATGATGGGGATGGGGGTAGGAGAGTCATATCCCAAAGAAGTATATATAGGATAATCTTAATTTTCTAAACTATACGTATTTGTAAAAGCTGTAGTTGAATGCTTTCTATATGCTAAGCATTGTACTAAATGCTTTATAAGTGTTGTTAACCACAACGACGTAAGATAGGTATGCAGTTATCTCTACTTCTAGACAGATGAGAAACTGCTAATCAGTGGCAAAAGTTGGAGCCCAGAAACTGGCTGTAATTGGAGCTCAGTACTGTCTCATGCCAGAGTTCTTGCCCTGAACCACATTTCTATAATGCCTTTCACATTTATGTACACATACACACAAATGTCCAGACAAATGTCTGGAAGATGCCTAAATGTTAACAGTTACCTTTGTTGGAATTATTGGTGATTGTTTTGCTTTTCTTTCAGTTTATCACTATTTTCTAATTTCTAATATGGTGAACATGTATTATTTTTGTGGCAACCATAATACCAAAAAGGCCTGGTCTCATCCCAAGCTGAGCATGGTTTTAGCAACCCTGTGTCTCAGCAGAGCTCCTTGGCTGGAAGAATCCTCTGTTTTAGGTTATTGACCAAGTTCATTATGGGCTCAACTTCTTCTTCTGTTGGTTGTCCCCAGGGGAATGTAATTATGGAGGCAGAGTGACAGATGACAAAGACAGAAGGCTCCTGCTATCCCTTCTGTCCACGTTCTACTGTAAGGAAATTGAGCAGGACCATTACTGTCTTGCTCCTGGAGACACTTACTACATCCCGCCTCATGGCTCCTACCAGGTGAGGGGCAGGGGAGGGAGAGGTCCCTCTGTCCCCCCAGAGGGGCTTGACAGTCTCCGTGTGGCTAGGGTTGCAGTGTATCCAAGGAGGGCCCAGGGATAGCTTGGGCTTCCTGACTCGGGTCCATAAGCTATTTCAAATCTTCCCAAAAGCCTACAAGATACACATTATTACTGTTTAATGAATGCTGGGCATTTGGTAGACAAGATCTTTCAAAATATGGGGTCCATCTGGGGAGAAAGGGCAGGGATGTTTAAGATGAAGCCTTTGTAGTGAACAGGATAGAAATTGCTACTTGAAATCAAAGGTTCAGAAGGTGGCAAAGGGAGGGACAGAAAAACTGGATGGGAGAATGATAAAAGGAAGAAGAAAACAAGAAATCTGAAGGAAGAATGAAAAGGGCTTACTTTCATCGAGTACCTGTTAATGTGCCGAAGCCTTATTCCTTCATAACCTCATTTACTTTCCCACTTACAGATAAGGAAACTGGGCTTTCAGGTGACTAGCTCAAGGTTACACAGTTGGTTTAAGATGGGGCTAGGATCCAAATCCTCTCCTGCCTGAATCCAAACCCAGTTTTTGTCTCCAAAGCTAAGACTGCTGGGGGAGCAGGGAGGAAGCCAGCAGAGGTGGGAGGGGAGATACTCAGTCCATCTACCTTCATACTCATACTCACTCCTCCAAAACCTGTATGAGGGAAAGCTTGGGATGTCTTGGCCCCGGCGGTGTGTGCGTGTGTGTCTATGGCCTGTGCTACCGAAACAGTGTGATTCCTGCATGGCTCTGCTCTGGCAAAACCTTGGGTGATCTGTGGGACCCCAAGGAACCTGAACTTATGTCAACTGAAGATTTCCTTTCCAGTCCTATATTGAATATCTCAGGAACCTCCCTATCACAGCCCACCCAGAAGTGTTTGGCCTGCACGAGAATGCCGATATCACCAAAGACAACCAGGAAACCAGCCAGCTGTTTGAAGGGGTGCTGCTGACCCTCCCTAGGCAGTCAGGAGAGAGTGGCAAGTCCCCTCAGGTAACCAGGCTTGAATTCAATTTCCCAGGCAATTTTTCATCTAGTGGGCATGCAGGATTGTGGCTGATGACCAAGAAGGCAGAAAAGTGGAGGCCTGGCAGACCCCTGAGGGAGGATATGGGTGCTCTGGTCTTACTGCTGAGAGTCTTTATATACTGAGCTGGAAGAGCACCAGTGTTTCTAAAATGTCAGCTATTCCTCTATAACCTTCATGATTCATTGCTATATCCACATATCATCTGTATTCCATTTACATAATACTTAAAACTAAATCTCTTTTGCTTAAAAACATTTATTTAAAAACCTGCACATCAGGACCATAAGTGGAAACCCAGTACCATTTCCGTAATGTCGTGACAGCCACAAAAAGAAAACAAAGGCTAAACATTATTAGGTTCTTCCAGATGCTGCTGCTGATGTCTTTCTGGCTCCTTGGGAAAAGGGGAGGATCAGCAAGTGTTCCAGAGCAGTCTCAGCCCTGAACTGAGACTTTCTCCTTGAAGGGAATGAAAAGAAAAAGGTGGCCAAAACTTGACAAGAGAGTGACTTTCTCATCATGTGATTCAACATTATTTGCTCTGTGTCCTGGAAACACCTGGAGTCATTTTGGGTATCTCTTGTGATCATTCCACACATTGTGAAGGACTGATCCTGTCTACCCTCCTTGGTCTACAGATGAGGGCAAAACAAACCCTGCAAGAAGTGACCCACTTCAAGGCATTCAGAAACACAGAGGCAGTGCCAGGCCCAGAACCACATCTCCTGACTCCACCCTGATCTCTCCTTTCCTTCTCTTCCCTTCTCCAGCTTCTGAGCTACCCCACGTTCAACCCTGCTCAGCTGCGGACTTTGCATGCAGTTGGCCTTTCATATCCACAGGTTCTGCATCCTTGAATTCGACCAAAGATTGAAATATTCAGACAAAAAAATTCCAGAAATTTCCAAAAGGCAAAACTTGCATTCACCCCACTTCAGCAATTATTAAAAAGCATTTACATTGTACTTACAATTATTTACATAGCATTTACATTGTATTAGGTATTATGAGTAATCTAGAAATGATTTAAAGTATGGGGGGGAGCGGGGATGTGTGTTGGTTCTATGCAAATACTACACCATTTTCTATTGGGACTTGACCATCTGTGGAGTTTGGTCTTGCAGCCAATCCCTAGTGGATACCAAGGGATGATTGTATTTGGTTTCTCAGTTTGGTTCATAGTACCATAAGCGGTGATATGTGTGAAGATAAAGCAGCCTGGTTTGTGTGTCTCAGCTTGGGGATGGAAACTCCCCTCACACTGGGAAGAGGGAAGGAAGTGTACATTCCAGCCTCCTCGAGCCAAAGGACAGCAGAGCTGTGTTTCTCTCCCACACCTCCTCTTCCTACTCGTCCTCTAGGCCTGTCCCCTCCCTACTTGGCTAAACTCACTGCCATGGGCTATTCTTGATGCTGAGGAATGGCCTACTGCCTTCCCAGGTGTCCATGTCACTGGCGCAGAGCAAAGTCTCACCTGCACCAGGAGCTGGTCCTAAGGGGCTGGCTATGAGAGCCTTGGGAGATTGTCTCCCAGGGGTGACCTTGAAGATTTGAGCAGTTCTGCAGGGTTCAGCACTGCCCTGAGTCTACCTGGCTGGCTGAGCACGAATTCCCCACCTGGCCCTCAGGCCCTTGCTCAGAACTTTCATTGTTCAGCTTAGAGGTGATGTCCTCCCTAAGGCTGGGGGCAGGGGTGGGGGGGTGGGAGTGGGTGGGATGGGTATCCTCCTTTCCCTCAGGGCAGAATTGGCTTCTGTAGGAGAGTTCGCAGAAAGGTCCTGTAGACTGTGTTTAAAAAGACAAAGGCTCACTGCTTCATGTTTAACTGGACAAAGCCACAGCCCGCTGGCCTTGTGTCTCATTCACCTCTCTAATGCTTACACTTTAAGGAAGTGGTTGAGGAGCTGGCCCAGGACCTACTCTCCAAGCTTCCCAATGACTTTGACTTGGAGTTGGTCGTGAAGTTGTACCCTGTGGTCTATGATGAATCTATGAACACTGTCCTAAGGCAAGAGCTCATCAGATTCAACAGGTGGGCTGTATGGTCTTACTTGGATCCTGGGAGTTGGCGTGAGGGGTAGAATCTAATGGGCAGTAACTAGAATGGACACTTGATAAGGGTTGCTCTGCAGAGTTGGTTTGCCCTACCTTGTAGGAAGGGCTGCAAATAGGGCCATCCCAGCATGTGTTGGCCCAGGGTTAAATCAGTTCCTTCTATTCATTCTCTCTCGTTCATTCATATGACATCTGTAAACTGGGGTGAAAACCAATACCAAGCACAGGCTAATAGTAAAAGTAATCATTAAAGCCACTTTTATTGAGCCTTTAGTGCTAGAAATGGCTCCAAGCACCACTCATGCCTTTGCATTCAAACCACACAGTAGTCTTTAAAAATATGCACAGTTAGTAATCCCTCTACCACTGTTTTACAAATGAGAAAACTGAGACAGAAGGGCTAAGTAACTTGCTCAAGGTCACACAGTCATTCAATGGCAGAACTGAGTTTGAATCCAGGCTCTCTGATTCCAGAGCCCATGCACTTAGCCAGTATGTGAAATCAGGGTAAACTTAGAAAGGGGTGAGGAACAGTTCATCCCATTGCCGCTACCACAGGGGTAAGGAAGGGCTATTATAAGATGGCCATGGGGCTAAGGGTCTCCGGCCTTCTATTCTAGTCCCTCCTCACTTCTCCTCCAGGTACTAGAGCATAGAGCCCGGTGGGATCACCTTGATTTGATTTCTAGATAGCCAAAACTGAAAGAGTTCCCAAACACCATCTAGGCCAGATGAGGAAATTCATCACTTCTGCCTCCACGTCAAGGTTCTTGCTGCTCCAAATACTCTTAAGTGCTGCTCTCTCCATTTTGCTTCATTGGTCACTGCTCGGTTTTAGGGACAGCCCTGATGCCAAAAGACCGGTGAACTTGAAGAATGTCAACTAAGAATTTGTTGACTCCCTTAGTCTTAGGGTTACTCCCTATAGTCAGTAGGCAGTTGGTTGTGTGGATGACCAAGCAAAGTATGGCGTGTGAGTCAAGGATGCTGACTACTTGAGTCAGATACCTTGGTATGATGGGTTGTAGTCCTCATTCATCCAGACACCAGGCCAATGGCTTTCCTCCTCTGCCACTCATTCTCTGCTAAGGTCACTGGAGCTCTTGGTGGTTACAGGGGCCTTCACTGGCCTTTACCACTGGCCATTGTAATAGAAGAGAAGAGGGTAACAGCAATCTTATATTACAGTGATGCTCAGGATTAACTACTTGGGGCAATATTGTAACGTCCTTCCCCACTACCTTTTTTTTGCCTATTCACCCAGTGGTATGAGAAGCCCAAAATGACAGTTCAGCTTCCAATTCAGGGGAACCATTATTGTGTCTTCTAGGGCAAATATTCCTTCCCTGAGTACTAAAAATCTTGAAACTAGCAGAGCTCATAGTTTCAAGAATAGAAGGAAACCTTTTTCCAGTAGGTTTCAGGTATAATAGAGGTCTGTGGTATAATCCCGCAGAGGGTAGTTTTTGCTCTTGACTCCTCAGCCAAGCACATACACCAATAACACGTTTGAACCTTAAATTCCTCTTAATATAAATGTTTAGTGGTTACACATCCAGGAATCCCTTTCTTGCGTTTGAGCCTTCTCATGTCCATTTGGCTGGGATTCCATAAGTCTTTGGACATGACAAGCTCTCTCTGGTAGCAGAGTCTTTGGCACTCTCAGCTGAATTCCCTCTGGACTTGATGAGGCCTCGTAACAGAGGCCAGAGAGAGAGACAGGTGATCTTGGCATCTCTCAGGCTGCCCTTCAGCTGCCTTTTCTCAGGTATGCATGCACCTCATAGTCTATAAAAAGAACAACTTTGGCAATATAGATCAGAAGCCTTAAAACTGCATTACCCTTTGACCCAGAAATTCTACTTTTAGTAAGCATATCATTATAAATTTCCGCAGTGATTAATATAGATGCGTGTTCCTAGTAATGTTGTTTACAGTGACAACAATCTAGAAATAATGTTTCGGTGATAGAGGAACAGTTAAATTAAATGGAACACCTTGCAGTCATTAAAAAGGACGATTTTAGTTTGATCTCTATTGAATTGGAAAGATGTTCCTTATATGCTAAGAGGGAAAAACAAATTACAAAAAACACATATATAGTATGATCCCATTAAAAAATAATTTGTGTTTACATATAGAAAAATCTAGAAAGATATACATCAAAGTTATCTTTAAGTGGTGAGATAATGGGTGATTTAATTTTTTCTCATCTTTACAATTCTTCTATCATGAATGTATATTATCTGACTTTTTAAAGGGAGGAAAAGTAAAAGGAGACTTGGAGTCAGTGTACTTGGGGTAGAATGAGGTCACTGGAGAGCCAGGCTGAGTCTGCTCCTTTGTTCTTGCAGATTGACCAAAGTGGTTCGCATAAGCCTCATCGACCTTGGCCGAGCAATTAAAGGGCAGGTTTTGATGTCCTCAGAGCTGGAGGATGTCTTCAGTAGCATGCTTGTGGGTAAAGTGCCAGCCATGTGGATGGCCAAGTCCTACCCATCACTGAAGCCCCTGGGAGGCTACGTGGCTGACCTGCTAGCCCGCTTGGCCTTCTTCCAGGTACCTTGGAGTCAGGGTAACTGGGCACCTGGCATTCTCATTCAGTCATTCAGGTGGAGAGGACGTTCTGAAATGATGGATCAGAGGCAGAGGGAGTAGGGCAGTCTCACAGCATCCTGGACTGAGCACCTACTGGAAACAGTCTTACCAGGGTTGAGGGCAGGAGGGAGACTTTGTCAAAGTCCTTGAAAAGATTATAGCCTCTAGAGGCAGGAGTGGGAACCAGAATAAATGTCACAAACTGGTGTCTCATGGGCCACAGCTCATGGGCTAGTAGATAGATTTGGTTTGGCTGCTTGGTTATTTAAAAATTTGAGCTAGCATATGAACACTGGATTGTTACGTATCAAAATACAGATGTTTGTCCTGCAAAAACAGGAAGACCTGAAACGATGGACCTGCATTCCTGCGTGGCAACTATTGCTGGAGATGAGTGGCTGTGGCTCGGTTTAGACAAGGCACACACCCTCCACTGCTACAGTCCCTACCACGCTCTACCGTATCCCTGACACCCGCCTGCACCCGCGCTTTTCTTAAAGTAGAGATATATTTCATTGTACTTTTGTTTCAAAGGGGGAGAATATAAGCTAAACTGAGAGGGCTGCCTGTTTCAAGAAAAATGAGAAAAAGCCTATTTCTTTATGGGACTTGTTGTATTACCTGCCTTTGAACAATCTTTGTTGTGTTGTTGACTTTGCATTTTTATTTCTGTGGCTCTCCAGGAATGGATTGACAACGGGCCTCCTGTGGTCTTTTGGATCTCTGGATTCTACTTTACACAGTCTTTTTTGACAGGCGTCTCTCAGAATTACGCTCGGAAATACGCCATCCCCATTGACCACATTGGATTTGAGTTTGAGGTAAGGGGCGTCTTGGGTTAGATCAACCAAAAGGGCCAACCAGAGAAAGCAGTGCTGTCCCTTTCCTTGAGTCCAAACATTTGGATCTGCTAAGGCTCAAATACTTCCGAGATGGTACAAATGAAGTATTTAGCATGACTTAAAGTAGCTCCAAAAGTTATTCCCAACAGAATCAGAGGATTCCTAAGGCTTTGTCTCTGTGTGTATAAAAAGGAATCTTTCCAGAGGAAAATTCTGCCACAGTGGTACCGAGAAAAATGAAAGCACCTTCCACATTGTTTATTCAACATGATGGACTCTTCATTTGGAAGGATGTTAATGGTCTTGTGTAGTGCTTGGCTTAAAGTCAAAGGAATGGCCAATAGTCAAGTATCACCCAGTCCATATTTGGAGAGAAAGTAGTAAGATGGACTGTTATAGAGCATTGTAGAATTTTAAATTCTATAGAAAGATCCTTTGAAATCATCTAGTCCAGAGGTCACAAACTGATTGCCCTAGGTCTTTATTTAGTTTATAAATGAACTTACCTTGATTGGCCTTTGAAGACAATGCTAAGCCAAAATTAATGCAATAAGAAAGCAAAATAACGGGAATAAACCCTGGAAAAAAGATAAAACTATCTTTTTTTTTTTTGGTATGCGGGCCTCTCACTGCTATGGCCTCTCCCGTTGCGGAGCACAGGCTCCGGACGCGCAGGCTCCGCGGCCATGGCTCACGGGCCCAGCCGCTCCGCGGCACGTGGGATCTTCCTGGACCGGGGCACGAACCCGCGTCCCCTGCGTCGGCAGGCGGACTCTCAGCCACTGCGCCACCAGGGAAGCCCCAAAACTATATTTTTTTGATGTTGAAATGATTGTATACCTAGAAATCCGAAAAACACACCTATCAGAATTAATAGAATTTGTAAGATGACTGGATACTGGTTCAATATACAAAAATCCTTTTCCTATTCTAGCAATAAATGCTTAGAAATAGAAATGGGAAAAAACATTCCATTAACAATAACAAAAAGATTAGAATTTGAATGATTTTAAATGGAGCTCGTGCTCTCTGCTTCACCATAATCCCCTCCACCCCTCTATTCTCCTACACCTAGACCATTTTCTGCATTTACCAGAAGAAATTTATCACCTCTGAATCTAAACAGTTGTATGCTGGAGCTGGCTTATACTAACTCACCAGAACCTGTTAAAGCTGGTTGTTAAACAATTGATAGGCTGAAATTGACCATGGTGGGAGTCTTTACACCACAGAAATTGACAGAAACTACAAATCAAGGTTTCACTTCTCCTGCTAGAGAACTGTTTTACCAACATGCATCTGAACCTAACCCCTCACTACAGATCGAGGTTCAGAAAGGGGAAAGATTGTGCAAGGCCACTAAGCTAGGTAACAGTTAATGTGGCCTCCTGGCTCTTACTTTAGTGCATTCTCTGTGCCTGCCATATATAAGGGCAGCATGCTAACTAGAAATCAGACCTGGCCCATGTAGCAGGCAGGAATATTATCAGAGAAGCCCCAGTGTCCTGGGAAATGCATCCTGGGAAAGGCAGACAGTAAAGCCGGTTTGTACTTTTTCAATCTCTTAATGCTGCCTCATTTAGGAAAATGGCAGGTAATGGAACTCACAGCTTCCTGTCTTCCAGGTAACCACACAAGAAACAGTCATGGAGGATAACCCAGAAGATGGGGCCTACATAAAAGGACTCTTCTTAGAAGGCGCCCGTTGGGATAGGGAAACGATGCAGATCGGGGAGTCTCTCCCCAGAATCCTCTATGACCCATTGCCCATTATTTGGCTGAAACCTGGGGAAAATGCAATGTTTCTGCATCAGAACATTTATGTGTGTCCAGTCTACAAAACAAGTGCCCGAAGAGGTATCCTCTCTACCACAGGCCACTCCACCAACTATGTCCTATCCATTGAACTCCCAACCGACAGGCCCCAGAAGCACTGGGTAAACCGAGGAGTAGCCTCACTGTGCCAGCTAGATAACTGATGGCATCTGTCTCAACACAGAAAATAAAAGGAACTTCATTCTTTTTTTTTTTTTTTTTTTTTAAAGAAGGTGTTGGGGGTAGAAGTTTAGTACTTTATTTATTTATTTTTGCTGTGTTGGGTCTTCGTTTCTGTGCGAGGGCTTTCTCTAGTTGTGGCAAGCGGGGGCCACTCTTCATCGCGGTGCGCGGGCCTCTCACTGTCGCGGCCTCTCTTGTTGCGGAGCGCAGGCTCCAGATGCGCAGGCTCGGTAGTTGTGGCTCACGGGCCTAGTTGCTCCGCGGCATGTGGGATCCTCCCAGACCAGGGCTCGAACCCGTGTCCCCTGCATTAGCAGGCGGATTCTCAACCACTGTGCCACCAGGGAAGCCCAGGAACTTCATTCTTGACTGAAATCTAGCTTTCCTTTCTTGATAGTCACATGGGATGATGATGATGATGATGATAACCGTTATATTAATGGAGCACTTGCTATGAGCCAGGTATTTTAGAGCATTCCTATAAAGTGGGTTATTATCCTTATTTTATGGCTGCAGAAACCATGATATAGAGGAAGCACTGTTTCCCAAATCAGATAGCTACGAAAATAGTGGAGCCTAGATTTGAACACAGACAGTGGGACTCTTCAACCTAGACCTTTAGTCATGTGGCTAAGCTGCCTGGTGGGTTTGTTTTTTTTTTTTTCCTATTATTTTGCCGTAACCGTCACTGATCTTTAAGTGCTTCTCTCCTAGTCTATTCACATGGGCTAACATTAGGGCTTCTTATAGGTTGAAAGATGCTTAGCCCACTTTTACTTTTTAAAGGCTCTTGATATATTTAAAATGTACTTCTCACAACAATCTTATGCGGTGTTATCGTTATCTCCATTTCAGTGATGCAGAGATGGAGGCTTAGAAAAGTAACTAGCTCAGTTTTACAGCTAGCCAGTGGTAGAACTGGGACCCCAATTCTTCTCCACTAGCCTACACAGATGGGCAGAAATTTCAGGAAGAAAGGAGACGTGAGAGAACCATTATTTGTTGCTCGCCATGGTTTGTCCCTGGGCCTTTAGATATCTTGCTTGTACCTATGTTGGATATGACTGTCTCCCCCTCTAGAGGTTCAAGGAGACTAACTTGCCTACAATTATCCAGCTCTTTCACATTGAAAAGCCAGGTTTTGAGCCAAAGTCTGTCTGGCTCTAGAACCTGTGCATTTTTCACTGCTTCACGCTACCTCCTTGCTGAGGACTTTGCTATATTGTGATGTAGAATCTTAGAAGAGATGTGTAGTTCCAACAACCATGTCCAAGAAATTTCTAGTTTATCACTGTTTTTCCCCAGGGCCAGCTGGAAGAGAATCCTGAGGGAGATAAAAATCAAATTCTTGATATATTCTCAACCAACTCTCTCTTGTGGCTCTTTGGCTCTAAATGGCTACTTCTAGGGCATTCCCTTGGTCAGTCCACAGATGAGCAAAGACATAAGGCTTTTTGGGAATCTTAATGTGTCTGGCCTGGCTTCCCTGCCTCTTCACTAGAAGAAATGTCCTGACTTGGGGTCTTTGATTTTTCTTAAATGAAGCTTCTGAGAACCACATAAACATATTCCAGAAAACTTGTTTCTTCATGGGAATGTGGAGCCAATCAAATTCTGATTGAGGACTCTGAATTCTGAGATCAGCAAATCATCTAATTGATCCTAAGTGCAAAAGGGGAGTTCTCCAAATCTTGCCTGGGGCCGATAGAGACAGTGAGGTGGAACCACTCTCTTTCAGCTCCAAGTAGGTAGCTTAAAAGCTGTTTCTCGAAGAAACATAACTTTTTACAATAGAGGAAAGACAATCAGAATTAATAGATAGCTCGAACTGCCTTATTCTCTATTATTCCAAATAGATTGCTAAGCCATGTGAGATGGAAAGACGGTCAGGATCCCAAATCCCTGAATCTTCGACTGGCTAGGTAAGTCAGATTGTAAGCTATGAGGCAGTGAGAAGGTTGCTAAGAGAACTGAATTTCTCTTAGTCATCTTAACTCCACCTTCAGCAGCAAAAGCTGAGGGAGGCAGGGACTGTTTCGTTCCTCAGGGGTCAAGGGACAGGATGTTCCTGTACGATGGATTAAATTTTTGTAACTTAAAAAATTTCCCTCAATTCAAAAGATTCCCCTAAATTTAAGGTCATTTTCTGTTGGGGTCCATGTGTTAATTAATGTCTCTCCCCCTCACCCCCAGGAGAGAGCAGTAGGTTCTTCAGGAGTCCTGGTGAATTAGAGGCTGGGGCCCTGGGGCAGAGATGGCCAGAGATCAGCTCCGTGAGAAGCTGTAGGCCCTGCCTATAAATACCTCAGCAGATGACATCAGACAAACCTTGTCACCACGCTAGTCCTTGCTCTTTAAAAATCTAGCTGTTGAGTAAATAGTTTTCAGTCCTTGTCAGCATTGGAAGAAAATTTCATTGAAAGAGGGGATGTAGGGGATACCTTTAAAATACCAAAGAAGGAGATTTTATAGGGTTGGAGAGAAAATGAAAAGAAAAAATTATAAACAAATAGGTTTCATGGAAAGTTTGGCAGGAAATTATGTTTCTGTGTAATAGAATATGCATCTTTGCAAAGGAGGCTAGGCATATAAAATTCACATTTAGGGAAGATTCCTGGCACACAGAAGGTACTTAGAGGTTAGCTAGCATTAGATGGACTTCCATTTTGGAAGAGTCTGGGTAGGAAGGATGGTTTCTAACCCCTACAGCGTAAAACAAAAATTGCATATTCAAAATCACCTTGAATTACTTAGAAAGGGACAATGATGGAGACAGCAAGTCATGTTTCACTCAGTTCAGCACAGCCAGTTTTTCCTCCAGTGTAAGAACAGGTCAGTGTTTCATTGATTGACCACCAGATAAAGCAGTTGGCTTGAGTTCACAGGCCTTATATTGCTTTAGAAATACTTACCTTTAAACATCAGAACCACCTCTTGGTAAGGAAATGCTTCCACAATGAGATCAGATAGGAGAGTGACTGATGGAATAGCAGACCGATGTCTCCTAATTGAAGCGAGGCTGGGGTATGTGCTCACCGAATGGCCATGGAGGGGCCGACATGCCTGCCAGCACATGTGCATTTCTCTCTCTCCATCAAAGGCCTATAGCTGCATTTGTGTTAAATATGTACATGCTATATCTCTACTGACACAGTAGGATATTTGCTCTCCATGTCACTGCCAAACCCTGTAATACTTACTTATCCTGAGCATGAAAAGGTATGTTCCTGCTCACAGGAACAGGTTTTGAAATTGAAATATACATATTTAAAATTAGACAATCTGTATGAATCCTAAATCTAGGTGTGGGCAGGAAGTTATCAACTGCTGCTTTTGAGGATCACAAGGCCATTCTGGAAAACAGCAGAGAGAGACCAAAATCACTAGAGATTTTTCTTTATTGGTGATTACCCAGCGCCTCTGGAGGTAAGAGGGAAGGACGCTGACATACAAATGAACTGCCATGGGAATCTCACCTGTATCCACACATGCAGGGGTGTAAGTCCTTTACGTCTTGATCTCTACTTGTCCCATTTCAGTCTGGATATAATTTGAAAGCCAGCTTAGCTCTTGTACTTCCTAATTATGTTAATGTAAAATTCTCATAACGAATGCAGTATGAGTTTCTAGTGAGCCTTTCAGATCCTAAGTGTATCCAAAGTAATTATAGGCTTTAAGATAAACTAAACATATGCATTTACCTAAGACAAGAACTTTTGTGTATGTGTATGTCTGGGGCAGAGATGGGTCTCATATAAAATTTCAGTGAAAAACCATGATTGATCCAATGATGCGCTTTTTAAGGGGAGTTTATGTGGAAACTGGAAGTGTCAAAAGACAACAAAGCACACACAAAAAACTCACTTTTAAGCAAATCTATAACTTGAAAAAAAAAAGCCTAAAAATATTCTGAGGGGTGGTATATAGTTTTATAGTAGCCATGAGAACTTCCAGCAACTGGCTAATTTCTTCATATCAGCTGGCATGTCCGGTGATCGGCACTCCCTTGAAGAGCTTTGTCACCCTTCAGTCTTCTGCCCACAGGCCTTAGTCTTGTTTCCAGATGATGCTTCAGTGAGGATATAAGGTCCATGACCTCTAGGGTTAGTGTTGTCCACTCAGGCAGCAAGATCCTGACAAACTGTAGTGATGTGTGAGCACACATCATGGGGTGAGTCCCAGTATTTTGAAGGTTTTAAGAAGATATTTGGATTTTTGCTCCTAATCAAGAAGAGCTTTGTTGTCTGGTTTACATTTAAGACCTAGTTGGCTCATCATTCTCAGAAAAAAACTTTCTTTCTGGGTTAGGAAACTTCATCATGAGACTTGAGATATACTGGTTTGGAAAATTTCCTCAATTTCTCCTGGCTTCGAAGTCCCCGGCCTCGTAGTGGGGTAAGGCCCATAGGAGGTAGATGAATCTGAAATAATAATAATAATATTAAGAATTATATTCATTGCAGCAGCTTATATTCACTGAAGATTTACTGAGTACCATGCTCTCTGCTAAGTGCTAACTCTGTACTGACTCATGATTCCTTATAGTCCTTATACACATGAATCCTCAGTATAATCTCATACAGAATTATTATTCTAATATTCACAGACGAGAAAATGGAGGTTCAGGTTAAATAACTTGCTCAAGATTATACACTAAGTGATAGAACCAGGATTTGAACCCAGATCTGTATGATTCCAAAGCTTGTGCTCTTCTTTGCCATATTTCCTGCATGGAGGAAAAAACCACAGATCACACAGTGAGATGAGAATCCAAAGAAGGTGAGGAAAAAAGTGTATACACAAAGATGTTCTTTGCATAGTGGAAAACTGGGACCAACATAAATGTCTAGTGAAAGGGTGGGTGCTGGTTAAATTATGGCATATTCTTACAATAGGATACAATGCATCCATTTTAAAAGATATCCAAAAGAGAGGAAGTAAAATAAATAGGCGATAAACAGTATGCCTAGGGTCCCATATACTTTAAGAAAATGTACGTATGTGAGTATAGAAAAAAAGACTAAAAGGATATATTACCAAATTGTTAGGCTGAGCAAATACAATATAAAATTGCTGTTTTTGTAGGTCAAGAGTAGAATATTGGCAATTTCATATGGTCCAACTCAACAGTTATAGTGGTCACTTCCACAGGGTGAGAATTTTTGACAATTTTCACTTTCTACCTTATGCATTCCTTTAATATTTGAATTTTATTCTTTCATTAACAATAAACCTGTGTTTTACAATAAGGAAAATAAAAATATTTCCATAAAAAAGGTGAAAGTCAGAAGAGAAAGCTATGTAAATGTGAGCTGGCTTTCCCTTCCATATAAGGGAAAGTTGTTCAAGTAGGAGAAATCAGGCATTCATTGACATTTTAGTCTGTTGTGATGGGCTGGTGGCCACGCAAGGGTAGCTTATTTCCAACATGCCTGCTACAGTAGCTCTAGACTTCTCAGCAAACACTAGCCCTCTTGGTACACATTCTTGGAAATAACTGGGTTGACAAGGATAAGTACACACCACGTGTTAACTGGAGTCACACTTACTGGCCTTGGATAAGGAATCTGGTAATGTAGTCCAATTTCAATCCTGGCTGTGCACTCATCTATACACTGTTTAATCAGGTCTGTGTCTGTAAGCTATTAAAAGGGAAAAAATAGGTGAGATTGTTAGCATCTTTCCAATGCTACATAAAGTATAGGTACACATTTTCTTAAACTTTTTTCAGTTCATTAGCAACTAAATTAAATATTGGTAATTTTAAAAATCAAAAGCAATTTAGCATAAAATTTCCCGTGGATTTAACTTTTAAAAATTATTGAGGTAGATAATACAAGCACATGGTAAAAATAATTCAAATAATACAAAAGGATATAATGTAAAACAAAGTCTCCCTCTTCTTCCTGTCTCCCAGTTCCCCTTCTCAGAGACAACAATTATCAGAAGTTTCTTGTTTGTTCTTCCAGGGATATTCTATGCATATATAAGTATACCTCTGTAAACTTAGCATTTCTTCTTATAAAAATGAAAGTTCTGAACCTTGCCTTTTCACTAACAACTTGAAGCTCCTTCTGTATTTACACATACAGAGCTGCCCCATTCTTTTTAACAGCTGCACAAAATTCCAACAAAAGGCTGTATTATAATTTAACCAATCTTCTACTGATGGACATTTAGGTTATTTCCAATCTTTTGCCATTATAAACAGTGGATCCCTCTAAAAATTTTTTTGGCTCACATGCAAATATATTTGAAAGATCATTTCCTAGAGAGAGAACTGCTAGGTTAAAGGGTTCATGCTTTTTTTTTTTTTTTTTGCTGTACGCGGGCCTCTCACTGTCGTGGCCTCTCCCGTTGCGGAGCACAGGCTCCGGACGCGCAGGCTCAGCGGCCATGGCTCACGGGCCCAGCCGCTCCGCGGCATGTGGGATCTTCCCGGACCGGGGCACGAACCCGTGTCCCCTGCATCGGCAGGCGGACTCTCAACCACTGCGCCACCAGGGAAGCCCGGGTTCATGCTTTTTTAATTCTCACAGATATTCCCTGTAGATTCAAATTACCCTCTAAGAGGCTGTACCAATTTACATTCCTAAGAACAATCCAGAAATTATATTCCCACCAACAATGAACAACAGTGCTTCTTCATATCCTCCCCTTGTTGATCAAGTTACTTTCAAGTAACCCAATTATCAGCAAGTGCTGTCTAGAAACCCCGAGTACGATACTGGAGAATGATCCACCTTCTATTTTGAACTGTAAACTGTCTTGCTCATTAGTGAGGAAAAGAAATGACATTTGAAATTTCAAAACAGTTAAATTGTGGCAGTCCAATTTCAAGGAAAGGAATGAAAAGTTCATTCTGAAAAACAGAAAGCCAGGTAGGAGAAGGGGAGAAACCGTTTCATTCCGAGGATGGAAAATGAGTCAACACATACATGCCTCTGCTAAGAGTTTGTAAGTGGGCCCCAAAGCAGAGCTGGGATTGCATCAGCCCCAGATGACACCCACAGTGAAGTCTGGGCCATCGTGGCTTGGAAATTCCAAGGGCATTCTGTCCTATGGTACCTCTTGGAGTAAAGTTCCAGAAACTGCAACACATAGAAAGAACCACAGCTGAGTCCCTTGGGACAGAGGCTCAGCTTTCTGACCTCTGTATTTCTCAGAAACTATTGCTCTGATGTCCACCTTGGGAGTAGATTTCCATGTTCTCATTTGCTCATTAGGATTTAGACCAATTAATGAGATACCTTTGGGTTATTATTAAGCACTTATAGCAAGTGAGGTTACAAGAGACTACTTATGTCTACATGAGGGATTAGGAAGAAAGAAGCCCCTAATAAAGATGTGGTTAAGGGGGCTGAGGGCTCCTGGGGCTCCAGCTGTCCATTTGAACAAGCTGGGTTAGAGTTCTCCAAATCAGTCATTCAGAGGCTGCCTGCATGATTCTGCCATATCCACAACTACCTATACTAATATTAAACTTTTCTTTAAATGGGCTCTCTAAGCACAGTACTTGCAAAATTATCTGATACTGTTTTCTTTCTAATACATGGTAAAACAAGTATGTATTTTATTTTATTTATTTATTTTTTTGTGGTACGCGGGCCTCTCACTGCTGTGGCCTCTCCCGCTGCGGAGCACAGGCTCCGGACGCACAGGCCCAGCGGCCATGGCTCACGGGCCTAGCTGCTCCGCGGCATGTGGGATCCTCCCGGACCGGGGCACGAACCCGTGTCCCCTGCATCAGCAGGTGGACTCTCAACCACTGCGCCACCAGGGAAGTCCCAGTATTTTATAAATTTATTTATTTTATTTATTTTTGGCTGTGTTGGGTCTCCGTTGCTGCACACGGGCTTTCTCTAGCTGCGGCAAGCAGCGGCCACTCTTCGTTCAGGCATGCAGGCTTCTCATTGTGGTGGCTTCTCTTGTTGCGGCGCACAGGCTCTAGGTACGCAGGCTTCACCACTGGCAAATACGCCACCTCCCTCTGGCTCACACCACATTGGGCCAATTCAAGCAGAGGCAAATGAAGGATTATTATTGCCTTAACTGAAAACCCAAAGGGTCTTGGGCAGTAGTTAGGTGAGTGAACCTGCAAAGGTTTACTGGGCACATACTACTATGATATCCCCAGCACCAGACTAGACACTGTGAGGTCATGGTCCCTGCCTTCAACTCTCAAGGATATTACCTTGGCAGAACAACTCTGACACAATGGTATATAATCAACAAGGGCAATGACTGCTACAGACTGCTATCTAGATTCCTATATAGCAGAGTAGCTGGCCATCATGGGGTTGGGTGAGGGCAGAGAACTTGAGGAAGACTTCCTGGAGAAGATCAACTGAATCAAAGTATTTGTAAATGCTCATTAATTTAGTGACAACCACAAGGCAGGGCCCATGAGATATACTAGAAAAGGATAAGAAACTGTCTATGTGCTCAAGGAACTGACAATCTGGTTAAGGAGACCATACCAACATAAATGAAACAAACAAGAAAAAAAAAAAGAGAATATCACCAACTAATTAGGAGTAGGTATAGCTCAGTGGTCTGCAAAATTTTTGATCATATACTTCTTTCAATAAAAAATTTCTGAGCCCTGAGAATTCCCTGGTGGTCCAGTGGTTAGGACTTGGCACTTTCACTGCTGTGGCCTGGGTTCAATCCCTGGTCAGGGAACTAAGATCCCATGAGCCACACAGTGTGGCCAAAAAAAAAAAAAAATTTCTGAGCCCCATATGTGTATTTATAAGTTTATTAAATATATTAATAATTCCATTATGAATATATATATTATAGACATTTTTAAAAGAGCGATAAAAATAAATAGAAACAGCACTTACAATATTTTACTTCTATTCCTCAAAGGACTATTTCAGGACCTTGGGGGGTACATACACTCTGATGTGGTATGCATGGTCTATGGTAAGAGCAGAAAAAGTTCACAAGCAGGTTGGTATTAAAAGCAGGGAGACTTCAGGGATTATGAGAAGGGAAGGATATTGTAGATTGAGACGGTTTCTTGTGTAGTACTACCCCAACTGTAATTTTACATTTCTATCTAACTCTGAAACATCTTTCAGGGACCCTGTCTCGGTTTTGCTCAGTTATATCCCTGATGTCTAGTCTGGTATTTGGAACATGGTAGACACTCAGCTACTTGCTGAATGAAAGAATGAGAGCAATGGGTCACAAAATAGTGGCAGGAGCTATGACAGAAATGGGAAAGCTGGGAAGTGGAGGTGTTCTTGTGGAAAGATGAGTTCTGCTTTGGGCTACTATACTTGTGGTGAGTTCCTGCAGGTGGCTGATGACAGGTCAAGATATGGGATCTGGAACCATGGTGCCTGGGCCTCTCAGTGCAGAGGGCTGACCTTCAGAGGACGCTTACAGCTGGTGGGAGTGTGTGTGAAGAAGACAGGGCAGAAAAGGAGACTGAGACGGGGTCAGAGAGGGAAAAGTAAAGAGAGTAAATTGTCAGGAAGTTTCACGAAGTGAACAGTGACAGTGCTGAATCCATGAGATCAATGAGAAAGAGGCAAGAAAAGTCAGGAGCTGAAAGCCTCCTTCCATGCTTAGGGCCAGGCAGTCTTCCTAAGGAGCTGACAGCTAGATGCTTTATGGTTTGTCGAATCAAGCCTCTTGGAATGGTTTTTGGCTCCCTGGTGTCTGGGTTCAACCAGCAAATGGAGGCACTATTTTACCCAATTTTGAGGTCCCAAAGAGCAAAGTCTCTCTGCTAGCCCAAGAGGCTTGAGTTCAAAGCCAAGTTTTGAACGGAACCCCATCTTAAACCTATTCTCTTCCCTCTGAATGGGTTTATACTTGGAGGCTCTGAATAGCTTATGAATTGAAAAAGAAACCAAATTTAACTGCGTACCTCCTGTGGGAGTGGCTGACAACAGGCACAGTGTGTGAGGAACCTATCCTACCCTGAAAATTCTCACTGGCCTGACTCAGGTCACCTGGCTCATGGGGTCTTCTGAAGATGCTGAGCCACTTACCCGCTGGACTGAGACCTGCAAAGAGTGAAGAGAGAAGCCCGGGCTGGGCTCTGCTTTTCAGTGGCTGGGCGAGCCAGCTAGGCTGTGCCTCTGCCCCTTCCTGCTCCACACTCTGTCACTCTGACCTGTGCTGCTCAGTCCTCTCAACTTTAGGACAGAAAAGAAATGAACAAGCACCACAAGAAATTGCTCTCCTCCTTGCAATCTCCAGCTAGAACCTACTTACATTTTTGTTTTTCTGAAACAGTGTTCTGGCTTCATTTAATATGTACCGTTTTTCTTTAATGGTGTCTTCCATCTGCCCTGATGCAGCCTGCCATTTCCTCGCAAGCCTGAAAATTCTGCGGTAGAGGCCAAGAACTTCTTGTCGTGTTGCCGTTGTCATCTTCCGACCCACCAAAATAGAAGAGGAAAAATTTGCATAAAAATTCAATTTGACCGTAGGCAGGGAGGCAGCTGTACATTTTTAAAAATCAAGCTCTTTAATTAGTCTAGAAATAACTGCTCTTTCTGAACAGATCTGTTTGCTAGCATTGCCAGAACGGTGTTAATTATGAATACCAGCAGTCTCCTAGATGGCCTTGTACGTCATCCCATGGTTAAAGGTTGCTCAACCTTGCTGTTTGCCATGATGGCCACTTTTATGAACATGACAAAACCAAAATGCACATTTAGTGTTCTTTAAACCAGTATATTCTTTGCCAGAATATCTTAGGAATGATGCTTTTAGTGTATATTCTGGTAAAATTACATCACTAACCTAAGTGCATAGGAGAAGCCACATTTTGAATAACTGAATTTTCTAGTTAAGTGTGAACTTGAGTTTAATGCAGGGATTGCAAACTCAAGTGCCTCTGGAGCCTGGCAGGTAACAAAATGAGGGAAACCGGCTGGGTGGGGACAGTGGCCAACTAGAGAAGATGTACCCCTTGAAAGGGGACAGTTGCTACTCTGCCCCAGCCAGCTGCTGTCACGTAGAATTGAGGGCCTAAGGGTGCTAGATTTCCTGATAGCTTAACAATAGGTGGCAGTCGAGATTTTTAAAATATGAAACTTCAGAAAAGACAGTAATTCCTTATTTTTGAAAATGTGAGTACCAAACATAAAATGAATCTGCAGGCTCAATTCCACCCAGAGTTTGTCAGGTTGCAAACTGTTTTTTAGTTCATCATAACCTTGTTGAAAATATTTCTCAAAATTGTTGGTCTACTTCCTTGTCCACATAAGAACTGTATAATAAGTACAACTGAAAATCTCTCTGATGACTGAAGATCTTGTGGCCCCTCCGGGATTTGACTGCAGGACTTCAATAGGACTGGGGGAAAAAGAGACTCCACTCTTGGAGGGCACACACAATGTAGTATCAGCATCAGGACCTGGGGAAAGGAGCAGTGACCCAACAGGAGACTGAACCAGACCTACCTGCTTGTGTTGGAGGGTCTCCTGCAGAGGTGGGGGACAGCTGTGGCTCACCCCAAGGACAAGAACATTAGCAGCGGAAGTTCTGGGAAGTACTCCTTGGCGTGAGCCCTCCCAGAGTCCACCATTAGCCCCACCAAAGAGCCTGTAGGCTCCAGTGCTGGGTCTCCTCAGGCCAAACAACCAACAGGGAGGGAACTCAGCCCCACCCATCAGCAGACAAGCAGATTAAAGTTTTACTGAGCTCTGCCCACCAGAGCAACACCCAGCTGTACCCACCACTAGTCCCTCGCATCAGGAAGATTGCACAAGCCTCTTAGATAGCCTAATCCACCAGAGGGCAGACAGCAGAAGCAAGAAGATCTGCAATCCTGCAGCCTGTGGGATGTAAACCACATTCGCAGAAATACAGACAAAATGAAAAGGCAGAGGACTATATACCAGATGAAGGAACAAGATAAAACCCCAGAAAAACAGCTAAATGAAGTGGAGATAGGCAACCTTCCAGAAAAAGAATTCAGAATAATGATAGTGAAGATGATCCAGGACCTCGGAAACAGAATGGAGGCAGAGATCGAGAAGATGCAGGAAATGTTTAACAAAGACCTAGAAGAATTAAAGAACAAACAAACAGAGATGAACATTACAATAATAAAAATTAAAATAAATAGACTAGAAGGAATCAATAGCAGAACAGCTGAGGCAGAAGAACAGATAAGTGGCCTGGAAGACAGAATGGTGGAATTCACTGCCGCAGAACCGAATAAAGAAAAACGAATTAAAAGAACTGAAGACAGCATAAGAGACCTCTGGGACAACATTAAACACACTAACATTAGCATTATAGAGGTCCCAGAAGGAAAAGAGAAAGGGAAAGGACCCGAGGAAATATTTGAAGAGATTATAGTTGAAAACTTCCCTAACACGGGAAAGGAAATAGCCACCCAAGTCCAGGAAGTGCAGAGAGTCCCATACAGGATAAACCCAAGGAGAAATATGCCGAGACACGTAATAATCAAATAGACAAAAATTAAAGAAAAATTATTAAGGGAAAAATGACAACATACAAGGGAACTCCCATAAGGTTAACAGCTCAGACGAAACTCTACAAGCCAGAAGGGAGTGGCACGATATATTTAAAGTGATGAAAGGGAAGAACATACAACCAAG
This sequence comes from Phocoena phocoena, assembly GCF_963924675.1. Lineage (NCBI taxonomy): Eukaryota > Metazoa > Chordata > Mammalia > Artiodactyla > Phocoenidae > Phocoena > Phocoena phocoena. Next base: position 22,053,475 of record NC_089233.1, read on the forward strand.
ATTACTCTACCGGCAAGGATCTCATTCAGATTCAATGGAGAAATCAAAAGCTTTACAGACAAGCAAAAGCTAAGAGAATTCAAAACCACCAAACCAGCTCTACAACAAATGCTAAAGGAACTTCTCTAAGTGGGAAACACAAGGGAAGAAAAGGACCTACAAAAAAAAACCTAAAACAATTAAGAAAGTGGTAATAGGAACATACATACCAATAATTACCTTACATGTGAATGGATTAAATGCTCCAACAAAAAGACATGGGTTGGGGCTTCCCTGGTGGCGCTGTGGTTGAGAGTCCGCCTGCCAATGCAGGGGACACGAGTTCGTGCCCCGGTCCGGGAAGATCCCATATGCCGCGGAGCGGCTAAGCCCGTGAGCCATGGCCACTGAGCCTGTGCGTCCGGAGCCTCTGCTCCGCAACGGGAGAGGCCACAACGGTGAGAGGCCCGTGTACCGCAAAAAAAAAAATAAATAAGACACAGGCTCACTGATTGGGTACAAAAAGAAGACCCATATATATGCTGTCTACAAGTGACCCACTTCAGACCTAGGGACACATACAGACTGAAAGTGAGGGGATGGAAAAATATTCCATGCAAATGGAAATCAAAAGAAAGCTGGAGTAGCAATACTCAGACAAAATAGACTTTAAAATAAAGAGTCTTACAAGAGACAAGGAAGGACACTACATAATGATCAAGGGATCAATCCAAGAAGAAGATAAAACAATTATAGATATATACGCACCCAACATCGGAACACCTCAATACGAGTGTTAACAGCCATAAAAGAGGAAATCGACAGTAACACAATAGTGGGGGGCTTTAACACCTCATTTACACCAATGGACAGATCATCCAGACAGAAAATTAATAGGGAAACAGAAGCTTTAAATGACACAATAGACCAGATAGATTTAATTGATACTTATAGGACATTCCATCCAAAAACAGCAGATTACATTTTCTTCTCAAGTGCACACGGAACATTCTCCAGGATAGATCACATTTTGGGTCACAAATCAAGTCCTGGTAAATTTAAGAAAATTGAAATCATATCAAGCATCTTTTCCGACCACAATGCTATGAGATTAGAAATAAATTACAGGGAAATAAAACGTAAAAAACACACACACGTGGAGGCTAAACAATACATTATTAAATAACCAAGAGATCATCACTGAAGAAATCATAGAGGAAATCAAAACAATGCCTAGAGACAAATGACAACGAAACACAATGATCCAAAACTTACGGGATGCAACAAAAGCAGTTCTAAGAGGAAAGTTTATAGCAGTACAATCCTACCTCAAGAAACAAGAAAAATCTCAAATAAACGATCTAACCTTACACCTAAAGGAACCAGAGAAAGTAAAACAAACAAAACCCAAAGTTAGTGGAAGGAAAGAAATTGTAAAGATCAGAGCAGAAATAAATGAAATAGAAGCAAAGAAAACAACAGCAAAGATCAATAAAACTAAAAGCTGGTTCTCTGAGAAAAAACACAAAATTGATAAACCTTTAGCCAGACTCATCAAGAAAATGAGGGAGAGGACTCAAATCAATAACATTAGAAATGAAAAAGGAGAAGTTACAATGGACAATGCAGAAATACAAAGCATCATAAGAGAGTACTACAAGCAACTCTATGCAAATAAAGTGGACAACCTGGAAGAAATGGACAAATTCTTAGAAAGGTATACCTTCCAAGACCGAACCAGGAAGAAATAGAAAAAATGAACAGACCAATCACAAGTAATGAAAATGAAACTGTGATTAGAAATCTCCCAACAAACAAAAGTCCAGGACCAGATGGCTTCACAGGTGAATTTTATCAAACATTTAGAGAAGACCTCACACCCATCCTTCTCAAACTCTTCCAAAAAATTGCAGAGGAAGGAACACTCCCAAACTCATTCTACAAGGCCACCATCACCCTGAGACCAAAACCAGTCAAAGATACTACAAAAAAAGAAAATTACAGACCAATATCACTGATGAATATAGATGCAAAAATCCTCAACAAAATGCTAGCAAACTGAATGCAACAACAATGATTAAAAGGATCATACACCATGATCAAATGGGATTTATCCCAGGGATGCAAGGATTCTTCAATACATGCAAATCAATCAATGTGATACACCATATTAACAAATTGAAGAATAAAAACCATATAATCATCTCAATAGATGCAGAAAAAGCATTTGACAAAATTCAACACCAATTCATGATAAAAGTCTCCAGAAAGTGGGCACAGAGGGAACCTATCTCAACATAATAAAGACCATATTTGACAAACCCACAGCAACCATCATTCTCAATGGTGATAAACTGAAAGCATTTCCTCTAAGATCAGAAACAAGTCAAGGATGTCCACTATTATTCAACATAGTTTTGGAAGTCCCAGCCATGGCAATAAGAGAAGAAAAAGAAATAAAAGGAATATGAATTGGTAAAGAAGTAAAACTGTCACTGTTTGCAGATGACATGATACTATACATATATAATCTTAAAGACGCCACCAGAAAACTTCTAGAGCTAATCAATGAATTTGGTAAAGTTGCATCATACAAACTTAATGCACAGAAATCTCTTGCATTCCTATATACTAACAATGAAAAATCAGAAAGAGAAATTAAGAAAACAATCCCATTCACCATTGCAACAAAAAGAATAAAACACCTAGGAATAAATCTACCTAAGGAGGCAAAAGACCTGTACTCAGGAAACTATAAGACATTGATGAAAGAAATCAAAGATGACACAAACAGATGAAGAGATATACCATGTTCTTGGACTGGAAGAATCAATATTGAGAAAATGAATATGCTACCCAAAGCAATCTAGGATTTCAATGCAATCCCTATGAAATTACCAGTGGCATTTTTTACAGAACTAGAACAAAAAAATCTTAAAATTTGTGTGGAGACACAAAAGACCCTGAATAGACAAAGGAATCTTAAGGGAAAAAAACAGAGTTGTAGGAATCAGACTCCCTGACTTCAGACTATACTACAAAGCTACAGTCATTGAGACAATATGGTACTGGCACAAAAACAGAAATATAGAACAGGAACAGGATAGAAAGCTCAGAGATAAACCCACGCACCTATGGTAAACTAATCTATGATGAAGGAGGCAAGGATATACAATGGAGAGAAGACAGTCTCTTCAATAAGTGGTGTTGGGAAAACTGGATGGCTACATGTAAAAGAATGAAATTAAAACAGTCCCTAACACCACACACAAAAATAAACTCAAAATGGATTAAAGAGTTAAATATAAGACCAGACGCTAAAAACTCTTAGAGGAAAACAGTCAGGACACTCTGACATAAATCACGGCAAGATCTTTTTTGACCCACCTCCTACAGTAATGAGAACAAAACCAAAAATAAACAAATGGGACCTAATGAAACTTAAAAGCTTTTGCACAGCAAAGGAAACTATAAACAATACAAAAAGACAACCCTCAGGATGGGAGAAAATATTTGCAAAGGATTAATCTCCAAAATATATAAACAGCTCATGCAGCTCAATATTAAAAATGCAAATAACCCAATCAAAAAATGGGCAGAAGACCTAAACAGACATTTCTCCAAAGAAGACATACAGATAGTCAACAGGCATATGAAAAGCTGCTGAACATCACTAATTATTAGGGAAATGCAAATCAAAACTATAATGAGGTATCACCTTACACTGGTTAGAATGGGCATCATCAGAAAATCTACAAACAAATGCTGGAGAGGATGTGGAGAAAAGGGAACCCTCTTGAACTGTTGGTGGGAATGTAAATTGATAACAGCCACTATGGAGAACAGTATGGAGGTTCCTTAAAAAACTAAAAATAGAATTATCATATGACCCAGCAATCCCACTACTGGGCATATACCCTGAGAAAACCATAAGTCAAAAAGAGTCATGCACCACAATGTTCACTGCAGCTCTATTTACAATAGCCAGGACATGGAAGAACCTAAGTGTCCATCAACAGATGAATGGATATGGCACATATACACAATGGAATATTACTCAGCTATAAAAAGAAACAAAATTGAACTATCTGTAGTGAGGTGGATGGACCTAGAGTCTGTCATACAGAATGAAGTAAGTTAGAAAGAGAAAGACAAATACCGTATGCTAACACATATATATGGAATCTAAAAAAAAAAAAAAAAAAGGTTCTGAAGAACGTAGGGGCAGGACAGGAATAAAGATGCAGACGTAGAGAATGGACTTGAGGACACAGGGAGGGGGAAGGGTAAGCTGGGACGAAGTGAGAGGGTGGCACTGACATATATACACTACCAAATGTAAAATAGCTAGTGGGAAGCAGCTGCATAGTACAGGGAGATCAGCTCGGTGCTTTGTGACCACCGAGAGGGGTGGGATAGGGAGGGTGGGAGGGAGACACAAGAGGGAGGGGATATGGGGATATATGTATACGTATAGCTGATTCACTGTGTTGTACAACAGAAACTAACACAACATTGTAAAGCAATTATACTCCAATAAAGATGTTAAAAAAAATAAGGCAATAAATATAATATTTCACTTTAACATTTTTCAGTAAAAATAATTGTAGTTTCTTCAAAAAAAAAACCCACTAAAAATAGAATTACCATATGACCCAACAATCCCACTACTGGGCATATACCCAGAGAAAACCATAATTCAAAAAGACACATGCACTCCAATGTTCACTGCAGCCCTATTTACAATAGCCAGGTCATGGAAGCAACCTAAATATCCATTGACAGATAAATGGATAAAGAAGATGTCGTACATATATACAATGGAATATTACTCAGCCATAAAAAGGAACGAAATTGGGTCATTTGTAGAGATGTGGATGGACCTAGAGACTGTGATATTGAGTGAAGTCAGTCAGAAAAAGAAAAACAAATGTTGTATATTAACACGTATATGTGGAATCCAGAAAAATGGTACAGATGAACCAGTTTGCAAGGCAGAAATAAAGACACATATGTAGAGAACAAACGTGGACACCAAGGGGGGAAAGCGGCAGAGGAGGGTGGTGGTGGTGGGATGAATTGGGAGATTGGGATTGACATCTATACACTAATACGTATAAAATAGATAACTAATAAGAACCTGCTGTATAAAAAAGATAAATAAAATTCAAAAAAAGAAAAAGTATGAACAGGCCAATTACCAGTAATGAAATTGAATCAGTAATTTAAAAATTCCCAGTAAACAAAAATCCAGGACCAGAGGGCTTCACAGGTGAAATCTACCAAACATTTAGAGAAGAGTTGACACCTATCCTTCTCAAACTATTCCAAAAAATTCCACAGGAAGGAACATTTCTGAACTTATTCTATGAGGCCAGCATCACCCTGATATCAAAAACAGACAAAGATATCACAAAAAAAGATAATTACAGGCCAATGTCACTGATGAATGTAGATGCAAAAATCCTCCACAAATTATTAGCAAACCAAATCCAACAAGACACCAAAAGGATCATACACCATGACTAAGTGGGATTTCAATATCTGCAAATCAGTCAATGTGATACATCATGTCGACAAATTAAAAATTAAAAATCACAGGATCATCTCAATAGATGCAGACAAAGCTTTTGACAAAATTCAACGTGCATTTGGGACTTCCCTCATGGTCCAGTGGTTAAGACTCCATGCTTCCACAGTGGAAGCATGGGGGCATGGGTTCGATCCCTGGTCAGGGAGCTAACATCCTGCATGCTGCATGGCATGGCCAAAAAAAAAAAGTGAAAAAAAAAAAATTTAACATCTATTTATGATAAAAACTCCCCAGAAAGTAAGCATAGAGGGGACATCCCTCAAAATAATAAAGGTCATATATGACAAACCTACAGGTAACATACTCAGTGATGAAAGCAGCCCACTCTCACCAATTTTTTAATTCAACATAGTTTGGGAAGTCCTAGCCACAGCAATCAGAGAAGCAAAAGAAATAAAAGGAATCCAAATTGGAAAGGAAGAAGTACAACTGTCACTGTGTGCAGATGGCATGAAACCATACATAAAAATTTCTAAAGATGCCACCAGAAAACTACTGGAGCTCATCAATAAGTTCAGTAGTGTTGTGGGATACAAAATTAATATATAGAAATCTGTTGCACTTGTCTATACTAACAACAAACTATCAGAAAGAGAAATCAAGGAAACAATCCTATTTAGCATCATATCAAAAAGAATAAACTATCTCAGAATAAACCTACCAAGGAGGTAAAAGACCTGTACTCAGAAAACTATAAGGCACTGATGAAAGAAACTGAAGAGGATGCAAACAGATGAAAAGATATACCATGTTCTTGGATTGGAAGAATTAACATTGTTAAAATGACCATACTACCCAAGGCAATCTACAGATTCAGTGCAATCCCTGTCAAAATACCAATGGCATTTTTCACAGAACTAGAACAAATAATTTTAAAATTTGTATGGAAACACAAAAGACTCTGAATAACCAAAGCATCTTCAGAAAGAACAGAGCTGGAGGCTTCATGCTCCTTGACTTCAGACTATACTACCAAGCTACAGTTATCAAAATAGCATCATATATCATTTATAAAAATAAACTCAAAATGGATTAAAGACCTAAATATAGAACTGAAAACCATAACACTTAGGAGAAATCATAGGCAGAACAGTCTTTGACATAAATCGTAGCAAGTTTTTTTTGACTTGTCTTCTAAGACAAAGGAAACAAAAGCAAAACTAAACAAATGGGACCTAAGTAAACTTATAAGCTTTTTCACAGAAAAGGAAACCATTGACAAAATGAAAAGACAACCTACTGAATCGGAGAAAATGTTTACAAATGATATGACCAATAAGGGGTTAACATGCAAAATATTTAAACAGCTCATACAACTAAACATCAAAAAAACAACCTGATTAAAAAATGGGCAGAAGACCTGAATAGACATTTTTCCAAAGAAGGCACAGACATGGCCAACAGTCACATGAAAAGATGCTCAACATCGCTAATCATCAGAGAGATGCAAATCAAAACCATGATGAGATATCACCTCACACCTGTTGGATGGCTATCATCAAAAAGAACATAAATAACAAATGTTGGCGAGGGAGAAAAGGGAACTGCTGGTGGGAATGCAACTTGGTGCAGCTACTATGGAAAACAGTATGGAGGTTCCTCAAAAAACTAAAAATAGAATTACCATATGATCCAACAATTCCACTCCTGGGGTACATACCTGAAAAAAAAACACTAATTCAAAAAGATAAGTGCACCCAGTGTTCATAGCAGCATTATTTACAACAGACAAGATAGGGAAGCAACCTAAGTGTCCATCAACAGATGAATGGATAAAGAAGATGTGATATATATATATATTATGTTGTACACCTGAAACTAATATAATGTCGTTAATCAAGTGTACCTTGATTTAAAAAAAAGGAAATTCAGAGAAGATATGAAAAAAAATCCCACTACTAGAGGATTGTGATTAGTCAAATTTAGGAGAATGAATACTGTACTGCCCTTAACAAATTACCAGGCTGGGAAGACAAGGAAGACAGATTTAGCAAGTGAGTAGCAGGACCAGGCACTGGGACACCTCATTATGAGTCCTGGGCTTTCCTCAAACAGGTCATCTGTTGAGAAGTAGGCTGCTCATTGCCCTTTGAGAACAGACCCATTTCCAACCCAAGGGGCAGGGGTAATACATGGAGACTGCATGCTTTAGGGTGGTCCTGAGCTTATGAGAATTTAGGCAGCTAAAGAAAGCAGATGGGAGCTGGAAGGAGCTGTGTTTATCTAGAAATTCTAAGTAATTGCAAGGACTTCACCTTAGAGAGACTGTCTCTTTTGAGTATGATTGCACCTCTTACTCATCCTGACCCTGGTGACCTTTCTTAAGCAATGAGGAATGAACCAAGGCTTAACCATTTGATGAAAAGCTTGAAATCACTACTTCACCCAATTCAAAAGTTAAAAGGACATACCTGATATCCATTCTGATATCCATTATACCTCATAGGAAAAAATGCTTGAAAGGAATTCATACAAACCAGAAGAGATCATCATGCATTGTGGCTATAACTGTAATGAAAACTCGCATGAATTGATGATGTTCTTCCTGGTAAGGAAACAGGTTTCTGAGTTTCTGGCTCTCCCTAAAACTCCATGGTTTCATATGAAAATACATGAGTCAGTTCCTGTGAGGAACAGAGTCTTCGACTAACCTCTATTAATGACTGCTTCACTTCCCTGTCATTAACAGATGAAACTTCCTTGACTGCATGACACTTAAGAAGGAAAGTGAAGGCGGTATGGCATATTAAAACAGCAGCAACCTTCTCCAAAGTCTGACTTTCATTTCTTTGTTTTTACTACTGTCTGAACCACAGCTTCAAACTATAACTGATCATGTACCATAAGCTGATACACACGCCCTGCAAGTATGGTATTTAAGGTAACAAGCAGAACTAACAATTGGTATTTAATAAGACCATTTTCAAAGCCCTTTAACGTTTAAGTGTTTTGAAAACTAATCCTGAAAGGAAAATAAGTGATGTCTTCCTCTCCAACATCAGGTGATCCGGACTGTGTTTCAGTCCAAAAGATTTCCACAGTCTAAAGCTGTGCTCTCCATTATGTACTATTCGCAAGTGGTTGTTACAAAGCTTGTGATTCTAGAAACAAAATCAGCCATATAAATTTTAAAAATGTTAAAAAGCTCTCTTCTTTTTGGTTTATATCTTTATTCCCAGGAAGCAACTTGTTTAGGAAACGTGACTTTTCCCTGAGGGTCTTCCTCCCTATGGTATGATGGCTTGAAACCAACATTTATTCCTCTAAAACTATCAATGACCTCTCACTATTGATGAAAGGCCGAGTCAGCCCTTCTTCTTCTTCCCTAGTCTCAGGGGTTGACCTGATGCAGTGGGGTCTGCTGGGATTCTCCCATGGTCGACATCAGGAATATGAAATTGTTTAGAGGACCACAACTGAACTTCAGTCTAACTGCCTGTGAAGTCAGTTCTTAGAGAATTTTTACAGTTAAGGTTTTCTAACTTTTATTCTGAGACTGATATTTCTTCAAATTCTGCTTTTCACTTCCTTAACCCTCAAATCCCAGAATGAGGAAAGATAAGAGATAGGAAGTGTGCCTGGGAGGAATTGTGACTGGAAACTGGGCTCTTTTCTTCAAATCGTATTTCATGCATAAACACAGTGCCAGGATAAAACTCATTACCGAGCACCTACCATGTGCAGCCTACCATTGAAAAAGGGCTGACAAATATTGCTGCTAGTACATTTTGGCTTCAGGTCATAGTCAAGTTTCCCTTAAAGCAAGTGTCCCAAAGACTGGTTGGGGAGGTAATTTTTGATGTACAAGAAAATATTTATTTTCTTAGTGTGATTCCCTTAATGTGTTTTAATAGCCCAACAAACACATGATTTAAAGTGATTTCTATTTGTAGTGATATAGAGCTACCTTTAAACATATTACGGAAACTTTTAAGCTGGTTTAAAACATAGGTAGGACTTCCCTGGTGTCCAGTGCTTAAGACTGTGCTCCCACTGCAGGGGCATGGGGTTCAATCCCTGGTCGGGGTAAGATCCGGCATGCTGCGCAGTGTGGCCAAAAAAACAAAACAAAACAAAAAAACATAGGTAAATAATAGCAGAAATTGTGATGTGGAGTCCCCAGAAACCTGAGTCTGGGAACTGTAGCTATAAGGCACCCTGCTGTGGTGTTTGTTCTGCTGAAACTTTCACTTAGAATGCCTGTCTTCTGCTGGCCACCTCAACTTGTAGACACCAGTTTATTCTCAGGCTTTTCTGGAGCACCTTTTTCTCTGCTTCTATCACATCCAGCTATTGTTCTTTTGCAGTTTCACTGTCTTTTTCTTCCCAGAGTCTCTGAATTCCTGGAGGGCAGGGACCGCATTTTGCTCATTAAAGGAATAATAATAAGGATAAGAATGATAATAATAACAGTAACAGCTACATTTATTTTGCACTTCCTCTGTGCTAGGCTTCCTAGGTACTTTACATACATATATTAACTCCCATAATCCGCACAGTTCTATAAGGTAAATACTACATTATCCTGTTTTACAAAGGAGGTACCTGATGCCAAAAGAGGTTAAGTAACTTGAGCAAGGTCACATGGCAAGGAAGAGGTGGAGCCAGGATTCAAAACCAGATAGTGTGGAGTCAGAGCCCCAACTTTTAATCACTAAATAGGCTGCTCAATCTCAGTAAATGTGGTTGAATGTCTGCTGATTGCTTTAAAGAGCTTAGCCAGTTGTGACAATGGGAACTAAATTCTATTCCCTTCCTACAAAGAGCAAAAGACCAATCTTTCTGCACCCTGATTGAATTGCAATTACCCTTTTATAAGGTTTTCCATATACCATCTGCCCCTCCCCTGCAACTGTCCTTCCTCAGTAATGATGTTACACACCAGCACCTTTAGAGGAGGCTGTGCACTTAACTGGACTGCTGTGCTCTTCTGCTCCCTGCGGCAACCCTGTCCCTGACACTCCAAAGGAGCCGACATCACATAAGAGATACCAGCACTCATTACAGTGCTACCACCCTGCAGGTCTTACTCTTTCCTCCCAAGCATCTATCCATCCATCCAACATTTATTCAGTGCCCATGTGCCAGGCTAGGCATACAGTGATAAACATGCAGCCACGGTCCCTGTCCTCCTAGAGCTTATATCCTAGTGGCAGAGGCAGATGATATACAAGAAAAATTTTTGTATATATTTTTGTATAATTTTGGTTATATGTGCTCTCAAGGAATGAAACAGTAATATATGAATGAGCAGAGGTGGGGGTTATTTTATTTTGGGTGGTCAGTGACGTTTGAGCTGAGTCTTGAATGGTGTTCAGGAACCTGTTAATGGGAAGAGTTCAGGGGAAGGTGATGCAGGAAGAAAGAACAGCAGGAACAAAGGCTATGAGGTGGGAACCAACCTCAGTGTTAATACAGTTGAGAGCCTATCGGGGAAGTGGGACCACAGGTGGACAGGATCCAGCACAGGCTGAGAGAGTAGGCCTTGGAAAGGAGTTTGATTTGTAGTCTAAGAGCAAAAGGAAGACATCGGTAGGTTTTAAGCAAGTAAGAGTATCATGGTCTGATTTACATTTTTAAAAACATGCTGGATTTCAAACTGTATCATAGATACTTGTGATTCTACCAGTCTTGCAGATGGTGAAGAGTCTTGCCTAATGCTACTTAACTGACAGGAGAACTGGGATTAAGAGCCAAAAAAGCTAAATGATTATTTCCCTGACTGAAAGCTTTTCCCTGTTTTTAGTTTGGAGTCAGTAATGGGGACTCCAAACAGGCAGTGATCAATTTCCTAGGGGGAAAAAAAAAAAACGCACCACCCACTCACTCTTCCACTTGCTGTGGAGAATGAAAATACAGTGAAAGGGTCTATATACTTGGCATGTCTAGATCTAGTTTTGCAGGAGACCTACAGGAAGATTTGCCAGGACTAGGGGCTTTATCCACTTCACCCTTTTCCCCACCTTTGGAACAGTTTCTTTCACCTTTGGAAAGAGCATCACTGCATGAACACTTAGAAGTTTAAAAGCAGAGATGAAAATTCCCTTTCCTCAGATGAAATTTATAGAAGTATGACTCTGGTCTCAGGAATGTCAAAATTCCAAATGCTGCACTCCCATGAGGCTTTGCCTTCTACTGAAGAAAAAGTGTTGCAGTACAAACAAGGGACAGAAAAGGCAAGGGAAATTAACTGACTTTCAAACCCCAGGTGGAAGGAGACTCCATTCTTTCAAGATCTGTCCTTAGGTGTAAATTTATAAAATCATAACCAATGAATATAATGTAGTCAAATTTCTCTCCCAACTACTTTATGATTTTGGGGGAGGGTGATGATGAAACTCACCCAGTGAAATCTATCGTATGTGTTCACCATGTACCAGTGGTGACCTATCCCGTGTCCTGCTGCCCTATCTTCTTAGATCTGGGACTCCTTCTTTTTGCCAAATGGAAGGCCCCAACCTATACAACTGCAATATTCTTTTTTTGCTTAACTGCTGACTCTCATCCTTTGGCTTTCATCACTTTTCACGGGGTGCCTTCTTCACACTGGGTCAGCGTCCCTGCTCTGGTGTATACCCCTATCATAATGTTCATTCTACTCTATTGTAATTTTCTGTTTGACTTATGGTTCTTCCTCCACTGTGTGTGTTTTGGGAGGGAGAGAGAGAAGCAGGTTGGGACCCTGTCTCATCCATTACACTCCTAGGCCTGGCCCAGAGTTGGAGCTTGAAATACATCTGTTAGAAGAAAAAAATTACCCACACAGAATAATCACCAGTAATTACCATTCTCATCCTGAGATATATGCAGTGGTATTTGGATCAGGTTTCGCAACAGAAGACCCTAGAGCATTAAAAATTACTAATTAACCCTCACAATGATGTTTTCAAGAGTGGTACTGTGGGTGTCAGGGTGAGAATTGAAGATTAAGTGTTATTTAGCAAGGCAGTCTTCTCACTTCCATCTAGGGCAGTATACACAGCTGTTACATAACCCTCGCTCTTAAGTTCTCTTAAGGCCACTTAGGGTTTGTCCACAGGACTGAAATGATATACTGTATTTCCAGGAAGCTTAGAATCAAACATATAGAAAAATGAGTTTTTGATATTTTTTTTCTTAAAAACAATCCTTTGGGGGAATAAGGTCCATTGCAACCAAGTGATGAGGGTTCAAAACCAACCTAAAAAATTATAATTTAAAGCTTTTGTCATTTGGAAAACCTCCAGGGAACTGAAGCATTCTTATAATGTCAAAGCAAACAGATTTTCATGCCCCAGATAGCAGAATAGAGAATGACTACTTGATTTTAGGCATTCAAAATTTTTCCACAGATGTAAAGGACAGGAGATATAATACAAACAATGAACTAATGGGCTCTGGAATGATCTGGGTTTGAATCCTGACTTCACCACATCAGGCAAGATATTAATCTTCCTGAGCCTCGGTTTCTTAAAATGGGGAAACAACAGAACCTTCTTCAAAGAGTTGTTTTAAGGATTGTTCATAATAATCCATGTAAATCACTTAGCATTGGAAGTTAACAAAGGCAAATGTTACCTGAAAAGGAGGAAATAAAGGAGGAACAGTGAGGCCTCTTTTATCTCTGCTAAACTTTGCTGCCTGCTGGCGAAATTATCGCTTTGTGGCAGTAATGGATTTTCCTAAAGCTGTTTCCCTCTGATCATTAATAATCCCTGCACAGTAAAGAGCTATTGTTCTTCAGTATGAGTAAATAACCCTGCCCGAGGCATCGCTTATCTTCAGACCACAGAGCAGACTTCTTACTGGAAATACACTGCAGGTGCCAACACCAAGGGCAGAGCAAGCTTCCCTTCCTATTTTTCTTCCTTTATCTCTTACTCCTTGCTTATCCTTCGGTGCACTTTTCTCCTAGATCTGTTATCCTTCCTTACTTTCTGATGTATTCCCGTATCCTATACAGTATCATCTTACCTAAATTGAATAACCTTCAAGCTAAACCAAGTGCCCCCATCTCCCCACCCCACACACGCCCCATGGACTTGTTTCCTGACCTGGATTCAGTGTTTGGTTACCAGAATCCAAAAGGGGAAGTGTAATGCCACACACTGTTTTGTATATCTCAGGATATGCTTGTGTGGTGTACTTAATCATACGGTGGCTATTCTCTGAAACAGCATCTTTTTACACAGAAATTGACAATGGTATGTCAGAGATACGGGTCAGGGAGGAAAGGGTATATCATATTTTTATCTAAAGGAAAATAAATTAGGTTAGGCCCCGTAACATGGGAAATCTTCAGAAGACAGGGAAAAACCAAAAATATTTATGTCTGAAAGATTTCTAAACTCTCCCAAATAAGATCATGTAAGGCACATATATTCATCCTAAATATATCAGCACAGGAGCCCACACAAGATTATACTTGTAAGGGGAACGCCAATCAGGCTCTTGTATCCAAGAGATGTACAGCAATTTGCCCCCTCAATTCAAAAGAAATGGAAGCAACTGTTTCCTTATCATCATATTTTAAGAGACAAAGACAAGGGAAGGGTCAATAAGAGGTAGTGAGAACAAGTTACCAGAAGTAGGAGGTGTGTGTTTGGAGTGTCGTGTGTATGTGCTGGCAATGGGTGAAAAGTTGGTCAATGCTTGAAGATCAACCCCAGTCATTCGTTCGTAACTACTCAGGATGTGAACCCTTCATAGGAACTAGGGAAGTCAAGAGAACACAAAACATTTAAATTAAAACATTCAAACCCCTTCTTTGTGATAATTTCCTAAGAAACTGGATTAAGAAGCAGACAAAAGGGCTCTGGTTATAACATTAGATACACCTAACCCTTGATCCAACCACCTGATATATAACCCTCACCCTGCACCGGGGGTCTCCGCCTTCACGACAGTTTCCAAGTACCCTCCACCTATTGAATAAGCAACTTTCCCCACCTGCAGAAGCACGGGAGCTCTTTACTAGACAAAGTTCCTTTAGAGTAGGAGCAATGACTGTCCATCTTTAGTGTGCAGAATGATTAGCAACCAGAATACCTTCGAGTTTCTCCAGTCCAACAATGACCAACAGAATGTTCTTCAATGATGGAAATATTCTATATCTTCGCTGTCCAACAGGGTAGCCACTGGCACTGGGCACCTGAAATACGGTTAGTACATCTGAGGAACTGCATTTAAAATTTTATTTCATTTAAATTTAAATAGCTACATGTAGCTTGTGGCTACATATGGACAGCAGAGCTCTAGACCAAAAAATTGCAAATCAAATGCCCACAGGGGTTAGGCTGGTAGAAGAAGGGAGAAGAATCTCATTGGCTCCAGCTGACTGTTGCTCTGTAGGAACCTCAAGCTGGTGTTGCCAGATTGTCTCATTTTTCAAATGAAGCTGAAAATCAGATTTTTTAATTTGGCAAGTAAATTTTAAAAAATAATTTAAATCAATCTGTGGGCCAAACTACATTTGTAGGCAATATCTGTCTTGCCAGTTTGTAATCTGTAATCTAGGCCAACCCCTAAACTCAAAGCAAAGGGTCTTATTCAAGGCCATTCTGTTGGTCAGTAGAGATGCAAGACTGAAACCCAGGCCTTCTGATTATTCTTCTGATACCCTTTGTAGAGTTTATGAAATCAACCATATCTAGTGGTGGAGGTGGCAGCAACAGCGGGGACAAATGCCCCTTTGTCAGAAGCTGTTGAAGTCCATGGTCGATATATTATAGACACAGTGTTCCTATATGTTGGGTTCATGGGCAAGGCTCTGAAATAGGAGTCAGCAGGGCACAAAGAAGAAATCGTTCACAGGGTAGTCAGACCTATAAACAATTAATAAGCAAAGTAAGGTTTGCTATAATGAACACAAATCACCTAAGCAGCAGTCCAAAAGCACTGACAGCTGGCAGAGGAAAGGAGGAAAGAGATCTGAGCCAGGCCTCTGAGGATGAGTCTTGATGATTATGAGGGTGGGTCCCATTATTCAAGGATATTACGGGGCCTCCTTCTATCTTGGAGGCTTTGTGTGTATGAAGAGTCTCCTCTGCTGGCTTTTCCTTCTCTGGATCATCTCTACATGTAAAGAGCCCCAAGGACTTTAGAGGTCTTCCTCTTTATCTGCACCCTCTTCTTAGGTGATCCAGGAATAAACTGCTACATTTATTATCTCTCAGTTTTCCCTTGACTTGTATATTTAACTTCTCAACATCTTTACTTGGACCATTAATAGACTTATCAAAACTAGTATGTTCAAAATAATAGTAGCGCCTTCCAAACTATTTTCTCTGCGGAGTCATCCTTGGTTCCTTCCTTTCCCATACACTTCACATCCAATTTGGCAGCAAGTCCTGCAAGCTCGACTTTCAGAGTACATTCCAAATTTAATTCTCTCCATTTCCACCATGAATACAACACTACTGTCACCTCCCCCTTGGCCCTACTGCAACAGCCTCCTAGCAGGTCTGACTATGTCTACTCTTCTCTATCCAGTAGCCAAGAATGATTTTCTAAAAATGTAAATCAGATCTGGTCACTCCTTCTTAAAACCCTCCATTTAAAAAACAGCTAAACCCTCACCTTGAGCTAAAAGGCTATGCTTGATCAGGCCCTGCCACTTCTCCATCACAGACCACTCTGGCTCTGGCTCTTTCCTTTCTACTGCAAGCACATGGCCTTCTCGCCATTTCCTTCCTCAGACCCCTTCCCGTTGGTTCATTTCTCCACCTAGAAAGCTCATTCCCTAGCTTCCCTCTTTTCTCGGATTTCTGTAAACCCGGCCTCCTCTGAACAGACTTATCCGATTTAGAGTGGCCCTCCCCACATCTTCTACCACTTCACCTGATACTACTACCTTTGGGGCATTTCTCACTTGCTGATATCTTACTGATTTACTTTTTAACTTTCTCCCGGACTCGAATAAAAAGTCACGGAGCAACGCCTTTGGCGGACCGAGGGATTTAAGAAGCTGGTTCTCATTATCTTAGAAAATCTCAGTATCGTGTAGGGGACTCGTCTGTGTCAACCTTCCTCAGCTAGACGCCTCTCGCCCCCGGATTTGCCCCTACTAATCTCCCATTTACATTCGGGAATCCAAAGGATTGAGAAGTCTCAGATGGACCCCAAACCAGCATTTCAGCGTTCCTAAACCAGGGCTCCCCTTCCTGGCCCTCGAGCCGCTTCCCTTAGCAAGTTGCCGAGGCCAGCGGCGGTGACACCGAGCCGCCCTCGCGAGGCTGCGGGGGCGGGGGGGGGTCACACAGGCTCGTCTCCTAGCAACGTCGCACCCCGCCCACCCCACCCCATCCCTGCCCCTGGGGAGCCAACCCCTTCCCCCAGTCTCCCGCGCCAGGAGTCAGCGTCTCCATTCTCTACACTCACGCTGCATCAGTCCAGCCTTCCCCCACCCACAGAAGCCCGGCAGCCTACCGCAGGCTGGGAGGAGGCGGCGCCGGGAGCCCAGCTGAGCTGCCGCCGACTGAGCTCTGGCAGGTCCGGTGGGCCAGGCCGTACCAAACCACCGGACGGACCTGTGGGAGCATCAGTCCCAGGTCGAGGGTAGGCTCGAGCCTTCCTTAAACTTCAAACTCTAGACCACGCTCCGCCGTACAGCCACAATATATCCAAGTTCATCCTTTCCTTATTTTCCTTTTCTCCCTTTAGTTCTCCTTTCTCCCCCCATCCCAGCCAAAAATTGGTCCAGTCCATCTCCTCCTAGCTCTCAGTCCGCGTCGTTAGGTCTTTGCCCTTACTTGGCGACGGCTTCGTACGTCTTTGCGTACGTCGTGACGCAAACTGCCACTCTTTCCCTACCCGCCCCCCTCCTATTCCGCGTCCTGGAGCGGGCGGCTTGCGGGGTTACCGGAAGTGATGATGCAGGAGGCGATGGAGAGGGCGGGGCTTCGGGGCGGCCCCCGCCGGTGGGCCGCAGATGAAGAGGAGGCGGCGGCAGTGGTGGAAGAAGAGGCGGCGGCGGCGGGGGCGGCGGCGGCGGCGGCGGCGGGGGTAGGGAGCCTGGAAACGCGAGCGGGGATGGTAGGTGTTTTGGACCCGCCGGGCCGCCGTCGTTTCCAGAAAGGGTTTGACTGGAGGAACCTCTGGAGCAGCTGTGAGTTTGAGGCGGGGGGGTTGAGGAAAAGGGGAGGCATTGGGAAATGAAGGGGCGGGGGTTGGGTACCTTCGAGAAAGGGGGGGGGTGGAAGGGGAGGAGTGGAAATCGGCGCCTTGTCTGGACTGGTCCCGCTGGAAGAGAGGAGGCTGTGAGGGGAGCCTGTGGCGTGTCAGCCGCAGGGCTCAGAAAACTTACCTACTGTCCCTCCTCCCTACCGCCAGCACCCCTCAATCCAGGGCCTGGGGTTCTGGGGGCCTGAGCTGCCCTGAAGGGAGTGCAGACTCTGGTCCTCTGCCCCTTGTAAGCGCCGTGAGGTAGGAGCCCAAGCGAGAGGTGGTGGGTGAATCTCCAGCTCCCTCCGCCCTCATTTCCCTCCCCACCCCCATCTTTCTCTTTAATCATTAACAGCCCTGGAATTAAGGGGCTCAGACCTGGAGGCCTTCCTATGCACCTTTGCTATAAACGATAACCATCTGTGCCTGAGGTAATGGGGCTGGAAGCTTTGCCTGTATCCTGTATAGGAAGTGGGACAGGGTGACAAATGTATTGTGTTTTTCCGTTACCCCCTCACCCCCCATCCTCTCCCTTGCATACCCCTCCTTTCCACTTTAGTTCTCCGTGGCTAGGTGGTAATCGTGGTGGGTTTTGTTGTTGTTTGTTTTTTTTTCTTTATTGCACTTGGTATCTTGGTTACCTCTTTTGAATTTGGTGTTCCACCTCCATCCCAGATCTTAACTGCAAGCTTTGTAATACTTCAGTTACAAGCTGTGTGTCTTTGGGAGTTGCTCTCAATGCCTGGTCGCTCCCGATTAAGATGAGCGTTTTCTTCTATGAATACTGGAATTCCAAAGCCCTTGCAAGGAT
The DNA here is from genome assembly GCF_963924675.1 of Phocoena phocoena. NCBI lineage: Eukaryota > Metazoa > Chordata > Mammalia > Artiodactyla > Phocoenidae > Phocoena > Phocoena phocoena. Next base: position 22,071,999 of record NC_089233.1, read on the forward strand.
TCCTAAATGGCATCATAGCCTAGGAATCAAGGTCTCTTGCTCTAAATACTTTGTGTGTGAGGAATTTAAATGTTGTCAACTCTTTCCAAAGTGATTTGATGTTAGGCTAATTCTGGATTTCTGTGTTTCTCTCCACCCACACTTCATGATGCACTTCGGAGAACAGAAAACCCCATATTACTTTTTTGTTTCTCCAATTGGACAATAGCTCTTTTATCTTCTCCATTTGCGTGTCTGGCACACAAGTCTTCAGTGAACACATTTGGCTTGTGCTGATTCCCATCTTATTTATTTAGCTTATTCTTTGTGTATAGGTGGTCTTAAACGAGACAATGTGATTTGCTTAGTTTTGTTTTAAGAAAGAATACAAACCAGTAACGGCTATGCAAAAATTATTTGAGAAAAAAAATTATTTGAAGAAAGCAAAGAATGATTGGAAAAGAAGGTCTCTTTGTTGATGTTCTGTTGGTTTAAGGAAAAAAAAAAAAGTAGTGCTACTTTAGCCTCTTGTAGAGATTTCAGAGTGAAGTGTAATGATTCCTAGTTTGGTGTTGATATTTTCTTTGGAAATCCTCTGTTGAGTCTGGCACTGTGTTTTCTAAAGAACTTTAAGAGATGGTGCCCAAATTTTAGGGATCCTTTGAATAGAAAGTGTCCGTAAATCCTGTTCCTCTGTAACTGAGTTTATGTGCGTATTGCTAAAAGAATTATCACAACGGGTTCCATCCTACTCATCAGGGCTTTCAAGCCTGATAAAACAGGATATTTAATGCTTTGATTGTACAAGTAACAGCATGTTTAGATGTTTCACAGAAATGCAACAAAAGAAAAAAATGACTACTGTTCTCACCTTAGCTGATTGGGAATCATTGAATAAAAAGTCCAAAATTCATTCATTCATTCAACAAACATTTATTGACCAGCTACTAATTGCTAGCCAGTATTTCTGGGCAGTGGGCATACAAAGGTGAACATAGCAGTAAGGTCCACGCTCTCATGGAGCTTACCTCGGACTGTGGGGTGAGGACAGATAAATAAGCAAATTGGACTTTGATAAGTGCTGAAGAAAATAAGAGTGTTGTGATAGAAAGTGTCTGACTGGGATTCGGTCTAGACCTTTCTGAGGAGGTGACACGTAAGCTGAGCTTTAAATAAAAAGGAGCCAGCCATGCAAAGATATGGGAGGAGCCTTCCAGGTTTAGGGACTAGCTAGTGCAGAAACTGGGCTAGAGTGAGTTTGGCAAGTTCCAGGGAGTAGGGAGAAAGGGGAGGTGGAGGAGGTTAGGGAGTAGGGAGGCAGTAATAGCAGAGTCTAGTGAGCAAAGAGGAGAGTGAGAAGAGTCTAGGTCAGAGAGGTGGAGGCCAGGCTCAGAATAGGTAGGCAAAATAAGAGGAAGAAGGAGAAGGAAATAGAAAATCATGTTCCTTTTTAATTCTGTTGCCTTTCCTAGAGTCTCACCACACGCTACTTTGAGGGTACTCTTGGACTGTTATAGGAAAAAAAAAGTCACCCTGCTGAGAGTGGGAGAGGAGGAGGCAATGGTCATCTGGGTCTTTTCTGGCAGATGAATCTCAAGCCATGTGTTAAGAATTCAGCAGAATGTTCAACTGAGAGATTGCCTTTTTCCTTACAGGATTTTGCCTTATACACTTTTAAAAATTGCATAATGAGTACCCCAAATGTGTTCTAGTATATGAATTCTCCTTTGCTTCCAGCTGTGAATTTGGGGCTGAAGTTTGGGGCAAGTGATAATAATATGCCCCTGTTGGTCTACAAAGATGACCATTAGGATCTAAGTTTGAAGTTATTTTTTGTAGGGAGGCGGGTTTTATGTTGCAATATTTCCACGCTTCTCTGATCCACCTGATGACTAATAACACTCAGCTGAGGTGTAGGTTGGTGCTAAAAGTTTACATTTATCCAATGTAATCCACACTCAGTGGATTACATTAGATAAATGACCATTGTGGGCATAATCCCACTCTGTGGACATCTTTGGGCTGGCATGTAACCAAGTGATGTAACCTACTTTTGCCTTCTGTTGGGGCCATTCATCTCCAGCAGTCAGCTGCTTTTCAGCCTCACCTTGACCAGATTGTCCACTTGAGAGGCCCAATCAGGACTCCTTTTTGATTTGGCCCTCTTGAGCCATGACACAGTGGGCCAACAGAAAGAATATGCTGTTTTCTTCTTTTGAACACCACAACAGTGACTAGTGTGTTCTTTGAGTGAATTGGCCCTTTGAGCCAGGCAGTTGAGAGACTTAAAATATTGCTGAGGCTATTTGTAGTAAAGTTAGTATCAGAAATGCTAAGTAAAACCTTTTAGTGTTTGGGAAAAATGAATCAGAAATTTTGGACTTGTCACCTATTTTAGGTTCTAGTAATTTACTAGCATGGGTAGATAGATTATCAAAAATAACTTGAATAGTTTCCTGGGCAGTCCTGGGGTAATGAAGGGGATGGAGTTGAGCCTGTACTGACTTACTGAATCCCAACTTGAGTGCAAATAGGAAGTCTTTTAGTTAGCAAGCAAGTGAACAGCTAGGACCAGGCAAACAATAGACTCCACCCTTTATACTGCAGAGTAACTGTAAGAAACTGAGAATTGAAAATATATATATATAATATATATATGGTTTTGGCCTAGGTTGAAGAATTTTGGCCTCTGTATCCTAATGCTGGATTTTAAATGCTGTTATTAAGCTGTCCACTGTTCATCTTCATTTTAACAGTTATTATAACTCACATATGAAACTATCCTGTAGGCTGAAATTTCATCAGCCAGTTTGGAGACTGGTGGCTCTTTTCTAATTTGTGAAAGGGGCGGATGGGCAGGAGGGGACTTGAATATAGGGAGAAGCCATCGACTCCTACATTGGCCACTAATTGTGTTTGGGGAAAGAATCCACAAATCTAAATGAATTTAGATTCTCAGAGCTGAACTGGCCTTTTATTTATTTATTTAATTTTAAAAATATTCATCTATTTATTTGGTTGCACCAGATGGGCTCCTTTGTTATGGCACGCGGGCTCCTTCGTTGCAGCATGCGAGCTCTTAGTTGTCGCACACATGTGAGATCTAGTTCCCTAATCAGGGAATTGAACCCGGGCCCCCTGCATTGGGAGCATGGCATCTTAACCACTGCGCCACCAGGGAAGTCCCCTGAACTGGCCTTTTAATCTAGGGTACTAGTGGATTTGTTTCTCAAACTCCCAGGGCTTTTGGACAAACTCTTCTTAAAGAAGAGTTGATTCCACTTACTTTTGGAGTTGTGGGTGTTATGCATTGCATTAGATGACTTAAAATTAATCTTATTTTGCTACTGTTTTGATATCTTTACGGTAAGGACAGTTAATTGTACACTGGCTGCCAGTTGTTTTAAGATGAAGATGTGGTAACTCAGATTGAAACAATGGTAATTTTGTGGTGACTCCTATTTCCCCAGTTCTTGATAACTTACAGTTACCTCTTTGTGTCTATTTACAGATGTTGATACCAGTGAACCAGGATCAATTCTCCCTAAATGTTGGAACAGTGTTCTGAAGCTCTCTGCACAATGGACCAGGGTGTTTTATTGAGTTAGTGTCTTTCAATTAAAATCTAGTTTTACTAGTTCTTGTATCTGTTTTTCTAGGTGAATGATTAGTGAATGATTACAAATAAGAACTTAACGTATTAATTTAGTGGAAGTGGCTCAAACTCTAATTCTTTGAAGTTGTGATATGTAGAAAGGAGAAAATGGGAGGAGGGAAATGCCAAATCCTCTTCTTTAAGATGTGTGCAAATGAAACTATTTAAATACCATACATCAGAGTAGGGAAGCTCAGTCAAGGAATCTTGAGGTGGTAATTAGCCCTTGTAGCAAAGTAAGCCATCTATGGCCAGTGCCCTGATACCAACCTGATTACACGAAAAAGTAGGCATCATGTTGACGACTCCTGACTTCCCGATGGCTTGTCCTTGCTCAGGAGTGTCCTTTGACCCGTGCTGTGTTGGTGGGTTTCAGGCTGAATTGCATCGTGGAAGCTTAGGTTGCATAGTGCTGGGAAGCATAATCCATGTTCCTGTTCTCCCTGCTCTGCTGGAGGGCTCAGCCTCAGGACCTGGGGACTGGAAATAATTCTGTCACTGAGGCCTGGAGATCCAGACCGGATATATGATGACTGATCAAGGATCTTGGATAGCATCACTGCATAGGGTAGGACTTCTCATTTTTGCCCTAATCTCTGCTGGTCAGTCTAGGACACAGTGTGTTGGAAAAACTTGCTTTCCTTATTTTAGTAGTAGATTGCTTCCACCATATCAAGACCGCAGGGCTTGGTTATAGCTTTTAGCTCTCATTGGTTGATGAAGGGTTTGGATTCTGCAGTGTTTGCCTAAAGTGGGTTGGTGTGTGACCTGTAATTTTGATTCTGAATAAGACTCAAGTCATAGCATTTACTATATTGAATGCATTTAATTCTTTCTCCAGTTAAGGAAGAAGCAGGAAAAAGATCCTCAAAGAACCTTAGAATATCTGGCATGATAGTCTTTTAAACTGGGCTATGCGGAGCCCTCTCAGGGATCATTTCTGGCGTATGCCCCCTCATCTCACTGTCTTCCTTCTACTTCACTGCCCCCCCCCCCCACCATGCTTCACTCTGCAGAAGGTACCTTGATATTCTGTTCTATTGGGTTTCCCCGTTCGATTTCAGTCAAAATGTTTTGAGGCTGAAAACAGATCAAAAAGCAGTAGGTAAATGGAAATCTAGAAAGGTTAGTAAACTTGCTTAAAGTTACAGAGCAAGGTACTGGCAGCTACAGGACTAGAATAGGACTTTCTCTGCACTAATTTTGTTTTCTCATTTACTACATTGCCTCAAATATGACATTGTAGGCACTCAATGGAGTTTGAGTTTAATTGAATCCTTGGTGTTTGGTCTTTTATATTACTGGCTCTTTACTCAAACATTTTGTCACACACTACTGTTCTTTCAGAGAAAAATCGTTATAACCAGTTTTGAAACATATGTGAAGTTATTGATGGTAATAGTACTAGTAAGTAGCTGGCCTTTCCTCCTCAGAATATTTCTGAAACTGATGATAGTACTTTCAAACAGAAGTGGAGGCTTTATCACTCTAAGTTCTTAAGATAAGCTAGTGGCATGCTGTCCAGAATGCCTGTGCAAAATGCTGACCTCGGGCTTCCCTGGTGGCACAGTGGTTGAGAGTCCGCCTGCAGATGCAGGGGACGCAGGTTCATGCCCCGGTCCGGGAGGATCCCACATGCCGCGGAGCGGCTGGGCCTGTGAGCCATGGCTGCTGAGCCTGCGCGTCCGGAGCCTGTGCTCCGCACCGGGAGAGGCCACAACAGTGAGAGGCCCACATACTGCAAAAAAAAAAAAAAAAAAGTGCTGACCTGAATATTCCCATTTCCAGTGCCCTGCCCTGGAATCTGAAAAGGAAAATCCAGGTATACCCACTGACAGAAAAGCTTTAGAATGGCTCTGTGGAAATAACTACAATCACCATATTCTTTTTTCTAAAAAATCTGTGAAGCAAATTTGTTTTCAGTTAAGCATTTACTTTATATCTACTTGATGACTACCTAGTGGCTCCTCTTTAAATAGGAAGGGAAGGCGAGGAATACCACTGCAGTGAGGGTGCTGGGACCCTGGCAGCATGGGTTCTAGGTGGCAGGATTGTGGACATGCTAGAAGTTCCAGGTCCTCAAAGGAGGCATTTTCCCCAGTTGTAGTGATATTTTCTTTATTCTAAGTGAGTGTAATTCAAAAGTGAGGAGTGATGTGTAGTGAATGTTCTGTGTTCATTTTAAAGAATGTTTCTGTGGTTCTTTTTTTCCTAGTAAATTAGTTTATCTTTGAAATAACTAGTCACTTGTCTAGTCATTTACTCAAAACAGTTGGTTATAGCTGATGTCTATGGTAGGAGAATTTTGCTTGGGGGTTTACTAACATTTTATGAAAGAGAAAAGTCTAAAGACCTTCCTAGAGACATTTAGATAGGCGGGTTCCATTGTGGGGAGGAGAACACGTAAGGGAGCCGGCCTTTGTGGGGCAGGGTGGTGGTGGTGATATTGTGGGCTGTGTGTACAGGGTGAAGAGAAATGCCCATTGATGGTCCAGCTGGGGAAGGGTGGAAATTGCTGACAGTGGCACTTGATGGGGGAAGAGTGGGTCAGGAAGGAGCAGGCCCACAAGATTGCCCAGTGCCAGGGAACACCATTCACAGGGAGGGGGATGGGGACCTATGGAGTTGAGTAATTCATTGGCCCTGACCAGGACCCTGACCACAGTACTCTCTCCCCCGACTGGAAAATGTATTCCTGATGGGGAGGGTTGAGTGCAGGGATGCAGTATCCGGTTTGACGAGATTGATCTTCAAGATTGACTAGTTGGTCATGATTGACTGCTTATGGAGTACTGGCCTAACTTTTTTGAGATCTCTCTTTTGACTTTTGCTTTCGACAAATAAGAAGTTGGTAAACAAGAGGGAATGTAATGTCCCTGGGTCTGTTAGAGTTTGAGTTAAAGTACATAATACTAGGTGGTGGTGATTGTCATTTAACAATGTCTGTTATCCAAAGGGAACAGTCACATATAAACTATTGAGGTAATTCATGATTCTCTTACAGGGACTATAATAAATGGGAAATAAATCACAACTAAAATGATTAATTGAAGAAAATACATTTTGACTCCATATTTCTACAACATTCCCTGGTCTCTTTAGCAGGTCAAATTAATTCTTTAGTCATTTATAAGAAATTTTATTCTACCAGATCTGACAGAAGGCCAAATTTCCTTCTAGTGCTGAAAACAGCAAGCACTACTCTGAATTGGTGACAGCTATAGATTTAATGATTAGATCAGGTACGGAGGTGGCTTGTAAGCATCAGTTAAGTTGGTTGTAATGTGGACCTCTTTTTCTGAGGTTAATTATGTCATTCCTGCAACAATTCTCTGACATCACTGAGTGTCCAACAATTCACTTCTGACACAAACTGCCTGGAGTTTGTGCAGACCCCATAGGCTAATGACTCAGTCTCACAAGATTGCCCCACTTCAGGTGCCAGCCCCAAGTATCAGGTCTCAAGTTACCTACCTGCACTTCTGCCTGGCAGAGTACAAATTTCCCACGACCACCCTCCCCCAGGTTCGATAATTTGCTAGAACATACGACTCATAGAGCTGATAAACCATGATATTTATGAATACAGTTTCATTATAAAGGTTATAACTCAGGAACAGCCAAATGGAAGAGATGTATAGGGCAAGATTTGAATTGGGGGCACAGAGCTTCCGTGTCCCCTCTGAGCATGCCAGCCTCCCAGCACATCAGTGTGTTCACCAACCCTGAAGCTCCCCTAGCCTTGTTTCAATTTCAATTGAGGTTCCTTTGTGTAGGCAAAATTGATTAAAGCATTGGCCTTTGGTGATGAAACTTCAGCTACCCTTCCCTTCTTTATGGGCTGGAGGTGGGCCTGAAAGTTCCAGTCATGTGCCTGGTCTTTCTAGCATCTCTCTTAAAACTATCAAAAGGGCCCACCCTGAGTCACCTCTTAGCATAAACTCAGATGTGGTCCAAACCCTGCTCCTTATGATAAACAAAGGAGCCTATCAGTAAGGAAATTCCAAGGGTTTTAGGAGCTCTGGTAGGAACTGGGGACAAAGACCAAATATATTTTTTATTACATCACATTAATACTCCAGTTTTACATCCCATAAGTAGGAATAAGGTTACCTAAAGTTGATTTAGATGATAAGTAACAATATGCATTTACTGTTAATTTGATGGAGGTTTTTTTGGGGGGTGTGTCAAGAGTGCAAATTGCATAGCTTCAGATTACAAGGAGCAAACTCTTCCCTCAATCAGTATGAAATGGCACTCCTAGAATGTGTTCTATATTCTTGAATTTATCAGGTGCACTACCTCTACAGCTCCCTAATGCAAGAAAGGAGCTTACTTATAGGAAATCAGATATACAGAAATCACGTTTCCTTTCAGTGTGACTTCAAAGATTCAGGTGTTCATAGTGCGCTGGTTAAGAGCTTCAGCCTGGAGTCTGGGTTTGCATTTGAACTTTACCATCGGCTTGCCACTTGACCTTGGATGAGCCACTTAACATCTCTAAGCCTTGTTTCCTTCATGTATTAAGTGAGGATAATAACAGTAAGTAGTTGTGAGGAGTCAGTAAGACAGTACATTTGCAGGACATGGCACATTGCCTGGCATATAGATAAACATTTAATAACATTAGTTATTATTAGCTACATGCATATATAGCTAAGCTGACAGGGATTGGCAGCTCCCAAAGGGCCAGGAACTATATCATTTTACCTTCTCTCATATGGGAAGTATAGGACAGTGTATAAAACATTGCTAGGCACACAGTAGACACAAGTTATCTATCACTTGAAAATAAAACCTGCTCTGGGTATCTGGGAAATACAGGAGTAACTCTGTAATGGAAACTTCCAGCCTGTTTCCAAAGCTGACCTAAAACCCAGAGATGGAAAATCTTCCTCTGAAACCATATAGAGCATGCATGAATCTAGCAACGGGGTCAGGGGCTCAGTGGCTAGAATATTGTTGGATCAAAAAATGGGAAACTGGGCTTCCCTGGTGGCGCAGTGGTTGAGAGTCCGCCTGCTGATGCAGGGGACGCGGGTTCGTGCCCCATTCTGGGAAGATCCCACATGCTGCGGAGCAGAGCGGCTGGGCCCATGAGCCATGGCCGCTGAGCCTGCGCGTCCGGAGCCTGTGCTCCGCAACGGGAGAGGCCACAACAGTGAGAGGCCCGCGTACCGCAAAAAAAAAAGAAAATGGGAAACTGATCCAGGAGACATTTTTGTCATTGGCAGTATGCCTTGACGTTCAATGAGTTGGGCAAAACCGCATGAGACTTTGGGGAGGAAACAACAGATTTATTTCAGTCGGTCCAGACAATCTTTGAGAGTCAGCTGGCAAGTATCATGTTATATGTGTTGCTTCTCGGAGAAAATGAAAACCCCGGATCCACTGGCAAAGGGCTTACCAACTGCTTGAGGTTCACTTCTTGGGGAAGTCCCCGAAGGCCAGGTCTAATTCTCCTTGTAGCTTACCCATCTGGAGATTCTATTCTAGTGGACCACCATTGGACTAAGTACTAGATTCTAGTCTAGACTCTGCCACCAGTTCTATGTGTCCTTGGGCAAGCTATAGCCCCTCTTTGAGTGTTTCCTTAGCTGCGACAAAGGATTTGGGACTAAATCACTTTCCCAAAGTGTGGCTTTGGTTACATTCTTAGTATATGTGCTGCTGAAATGAGCATGCAAGGGTGTGTTTTTTATACTATTGATGGTACGTGAGATGATTTTTGCTGGATGAATACTTTTCGCTTATTCTGTATTTTAATGTGTATTAATGAAAACATAACTAGCATATTAGACCTATGACTTCATGGATGATGTCGCTTAGGGTGATATTTAAAGTGGATGTGATTTTTTTTTTTAAGCTTTTAAGAAAAATCTTAGGGGAACAGTAGTTGGGATGGTAAATGGATATGTAAGATCATAAAGGTTGTGTAGGAATGGCTGAAGTTTATAAGTTCTGAGACTCTAATTCTAGTGCAGTGATGTGGCACCTTCATGAAGACTTTGTGGTGATGGACACAATAGGACAGGTCCAAATTTGAGTGACTTTAAAAACTTGCCTAACTCAAGCAAATTGACAGATTTATATTTGTGCGTTCATGGTGAAAATGCCCATAAGTTGGTTGTGTAGAGTTTAAATTATCGTAGACATTAGTGGGGGTGGCTTTTCTTAAATAATAAAAAATGAATAATGTTGCTTCCTCTTTCACTTTTAGGAATTTCCTCGAAATCTGGATTGATCTTTAGTTCCTTTCACTCTTTGCTGTTGGAACTCCCCATTGTAGGAGTTAGGGGTTCCACTTGTTCGTTGGGAAGGGAGAAAAGGCCATCCCTGTCTCTTGAACACATGCCTGTGCATGTGTTCTAGGCTCTGGAAGGCCGAGACTCTGTCGCATTCTAATGATCTATACGTTACTTCTTGCTGTTAGCTACTTTAAAGGTGCAGTGTGATGTGTGCCCTAAAATGAAGATAAACTCTGAGGCAAGGTTTATTTAAAATTTCATTTCACTTTTTGTTGTATTGGTCATAACTCAGTGTACTGGGGGTCTTGAGAAGTAAAATGAGCAGTGGTAGAAATGAAATAAACTTGTGGGAGGTACTTTCTTTTTAAGCAAAAACCCAGAATAAGAATGAAATCTTGATTGCATAATAGGAGCCAAGAAAGCTGCTTTCAGATGTAGTCTATGGTTCCTTGAGTTTTTTTCTTTTTTTTTTTTTAAGCCTTAATTACCTGTGTTCCCTTGACACTTTCTGTGTATATTAACGCTGTCATCTTTCATTATCTACATTTGGTTGTTAGCCTCTGTTCTGCAAGTGATTTTGTCCTATAGTTACCTCAACGTAAAGGGCCATGCATCTGGTATAGCTCCTTGTCATAAACTATTGAATGTTTCAAATTGTAGTTTTTAAAAATTGCTATAAAGATGGTTCCAAGTCTGTTATCTTTCTGTGTTATCTAGTCAAGTTTAGGTTAAAAAAGAACAAAATGGTGACAGTGATGTAACCCAAGATTTTTTTTCTCCTTCATTTTTTTTCCTTCTTCATTTATTTAATACAAAGTTTCGACATGATTTCATGATGAGAAACTCGTAAGATGTTTCCCGATTGAGGTGGCATCTAATGTTCCAAGCCAGAAACTCTCAAACTTTGTAAATTTGGTTTTGTCATTCATACTATCTTCTCTCCTGAGAAGTAGTGACCTGTGTTATTTGGCACATTGGAAAAGGGAAAAAGACTGTACTCAGGGCTATGTTTTACAGGATTAAAAATCTCTTTTCTTACTAAAATCTGTTTCATGACATGCATGACATTCATCCTTTGCACAGATTCACAAGACCCACCTTACTAAAGGTAGACGTCAGGTTTCTGACAGAGTCCATTTCCCTTGGTGCAGAGGCTGGTCATTATTTATAGATAATTGCTAATGAGTGTGGAGATATTCTGAAAGGGGATATGCAGGGGTTGTGACATTTACCTTTGGTCTATAGACTAGGATTTGCAGACCTAGAGTGAGGTTGTTTAATACCTTCTCTTCTTGGGAAATTGCCATTGGATCAATGAGTCTTGGTTAAGATTTCTTGAGGGCAGCTGAATAGTTGGGCTTTTAAAGGTGAAAGCCACATAAAAAACTATTCTTTCCCAATCATACAAATAATTATCTCCGTGGTAGTATAATCCCCATAGAAGTATAAGCATTCAAGACCATACATTTAAAAAGATAAATATAATTTTGAGTCAGAATGAAAGATGTGCAAACATAGTGGTAGAGTTCAGACCATTCTTACATGTTTTTCAGACCATTCTTACATGTTTCCAGCACCACTTTGGTTTTCTTATGGTAGACTCACCTTTTAATTCATCTGGAGTCTTTTCACCTCTAAAGTAAAGCCCTTTTAGGATGCTGGAAACTTGAACTTTCATGGTTACCTTCAAGTCAAAAAAAAAGGTGTACTCGAAGACTTTCTTTAACTCTTGACTTTAAACCTCCCTGTCAAAGACCGGAATTGCTTAATTTATCAGAACATTTGCTTTTCTAAGTTTCCAGCTCACAACCATTCTGTGGCGTAGCAGAAAGAGATAATAAAAAGTTAAGCAACAGGTAAAAATCTTTTCCTGTAGCCTTTTCCCCATTTGGAAGCAGTTTTTCCTTCCCTCTGAGCAGTTTGGCCTAAGCTCCTCCTTTTTCTGATTTGAAGCTTTACTATTTGCATACAATGTTTAAATTGACTCACTCAACACCAAGTTCTGGACATCTCCAAGTATTTAGTACTTTTGACTCAGGCTGCTTAAGCAAAAGATTACAATAGAGGCTTAACAGGACAAAACCTTTATTTTTTTTATTTTTATTTTTTTTTAGGACAAAACCTTTAAAAACACACTTTAATGGTACTCAAGGTTTCCAAACAGATACAAACTATTTTCTAAGAAGAACCAGACTACGTAGTTTTCAAGTTAGGCATATGAGCAAGGAACCAGCTTTCCCAGATGGAATGTGGGTCATTCACAGAGAACTTCTGAAACTCAAAACTTGTCTTCTAGATCTTGGCCTCCAAACTTGATTCTCTCATCACTGACTTCAAAGTGAAGTATGTGTAATCTGAATTTTTCTTAAGGGCGAACTCTAGGATTGGATGCATGGTGCTTCAGGAAAAATAAATATGTTTATATGTTGCCAGTTTTTCATTCCAGTAAATTTGAGTGCCTCTTGTGGACCTTGTTCTTAAGGACCTTATGGTATGAAAACAGATAGAACAACAAATAGAAAATGTTGTGAAACCTGTGCCCAAAATGTTAGTGCTATAAATGAAGGTGTGAAGGGACAAAGAGGGTCTAGGTCAACTTGAAGGAGTCAGGAGAGGAGTCCTGTGAGAAGTAAAATCTGACCTGGGCTCAAAAGACCAAGACTAGAGAGAGGAAGCATTCCAAGCACAGGTAACAGTATGTGTAAAACTACAGAGGCATGAGAGGCCATGGCATCTTGGGGAATGGCACGTGTTTCAGTATGCCTGAGGGATGTGGAATGAGAGCGGGAGAATGACAGTAATTGAGGCCAAATTCAGAAGAGCCTTGTATGCCTTATTAAATTTGGATTTTATTTTGTGGATGAAGGGGAGCTATTAAATAATTTTGAGTTGGGACGTGGCATATTCACACGGGCTATAAGTGTGTTAAAAAGATCAATCCAGTGGCAGTGTGGAAGACACTGGAGGGAGCAATCCCAGAAGTAGGTAAACTGTGAGAATACTGCAGTAAAGGTGGCAGGGGGCTGAACTGTAAAATTAGGGAGTTAGAATTTACAAAGTTTGGCATAATCTGATGAAAGTTTACTGCTTGCATGTCCCACATGGGTTTTAGGCTCAAGGGTGCTCTGCTTCATACAGTCCCTCAGGGACCCAAGCTGATAGGGGTTCCACTGTCGTGTGCTGTATCGTGTGCTGAACTGTCTTGGTAACCATGGCAAGGGAAGAGATGGCTGGGATGTCATATGCCAGCTCTGTGCTTGGGCTGGGAAATAAGTATCACATCTGTCTACAGCTCACTGTGTCATTTCTGCCTACAGCTGTTTGGCCAGAAATAGATATATTTCCCCATCTAACTGAAGAGGCTGGGAAACTCAGGGAGCTGATGGAATGTTGGCTGAGCTTCTCTGTCTGTGCTACAGTGTAGGGACTTGAGTAAGGTACTTTATTTCTGAGCTTATTTCCTCTTCTGTAAAATAGGAATATCAAGAGTACCAGCCTCAGTCCCAGAGACTCTTTTAGGAGGATCCCTAAGACACTTTCACAGGATCTGGAAGATCAAATTCTCTTCTTAATAATACTAACAACATTTGTCCTTTATACTTTCATTCTCCCATGAGTTTTATAGAGGCTATATGACATGTTGTATCACAAAAGATTGAATGGAGAAGCATATATGGGAAATGAGCCGTCTTCTTTCAAGCCAGACCTTAGGGACATTTGCAAAAGTGTAAAACAGTGTCACTCTTCTCATTAAGTTTTTGGAAATACAGTTCTTTTTCATAAAAATGTTGTTTATGTTAACATGCCATGGTTTATTATTGATATTTTATTTATTTATATTTTTTAGAGGCTATTTTTTTTTTCCATACGGACTTTCTCTTTTCCTAAGTCTTCAATATTTAATTCTTTGTACTATACATACTTCGATAACCTTGCTTAAAATGCATACATATGTCATATGGTAACACGTGGTGTGTATTTTTTAATTTAATTTTTTTAAGATTTTTTTTTTTATGTGGACCATTTTTAAAGTCTTTATTGAATTTGTTACAATATTGCTTCTGTTTTGGTTTTTTGGCCAAGAGGCATGTGGGATCTTAGCTCCCTGACCAGGGATCAAACCCATACCCCCTGCGTTGGAAGGTGAAGTCTTAACCACTGGACTGCCAGGGAAGTCCCCAGTTTTTATTTTATATTGGAGTATAGTTGATTAACAATGTTGTATTAATTTCAGGTGTACAGCAAAGTGATTATACATATACATGTATCCTTTTTCTAATTCTTTTCCCATTTAGGTTATTACAGAGTTCCCTGTGCTATACAGTAGGTCCTTGTTGGTTATCTATTTTAAACATAGCAGTGTGTATATTATTGATATTTTAAATGAAGTAATGCAATTTTTTTTTTTTTTTTTTTTTTTGCGGTACACGGTCTCTCACTGTTGTGGCCTCTCCCGTTGCGGAGCACAGGCTCCGGACGCGCAGGCTCAGCGGCCATGGCTCACGGGCCCAGCCGCTCCGTGGCATGTGGGATCCTCCCGGACCGGGGCACGGACCCGTGTCTCCTGCATCAGCAGGCGGACTCTCAACCACTGCGCCACCAGGGAAGCCCAATTAATACAATATTTTTAAATTTCTCAGTTTAAAAAAGTACCAACCTCCTAGGGTAGTTGTAGGGATTAACTGCTGTCACGACTATAAAATGCCTAGCATTGTGTCTGGCACAATAAATATATTGGAGGGAACCTTTAAGTTTGATCTTGAGCTTTTCTTACTATGGGTCATATCTAATTAGTGGATTATAACCAACAATTAAAAACCAAATAAAAAAAGAAATAGCATAAATCAGAGTTCATCATTGAAGTGAGAGTAAATACTGCTTAATGAGTGGTATGTGTGTGTATATACATGTGCATTTGGTCAGGATGTAACGTGTTTCTTACTGAAGGTCGCAGTTCAAGTTGGAAAGACAGTGGTCTAGTTCAAGCTCTCATTTTGCAGTGTCTGAAAGACTTAGGCATACTAAACAAAAGATGACTCTACTGTAGTGTGCTTTTTTGAAAGAGGCAGTTTAAACTCCGTATTTTTCAAAAGTGGGCTTGAGAAGCATTATCCCTAATTTTGAGAAAGAGTAGAACATGGTTTGAATTTAGAAAGTGTTTATTAGATGCAAGTTAGCCCTTTTCCCGCTGCCATATACACTTCCTGCCTTCTTGGAACTTTAATCCAAGATGCGGTCACTAAAACAGTAACATCTTTTCTGTGCTTGTCATTTCTGACTATATGCTTGAGAGCCATGAATGTTTATGTTCCATAGGAATAAATAATGTACAATGCATCCAAGTCTTGAATGCATAGTAGAAATAATTGTCTATTATACTAGAATGTCATCATAGACAATAAAAAAAATTCAGTCAGAAGAACTTACTGAGGAAGGAGTTAATGAAATATTTTCCTTTCTTTTTTTTTTATTTTTATTTTTTTTGGCCTGGAAGAAACAAGTATCAAAGTTGTATTTAAGATTGTTAAGTGACTTCTCGTAATGAGTAGTGATGTCAGCAAACTGATGTACAGTGAGCAACACGCTGTGTCTTTTTTGGAGCAGTGGTGGATAGTTAACGCTTTCATTTTGATAAGCCCATTGGTGACACTGAGTAGTACCCTGGGTGAATAGGAGTTAATACTGGCTGCCTGGCAGAAGTAGATTTGTTATATAATTTATGGTACCCAGAAGCCCTTTGGGGAGGTCTTTATTACTATCCTGACAGTATCCATCTAGGCCTGAAGATTAATTTTTGTTGTTCTCATCTAGTTCTACCAGGCTAATTCTCATAACTGAAAGGGTAGCAACTTGCTGTTAAATGCTGGCACTTGGCTTTTGCTTTTGACACAAAGGTATGTTAATCAAGAATGGGTGTTAGGAATCCGGAAATGTTTCAGTTAGTGATTTATTATAGTTTAGAGGCTTTTCTTCCCAGTTAAACTGATTTAACTTCTGAAAAATGAGTCAATTCAGGGTTTCAAACGTTTCCTCTTCGACTAGCCTCAAAAAACATTTATTAGCGTTTCTGTCTTGTAAATTGCTGCTGCAATTCATTTGTATCAGTCCTGCCACTGCTGAAACAAATGCAGAAGGAGTGTCAGTTTAGTTTTCCATCTTCTGATACATGGACTTCTTAACTCTATTACTGGTGGACGTCCACTGTTAGTTAAACAAGCCTGTACTATTTTTTAATGACTCACTGAGAAGTCATGTGGTGGTGTGATCCCTGTCCCCAGCTACCAGCACTTAAACTTATAATTTTCAATGTATTGTGTTAAAACAAACTTCTAATTCTGGCTATTTTTCCTTTCAGTTTTAAGCCTAAGGTTGGAAGCTCTATTTTTATAAAATACTCTCCTAGAAAAGTTGCTGGTGTTGCTACCCCAAATACTGGCCCTGGGGGTGGGGAGAGAAAGAGCTGACTGTTTCACATGCCTAGGCAGAATGTGTGGGCTGGCCTGCCAGCCAGCAGAGGTGGAATCTGCCCTTTGCTTTCTTGGCAAGTACGTCTGGCTTTGAAGGCCCTGATTAGGATTTTAGGTCTTGTCCTTTTCTTGCTGTTATATGAAACGTAGTGTATTGTCTCCAGTGGTTCTAAAGAGATGGAGGACCTCGATGGTCCACATCCCTTATCTTTGACAAGGTACGTGCTTCATCCCTCAGACTTAAAAGCCAATCTGTCATCAAGCGAATTTAAAAAAATACTACAGTGGAACAAGATGGCTTAAGAAGTGTGAAACTGGCTGTGAGTTCTTCGTGTTCACTATGTAGGATGCGAAAAAGCTGCTGGCTTTTGCCCTTGCATCTCTAGACACCTTAAATGTGATTTCTTTGTTTATTGCGGTAGAGAAGAAACAGTTCAGACCAGCAGCAGCAGGTTTTGCACTGACTTCACCTGCTTGGCGAATCCTTGGAACTTCCTAGAGTGCTGCATGGCTATGGCTTGAATAAACTGTCTGGACTTTCACACTTGCTCAAAGGAGAGGCAGGAATGATTTCCATTATTATGTGAATTTTTTCCCAGGGACTAAGGTACAGGTCAAAAAGAGGCACTATAGGATGAACATCTCCCAATTTCAGCTTCAGATTTTGGCTTTTGCTGTGTTTAGGGTGAAAATTAGCTTGTGGAGTGAGGAGAGATGGAGCTGATACTGCTGAGAAGCTGTGTTTGTATCACATTATATGGTAACTGATGAGGTAGGGAATAATTGGAACAATGAGACAATTTTCTACTTTCTCTTTGAAGGTAGTGGGGTGTTGAGAGGCAAGGCATTCAGGAGGAATTGGACCTTAGGAACCAGCTCTTGAGTGGTGAGATTAAGTTCTACTCTACATTCTTAGGGCTCAACTTCCTTTACTGTTGAGTATTTGATAACATCATCATATAATTAGAATTGGTATGAATAGCTGTCAGATGATATTGAGAACTATGTGCTAGGGACAATGCTGAATATGCCATACTCATCATTTATTCAAGCATGAGTTAATACATTTAAAATGTGCATAGACTAGTGCCTTGTATAGAAGTGCCCAACAAATATCAGTGATTATTATTTATTCAGGAGATATTTACCAAAACATTTGCTTACATGACAAAGCTTAGGTGCACAGCCAAAGTGGTGAATGAAATAAAATCCCTGCTCTTGTGGCAGTTACCTTCTAGTAGGGGGAGCGGACAACAAATAAGTTAACAAACAAGAATTTCAGAGAGTGGTATGTGCTGAAGAAATAAAATAGTGTGCTGGATCAGAGGGAGAGGGCACTTCAGATTGGTTGGACAGGGAATGCATCTCAGCATTTGAAGGAGATGCATCTGATATGAAGGAGCCATTTGTTCTTCACAGTGACCCTTTGTCCCAATTTTCAGGTGAGGAAACAGAGGTGCAGGGTGACTAAGGATGTGCTGGGAAGTGAATAGAGCTGGGCTGTACAGACCCAGTCATTCTGCATCCAGAGCATGTCCTATCCTTCCCAGAAAGGTAGCTGTAGGAGCTGCAGTGCCTGCAGTCGGTTTTGAGTGAAGGAAATGAATGTGGTTGCAGTGCAGGTAAAACCCTCATGCAGTTCAAAAGAGTTGCAATTTCATGGACCCTCAGTTATGTGGTGCAAAATTTGAGTGTGTGTACATATGCACAGCTTATTTTGGGATCCAAAGCTGTCTTCCGATTTTCAAAGGTGGTGACAAAAAGAGCTTGTGGCATTGCTGCTTTATTTTAGGATTTTCTCATATTGTTTTTTTGGAAAATAGGGCCTACCTGCTAAGGCAGAGTTTATTTGTGTGTGTGTGTGTGTGTGTGTGTGTGTGTGTGTGTGTGTGTGTGTGTGTGTGTGGTGTGTGTGTGTGATTTATTTATGGCTGCATTGGGTCTTCGTTGCTGAGCATGGGCTTTCTCTAGCTGCGGCGAGTGGGGGCTACTCTTTGTTGCGGTGCGCGGGCTTCTCATTGCAGTGGCTTCTCTTGTTGCAGAGCGCGGGCTCAGTAGTTGTGGCTCGCGGGCTCTAGAGCACAGGCTCAGTAGTTATGGTGCACGGGCTTAGTTGCTCCGCGGCATGTGGGATCTTCCCGGACCAGGGCTCGAGCCCATGTCCCCTGCACTGGCAGGTGGATTCTTAACCACTGCACCACCAGGGAAGTCCCAGGGCAGAGTTTTAATAGACAGCATTGCAGTTGGCCATTAGGTGGTGGCAATTCTGTCAGATCAGTATGGGCGGGAAGTGGGTGGGAACTGGGCTGGAATCATAAGATGTCTTACTTTGCCAAGCCTGTAATACCATGATGCCAGCCACCAGGTATAAAGCTCTAATTTTTATATGATTATCTGCTTATCTTTACCCATGTTAATGTACCCTTTGGCCTCATGCCATATGAGTGCACATTTGTGAAATAAGTAACTTGAAGAAAAAGGCTCAAACCTTGGGACCTCAACCAGCAGGGAATGTATTTCCAATAAAGACACACTAACGTGGGCATTTCCTGTCACCGTCTTCAAAACCTGAATGCTTTCTAAATAGGCTCTTCAGTACTTGAAACCAAAGAGAAATTGTTTCAATAATAGTCATTGAAACCAAGAGGGTAGCAAAGTTCTGGTCAGGTCTGGTCTTTCAGTTTCATAGGATGTGGTTTAGATCAAATAACCTATTTTAGTCGGAAGATTGATCATGTTATTGCATAGGGAAAGACTTCCAAGAGCTTTTGCTTTACGGCCTTTCACGTGGTGTCTGAATGCTGGGAGGAGGTTCCTCCTTGGGAACATGAAGATGACAGAAGTATACACAATAGAAGAAAGCAGCTGTAAGTGCTCTGTGGCATATTCGCTTGAAGGAGGCTTAAGGTTGTAAGAATTGCGATTGGAAAGGTTCTTTTTCTCATTAGTCATACCATCTTTCAAATTCTTTTAAATAGCATTATCATGGTCCACCCAGTTGTAACGGAATTTTATAGTTTGCTCGAGTTTGGGATCATTGGTCTTAGGGTTCAGCTCAGGGGTCTCTTGATACATTGGGTTGAAATTGTGGCCTAGTAAGTTGGTCTTCGACCATGGTATCAGATCTTCTGTTTCTTTGCTCTGTGAGTAGAAGAGGTCTGAGTGACAGCTGTATCTTGGTAGAGACTCTCTGTTGTGACAGAAAACCTGACTTCTGGCTTACAAAAAAAGGAGAATTAATTGGCTCATACAACTGTAAAGTTCAGGCTTTGATCTGACTTAGGTACAATTGGATTCTGGGTGCAAATAATGCCTTCGAAACTGATTTTCTCTTTGTCTCTTGGTAGTGATTTTATTCTGGTGTCTTACATGCATTTGAGGTGAGACCCATCTGATAAGAAGGGACAGTTTAACTCTCACAGTGACCCTTGGATAGGCATTATTATTTTCCCTGGTGCTCTTTCTGGCAAGATGACCAAAGCAGCTCCAACCTCCTTTGCTTTCGGTGCTAAGATTCACTTTGTCTGACTTAGGTTACCTGCATATTCCTGGCCCAATCATCGAAGCCAAGGGCATAGGAGGCTTTGGTGGGCTTGAGTCACATGGTCCATTATGAGCCCCACCCAACGTACATGACCAAGAGTGAGGGAGAGGAATCTTCTAGTGAAAATTGGTGGCCACCTGATGAAGAACCTGGATGCTGGGGGAGCAGACAAGTCTGTGCTGTAAGCGATAATATCCTTTGGTCCAGTCTGAAGCTAGAAAGCCATATAATAAGTCTGTGGTCTAAATCCAGCCTGTTAACCATCTCAGGGGTGCCACAGTTCCATTTTGAACGAGCCTCTTGCTCCCTGGGCATGTGATTCACTCAGTTTCAAGTCCATGGGTCAGACCCTTCTACCCCACCGCTAAACCTGTGATAAGAGGACCTCATTAGACCTTAGGATGGGCGTTATCTTTTTTGTGTGTGTATGTGACATAGGGGAAGTTTCATTTTCTTTTCAAAGAATAAATTGGGGAAATGTAGGTATAATTGAAACATACCCTTATGATTAATCTCTTCCTGTCCCCCACACCGTACCCCACCCCCATCATTTAACAACACTGTCTTGAAATCCTTGGAGCCAAAATTGTTGGATTTGTTAGTCTTTTGATGTGATTTACAATGAAGCAAACGGTCTCTCTCTTGTTTTCCATCCTCCTTTGGCAGTTTGATATTTTTTCTTAAATATGTCTTAAAGTGCTTTTGGTAAGGTGTTTTTTTTGGGCTTTTTTTTTAAGTAATTGAATTAGTTGACGCATATTACAAGATGATGTAAATACTCCCAGTACACTCCCACTGTGTAAGTTGACACTACTTTTTTTGAATTCACATTGAATATTATATATATAATATTTTTTTGCACAGTCTTTGATCTGTTGTTCCACTTCTAGGAATTTATTCTCAGGAAATAATTACAAATGTGCTGAATTTTAGCTGCTATTCTGCTTATTATCCCAGTATTATTTATAATAGTGAGCTATTGGAAGCAAACTAAATGTCCAACAATGAGAGTTTATTTTAAATCGACAAATTATCAATGAAAGACCTATCTGGCTATTAAATCTGTTTTAACAGAGAGTCTCAACCTTTCTGTAACCCCTCTGCAGTGCAGCACCAAATTTTTGACAGATTGAGTAGTAGGCTATAAATAGTTTATGGGTTGTGTGAAATAGCTGGTGTGTCAGTGGTGATACCAGTACTGCCATTGAATGCTGCTCTTTTAAAAGCATTTGATGAGAGAAGATTTATATGAAAAAGTATAAAATGGAAAAATTTGCAAAATAGAACGTACAATACAACCCAGTTTTGTTTAAAAGTTCAATGTGTGTAGTATGAACATGCATGTATTTACTTAGCTGTGCCATCCATATGTGCTTATATAAAACACTGAAAGGATATACTCCAAAATATTAATTGTAGGTGGTGGGATACTAGGGGACTTTTTTCTCTCTATGCTTCTCCGTATTTTCTGAACTTTACAGAATAACTATGTAATGCTTTTGAATTTGGCAGTGGGTAAGAACGTCTTAGTGGCCTTAGTTCTCTGACCAGCTTACTGATGTGGTTGAAAACAGATATTCTTTTATTATACAGATCTTTTTTCTGTCCCCCTTCCTCTTTCCATCTACTATGCATTAGCAGCTTCCATCATGGGCCTCTAGGAAAAAACTGATAAATGTGGCCTTAATGAATTTGGATTTTTTTTTTAAAGAATTAGCAAACATCACATTAGTTACCATGTGATGAACCTGAGATCTATTTAGAAGAAATGTGGCTATAGAAACCACATCTGTACACTTGTGGTCATTCAGGTGCCCCTCTAAGACGTCTGCATGCACTCATTTATCATCTTTATATCGGGTTCCTTTCTCACCTTTTGACTCATTTCATAGTTTCCTTTCTTTTACTTAGATGCAAAGACCAAATCTCAACTCCAGTTAACTATTTTTCAGTCAGTTATTGACTGCTGAATTCCTCAGGTGACTGAAAGGTGAACAGTTGATGTGGTAATTGGGTGTTTGAGAACGAATTATCTACAGTCTGGTAGACCTCCAGGGTGGCTGGTATCCATATGCTAATTGGAAGCAGGGAAGTGGTGCCTAACCGGTGGTTTTACCTTCAGTATGGCCTATGAGGCTGTGTCCTGAAGATAAGCTCCAAGCTAAAACCAGAGATAAAGAGTATAGCATAGAGCAGGCATGCCATTTTTATTATGGTACCACAGAGCACAAATCCAAGACAGCCCTCTGGTTTTAAACAGGGAAAGTTAGTTAATGAAAAAACTGGTGCAGAAACAAAAAGAGTGGCCAACCTAGAAATCTGGTGCCCGTTAATGATGCGTACTTTGCAAATAAGTGGACAGTCTGACGTGTCCAGATCAATAGTGACAGCAAAAATATTCCAAGTGTGGGTCAGTAGAATAATTCAGCTCTTTTTTGGTTGTTTTGAGTCATGTGGGATTAAACATGTAGCAGCTCTGGAACCCAGAGGCCAAAAATGCTTGATTCTTTGGTATTTGGAAACTTTATAGTATACGTGTGTGTTGGCTTGGTTGTATTTGGCAAGTAGTATTTGTTCTTGCGAGCCCACACTGACTTCAGTCCTCAGACCTCAGTTGTATATATATCCTTAGTATATCTGAAGTATGCAAGGTAAGGAATGTAAGAACCCTTTAAAAAGAAAAGAAAAATTGTTTTGTACAAAGCTGACTGGTCTTAGTCCTGTGACCTAAGATTATTTTACAGAAATATAACCAATTGGTTTATTTTCTTTTTAAAAAATTTTACCTTTCCTCCCTCCCTCTTTTCCTCCATCCCTCTTTCCGCACTTTTGAGATTGGTTGATGTAGAAAGTCTTGTGTTCCTACCCCTCCCTAAGTGGGACTGCTGTTTTAGCTTGCTGCTTGCAGTACATTTTAGGACAGAAAGTCTTTTAAAAGCATGAAAATAGCAGACGCGTCTCATTTGCTTTGGCAGGGGAAACAGCTTTTCCTCCCAAGTAGCTCTAGGTAAGACCTAGTCTCCAAAGGTGCTCTTGTAAGTCCCAAGTTCCAAATGACAGCAAGCAGAAGACTTTGCATTTTAAAGTACGCCCTCAGTCTTTCCTCCTTGTTATTTTTGCAAGTTTACTTTCTAGGAAGTAGTTTATAAACGGACACCACCCATTTCCCAACTTTGTCTCAGGTCCTTCAGCATCTGCAGCTGCCAGTTGGGATCAAGAGGCTCTTGTGGTCTTGCTTTGAGACTCCCCGGGGCGGGGGGTGGCTTCTGCTAGTACAGCTGCTTCAGCCCCTGGCAGCTGGATGTCTGGCATATATAGTAAGAAGTAAAATCATGCGCCCAACTAGCTATGCAAACTGTTTGGATGGAAGTTGGAAAGATGGGTTTCTTATTGCTGTAATATGTAGAAGCACCAACATCCGTCAGTGGCTTGTTGCTTCTGAACAGACTCTAGATGGGAACAGAATGGGAGGGGTGGATTGGATCAGTTCCTTCTCTCAAGGAAGTCATCAGAGTAGATCTCGAGTGCCTTGCTGACACTGGATTTTGGTGCCAGCCTTTGCCCCCTGTTTTTTAGCTCCCAGCCAGCTACAACAGTGAGCCAGCTTGCTCTGTTTTCCATATGTCAGGGCCTATTCCTGACCCTGCAGAGTTCAAACTAAGATGATTAGAACAGGGAAGCCTGCAAAAACAGTGTAATCTTTTACCTCTTGTTCAGATTGGAGTTACTCTGCTTTCTGTATCTTTTTGGACTTCTCATTTTCCCTTGGCTCTAACAGGCTTGGGCAAAAAGTATGAGAGCTGTTCACTGAGGAGGCAAAATGCCTGTCCTCAGAAGGCTTGCAAATATAGAACTTCAGCCTTTCTGGATACCAAAACGTGAAGGTAGTCCTAGAGTATTAGACTTGGAAGGATTTTAATCATGGGAACACAGACTCAGAGAGGTTAAGGGAGTTGTTCAAGGACACACATTGCGTAGGGAGATCCCAGACCAGAACTGAAGGCTTCCTGGGAGTTTACTCTGTTCCTGTTGACTCAGTACCTCTGGAATACAATCAGGTGTTGAAAATGTATCTTTTCTTCTTGGGCCATCATCATCTCCTTAGGGGAAGGATATATCTTGGCATACGTCATAGCAAAGAACAGTATGTAGTGAGGCCAGTGATGTAGAATGGTGAGTTTAGAATTACACTGCCTGCGTTTGAATCCCTTTTCCTGTATCACCTCAGGCCAAATCCCTTAAACTCTGTTCAGTTTCCCCTTCTGTAAAGTGAAGGTTATATTATCTTCCTCACAGAGTTGTAGTGGGTTAAATGTGATAATTCATGTCAGTCTCCTCAATACATACATGTAACTTAAAAGGTATTGCTATTAATAAACATTTTAAAATCCTGTCTCAACTTGGACCAACCAGATTGGTCCTTTGCCTCCTTCCTTTCCACTTTATGCTTCCAGTCATTGAAGACCCAGAACAAGACTCATCTTCTCTGTGAAACTTTCCCAATGAGTTGATTTTGGAGTCTTGACAGACTGGTTTTATTTCCTAGTCCCACTGCTTAGTGGTTAAGAAACCTCAGTTTCCTAATCTGTAAGGGCTCTGACAACCTAGGTTGTTGTGAGGTTTGAAGGTGATGTATATGAAGCATATAGCCCCATGTCCCACAAATACCAATTTCTCTTCATCAGTCCCTCCACCTTTCTTTCCATAACACTGGTCCACACTCCACTCTCCTTTCCTGTCTCCATTTGTCTTTGTGTGGTTTAGCCCTTCGTGGTCCTTCTGTTCCATAAGAGGTGATTCTGTTTCAGAGGTAGATAGTAAGTCCTAGAAGACAGGGACTTGTCTGATTGTCACTTCATGGAACTGCCTAAGAGATAGAAACAGTTTCCTGATCTCTTCTTCTGTGGCTCTCTGGAGCCAGAGCATCCACTGGGACCACGACCTCTGGGATTGCCCTCAGCCCAGCAGTGCCAGCGCCAGGCCTGGGGCCAGGCAGGCAGCCAAGCCCATCCCCAGGAACAGCAGCTGGGGCTGGCACAGGGAGGAGGGAGGCTGGAAGCTGATGCACGGAAGCAGTGAGGGAGAGAGGCGAAGTTAGAGCTGAGACTGAAGGAGGAAAGCTGGAGGCTGGTCTTAGTCCAGCATAAGCTGAGCAGTTACTGTCTTTCAAGTAAACCCCCAAGCCTGTGCATAGAAGTAGGTTTCCTGGTTTGTGGCTTTTTTGCCCCCTTTATTCTTCTTCCTACCTTTCCTTTCTTCCCACCCCTCCTTGTCTCTCGCTCCATTTCACTCATTTATGCCACTTTAGCTGAAACAGGAGAGCAGAATCACTTACTGCAAGAACAGGAAAGCTGCTGTGGGCATTTGGGGCGTCAGCATACCTGAACTGCCCCAGGAGACCTGGCCTGGCTGCTGACAAGAGCACTGTTCTAGAAGGGAGACTTGATTCTGTCACCAACTTTGTGATAATAACAACTGTAATAAAGGCTAACACTTACTGAATACTTTTTTTTTTTTTTTTTTTTTTTTGTGGTACGTGGGCCTCTCACTGTTGTGGCCTCTGCTGTTGCGGAGCCCAGGCTCCGGACGCGCAGGCTCAGCGGCCATGGCTCACGGGCCCAGCCGCTCCGCGGCACGTGGGATCTTCCCGGACCGGGGCACGAACCCGCGTC
The DNA here is from genome assembly GCF_963924675.1 of Phocoena phocoena. Lineage (NCBI taxonomy): Eukaryota > Metazoa > Chordata > Mammalia > Artiodactyla > Phocoenidae > Phocoena > Phocoena phocoena. The sequence continues at coordinate 22,097,564 of NC_089233.1, forward strand.
CCCTGCATCGGCAGGCAGACTCTCAACCACTGCGCCACCAGGGAAGCCCCCTTACTGAATACTTTTTATGAGCCAGATATTGGGCAGAGGATTTTACATGGGTTATCTCATTTACTCTATCCACCAGACCATGAGGTACAACTGTCCCATTAAAGTTACATGCTGATGGTCACAAAGTTGGTCCATCACCATGATTCAGATCCAGGTTTGTCTGCTCCCAGAGCTCTTCCTCTTAATTACCCTGCTCCAGTTTCTCCCTTCCTAGATAGCTCATTGACCTCCGTGTACCTCCATTTCTCTTTCTATGAAATGGGGGTAATTATTTCATAGAGCTACATTTATATGTAGCTGTTACAATGTACTAACAAGTACAAAGTGGTATTCATTAGTAATGATGCTCTGTTAGTGAAATTTGGCTCTGGGGTGCCCAGATGGTGTTGAGGCTGTCCACTTCAGAGAGGTGGCAGGAGGACCACTGGCAAGTATAAATGAGTATAAATAAGTAGCAAGTTGGAAATCCTGTCTTTTGCAGCTCTACAGAGCTGGAACCTAGTGGAAAGGGAATGGAGTCTGGAACTGGCTGGAAGGCTGTCCCACCTTAGGGACAGGGAGTGACCAGCAATTCAGAGTATCCAGAGCGCACAGCAAATACCCAGCTTGATTTTATTCAGCGTCATTCACAAGTCTTATCCTGTGGAGGATCTGATTCCCCCAGGTATTTCTGACCAATGGTGCATTTGAGCAGGGTCAGTGCTGTAGTTCAAGAGACTGTTTTTGAGCAAGACGCAACTGCATGACTCAAGGCAAGGGTAGGCGGCCTGTCTGGGCCTGGGGAAGCCAAAGCCTGGAGCCCATTGTTCAGATGGGACAAGCTGGGGCTTCCGTCAGGCTAATCAGATACTACTCGGCTGTTAATAATGGCCGTCATATCAAGTGTTTTCTGTGTGGAGGACAGTGTGTGCCAGATACCCTTTATCTGCGTTTCCTGACTGAATCCTTACAACTGCTCTTTGAAGTAGATACCGTTTTGCAGGTTGAGGAAATTCAGGTTTTGATCAGGGTCGAACATCCGGTGGCAGAGTTGGACTTTAAGACCTGAAGCTTTTAACCATGCTGGTGGGCTGAAACATCACAGGTTTAAGAACTTTGGACTAATTCTAGTCCCCGCCTCCAGTGAGACTGAGCCTAACGGCATCTTGCCTGCCTGCGTCACGGTCGTAATGCTTGCCTGGGAGAGGGCAGTTGGCTAGGGTGCCCTTCTTAGCACAGGGCACAGACCATGTTTTTTTTTTTCTTTCCAGTGGCTAATTGTAAAACTTGCTGCTCTGTGATTGATGTGGTGACACTCCTGAGCTTGGGACCCATCCATTGGTGGGCTTTCCCGAGGGGGTCTGATGTAGGTGGCCTCAGCAGTCCAGCCTAGTGGTGAAAGGTCATGGTTTCTCAAGCCGGACATACCAGGTCCTGCTTGTGATCTTGGGTAATTTTCTTTGTGCCTCAGCTTCCCTGTCTTTAAATGGGGCTGTGGTGAGGATGTGAGAGTGTCACTGTCCATAGAGTGCTTAACGTGGTGCCTGGCGTGGTATCAAGCACTCAGCAGTTGATGACTACTACTAGCTGTTAGCCAGCAGCTACTGGGTCCAGGGAAACTTTCAGCTTTAAAACACCTGAAGTGCTGCCACCCTGGGACACACGGCTGAGCACCATGATCGAGCCTGAGAAATCTCTGGGTACAGAACTATTTTCCCAAAGAAAGGGGGGACACAAAAGAAGGGAGCCCATTGAGTAATCAGGGGACCACACTTACCATCAGATCTGAAAATACTTCCTTCTGGCTTGAGACCACAACTTGCTTCAAAGAAAAGGACCAGAATGGAGGAAGGGGGTCCAGCCTCCTGGCACCTGCTCATTGATCATCTGTCTAAATTGATCTCCCCTCCTTTTTTCATCTGCTGGGCATGTAAAATCCCTTCAGGTTTCAGCCAGGTAATCAATCAAAGATGCTCCCACGTGGAGGGCTGCTTGGGTAAATGGATTAGGGCCTCTTGGGAGGCCCATCTGTTCCGTCCCTATGTGAAGGCCTTGGCGCCAGTATCTGGACAAAGCTGATATAATGCAGCATCTGTCCAGTAGGGCAGGGGTGAGTAGCCTGGGGTAGGTGGGTCAGTAGGAAACCAGGAAATCCTCTTATCCTGCCTGGTACCTGGGCTTCCCTCAGCAGCGGGAGCTGAGCAGCAAAGCCTGGTGAGTCAGCGTGCCTGGGAACTAGAGTTGCCAGTCTGGGAGCATGTGGGATCTGTGTAAGTTTGGGCCTTTTGTTTCTTTCAGCATTTTAGTCTTTAGAAACACAAATCTGGAAACCAGACCCTCCACATGGTATAGTCCTGCTTGTTTTGAGATAATTCAACTCGAACAGTTGCTTCCCTTGTATGCTGGTCTTCTAAGAATTAACCCCTTACCTTTTAAAATTGTAACAAGTTGTGCTCATGGCTTACTAGCTATATTCTAAAAGCATAAAAAGGCTTTAAAAAACTTACTTGGGTCTGTCATTTTCCACACCAAAACCCTTCTAAGGGTTTCAGCGTGTTTTTGAAACCTAAGTGAAACTGCGAGTCTTTTTTTAAGGGCGTGTATAATCACGTCTGTCATGTATTCTCTTTGAAGGTGGACAATGGGACACACCCCGATACAGTGTGATTCCGGTAACTACAGGAATGATTCTGGTCGTCATTTTAAACTTGTACACTCAGAACATACCCTTAGAATTCCTTTTGAAGATAACTCTGAATTTATCCAAGCACTATTTGGAGGAAGCTAAAGTTCTTTAGGTAAAGTTTAAAGCTCCAGCCTTCCATTAAAAGCACCCTTCTGCCCCACGGCCAGTCTCCTTAGAGCTTTGAATTTGGATTGTGGAGGTCCCTGACCCTAGAGCTGGAGAGGCATGGGACTGACATTGATTTGGTCTGCTTTCCCGACTATACTTCTGGCTCCTGGTCTAAATTTGTATTAACATTATAATTTCAGAGGCTGCAGTTATTATAGCAGGTAGCAAACTTTTATAAGTACTAAATTTTAGATGGATCTTCTAGTGGACTAGTTGAAGGTAAGAATAAGAGTCTGAGTAGATAGAGTCTTCAGAGAAATCACCTCATCCCTGGCCCAGAAATTTCTAGCAATTCTCTAAAAGCCACTTTTTCGTTACTTAAGTAATAAATAAATCACTGTGATGTTTGTTATGTATCAGTGCAGGCTCTTCTTTTTCATCTAGCAGTTATTCTGTCATTTAGAGACTGTATTTGGGTAAATCAGCCCTTCTTTTAAAATGGAGACGCTATCTTGGAAGACTAAGCCTGCAGGCCCTACAGGACATTCACATTTAGTGTGAACTTGACTTTCCTCTACATACCACCTTGCTGGGGGTGGGGGTTAGAAAAGAAGCTCAGCGATTGGGACCCTTGGCGTGGAGAACAGTCTTGGTGGATGGCTCCCATAGGTGGATAGAGAAAGGGTGGAGAAAGGGCATTTCACCTACTGTGCGGGTGGGTCCCAGAAAGGAATTTGAAGTAATCAAGACAAATTTTACTTTGTTATTTGGCTAGGACTCTGCCGTTAGTCTTGACTCTGCAAATTCTTTATCTCATCTTTAGGCCATTATGAAACTATATAGTTGTTTTGGATGTGGCTACCCCTTCTTCCTACTCATCCTACTTAAAAAGAACATCCGAGAATTTTGACATTAGAGATTAGAAGATGAACCTTTTATTTGTACCTTCTGGGTTAATACAGGTCCAAATAACTTTCTTATGTGACGGCAAGTTGGCAAGACAGATTTCCTTTGGAATATTTCTGGCAAAACCGTAGTCTTCCTTGATGCATTCTGCACATGAATCAACTTCTTTGTGATCTATGTTACCTTTAAGAATTTTAGGAATTTTCCTTATTGGTTCTCCATATGTGCTCTAACCACTGCATTTCCAAGGTGAAGGTATGGGCTTACGAGGGAGGTGATGATGAACTTGGGGTATTTCCCCTCGTTCATGGTTAGCTCATTGAAACAGAGTGGTGTTCCAGTGTGCAGTCCCTGGAGGGAAGCTTGCATACTCTGTCTCCCTGTCCAGCAGTGATTGCTCTCTAATTTCCTTCCAGGTTGGCTGGCTCCTCTGGCTGATGGCATGTTGAGGCACGTGGGCCAGTGGCAACAAGGGCATCCAATCCAGAGGGGGCCACTCTAGAGGCCAGGCCACCAGCATCATGGGCCAGTGTGTCACCAAGTGCAAGAATCCCTCATCAACTCTGGGTAGCAAGAATGGAGACCGTGACCCCAGCAGCAAGTCACACGGGAGGCGGGGTGCAGGCCACCGTGAGGAACAGCTGCCAGCCTGTGGCAAGCCAGGTGGGGATATCCTTGTCAATGGGACCAAGAAGGCAGAGGCTGCTACTGAGACCTGCCAGCTGCCAACATCCTCAGGAGATGCTGGGAGGGAGCCCAAGTCAAATGCCGAGGAGTCTTCCTTGCAGAGGTTGGAAGAACTGTTCAGGCGCTATAAGGACGAGCGGGAGGATGCAATTTTGGAGGAAGGCATGGAGCGCTTTTGCAATGACCTATGTGTGGACCCCACAGAATTTCGAGTGCTGCTCTTGGCTTGGAAGTTCCAGGCTGCTACCATGTGCAAATTCACCAGGTTAGTCACAAGTACTTCATGTCACCAGGTGATCAGAGGGAAAGAGAGCACCATTGAGGAGTGGTACCCAGCTAGGATAGAACTGGGTTGACTTCATAGGGTTTTGGGTAAATCTTATTTTCTTTTTCTGACCAATTTCTCTAAAGCTATTCAGCCTCTGAAGAACTGGGTACCAACCATCCTTGCCTGAAGTGAAATGAGGAATAATCCATGTTGCCACGCTGCTGCCCCGCCCCACTGCTGTTTGACTTTTATCTTTTCTTTCACTCCTGTACTTGTCAATTCACTCACTTCCTCACTCGATGTTTATTGTACACCTGTCATGTGTTAGGCACTGAGTGCCAGTATAGTGAGTGCCACTGGGGATGTGCTTCAGTAACTGCATGAAGCCAGTTGCCCCTTCTAGCTCTCTGCACATTGCCCTTAGCCAGCCTATGCGCCAACAAGGACAGCTGGCCCTAGTTATCAACTAGTAGTTCTGTACATTGTCATGGTCATTCATCCCTATAGAGGTTGTTTGTGGGAGACGGCATGGCAGGGTCACTGCAAGGTATGGTTTCCAGAGCCCTGGGTTATAAGTAAGTAAGAAGAATTGACTTGGAGAACCCCTCGATACAATTTTTAGTCCCTGGGTAGGTTACTCGACAGACCTCAGACGTTCTATCTTCAGCAGTTGCAGAAATCTCTGAGATGATGGTCAATGTGAGACCATGTTGTGAGCTAAAAGTGTTATTTTATAGATGTTAAAAATACATACTCAATTTTTGTTTTTTAATAACGGAACTTTGATCTCTGGTGGCAGAGTTACCCAGGTTCATCCAGAATCTTTGGCTCCAAAAACTTCCCTTGGCAGTCACCAAAAATATTCCAAAAACAAACAACCCCTAGAGAATCAAAAGGAAAACAGGAAGAGACTCCCCATCTTGGAGGAGAGTCTACAGCTTAATCACTGTTGCAGAATGGGAAGCAGAACATGGAGCAGGAGACTTTGAGTTTCGCTTTGGAAAGATGAATAGATACGTGAATGAACCATTATCAGCTCTCTACCATATACCAGGCACTATTAGAAGCAGCTGACATATTAACTTGTTTAGTCCTCACCAGAGCCCTATGAAGTGAGGTAGTATTCTCACCATTTGGCAGATGAAGAAATAGGACTACAGTTAGCGCAGGAGTTGGCATTCAAATCCAGACAGCCTCACAGCTACCCTCTTAATTATGATACTATATTGCCTCTCAGTAAATTATACCGTTTACAATTATTAATTGTGCCCCCTCCTTCCTGTTGCAGGAAGGAGTTTTTTGATGGCTGCCAAGCAATAAGTGCAGACAGCATTGATGGGATCTGTGCACGGTTCCCTAGCCTCTTAACAGAAGCCAAACAAGAGGATAAATTCAAGGATCTCTACCGGTTTACATTTCAGTTCGGCCTGGACTCTGAAGAAGGGCAGCGGTCACTGCATCGGGAAATAGCCATTGCCCTGTGGAAACTAGTCTTTACCCAGAACAATCCTCCAGTATTGGACCAGTGGCTAAACTTCCTAACAGAGAACCCCTCGGGGATCAAGGGCATCTCCAGGGACACTTGGAACATGTTCCTTAACTTCACTCAGGTGATTGGCCCTGACCTCAGCAACTACAGTGAAGATGAGGCCTGGCCAAGTCTCTTTGATACCTTTGTGGAGTGGGAAATGGAGCGAAGGAAAAGAGAAGGGGAAGGGAGAGGTGCACTCAGCTCAGGGCCCGAGGGCTTATGTCCCGAGGAGCAGACTTAGTGGCTCTGTCTCAGGAGCAGCAGCAAGGATCTGCCCGCTGCCCTGCAGCCAACCAAGGAATTGGACCTTTCTGGAAATTACTGAAGATCCGGATATTTTCTACTTTACACCTTTCTCTGCCTTGTATCTGAAAGGGCTCTAAAATGCTGTATCATGTTTTAGGCACTTTCTTCACTTTTTGGATATTTTGGTTATTTCTTTTTTGGGGGGAGGGTCCCCCAAAATATCTGAACCTGGCTACATGTTGTGTATCTTTTTTTTTTTTTTTTTTTTGAAGCCTTCAGATAGAATAAGCCTGCCACTTCTTGCACAAATTAGATTTTTGGGGGGGGTGGGGGAGGGTGTAGAGCAGGGAGGGGGGAATGGGACAGTTAGGTTGAATTATCATTACAAAACGATACAGTGCCAGATCTCAGTTTTGCATATTCTTGTTTTTCAGGGCAGGTCTGTACTGTGTGTAGTGCTGTTTACATCGTTGAATTTAGGTTGTAATAATTATTTTTAAAGATTTACACAGAGTTGAATAACAGTGTTAACTGTTAACCACATTGCATTAATTCCCAGGCGATTTAAAGCTCTTGGAGAGCCAAGGCCAGCCAAGAGCATTTGTAGTCTGGTGACAACCCCCTTTTAAGCTAATTTATCTGGAACCCTTATTTTCCTCACTTCTTGCTCATTCCTTCTTTGACCTATTGCATTTCATGTTGAGTTTATCCATCAACATGCTGCACCTGTCAGTCAAGTGAGCGGGTTTTTTTAGAACACATTGTACTGAGAACCACTTAAGCATTGAATGCAGAGAAAGCAGTGCTACCTCAGTTTTGCTGGAAGTAGACTTTGATAGTTTTCTTTCTTTGATGAACTTTCTGTATTTTCACGTTGTAAGTGGAAATACTTTTTTTTTTTTTCATTTGCCTTGGAGCCAAAGTTTCTGTTCCTGGGGGTCAGAAAACTGTGCCTGCCGGCCAACTGACTTGAAGGAAAACTGTGGTATGGAGCTCTGCTTGAATTTTTTTTTTTAATTGAGTATCAACAGCTTACTTGTCTGGCAAGTGCAGAAGCCTGGACTGGCTTGAACTCTGCCAAACAAATATAAAAATGTATTTAATAGTTAAAACGTGTGCCCTTTCCCTTCTTGCTGCACCCATGTTGTCACTTAACCCCCAGAAGTTATTTATTTTCTTCTTTGTTAATGTCAGGCTCATTTGGGGTAATGTGATGACTGTTTAGGTTTACATGACTCACCTCTCCTTTTCCTACCCCCAAATATGTATATATACATATATAAGATATGTATATATTTTACCTATATAAAATATATATATATACACATATATGTATCTATATTTCTTTGTTTCTTTGCCTGCTAAAACTGGCTATAAAAGGGAGCCTTCAATATATATAGTATAAGAAGAGTGCCAGGGAACATCATAATGGAGGCTTTTGAATCAGAATTTGGACCAGTTTCATTAAAGAGAAGATTAATTTTCTCAGCCTTTTCCTCACAAGAGGGAGTCCCAGTTCCCCAGACTCCTCTGCGTGCTTGCTCCGTAAGGCCAGCTTTGGCCAAACTGCCACACAGGAGCTGACTCTGGTCCTACCTGGTTTCAGTAGAGGGTCCTCTTGTTATTTTTCCATTAAAAAAAAAAAAAATGTCCTCATAAAACTGTACTGGAAGGGTGGGTGGCAGGAACTTGTACTGTTCAGCTTCCAACACTTTGGAACAGATTGAAAAGGGAATCTTTTAAATAAAAAAATATTTACACTCTTGAGGTAATGAAGAGTTTGTCTATTAAACATTTGGAGTTTTCTCCCCCAACTTACCCCCATCTGCCTCCCCGGTATATGTTTCTCAGCCTGGGCAGGAATCACTTATTTTGAGTTCCTTTATTAGTAGCCTATGGCTCTGGGCTCCCATATTTAGAAATGATTTAAGGAGTTTCTGCAGTCGATGTTTTTCTAAAATTGGTATTGACAATAGGGAACATACTTGAAGTTAGATTTTCTTTTTTGAATCCTAACCCTGACAGTTGCCCCTCCTTAGAGGGATGGATGGGAAACTTTAAAGTCAGCCACAGTAGGTTGGCAGTACTGCTGGAAAGCTGATGAGGGTCCCAGTCCAGATGTCTGGCTTTGTTCTAGCCTAAGACACCCTTGTATAAAGAGTTTCTAGAGGTCCTAGCAGGTTCTGTGTCTCAACTGTAGTCAGGGCATCTAGAGTGAGGTGTTAACAAGACTGCCTTTTCATCCAGTCAGTGTGCAGCCCCCAGTTTTTCCCAATTCTGGATTGGGTAGAGGTTGAATAAGGGTAAAGGCAGGCTGCTCCTAGCCAGGTAAGGCTTTTTCTGTCTCAGATCAGAAGGGTGTATGGAGAGAAGGGCACAAAAGAGGTAGATGCTGAATATCCTGAGGACTCTGGAGGAACTGGATTCTTTCCCCAGACTATAAGAAGGCATGATTCCATGCATTAGGTATGCTATTATGGGTGGTTTTTTGTTTTAATTCAGCTCTTCAGCTTCCTCAACAAAAAAACCATTAAAAAAATTATTTTGGGTTATATATTTAATGGTCTATTTGTTGCAAAAATGCAAATTAGAAGCCTGAAAAGGGAATGGTCAGGGAGGGAGTTTCCTTCCAGGTTTGAGTCTTTAATGCAAGGAATTCAAGCTTCTGCAGTAGCCTGGGCCAGTGCTCATTAACTTTCTCATGAAAAGCAGTTTTCTGCAGAGGGATCCAAGGTAGTGTGTGTGTGTAGGGTTTGCAGTTGCACTTGTGGGAAATGAAAGGTCCCTGTTCCTCTTCACTTAGAGATAGGTTTGCTGCTTAATGAGTGAGCAGTAATTGCTCACTCAATGAGTTGAAGAGGTCAATGCATGCCCCTCAAGTAAGCCATTGCACCCTTCACTTTAACAATATAACACCAGAGTGGTGTGGTGGTGTGGAGGGGGCAGGATGTGGATACCATTTTGAAAATAGGCAAATATCAGAGTGGCTACAACAAACTGAATATGTTGGGAAATTGCTTGATTTTTGGCAGTTTTTTTTTTTTTTTTTTTTTTTTTGCGGTACGCAGGCCTCTCACTGCTGTGGCCTCTCCCGTTGCGGAGCACAGGCTCTGGACGTGCAGGCTCAGCGGCCATGGCTCAAGGGCCCAGCCGCTCCGCGGCATGTGGGATCTTCCCAGACCGGGGCACAAACCCGTGTCCCCTGCATCGGCAGGCGGACTCTCAATCACTGCACCACCAGGGAAGCCCTTGGTAGTGGTTTTGTGTGTGAGCTTCTGTGGTATTTCTTTAACAATTGATTAGAAAGCTGTATGAGATGAAGTGTGCTTCATTGAATTGCTCTTCCCCTATCCCTGCCAAATCTGAATATATCATTCTTAGTTAGCCCTGCCTCCTGTAATGACACTTTGCTATGCTTCAGCTAGTTGCCTCAGTAGTTCTCCCTGCCAGATGTGCTCACATGTGTGAGTTGGGTCCAAGATCCCATTTCCACCCTTCTGATAAGAAAAAAAATCTAGAGCTGGGTAAAGATCCAAATTTCAACCAAGCCCTCAGGCCCAAGGAAATCCAATAGAAAACGTACAAGGCAGTGTTTTCAATATTAAACTTCCCTAAGGAAGGCACAAACTAGCCTTTTTGGAAAGAAAGAAAGATTAAGCCACACATTATTTTTGGTCTTTTAAACAGTACGGATCTCCCAAGGACTGGTGGCAAAATTCAGTCCTCAGTGCTGGAGCCTGCAGGGTGTGGGACTCCACAGTTCACGTGATGGCCTCATATACTATACCATGCCAAATTTAAACAACGGTAGGAAATTACTGGGATAAGGACCTGGTATAGGTTTAAAAAAACAGAAGATCTGTATTTAGGACTGTGTTTGGCTTGCCCCATTTAAAGTCAAGTCTTCAGTGCAGTGAAGCCCAAAGGTAGACCCAATTACACAATTATAAGGGCTGGGAGAAAGCTGCTGTTTTGCTGTAGTAGCCCGCTTTGCCATTTCTGTCTTATGTTTGGTTAGTGATGACCTGAACATCTTGGTAATTGACAAGGTCTTCCCTGGGGGACTCCAGCAGTATCTTGTTTAAAGAAGATGGACTTAAAAGGACTATTAAGTCATTAAAGTGTTAATTGGGACTCATTTGAGAACACGTGACATTGATCTTCCTCTGAACGCACAGTCTGTTTTCTGATTCACATAGAGGGGTTCCCACCCACTTCCCCTTCAGAGTTTACTCCTTTGCTAAGCTGTAATTATAGCACATATCCAGGTTCACCTTGACTGGCACTGCCTTACAGTGAGGACCTGCAGGTGTTTTTCCTCATTGAAAGACAAAATTGAGTAACCATCAGATTCTGCTTCTGATTCAGGTGCTAGGGCATCACATCCTCCTCCCTATTTCTCTTCTTGGAAACTGAGCCTGCTCTTCCAACCACCCACCTTCCCTAGTAGAAATTTTCAACACAAATCTTGGATATTGCCAAAGCCATTCAGCAGCTGCTGTGGTTTTATTCCCAACACACATTTATTCTGAGAGAAGTGTCTTCCCTCTGACCCTGGTCCCAGCCCCCTGAGTCTGTTATTAATTGCTCTTACCTGTTGCACTAATGAATAAGATTCTAGGTTTCAAAGGGGGAATTTGAAGCAATAGGCAAATGGGGCGTGGATAAAATGGTCCTACAAATAAGATACCCTGCCTTAACCCGCTGAGGTGATGAGTCCACCACTCATGTGACCCGCCACCTTTGTGGATTCCTCTTGGTTTGTGACCAGTGTGTCTGTTTCTTGAAGTTGTACAAATTTGTTGACAAAAGTCAATACTTTGATTTTTATTCTCTGCACTGTTGCACTCTCCAAATGGCTCCTTGAATTTTTTAATTAACTTGTTACACACATTATTGTCACTTTTTTATGTGGAAGGTAACCTGCTGTTGGACTTAATAAATTTGTTTACTTGACTACTGATAATTCTGCAAAAAACAAAAAACCAACCCCCAAACAAACAAAAAAAACCAGTGACTTCATTCTGGGGTGAGCTTTACCCACCAGGAGCCTCTTCCATCAACATACTGGATGGCAAATCCTGTGCTTTGTAAAATAATCCAGATGGTACAGGATCCCTAGCTACAAACATGGATCGTTGACCTCCCACTCACCAAGCTTAATGGCTTTTGGAGTCCCAGGACTTGTAGGCAAGAAGCAAATGAGTCCTCACAGGGCCACTACCTAAACAGTCTTACCTTAGCAACTGACGTCGATTCCCTCAAAGAATAAAAAGTGAACACTGTTCTAAATGGTTGGCTCCTACATCTATTAGGTTGGCAGTGATTAAGGCAAAGGAAGCAAACTGAAAACTGTCAAGTGCTACTGCTCTGTGACCTTCGGAAAGTTAAATTCTGCGTTTCCTTTTAGTCATCTGCAAAATCAAGAGACTTATTTCTATCAGTGTTAGGATTTAGAAGAACATCTGTGATTTATAAAGCACCTAAGACACACAAGTTTAAGGTTTCCAAAAGGCTGTTAGGTGAGTAATGTAGGGAATCCAGAGAAGAAGCTTGGCATGGTCACACACAACCCTTCACAAGTCACTGCCCCTCTTGGGGGCTCAACTTCCCCCTGTGCCAAATTGGGAGGATAGGGGGCTTAGACTAACACGATCCCTGATGGCTCCATCTGGCTCTTACATTCTGGAAGTCTAATCGTGGTACATCTTAGCTTCCTTTCATTGTATTTTCTGTCTAGTTATTGTTTATGCTCAGGAAAGCAAGGGGTTGAGTACATGAGGCTTGGTGAAAACATCACTGAATATTCCAGGGATTTTAAGTTATATATCACAACCCGTTTTGAGGAACCCACATTATCTCCCTGAAGTCACCGTTAAAGTCTGTCTCCTCAACTTTATGATCACCCCCTTGGGCCTCCAAGATCAACTCCTTGGCATCGTGGCCACCAAGAAGAAGCCAGAACTGGAAGAGAAAAAGAACAAGTTGATTGTGGAAAGTGCCAAGAACAAGAAGCAGCTAAAGGAAACAAGATGAGATCTTGGAGGTCCTTTCCCTTTCTGAGGGCAACATCCTTGAGGATGAGACTGCCATCAAAATTTTGCAATAATTGACAAATGGACACTATACTTAATGTGTAAAGAGACCTTAAAAATTCAGAATGGAAAATTCATTATGGAAAAGACAACAGAAACATGAGCAAAGGATATGGACAACTCTCTAAGGAAAAACAATTGGCCAAAACCTTCTGGAAAAAGTAGCAGATGACAATCTAAGAGGTGTGGGGAATAATAAAGTGAAGATTAATCTGAAGGGTATTCAAATAAACAGAAATTAAACCTATAATGAAAAACTTTTTTAATCTGTCAAATTAACAAAGATTTGAAACAAATCGATGCTAGCAAACACAAGGTAAAAACTTCCCTGGAATTAAAAAATCCTTCAGTGTTCATACTTTTTAAAAAAGCCCAGTAATTTCACTTCTAGGAATTTTTCCTCAAGAAATAATATCTGCCAAAGATGTATGTGCAAGGATATGATTGGCAGCATCATTTGGGAACAACTTAGTGCCAACCATAGGGGACTGTTTTAGAAATTATGGCACACATCAACATGTTGGAATATTATGCAGCTATTAAAAACTGCTTTTGCATAATGGAAAAAGTATGATAGAAGATTGTAAAACAGGGGCAGTCATTGACTGAGTGGTGGGATTAGATATGGTTTTAACTTTTCTAGATTTTTCAAGTTTCCATTAATGGATTTCCTTTATAATAGGGAAGAGAATTTACAAAAAAGGGGACAAAAGTAAATGAAAATGACATGGCTGAGTGTACTACTAAACAACCCCACTATGGGTGAGGAGGCCAGAAAGTTGGGGAGTAATATGTTCAAAGCCTAAACCAAGTGTTCTGTGAAAACCCTTCAAGTTGCCTTTCTCCCCCAAATGAGAAGCTGCTCCTGCAGCTGCCTTGGCAGCTCTGCATTGGCTGCCTAGAAGGGTGTGGGAGGAAAAATGCACAAACGCACTTATGAATGGAATGTGTGTTTTGCAAGAGGCCAAGTTGGCAGCTTTGGCTTCCAAAAGGTGGGAGCATCAGCTGAAAGAACAGTGTGTGCAGACCGGGGCCTCAGAGACGTTATGGTCCAGGCCTATCTCTGTAGAGTTCTAGAGTTGGGGGCCCGTGGGGAAACTTCCACCCCCACCCATCCAGGAAAAGGAATGGCCTTGGCTTTTCCTAGGAGCAAAGGGAGTGTGCTCTTGGCACAGGGAACCTTCATCTGCTCTGTGAATATGCAGTTGGAAGATGATCCTCAATAAAATGTAGGCTTTCCCTAATTTAATTCTCACAACAACCTTATGAAGTAGGTACTAATGTTGCCTTCTTTAAAATGAGGAAACTGAAGGGAGCTCCCTGTGGTCTAGTGGTTAGTATTCCATGCTTTCACTGCTGTAGCCAGGGTTCAATCCCTGGTCGGGGAACTGGCAAGCTGAGTGGCATGGCCAAAATAAAAAAAATAAAATGAGGAAACAGGCTCAGAGAGGGCAAATAATTCATACATATCCCACTATTTGGTCATTTTCCACAAACTGAATCTTTAAATATTCATAATAATCCTTAAACGTAGATACATCCTCATTTTATACAGCTGTAGAAATGGACTCAAACAAGGTTAAGTGACTGGCCCAGGAGCACAGCTGAAGTGCCAACCTAGACAGACACTTATTTTGTGTCTCAGGACTGGAGTCTCAAGAAGTAAACAGCAGCTAAACTCCCACAGCTTTGGAGCTCAGCTGCAGGGGGAAAGAATCCAGCAACATTGTTTCAAGATGTTCTCAAGGCCTTGCAGCTGAGGTCAGCAGTATACCTGGGGAACTTCGCTCTTTACAGGGGAACTTCATCCAAAATCAAGAGCTTCAGTTCTGGCTCCAGGTTACCAACTTCCAGATCGTATAGAAGTTGCATTTAAAGGATTAAACACTGCCTCAAATGCCCAACCTTGAGAGTTATTTTAATTATTTTTTTCTAACTATGAAAGCAATATATGCTGACTTAAAAAAAAAAAAAACGGCCTATATACAGAAGAGCATTTGGTAAAATCGAATCTGCCAATCCCACTAGCCAGAGACAAATACTGTTCATATTTTGGTATATAGCCTTCCAGGTTTTGTTCCAAGGCTGTGCATATCTTTGTATAGTTTTTTCTACTCAAACTATACAGATTATCCTGTAACTCTCCATGCTTTATACAACCTATAATATACGATAAATGCACTATCTCATCTTCACAACAATCCTATAAGATGTATACCATTATTATGTACCAAGCACAGAGATGTTAAATAATTTACAGTAATTCAAGCTCACCTAACTAAAAAGTAGGAAAGCTGGAATTCAGAATCTAGCAGTTTGGATCCAGAGGTCTACTGCTGCTTCTTGTAGATCTCTTTCACTAGATTTTATTTACACACACGTGCATGCACACACACGTAATTTTAAAAAATAGCTACCTAGAATTCCATTGAATAACCCCATGACATCTCCTCCATACATGTTTTTGAGGATATTACTCTAGGAGTGGAATTGCAGGGTCCCAGGGTAGAGAGAAATTTAACAAGATTTTTTGTAATGATACATACTACATGCCAGATTAATTCATCTTTTCTGGAGGGCAGCCAATATCTCTATCAGTTTTGGAACTGTGTGTGCCTGTGCCCATGTCCTTTCCAACACAGAATGTTGACAATTTGAGAGTTGATTTAAAAAAAAAAGCAAAGGCTTTTACTGAAATTAGAGCTTCTAAGGGGGAGCTCTGGTGTGATAGAGGCACCTGTTGGTAAAGGGTAACACTGCAGTCTCACTCCGAAAGGAAGGAAGCATCCCTGAAAATTGAAAGGGGGCTTCCTGGATTGCTTAAAAGCTAAAAGAGTCAGTCTTCAACTTTGCTCTGGTGGACCTGCCAGATTCGCAGTCTGCCTATCTTTTTCCTTCAATATTATAAAAGCCATTAATAGAAAACAGTTTGCCTTACAGAAATTTGCTTCACAGATGTTACCACTTTGACAAACTACGTAATACCTGGGTTTTCTCCACAGAGAAGTCACTCCTCCTGGTTTCCTTACCTATATACAGTATACCATTTAATAGGAGCGCTACATGCAATAAGCACCTGCTGTAATACCTGTGTATAAACCCACTGACACAAAGAAAGTACAAACTGGTTTCCTCCCCTCACCTTGTCTTAGGATGAGGAATGTCTGAATTTTAGGCATTTATTGAAAATTTGTACATGTCATATAAATGGACTAGACTCCTTAAGCTGGTACAATGTTTCCACAAACTGTCTACTATATAGAGGTTTGGCAGCCTCTGGAGTGCCTGCAGCCTGACCAAATTCTCTGCCATTGCCCACAAGGGATTAAGAAATGTGGCACATGGAAAATGGTGGGCAGACTCACAAACACTAGTTTAGGATGTTGCTTTCCTCTTCATCTTTTATTCCCATCAGTCCTAGGCCAGAGAGCGATCCATGAGTGCTGCAACAGATGAGGAATAAAGATAGTTTTTGTCGACAGGGTTGAATGAATGGTTATAGACTTAAGTAGAGGAAAAAGGTGTTTTGTTTTTTTTTTTTGCGGTACACGGGCCTCTCACTGTTGTGGCCTCTCCTGTTGCAGAGCACAGGCTCCGGACGTGTAGGCTCAGCGGCCACAGCTCACGGGCCCAGCCGCTCCGCGGCATGTGGGATCTTCCCGAACCGGGGCACGAACCCGTGTTCCCTGCATTGGCAGGCGGACTCTCAACCACTAAGCCACCAGGGAAGCCCAAAAGGTGTTTTTTTTGATATGTGCATGTGCCATGGGGCAGGGGGCAGGCAGGTAGACAGCTTATGGAAAGCTGCCTGCTGAAAATGGTCCAATGGAAAGAATATTGACTAGTCCCAGATGCCTAGAATCAAATCATAGCTCTGCCACTTAACAGATGTGAGGCACATCTCAACTAAGGGTGAATGATCTCAAACTAAGACTCAGTTTCTTCAACTATAAAGAAGTATTAAAATTACTATCTCACAGGGCTTTTGTGAGGACTACAGACAATAATGGCTAACATGTTAACATATATGGAGCACTTACTGCATGTCAAGCAGTTGGGACTCTGTATGTGTTCTCATTTAATCCTCCAAACAGCTAGTGTACCTTATATAGATACTGATATAGATACAATTGTTATGTCCACTTTTCAAATAAAAAAACAGGCTTATAGGAATGATATAACTTGCTCAAGTCACACAACCATTAAATGACAAAACTAGGTAATAATGGCAGCCTGTCATCAGAATCCTTTTAAGCTGCTATTAGAATTTTGTTTGCTTTATTTAAAACACTTTTGTAGCACCTATCATGTGCCAGGCACTGTTTGAAAAACTTTACAAGATGTTAACTTTTAATAATGTATGTTGTAAAACACCTAGCACAGTGCTTAGAATTTAGGAGTCATCTGGTACATATTAGTTCCCTGCCACCATGTAGTGAATATTCTTGGAATTGGGTTAGAGCGCTGAGGTGCTCTCCAAGGCAAAGGAGGCAGAAATGAGCAAAGACAAACACAGAATCTGTCTCCACCTGATGTCTGAACTTAAGCTAACAAGCCACAGGCCTTTTGGCTATGGAGGACTGGAGCTCTAAGTGCTGGAGAGTGGCTCTGGACCTAGAGGCCATCAGAATTCAAATATTAATTGTGCACTTACTAGCTGGGTGACCGTAGGCAAGTTGCTTAATCTGAGCCTTTTTCTCATCTTGTTAAATGGAGATTCAACAACCTTAACCAAAACTGCATATAAAAGCACTTAGCAGTACTTGACACATTAAGGGTTTGATGAATTATAGCAATTATTAATATTTTCAGTATTAATTTTAGCAGTCACCAGAAGTATAAGGATTAAGAGCTGAGTCAGGCTCCCAGCACGAGGAAGCCTTCTACTCTCCTTGCTACTCCTTCTTCCTGAGCCGCTTTTACCCTTTCCCAAGTGTTATCTGCTGGCGTCGTGGAGACAGCTGCACAGATGAGGCCCAGAGAAGTCAGTCACACAGCAAGCTTACAGTCTGGGGAAATACATGCTTGTGCTGCTGGGTTTGATCATTATGGCTATGGAAATCAGAGTGCAACTTTTAAAACAAAGCAGTAACAGCAGGTTTTGTTACTACAGGATTTGCTATTTCCAGAGTTTTCTCCTGACTTGTCAAACATGCCTTAGGACCTCTGCCTCGGTCAGAACCTAAGCCTTTTTTGCTCCCTGACCCAATGCACCCTCCTCTAAGCCCTCATCCCCTGAGAACACGCCAGCTACTTCTGGGAGAAGAAAGCTTTGGCCCTCTCTTGGCTTAGTCTACCCACACGATGGGGAACTACAAGCTAAGTATTCCACGTGGTACACGGAAACCCCTATTTTACCCCTACCTCCATACACTGGCTCTGAGAAGTTTTATCCAGGCAAGTTTGCCCCTCAGGGTCCAAGCTCTTAAACAAAAGCTTTCTTTTTTCTTTCTTTGGCAATTTTTGGTCGCTTTTAAACCTCTTGCTGTTAAGTCTACCCATAAGCCTGTTTGAAGTATATCAGTCTAAGATTTTTCTTTTGCTGTAAAACCTAGTACTTATTTCTGTTTCTCAGAGACAGTAATTCTCTCGAGCTGCCCAGCAGGTAGCCTGTTTCACTAGTGGCCCTAATACATGTTACAAGAATTTTATGACAGGAAGTTAACTTCTGATCCAGGCTTCAAGGCCTGAGGCATTCATGTTTTGCCACCTGGGACCTTGGGCCTGTGAAAGAATCCTAGAATGTCAGAATTTTAAGGGACTTTAGAAATAATACAATCCAGTGATTTTCAAACTGTGCTTTTTTCAAAAAAAGCCCTCTTTCCCTCTTTCTCTCCTCCCCCAGCATACACATTCATTCATATACCTACTCATCCATTTCAGAATTGCTCATCTTTATGCCTTAGTAAAGATTTAACATCAATTTTTCTTTTAAAGAAAGGGTTTTATAGTTTCAAGCATTTGAAAATGACTGATTTACTCCAAATCCCTCATTTTACCAAAGGGAAATTGAGATCCACAGTGGGAAAGTGGCTTGGCCACTACTTGTCAGCAGAGATAGGTGATACAGCTGGGACTGGACCCAGAGTCCTGCTCCAGTATTCCTCAGTCTTAGAAACAGCAAAACAGGCCCTATCTCTTAAAAGTTAACATAAATGGTAAAGGGGACAAGGGCAGGGAAGGCAGGAACATACTCCTGATATGTGGGAAAGGTAGGTTATAGTCACATCTAAGCCTGGGCCTTGCCCTAGAACTTCTTGACCATTTTTACTCAAGTGCCTCTTGTTCCAGAGAGGCTGCAGAACCTAAGACCTCTGCCTTTAAACTGGGATGAGCTGTCTCCTTGAGGGACCACTAAGTGTAGTTATAAAAGCAAATACGAGTAACATGGGGATACAATACCTCTCTCTTAGAACTGTGAGAGTTAAGAGATGATTCATTTCAGTTTTCGTTTATGTGCCTGGACGTCAACAAAAGGCTTTTCTCCAAGAAAAGCTTAAGTCCAGAGAGTCCAGAGGTCAGAATCATGAAGGGGCAACCCTTCAGTCCTTACCTCTCAGTTCCTGGCAGCAGGATGAGGCAGAGGGTGCCTGAGCACAGGCTGTGGTAGAGCTTTCCTATCTTCCTGCCCCAGCGCCAGGCTGCTATCTTTGGGTGGTCCAAGTTCAGCATCTAGAATCAAAGCCAGGTGTTGACACTCAGTCAGAGTACCCACCGGTGACCTTTGGAGGGACTGCAACATTCCTCCTCAGGCTCCCGGGAAAGGATCTGTACAAATCCTCAGTCTGAAGCCAGAGTCTATACTGCAGGGTTCCTTGTCCACTCCAGCATCCCCAGACCTCCAAGTCAGTTTAGGGTCCTGAGTTAGGGAAACCAAATCACTAAGGAGAGCTCTAGTCTGGCCTCTGACATTAAGTATCTCTGTGACCTGGGCAAAGTCACTCACCAGCTCTGGTGTCTCTTCCTCATCTGCTAAGTGTGGGACATTAGACCACGGCAGGGCTTCCCAAACTTAAACCATTCACCTTCTATCTTCACCCTTCTGTTGCATATTCCCTAATGGTTTTCTTTAAAGTGAGTCAATTTCTTCCTTAGCTTCGTCTAAGTAATACTATCCATGAAATCACACGTTCAATGTGGTGGTTGCATACTTTAATGAATGTTAGAAAAACAAGTTCATTATCAATAAAAGTAAAAAAAAGAGGTCCATCTATGACCACCAAAAATCATATTGTGTATGTATGTACTACACTTCAGGAAATCGTAGATCACTAAAGACTTGTCCAGGTCTCCAACTTCCTGTATTAACCTCTCAAAGTCCCTTGGAGAGACACCTGGAAAACCTGATTTTAGCAAGTTTGGAGGGGGCAAAAGTATGAGAGATCTTGGAGAAAGAAAGGTGTGTCCAGGGCTGGAAGACACTGGAGAGTGAAGTAAGACTAGTGGCAGGGCAGGAAAAAAAAGACTGAAGGCTTAAGTGTCACTTGAGCAGGACTATCCTGTCTAATTTCCATAAACATCAGAAGGCCAACCACCAGAGCCAGCAAACCAAGGTAGCTAGCTACCTCTCCCCCCTAACCCCAGGATACATTTAATCACTCACCTGCACGGCCTCCTGCTCCGAGGGAGGAGGTATGACACGAAGCCCTGGGGGCCTTGATTCAGGAGGTAAGCCCCTGAGCCATGAATGGAGGTGCCTGGGGGTTAGGGCATGCCTGCCTTTCAGCTTCCAGTTCTTGCCTGTGAGAATGCCAAGGGCCCTATGGGCACTGCCAAAAGTTCTGAATCCTGAAAACAAGAATACCCCCTTCTGTTATTAAGGACCAAAACCAAAACCAAAACAAAAACAAAAAAAGCTGATCACCATCCAAGCTGGAGCCCATCCAGAGCCAAGGGAGAAGGACAAAATCAGGAGATGTTGACCTGGTCCAGCCCAGGAGGGATTACTTGTTGAACATTTCCTTTCTCTGACCTCATGTTACCACCATGTCTAATCTCCTTTCCCAAGGCTATATTCAATGGCATAGACTTACTCAAGAAACAGTAGTTTTTCTGCTTTCCATTTTTAAGATCTTTAGGCAAGATCAGAGCTTCCAGGCCCAGGAAGAGGCTGGACTGTTGCAACAGGTGTTCCTTGAAGGTTTCACTCACTCCAGACAGGTATATAGTACCTCGGTTCTCAGAATCTTGTTCCAGCTCATTCACAAGGATGTCACAATCAAGGGTGAGCTCTGTCACAGGCCTCTGCACCTAACCAAGGAAAGATGGCATTAATGGTAGAAAAGTCACCACTTCAAACCCCAGGCCTGTTACATACTAGCAAGTAGCTTAATTCTGCAGCTTCCTTATCGATACAAGGAACCTAATGATAACTGCCCCAAAGGACTATGGTAGAAACTTAATAGATAAATAAATACAAAATGTAAATATTTTTGTGTAAATGATACTCTCTTCCCTTTCCTTCTCTCCCCCACCAACTGCAATCAGTTCTCTGCCTTCTATACCAATGAAATTCTGTTTAATTGCATAAGAAACATCAAAATACCATTTGATTCCCCTGAAAGCTAAAGGGCAACCACAAAAAAACCACCCTGAAAAACCATTTGGGGTCTAAGTAGGGATAAAGAGTACATGGAAGATGTAGCCCAGGCTGATTTTGACAAAAATGAAAAGCTATCATGTTTTAGGTCACCACTATAAGAATGCCGGCCTTGGCTGAAGGCTTTCCATTACAGAAAGTCTTGTGTCTTAAGCCTCTCGAGGGTGCTTGTCTAAGCTGTTATGTCTTAGGGTGCTGTAAATACAGGCTTGAGTAAATACAAGTACTGAAAATACAGGATTGAGTGAAGTGTACTACTTTATGCTTTCTCTGGAAACCCTACCTTGATGCAGGTACCTTCTACCAGGCTGCCATCCAGAGACTCTATGGCCAGCTGGGCACCTTCCAGGACTTCGTATTGTATACAGAGATATGGCTGCAGAAAAATCAAGATTTCCTTACTTTTGCTTTCCAGGCTCAAACTGCCAGAGACGGGGCTAGGAACGGGGCCCACCTAAACTACAGTGGCCAGAGCCACCAGAATGGATGTTCTTGCTGTGCTGGGCTAGACAGTGATCACAGACCATCAATTTTAAGTGGAATCATCATGGTCCAGGGCTTAGTTTTCAGAAAATAATCTTGTCACTTAAAATTGAAGCCTTCTCTCCCTAGGTGGTATGGGGAAAGCACTAACAAATTCCTTACTACCCAACTTGCTGTTCATACCATTTATTATTATTATTTTGCGGTACACGGGCCTCTCACTGTTGTGGCCTCTCCCGTTGCAGAGCACAGGCTCCGGACACGCAGGCTCAGCGGCCATGGCTCACGGGCCCAGCCACTCCACGGCATGTGGGATCTTCCCGGACCAGGGCATAAACCCATGTTCCCTGCATCGGCAGGCAGACTCTCAACCACTGCACCACTAGAGAAGCCCCCATACCATTTATTATAAATCACTAAAGTTACCGCTGCAGGTCACAGGTAGAGATTCCCATTTGCCTTATTAGCTTAATTTTAGACAAGCAGCTTTCCTACAAGCTTGGGGAGGTTAAGTTCTTCCACTGGATTTGCATCTTCAAATTGACTTATTTTGCACTTGATTAACACCAGAGTATCTAAATCTATGTGATGGTCTGAGCCACAGCATCATCATGGAGATTAAAGTGCTCCCATAGAAAAGCTTCATTTTATTGGATTTGGCAATGATTTCCTGAATATGACACCAAAGGCCCAGGCAACAAAAAAAATATGAGAAGTTAAACTTTATCAAAATTAAAAAGTGTATCAAAGAACAACCATCAACAATGTCAAAAGGCAGCAGAACGAATGGGAGAAAATATTTGCAAATCACATATCTACTGAAGGATTCATATCTAAAATATATAGAGAACTCCTAAAACTCAACACAAAAAAATCAACCCAATTAAAAAATAGGCAAAGGACTTGCATAGACATTTCTCCAAAGAAGATATACCAATGGCCAATAAGCATACAAAGAAATGCTCAACATCACTAATCATTAGGGAACTGCAAGTCAAAACCATGAGATACTATTGATACTTCACATCCATTAGGATGGCTACTATCTAAACAACCCTCCCCCCCAAACCAAAAACAAACAAAAAAAAACCAAGTGTCAGGGGAATTCCTGGTGGTCCAGTGGTTAGGACCCCCTAGCTTCCAATGCACGGGGCAGAGGTTCATTCCCTGGTCGGGGAACTAAGATCCCACATGGGGTGCAGCCAAAAACAAACAACAAAAAAGACCAAAAAAAAAAACCCCAAGTGTCAGCTGGAATATGGAGAAGTTGGAACCCTTGGCATTGCGGGTGGGAATGTAAAATCGTGCAGCTGCTATAGAAAACAGTATGGCAGTTCCTCAAAAAATGAAATGAATTATCATTTAACCCAGAAATTCCACATCTGTGTATATCACCCCAAAGAACTGAAAACAGGGACTCAAATACTTGTACATCCATGTTCATTTCATAGTAGCATTATTCAGAATGGCTAAAACGTGGAAACAATCCAAATGTTCATAGATGGACGAATGGATAAACAAAATGTAGTATAATCATACAATGGAATATAATTCAGCCTTGAAAAGAAATGAAATTCTGATACATACTACATCATGGGTGAACCCTGAAGACATTATGCTAAGTGAAATAAGCCAGACACAAAAGGACAAATATTGTAGGATTCCACTTATATGATACACATAGAGTAGTCAAATTTATAAGACAGGAAACACAATAGTAGTTAATAGGCCTGGGAGAAAGGGGACTGGGGAGTTACTGTTTAAAGGGTACAGAGTTTCAGTATGGGATGATGAAAAAGTTCTAGAGAGAATGTACTTAATAACACTGAACTATACATAAAAATGGTTTAAAAGGCAAATTTTATGTACACTTTACAAAAAGAAAGAAAAAAAAAAAGACAAGACGACTTACAGGAAGGAGTGACAGTCCCTTGAATACCCTTTCCCATCCCTCAGTCTATGTTCCCAGGGATGATCTTTTTATTTCTGTTTTTAGGTGTAGGAAAGACAATAAAAGATTTGGGGAAAGCACATTTTAAACATCTAGGATTCTGCAGTTAGATAGCTTTAGAGACTTTAATTTTTGCTTCACTTTAATAGTTACTAAACCTAATAGTTATTAGTTGTATTATTAGCTATTACACATAATAGTTTAATGCACCAGATTAATAGTTGCCTATATCAAAATTCTAAAGGTACAAAAAAATTTACAGTGAAAAGTCTTCCCCTAACCCCTGTTCCCAGTCACCTAGTTCCTCTCTCCCTTCATTGTTACCAGTTATTGTAGATCATTCTACATATATTCTAAGTTTTTGTTTTCAATTCTTTTCATGGCTTCCCATCTCATAGTACTTATAATGTTGTTATTGCTTCATATAGTAACTTTAGTCTTTATCTGACTTCCTGCTATGACCATGAAGAGGCTTACTCTATCTATACAAAAGGATGTATCTATACATCCTTTTAAAAAGTATGAATTTTTTAAACCATATACAAGTATTATTTCTTAAAAAGTAAAAATAATTAAACTCTTTATAGGGTTTTTATGTAAATAACAAACTAATAAACAAAACTTACTCCAAGAGATTGGAGAGCTAACAGCAACAACAAAAAAAAGCCCTACTCCTCTAGTATCTTAACCCAGCTATGAGCCTACTTTGGATTTAAGCCCTACAGACTTCCCAGCACATGGAAGCTACTGCTGTTTTTGAAAGGGCATTTTATCATTTAAAGCTGAAGTCACAAGCATGAAGCCCATAAACTACATTAAACCACTAGACATATTTTTTGTCTGGCTTACATAATATTTAAGAAAATTGGAGACAACAATATGAAAATTGGCAGATTTCTTGATTCTCAAAACAAAAAAATCAGAAGATCTGGCAATATGGGGCACACATTCTTATGGGTCAACACTGTTCCCATGAGACAGAGCATGTCTCACATTCCAGTCAGTGACAATCAAGCTCAAATCACTAATACTTGAAGGACCCTAGAAGGCATCTGAATTTCCCACACTAGATTAGAAGGTCAAAATCTAAGTTTTCTTGTCTCATTACCTGATGGGATTCAAGAGTAAGAGTCATTGACAGGACTGGACCAAAACTCTCAAACAGCCTATTCAGAGCTCTAAGGTTACAATTTTTGCTAAATGGCCCAGCATAGACAGTTGACATCTCCATCCACTTGATCTTCATCTATAAGAAAAACAACAGAATATAGTAAGGAGGTGGATGTGGAAAGAGAATTAAGTCAAATCTAAAGAAATTATGAGTCAAAACATGGGATAATTCCTTTCAAGGAATTTCTTAACACAAACACTTGCCAAATGTACAAGGATTTGTATACAGGGATTTCATTGCATCATTATTTGGAATAGCAAAAATTTATAAAGTGCAAATGCTGAAAATAGGTATATCATACAATGGAAAACTATGCAGCACAAGGGAAATAAGATTATATAGTGTTATGAACAGATGTGTAAGATATACTGTTAAAGGAATAAATAAAGTTGCAAAAGAGTATATATAGTCTGATTCCCATTTTTATAAAAATGAAAATATATTGATACATATAGAAAAAATTTAGAGAAGTATACAGTAAACTTAATGAAGTATGTATTACTTTCCTTAATGGGGGGAGATTATAATAGGTCAAATAAATCATCTAGCAGAACCCATTCACTTACTCTTTTGCTCATCTCCTCACTGAGGTTGGGTGGAAAGGGTTCAAGAGAGAACTGCACGATGCTGAAGGTAAACAGGGGGACTTCCACTCTGGCCTGCTCAAGAACCTGCAGAAAACAGCACAGCCTGGATGAAGCAGGAACCTAATAGTCTACTGTGGCTCATGGAGGTGAGCCACAGTAATATAAACAATGGTTGTCTTTTTACCCATATTAAAAAGCAATATGAGGCTGACTTCAAGGTCCAGAAGAAAATGGTGACACCACACAGCCTTGTAGAAAAACCATATAATCAGGAAAGAGAATAAATACAATCACATATGACCCAGATCTTCAGCATTACTAAGAAGCAGGCTACTACAATCTTCAAATTACCTCTAAGTAAAGAAACAAGTTAAATTCTGCAAGCCTGTGAATAAAGAGAGGGAGAAGAGACACAAGAGACTCTGGGGGGAAAAAAAAAAATCAAGGGGCATGGAAGACTTGGATGAAACAAACAAAATCAGCCCCAGAAAGAAAGTACAACAAAATGCCAAAATAATGAACACAGGTCACAACTTTGATAGTTCAAGCACTTAACTACAAGGAAGAGACTTGACAGCCTCAGAGAAGCAGTGCTTCTGGGGAAGAATCAGATATATAGAGAAGAGGCAATACCCTGCTGGAGACACTGCAGTGAAGGAAAAGAAGGAAATAAAGAAATCAGGAGGGAAATTAAGGATCCTGCGGGGGGGAAAAAAATAAAACAAATACCAGTCCCTCCCAAGAGCATTATAAACTTATTTTTCCCAGCACATCTTTCTCAAAAAAACCCCAACACTTTAAAAAAAGAAAAAGAGAGCATGACATCAGCAAGATAGAGTACAAGGCAGCTTTAAGCCCTCAGTTTTCCATAGACACCGAGTTAACACTATATAGACCAGAATACCTTTGCAACAACTCTAGAGACCAGTTGAGAAGTTACAGCACCCAGAAACAACAACAACCAGAAGAGATTCCAGCAAAAGGGAAAGGAAAATATGTAGTTTTGTGTACTCATCCATCCCTTCCCCTATCTGACCCAGCAGGGCTCAACACAGAGGAAGTTTCCCATACTGGAGATCTTCCCTCTGGACAAACAAGAGTGGACCATGCAGCCAATGTCATGGCTAGGCTGGGCACTGCCTGAGGGACTAGTTTCTGTCTCACCTGACTCAGAGCACTGATAGGACTGGCAGCCTTGTTTGGAAGCCACTGAAAACATATGCAATCACCACAGCACATTAGAGCTGCAGTTACAAAAGCAGATGTCAGGAGGAGCAACAGATTGCAAGCTCAGGAGAAACAGGGACAGGCGCTCAGGGAACACGAGACAACTAAAAGCACCTGCACAAGCTCAGAGAAGACACATCCTCAAAGTATGTTTGAGAGGTCCTGAAACCTCAGGCTGAGCTGATTAGTGAAAGTCTTCCCTTCCACCATGCCAGGCACTAACAATTGGAGAGGTAGTTGACAAAAAAAAAAAAAACTAAAAGAGAACAAAGATAGACAGACAACTAATGAAATCAGGAAAATTATGCATGAACAAAATGAGTATTTCACTAAAGAGACAGCAACTATAAAACAGAACCAGACACACTGCGGTGGCGGAGGCAATGGCGGTGGGGTGGAGCGGCCGGCCGAGCCCGGGCCAGCAGGGCCATGGGCTGCCAGTGTGCGGTGCCACCAATCCGCCTGCCTGCCCCCTCCTCGTGGAGTGGCGGTGGGGAGGCGAGAAACAGCTACTATTATGTGTTGTAAAATGGATGTCTTCTAAAAATTTCCTGAGAAGATGGTGGAGAAGGACATGCGCTTATCCCTCTTGCAAGAGCACTGGAATCACTACTAACTGCTTTACAATCATTGATAGGAAGACACTGGAACTCACCAAAAAAGATAACCCACATCCAAAGACAAAGGAGAAGCCACCATGAGATGGTAGGAGTGGCCCAATCACAATAAAATCAAATCCGATAACCGCTGGGTGGGTGACTCACAAAATGGGGAACAATTATACCACAGAAGCCCACCCATGGGAGTGAAGGTTCTGAGCCCCATGTCATGCTTCCTAACCGGGGGTCTGGAAACAGGAGAAGGAATTCCCACAGAATTAGACTTTGAAGGCTGGTGGGATTTGACTGCAGGATTTCGACAGGACTGGGGGAAACAAGAGACTCCCCTCTTGGAGGGCACACACAAAGTAGTATGTGCATCAAGACCCGGGGAAAGGAGCAGTGATCCCATAGGAGACTGAAACAGACCTACATGCTAGTGTTCAAGGGTCTCCTGCAGAGGCGGGGGGTGGCTGTGGCTCACCCCAGGGACAAGGACACTGGCAGCAGAAGTTCAGGGAAGTACTCATTGGCATTAGCCCTCCCAAGAGTCAGTCATGAGCCCCACCAAAGAGTCTGTAGGTTCCAGTGCTAGGTTGCCTCAGGCCAAACAACCAACAGGGAGGGAACTCAGCCCCACCCATCAGCAGACAAGAGGATTAAAGTTTTACTGAGCTCTGCCCACCAGAGCAACAGCCAGCTCTACCCACCACCAGTTCCTCCTGTCAGGAAGCTTGCACAAGCCTCTTAGATAGCCTCATCTACCAGGGGGCAGACAGCAGAAGCAAGAAGAAGTACAATCCTGCAGCCTGTGGAATGTAAACTATACTCACAGAAAGATAGACAAAATGAAAAGGCAGAGGACTTTTTACCAGATGAAGGAACAAGATAAAACCCCAGAAAAACAACTAAATGAAGTAGAGATAGGCAACCTTCCAAAAAAAGAATTCAGAATAATGATAGTGAAGATGATTCAGAACCTTGGAAAAAGAATGGAGGCGAAGATCGAGTAGATGCAAGAAATGTTTAACAAAAAACTAGAAGAATTAAAGGACAAACACCTAGAAGAATTAAAGAACAAACAAACAGAGATGAACAATACAATAATTGAAATGAAAAATACACTAGAAGGAATCAATAGCAGAACAACTGAGGCAGAAGAACGGATAAGTGACCTGGAAGACAGAAAGGTGGAATTCACTGCCGCAGAACAGAATAAAGGAAAAAAGAATGAAAAGAAATGAAGGCAGCCTAAGAGACCTCTGGGACAACATTGAACACATCAACATTAGCATTCTAGGGGACCCAGAAGGAAAAGAGAGAGGGAAAGGACCCAAGAAAATATTTGGAGAGATTATAGTTGAAAACTTGCCAAACATGGGAAATGAAATAGCCAGCCAAGTCCAGGAAGTGCAGAGAGTCCCAGGCAGGAGAAACCCGAGGAGAAAACATGCCAAGACACATAGTAATCAAATTGACAAAAATTAAAGACAAAGAAAAATTATCAAGGGAAAACCAACAAATAACATACAAAGGAATCCCCATAAGGTTAACAGCAGATTTCTTAGCAGAAACTCTACAAGCCAGAAGGGAATGGCATAATATATTTAAAGTGATGAAAGGGAAGAACCTACAACCAAGATTGCTCTACTCAGCAAGGATCTCATTCAGATTGACGGAGAAATCAAAAGCTTTACAGACAAGCAAAAGCTAAAAGAATTCAGCACCACCAAACGAGCGCTACAACAAATGCTAAAGGAACTTCTCTAAGTGGGAAACACAGAAGAAAAGGACATACAAAAACAAACCCAAAATAATTCAGAAAATGGTAACAAGAACATATCGATAATTACCTTACATGTGAATGGATTAAATGCTCCAACCAAAAGACACAGGCTCACTGAATGGATACAAAAACAAGACCCATGTATATGCTGTCTAAAGAGACCCACTTCAGACCTAGGGACACATACAGACTGAAAGTGAAGGGATGGAAAAAGATATTCCATGCTAATGGAAATCAAAAGAAAGCTGGAGTAGCAATATTCATATCAGACAAAATAGACTTTAAAATAAAGAATGTTATAAGAGACAAGAAAAGACACTACATAATAATCAAGGGATCAATCCAAGAAGAAGATATAACAGTTATAAACATATATGCACCCAACATAGGAGCAACTCAATACATAAGGCAAATGCTAACAGCTATAAAAGAGGAAATGAACAGTAACACAATAACAGTGGGGGACTTTAACACCTCACTTACACCAATGGACAGATCATCCAGACAAAAGATTAATATGGAAACACAATCTTTAAATGACACAACAGACCAGATAGATTTAATTGATATTTATGGGACATTCCATCCGAAAACAGGAGATTACACTTTATTCTCAAGTGCACACGGAACATTCTCCAGGATAGATCACATTTTGGGTCACAAATCAAGCCTTGGTAAATTTAAGAAAATTGAAATCACATCAAGCATCTTTTCCGACCACAACGCTATGAGATTAAGAAATAAATTACAGGGAAAAAACGCAAACATGTGGAGGCTAAACAATGCCTTACTAAATAACCAAGAGATCACTGAAGAAATCAGAGGAAATCAAAAAAATACCTAGAAACAAACGATAATGAAAACACGACGATCCAAAACCTATGGAATGCAGCAAAAGCAGTTCTAAGAGGTAAGTTTATAGCAATACAAGCCTACCTCAAGAAACAAGAAAAATCTCAAATAAACAATCTAAGCTTACACCTAAATGAACTAGAGAAAGAAGAACAAACAAAACCTAAAGGTAGTAGAGGGAAAGAAATTGTAAAGATCAGAGCAGAAATAAATGAAATAGAAACAAAGAAAACAATAGCAACGATCAATAAAACTAAAAGCTGGTTCTTTGAGAAGATAAACAAAATTGATAAACCTTTAGCCAGACTCATCAAGAAAAAGAGGGAGAGGACTCAAATCAATAACATTAGTAAGGAAAAAAGAGAAGTTACAACGGACACCCCAGACATACAAAGCATCGTAAGAGACAACTACAAGCAACTCTATGCCAATAAAATGGACAACCCGGAAGAAATGGACAAATTCTTAGAAATGTGTAACCTTCCAAGACTGAACCAGGAAGAAATAGAAAAAATGAACAGACCAATCACAAGTAATGAAACTGAAACTGTGATTAAAAATCTTCCAACAAACAAAAGTCCAGGACCAGATGGCTTCACAGGTGAATTCTATCAAATATTTAGAGAAGACCTATCCTTCTCAAACTCTTCCAAAGAATTGCAGAGGAAGGAACACTCCCAAACTCATTATACAAGGCCAACCATCACCCTGATACCAAAACCAGACAAAGATACTACAAAAAAAGAAAATTACAGACCAATATCACTGATGAATATAGATGCAAAAATCCTTAACAAAATACTAAAAAACTGAATGCAACAACACATTAAAAGGATCATACACCATGATCAAGTGGGATTTATCCCAGGGATGCAAGGATTCTTCAATATATGCAACTCAATCAATGTGATACAACATATTAACATATTGAAGAATGAAAACCATATGATCATCTCAATAGATGCAGAAAAGGCTTTTGACAAAATTCAACACCATTTATGATAAAAACTCTTCAGAAAGTGGGCACAGAGGGAACCTGCCTCAACATAATAAAGGTCACATACAACAAACCCACAGCAAACATCTTTCTCAATGGTGAAAAACTGAAAGCATTTCCTCTAAGATCAGAAACAAGATAAGGATGTGCACTCTCGCCACTATTATTCAACATAGTTTTGGAAGTCCTAGCCACGGCAATCAGAGGAGAAAAAGAAATAAAAGGAATACAAATTGGAAAAGAAGAAGTAAAACTGTCACTGTTTCCAGATGACATGACACTCTACATAGATAATCCTAAAGATGCCACCAGAAAACTTCTAGAGCTAATCAATGAATTTAGTAAAGTTGCAGGATACAAAATTAATGCACAGAAATCTCTTGCGTTCCTATACACTAACAACGAAAAATCAGAAAGAGAAATTAAGGAAACAATCCCATTCACCACTGCAACAAAAAGAATAAAATATCTTGGAATAAACCTACCTAGGGAGACAAAAGATCTGTATGCAGAAAACTATAAGACACTGATGAAAGAAATTAAGGATAATACCAACAGATGGAGAGATATACCATGTTCTTGCACTGGAAGAATCAATATTGTGAAAATGACTATACTACCCAAAGCAATCTACAGATTCAATGCAATCCCTATCAAATTACCAATGGCATTTTTTAAGGAACTAGAGCAAAAAATCTTAAAATTTGTACAGAGACACAAAAGATCCCAAATAGCCAAAGTAGTCTTGAGGGAAAAAAACCGAGCTGGAGGAATCAAACTCTGTGACTTCAGACTATACTACAAAGCTACAGTCATCAAGACAATATGGTAGTGGCACAAAAACAGACATACAGGTCAATGGAACAGGATAGAAAGCCCAGAGATAAACCCATGCACCTATGGTGAACTAACCTATGGCAAAGGAGGCAAGGATATACAATGGCGAAAAGACAGTCTCTTCAATAAGTGGTGCTGGGAAATCTGGACAGCTACATGTAAAAGAATAAATTAGAAAACTCCCTAACACCATACACAAAAATAAACTCAAAATGAATTAGAGACCTAAATGTAAGACCAGACACTATAAAACTCTTAGAGGAAAACATAGGTAGAACACTCTTTGACATAAATCACAGCAAGATCTTTTTTGATCCACCTCCTAGAGTAATGGAAATACAAATAAACAAATGGGACCTAATGAGACTTAAAAGCTTTTGCACAGCAAAGGAAACTACAAACAGGATGAAAAAACAGCCCTCAGAACGGGAGAAAATATTTGCAAATGAATCAATGGACAAAGGACTAATCTCCAAAATATATAAATAGCTCATGCAGCTCAATACTAAAAAAACAAATAATTCAATCAAAAAATGGGCAGAAGAACTAAATAGACACTTCTCCAAAGAAGATATACAGATGGCCAAGAGGCACATGAAAAGATGTTCAACATCACTAATTATTAGAGAAATGTAAATCAAAACTACAATGAGGTTATCACCTCACACTGGTTAAAATGGGCATCATCAGAAAATCTACAAACAACAAATGCTGGAGAGGGTGTGGAGAAAAGGGAATCCTCTTGCACTGTTGGTGAGAATGTAAATTGATACAGCCACTATAGAGAACAGTATGGAGGTTCCTTAAATAACTATGAATAGAATTGCCATATGACCCAGCAATCCCACTACTGGGCATATACCCAGAGAAAACTGTAGTTCAAAAAGACACATGCAACCCAGTGTTCATTGCAGCACTCTTTACAATAGCCAGGTCATGGAAACAACCTAAATGCCCATCGACAGACGAATGGATAAAGAAGATGTGGTACATATATACAATGGAATGTTACTCAGCCATAAAAAGGAACGAAATTGGGTCATTTGTAGAGACGCAGATGGACCTAGAGACTGTCATACAGAGTGAAGTAAGTCTGAAAGAGAAAAACAAGTATCATATATTAACGCATGTATGTGGAATCTAGAAAAATGGTACAGATGAAGCAGTTTGCAAGGCAGAAATAGAGGCACAGGTGTAGAGAACAAACGTATGGACACCAAGGGGGAAAAGCAGGTGGTGGGGATGTGGTGGTGGGATGAATTGGGGGAGCTGGGGATTGACATATATACAGTAATATGTATAAAATAGGTAACTTATATAAGAACCTGCTGTATAAAAAAATAAAATAAAATTCAAAAAAAGGAGAAAAAAGAACCAAACAAATTCTGCAGCTGAAAAATACATTAAGTGAGTTGGAAAATTCACTAAAGGGGTTCAACATCAGACTTGATCAGGCAAACTTGAAAACAGATCTTTGAAGTCATTAAGTTAAAGCACAAAAAAAAAAAAAAAAAGAAGAAAAGGAAACAGAGTCTAAGAGCCTTTGGGACACCATCATTAGGACCAATTTACAAATTATAGGAGTCCCAGAAGAAAAGAGAAAGGAGCAGAGAGCTTATTTGAAGAAATAATGGCTGAAAACCCTCCATATCTGAGGAAAGAAATGAGCATACAAATTCAATAAGCTGAAAGAATTCCAAGAAAGATAAATCCAAAGACACCCACACAAAGACACATTACAATCAAATTGTTAAAAGTCAAAATTAGAGAATCTTGGAAGCAGCAAGAGAAAAGCAAATCATCACATACAAGGAAGCTTTCATAAGATTATCAGTGAAAAAAAAAAAAAAGATTATCAGTGGATTTCTTAACAGAAAACTTGCAGGCCAGAAGAGAATGGCATGAGATATTCAAAGTGATAAAATAAGAAACCATCAACCGGGCTTCCCTGGTGGTGCAGTGGTTGAGAGTCCGCCTGCCGATGCAGGGGACACGGGTTTGTTCCCCGGTCCGGGAAGATCCCACATGCCACGGAGCGGCTGGGCCCGTGAGCCATGGTCCCTGAGCCTGCGTGTCCGTAGCCTGTGCTCTGCAACGGGAGAGGCCAGAACAGTGAGAGGCCTGCGTACCGCAGAAAACAAAAAACAAATAAAACCCTACAAAACAATGCTGAAAGAAATTTTAAAAGACACAAATAAAAGGAAACATTCCATGTTCAGGGACTGGAACACACTATTGTTGTCAACAGTATACAAAGCAACCTATGGATTCAATTCAATCCCTATTAAAATTCTTATGTCATTTTTTGCAGAAATAGAAGAAAATCATCTTAAAATTCATAAGGAATCTCAAATGATTCTGAATAGCCAAAATAATCCTGAAAAAGAATGAAGTCAGATGACACAAACTTCTTGATTTCAAAACATATTAAAAACTACAGTAATCAAAACAGTGTGGTACTGGCATAAAGACAGACAAATAGACTAATGGAACAAAAGAGAGTTCAGAAATAAAGCTCTGTATATATGGTCAAGTGATCTTTGACAAGGGTGCCAAGAACATTCAATGTGAAATGGATAGTTTCTTCAAAAAAATGAGACTGGGAAGACTGGATATCCATATGCAAAAACGGGAAGTTGGAACCTTATGTCCTGGTGTGATTTCCAGGACATCTTGTTAAGGGAAAAAAGCCAACTGCAAAGGAGTTTATTTATGTAGTATGTTATCTTCTGTGTAAGAAAGAAAACGAAATAAAAAAGCATATATATATCTACTTTTCTTTACAAAAAATGGAACAAAGGAAGGATAAATCAGAAAACAACAATGTTATTTACTTACATGAGATAGGTGGAGGGTGGACTGGGTGAAATAGATATGAGAAGGAATGACACTTCTTTTAGTATACTTGTTTGTGTAGTTTTGCCTTTGGAAGCATGTTAATGTTCTATAGATCCAAAAAATAAATCAACAAGGATGGAAGAGAGAAAAAAACCCTAAAACTAAAAGCAAATTGAAACAAATGAACCCAACTGTATTCTAAATGCATAAGAGCTAATCTGAAGGGGAGGAAAAAAGGAATCCAAGTAACTTATAAAGGGAGATACAAAGATGAAATGAGGAAAAGCAACGAAGAATCCTGTGCAAGGGCTGAAATTAGAGGTACTGGTATAGACACTTGATTTCTTAAATATTTATTTGTGTGTACATACAAATTTGTGTGTGTGTGTGCGCATATCCTACCTACATGCATATATTTCCTAACTGTCTGCTTTGAGGGTCTAGAAGCAAAGACATCCCAGTAAAAATATGCACACCCAGCATCCAGATCTTGGTTTCTAATACCAAGATGAACCTGACTTTCTTATTGTGCCAGTAGGAAGAAAATGCTCAAAAAAAATTATGGGTGCATGTCACAAGAACAGAGGGGCCAGCTTGAAGGGGCTACTGCTTACCAAATCTGAGAAATGTGTAAAGCAAAACAATTTAGTACAATTATAAATTATAAACCACTGAAATAAACAGGAATCCGTGAGTCCACATGGAATGAATGAATGAATGAACAAATAAGGTAAAGGGAGGACTCTTGCTCATAGAATACTGAGTAACAACTAGTTAATATGGAGGAAATATATAGAGTTGGAAAACCATCATTGTACAATAAAAAGTGGCTCACAGTAAAAACTGGTTCAGATAAGAATCATCAGTTTTTGCTAAATATAAGAGGAGGTGGGGATTTTGATGAAAAGCAGGATATTTGCTGTTCTTAAAGTGTATCCTCACATATTATTCAAAGCAAGGGGAAAAAACAGTAACTCTACAGTGGAGAAACTAGACAACACCTTGTTAAGGTCATCAAAATAAACAGAAGAGAGGGACAGACGGACAACATATGCCTCTTGTTGTGGCATAACCTGAATCTAATCATGAGGAAACCCAAAATGAAATACCAATGTCATGAGACAAAGTAAGATTGAGGAATGGTTCAGGACTAAAGGAAACTAAAAATTGAAATGTCATATAGACATAGGAAGAGCGAGCAAGAAAGTGTAAAAAGTGCAGGAGCAACCCAGCACACACACAAATAATAAAGCAAATGAGGCAGAGTATTAACAGAGATGAATCTAGATAGAAGGTATATACAGATATTCCACCATTCATGCAAGTTTCCTGTAAGTTTGAAATTATTTCCAAATAAAATGCTTAAAAAAAATTACAGAGCCTCTGAACAAGATGACATAAGTCCATGCTTTGATGCATCCCTTCTGCTATACACATATAGCAATGATAGGTAAAATATATATAAAAAAAAGATAGGTAAAATATAAAATATATATATATATAGAGAGAGAAGAAAACCAAAAAGATATAGTCAGGCTAAAAACCAAGATAAACATCTCCATGAACCAGAAAAAAGAATAGAAATTCAAAGTGGTGTGCAAGGCCAAAGCCACAGGCCTGCTGGAATCTGGAAACAGACACTGGCAGCTGACAGTTCTGCTCCTATGGGGTAATTGAGACTAAAAGTGCTCCACACAAAATTTGAGATAGAAGCCAGACTGGCTAATGGTAGCTAAAGTTGCTGATGAAAAAAAGCTTGATACTTGCATGGGTTGCAAAGGGTTACATTACCCTCTACTCTGAATGCAACCTTCAAAGAGATACTGGGTCACTCACCTCTTTATTTGAAAAGCACTTAATAGTTTGACAGTTTTTGGAAGAAGAAAGTTCGGTAGCATCTGCCTCCCGAGTCAAGAAAAGCAGCTTCTGGCCCACTGAGTCCAAGCATTCTAAAACACTGTACAGAAGGAGAAGAGATCAAGGTAGGAACAACAGTTTTCCCTAACCCAAGAATTACTTCTCTATACTTGCACTGTCTAACCTGGTAGCCATTAGCAACGTGTGGTTATTTAAATTAAAATAAAGTAAAATAAAAATTCAGTTCCTTAATTGCACTAGTCACATTACTATAAGGTCCACATGTATGGACCTTTTTGGACAGCACAGATATAGAACATTTCCACCATTACAGAAATCATATTGAACATTGTTGTTCTACATTTAGGGAGAGGAAGGATAAACAAAAAATATACTCAAAACTCTTTACCAAAATTTAGGCTAGATTCTAAGGATCTGAAACATTTACTATGGTATAGAGACAAACCTCTTCTGAGTCTGTTTTTTGTTTGTCTTTTTCCCAGTCTGGGCAATACATCAAGGCTATAGCCGACTCTTCTAATCAAAATACTCACTAGTCTATCATCTCCCCTAATGCCACTTAGTTCAATGTATTTCAACGTCTTACTTTTTTTGTAAAGTGAGTTATTTTAAGACCAATCAATAGATTCAGAAAATTAGAAAAACAGATGCTATTTAGGGCAGTACGTGGTATTTTTCCATCCATGGTTTTTCTAATGGAAGAATGTTACTCATATTATTGGTAAATATTTCTCAATAGACTCAAAAGAGGAAAAAAATATTCCAGGTTTTGTTGTTAAATAAGAAACCAGATACTCCATTTGTCTTTGCGACTATTTAGAACTGAAAAATATTACCTTGTGTTTAGCTGCTGAACTACTTCTGCTGTATTCCTCGGCTCTAGGCCTGCTGCTTCTAGTTCTTGGTGACTAGCTAGTGCCTCCAGATTTAGTTCTGCAATCTGAAGGAAAATAAAGTGGTAAAATCATTTAATATCTTGCAAAGTATTTGAGGCTAAAAAAAAAAAGAAACCAAACAAACAAAAAAACACCCAAACCCCCCAAAAATCCAAGAAAAACCCACTCAAGTGGTGTGCTCTGTTTCTGTAGACAGTGACTTTGCTGTTGCCACAGTCCCAGGCTGGGTTCAATAGTTACCAGATGGTTTCTGGCTGCTTAGCCAAGAATGGCAATCTGTTACCAGCTGATGATGTTGTGACATGAATATGGGAAAGGGCCAAGTAGGGCTAAGTGAAAAGCAATGGCAATTTTGGCTCATGATTCATTCCAAAGTCACTTAAAACTTACTTCTCTGCAAACATGCAACTTTTGGAAATTATAAAAGAATGGCTTTCATGGCAATATGAAAAAAAGACTTTATTGGACTAACACAAAATCATGAAAAGTATTCTAGTTTATTCTCTTTCCATAAAGTGGGAGCCCATTTGGGAGTTCTGATGTGTAGAGATACAGATATTTTTTTTACTTAGAATCATTTTAGATTTGCAGAAAAACTACAAAGACAGTACAGAGTTCCCACATATATCCAACTGCCATTTTCAACTATTATTACTTATCTTAATTATATGGTGTATTTGACACAATTAATGAACCACTATTGATATGTTATTTTTTTTCTTTTTAAAATTTTTTATTGGAGTATAGTTGATTTACAATGTTGTGTTAGTTTCTGCTGTACAGCAAAGCGAATCAGTTATACATATATCCACTCTTCTTTAGATTCTTTTCTGGAATCTTATTATTAACTAAAGTCCATCCTTAATTCAGATTTCCTGAGATTTTACTCAAGTGAGATGCAATTTTTCCTGGAAATCAAGTGGCAGCATAACAAAATGCAACTGTTCTCAAAGTGTGGCTTGAGAACTCCTAGGGGTTCCAGAGACCCTTTCAGGGGGAAGTTTACAAGGTCCTGTCTTCTCCAACTATATAACACAACAGATTGGACGTAAAAGCAGATATGAGAGAGTCACTAGTCTCCTTAATAGGAGCTTAGTAGCTAGACATTAAAGAGATTTGCAAAATATGTAAAACAATGACACTCTTCCCATTAATTTTTTTGAAAATGCTTTTTTCCATAAAAATACATTTTTTATGTTAACATGTAATGATTTTTAAAAATATTTTCAACAAATTAGTAAATATAATTTTTCTCATATGTAATTTCTAATATGGTAAATGTTGATAGATATGACCCACAAAAACAAAAGCTCTTTGAGGATAAATGGGTCCTGAGACCAAGTTTTTAGAACCTCAGTGTAGTGGTTTAGAGCAGGGGTTGGCATATTACAGTCATTGGATGAAGTCCAGCCCAATGTCAGCTTTTTGTAAATAAAGCTTTACTGGCACACAGCTGTGTCCTTTTACTGACATACTGTTATAGCTGCTTTTGCACTACCAAGCAAGTTGAGTAGCTGTGATAGAGACAGTATGGTCTGTAGAGCCTAAAATATTTACTGTTTGGCCTTTACAGAAAAGGTTTGCTAATTCCTCATATAGATCAAAGACAGGCTTTAGCATCTGACAGACCCTGGTCTGAATCCTGGTTCTGCCTCTAACTGTAGGACCCTCAATAAGTTATTAACCTTTCAAAACCTCTGAACGATCATATATAATAATATCAATAGTTAACTTATAGAGTTGCTATAAGGATAAGATAATGTATATAAAGCATTTTAGAATAGTACACTTCGTAAGATCTCAGTGAATGTTGGCCATTACTCACAAGCCGCATAAGATATTTTACAATGTCTTTCTATCACCATGACACAAAATACTATTCTGGCTTTTTATTATTCTATATGGACTACCATTTATTTCATAATGGGGTCATGCTAGAAAATATCACACAATGGGACAATCTAATAGGTTAGAATGTGTTATAACACAGTCTGTCAGAAACTACATCCTCTTCAATGCCTCCTTTATGTGCTGTTTTAATCCAGGCCCACTGAACTGCTTTTGAAACAATGATATGCTACTCACACCCCAAGAGAGCAAAAATCTATCTAGATTTTTATAATTATCACAGTTATTAGCATCAGCTACAATGAATTAAAAGTGGCATGTGGGATCTTTACTTCCTCAACCAGGGATCAAACCCGTGCGCCCTGCAGTGGAAGTACAGAGTCTTCACCACCGGACCACCAGGGAAGTCCCTCAGCTACAATGATTAACACCACATTATGGTGCTTAATATATTCATGGCACTGTGCTAAGAGCTTTATACTACATAATATCTCATTTACCCTCACCAATATCCCAGAGAAGTGTGCTACCATTTTACAGATCTGGAAACTAAAGTTGCTCAGAGAAATTGCCCTAGATATCATATAGCCAGACCTATTTAAAAACAAGGAAGTCCAACTTCAGAGACTACGTATTTAACCACTACATGATGCTAGTGATACAGGTCTTAATTTCAAATACATGTTCACCTTGAATTACACTGCCATTTTTGTAAAGAAAGGTTAACAGCAGGATATAGTGGTCTGTGACTCTGTTCTAGTCTCATAATTTTAAGGAAAGCAAAGGTACTAACCTTCTTTGGGCCATATTTGAGGAAATACCGAGCCAATTCAAGGGTTGTTCTAGCATCTTCTGTGGCATCATGACCAAACCTATCTGGACACTGTATATCCTTCCTGGAAAGTCAAGGTAAAATTGACATAACTGGGAGCATGTTTAATGATAGAGTCTTTCATACCAAATATTCTGGCTACATGTAGAATTTCAGCATTCTAGTAATTAGATTTGAGTCACAATCAACATTCCTTTATTACTTAGTGCCAGGACCTGAGAGGTACTGAGGGTACAGAATGATCAGGAATGGCTTTGTTTACAGCAAGCATATCATCAAAGGCTACTCAATAAAAAGTCTCTGGTCCACTCCCCAACCAACCCCTTGTCTCATTTCTTAGATGTAGCTGTTGTTTTAAAGTTACCTTCCAGAAATTCTCTATTATATACAAGTGTCTATTATATATTTAAAAATCCTTTGTTTTTTAAGATCTTAAAAAATACGTATGTTTATGTCTATCTAAATCTATGTCTAAATCTAAATCTAAATCTATGTCTATCTATATCTAAATCTAATCTACATCAATCAATATCTCAGTATCTACGCATCTTGTTCTGCATCTCCATTTTGTTCTCAGTAGCATCTTAGAGGTCCCCTTATTAGCACATAAAGATCTAACAAAGTATTAGTCATGCAGATAACCATAATTTATTTAACTAGTCCTGTAGAATATCTGAATTCTTTTGGGCTATTTTAAAATCATACTATAATGAATATCTTTGTACAATATGTGTTTGTACATGATACATTCAATATAGGAACGTTGTTTTGAAATTTTGGGTAACTTTTCTGCCTCTTCTCTGTCCAGTTCTATCCATCAACCTTCAGCTATGAATGCAACTCCTTTTTGTATTCCCACAGTTTTTTCATTTCTGAGTCATACTTCTCTCTGAAGTTAGGATCTCAGAATCCATAATAATGTTTATAAACTAAGAAGGAAAGGAGAGAGGCTGAACGTTCCAATATGCATTAAATAAGACACAATATTCTAACTTACGTCCAGTCTATCAGGACAATACTATAATATGCAAACAAACCTACCCCAAAATAACTTTGGCTAAGAACTTGAGCTTAAATCTTCTGCCCTGCTCTCTGACATAAAGCAATGATGTATCAATAACATATGGATGTATCATCTGAGAAGGAAAGAGAATAGAATGAGTAGCATCCTATGCTGAAGGAAAAAACAGGTGGGTTAGGGGACAGAAGGCTTTAGATCTGAGATTAGTGAAACAGGCACATATGCTAGATAAACTAAGTCCTAAATCAGATACTCACTTTCAGTGCTCTGAGATCTAAGTCTAAGGAGTGGCCCACTAACACAGCGTTGGGAGGAAGCAGTGCTTTTAACTGTCTCTGTACATCTTTGAGTTTGGTTGTCACTGGGTTAAGAATCTTCTTTGTGATTCCTGAGAAACTTTCAATAAAAAAAGAGAAATGGACAGACCAGGATATTAATAAGCTTTCCTCCCCAGAAAGTCATTTCAAAAAGAATATTTTAAAAAATAAAAAATTAATAAATGCTCAGTGTAACAAGGTTGAAAATCAAATAACAAAGAAATTAAAAACTGCTGGGCTTCCCTGGTGGCACAGTGGTTGAGAGTCCGCCTGCCGATGCAGGGGACATGGGTTCATGCCCTGGTCCGGGAAGATCTCACATGCCGTGGAGCGGCTGGGCCCGTGAGCCATGGCCGTTGAGCCTGCATGTCCGTAGCCTGTGCTCCGCAACGGGAGAGGCCACAACAGTGAGAGGCCCACATACCACAAAAAATAAATAAATAAATAAATAAAAATAACCTGCCCATAATCCCACCACCAGAGATCATTTTTTACACTTTAGTAAATATTGTATCATATTTCTTGATACATATGTATTCATATATATGTTTCATTTTTATAATCATGGGAATTCCCTGGCAGTCCAGTGGTTAGGACTCCATGCTTTCACTGCCATGAGCCTGGGTTCAATCCCTGGTCAGGAAACTAAGATCCCGCAAGCCACATGGTATGGCCCAAAA
Source organism: Phocoena phocoena (assembly GCF_963924675.1). Taxonomy (NCBI): domain Eukaryota; kingdom Metazoa; phylum Chordata; class Mammalia; order Artiodactyla; family Phocoenidae; genus Phocoena; species Phocoena phocoena. Next base: position 22,139,520 of record NC_089233.1, read on the forward strand.
AAAAGGAATCATAATGCCTATGCTACTTTATAATATGATCATAACATGTGCTATATATCATGAACAAGTTTTCACATCAATAAATCTATTTCAGCACATCATTTTAAATGGTTAGTACTCCATTAGATGAATATAACATTCTAACCAACCCCCTACTTTCATTCATATTCCCATGTTTCTGCAATAGTATGACAAATACCCTTATACATACATCTTTGTCACATATGACTGCTCCTTAAAAATACTGTCTAATTGTCATGTCGGCCAAGAGCAGTCTTTATCACCATCATGGCCTCTCTGTGCCTAAGTAAGCATGAATTGCTAGGTGCAACTACAATGGGCAGCAACGGTAATGTTTCACTGGCTTTTCTTTGCCTAATCACTGTAGTGTGTACGTTCTGAAATTACTTGCTAATCTTTGGAAAGACAGAGAAAATTTTTTGAGCTTCAAATTTCTGTTGTGGAAACACTTAGTTTTGTTTTGGTCTCTGAGGTCAAGGCAGATTAAGCTCTAAAATCATCTGACTGCCAGAAGATGATTTACAGATTTTTCAGATGGTGTCTCATCAGACAGCAAAGCTGTTTGGCAGTTGCTAGATAACGATTACAACTGTCAGATTCTATGACAAGGAAGATAATATTCTGGTGACCTAGGTCACAGGAAGATTAGAGAGCAAGAAAGGTAAGAGCATTATACACCGACATTGTGTAATTTCAGTATTAAAATTTCTAGTTGTGGCACCCCAGCCTTTTCTTTGATAATAAATAAGTAGAGAATACCTAACTAAACAGAAGCTACAGGCTATTCCTGTTAAGTCTCATTCCGCTCTAGCGAGCTGGAGGCAGGGTGAAAAATACCTGGTGAGGTAGTCCACAATCTTGTTGTCAGGTTTAACAAGTTCATCCATAACACAGCAGCCTCCTTCAGCAACCAGTGAGATGCGTGTTAGTTCTCGCCCCTTGGATGTCAGGCACTGAAAGACCAGGATGTAGATAGGCTGCTAACCTGTGGAAACTCTTGCTTCCTCTCATTATTCAAGACTACATCAACTGCCATCTACTCTGCGACAATGGCACAGCCTTTTGCTGACTAGAGAATCCAATATGAATGAAATTAAAGCTAAGCAGGCTGCTGAACATTATACTTAAAGTAACCAACACAGTACAATTTCTCTGGGAAGGATGTGCCTGAGAGGGACAGAAATAATAACATCAATTATAATTGTACTATTTACTGTGTACTACAACCCAGTATTATGCTAAGTACCAAAAAAATAATTTTTATTAGCACACTCTATTATCTAATGCAATACTAAGCATTTTATATACCACCTCATAATAACCCCATGAAGTAGCCCCTAATATTATCCCTGCTTCACAGAAGGAGAATTAGGGAATTTGTCCAAGGTGACAGGCAAGGCCAGGATACAGACCCTGATACGACAGACTCCAAATCCTTAGCTCTTAGCCACTCTGTTCAGTGTTGAGAAACTGTTACTTGAGTACTAAGTGAGAGGGGATACACTGCCTCTGAAAGGAGACTTACTGATTAGACAAAGTAAAACACAAGGGGAGCTTAAGCAGGAAAATCCTACTTCTGATCTTAAATGCGTAAAACTAAGCCAAACCAATGGTAATTCAGGCAAAGTCTTCAAGGCAATAACAACAAAACACTTGTTCAAAAGAGAGAAGCAATCAACTTCTAGTAATATTCAAAAATTAGATTAAATATGTCAACTAGTTAGAAAACTTATGTGATATTTATTTCTCATCCTGGAGCAAAGATCCAATTTTTCTAAAATGTGATTAAATGGGTCTACTTTCAGTTATTTAAACTGAATACTAGAACTGAACGCACTCAAGAAAACTAGACCCTAGTTTGCAACACTCCAGCTGAAAAATCAAAAGTAGTACTTACCATTTCACAGTCAAGCCCAAAAAGAGGACTGTTGTTGGTTATAGAACCACAACATTTTGTAGGCACAAAGTTTTCACAGTCAGGAAAACCTAGGAGGAAAAGGAATAAAATATTTGCCTTTAGAACTAGAAATGGTAAAAATTACTCCTGTATTTATCCAGGGGAAACTGAGTTACCACATTTGTGGGGACCTTCTCTATGTTAGACACTTGAAATATAAAATTAAATAAGACAATTTCTGTCCTTAATTTTTTCTCCATCTACTCATTTTTACATTTTGGGAGAATAATGTAGGCTGCTGTTATTGGAGATACTAGGGCCTAGACTTCCTTGCAGTCACCAAGTAACAATTTTTTCCTCCTTATTAGAAATTATAATTAAATTGTGGCTAAATCCAAAGTCACTGGACCTTTCCCATGTAGGCACTAAGGAAGGATGAATAAAGTATGCAAATGACTGCATGTGGCATCTTTCTTTCCTAAATAAAACAAGAAAAAGTAGGAATGAGATTCCACCATAGCAGAGATCTAAAAGGATTTCATGGTAGGCAGAATGTTTAACATTCACCATATGCACTCTTGTACTCAACTCTACCCTTAAAATTTCTCCAAGATCTCTCTTTAGAAACGTGCCTCATTTTCTGGAATCATAGCCTGAAAATTCCCTACAGAGGCTCAGATATAGGCTTAAGGTATCCCTTCCATTGTGTACCCTAAGTCAGTAACCAGGCACATTCAGTTCAGAGGCCCAAAAGTGTCTGAATCATTGAAGATTCCTACCTTCAGACAGGCTGAAACAGTAAAGGTAATACCTAGATCTTATTTGACAAAAAACTAAGGGAAGTATGAAAAGCTTTGACCAGTTTCTATGTCACAGTACCCTGAAATTTCCAACTGATTACAATTAAAAGAACCAAAATACAGTCTAGACCAGAAAGGAGTACCCCCAAATCCTGGAGACATTATACTTGCTGCCCTCCTTATCTATATTATTAGTACCAATAATAACAAAGCACTATGTGCCCCATGCTAAGCTCGTTTTGTACATTAACTCAATTAATCCTCATGGCAATACTATGATATATGAACTATTAACTCCCCAAAGGCAGTCTAATTAAGAAACAAAGGATCTGAAAAAATATACAAATGGCCAATAAGCATATAAAAAGATGCTCAATATCATCAGCCATCAGAGAAATGCAAACGAAAATCACAATGAGATACTACTTCACACACACTAGGATGGGTATAATCAAAAAGGCAGAGCATAGCAAGTGTTGGTAAGGATGTACAGAAATTGGAACCCTTATACATTGCTGGAGGGAATGTAAAATGGTGCACCTGCTTTGTAAGACAGTCTGATAGTTCCTTAAAGGTTAAACATAGAGTTACTATAGGATCTAGCAGTTCTACTCCTAGGTATATACTCAAGAAAAATGAAAACATATGTCCACACAAAAACTTGTATCTGAATATTCAAAGTAGCATTATTCATAACATCCCCGAGGTGGAAACAACCCAAATGTCATCAACTGATGACTGGATAAATAAAATGTATAACCATACATGGAATATCATTAGAATGAAAATAAATGAAGTAATGATACATGCTACAACACAGATGACCCTTGAAAATTTGATGCTAAATTAAAGAAGCCAGTTACAAAAGACCACATATTGTATGATTCCATTTATATTCACAATAGGTAAATCTATTAACAGAAAGTAATTAGTAGTTGCCTAGGGCTAAAGGGCACTGGGGGGAAACGATAGTACAGGGTTTCTTTTGGGGTGATGAACATGTTCTAAATTGATTGTAGTGATGGTTGAAAAACTCTGTTAACATACTAGAAACTACTGAAATTGTATACTTTAAATGGATGAACTGAATGGTAGGTTAATCATAACTCAATAGGGCTTTTTTTTTTTAAGGAATTTTAACATGACTGCTGTGATTAAGAGGTAATAAATCAAAGGATTTTTATTAAATTCTTGCTACATAACAGACCAAGGCTCTGAGCCTAGACTTGTCCTATTTATTAAAGAAAATGGGGGTGGGATGGGTGGGAGGAGGATTAGAAGTATCAGAGAAGTGTTAAAGTTTTAAAGACATATTGACTTCTTTTCAATATACTAAGGAATGAAAGAAAAATGAAAAAGGAATAATTTTCCCACAATATTTAAGGTCATGTTCATGTACTACCTAAAATCAATAATGGTACACATCCTACACTTTAGGAAACATTGCACTGAAAGTATTTCCTCTTTAGTAGAAGATGGAATAAATCACTTGGAAAGCAGCCCATAAAAATGAACTTTCAACAGTAATATTTTTAAATAAACTGATAGATATTCTTCCATTGTTACCAACATCAGGTTAAATCTAAACAAACCTTGTAACGGAAAGTGATATGTTTTCATTTCCTCCTTTGTGAGAAGGCATCTGGTCAAGCTTACTTTCTCAGAGCCATACTTTTTAACGATGGGGTCATTCTGCAGGTTGATGCTGACTTCTGAGCTGGAAGAAGGTAAAGACCCTGAAACAAGGACAATCGTACATATGTTAGAATCTGTGTTTAACAGCCCTCAGAGGACATGTCCTTTTAATGTTGTATAGGGTAAGCATGATGAAGATCAAAAGATTTTTAAGACCCAGCCCCAACTTTAAAGGAGCTTGCACTCTCATACACTTATAAAGAACACAAAGAGAAAATAAGTCTCAAATGGGTTATAATAATAAAAGCTATAAAAGGGAAAGGGAGAATATACTGGCTGAGATGGTTAGAGATGGTTCAAGAGAAGAAAAGATTAGCTAAGTCTTAAAGAAAAGGCAGAATTCAGATATTTGGTGTATTAGACCAGTCCGTTACAGTGTCTGCCACTCCTAATAGCCCATTCTAGCTAAATCTACTGCAACCCTAACCACCTGCTCAAGCACCAGCAGGGGTGCTGGTTCTTTAAGTAGGGCTGGTTACTGACTGGATTAAGAGTGGGGACCTGGCTAAAGAGGGAGCTATCTATAAACTGACCAGTGACTTGATATTCCTTGTCAAGACATGCTCAAAAGGGACAAGGGTAATTAGCTAAGCTGATCAGATTGCTTGCTTCCAGAACTGAACTAGGAAATAAAGAGAACACACCAGTTAGAACAGAAAACAAAGAAGCTAAGATGCCATGAAAGGGATGGAGAACAGCTCTTCACCAGAGGCATTTAGATTCTTGATGACTTTCTAGTCCACATGTCCTTCAAATAATACCCTCTCACTTAAGGTGGCCTCAGTGAGTGCCTGGTCCTTGCAACCAAAAATGCCAAAGAATCAGAAGTAAGGAAAGAGGGCATCCCAGGTAAGATAGAAATGTACAAAGCAAACTTGGTATGGTAGTGACTAGATCAGTTGGGGAGAAAAAAAGAGTCTTTGTAGAAGGGCAGTATAAGAAACAAGGTTGAAAGAGGAGGATAAAAGTGAATTGTAGACCACTGCGAATGCCAGGCTCAAAAGTTTGAATTTTAGTCCATCATTTCATATATAAGGTGGATCAACAGAAAGTTCCTGAGAAGGGAAGTGGCATAACCAAACAGTACTTTAAGAAAGATCAACCTCAAAGATATATGGAAAATGAAGTAGAGAGAGAAATGAGAAATGACTTTGCAATAATTCTGGCAAAAAAAAAAGAGTCTGAATTAAGATGATGGAGGGAGGAAAAAGGTTATAAGAAAGAAACATTACACAAGAAAAACTGGTAGAGGGACTTCCCTGTTGGCTCCCAATGCAGGGGGCGTGGGTTAAGACTGCACTCCCAATGTAGGGGGCCTGGGTTCGATCCCTGGTCAGGGAACTAGATCCCACATGCATGCCTCAACTAAGAGTTCTCATGCCACAACTAAGGAGCTCCCAAGCCACAACTAAAGGAGCCCACCTGCCACAACTAAGGAGCCCACAAACCGCAACTAAGACCCAGCGCAAACAAATAAATAAATATTCTTTTAAAAAAAAGGAAAAACTGGTAGAGCATAGTGACAGAGTAATTCAGTCAACAAAATATTTACTGAGTACTTATTATATGCCTGGTATTGCTCTAGCCAGTAGATTCCCCAATGAACAAAATCAACAAAATTCTCTTAAATTCTAGGTGATTTTAAATTCTAGTTGGGAAGATGGACAATAAACAAACAAATACATAATATAGCAGGTGAGGATAAGGACTATGGAGAAAAGTAAAGGAGAAAAAGGAGGAAAGGGAGTGCTGGGGCAGGAAAAGGGTTAATGTCATATATTTTATAACCAGGGAAGGTCTCTCTGATAAAGTAACATTTGAATAGATTCTTAATAGCAAAGGGAATGAGCCATGAAGATTGGGTATAGGGATCCAAAAGAAAAGTAATTCTAAAATTCAATACTGGTGGCTTAGAGAAAAACAGTACCAACAGAAAAGGGGATTTGAAGTTGGGAGTCTGTTATTTAGGGATGAGAAAAATGCTTTTATATATGCTATGATTGAGGGTACAGTGGAGTATCCAGGTAGCAACATCCAGCAGGCAGTTGAAAATGCAGGCCTGGAGTTAGGGATATCAAACCTAAAGACAGAGGAGTTATCCACAGAAGAGTGATGGATAAACTGGGGAAGAACAGATGAATATTTCAAAAGAGAACTGAAGAAAGATCAAAGTGTATGGACTATATCTTGGGGACTTCGATATTTATTTAGGTTGGGAAAATGAAGCAAAATCCTTAGGAGGACAGAGAAGTAGCTATAACCCTCTAGCTCCTCAATGCTTACAGGATTAAAATCCAAAGTCCTTAGCATGGCATTTACAGCCTGCAAGACAAAACTTTAACCTACCTCTAAGCCTCATCTCTCACCACTACCCGCCCTCTTATTCCATCTCCACCCCCTAATCATCCTCAACAATCTATATTCTTCAGTCACATCAATTTCTTTTTTCTGATTACATCCTTTCTTTTACAGCTCAATGTCTTTACCTGAGTTTTGAATCTCATAATGACTACTCTGTGATCCACTCAAAGATGTTTAAAATACAGTGGATGTCAAATTAAACAAAGCTGCAGGTCCGATATGGACATCTATTAGAAGGAAAGGGGAACAATGGAAAGGTAGGAAGTTAGAAGCTTTTGAGACAGAAGATAACAGGAAACACAGTCATGGAGGATATGGAAAGGAATCACTAGTTATTCCTCACCACTTTTTCATGTCCCCTCAGTGCAACTATTCAATAATTTAATTATTTCTGAACAAACATACAAAAAGCATTATTGAACAATACAATACTTACCTTACTATGTGCAATGAACTGTTAAGGTCTATTCCATCACTCACCTCCTCTCCCCGCAAAGGAGGTCAGCTATAACTTGCTAACAGGACACAACCCAGTTTGAAAAACACTGCTATCATGGATATTTATACTTTAGCTGGCCAGCATCCTAATCTGCCACTGTGAGTAGTATTAGTGAGTATCCCCTACATTAGTCAAAGGCAAGATCTTCCTTCTCATGTGTACACTTGTGGGTACAAAGACCCAGTGACAGTTTGAGTCCAGTGTCAGTGATATCCAGGGAGCAGACTTAGCTATCTAACCTAACCAAATGACTTCTGAGGCATGAACCCTGGTTATGTTTCCTGCTATGTAATCCGCCTTGGTACTTACCCATTTTTTCCTTAAAACACACACACACACACACACACACAAAATTGCTTTTCTGTTTAAGTTACTTATAGTCATACCTTCCATTCCTTTAGGCAGATCCCCAATTATTTGTTTCTTTTGCAGCCCAGTGATATCAGCTAGGAAATCAGATGATGGGGGAGGCAAGCAGAACTTCTGAAAATACATAATAGGTTTTTATAAAAATGCTTAAAAACAGTTAAAATACTGTCAGACCTAGACTTTTATTGTCAGCTCAGTGCTATGAAAGAGCTGGACCTTAATTGTTTGTATTGTAAAATGAGGACTGTTTCCTTAAGTTGTAAAAGTGACGAAAGTGAAGCCATATTTATCCTACCACAGTTTTCTTTGCTTCTCTAATTACACACTATACAAAAGAAACAAACATTACAAAAATGTATAACTTAGAAAAGCAAAGTTCCTTATATTTTTCAAAGCACTTTCATATCTATTACTTTAGTGGATAACATGCCAGGTAGATGACACAGAAAAGCAAAGAGATTGAGAGTTCAAGTCTCAGGCTCACCTGGGCTTCAATTCCAGCTGTAAATTCCACTTACTAGCTGTAACTTGGGTGCGTTACTCAGTTTCCTTATGTATAAAATGGGAATTAAAAAGTATCTCTTGGGGCTTCCCTGGTGGCACAGTGGTTGAGAGTCCGCCTGCCGATGCAGGGGACACGGGTTTGTGTCCCGGTCCGGGAAGATCCCACATGCCGCGGAGTGGCTGGGCCCGTGAGCCATGGCCGCTGAGCCTGCGCGTCCGGAGCCTGTGCTCCGCAACGGGAGAGGCCACAACAGTGAGAGGCCCGCGTACCGCAAAAAAAAAAGTATCTCTTATAGGACTATTGTAAGAATTAAAGATGATGCATCCAGTATGATTAATATAGGGCCTAGCACATAGGTAGTGTTCAATAAATGAAAGCAAAAAAAGAAAATGGAGACCCAAGGGGGTTAGGTTAGGGCTCACCAATTCAAATGCTCTCAGGGGTAAATGGATGAAACAGTCTGATAAAGAATGGAAGAGGCTATGGTAAAATGGAGAGCACATGCCCTTTCTAAAGACAGCTGCTCTTCAGGTCCAGATACTGTTTTAAGGGAAACTAATCTTGTGATGTTGTCAAGAGAAGCCAAAATATATAGGTTTTATGTAAATTTTACAATTTTTGAAAACACCAAAGCCCAAATAAAATGTGACAATATCAACTACAATCTGGGAACTAGACTGCAATCTGGGATTAAGGGTTTTGCCTAGATTACCAAAGAAAAAAATGAGAGATAAATCTAATTTCAACAATCTAATCTCAGGCATCAAGCGTAATCTTTTTAGCTTTCTACAACTTCTATTGCTTGTTCAATCAGGTTGCCAAGGAGCACAATTTGAGACATGTGCACTAATCTCTGAGTGTGAGGACCTGGCTCAAGTCCGAATACAAAGTTTTCTTAACTTACGTGTCTGAATGCCTTTCGGAGAAGCCCAAACTCCAAATAGAACCTGTAAAAGTGTAGCTGACTCATTCCCTGCAGTATAAAAACCACCACGTTGTTCAGGTGGTTTTGGTGAAAAAGCTGGCACCAGCTGTTGAAAAATAGAACCAACAAAGCTAAGACTGATACCGTCAAGTCAGTTACAGACATACAGAAGGGAAGTATGAAAAAAGCACTGAGCAACAGATATTGGAGTTTATCATCACTCACTGACTGCCTGGAAACGGAGAACAGCTATTACTGCACAGAATTCAAATAAAGATCTCTTGAGATTATTATTTATTCCATTCAAATCAAGTATAATACCAAGTGAAACACAATGCATTCAAATCCAAAATCCTATTAAGACTTGCTTTAAATTGGAACTAATTAAGCTCAGTTTACAAAGGCATATCTTCAAGATCCAAATCTGCTCTACAGTCCTTCCTAAGCCAGTAACGTGACCGGCTTCCAGAAAACCAGTTCAGATAAAGTGACAGAGCAATGATACTATCTGTTAAGGCAGAAGCGGGCTTTTGAGGTTTGTAGCCACTCCACCCCCAGACGGAAGTGTACATATGAAAATCTCTTTACTGTGTATTGGTACATACAGAAATGCAATTTTCATTAGACATTTAATAATGGCATTGAGGATATCAGAACAGTAAAATTCTCTTTGCCCTTGATTTGTAAAAGAAGAAAAAAGATTGGGATTCTTAATACATGATCATGTTATTTCAATCAGGTCTCCACTGGAGGTTATAAACAAAATACCTATAGCAGCCAGACAGATACTGCAAATAAGGGAAGCAGGCCAGGTGGGACACTGAAGTGTACATCTATAATAGGAGGCCACTATTCAGCTTCAACAAATTGTTGCCATAGGGACAGCTGCCAGAGTTTTTCGAAGTAAAAAATATGGATATAAAGGGATTCCCAATTTAAATTGTTGGCAACTTTGTAAAAAAAAAATTTAGGACATTCTGTGTGGCAAATAAAAAACGTCAGGTAGACATGGTCCTCTAGATACCAATATGAAACCTCAGGTCTATACCCACCATTTATGTTCTTCTCATACCTAGGTTTAGGAACACTGGATTTGCCCAGAACTGCATACTTCAGCAATTCACATAGCTGGCCATGAGTTATTTCACGGGTATCAGAAAGTAAAATGGTAGATAAGCAGGCTTTCTGCAAAGATAAATCAGAGTATAACAAATTATGATTATAAAGAACATCAAAAAAACACGGCAAATTTTTAAATATTCTAGTTTCTATTACTTTAGCATACTCTAAACATAAGAAGGGTTCTTACTAATTAGAAATGAAGGTCTAAAACAACAACCTGTGATATGACATTATTAATAGGATATTTAATAAACACCAATACAGAACCTTAATTATAGACACTTGGTTATGTGCTAGGGATAGCAGGATGAATAAAACATGACTCATGCTCTCAAGAAGTCCATTCTACTAGGGGGAAAAATGCAGAAACAGGTAATTCCAATATAATGTGGGTGCTACTATAAAGGTAAGGGAGCAAAAGAGGCTAACTAACTGCCTTGGGGATTGGAGAGTTTTGGAGATAGCATCACTGAGATGAAAATAATGGAGTTGAACCTTGAAAATAATGAGTCAGCCAGGTAGGAGGAAACACTGTGTCTAAACACTTAGTTTGGTTTGGCTGGAGTCAAGACTGCATGTTGCAGAGCAATAGAGATATGAGAGAAGAGAGAAGTGGGAGCCAGTTCATAGATGATCAATGTGGTCTAACCTAAGGAGTCAGACTTTAAGCCTATCCTTAAAATAGCTTTGTACTTAGATATAGTTATTAAAGTAATTCATGCTTGTTTAAAAAGTCAGATAATAGAGAAGGGTAAAACAGATAAAACACAACAAATAAGTGAAAATAAGTCACCTGTATTTGTACAATTCAAGTACAAGTAATACCACTTTCATTTTGGTCTGGGAGGCAGCAGAGTAATAGTGGTTAGGAGCTCAAGCCCTGGAGTCACGCTACCTGAGTTCAAATACCAAGCTCTACCATTTTTTTTTTTTTTAATTTAATTATTTGGCTGTGTCGGGTCTTAATTGCAACATGCAGGATCTTCGTTGCAGCATGTGGGATCTTTCATTTTGGCACACGGGCTCAGCAGTTGCGGCACACAGGCTCTCTAGTGGCGGGCAGGCTCTAGAGTGCGCAGGCTCAGTAGCTGCAGTGCGTGGGCTTAGTTGACCTGCAGCATGTGGGATCTTAGTTCCTGGACCAGGTATCAAACCCACGTCCCTGCACTTGAAGGCGGATTCTTAACCACTGGACCACCAGGGAAGTCCCCCAAAGCTCTACCATCTTAAGTGCCTTAAGATGTTAAGAGCTTAGGGGCAAGTGCCTTGACCTCTCTAAGACTAAGGTCTTTTCATTTACAGAATAACTACAATTCTACCTCATGAGATTACTGGGAAGACCAATGAGGTACATTGTAAGTGCAATGTACTGAGACCAGTGTCTGACATACCCTAAGATAAGTACTTAAACACCAGGTATTATTATTATTATTATTATTGCTATTTTCCCCTGTGACTGTTTAAAGCTAATGTTGAACACTTATTATTAGTCATTTACAGTTCTGAGCACTTTATATCTATTAAATCATTTAATTCTTAAGTCTTCTCAAGTGGGCACTACTGTTATCCCCATTTTACAGATAAAGAAATGGAGGAACAGATAAGTGGCAGAACCAAGACCAGAATGCAAGCTACAGATAAAGAAATGGAGGAACAGTGGCTTCCCTGGTGGCACAGTGGTTAAGAATCCGCCTGCCAATGCAGGGGACACGGGTTCGAGCGCTGGTCCGGGAAGATCCCACGTGCCGCGGAGCAACTAAGCCCGTGCACCACAACTACTGAGCCTGCGAACCACAACTACTGAGCCCATGCACCTAGAGCCCATGCTCTGCAACAAGAGAAGCCACCATGATGAGAAGCCCGCGCACCATAACAAAGAGTAGCCCCCGCTCGATGCAACTAGAGAAAGCCCGTGCGCAGCAATGAAGACCCAACGCAGCCAAAAATAAATAATAAAAAATAAAACTAGAAAAAAGAAATGGAGGAACAGATAAGTGGCAGAACCAAGACTAGAATGCAAGCTACAGATAAAGAAATGGAGGAACAGATAAGTGGCAGAACCAAGACTAGAATGCAGGCTGCAAAGCCCAAACTCTTTTCATCTCTACTTTATACGTTTCCCAAGGGATTATACATTACATTGTTTTGTAACCAACTCCCGCCACCAAGAAAAAAAAAAAGAGAAAAAAAAAAATTGGGGCGTTCCCTAGCAGTCCAGTGGTTAGGACTAGGCGCTTTCACTGCCATGGCCCAGGTTCAATCCCTAGTCAGGGAACAGAGATCCTGCAAGCTGCGTAGCATGACCAAAAAAAAAATAATAATCTGTAAATATCTTTCCATATCTGTTAAACATAACAAAAGTCAATTTTAATAATAGTCCACTCTTTCAATTTACTTAAAACATAATTTATTTGAAAAAAAATTCCCTATTGATGACACTGTTGTTGTTTTAAAAAATTATGAACAGTATTATAAGCATCCTTGTACACCTATTTTCTCAGGATAAATTCCTGGTCAAAATAAGCATGTATATCCTATATTCTGACAATATTGCTAACTCCTGAAAGAATATACCAATTTATATTTACCAAACAAAACTGTATGATATTGATAATGTATGAGTAAGGAATCTATATGGCAGTGAGTAATCATGGTTGCCAAACATGCGATGTCAGAGGCTGAGCAGAGTGAGGAGGGCATCCTATAGGGGAGAAAGCCCAGGACTAGGGGTAGGAACCCAGGATATATATGCAGGACAGTGGCCCAATGTGAAGTGTCAAAGCCTGAGCGGTATGAGGAGGGCATCCATGCAGTGGCAACTGGAGAGCAGTGAGGCTGGCATCAGATGTCAGAAATTGTTTACGGTAAGGAGGACATCAATACTGAGAGAAAAAGAGGGCTGTCACCGAATTCAAAGCCTGAAAAGGTTGCGGGTGTCCGTGTGAGAAGGATGAGGGTAGTAGCTTGTCACAGCAGCAATGAAGGCATTCAGATAGGAGAGTGACCTGGTATAAGACGCAGAATGACAAGGGCCCAAGCAGGGTAAGGAAGGTGTGAGGGTGTGGGGCAATGGCAGCAATGGGGGACTGATCAAATATATTGAAGATAATGGGAGTCAGGTTTCTCACTGTTATATAAGGAAGTTATAAATATGAAAAGGGAGAAAACTAGAATGAACCCTGTGGAATTGGATTGGAAGTAAAGATACTGATATGAATTCACAGTTTTTCAATATGTATACAGAAAAATATTTAAATGTAAGCATACGTATGTGTGTATAAACATAGGCACACATATTACCTAGCTCTCTTTTTGGGAGTAGTGACATACCAATAGCAATAAACACATCTAACACCCAGATCTTGATTTTTAAATGTCACTCTCCACTAAAGAGAACTAATCGGCAGAAGTAGCCGATTCCAGGGCTGGGGCAGGGAAAGCACAGAAGAGTCTGGAACATCTTTTTGTGCCAGAAAAATAAGGAAATGCTCAAGCATGATGGGGTCATGTTAAAGGGACACAGAAGCTAGCTTAATGGCCAAATCTGGGATATTTTGAGCAGCAAAATACAGTAATGGATTATAACTCAATGAATAAAATAGGTATCCACAAATTCATACTAATAAAAAAATGAATAAACTGCAAGTTTAATGAGGAAGCATCTTCCCACAAAACAACAGAGAAAAAGAGTAACTTTAGAGAAGTTTAGCACACACGTTCTTAATCAAGTTATCAAGGTTAACATCACCAGTAATGGGACAAATCAAACTTGTGTACAACCTGATAAAATACAAGAGAACAGAATATCACTTCTGTGATATTCCTGCCAAAGATGTATAATCTGAAACTAATTAAAGAGGAAACAAACAAACCTAACTTCTACAAAATAACTGGTCCAGGATTCTTCAAAGGTAGTAATGTCACAAATGTCAAAGAAAAGACTGAACAGTTGTTTGGACTGAAGGAGACATGACAACTAACTGTAACACGTGACTCTAGACTTGATCTTAATGCTAAAAAGGACATTATTAGAACAACTGGAGAAACTTGAATGGGGTCTGAGTATTAGATGGTAGCAATATATCCATGTTATTTCCTGACTTCGATGGTTGCATTTTAGTTATGTAGATTGTTTGTAGGAAATATGTGAACACTAAAATATGGGTGGGGGGGAGGCATTCTGTTAGCAACTACAGTACTTTCAAATGTTGGCTGGGGGGTAGTTTTTGATACTGTCCTTGCAAATTTTCTTTAAGTTTGTTTCAAAATAAAGTGATGAGACTGTCAACTTCCTTTGAATTTCTACCACGTTAACCTTTAAAAAATTGCTTTGCCAATCGGATAGGCCAAAAAAAAGAAAAAGGAATCCCATTTAAAAAACGTTTTCATAGCAGTAATTCCCTTCTATATAACTGATTTATCATTATCTATTGTTTATCTTCTCTCTCCACTAGTAAAGGTAGTAGTGATCTCTGTTTATTCACTGATGTACCCCAAGTGCCTAGGAAGACAACAGAAATCTGATGACTAAAGGGATGAAAGGCATTACCTAGCTCTCAATAAATGACAGAGATGATCATCAATCTTATTCCCCTATGGGAATGTAAACTGCACGAGTGCAGGGGATTTTGTGCTTTTATGCACTGGGATACTTCCAGAAGCTAGAGCAATTCCTGGCATACAGAAGACTCCAATAAATATCTGTTGAACGAACATTCTTCTCGTGTGCCAGGCACAATACCTGTTTTAAACCGCCAATATCAGCCCTAAGGTATGTGGTATTGTATTATCATTTGGGAGCTCCAAACTGCCTCGGGCCGCCCATTCGGGATCCCCCCGTTGCTCACCTTGGCCTCGGGCTGCTGCCTCTCCTCAAGATCCCAACGGTCTTTCATCACCTCTGACGCCCCGACCAGCTTATTCGGGACCCGCCTCCTCTTCCTGCCCTTCTTGGGGGTCCTCCCGGTCCTTTCCTTCTCTGGCTCCATGAACCTGTGGAGAAAGATCGGTTAAAGATGAGAAAACCACGACGCCCAGATGGCCCGGGCCGTCTCCTGAGTGGGGAGCACAAGGGTTTCGACGACAGCCTACAACCCTCCTCAGATCCTCTCCTTAATTCAGTTTACGAAGCGCTCCCCGCCCCCCTCGGAAAGGGAGGGTGCCAACGGTCTTCCCCGTTAACGCGGCAAAGAAAACCACGCCGCACCAACCCAAACGGTTTTACAGTTGACGCCGGAGGCCGGATTCGATACGCTTCCCCAACCGCAAACGCGCCTCCGCCTGTTGGAAAAGTGGGAAGGGGGGCGCTGTCTAGCTGCTTCCCTGCCAAAACCACTCCCCACGCCCCAGATTCCCCGAAGACGCCGAAGAGAAGCAGGGCGGAGAGCACCGACAACCGCCGCCGCTGCCTCAGCCTCGGGCGGAGCCGACGGTGTAACGGCCTCCGAGGCGGCGCGCGGCTTTTGAATGGGCCGGAAGAGGAAGTACGGCGACTTCCGGCAGTTGGGCTGCGAAGAGAAAGGAGCGTCGGGAATGGCAACCAAGAGGCTTGCACGGTACGCTAGGGGGCTCCGGGCGGCGCGGGGGTCAGTCCTGGTCCGGCGCTGGCGTCCGCAGTGTCAGCCTCCGTTCTCTGCAGCTCGGGCGTCCCAACCTGTACTGGCCAGCCCAGGCTGAAAGGTCTCTGCCTGGACCTCAGTCTTGAGCCTCAGGCAGCCCTCTGCGCGAGCGTGGAAGGACCAAGGCTCTCGACTCTGTGCACTTGAGCCACAGTCAGCCTATACCAGGCCTCGGGAAACTATTAAGAATGACCCTGGAGGGCCGTTCGGAGGTCGCAGGGAGCCCCGACCACACTCAACAAGCCGTTCACCCCACCACTTACTCGTGATCCCTTTAATTCACAATGTGAATCATTGTGGCCTTTTTCCTGATTCTTGGACACGCTGTTCACGTTTGTTATTAATAGAAGCAGTATAATGCATTAGTGAATAGCATGGGTTTCACAGTTGGATGATCCTTGGTTCACAGACTAAATATGTGTTTTCTGGCAAATTGCTGAGTTCGTTTTCTCATCCATTAAATATAGGTAGCAAAAGTGACTACTTTGTACAGTTGTTGAGGATGAAAGGAGATCACCGTCTTAGTTCAGTGCCTACTATGTAGTGAGCAGTCAGTAGGTGTTACCCATTATTCTCAACTCCCCATCACAGGTCAAACAAAAAACAAGAACAGGAGGTGTCTACCTAGTTAAACTCTACTTAGCACAGTTTTGTCTCAGGGCACTTAGGACCTCAGTAAGCATGTAAGCTGTTAGGGTAGGGGTTCCCTGGAGAAAGAGAACCAGGCATGGCTTTCTTAACATAAGAAGCCATTTTTGGCCGAAGCCATTTTGTAATCTAAGCCTGGACACAATGCTTGTCCTTGAAGAGGTCTCAGTAAGTAATGATCTTAAAGGAACAAAAGAATGCAGAAACAAACGACTGTTAGGCAAGAGAAGCAACAGTGGCAAAGACAATATATTAGTTGTAAAGACCAACGGTTCTGGGAATTCCCTGGTGGTCCAGCGGTTAGGGCTTCACGCTTCCACTGCAGCGGGCACGGGTTCGATCCTTGGTTGAGTAACTAAGATCCTGCAAGACACGTGGTGCGGCCAAAAAAAAAAGACTCCTAGTTCTGTTTCAGTGGTAAAGATTAGCCTGAGGTGCTCAACCACCAGATCAGCTGGAACCCAAGGGATGATGATGTTGACCTTTTTTGATCCTCTTATATCAGCTAAAGCTTGGAATCTTTCATGAATATGCATGTACCCTTAGCTGAAAACTTCCCCAATTTTGCAGCTGGGAGAAACACTGCTTTGGAAAGGATCCCCACTGTTCTACTTACTTGCTGCAAGTAATAACTCCTTCCCTCACCTGCTCTTTTTTTAAATTAATTTATTTTATTTTATTATTTATTTTTGGCTGCGTTGGGTCTTCGTTGCTGCACGAGGGCTTTCTCTAGTTTCAGGGAGTGATTGCTACTCTTCATTGCGGTGCGCGGGCTTCTCATTGCTGTGGCTTGCCTTTGTTGCGGAGCACAGGCTTTAGGCGTGTGGGCTTCAGTAGTTGTGGCACGTGGGCCCAGTAGTTGCGGCTCACCGGCTCTAGAGCACAGGCTTAGTAGTTGTGGCGCATGGGCTTAGTTGCTCCGTGGCATGTGGGATCTTCCCAGAGCAGGGATCGAACCTGTGTCCCCTGCGCTGGCAGGCGGATTCTTAACCACTGAGCCACCAGGGAAGACCCCCTTCTCCCACTCTTTGCCTTGGTTGTGTCTTTTGGCTTGACAGCCACCAAGAGGGGAGCACAGTTTTCAGGTAACAAGCTCTTCCCTTTCTGTGGACTCAGCATGTTGCCCTTAAAGATCCTTTATCATATATTACTTTTCAGTAGTTTGCTATGGATATCTAGTTTCTTTACCCAGATATTTTAAGCTCATAGAAGACCAGACCTGCCCTGTCTCCTCTCAGCTGTGCTGTACACATAGCAAGGGCTTGAAAAATGCAAAAGAAAAAATAACTTAGCTTTTCAATGCATCTTTAAAATCACTTGAGTTCCTCAGTATTACTGTAAAATAAGGGGAGCACAAAGAATTGGTCTAAGTTTGCAGATATGCACTTTGAGGCCCATGCAGGTAGAATGACTACTAAAGTCAAAAGAGTGCAAAGAACCAGTCTAGTTCAATTTCCTCTCAATCACAATACATCAAACCATTAATAATGAGGGTTATACCATCAGTTTGTTAGCTTATATAGGCAGGAGTATGAATGAGTTTGTTGAGCATACCTGTGTTATTTTACATTTTTAGGCAGCTTGGATTAATTAGAAGAAAGTCAGTTGCACCGCCAAATGGAAATCTAGGAAGAAGCAAATCTAGTAAGTAGTGTGCTTCATTTCTTTACTTTCTGTAGCCTTGCATTTTTAACACTGGTAAAACATAAGGACACTCTGATCTTTTGCAGAGCAGTTGTTTGACTACTTAATTGTCATTGATTTTGAGTCGACTTGTTGGAATGATGGGAAACGCCACCGTAGCCAGGAAATAAGTAAGTCTGAACTTGACTGCAAATGGCCAGGAAATAAGTAAGTCTGAACTTGACTGCAAATGGCCAGGAAATAAGTAAGTCTGAACTTGACTGCAAATGGCCAAAGGTAACACTAGATAAGTTACTTTAAAGTTTATAGATATAAAATAGTTAACAGTTAAAGAAAACAAAATGATCTATGAATTGGTAATTTACTATAAAATCTGACTTGACAAAAAAACCCAAAAACCTAATACCTAAATGTGTCATCATATAAAATAATTGTTTTAGGATTATATACAAAATCTCAATTGCATAGAACCTGAAAAAAACATAATGCCTTTGCAAAAAGAAGTATGTTTCAATTTTCATATGGTCTTCATATTTAATTATGGAAATATATTCAAGAGTTTTAAGTAGATATACCTGTAACTTTAATAGTTTGACTTATTCTTTGGCATAACTTTAACCATTACATTATACTGCTTTGGTCATTTTAATATGCTTTTACTAAAACAATGATTGTTTAATAATGAATGCTATATGATGGTAATATATATTTAATTTAGAGTGATTGCAGCATTAATTTAACAATTGTATATTCAAGTGTCAATTGATGATTCTTTCATGTAGTTGAATTTCCAGCTGTATTGCTAAACACATCAACTGGGGAGATTGAATCTGAGTTCCATGCTTATGTTCAGCCTCAGGAACATCCAATTCTTTCTGAATTTTGCATGGAACTAACAGGCATAAAGCAGGTATGCCCTTCTCTTTTCCTCATTTCTCTTCTCATCCTCCCACCCCAACAAAAAAAAAAGCAGGCAAGATGCATATATTAAAATTCCGAAATCAGTTTCAAAAAGAAAATAAAAGCTATATGCCATTTGGAATTAGATTTATTCACTGTTAGGAGATATAATGTCCCCTCCAGAATCTTGGAATCTTTAAAAATTAAAAAGAATTGGACTTTCCCATGGTTAAGCCGCTGTACTTTGAGGGCACAGGTTCGATCCCTGGTCAGGGAACTAAGATCCCACGTGGTGTGACCCAAAAAAAAAAAAAGAAAGAAAGAAAGAATAGTGTTATAAAGATGTATATCAGTTTCCATACTTTATGGAAATTAAGTGACATCAAATTTCTGTCGATCGAGATATATTTATTGTATTTCTGTGTGATTTAGATTGATCAACCGAATTTTTCTTACCTTGCAGAATTCTAACCATTACATTATTTCTCTCCCATGTGTTTTAACATCTTTTCACTAGATGAACTCTTTGACAGTTAGAATTTCTTCTTCTTTGTTGTATATCCCCCACACACTGCCTACTTATGTGCTCAATAATTACGGAATTCAGTTGTTGAATTCAGATTTTATGACTCTTCAGGTTCAAGTTGATGAAGGAGTCCCTCTGAAGATTTGCTTATCTCAGTTCTGTAAATGGATTCAGAAGATTCAGCAACAGAAGAAAATTACTTTTGCTACTAGAGTTTCAGATATTTCTACTTCTGAAGTAAAATTATGTGCATTTGTTACTTGGTCAGGTAAAAAAAAAAAAGTTGTATCTATCAATCATAAATGAGTAGTGTTGCCACCGTATAATTCTTTATCTCTGGTAGGAATTATACTTGTTAGCTTCCTGGGCCACGAAAAGAAATCTAAGTGTCTAGCAGATGTTAACCAAGAAAAGTAAATTTATTCATATTTTAAATTTTTTAAATGCCTTAAAAATTTAAGTCCTAACTTTAAAGAATCTTTCTAGACTTCTCCTCTCTGTTCTCCTGAATCCAGGCAAAGACTGGTGAAAACTCTTAGCATGCTATTTTCTATAACTTTGAAAAAAAAGAGTCCTTATTCAACTCACAACCTTTGCTTTTATACTTTCACACTTCTAATGTAGACATCAAGGAAAAAATGGGCCATTTAAAGTAGACCTTTTCTATGCCCATGTTAGAGCATTCCCGTTAATAGTCATTGATAGCAGTGCTGTGCCATTGATAGCATAGCACTGATAGTCTTGGGTCTGTATGACCAGGCCACTCAGGATGGCTGTTCTCTTGTTCTCTGTACATCCCCTGATTGACCAGTCCCTGCTTTACTTAACACCCTACTCATATGACTGACCTCCCCTCTTAATACATACTTGCCCCTGGCCCCAGCTAGTGATTGTTCTAATTTTTAGATCAGAATATCTCCACCATGATAGCTTATCAAAGGGGCATAAGGGCTTGCTCCTCAGCTGGTTTCCCTGGGAACTCATGAGCCAACCTGATGTCAATTCCCCCGGTAACACTTAGCAGAAGACTGCTGCCATCTGCTTCGCATGGTGGAGTGTCGCTCCAAGACCTTGCTTCAGACATGTATGATCCCCCTGTTCATTAAATCCTTGATGTCTGTGTCACCGATTCAGGCTCTTTATTCTGTCTTGAGGTTGGGCAAGTACAGGGCTTGCAGACCTGTGGGGTATAGCCCAAAAGGGTCCCTGTAAGATGTTTGGTTTCTCCATTACATTAATATTTTCTAGAATGTTGAAAGCAGATAATCTTTTCCATCTAGGCCTTGTAATGTGACACCTTACTCTTCTTCTGAAGTATCTGTGTTTTAGTGTGTTTTTAAGAAATCATTTTGAAGCTTAATTACCAACCTAATTTCTGAATAGTAAGTTTTGAATAATTGTTAGATATTACCAGGGCAATTAAATCTTACTCTTCTATTATGTATTATATAGTATGTTATATATACCATATGTAGTATATATTATATTTAAAATATAGTATAATAATATATGCTTTCATATATTATTCTAAGTCCTGCTATTTTGTTTTATGTCATCTTTCACCATTTTATTTGTAAATGATAGCATAAGTAAAAACTGCTGACATCATTGACTTTGTTCTATTTTAATATACTTAATGCAGACTGGGACTTGGGAGTTTGCCTGGAGTATGAGTGTAAAAGAAAACAGTTGTTAAAACCTGTGTTCCTTAATTCTTGGATTGATCTCAGAGTAACTTACAAGGTAAGGGTCAAAGATGGGGGCATGTTCACTTTCTTTCTATTAAAACATGATTAAACTTTATCCCACGCATGGGTATGAGTTTCTACAAACAAAATACTTTGTTTTGAAACATTCACATAAATACTTTTCTTAAAGTATATAGAACAACACAAAAATAAGCACATTCCAAATCTAATAGAATAAAAATTATGAGAAGTAAATGGTTAATACCTAGCCCCTAAGGGACCTCTCTGGTGGTCCAGTGGTTAAGACTCCACACTCCCAATGCAGGGGGCCCAGGTTCGATCCCTGGTCAGGGAGCTAGATCCCACATGCCACAACTAAAGATCTCATGTGCTGCAACAAAGGTCCCACAGCTAAGACCCTGTGCAGCCAAATAAATAGTAAAAAAAAAAAACTGTTTTTGAAAAAATACATAGCCTTTCAAATAGTAATCATTTTTTAAGACATGTTGTCTTTTATTTGACTAGATTTTCTATAGGAGAAAACCAAAAGGACTAAGTGGTGCCCTGCAGGAAGTGGGAATAGAATTCTTGGGACGAGAACATTTCGGTTAGTATAATTTAAAATTTTATTATGTAAGTCATTCTATTTTTATACAGTCTTTCATTTGAACCTCATTTTTTGATGATATCATTAACAAGGAATATGCTTCAGCCTGAAAAAAGCCCTAATCTATACAATTTAAATTGTTTCCAAGATTTTCAAATTACCACTTTCGTAAAATATTGTAAGATAAAGACTGTCATGTAGTGGCTTTCTACTTGCTAAAAAGAATGAAAAGAATTAGCCAAATCAAATGGAGATTATAAACAAATGCCCAAATAATACAGTGGACTAAGGAAAAAACTGAGCAAGACTATTAGATTACTCATAAAACATGGTCCCTACAGAATGTTGGTCATATATTACTTTTTAATTTTAATTTTATTGGAATACAGTTGATTTACAATGTTGTGTTAGTTTCAGGTGTACAACAAAATATATGTATATACATATACATATATTCATTCTTTTTTAGATACTTTTCTCATACAGTTTATCACAGAATATTGAGTAGAGTTCCCTGTGCTATACAGTGGGTCCTTGTTGGTTATCTATCATATATAGTAGTGTGTGTATGTTCATCCCAAGCTCCTGATTTATACCTCCCCCCAGTGTTTCCCCTTTGGTAACCATAAGGTTTTTTCGATATCTGTAAGACTGTTTCTATTTTGTAAATAAGTTCATTTGTATCTTTTTTTAAAAATTAGATTCCACATATGACCAGTATCATATGATACTTTGTATTTTTCTGTCTGACATACTGTACTTAGTATGATAATCTCTAGGTCCATCCATGTTGTTTCAAATGGCATTATTTCATTCTTTTTTATGACTGAGTAATGTTCCACTGTATATATGTACCACGTCTTCTTTATGTATTCCTCTGTTCATGGACGTTTAGGTTGCTTCCATGTCTTGGCTATTGTAAACAGTGCTGCACTGAACATTGGGGTGCATGTATCTTTTCAGATTATGGTTTTCTCTGGATATATGCCCAGGAGTGGGATTGCTGGATCATATGGTAGTTCTATTTTTAGTTTTTTAAGGAACCTCCATACTGTTCTCCATAGTGGTTGTACCAATTTACATTCCCACCAACAGTGTAGGAGGGTTCCCTCTTCTCCACACCTTCTCCAGCATTTATTGTTTGTAGACTGTTTGATGATGGCCATTCTTACTGGTGTGAGATGATACCTCACTGTAGTTTTGACTTGCATTTCTCTGATAATTAGTGATGTTGAACATTTTTTTCATGTGCTTTTTGGCCATCTGTATGTCTTCTTTGGAGAAATGTCTATTTTGGTCTTCTGCCTATTTTTCATTTGGGTTGTTTGGGGTTTTTTTGACATAGAGCTGCTTGAGCTGTTTGTGTGTTTTAGAGATTAATCCCTTGTAGGTCGCTTTGTTTGCAAATATTTTCTCCAATTCTGTGGGTTGTCTTTTTGTTTTGTTTATGGTTTCCTTTGCTGTGCAAAAGCTTTTGAGTTTAATTAGGTCCCAGTTGTTTATTTTTGTTTTTATTTTCATTACTCTAGGAGGCAGATCAAAAAAAATATTGCTGCAATTTATGTCAAAGAGTGTTCTGCCTAGGTTTTCCTCTGTTTTATAGTATCTAGCCTTGCATTTAGATCTTTGATCCATTTTGAGTTTATTTTTGTATACGGTGTTACAGAATGTCCTAATTTCATTCTTTTACATGTAGCTGTCCAGTTTTCCCAGCAGCACTTATTGAAGAGACTGTCTTTTCTCCATTGTATATTCTTTCCTCCTTTGTCATAGATTAATTGACCATAGATGCGTGAATTTATTTCTGGGCTTTCTATCCTGTTCCGTTGATCTATATATCTGCTTTCGTGCCAGTGTAATACTGTTTTGATTACTGTAGCTTTGTAGTATAGTCTGAAGTCAGGGAGCTTGATTCCTCCAGCTCCCTTTTTCTTTCTCAAGATTGCTTTGGCTATTCAGGGTCTTTTGTGTTTCCATACAAATTAAAATTTTTGTTCTAATTCTGTGAAAAATGCCATTGATAATTTGGTAGGGATTGCATTGAAACTGTAGCTTGCTTTGGGTAATATAGTCATTTTGACAATATTGATTCTTCCAATCCAAGAACACAGTATATCTTTCCATCTGTTTGTGTCGTCTTTGATTTCCTTCATCAGTATCTTATAGTTTTCTGAGTACAGGTCTTTTGTCTCCTTGGGTAGCTTTATTCCTAGGTATTTTATTCTTTTTGATGCAATGGTAAATGGGATTGTTTCCTTAATTTCTCTTTCTGATCTTTCGTTGTTAGTGTATAGGAATGCAAGAGATTTCTGTTCTTTAATTTTGTATCCTGTATCTTTACCAAATTCATCGATGAGCTCTAGTAGTTTTCTGGTAGCAACTTTAGAATTTTCTATGCATAGTATCACATCATCTGCAAACAGTGTCAGTTTTACTTCTTCTTTTCCAATTTGGATTCCTTTTATTTCTTTTTCTTCTCTGGTTGCCATGGCTAGGACTTCCAAAACTGTGTTGAATAGAAGTGGCGAGAGCCTTGCCTTGTTCCTGATCTTAGAGGGAATGCTTTCAGCTTTTCACCATTGAGAATGATGTTAGCTGTGAGTTTGTCATATATGGCCTTTATTATGTTGAGGTAAGTTCCCTCTATTCCCACTTTCTGGAGAGCTTTTATTATAAATGGGTGTTAAATTTTGTCAAAAGCTTTTTCTGCATCTATTGAGATGATCCTATAGGGGTTTTTTTTTAACTTTTTATTTTATATTGGAGTATAGTTGATTAACAATGTTGTGTTAGTTTCAGGTGTACAGCAAAGTGATTCAGTTATACATATACATGTGTCTATTCTCTTTCATATCCTTTTCCCATTTAGGTTGTTACATAATATTGAGCAGAGTTCCCTGTGCTATGCAGTAGGTCCTTGTTGGTTATCCTTTTTAAATGTAGCAGTGTGTACATGTCAATTCCAAACTCCCTTACTATCCCTCTCCCCACTCACCCCTGCCAATCATGTTTGTTCTCTAAGTCTGTGAGTCTGTTTCTGTTTTGTAAATGACTTCATTTGTATCATTTTTTTTTAGATTCCGCATATAAGTGATATTTGATATTAATCTTTCTCTGACTTACTTCACTCAGTATGACCATCTCTAGGTCCATCTATGTTGCTGCAAATGGCATTATTTCATTCTTTTTAATGGCAGAGTAATATTCCATTGTATATATGTACCACATCTTCTTTATCCATTCTTCTGTCGATGGACATTTAGGCTGCTTCCATGTTTTGGAAACAACGCTGAACATTGGGGTGCATGTATCCTTTCAGACCATGTTTTTCTCCAGATACCTGCCAGGAGTGGGATTTCACGATCATATGGTGGCTCTATTTTTAGGTTTTTAAGGAACCTCCATACTGTTTTCCACAGTGGCTGCACCAATTTACATTCCCACCAACAGTGTAGGAGGTTTCCCTTCTCTCCACACCCTCTCCAGCATTTATTGTTTGTGGATTTTTTGATGATAGCCATTCTAACTGGTGTGAGGTGATATCTCATCGTAGTTTTTTTTTTTTTTGTGGTACACAAGCCTCTCACTGTTGCAGCCTCTCCCATCGCGGAGCATAGGCTCTGGACGCGCAGGCCCAGTGACCATGGCTCACGGGCCCAGCCGCTGCGTGGCATGCGGGATCTTCCCGGACCAGGGCACGAACCCTTGTCCCCCGCATCGGCAGGCAGACTCTCAACCACTGCACCACCAGGGAAGCCCTCATCGTAGTTTTGACTTGCATTTCTCTAATAATTAATGATGTTGAACATCTTTTCATGTGCCTTTTAGCCATCTGTATGTTTTCTTTGGGGAAATGTCTGTTTAGGTCTTCTGCCCCTTTTTTGATTGGGTTGTTTGTTTTGCTGATATTAAGCCACATGAGCTGTTTGTAAATTTTGGAGACTAATCCCTTCTCAGTCACATTGTTGGCAAATATTTTCTCCTAATCTGTGGGTTGTCTTTTCGTTTTGTTTATGGTTTCCTTTGCTGTGAAAAAGCTTTTGAGTTTAATTAGGTCCCATTTGTTTATTTTTGTTTTTATTTCCATCATTCTGGGAGACAGATCAAAAAAGATATTGCTGCGATTTATGTCAAAGAGCGTTCTGCCTATGTTTTCCTCTAACAGTTTGATAGTGTCCAGTCTCACATTTAGGTCTTTAATCTATTTTGAGTTTATTTTTGTGTATGGTGATAAAGAATGATACTAGAGACAAATGAAAACAAAAGCACAATGATCCAAAACCTACAGAATGCAGCAAAAGCAGTTCTAAGAGGGAAGTTTATAGCAATACAATCTTACCTCAGGAACCTAAAGCAACTAGAGAAAGAAGAACAAACAAAACTTAAACTTAGTAGAAGGAAAGAAATCGTAAAGATCAGAGCAGAAATAAGTGAAATAGAGACGAAGAAAACAATAGCAAAGATCAGTGAAACTAAAAGCTAGTTCTCTGAGAAGATAGACAAAATTGATAAACGTTTAGCCAGATTCATCAAGAAAAGAAGGGAGAGGACTCAAATCAATAAAATTAGAAATGAAAAAGGAGAACTTAACAGCTGACACCACAGAAATACAAAGGATCATAAGAGACTAGCAACTGTATGCTGATAAAACGGACAACCTGTAAGAAATGGCCAAATTCTTAGGAAGGTACAACTTCCCAAGACTGAACCAGGAAGAAATAGAAGATATGAACAGACCAATCACAAGTAATGAAATTGAAACGGTGATTAAAAAACTCCCAACAAACAAAAGTCCAGGACTAGATGGCTTCACAGGTAAATTCTATCAAACATTTAGAGAAGGGCTTCCCTGGTGGCGCAGTGGTTGAGAGTCCGCCTGCCGATGCAGGGGACACGGGTTCGTGCCCCGGTCCGGGAGGATCCCACCTGCCGCGGAGCGGTTGGGTCCGTGAGCCATGGTCGCTGAGCCTGCGCGTCCGGAGCCTGTGCTCTGCAACAGGAGAGGCCACAGCAGTGAGGGGCCCACGTACCGCAAAAAAAAAAAAAAAAAAACCATTTAGAGAAGAGCTAACACCTATCCTTCTGAAACTGTTCCAAAAAATTGCAGAGGAAGGAAAACTCCCAAACTCATTCTATGAGGCCACCATCACCCTGATACCAAAACCAGACAAAGATACCACAAAAAAAGAAAATTACAGGCCAGTACCAGTGGTGAATACCTGCTCGTGGGTCTCCTATGGGTGACTGCTCTTCACACACTCCCGAGACAGTGGGGGCAGGGCTTGGTGCCTGCTCTCGGATCTTGTATGGGCAGGTGGTCTCCATGCATTCCCGGGACAGCAGGGGCAGGTTTGGTGGGTTCTTGTGGATTTCCTAGGGGTGAGGGCTATCCACGCGCTTCCTGGGACAAAAGGGGCTGGGCCTGGCATCTGCTTGTAGGTCTCCTATGGGCAACCTCTGTCCATGCACTCCCAGGACAGCGTATGCAGGACTCGGTCATATATTTTCGAACTGTCTAACAAAATTTCACCTCCTCCTCTGTAAATGTGGGAAATCTTTCCTTGGTAAGGCTACCAGTAGCCTTACCAGTGAAATTAGCAGATGATCAGAAAACCAACAGTATGTTCCAATTTCTGCTTAAGTGGTGGTACTTTTTGCTATATTTCTTTACACTGGTACCACTAAATTCAGTGTTTGATATCTCTTTCCTCAGGGTTGGATGATTCTAGGAATACTGCCCTTCTTGCTTGGAAAATGATCAGGGATGGTTGCTTAATGAAAATTACAAGGTCCTTGAACAAGGTTAGTAGTGTCTTACCTCTTTATTCTGTTATTTCAAACTCCAGAAGTAATCATGGGCAAGTTGAAATGTAGATGTCATGTATGCTATCATTTATAAATCAATCAATGATGACATTTTTCTTTTTTGTCATACAATGTGTACTAAAGAAATTATGAATGCAGAATGTCTAAAGCTGTTGGATTTGTCTGTGAAATCATAGGTTCCCACTAAGAGGAATCCTAACATTTTCACCAGAAATTTGAATATGGATCAAGTTGAAGAAATATCAGCCTGCAACAGTAGCATTCATGATCCCAGCATATATGGTAGGGAACCTAAAAATACAATAAAATCCTACGAGAAAGTGCAAATGAAGTCAGTTGATGTGAATTTTCCTATAAAGGTACAGCAAGATCATTTACAACTAAAGGGCAATGTAAAAGCAGGCTGTCAGAATGTCAAAAGCTGTTTATCTCTTTTTAATACTAAGTCCTGGACCTCTCTGGGGCAGTTACAGTCTTCCAGTTTGAATACACCTATGCAGAAGCAAATAAACCAACATCTTGCATTTAATACCAATTCTGAGTCTTCAACAGTTGGTTCAGAATTGATACTTGTTTCAACTACCATTTCATCTGTTAATAATGTTTCTGATACAGAAATGAGTTCTGCTCTTGACAGTTTACCTATGTTGGCTGATTGGGAGGATGTAGCTTTACTGCCATCATCTCAACCTGAGCAGAATATATATTGTATGCCTCCTATTAGTGACCCAAACTTAGACACTTCATTTAATTCTGGAGAAAGATTAATGGTTTTAGAAAAATCTGAAATGTTAAGTCAAGAAAACTTTGGAGGCACAGAAGAAACCCCTCAAAAATCTGATACCTCTAAGTCTATTGTATATAAGAGTCCACATACTACTATTTACAATATAAAAGAAGCCAAAGATCCAGGTTCAGATGCTTTTGACTTTAAGTTACCTGAATGTAAATCAAGTAGCTTCAACAGTGTTAATGCCAATATGTCTCATCCTTTAGTTTTGGGGAAACTTCCTCTTCATTTAGGTGGTGCTAAGAGGAATCCATCCAGTCCCCTACCTTTCCCACCAGCAAAAAAACAGACCTTCACTATTCATGAAGAAAAGCCTACATCATCTAATGGCTCCCCAGGGGGAAGTTCTTCCAGGAAGGTTCTCCCTTCTATCTTAACTTCTACAGTTAATGTACAAGATCCTTGGAAGGGTGGGAAAATAACACCTCCTTTATGCAAGTGTGGCCGAAGATCTAAGAGACTTGTTGCTTCTAATAATGGACCGAACCATGGAAAAGTCTTCTATTGTTGTCCTATTGGGAAGTACCAAGAAAAGAGAAAATGTTGTGATTATTTCAAATGGGAGCAAACACTTCAAAAGGAGACAGCCAACAGCATAGTTCTGTCTCATTCCCCAGGGGGACACACTTTTAACTCTCCAGAAACAAGCCATATTTGTGACAGAAATGTAGATTTTGCTACTAAAAATTCATTGAGACTCAGACCTTCAATGAGGAATTGACTTCTTTTACATGTAAACTATGTTTTTACCTCAATGTGACTTTTACCACAGTAAAGAGAAAAAAATTTGTATAGGGCTACAAGTTGTGAGGACATAGTGTATCTGAGCTCTGTAAGCTACACGGGGCTATTCAACACATTCTCACACATACACACACTGAAAATAGAAAAAAGAATTTCACAGGCTTCTAATTTCATTCACCATTTATCTAATTTGTCTTCTGTTCATGTATGAATCCTGATTGCCCCTTGAATTCCCACACATGATGAGTATTCTGATAATGTCTTATACTGTTTTATTTATATTTCACATATTAACCCATGCCAAATTTATCATACTTTTTTGAAGAGCCACAAATGAAATACTTGGTAAACTGTATTTATTAGATTAAATGTAATAAGCAGCAATACTAGTATATGATATCCTTGTTTCTTTTTATTGAATTATAATTGCCATGCAATATTGTATTAGTTTCAGGTGTACAACATATGATACCCTTCTTTTGCAGTTAGACCTTGAAACAAATTTTAAACTATTTTTAATTGTTTGAATAAAAATGTGACCAATAAAAATCACTAGACTGTTTTCAGGTAGATGCTTTTGTACTTTGAGAATTATGATAATCTAATATTTTAAGTTTTTCTAAAAACTTTTATAACTTATTTAGTTTTATTTCAACCCTTGAAAATTGGTTCTGATTTGTATGTCAACATATCAGAAGAATTATTCAACTAAGATTTGAAATCCAACAGGTCAGAGATTTAGTTCAGAAACACTTCTATACTATATGTTTAAAAATTCCTTGGCAGCTGATGGTATTCTATTTATATTACCAAATTATAAGAACATTGACACTAATGCAGAGGAATTTACTGAATATTTTATTTCAGAATTCAGCCTATGATGTTATAACCACAAGATATTTTAAATCAATTAGTTTATAAGCATACTGTCACATTTTTAAATCACCTTTTCATAATCTTGTGGTTTTACAGAGGCTTATTTTGTAGATACCATGATAAGTAATGAATTTAAATTGTTTCCCATTCTTTCTTCCTCAGTTCATTTCTTATCTTCCCACTAATAGTCTTTGGCAGCTCTTGAATACATTCTACCTGTGGATATCAAGGGAAGAAAATTAGCCCAGAAGTTTTCATCTTTAGACAAAGTCAATTATATAAAAGTTCTATTATGAACTCTAGGTGAAAGAATCAGGACACCCATTGGGGTGGGTTTTTGGTAACAACCAAAAAAGGGAGCGGGGTATAGTTGATATTTTTTTTGATATTTAGTACAGTAAGTCCCCTACACACGAACCTTCAATTTGTGAACTTTCAAAGATGCGAACATGCATCTGGTTCCAGCAAGGAACCCGAACCTGTACCATCAGCATCAGGCGTGAGTGACATTGCAGCTTGCCCTCTGCCTCCTATTGCTGACAATCCTTCAACTCTACCATCTCCCACCTCCTCTCCCTCCTCCAGTCAGTAACTCTTCTTGCCTGTTCACTCGATGCCAGCCCCGGTATGCCAGCTGTTGTACTGTAGTACTGTACTTTTCAAGGTACTGTACTTAAGATTAAAAAGGTTTTCTTTATTTTTTGTATTTGTTTTTTATGTATTATTTGTGTGAAAAGTATTATAAACCTATTACAGTAGAGTACTATATAGCCGATTGTGTTAGTTGGGTACCTAGGCTAACTTTGTTAGACTTAACGAAAAAACTAGACTTAATGAACATGCTCTCCAAACAGAAGTTGTTCGAATATAGGGGACTTACTGTATTTACTATAAGTCAGGTAAGCCAAATGACCCAACAGATTAGTTTAAGGGTTTCATTTTAATCTCAAAGATTCTGATTCGTATCCATGTCATTAGTTTAGTTTGGAATATTTGGTATAGCATGTTTGAGGAGAATGTTCATTAAAATGGAAAAAATAAACAGCTGAAAATTTCCAGAATACTAAGCAAATATTGTTCATAATCAGAATACCTACCTTCCTGGGATATTTGTAAGGTGCTGTAGCTCTTTTTACATGCTCCTGAATCTCCTTCTTCAGTTGTTCTTGATCGTTTGACTTCTAATCAGGGTTCAGAACAATAAAAGCCTTTACTACCTAAAATAAATATTTGAACACCAGGAAGATGAGTTGTATATTCTTATGTTTTAGTGTGTCTTTTCTTTCTCTTAACTTGGGAATCTAATCTAAATACCTGATGCAGTGGGCCAAAAGGTTTATTAGGGTCTGATCCCAGCTCTATGCTCTTAAGCCAGCCAGTTGACTCCCACACCTAGATTTTGTATCTAATACGAGAGCTTCTGGAACCCCTGCTTTGATTATGATCTGTACGTGAACCTTCTCATCTAACCACATCTTAAACTCTACTTTCTGACCTGTTTCTGATCATCTCTGCTCTTGACTTCTTGCTTCATCTTTTATCTCCTTCAAAAAAGTTTTCTTTTGGAAACTTGGTCATGTACTAAGCACAGTCTTTTATATAACAACCCAGCCTGATATAGTCTAGCTCATAGGTCACCACCCTCAGTGTGGCCCTAATAAACAGTATTCTCATGGGTTTGCCATATCCTTATTGAAGGGAATAGTTCACTGAGTGAGACCGTCCACTCTTCATTCCATAGACATTTCTGTTGATGCAAGGCTATGAAGATTCCAGCAGTCACTTGGCTATTGCTCTGACCCATTTACCTGGCCTTCAGTAATAAGGGTAAAAGTGGTGATGGTCCTTGCTCTATAATTGGCAGAAGACAGGGAAGAATTCATCACTTCATGCTCACAAATCCTGTTCCCCAAAGTTCACCCTTCCTTGAAATGTTTTAGAAAATCCTGCCCAGAAATTTTGGACCTTTACTGGAGAAGACAGAGGCCGTTCCTCATGTGTAGTCCCCTTCAAGAGTGTATTGGAATTCTAAATGTTCTCTCCTGGGGCACTGCCAGCACTGCGATTTACTGCCTTCCCTAGAGGCAGAACTCTAGGTGAGTCAATTAGTATGCACCACCAAATCCAGAATGTCAGCCTAGGGTTTGCCATGGAATGGTGCTGCTTTGTGGGCATAGTTCAGGAGAGTCACCTGTAAATTTTATGATTAAATATTCAGCACTTAAGAGGCTTAAATCTTTTTGAATTCACAGATTCATGTATATAGCTTGAAGATAAGTTGGCAACATTACCTATCTACCTTGGTCTGGAAGTAAATAGTTGATCAAAAATGGATTATTTGAAAGACTAAGTCACTCAGGACAACTAGTTAGTGAGAAGTGAAGACTTGCAGTTATAAAATTTTCACATTTTGGTCATTGCTTACCAGTGTGCAGTTTTACAACATTTTATGAGCAATTATTTATATCTGTCTTTACCAAAACACCTTGAAAATTTCTAAATTACATGTGCCATGGAGCAGTTGTGTGTGTATGCATGTATATAATTTTATCCTATCCATTTTTTGACATTTCATAGAATTTATTTGTGTTTATGCCTGCTCTATTTCTTATCAACATTTTTATGAATAAAAAAATTATCCTTGCTATAAGTGAACTGTTCAAAGGCAAATTATTTTAAGAACTAGTGTCTAAATACTGGTTTGCATATTGATGACTTGTACACCTTGGGTAAAGTCTAATTTATCTTTATAAAAGTCTCTATAAACCATTATAGAAAATGATAAATTATTAAGGAACAATCTAACATGGTTAAGAGCATGAACTCTGAAGTCAGACAACCTGGGTTCAAGTCACACTTTGTGTGTAATCTCAGGCAAGTTAGGACACCTCTCTCTGCCTCAGTTTCCTTCTCTGTAAAAGGAATTTGTGAGGATTAAATAAGTTAACATATGTATAGGGCTTATAACAATACCTGGAACACACTAAGTCATTAAAAATATTAGGTATTAGTTGTAGTAATTTCATTTGCACAGAATTTCAGAAAAACTTTGAAGCCCACTTATGGATTTTGGTTAAAAAAATCTTGTACTTCTACTACTGAAACTAATACTAATATTTTAAATGACTTAATATGTTCCAGATGTTGTTATAAGGCCTATACCTATGTTAACTTATTTAATCCTCACAAGCTTTCATTTTAAGAAATTAAAAATCATTTTTGATTCTGTTCTCCAGAGAAAACCAGCAAAGTGGTATAAATTATTCCTGTTTTTTCCCAATACATTTATACTTAAAAATGGAGCCATGCTATACATTACAGCTTTGAATCCTTCTCTCTTTCTTTTTAAAAATTTTTTTATTGAAGTGTAGTTGATTTACAATGTTGTGTTAGTTTCAGGTGTACAGCAAAGTGATTCATATATATATATATAGACTCATGAAACCCTACTGGTGGAGTTCAGAGAAAAGGGACAAACTTCAGTAATCATTGAATCTGTTCCCTACTCTCATTACCTGGAATATTGGAGGCCCTGCCTGGCAAAGGGGGCCTGAAGAGTGGCATGGAACCTTTAAACCCAAACTACCACGTGATCAGCCCCAACAGAAGTGAGCTTTGAGGACTCCGTCTTATTCATAGTTTATTTCCTGAACCCTCTACTTACTGACCGAGCCAGACTACTTCTGGTTACTTAGTTCCTGTCTCAGACCTTGTTCCCACTCCTGATATCTGATGCCAGCCTATCCTCCTCAGCTACACCAAAGTCCATGTTGGTTTCCAGACCTTCTGGGTAAAAACTTGAGCCTTCTAGCTGACTTCTGGCACCCTATCCTGGTATGAGCCTGGGTTGCTGGCATTCACACCGTCTTTGCCCCAGCACTCCATGGAAAGTATTCAAATTCTTTATAGTATATATTTTCCATCTCATTCTGTAGCAGTTCTCTCTGATTAGCACATTTCTATCTGACTTGCATATTTAGTAACATAGTGAATGAATCATTTGGATAATTCTGTTTCAATGAACTACTGTTTAGAAGTATGTTAGACTGCCAACAAACGATAAGATAGAGACAAATCAGTTCTCTTACCTCTCCTCTGATGGGGTCTGGGCCGCTGACGACAGCTAACTCTGCAAGTGTAGAATGCTCAGTCAGGGCACTTTCTATCTCAAACGGTCCAATTCAGTAACTGGGAAACAAAACATATGGCAGGAATTTGTAAAGGTGAGCAAAAGGTTAACTCCAGAATACCTACAGTCTGTTAACACAAACATATCCACAGATGAAAATTACCCAGAGGATAATATGATATCATCCACTCTTGCAACAAACCAGAAGTGTCCATCCTCATCCATATAGCCCCGTCCCCAGTGATATAGAAATTGCCTTATAGAGTTGAAGCTGTTTCTGTAGGATTATCCTATAAAACTAATAATTAATATTATTTTGAATGTGACTCTTCTGTTCAGTGGGATTTTTAAATATTTAAGGAGAAAGAAAACTTTGGTGTTTTTGAGAATCCTTAGAATGAAGAGGAGCAAGCATGGGAAATAGGGATGAAAGTCTAGCATTGAGCCAGCCCAATAATCAGAGAGGTAAACTGTAATTACAGAGACTAGGCATGCTGCCATCCTGAGAATTTTCTTAGATTGGTCACAAAATAAATATTGCAGGTGCTCAGAGGAGAAGGCTAAATAAGTCTTTTGCTAATTGGTTAATATCCAAACACTTGTAGGAAAAAAGAGAAGTCAATACTCAGAGTTAAAAGAAAGTACCAAATGAGTCAACAGAGAGGGTTTTTTTGTGTGTTTGTTTTGTATTTGGTTTCGTTTTACACAAAAGTAGAGAATTGATTCTGTAAGTTTAGCAGGAAGAAAAAGGAAGTATTTTTACATTATGTAAAATCCACTGACAATTAGAACCTGGGCCTTTGATTATACTGATGTAAACTTCTCTAATTTGTATACTGTAATTAGAGATGAAAGTATGTTTGCAAACAGTAAGGAGCTTGGGAGAAAGAAAATTACTTAAGCTCACTGCACCATTCTGTCTCTCTCACTCCTTACATGAAGGGAAACCACTAATCAGATTTCAGGAAAATTATTGGGTGCTGATTTACAGCAGAGAGGATTAATGATATTAAGAGGGCTATCTTATTTCTAGGGCCCCGTTCCTCTTACCTCCACGGGCTTGGAGCAGTGATTTAGCCTGGGGGGACCAGTGTGCCCTTCTCTAATAAGCATTTGAGTATTTCTTCAGTTCCCTGTCTGAGGGATTACTGTTCAGGACAACGAATCTCTCAAGAAAAGGCCGAATACCTATCCTAGGTGTATTTTGTGGCAAATAGAGATCATTACCAAGCACTTTTGAGAAATAAATAGAAAATGAGATGTTATTTAATAAGTCTCTTACCACATAGTATGTAAAAAGGGGAAATGGTCGGTTAGGTAGAACTCAAATGCCAATATCTCCTTGTCTAGGTGGGCCATTTACATCTAAAATCTAGAATGAAACAGAATAATTTATTTAAGGGAATTTTTATTTAATGCCACATCTGAAATCTTTGCTTTGCACGTTTTGTTTTGTTTTGGTTTTTGCCATTTAAGAATGCAGACTTCAGAAAATTTTTAAGTATACTTTAAATTCCTAAGAGAAATGTGTTTATTTAAATTCTTACTGCAAAATATATTGTAAAATGCAGGTTAGCAAAATGTGAAAGAAAAATAAAATTTTTCTTTAATTCTATCATCCAGCAATAATCACATTTTGGTAATATCCTTTGAGATGATATAGACATAGAAAAAAATAGGATCACTTTATAATATTAGTGTTTTGCAACCTGCTTTTATCATTTAGCAATATATCTTAATTGTCTTTTCCTTTCAAATAAATATTTCATTACTGGTTTTCAGACTTTGTGAAACAAAGAAAATCTTACTTCAGAAGCCCAATATGAGTAAGTAGGAAAAGGGGAATGTTCTTTGGCTGAGACAGTGGTGGGTAATCCGAAGCCTTGCTCTCTTATCCTCTCGTGTTCTCTGGTACCTAATAATAGTTAGCATCCTAAATAATAAATGCTAATGCTCTAACTACTTTATATGTACTATCTTCTTTTGTCCTTACAACAGCCATATCTGGTTAGGAGTATTATTATGCTCATTTTGTATATGAGGAAACTGCGGTGCAGAGAGTTTACGTAGCGCCACAGTGCATGATTGAGCTGGAATTCAAATCTCAGCAATCACACTCTAGATCCTATACTTTTCATCATTATACTTCTCTGTGGAATCTCTCCAGGGAGTTCAATCCATTTCCTAAAAATCCAAATAAGCATTTCTCAGATTGATTGCTCATCTCATATACCAGATTTTGCTCTTACTTTTAGCTGTTTCTAAATATGAAAACTCTACTCTGCTTTTATACACACCCTTCAAACCTGAGATGTAGCTTGTTGGAAAATAAGGGTATGATATTTATCTGGCCCTTTCCAGAAGGAAAAGCGCTTATGTCCCTAACGAGAAACTTGAAAGGCATTCTAAATGTTAAGAACTTATTTTTAAATTCTTGCAAATAAAAAGTATAAATTCCCACCCAGTCATCTAAAGAATTATTTGGTTTCAGGTATCAAGAAGAGATATGTTAAGAGTTCTAATTACTTAACACAGACTACTATTTAATAGATGGGAAAATAGATAAAATATTCTATCTCTGGGGAGAATCTAATTCCTCATTGTTCAAGGGGGTCCTAGAATGTTTAAACATGAAAATTATGAGCTTTGATCTTTGAAGTTGCAAAAATCTGATATCCAGCTGGTTAGAGTACATCCCCAAATGTCAGAATGTCACTAAAGCTGCTCTTAGCTAGGTAGGGAGGGGCCCAATAATAAAAGCCCATGGGAAAGCGTTAAAAACGAAGGTGGCTGCATGAGGGAAATGCAAAGCAAAACTACAGTGAGATGCCATCTCACACCTATTAGTATGGCTACTATCAAAAAACCAAAATAACAAGTGTTGGCAAAGATGTGGAGGAATTAGAACCCTTGTGCACTATTGGTAGGAATGTAAAATGTGGAAAACAGTATGGCAGTTTCTCAGAAACTTAAAATTACTATATATATAAATGATTCACTTTGCTGTACACCTGAAACTAACACAACATCGTAAATCAACTGTACTCCAATAAAAATTAAAAATAAAATAAAATTACCATATAATCCAGCAACTCTACTTCTGGGTATATACTCAAAAGAATCAAAAGCAGTGTTTCAAAGAGATATTTGTATACCCATGTTCATCACAGCATTATTCACAATAGCTAAAATATGGAAGCAACCCAAGCACTCATC
This sequence comes from Phocoena phocoena, assembly GCF_963924675.1. Lineage (NCBI taxonomy): Eukaryota > Metazoa > Chordata > Mammalia > Artiodactyla > Phocoenidae > Phocoena > Phocoena phocoena. The sequence continues at coordinate 22,176,926 of NC_089233.1, forward strand.
AACAGATGAATGAACAAGCAAAATGTGATATATATATATATATATATATATATATATATATGCAATGGAATATTTAGCCTTAAAAGAAAGGAAATTCTGACACATGCTACAACATTGATGAACTTTGTGGACATTATGCTAAATGTAATAAGCCACTTACAAAAAGAAATACTGTATGATTCCACTTATACATAGTACTTAAAGAGTAGTCAAAATCATAGAGGCAGAAAGTAGAATGGTGATTGTGAGGGACAGGTGGGAAGAGGAATTAAGGAGTCAATTGTTCAATGGATGTAGAGTTTCAGTTTTACAATATGAAAAGAATTATGGAGATGGATAGTGGTGATACCTGCACAACATTATTTAATGTGGTATTATTTAATACCACTGAATTGTGTACTTATAAATGGTAAAAATGGTAAACTTTAAGTTATCTGTCTTTTACCACAATAAAAAGAAATTTGGATAAATAAGTGAAAGTGGAGATGCTCATGGGGGATGCATGGGGCCATGCATGGCTCATGGGGCCAATCCTCTTGGCCACACGATTTTTGCATTCAAAGATAGTTACTCCAATGAATCACTGGGCTTAAATGAGTGGGGAACTGGTGGTACACTGCAGTTGGGATGGCTGTGCGTATAGCTATGCCTGTGAGACTGATAGCTGTGCATGTTGGGAATTGTCATCAAGAGAAAACATCTATGTGAAATGCCAATTTTTGATTACTTGTAATGCATATATGATAATGCTTAATTATCAGTATTTCTTTCTCTGACCTAAGGCAGCCTATTAACCAATGAACTATTGTTATGTCTTTTTACAGAATGTAACCAATGCTGCTCTACCATCTCTTCTTAGAAAAGTTTTTCAAAGGAAAGGAATTCCAGGGAGAGGTGAATAATAACAGTGCCTATCTTTTGGACCTTTATTATGTGCCAAGCACTTTGCTATGCTCTTTAGAAATATTACCTCATTAATCCTCACTAGAAACCTATGAAATCAGTTCTGTTATTATTAGGGTTACCAACCATCTTGATTTGCCTGTGACTAAGGCAGGGGGTGTATCCTCAGGATGTACTACTTTCAGGGCTAAAACTAAATAAGTCCCAGGCAAACTGGGACAAGTTGTTCACCTGGTCCCTGTTTTACAAATAAGGAAACAGACTTTAACAGCTTAACCAAAGATACTCAGCTAGTGAATAGCAGAGCCAGACCAAAACCATCAGGCAATCCTACCTTTAGACAAGGTTCCATAGCAAAGTGAAAGTGAGGGAAAGGAACCAGCATCTGGTTTATTCCATAAATAGTGACATCAGCAACCAATCTCATCTAAACTTTCTCAAACTTACCTGATTATAAGAATTACCTGAGGTGTTATTAAAACACAGATTTCAGCATCCCACCCTAAATTTATTGAATCAGGCTCTCTAGAGAAGAATTTGTATTTTTGACAAGTACCCATGTGATTCTTTATGATCAGATAAACTTGGGAAACATTGGTCTCATCTACGACTAACCCTCAGTTAAGATTGATTCTGAGGTCTCTGTAAACTCATCCATTTTGTGTTTTTGTTGCTATTGTTTTCTTCTAGGTATTAGTGTAAGTTCCTTTCGCTATACTTAGCTTTGGCTGGGTTGATCTGAGAACAAGTCTAACCCTGTACAAAATGTGCTGATGGGATAATAAGATGCCCCCTAGGGATCAAGTGATGAAAATGGCAGTGGTTACATGACAGCCAGGAACTGGCCAGGCAGGCTTAGGAAGAGAGAGAGAACGCTGCAACCATTGTAAACTGTAGCCTCTTTTGGCCTACTTGACCCTTTTAGGAGGTCTGGAGCTCCCTAACCAGAGGGGCAGTGTGGTGTCACAGTTAAGAGTATGGATACTGGAACCAGATTCCTTGGGATTGAATCTCAGCACTAGCAGCTACTAGCTATGTGACCTTGGGTGAGTCTTTTAACATCTCTGGGCATCATCTGTAAAACGGTTCTAATATTGCCATGTCTCTCATAGGTTCCTTCTGGAAATTAATATTTATAAAATGCTTAGAACTATTTGGCATAAGAACTGCTTTTGAGAGAAAAAAGAGACAAACTAACATTTCTAACCCATTTCCATCTTTATATGGAAGTTAAGATGTCATAGAAGTAACATAATCATCACCAAAACTAGGAATGTAAGGGAGTAGAAGCGGGGTAGGTGGTAAACAGATTGGGTTGTTAAATATTTTCCTGGGAAGGGATGTACAAACCTTAACATCAAAAGCAGGAGAAGGCTTCCCATTGAGCCAGGCTTAATTTTCATTCCCTTAAAATTTCCACAGATTAGTACCTAGTTAAGAAGAAGAAAGAGTAAAGTAACATGGCAAATAACTTCAATTTATTCATCCATCCACCATGCATTCATTCAACAAATATTTATTCAGAACTTACTGTGAATCAGGCTCAAAATAAAACAAATTCTATGCTCTCATGAAGTATAGAGATAGACACTAAACAAATATAATAAAGTTACAACACTAAGTAAATTTATAATTGCTAAAATATCCATATTTATGAAAACATTTGTACTCATATTCGCATGATACTTGTTATGCTGTTTCTATTTAATACGTCAATTTTTGTTTTTATTTTATTTTTGGTATTCTAATTTTTGACCAGGTACTACTTTCTCATGGTTCATAAATTGAAGCATTATAAAAAGACACACTGAAAAATTTCTTTCAGCCTTTCCCTTATCTGCTCCATTTTACCCCTCCCTTTCCTACATAATAACCACTTTTGTTATTATGTCATTCATTTCCTCTAGAATTTCTTCTTATTTCTACGAGCTCTTTAGATAAACCTTTTTAGAGTGTGCTTATCAAGGAGTTTTCCAGCAAACTTAATATTTCAAGTAACAAGGAGCTCAGCATTTTCTATTTTTAAAGTAGCCCTAAGAAATTTCCTCATTACATAAGGGGAGATCTTTTTGTAGATCTGGTATTTTTTAATTAAAAAAATTTTTAGTGCCCTGGTCCTGATCAATTATATAGTAGCTTTCCTCAGTGAATGGCTATTTAAACTGTATCTGTTACAGAGCTTTTTTGCAACTATCTTCCCTCAAGTTTGTTTTTTTTTTTTAACTGTTCTTCTAATCACGCCACTCCCTCCCTATCCCTCAACCACAAAGATATAATAAACACTTTGGTTTTTATTCATCTGACTGAATTGAGTCCAGCCCTGTCTTTTCAGTGAAGTCTGTATACCGTTTCAGTCTGTCCATATCCTTCGTGGATATCCAGACCTGTCCTGTTTCTCCATTGTTCAGTCACTTCAGAGTTGACTGACTCCCCAGCACTTACACAGTGCTTTAAGCTTTTGAACTTATAGTTTCTCAGAAGACAGATAACGAGTTAAATTTAGGAGGAAAATGGAGAAAAAATGGAAATTAGGGTTATTTCTAGTGAAATTTCATACAAAGTGTTTTCGTTTATCCCCCAACTCCCTTCTCCAATACAAAATAAACCATTCTACCATAAATTGACTCTCGAAACACCAGTTTTTATTTTTTTTCTTTTTCTCCCTTTTGTTTGGGGCGGGGGCGTGATTTGTTGCAGAGAAAAGCCATGCAGTCCTAGGGAAGGTACCACATAATATGTTAAATCAGTGATGAAAGGTTTACCAATTGTCTGGTTAAATTGTGGAGTATTTATACAATAGAACACTCTACAGTTGTTAAGAAAAAAGAAGAAGCTCCTGGATTGTACTGTTCAATAGCACTTTTTGTTACGATAGAAATTTCTATGCTGAGCTGTCCACTATTGTATCCTCTAGCCCTGTGTGGCTGTTGAGCACTTGAAGCATGACTAGTGCAACTGAGGCCCTGAGTTTTTTTCATTGAGGTATAATTGACTTATAATGTTGTATTAGTTTTACAGCGTTAATGATTTGATGTTTGTATATAGTGAACTGATCAGCACAAGTCTAGTTAACATCTCTTACCCTATGTATTTACAAGACTATTTTTTCTTGTGATGAGAACTTTTTTTTTTTTTTTTTTTTTTTTGCTGTACGCGGGCCTCTCACTGCTGTGGCCTCTCCCTTTGCGGAGCACAGGCTCCGGACGCGCAGGCTCAGCGGCCATGGCTCACGGGCCCAGCTGCTCCGCGGCATGTGGGATCTTCCCGGACCGGGGCACGAACCCGTGTCCCCTGCATCGACAGGCAGACTCTCAACCACTGCGCCACCAGGGAAGCCCGAGAACTTTTAATATTTACTCCCTTAGCGACTTCAAATATGCAACACAGTAAGTCCCCTGCATATGAACCTTCAAACTGCAAACTTTCAAAGATGTGAACGTGTGTTTGCATGTCCAATCACATAAGTTAGCTCATGTGTCTGGCATACATTGTCACGTGCGCTCATCCTCTACAAGTGTTTGTGCTTTTGTGTACTTTACTGTACAGTACTGTATAGAGGACAGTAGTACACTATCTTTATTTCAAGCCCAGGGTGTCTGGAAGCAAGCGTAAAAGCAGTGGTGATGTAGCTGGTACTATTGTACTTTTCAAGGTACTGTACTGTAAGATTAAAAATGTTTTCTTTATTTTTTATGTTTGTTTTTTCTATTTTATTTGTGTGAAAAGTATTATAAACATATTACAGTACAGTGCTATATAGCCAATTGTGTTAGTTGGGTACCTAGGCTAACTTCATTGGACTTAGAAACAAATTGGACTTACGAATGTGCTCTCAGAACAGAATTCATTCGTGTATGTGGGGGACTTACTGTACAGTATTATTAGCTATAGTCTGGAACTGAATTTTTAATTAAAATTTAAATACCTACATGTGGCTAGTGGTTACCAAATTGGACAGCACAGTTCCAGGATGTATTGCAGGTGAAGAAAGGAAGGTCAGAACTGTGTGCATATCATGTTCCCATTATAAAAGAGAGGGGGAGAACATATGCATATTGGCTTGTGCATGCATAGATCTCAGGGAGAGGGAGAACTGAGACTGAGGACAAGGTATGGAGGAAGACTTTCACTAATATATTCTTATATACCTATTGAATTTTATGTCATTTGAATTGTTTCCTGTTCAAAAATCAAATAAAGTCAATTTAAAAGTAGTGATCAAGGGCTTCCCTGGTGGCGCAGTGGTTGAGAGTCCACCTGCCGATGCAGGGGACACGGGTTCGTGCCCCGGTCCGCAAGGATCCCACGTGCCGCGGAGCGGGCTCGCTGAGCCTGTGCGTCCGGAGCCTGTGCTCTGCAATGGGAGAAGCCACAACAGTGAGAGGCCCGCGTACCGCAAAAAAAAAAAAAAAAGTAGTGATCAATCCACACTTTCAAATGGAATCAGTAATAAAGGACATTCATCTTCTTTCCTGTTTGCTGGGATAGGGTTTTAAATAGGGGTGACATATATTTTCTCAGCTCAAGTAGCAGTCATCATACAAAGGATAAACACCTTCTTACCCATAACCACTGGGCTGAACCCTCCCTTTCCTCTCCTTGCTTGAGGGAAACCGCCCTGGATATAGTAATTACCATTTACAGAATGTAAGCAAGAAGCAAGGGGAGAAGAGATTGCTAAACCCCATACCTACTGGCCTGGAGCTATGTTTCTAGGCAGAGAGATCTTTTATTTTATAAAATAAAAATATTTTATAATATTTAAAAAATATTTTATGATATTTCTTCTTCCTCCTCTCCCCTCCTCCCACTAAGTGCCCATTCACCAACCTTTCTTACCCTGGTCTTATCATTCTGCACAAGTATTCTATCTGCAGTTGGTGCTGAACAGAAGGCTGTGATGGGAAACTTGCAAAGTGCCTGCAATTTAGAAGAAGTGGTCTTACTACAATTTTTAGTAAGTGCCTAAATGTCTGTGGTAGATACAGCACAACTTAAAACATTGTTTATTCTAACATAAACTCGCTCACACCTTTGCTTTGTATATCCTTTCAGGCTTATTGATTTTACAGACATGAAATACTTTAAATCATGTTGTCTACTCTGATTTCCGCAAGTTACTTTATTCACCAGGCCTGTCAGTGACAGTGCTAATGCATTTCTAAATGTTGACCTCTTTTGCTCTGCCTTACTTGCAAGACGGAAGTTGGCTCAAACCGTGGCAAATAATGTGCAAATACACATGCTCCCTGGATCCATGGAGAATAAACACTACTCCATGCAGATTTTGCCCAGCCTATGTCTGAGGTATTCCACATGACATCCGAAGGGGTCAAATCCAGCCAGAACCTGGGTAAACAAAGAACAGACTTCATATATATATATATATGAAAACTAATTTAAAATAATTAGTTTATTATTCCAACAAAGGAATCCAACAAAGGAATCATTACCTTTGTAGCACTGACACTTCAAGCTACAGTTCTGTGAGAGTACCTTCCGTTTATAGATAATCCTAAACCAAAGCTGCTGTGGGTGTGTCCGGTCATTTTAGGAGATCCGCTTGTTCCGCTGGTGAAGAAAATGGCCATCGTCTCATTGTGTTTTGTCTTCACACAGGTGTTGTCACTGGCATGTCTATGAAGAAAGAATTACAGTGATTCTGCACGTTAAACACAGCATCATATTTTTTGTTTTAGTTTTGATTTTTTCTTGGCTGCACCACACAGCATGAGGGATCTTGGTTCCCCGACCAGGGATCGAACCCACGCCCCCTGCAGTGGAAGCGCAGAGTCTTAACCACTGGACCACCAGGGAAGTCCCAAACACAGCGTCACAGACTGTTACCACAGAGAAGGATTTACTCAGACCTCTTCATCTCATTGATCAGGCCCCAGTGACTTAGGGTGAATTCCAAGGTAAAAGCCATCTCTCTCAGGACCTCCCTGGTGGCACAGTGGTTAAGACCCTGTGCTCCCAGTGCAGGAGGACCAGGTTCATCCCTGGTCAGGGAACTAGATGCCACATACATGCTGCAACTAAGAGTTCACATGCCACAACTAAGGAGCACACTGCAACTAAGACCCGGCACGACCAAATAAATAAATATTTAAAAAAAAAAAAAAGCCATCTCTCTCTGCATCTTTTAAGGTGCTTTCCAGAAGCAAACTAAACTTTGTTGTCAATAGCCCATTTATAACAAGTTGACTTCGTAGCTTTTTACTGTATAAGGAAGAGTTGAAGCAGTTTAAAAACTCAAGACTTTTATCATACCTCCAACAGAAAGAGGATTCTATGATCTTATAATCATGGATATGTGAAGAAAAATGTGATTTTAAAAAAAATGGGTATGTTAATAGAAGTCATGGCTAATGGTATAAGGCAGGGATAATCAAGCTATAGCCCACAGGCCAAATATGGCCTGCCTTCTGTTTTTGCAGATAAAGTTTTATTGGAACACAACCATGTCCATTCTTTTACATATTGTCTGTGACTGCCTTCTACACTATGACAGCAAGGGTGAGTAGGTATGATAAGAGACTGCATGGCCTGCAAAGCTATATATTTACTATCCATCCCTTTTATAAAAAATATTTGCTGACCCCTCAAAAGGATGGTTTTTCTGTTTCTCAAAAAAGAGTCTACATAGTTCTGAATATAGTAAACAATAAGACTGAAGAGGATCTAAGTATCCACCTACGGAAGGAAGGGCCTCAGTTAAAGAGAAAAAAAATTTTGGTTCCAAAGGATAATTGGGCTTTGATACATGTCATACATCAGGGCAGCTGAGGGGAGCTAAACTCTGCACATTTGAGTGTCTAAGAAGCATACAGAATTTTATTTGGGAATATTGAGCTGAGAATGAATGAATCAGAAATATCCAGCCATGAGAAATATAGAAAAGCTATTTTTAAATCCTAACAAAGATAAACCAAATGTTTAGGCTATAATTCCATAATTTTTTTCTTTAAAAAAGTTAACTATAGCTGTGTACCTATCACTTCTATCATAGATATGGTTACTCTTGAAACCTAAGGCAGGTTCAGTGTACCAGTCTCTCAGAAGCATTATATGTAGCAGTTAGGTATGTGGGCTCAGAAACCAGACTGCCTAAGTTTGAAACCCGGTTCTGCCAGATCCTAGCATTTGACCTTATTCATCTGTATAATTATAGTTCCTACTCCCTAGGTTGTTGTGATATTTAAATGAGTTAATATATCTGAAGTGCTTGGATTAGTTTTTGGCACATAATCAGTGCCATATAAATGTTAGCTATTGTGCAATTATAACATTTTTATTAGAACAGAATTTGGCCTTTGATAACTCAATAAATGTTAACTATTTTAGAAGAGGTAGGAACAAGTCCATAGTTGCCAGCATGCTCCAAAATCATTGAGTAAAGGTAGGAAGCTCATTCCAGAAAGGGAATTTGCTGCCACCCTAAAGCTAAAATATAACCAATACTTGGTGAGATTTCCAAGTGACCCCAGGAAGCACCCCAGAGCAGGGCTTGAACGTCAGTATAATTCAGTTTTATAACTGCATCCATTAAATATTCTTCATACTATAACCTGATAGAAATGTTACTGTCATCAAGGGAATGATGCAGCCTACAAAGAAGGATTGACTGTGATCAATTTCCCTGGGAGATAACAGCTCTGTGGTTGATGCTGTGATGCATCTCCTAGATCCTGCTTCAGGATTTAAAACATACTCCCTCCAGGTGCTAGGATCCTTCTTTAGATACTACCTTGACTGAAGACAGCTGCCTTGCTCAAGGTCATGCCTCCTAAGGACAGCCCATACCCAGTTACTGATCAGCATAGGACCTCTTGCTTTAGCTGGGCAGAGCTTTGAAGGGCTATCCAAACTCCACAGATCTCAGTAGGCTGGCTGAGGGCTTTTTTTGAAGTACAATCCCACATCTTTCCCTTTCTTTCACAGGCATTTAATGCAAGATAACTCCTCAACAAACTTCTTACACAACTAATCTCTGTCTTAGGGTGTGCTTCCTTGAGATCCCAACCTATGAAAAACACTGCCAGCTCCTTATTGCCTCAGAGCTTTGCACTATAAGTGCAGGAATAATCACCAGTTGTTCCCTTTGTCAAGAGTCCACGAATTTAATTGTTGTCTATCGTTTTAATTTTCATTTTTCTGGTCAGTCATGGATTGACTGTCTTATCAATGTTGTGTTTCTTCTTGGGAAGCTGTTCTACAACAATTATGGCTACTCACTTCATCATCTCCTTGAGGTTCTCCCATCCCTCCCTGGGGCTCTGAGACACAATTAACTTGGAGTGCAGATTTTCACATTTAGATGCAACACCATCTACTGCTGGAGCTAAAACATCATTGGTAATAATGCACTTTGATTTTGAAGATGGTAGTCGGTAGAGGATGTCTTTCTGGGTCATCTTTGTGGTTCCTGCATTAAAACTGTCCCTAAAGGAGAAGAAAAGAAAATGTTTAGAAAGGCTTTCCTTCACCATGTTAGGGTAGTGTAGATAACTCATGTACATTCTGTATTTCTCAGAGTGAGTTAGTTGGTTTTCTAGGCAAGGTATCTGTTTTCCTTTCATTATTATGCTTTTGCCTTTCAAGGGATCTCAAAGTCTATGACCCTTTTGACCTAACATGAACGGGTATTAAATCCTGGATAATTATCTTCTATCTGGAGACCATTCATAACATTCAGCTTGAAGAGGGTTTTGATTGAAAAGTAATATTACCCAACATTTATTTAGTACTTTGAGTGCCAGGTGCTATTTAAGTGTTTTGCATGTTTTAACATTTAATCCCTACCAAAAACCACAAAACTCAAAAGCTGTTGTCAACTAAAAAGAAAATACACAACATGAAAGTTGAGAATTATGTTTTATCGGGAGGATTTTCTCAGGATGTAAGCCTGGGAGCAGCCTCTCAGATAGCTCTGAGGGACTGCTCCAAAGAGTGAAGGGAGAAGCCAGGATATATAGGGGTGGTTTTTACAACCAAAACCAGGTAGTTGGAACATCAAAAGATTACTGTTAATTAAAGAAAACCTGACATCTCAAGTTAATGAATTTAGTGCTTTTCTGTGTATGGGAAGATGCAAGAGTCTGGGCTCACTGAAATCATTCCTTTGATAGGCACCTCAACTGTCTAGGGCCAAGATCCTCTTCTTTCCCATCCTGAGTTCCCTCAGGGCATTACCATCAGGGGCAGCTACAGTGGCTGATGGCTTGATGGCCACAACATCCTTTTTTGCTGATATAGCAGGTGGCATTCTTACTCCACCCTATAAATAATATGCCCAAGATCACTGAAGTAGCAAGTGGCAGTGCATGGACTGAACCCTGCAGCCTGACTTCAGAGCTGTACATTTAACCACTTTGGTTCAGTGCCTCTTAAAACATACATGAATATTTTATGGTTTCTTTCCAAAGAGAAGGATTGAGGCATTTATCTCTTCTGTGCTTCTACTCCCCACCTGCTGTAAATTACACTGTAAGGTGTAGTGTAATGGTTAAGAGTGTGTCCTGGAGCCAGACACTCTTAGTGCTTGGCCTTGAGCAAGACTACTTCACCTCTGGGATTCTCAGGTTCTGCATCTGTGGAATGGGGATTATAATAACACTATCTTCTTTGTAGAATTATTAAGGACTAAATGAGTTAAAATGCATATAGAGCTTAGAACAGTACTGAATAAAATTTAGCTATTATTTTCTCTAAGGATTAATGGACTTTCAAGGATATATCTATATCTGTATCATATTTCTATCTCTGTCTCTATCTGTGTTCCAGATTCCACCACTCAAATTCCAGACCTTCAGGTAGGGGTGGAAGGCATTTAGTTTATAATGGTTTTTCCTCTTCCTAGTGACACAGCAGTCAAGGAATTTCGAAGAACATATATCTGGTCATTCCTGAACTCTCTATTTATTTAAAACAATTTATTTTTAAATTTTTGGCTGTGTTGGGTCTCCATTGCTGCGTGCAGGCTTTCTCTAGTTGCGGTGAGCGGGGGCTACCCTTCGTTGCAGTGCGTGGGCTTCTCATTGCGGTGGCTTCTCTTGTTGCGGAGCACAGGCTCTAGGCACCTCGGGCTTCCAGTAGTTGTGGTACACAGACTCAGTAGTTGTGGCTTGCGGGCTCTCGAGCGCAGGCTCGGTAGTTGTGGTGCACGTGTTTAGTTACTCTGTGGCATGTGGGATCTTCCCGGACCAGGGATCAAACTCGTGTCCCCTGCACTGGCAGGAGGATTCTTAACCACTGAGCCACTAGGGAAGTCCCATTCTTGGACTCTTGACACTGGCTCATCTTTCCATTTTGGAAAGGACAAGTCCCTCCCATGGAGTCCTTCAAGAAACAGACAACCAGGACCAAAACATAAGGTTCTTTAGAATATCTTCCCTTTCTAATCAAAGCAATGCAGCAATTTTTATGAGGCTTTAACTCCAAGGTTATTCCTTAGAGATGTTGCACCTAGAGATAAGTAGTAAGCCTGCCATGGCCAACACTTTTCCATAATTTAAAGGCACTTACAACAAACCCACTGTTGACATTTCATGACCAAGGAGAAGTACTTTATTTAAACACATTACCCTTAGATAATTAAGTTCTGCCAATACATAATTCCTAAAATATCTTTAAAGGAATCTATTAACAGTGATCAGTCTTACCTATTAAACATCTTCCTATTCAAATTATCATTTGGGAAGCATTACACTGTTTACTTTAAATATAAAACAATCTTCTGGTATTGCTCTGGAGTGATGTCCTAGATGATTATGTAACAGGGAGGAGCCAATTCTGACTCCTTGTTGGATCTGTTTCTTTAACTTTTGCTTTTCGTTGCTTTTGTTATTATAATCACTGTCTATAGCTGTAAGCACACATAATGGCCTGCCTCAGGGAACCCTGCCCCCCTGCCTGACTGTTAAACTAAAGTGCCTTTGTTCAGTGCACGGAGAGACACTCTGACCCTGCCCACCTGTGAATGGCTGTAGAAAAGAAGAAATTAACACATCCCCTCCCCAATGCAGGCCATTCGAGGAGATGTTTTGCAAGATAAATGGCCTTTTTACTTTACTTCCTCACCTCATCCCCCTCCCTGTTCTTTAAAAGAAACTGGCATCCAGACCCCAATAAGATGGTGTTTTGGGGACCATAGTCCGCCATATTCTCCATCTGCCAGCTTTCCGAAAAAAGTCTCTATTAGTTGCCTCAACACCTCATTTCCTGATTTATTGGCCTGTCCTGCAGTGAGCAGAGCGAGCTTGGACTCAGTAACAATTATAAATACAGTGGATGCCTTTATTCATTAAAAAAGTATATTGAAGCCTACTACGTGGTGGACACTTTTCTAAGTGCTAAGGATACTGTAGAAAACAAAATGGACAGAGGTGCCTGCCCTCATTCTAGACAGACTGGAAACACATATACAATATCAGATGATAATAAATTTGTTTAAAAAAATAAAGAATGAGCACTTTGGGTGAAGGTGGGGGAGGAGCTGTTCTAGATAGGTTGGCTGGGGATGGCCTCTCTGAGGAGGATACCTACTAATATTTAAGTTTCATGTAAAAAAAAAAAAAAGTTCAAAACTTCCAGAAATGAAATGCCTGTTTCTGCTTCACAGTTGTTATTTTGTATAAATGTATAGACATCATATAACTTTTCAAATTAGTGTTTTTATGTTCTTCAGGTAAATACCCAGAAGTGGAATAGTTGGGTCATATGGTAGTTCTAAATTTTTCGAAGAAATCTCCATACTGTTTTCCATAGTAACTGCACCAATTTACAGTACCACCAACAGTGTATGAGAGTTCCTTTTTCTCCACATCCTCTCCAACATTTGTTATTCCTTGTCTTGTTGTTAATAGTCATTCTAATAGGTGTAAGTGATGTCTTACTGTTGTTTTGATTTTTTAAATTAGATTTTATTGGAGTATAGCTGGTTAACAATGTTGTGTTAGCTTCTACTGCACAGCAAAATGAATCAGCCATACATACATATATGTCCTCTGCCTTTTGGATTTCCCTCCCATTTAGGACACCGCAGTGCATTAAGTAGAGTTCCCTGTGCTATACCGTATGTTCCCCTCAGTTGGCTCTTTTATACATAGTTATCAATAGAGTATGTGTGTCAGTCCCGATCTCTCCATTCCTCCCACCCCACCCCTTTCTCCCTTGGTATCCATACATTTGTTCTCTATGTCTGTGTCTCTATTTCTGCTTTGCAAATAAGGTCATCTATACCATTTTTTCTAGATTCCACATATATGCATTAATATAAGTAGGTGTCTGTGGCTTCATTCAGATGCAGCCCATCACTGTGTCTTTTCCCTGTTATGGTTGCCCTAGATGTAGTGCCATGCGGTGGTGTGGAGTGAGGGGGAGCTGGTCAGCTTGGACTGGGGTGCACAGTGAGGTGGTCTCCCAAAACCTGATAGCCACCAGGGTAGACCTCTCTCTGCCCTGCCTGTGGGCAAACCAGCCCCTGTGTTCTCCTCACAAGTGGAATCCAAGCTTCTCCAGGCTTTCTGTCTGTCCCAGTGGCTCTCCAAGCAGCCAGTGGGTCTTGTCTCCTCCACAGGTCCCCAGGGCTGAGGTGCCCAGTCTGTGGCTTGACCTACTCACTCCCTGGGGCAGGTGTCCACCCAAGGAATCTCCCTTTTCCTCTAAGTTCCCTCCCAGAGGCACAGGTCCCAACCCAATCCCTTTTTTTCCCATCCTACCCAATTGTGTGTGTGTCTTTCTTACAGCCTTAGTTGTACAGGAGTCCTTCTGTCAGTTTCCAATTAGTTTTCAGTGAGAGTTGTTCCACATGTAGATGTATTTTTGATGTGTTCAGGTGGGAGATTAGTGCCGTGTACACTTACTCCACCATCTTCAAGAAGTTCTCAACATTTCTTCTAAGACAGGTGTAGTGGTGAGTTCCCTCAGCTTTAGTTTGCCTGGGAAAGCCTTTATTTCTCCTTTATATCTGAAGGAAAACTTTGCTGGATAGAGTATTCTTGGCTGACAGTTTGTATCTTTAAATATTTTGAGTATGTCATTTCACTTTCCTCTGGCCTGTAGAGTTTCTGCTGAGAAATCTGCTGATAGTCTAGTGGGGGTTCCTTTTAGGTTACTGTCTTTTTTCCCTGGATGCCTTTAAAATTCTTTATCATTAACTTTTGACAGTTTTCTATAATGTGTTTTGGATAAGTTTTTTTTTTTTTGCATTGAGGTAAGTAGCTTCCTGGTAATTAACTTCCTGGACTTGTACGTGATTAAGGTAATTAGCTTCCTGGACTTGTAATACAGTTCCTTCCCCAGGTTTGGGAAGTTCTAGCTATTATTTCTTTAAATAAACTCTCTGTTTGCTTCTCGCTCTCATCTCCTTATGTTGCCTTTCCTAATGGAATGAGATGGTTCTCTTAGAAATTATTCATTAAAAACAACAACAACAACAACAAAAAACTTAGTTTTTTCTCTTCTCCATCCTGGGTCATTTCTAGATTTCTGTACTCATGCTTGCTGATTCTTTCTTCCATATGGTCTGCTCTATTTTCAATGCTTTCTATTGCATTCTTTATATCATTTATTGAGTTCTTTGCCTCCAGAATTTCTATTTGTTTCCTTTTTAGAGCTTCAGTCTTTTCGTAAAATATTCCTCCTGCTCATTAATTTTATTCCTGAACTCATTGAAATGACTTTCTGAGTTTTCTTATAGATCATTTTTTAAAAAAAATCTTTATTGGAGTATAATTGCTTTACAATGGTGTGTTAGTTTCTGCTTTATAACAAAGTGAATCAGTTATACGTGTATATATATGTCCCCATATCTCTTCCCTCTTGCGTCTCCTTCCCTTCCACCCTCCCTATCCCACCCCTGTAAGTGGTCACAAAGCACTGACCTGATCTCCCTGTACTATGCGGCTGCTTCCCACTAGCTATCTATTTTACATTTGGTAGTGTATATATGTCCATGTCGCTCTCTCACTTTGTCCCAGCTTACCCTTCCCCCTCCCTGTGTCCTCAAGTCCATTCTCTAGTAGGTCTGCGTCTTTATTCCCGTCTTGCCCCTAGGTTCTTCATGACAATTTTTTTTTTAGATTCCATATATATGTGTTAGCACACGGCATTTGTTTTTCTCTTTCTGACTTACTTCACTCCGTATGACAGCTATTTTTAATTCTCTATCAGATTGCAGTCTTCCGTGAGTTTAAGTTTGGTTTCTAGAGAACTGTCACTTTCTTTCCTGATACCTTGCCACTGTGCTTTTTCACAGTGCCTGATGACTCGTTCCTCTGCCCACCCATTTGAAGGCGTGAACACCTTTCTTATTAGGTAAAATTTGTTTACTCTGATTCTAACGATTCAACAGGTTGGTAATTAGAGGACTTTCTTTTGTTTTCCAGTAGGTGGCACTATAGCACAAGTCTTTGGTTCCCCTAACCTGACCTGCCCGTGACGGTATTGTCGAATCAGTATTTTCCACCCTTCACCACCCCTGCCAGAGGTGTCACTGGAGCCCTCATTGTCTCTGCTTGTGCCGTTGGGGTCCTTGGTGCCTTGCTGCTTCCAGTGTTGCTGCTGTTGCTCAGGTCACCCCTGGGGCACCAGGATGGCAGGCGCCTCGGCCGCATCTGGGGTTGTTGGGCTTGTCAGGTTTGCGGGCACTACGGCCTTGGGCAGGGCAGCTGGAGTCTTGGGCACCACTGTGGCTGGTGGGGCCAGGGTCGCAGGCCCTGCTGCTGCTGCTGCTGCCTGGTTCCCTTTGGCTGTGTGTGCTGCTTCAGCTGGGAAGCTGGAGTTGTGTGCACCACCTCCCCTGCTACCGCTGGGTGTGTGTGTTCATCCACGGATGGGCCGGAGGGCCAGGATTACGGCACCCCCTCCACTGTTCCCTTGATTCCACCTCCTATGTGCCATTCCACCCACCTTCAGATGTACAGATGTGTGGATCTCTCTGGTGTTCCGGTGTACTGAGCAGAGGAACCTTTGTAGAGTTATATATGTTTTACTAGTTGTAAATTGAAGGGGAGAAACAAAGGAAGCATCTCACATTGCCA
This sequence comes from Phocoena phocoena, assembly GCF_963924675.1. Classification (NCBI taxonomy): domain Eukaryota; kingdom Metazoa; phylum Chordata; class Mammalia; order Artiodactyla; family Phocoenidae; genus Phocoena; species Phocoena phocoena. The sequence continues at coordinate 22,192,873 of NC_089233.1, forward strand.
TGATGCTGACTTCCCCCACCTAAATGACTTTTTAAAAATTTTTATTGGAGTATAGTTGATTTTTAAGAACTGTTCCTATTTCAAAATTTTGTAAAACTTCTAGAAAGTTCTAGAGAGTGCACCGGGCTCTACACTGACTTTCTGAATACCTTTGGGCAAATGACAATGTTCCTTTTCCCCCATCTATGAAAGCTTTGCCTTCCCTGTTTATAAAATGAGACTTCTCCTTCCTAATCATAAGGCTCTTGTGAAGATAAAATGAACAAATGAGTGAACGTTTATTATAATTCCAGAGGGACCACGTACATTATAGAAACTTCTTCAAGACCTGTAGGCTGAGATTGGGTGTTATACTAGCTTTTTGTGGTAAATATTACTTAAAGGAACAAATTCTTGGCAATTAATATTTTTTAATAATTATATACTGACGGTTCTGTTGTAAAGGGATTTGGCCTACAATACATACAAAAGAGTTTGAAAACTAAAATGTGATATGAGTTTGTTGTTGGCACTGGGGACTATAGAGCATATCTCTCTGAGAACTTGGAAATAATGGAATTAGACTGACTTCCAGGAGCTAAACTTTAAACTCAACATAAAATAGATCAGAACAGAGATATTCATAGTCAGTGTAAACAGACATAATGATTCAAAGAGAAGCAAGATTAAACCATACCCTGATATATTAATATAGAATTGGTCTCAGAAAGGGATATTGCAGCCACAGAACATAGAAAAAGGAGACTTACTAGGGCAAATCCCGACAGTACTCATCCAAGCCTGTCTAGAGGAGAAGTCTCTGTTAGGGGATTTCACTTATTATCGTCCCTGGAATGAGGTGGCCCCTAGCCAGTACCTACATTCACACTGGACAGTTTTAATTTTCTCAAATCTACAAATTATCTCTTGCCTTAGGACCTTTGTAGAAACTTTTTCATTTGCCTAGAATGCTCCCATTACCCATGCCTTCTCCCATTGGCTGACTCATCCCTCAGGTTTCAGCTTAAATATCCCCCTGACCTTCTCTCAGTCTATAGTGATACTGCTCTTATGCATTCTGATGGCTCCTGTGTTATTTCCTTTGTAGCACTTGTCACACTATGTGTTTACGTGACTCATGACTCTCTTTCCCACTGGACCCTAAACCCCGCAGCTCCTAAAACATAGCAGGTGCCCAGTAAACACTTATTGCTTGAAAGGATTGTGGGTATAAAGAGATGGGTGGATGAACTGGGCTTTCAAACCCCAGTGCCAATAAATTGAATTATGAAAGTTATTTGTTTTGTCCACTAAACAAACTTCTGGCTAAATTTTTTCTTCTCATGTAGGTCTGTTAACAGGGAGAGAGGGGGCTACTCATGCCAGTCTTTTGGCCCTTCAGGCAAATTAATAAGTTGGCAATATCATTTTATATACCTTGTATCGTAAACATGGTAATGAGAGGCCTCCCTCAAGATGCAGAGCGCCACTCTCCACACACTAACATAAGCCAATTAGTGACCAGTGGCCAGATCTCCTCAGTTTACCAAGGTCTCGTCATTCTCCGGGCCCCCAGTAAGATAGAGGCTCACTTCCTCTAGCTCGGTGGTTCTCAAACTTGAACATGTATCAGAATCACCTGGAGGGCTTATTAAAACATAGATTTCTGGGTTTTGTATATCTCTACCCTAGTTTTAGATCCAGTAAATCTTGGGCAGAGCTGAAGAACTTACATTTCTCCAAGTTCCCAGTAATTCTGATTTCAAATGCTATATTTTAATATTATCCCTTTTCAGTACTATGTACTTTTTCTTTTTTGAAAGCACAGTGACAGTTATCTCACTACTCTCCCCTTTAGTAATGCATTTCCAAACATTTTAAGACTCCTCCTAAGACACTGTTCAATTATACATTTTTCTTTTTTTATTGAAAAAAATACCAACTGTGCAACAGAATTCATGTAGGGTATATCTACAATTTCCTTTAAAAAATATGAAAATAAGAATTATCCACCATCTAGCTTAAAAAAGAGAATTTAACAATATGTTTGATGCCCTCTGTGTGCTCTACCCCAAATTATCAGGTAGCCATGATCCAGAATATTGTGTTAACCATTCCTTTGCCTTTCTTTATCATTTTATCACATATGTATATAGCCCTATGTAATACATAAACAACTTGCAAATATTTAAATTAGCTAAGGTTTATTAAAAGGGAAAAATTATTAGGAAATTCCAACTATGAGCTCATTTCTTTTTTTTTGTTTTGTTTTTGTTTTTGCGGTACACAGGCCTCTCACTGCTGTGGCCTCTCCTGTCGTGGAGCACAGGCTCCGGACGCACAGGCTCAGCAGCCATGGCTCACGGGCCCAGCCACTCCATGGCATGTGGAATTCTCCCGGACTGGGGCCCGAACCCGCGTCCCCTGCATCGGCAGGTGGACTGTCAACCACTACGCCACCAGGGAAGCCCATGAGCTCATTTCTTATTCTGCCCTGAAGACTAGCACTATTAGTATATTAGATTTACCATTTATTGCTCCCTCTCATTCTCTCTTCTAAAAGAATCTGCCTTCCTTCTGCCCACAGCCCCAGTAACCAAGCTTTATCAGTTGAAGCTGCCTCTGATAACTTCTGATTGGCCTAAGCCAAGCTGTGCCAATCAGATTCTGCCTTAAATTTTAAGAGACTGAGTAGATTAGTGGACGCAACCTACAGTGTTAAGGCCTGAGACATTTGCCTGGAAAATCAAAGCCATGCACCAACCAAAATGAAGAGAAACAATGTGTTAGCAAGAAAGAAGAGGTCAAAGGAGCAGGTGATTGTTTTTTTTTTTTGGAGCAGGTGCTTGAGAAAGGCAGAGGCAAGGCAAGAGGCCCTGTGGCTTCAGAGCAAAAGAGACAGAAGCTGCTTGACGAATAGCCTATTCTCTTGCAGAGGCCAGGTTTTCTTTCTGCACTTTTTTCCCTGTAAGATTCTCCAGTAGATGTTCCATAATTTTCCTTCATTATTGAATTAATATGAATGGATTTCTGGTCCTGGCAATCAAATAGTCTGTTACTAAGACAGTGAGCTTAAGCAGCATTCATGAAAGCAGTCATTTTGTTAAAAAACTGTGCAACTCCAGTGTATAATTTATATGTACACATGAGATTAGAGCATATAGCTCTCCTCAAATGCCAATGATTATAATAAATTAAGAATGGTTACTTAACGTAATGATTTATTATGATAATAAGGATGTTAATTCAACAAATATTTCACTGAGACTTCCTGTATGCCAATCTTTGGATACATAGAGATGAATATATCAGTCATTGCGTTTTAGGAGCTTTCACAGTCCTATGAGAATGACAGATTTATAAACAAATAGTATCGCCAGACAATACTGTATAGGCTAAAATAGAAACACGTGTATTTCTTTGGGGGATCCCAAAAAAGAAAGCATCTAGACTGGGACATCAGGGTGGGGCTGCTGAGAAGGTGACATTAGAGCTGAGACGTTAAGTCTAATAGAAGTTGTCCAGGTGGTTAGGTGTGAATGAAAGGCTTTGTAAGCATAGGAAATAGTGTGCACAAAATCAAGGAGATGAGAAAGATCACAAACTTTATAGGAAATCATTTGACGTGGTTGGAGCAAAGAGTATGAGGGTGGGGAAATGAGAAAAATAAAGGGAAGATAGCTAGAGCCTTCCATGACACACCTAAGGAAGTTCAGATTTTATCTGGTGGGCAACAGGGAGTTATTAAATAATATCAAGCAGCAAAATAAAAGGATAAAATATGTGCTCTAGAAAGAACACTGGCTATGAATTGGATTGAGGTGGGGTGTGGACACACACAAGACAAGAATTAGGGATTCTTTTGGGAAAATCCACTCGGGAGACGGTAAAGATATGAAGTAAGGCAATGGCAATGAAATTGGAGAAGAGGAGGCATATAGGAAGTCAAATTTACAAGATGTAAGAACTGATTAGGAAGGAGAAGTAGCAGATGCCTGGCTTAGGGCACCAGATTAATGGTAATTAACCAGGAGACAAATAAAGGTTTGAAACAAAAACTAGGGTGGGTTCCTTGAGTTTGGGACTGATTGAGTTACAGATGACCATGGGTCCTATAGGAGGAGAAAAGCAGTAGGTATAAAGGCGTTCAATTGTTGATTGGCATTCACTTAAACTTATTTCATTATGAAAAACCCAACTCATAGTTTAGGTTAAAAGATATGGCATGTTTCCAACACATTTCCAAGGTTCGTGAGAATAATACTATATTTTGTATAGTTCCTCAAATAATTTGCCAAGATAAATGTCTCATGATTACTTATACGTTTTGGAAAATCTCTCATCCACCATAGTTTAAATATGATCAGATCGCAAACACTACTAGCCTGTTTGCAGACAGGCTACATATGCAAGCTACCTTTCGGGGATCCTGGGCAGAATCACAATTACTCGATCTCCCCTTTGCAGGGCACAGGCTTCTGTAAGTATATTTGCAAACTTCCTTGAAAAAGATCCCATTCTACAAACCCCATCTCACTTCTTCTCCATTTCCATTTATCTACCAGAAGGCTAGATTGGAAGGTCTCTTTCCAGCCTGCGGAAAGACAAATCAGTCGTAGATTTAAAGGTGTCTGTGCAGCTAAATTCGGTGTCAGCTGACTTAGTGGTATATTTTCTCTGAAGAAAATTCACAGGTCATTAGTTAGGACGTACTTGTAGTATTTGGGAATAACTCTGGAGTCCTTATTTCTAGATGTTGGGAGCCATGTCACTTCTTCCAGCATACATCATTTCTCATTTAGCCTTTTTCTTTCCGTAAAGTTAGAATTCTTGCATCCCTCTGTATTTCTCTCAATGCACTTTCTTTTTTTTTTTTTTAATTTTATTTATTTATTTATTTATTTATGGCTGTGTTGGGTCTTCATTTCTGTGCGAGGGCTTTCTCTAGTTGTGGCAAGCGGGGGCCACTCTTCATCGCGGTGCGTGGGCCTCTTACTATCGCGGGCTCTCTTGTCGCAGAGCACAGGCTCAAGACGCGCAAGCTCAGTAATTATGGCTCACGGGGCTTAGTTGCTCCGCGGCATGTGGGATCCTCCCAGACCAGGGCTCGAACCCGTGTCCCCTGCATTGGCAGGCAGACTCTCAACCACTGCGCCACCAGGGAAGCCCTCAATGTACTTTCTATGCCTCATTTCCTACCATTTCTTACTCTTGGATTCACTTTTCACTCTACTCCTTTTTGTTTTTTAAAAAATTAACCTATAATCATACATTTTTGTAACCCAAGCTTTTTTGACCATGGAACTCTTAACATGTTGAACCAGATGTCCTGTGCATTACAGGATATTTAGCAGCACCCCTGGCCTCTACCCATTAGCACACACCCTCCCCCAAGTCATGGCAACAAAATTGTCTCCAGACATTGTCAACTGTCCCTTGGGGTAAAATCACTCACAGTTAAGAAACTGCAGTCTGACTGGCCCTTGCTCCAACCTTTTCCATATTGGTCCATTGGTCTAGGACATCTTTATAGCAAAGTTGAAATACTCTGGAATCTCTAGTTTAAAGTCCTGCTTCATAGTTGGAGAAATCCTGAGGGATTACTGTTCTATAATCTTTATGCAATGCTCTCAAAGAACAAGGAATTGCTAGGCACTGAAAATACTTGGCACGAAGTAATATCTGCATGGTGACAAGAGCTAGCCTCAGTCCTGCTGAATGTTTTAGCACTCAGGATTTCTACAGAGACTAACTCATCTAAAAGACAAGCAGAGGGCTTCCCTGGTGGCGCAGTGGTTGAGAGTCCGCCTGCCGATGCAGGGGACGCGGGTTCGTGCCCCGGTCCGGGAGGATCCCACATGCCGCGGAGCGGCTGGGCCCGTGAGCCACAACTGCCGAGCCTGCGCGTCTGGAGCCTGTGCTCCGCAACAAGAGAGGCTGCGATAGTGAGAGGCCCGCGCACCGCGATGAAGAGTGGCCCCCGCTCGCCACAACTAGAGGAAGCCCACGCGCAGAAACGAAGACCCAACGCAGCCATAAATAAAAATAAATTAATTAAAAAAAAAAAAAAAAAAAAAAAAAGACAAGCAGAAAGACATGCATTTGTTTCTGGCTTGAAGGTAGCCATGTCTCCAAACAGCTAAGTTTTATTATTGTTAATCATCATAAAAGTACCATTTTCTGAGAACTCACTATGTTCCAAACACTTTGCTCAGTGTCTTACTTACATACAATTTATCATGAAATCTTCAGCGTAACCCTGTGAAGTGGATACGATTATCGTCTGTTTGCAGATAGAGAAAATGATGAGTAAGAGGTTGTCTCAGTCACCTCTGGCTGTCATAACAAAATAACATAGATTGTGTGGTTTAAACAACAGACATTTATTTCTCACAGTTCTGGAGGCTGGGAAGTCCTAGATCAAGCTGCTGGCTGATTCAGTTATCTGGTGAGGGCTCTGTTCCCGGCTTGCAGATTGTTGCCTTCTCTCTGTGTCCTCACATGGTAGAGAGAGAGCGAGCTCTGGTCTCTCTTCTTCGTCTTGAAAGATACTAATCCCATCAGGGGCCTCACTGTCATGACCTCATCTAAACCTAATACCTTCCAAAGGCTCTATCCCCAAATACCATCACATTGGAGGTTAAGGCTTCAACATAAGAACTGGTTTGGAGTGGGGTACAAGCATTCGGTCTGTAACAGAGGCATTGGTTGGCTTTGAACCCAGAACTGTCTGGTCCCAGCCCATTCTTCTGACTACTAAGGCTATTGCCTCCCATATACATTTCTAAAGAAGTAAAGATCTGGGTTACTCAGTTACTCTCAGTGAAAGCAAAGGGTTAAGCTTTTAATCTAATATCTTTCACCCACAGATTTCAAAAGGAGTGCAGAAATGTTTAGGAGAATTTTTCACAGTGGATAATCCATAGATGAAGAAACTGAGGTAGCGCAGTACCAACTATGCATGAAAGCACTGTCAAAGATCCTCTAGTTTATAGGGTACAGTTCCCATACTCCAAATAGGAGCCCACGCTATCTTTGAGTCCAGGCTTGGAGTTTCTTTACCAGAGATATAATAATAGGGCTTTAGCCTTTAAGACTTTTGTCGGGGAGGCCTCTCTGGCCTTCCCGGCTTCTGTGGGAAAGCATTTGATCACAATGGCATTTAGTTGGCTGAGGTCTCATAAATGAGGCTGTTTAAAAACACTGTTCTAGGGATTATAGGGTTTTCTCTTTTATACTTTCTGTAATCTTCTGAATTTCCTACAATGAAACACTACTCTCACAATCATTAAATCATCATTTTTAACTGCAATTCTAACTGTATGGTATGTAAGGCAGGGTATCTATGTGGAAGCATTTCTGTATTGATAAATTGCCATAAATTTTACCCTAAATGGACCTGGCATTTGGGCAGCATTTTGTTGCACCCAACACATGGGGAGACCTGGGTACTTCTTCTGACTCTCCAGCCTATTTGTGTGAGGACCTGACAAGGCAGTGAGATTGAGCCCTCTGAGATCATCTGATTTGAGCCTACTCATTTTTCACCTGCAAAGAAAACACGGCCCCAGAGAGGGGAAGCAACTTGCTTTAATGTGATATGAGAGTTAGAACTAGACCGTTGGTCTTTGAATTTTCTCTTTACTACAGTTCAATAGGATTTCATTAGAGTAGTGATTCTCAACCCTGGTTATATATTTGAGTCATGAGGAAAGCTTTATAAATGTACTGATGCTTGGGACATGAAGCAATTACATCAGAATCTCTGGGGTTAGGGCCTGGGAGTCACATTTTTTAAAATTTCCTCAGAGAATTCTAATGTGCAACCAAGGCAGAGAATCACTGATCTATAGGTTATGATCCGTGAACAAGCAGCAACAGCATCACCTGGAAACTTGTTAGAAATACCCATTTTCAGGCCCCAATTTTACATTTTACCAACGTAGAGACTAATAGAACCTCCCTCAGAGAGTCATCCCAAAGATTAAATGAGATAATGCATGCAAAGTGCTTATCATGGTGCCTAGCATATTACTATCCCTTAGAACAGGAGTCAGCAACCTTTTTCTGTACAGTGCCAGATAATAAATATTTTAGGCTTCGTGGACCCTTTGATCTCTGTTGCAACAGCTCAGCTCCATTCTGGTTGAGATAGCAGCCACTGACGACACATAAATAAATAAGCGTAACTGTGTTACTAAAAAAACTAATTATGGCTACTGAAACTTGAATTTCAGGTAATTTTCATGTGTCATGGATTGTTAGTCCTCTTTTGATTTTTTCCAAATATTTAAAAATGCAAAAATCATTCTTGTTTCACTGGTTGTACAAAAGCAAGGGGAGGACTGGATTTAGCTCATGGGCCATAGTTTGCCAATCTTTGCACTAGAATGTAAAGTCTTTGAGGGTATGGGCATTGTTTGTTACGTTCATGGGAATTATAATAGCATTTGACCCATAGTAAGTGCTTAATAAATATTTGCTGAATCAGTAAATGACTTTTTCAGAAGGCAGAACTTTTGCACACGGTTTTTGTTTTTTTTTCCAATAACTCAGAATTATAGCAGACCTGAGAAGTGCCTCTCCTGCTTTAACCAGAAATGTATGACTACTTGCACTGTTCATATGTGGCTAATTTAGATTAATTTGAATACTATTTAAAAATCAGTTCTTCAGCCACACCAGCTACATTTCAAGGGCTTAATAGCCACATGTGGCCACTGGGTACCATATACAGGTCAGTGCAGTCACAAAACGTTTCTATCATTGCAGAAAATTCTTGTGGATAGTGCTAATCTATATTGATAACAGCTCAGAACTGGAGTGATATGAAACATTAATATGCAGGAAAATTGAGAGGAAGCATTCCCAAGATAAGATTTTTCTAAAAGTTCAGGTTTAGTAAAGTATTACGCGTCACTGTTCTCTTATCTGAGGGCCGTGGGAACAAAAGTGTTAACCAGAGATCCCTTGGCAGTTCTCTTAGGCTCTAGAAGAGGCTGCTCTTTAGAACAGAAATAAGCCCCTGAATCTTCAAGCATCATTCTTTTTGGCAGTGGGGGTTGAGTAAGAGGGACCACCCTTCTCTGCTCTTTGATGGCAAGTTACATCCTGCACATTTGGCAGGTCTCTCCCTCCTTAACAGAATTAACAACTTACTTCAGTGAGAAAGAAGAAGTTAAGTAGTCACCACTAAGATTTTAGTGTTGTAACTTTGTTTTTAATTTTGGGGCATAATATCTTCAAATGCTTCAAAAATCATACAAGGTACACAGTGAAAAATCTGCCTCCCACCCCCAGTCTCACAGCTGGTCAGTTTCATCCCACCCTCACTTCCTCAGAAAACTACTATTATTTCTATGTATCGTTTCAGGGTTTCTTTATGTGTATTCAAGTAAATGACTGTTAGTTTCTTTTTTCTCCACCACTTTTATATAACATGTAGCCTAAAATATACACTGTTTCGTCCATTAAATTTTTTTTTTTAAGAATAAAACTTTGGAGGGCTTTCCATATCAGTACACAGAGATCTTCCTCATTTTGCTTTTTTGTTTTGCTTTTTAAACAGCTGCATGGCATTCCATTGAACAGCTGTACCATAATATCTTAAGCCAGTCCCCTATCAATCATCATTTGAATTATTTCCATTATTTTGCAATTAAAGTGAAAATTTCAAACTATTTTCTCCACTGCATTCAGAATCCTTCAAACATACGTTGAAAAGAAAACTGACCAGTCATTTGGAGCTTAAAACGAGCCTAACCATTCTGTTCCACCGAAAAGAAAATCTCAACATCCTTGTCATCAAAACTGTTAAGACTGCCTTTTTCCCAGCAAAGTTCTTTTCCTGTCTTTTCAGTGATTTTAGCATTTCATAACATACATTTTCCAGGCTTCTAATATTCTTTGTAGGTGAAAGAGCTGAGACAAGTTTCCCAGTGTGAGTCCAGGTTTTTATACTGAGTCATAGAAAACTCTTCTAATAGAAACAGTACCACTACTGGTCAGACGGGATTTTGAATGTATTTAAGGTCTCATCTGAAATGCAACCTCTACATCCATCTAAACAGCAGTGCCAAGGGGGTTTTCGCCTCCCCACATCTCCATAAATACTTTCCCCATCAAGTAATCCAAGTAATAACAGTGGCTTGGCATATATGGCCTCAAAGCAAGACAAAGCCCCTACTATTCTCCCCGACATAACAAGACCCTGCCGTAAACTTCTATACAGAGTTTTTAGATCTACGCTTGACCACCTCATGGAGAAAAGTGGCTGCCCCCAGGTTATTTCCCTGAGTTTGCATGCATATGTTTCTCAAAGTTTCCTAGAGGTAGTTTGCATACTTTCTGGATGGTGCAGAAGATGGATTCCTATTTGCCACTGAGCAGGGTAGGGAGTTAAGTAGACAGTACAGTAAAACACTCAGCTGCTACTTGGACTCAATTGAATTTTTTTCTAAAACATTGTAACAAGTTAACATATGGACATAGTTTTTAAACAATTAAGTAGCACAAAAAGCTTAAAATGAAAAAACTCAGCTGCTCTGTTTATAGCCTTTTGTGTGTACATACTCCTGGTTACTTACTAGATAGTATTATACAACAACTGAGAAATTCTGAAACACCCCAGCCGCCCAAGATTTCAGTGAGCGCATTCGATTTGTTGGTTTTGTTTGCTTGTTTGTTATCTTTGCTCAAAAGTACATGTGCCAGCCCAGAAAACCTTACATAGGAGACAAATAAGGTGATACTCACTAAAGTGACAGATTCCGACACAGCTGGAGATGATGGCAGATCTGCTTCCTAGGAGAGCATCCCTGAAACTTGAACTCTCAGATCTGCTTTGGTCCTGGTAGTAACCAAAAGAAGAGGGAAAAGTAGTCTGACAGTTGGAAGAAGTAAGATATGCCCAGAGTGCCTTGCCTGGATTGGTGGAGACATTCTGGAGGGAGGAGCAGAAGTTCTGGGCTAAATTTGTGCTGGAAGTTTACACAATCCCCCAAGGTTATCCCTTTTATAGTTAATGATTTACATACACCATAAGCTTCTGGGGGGCTGAGAAAGTAATGTATTTATAGGAGGAAAAGTGTCCGTGAAGTTGCTGGAGAGGTTAGTCTGGTAAAGGGATTGAGGAAGTTTTCTCTCAGAAGAAGGAAAGAAAAAGGGGTGGAAGAAGACATAAAGCTGTTTTGAATGGAAAGGAAAGAAAGTAAGGTATAGGTTGCTCTAGGTCTCAGTGAACCAGTTGCTGTATTTATCTTTTGGCCTGTTGAACTGGTCAGGACAAAGCATAAATGCTATCAGGTTGCTCTTCTGCTCACATCCTTCAGCACTTCCTGGTTTACTCTGGGTAAAAACTCAAGTCCTTACATGGACTACAAGAAACTGCATGATCTGACACAATGTCATCTCTGACCCACTGCCCTCTCCTCTTCTCCCTCACTCTGCTGCAGCCACATCAGCCCCCTTTCTTTTCCTCCAACATACACATGTCCCAGCCTTGGGATCTTTGAACTTACAGTTCCCGCTGCCTAGAACACTCTTCCCTGGGATACCCCCTTTACCAAATCCCTCATTGTATGAGATGTCCTATCAAAGAGGTCTTCCCTTATCACATTTTCTAAAATAGCATCCCTCATTTTTGTCTCTTTAACCTGTTTTAACTTTTTACATCTCTTACTACCACCCTTATGAGTAAGCGTTTGTTTTGTTTGCGGACGTATCACTATTGCCTAGAACAGTTGTTGGCAAATTTTAGGCATTCAATAAATATTTGATGGGTAAATAAATAAATAAATGACTGAGTTACAAATGACAAAAACCCAAGTCAAATTCACTTAAACAAAATGAGGAATTTATTGGCCCCCCCCACCTTTTTTTTTTTTTTTCCCCGGTACGCGGGCCTCTTACTGTTGTGGCCTCTCCCATTGCGGAGCACAGGCTCCGGACGCGCAGGCTCAGTGGCCATGGCTCACGGGCCTAGCTGCTCCGCAGCATGTGGGATCTTCCCGGACCGGGGCACGAACCTGTGTCCCCTGCATCGGCAGGCGGACTCTCAACCACTGTGCCACCAGGGAAGCCCTTTTGGCCCCTTTTTAGTGCTAGGAGTTTTTTTGTTGTTGATTCCTTGGGATTGTCCATGTAGATAATTATATCATCTGCAAATAGGGACAGGCTTACTTCTTCCTTTTAGATCTATATGCCTTTTACTTCCTTTTCTCGCCTTACTAGACTGCCTAGAATTTCCAGCACTATGTTGATTAAGCGTGTTGAGAGCAGACATCCCTGCCTTGTTACTGATATTAGTGGGAAAACATTCATGTTTTCATGTTCAACTTGATAAAGAGCATGTACAAAAAACTTGATCAAGTGTAGGAAGTTCTCCTACACCGTTCCTATTTTCCAGAGAGTTTTTATCATGAATAAGTCTTAAATCTTGGCAAATGCCTTTTCTGCACCAATTAACACCATCATATGATTTTTCTTCTTTAGCCTGTCAATAAGGTAGATTACATTGATTGATTTTCAAATATTGAACAGCCTTGCTTCCTTGGAATAAACCCCACTTGGTCCTGGTGTATAATTATTTTTACATATTGCTAAATTCTATAGGTTATTTTTCTTGCCAAAGTTTAGAACTTTTTAACCATTCTTTCTTGGAGTAATTTTTCAGCCCTGCCCTAGCTTTCTCAAATTCTGGGATTCTGATGATACAAATGTTACTTTTTTTTTTTTTTTTTTTTTTTTTTGGTGATAGTCCCACAGGTCTCTGGGGCCCCGATTTTTTTTTTTTTTTTTTGCAGTACGTGGGCCCCTCACTGTCGTGGCCTCTCCCATTGCAGAGCATAGGCTCAGCGAGCCCGCTCTGCGGCATGTGGGATCCTCCCCGACCGGGGCACGAACCTGTGTCCCCTGCATCGGCAGGCAGACTCTCAACCCCTGTACCACCGGGGAAGCCCCCGATATTTTTTTAATGATATAATTTTCAGGTGTACAGCAGTATAGTTCAACATCTGTGTACACTACAGAGTGATCACTATCATAAGACTAGTTACCATCCATCAGCACACAGTTGACTCCTTTTGCATTTCACCCACCCTAAACCCCCTTACCCTCTGGTAACCACTATTTGGTTCTCTGCATCTATGAGTTTGTTTTCATTTATTTTATTTGTTTGTTTGTTTTATATTCCACATATGAGTGAAATCATATGGTATTTGTCTTTCTCTGTCTGCCTTATTTTACTTAGCATAATACTCTCAAGGTCAATCCCTGTTGTCACAAATCGCAGGATTTCATTCCTTTTTATGGTTGAGTAGTATTCCATTTAAACACACACACACACACACACACACACACACATATATATATTTATTTATTTATTACATCTTTATTGGAGTATAATTGCTTTACAATGGTGTGTTAGTTTCTGCTTTATAACAAAGTGAATCAGTTATACATATACATATGTTCCCATATCTCTTCCCTCTTGCATCTCCCTCCCTCCCACCCTCCCTATCCCACCCCTCTAGGTGGTCACAAAGCACCGACCTGATCTCCCTGTACTATGCGGCTGCTTCCCACTAGCTATCTATTTTACGTTTGGTAGTGTATATATGTCCATGCCACTCTCTCACTTCGTCCCAGCTTACCCTTCCCCCTCCCCATATCCTCAAGTCCATTCTCTAGTAAGTCTGTGTCTTTATTTCTGTCTTACCCCTAGGTTCTTCATGACATTTTTTTTCTTAGATTCCATATATATGTGTTAGCATACGGTATTTGTCTTTCTCTTTCTGACTTACTTCACTCTGTATGACAGACTCTAGGTCCATCCACCTCACTACAAATAACTCAATTTCATTTCTTTTTATGGCTGAGTAATATTCCATTGTATATATGTGCCACATCTTCTTTATCCATTCATCTTACATGCATATATATATTTCCTTTTAAAACATGAATTGATTCATACTACACATACCTCACTTTGATTTTTATCCCCATTTTCCAATGTATCTTGTAAATCTTTCAATATTAACACACTAAAATATAATAAGGTATCTCTCAGGTCCTGGGAATAAGTAAATGGTGACTGGAGATACCAAGGGCCAACTGACCAACACAAAAAGCCTGGATAGGCCTTAAACTCAATTCTGGTTTAATAAAAATTACCCTCATCAAACCTTCCAATTAGCAACAGCTACAACAAAACAGCAACAGCTAACATTTATTGAATATTTTTATCTGAGACTGGCATGAATTAGTCAATACTCACAATGACCTATAAGGTATATATTATAGCTGTTCCCATTTTACAGATGAGGAACACGAAGTTCAGAGCAGTCAACTTTCCCAAGGTCATAAGGCTAGCAAAGTAGTGGAGTTAGTATTTAAACCCAAGACTGTTGGACTTTCAAAGTGTGTTCCCAATCAGTTTGTCTCTCTGTTCATCTGTACACTGAATGCTGTATTCTAATTGACTTCCCTTCAATTTTTAAAAAAAAATATTTATGTATTTGGCTGTGCCAGTTCTTAGTTGTGGTATGTGGGATCTTCATTGTGGCATGCAGGATCTTTAGTTGCAGCACGTGGGATCTTTAGTTGCAGCATGCAGGATCTAATTCCCTGACCAGGGATTGAACCCAGGCCCCCTGCATTGGGAGCATGGAGTCAACTGCTGGACCACCAAGGAAGTTCCCACTTCCCTCTAATTTTTAATTTAAATACAAATTATTCAAACTGAGTACTCATGTAGATCATTCTTATTTGGCCTCATCTGTGCTAAAAGATCCTCTATACCTGAGTTACCCTGGGCTCCTAAATATTGGGCTGGCCAAAAAGCTCGTTCAGAGTTTTCTGTAACATTTTACTTTGGCCAACCCAATACATGCTATACCTACTGTGAATTTATACTTCTTGCAGTAGTGTATTATTCAAGACTAGTGTTATGCATTGGTGGAATGTGCAGTTCATAGTATGATTTGAATTGCAAATGGAAACATTTCTAAGTTATAAACTGCCTGAGATTCTACCATTAGGGATTCGTTCTTAGGAGCATTGATTAAAGTGGAAGTAAGGGGCTTCCCTGGTGGTGCAGTAGTTAAGAATCTGCCTGCCAGCTCTATTTACAATAGCCAGGACATGGAAGCAACCTAAGTGTCCATCAACAGATGAATGGATAAAGAAGATGTGGCACATATATACAATGGAATATTACTCAGCCATAAAAAGAAACAAAATTGAGTTATTTGTAGTGAGGTAGATGGACCTAGAGTCTGTCATACAGAGTGAAGTAAGTCAGAAAGAGAAAAACAAATACCGTATGCTAACACATATCTAAGGAAAAAAAAAAAGGTCATGAAGAACTTAGGGGCAAGACAGGAATAAAGACACAGACCTACTAGAGAATGGACTTGAGGATATGGGGAGGGGGAAGGGTAAGCTGGGACAAAGTGAGAGAGTGGCATGGACATATATACACTACCAAACGTAAAATAGCTAGCTAGTGGGAAACAGCTGCATAACACAGGGAGATCAGCTCAGTGCTTTGTGACCACCTAGAGGGGTGGGATAGGGAGGGTGGGAGGGAGGGAGTTGCAAGAGGGAAGAGATATGGGAACATATGTATATGTACAACTGATTCACTTTGTTATAAAGCAGAAACTAACACACCATTGTAAAGCAATTATACTCCAATAAAGATGTAAAAAAAAAAAAAAAATCTGCCTGCCAATGCAGGGGACACAGGTTCAAGCCCTGGTCTGGAAAGATCCCACATACCACGGAGCAACTAAGCCCATGCGCCACAACTACTGAGCCTGCGCTCTAGAACCTGTGAGCCACAACTACCGAACCCACGTGCCACAACTACTGAGCCTGTGCTCCGCAACAGGAGAGGCCACCACAATGAGAAGCACCTTGTACCACAGCCAGGAGTAGCCCCCACTTGCTGCAACTAGAGAGAGCCCATGTGCAGCAACGAAGACCCAACACAGACAAAAATAAAAATAAATTAAATAATAAAGTGGAAGTAGGAAGCAGGAGGGGTATCTAGAAATACTCAAAGAAGTAGAACTAAATAATAAAACAACTAAATTTAAATGTAGATTACTCAACAAAATCTCAAATGAGTAGGGAGAAAGTACCCATGAAATGTCGGGAAAAGTTTTAAGAAGAAAGATTCATACATGTATAGGGTATAAAATTGGAGAAGAAAATTGGAGAAAAAAAGATTCATTCAACTTTTGCCTTTAAGAACCTAGGTCCACAAAATGCAAAATTTGCCTTAGAGAAGCATACCTGTCAAAATTGAGACTCCAGCAATGGTGGGATGAAGCAAACTGGGGGAGGCCAGGATCAGGAGTTTTGAACACCCAGTAGGGCTGAGTGAAGAGGCACACAGGAGCAAAGAGCCAGGCCAAATGTGGTTCTCCAGGGATAGACCCAAGTTCACATGCGTTCAAATTTAGGTTCCAGCCTGTGGGATGAGTCTGTTGGACATCTTTCTTAAGTAGCTTGCAGGTGTGATGAAAGTGCAAGTATGACACAAGCGCTGTCAGCTAAGGAGATAAATCCAGTGAAACACCTGGGGTGTCATTCAATCAAATATTGGCAGGAGCCAATTGGTAGAGGTAAGGGCATGCAGGTGTTATGTATTTTATCTTATTTTACTTTGTACTATTTTATTTTTTGATTTATTTCCCTTCTAGCTTCTTTCCTAAAAGGATTAAATTTAACTTTCAATAAGTTACACATACAAAAGAAACATTGAAATAAGAGATTAAGAGATAAATAATGAATTTAGGAGACTGGATTGGGGAATGGATACTAGTGCCAAAAAAAAAAAAAATTTAGGCTTTGATGAGCCACAACTGTTTTCAAGTCCACATTGGTTGAACAGTGACTATGAGCTCAGCACTTGTCATGCCTGACCTTAATGAATTTTCCCAGTAGCCCATGATGTGGGTATTATCATTTCCATTGAAGTGTTTTTCCATTAAAGTCAATGAAGAAACTTGACTTAGGTAACACGCTCAGACTTCCACAGCCTGGGCATGGCAGAACTGGGATTTGAACTTGATTTGACTTTAGAATTTGGGCTCTTAATCTTACATGATACCGACTCTGAAGGTGGCAGGTGTTGAGCAATCAAGTCAGGAGGATACTGAGGTTCAGTATCAGAACATCTATTATCTGAAGATGCTGGGTATCAAGAGAATAAGGCAGGAAACCCTGGATGGATAGCGAGGTCAGAACATGAAGGGTATCTAAGAGTGTTGTGCTCAGGGCCAGAACGGATTCTGTACTGAACATACAAGTATAAGTTAAATGATAGTTAACTTTGAAGTTTAGGAAGATAAAGCAAAAGGAAATTTAGAATGTCTTACACCAACCCCTCACTTGTTGGACTGTAAACCCTCCTGAATATGTGAAGCAAATAGGTTAGTTAGAATAAAAGGCAAATTCCTCAGAGCACCATTATACACTCCACAAGATGTCAAGTGCCACTTTCTATAATGTCAACATTTCTTCTTTAAAAAACACAAATACAGGAGCCAGAAGAGGGGTTTACAAGCCACATCATAGAGCCCTTAGTGTCCAGTGATAGATATTAGTCCACTGACCATGATTGGTGCCCTAAGGAGGTGAAAGTTCACATAAGCAGAAACTGTGTACAATTGTGCTTCCAGCATTGCCAAGGAAATCTCTCTCTAAATGAAATAATGAAGTCATAGTCATGAAGAAAAAAATGAAAAAGAATAAAGAAAAATCAAGAATAAACACAGGCTGGGTTATTTAGAGCTGGATTAAGGGCCTAGTTCAGGAGAAAGTGGAAGTGTCAATGTGAAGTTGCCACTGGATGAGGGGGAAATTTATATAATTCTGATATCTAGACTGGGGGTTGGAAGTTTGCAAATTTTTCTCACCTAATAGGGTTTCTCCCAACATAGCAAACGTGAAATACAACAGAGTTTGTTTTTCAAGTTTGCCTCCTGATTTGCACCTCCAGCAGGTAGGACTCAAATATGCTTAGGGGTCAAACTATGTATCTTAACTTTTATCTGTGTGCTAACTTCTAAGATCCTAACGACAGAGGGTAGTGTATGGGCAACTGAAATTCACCTAATGAAAGAGAGGTTCTGGGGGAGACCAATGCTATTTTCCAGCTTCTATGACATGGTTTAATGGGATCAGGACTGGGGCGTACTTTCCCTTTCAACAGCATGAGTCTTAACCTTTTTTGTTTATTGAACATTTTTTGGGTGGAATTCAATTCAAAAACATTTTCGAGCACCTACTATGGGCAAGGCACTATGCTAGGCACTGAGGATGAAAAGAAAAAAGTTTTCCAGCCAGCTCTCTCTATGCCTCCTGACACCACAGCAAGGCCAGTGTAACGAGACTGCCTTTCACAAGCAACTCAGGACCTCCAGAAATATATGCTATGCAATCTCCACAGATGACACTCTGAAAAGTAAAGGCGGAAGCAAAGATGAAAGAAAAAATGAGATGGTGATAAGATTTTTGGAAATAATGGTAAATCTGGGGTTAGAATCAAAGATTATTGACTCTCAGGTCAGTGCCCCTTTTGCAGATTACCTCCTCTAGGATTTGTAGTAACTGAAATCTGGCAACAACTTTGTACCTGAGGAGTAGTTGGGGCTGAGTGTGGGGATCACTTACTCCTCCTGAACACATTCTTCAAGAGTGGCATCTTTTCAACGATATTTGAAAGATAATATATTAACATGATAGTTGCTGAGACTAGGGATAAACCCCCAGAGAAAGCAGTGTGACAAACCACCATTCTTGGTTGTAAGTCACATAGAAACATATTCTGGCAAATTTAGACTGAAAAGGAATTTATTGGGAACTTTTGGGAAGCTGACAGAATTATAGGGTAGGCTGGGCGAACAGGTGCCAAGGATGGTTGCGGAATCTAGGAGGCTTGAACCGGCATCAACGTTCTGGAAAGTGCCACTACCGCCACTTTTGGAACGGCTGCAAAGCCGCTGATACTGGACGCGCAAAGCCGCCTCCACCTGCGGCAGGCAGGCCACTTCTCCAGGGAAACACCTTTTTCCGGCGGTGAGGTGAAAGCGAGTGCCTGTCAATCCTGGCGAGGGTCGGGCCTCACGCCACCTCTCAGCAGCCTACCGCCCACCGGCTTTAGGACCCGGCGGAGCCGGAACTGAGGCTTGGAGGCGGGACTAGGTGAGGTCATCGCGCACACCTGACGTAATCAGCCCGCGCCAGCAAAAGTGAGGGCGCGAGGGCCGTGGAAAAGCACGATTCTTGCTTGCCTCAGCTCTCACGTACCATGGCGTCCCCCGTCCAGCAGTCTCCTCAGCCTGGCGGCGGGAAGCGCAAAGGCAAGGCGCAGTACGTGCAGGCCAAACGGGCTCGGCGCTGCGATGGCGGCGGGCCCCGGCAGCTGGAGCCCGGGCTACAGGGCATTCTCATCACCTGTAACATGAACGAGCGCAAGTGCGTGGAGGAGGCCTACAGCCTGCTCAACGAATACGGAGACGACATGTATGGTCCAGAAAAGGTACCAGCCCCGGGGAGGGTGGGCTTGAGGGAGGAGGGAAGGGTGGCAGGCCGGCTCCCTGTGTACGCATGCGCGAGGTTGGCAGCTTGAGTGGCGGTGAGGGGGCGTGTCCTCGCCTCTGTGTCCTCTCCGCCCCCCCGCAAGGTCTTGGCTCCCGACCCCTACCCGGTCTTGTGCTTAAATGTTTGCACTTCGGGCTTTTTTTCCCCATCATTAATCACGGTTGCTCCCATGTATAGATAGCTTCCTGCGGTTCAGGCCTTGTTTCTGAAGCTCTTTCAGAAACATTTACTTCTCATCGTAGCTTTGTGAAGTGTTGCTCACCGGGACACTGAGGTTGAAGTAGGTTAGGTAGGTACTAGCTGGTCCAAGTTCACAAGGGCACACTTCATTCGTCCTTAAGGTTTTTGCCATACCTTACCACCATTTGAACATTATGGCTGAAGTAATGTGTTTGTCCTAAGCAATAACATCTCTAAAATAGTGTTTTTAGTACTTACTAGTGCTAGTTACTTCTCAAGTGCATATAAAAATACATTTCAAAAAGTAAGAACTTTTTGAAACAGTAACGTATAAAGTCTCATTGTCCCATTTTGGAAATAATTATATTACTGGCTTAGGATTTGGACCAGTACACACATGCACACCCCAAGGAATTAAGTGGAGGAGCATAGTACAGAGGGCATTTAAATTCACGTACTGTCATTTACTAGCTCAGGGGATAGGCATGTTATTAATTCTGCTGAGCTAGGTAAAAAAGAGAATAATGATAGGACTTAAGAAGGTTGGCTAAAAAAATTGCATATGGGGCTTCCCAGGTGGCGCAGCGGTTGAGAGTCCGCCTGCCGATGCAGGGGACACGGGTTCGTGCCCCGGTCTGGGAAGATCCCACGTGCCGCGGAGCGGCTGAGCCCGTGAGCCGTGGTCGCTGAGCCTGCGCGTCCGGAGCCTGTGCTCTGCAACGGGAGAGGCCACAGCAGTGAGAGGCCCGCATACCGCCAAAAAAAAAAAAAAAAAAAAAATTGCATATGTACATAAAATAACATCCTGGTATACAATAAAATATCCATAAATGTGTAAGATTACCATTAATGCTTGATTGGCAATCCCATTAGTGGAGCCGAGTGGGCAACAAGTGCATGTCTTGTCTACACCGACAGCTTGAGCAAGTTCTTGAACTATTTCAGTAGAACAGGAGTAAGGATTTTTAACTTGATAACTATTTGCTTCAATCTCATGAAAGGAGAGTGTCATATCAGGTGCAGTCATATCTATTGATAGGATTAAGGTCCACCCTGAAATGATTCATCTGACGAGCACATTTCCCTCTGCCCCAGACTGTCAAGATGCTTTAGAAAACATTTTCAAATGATATGTACCACAGTCTGAGTGAACTTCCTTCTTCCTCCACATTTTGGAGGGAATGGTGTCTGAGTAAAAAGTTTTATTGTCAATATTGAATCATCTGCCACTGGGGGTTTCACATGAGTAGTTAATTAAGAGCTTTTAACATAAGCTGTTGTGGCATTTCTGCTCATTAGTTTTATGCAAACAGTTTGCAGACAAGGATCAGCAACCCTCTGGAAGTGAGGCAGAAGATGATGATGTGGAGGCCGCCTTGAAGAAAGAAGTTGGTGACATTAAGGCATCTACAGAGATGAGACTGAGAAGATTCCAGTCAGTGGAGAGTGGAGCAAATAATGTAGTCTTCATCAGGACACTTGGAATAGGTGTGTCTGACTAATACATTTTAAGATGATTGATCCTGTAATATCTGGACACCTGTCTCCGAGAACACTGCCTACAAAATGGCTTGATGGGCATGGCTCAGCTAATCATTTGATTGCATCCTCTCTACACTGTGTTAGCACTAGGCATATGGAGAGGTAGAATGGGGTGGTGGACATAGGACTTAGGAGTAGAAACCTGGCTTTGTCACTTTATCTGTATGTAACTTTAGGCAAAACAAGAATACACGGTTCTGTCTAAAAGGAGCAGCTGCTACTCATCCCCAGGCAGTTTGGAATGGCTCCAGTCATTTGGGAATGTAGTCTTAGGGGAGCCAGATCTTCTGATTTTTCAAAAGAAGTTGGAAATCTGGAGAAGTTTCTAGGTTTTTAAATGTAGCTAACTACTTTAAAAATATTGAAAACACTGAGCAGCCCAAAACAGACTCGTATATAGTCAGGATGCCTCCTGAGTACTACATTATGATCTTGTGCATTCATGGCTCTGGGGCTCCTCTGAGGTCTGAAATCTAGACTTCTGTACAAACTTAGCTAATGGATTGATTAAATCTTTTTAAGTGACTTGCAGATTTTTGTTTTGTTTTTGTAAAAAAGCATGTACTATTTAATGTTTATTACTTCGATAGTTGCTGCTGATACAGGAAAACAACAGCATGGTGTTGCCATCAGATAAATTAGACATCACAAATAAGTTAACTCCAGTGTCTTCAAGAACACTTGTTTTTGATAAAAGCAGAGTTAAAATATGAGATACAGTATTAATACAGAGTAGGCACCAAAGAAATATTAATTGGGAAAAATGTTGGTTAAACTTGTTTAAAATTCATTATGATGATTTTTTCTACTCTACTGTCAATTTATGTCACTGCCAATGAAAATTCATTTTAGAGAGTTTGAAGAGTTTAAAATGAGAACTCTTAAACTTACCTGTTTGTTCTGTGCTGATTTTTTCTTTTTATTTTAGAACCTGAGAAATTGGTGCATCATATTCTCCAAGATATATACAAAACCAAGAAAAAGAAGACTCGGGTTATTCTACGAATGTTACCCATCTCAGGCACATGCAAGGCTTTCTTAGAAGATATGAAAAAATATGCAGAAACATTTTTGGAACCCTGGTTTAAAGCTCCAAACAAAGGGACATTTCAGATTGTATATAAATCTCGAAATAACAGTCACATGAATAGAGAAGAAGTTATCAAAGAATTGGCAGGTATGTTTCTCTTAGTGATTTTACATAGGTGTGCCACGGTAAATACTTGTTTATAAGATTTTTTTTTTTTTGAGACTTAAGGCTTACATTTTTGAGTGTAGAACAAGTATATTAAAATGCTCTTGAATAATATCAAACCTAACTTTTCAATATGTTGGGTATGAGATTTTTTTGGTAGTTAGATACTGAAGTCTTTTCCAAATCAAGATTGAATTTTCTTTGGGGAAAAAAGTGCTGTTGTTAAATGTCTCAGGATTTTATTTGTATTTATTTATTGAAAGCATTCAGGGAATTTGATGGAAGTCCATGTAGAAGAGTGGAATTTGATGAGTGGACTAGTATATACATATTGTTTTAACAAATTCTAAATAGGAGGAGATGAAAGATTGTTTTTGTATCCGCCAAGCTTAAAGGTATCCTTCTTAGCCTGTTTTCCTGTTATTTTTGTTACAGGAATAGTAGGCAGCCTCAATTCGGAAAATAAAGTAGATCTTACCAATCCACAGTACACAGTGGTAGTAGAAATCATTAAAGCTGTCTGTTGCCTGAGTGTTGTGAAAGATTACACGTTGTTCAGAAAATACAATCTCCAGGAGGTGGTGAAGAGTGCCAAGGACTCGTCACAGCTTAATGCAAAGCAGGCAGCGCTAACAGGAAATGGGAAAGAAGCTAAATTGGAATCTGGTGACAAATCAAATCAAAAGGACGCAGCAGAAGGAAAAAATAACCAGCAGGTGGTACCAGAGGATAGTGAGGAGCTGGGTCAGACAGAACCAGTATCTGAGACACATGTGGTGAGTGAGGGGGCCGCTAAACCTGAACTTGCAAGTCAAGTCACAGAAGGATCTGAGTCACATGGAAATGACCTTTCATAGGAAAAGAAATCATTTGGTGTTGGAGGTGGATTTCTCAACTGCGGTTCTGTGAGATGTTGCTGGGATTCTATATAAAATTGTTACTAAAAATATTGTTTTTGAGTTTGTGTGCTGCATAATGCTGTACTCACGATAATTGAGCAGCCCCGTTAATAGCTTTGTTAGAGATCTTTCAGCCCTATATGGCAGTGTGCATTTGGTTGAGCTAGAAGAGGCTATGGATAAATTGGTGAACACTACTGCGCAGAGCGGAGGGTGGCGGGAGGATGATGTTGGCCTCTCCCTCTTGATTACCTTCCCCACTCCCCCGCTTCTGAAGTGCCAGCTGACTTATGGGAGTGAGCAAGCTCTGTGAATCGAAACTCAGAGGGAAATTTTCATTCTAAGGAAGGAATTTTTGCATTTTGCAGCTCAGCTGTCCTCTGCCACTTTGTTGTAAACATTGCAAAAACATGGGCCATATAGGTTAGAAGTGTATTGTTTTGTGAAGTTTTTGTACCTTTTGTGATTTTCTTGTTTAGTTTTTATGCCCCGCCTGCCTTTTTCTTTGGCTGCTCCGCGAGGCATGTGGGATCTTAGTTCGACAACCAGGGATCGAACCAGGGCTCCCTGCAGTGGAAGCTATGCCCATTTTTATGTTTTCGTAACATTTGTTACAACCAAATCTGATGGTGCATTGCTGCAATTTTTGGAGGCAAGGTGTGAGACAGAAGTGTTCATTCTAGGCATAAAATTACAGATATTTCTGATGAGGTTAGTTATGAAGAATTAGTTATTACAGTATACTAGTGCAGCAAGGCACGCAAATTCTTTACAATGTAAGCTACTTTACAATGTAAATGGACTTATTCAAGCTGTTCCATTCCGTATCCTTTGTGAAATGCAACTTACAAAAGGAACATTTGCTTCAGCAGTTGTAACTATAAATCATAGCTCCCTGACAAATAAAGACAATTATTTTAATGGCTTTGGAATATCAAGACAGTAAAGCTTTTGTTCAAAAAATCATGTTCAGTGAAAAGGTTTAGGAAGCAAATTACGTAGTAGCAGAACTTTTTCCAGGAAAGAAAAATTCACGTAGTTGGTAAGAATCTAACAGTACCAACATTAAAATGCTAGGTCAAGAAGCAGTACAAGAAATTGAAAAGACTTTTCTCTCAATGTAATAAATTGACTTATGTCACATGATACTAAAGAGGTTTTGTTTAAAAGCAGCAGCAGTTGCTGATGAATTAACAGATTTCATGAATATTTGTCATGCTATAGCAAGATTTGTAAATTATGAGGAAATTCAAGGAAACTTTCGCCTGCTAGGAGCCTCCCAAAACAATGGTCAGTATAAATTTAATAGGTCTTCGTATCTGAAAAACAACAGTCTGCCATCTGTACTCCTGGTGCCCCATCAGTGGCTGGCTCCATGACAAGTTTTGCCTCATTTTAGTAAAAGAAAATCCTGACGTTGATGTTACAGCACACTGCTTTCTTCACAGAGAAGTGCTGATATTAAAAACTTGGAGATGAAATGAAGAAAGTTTTAAATAATGCTGCAAAAATGGTTAACTTAATTAAAGATCCATTTTATGCAAGAAGGTTTAAAAAGAAAAAACAAACTAAAACCTGAACAAAGAGCACATAAATCTCCTACATACAGAAATCCAGTACTTACCAGAGGAAGAGTTCTCTACAGGATATTTGAGTTGAAAGGTGAATTACCAGTAAATTATAAGTACAGTAAAATACTAGGCCAGATTTTGCTAAATGCTTTGAAGACGAAGAATGGCTACAGAAACTAGTCTATTTAGAAGACATTTTTTTCATTGCAAGAACAAATGAACAGTTTTCTGCAAGGGCCTAGAGAAAAATGTTTCTACTTAAAAGTGACAGGAGTCTTAGATTAAAAGAAACTGACTCTTTGGAATAATTATGTTGCATAAGGCACTCTTGAAATGTTTCTACAGCCACTTGGGTTTGAGAATGAAGAAAGCAACAAGTCTCAGGTCTTATTTAAACTCCTCTTGCAGAACTGCAAAACCAAATTAAATAACATTTCCCCTCCTTTTCCCAACACTGGTGTGTGACTGGGTGAGGAACCCTTTCCCAAAATCTCAGCCTGGGATTTCTTCACTGAGAGAAGAGGAAGAACTCAGAGTCCTCTTCTGACAGTTCTGGATTTCTGTGAAACAAGAGTATCTTTCAACTTAGTGCTCACACTCATATACATTGAGGATCCCCTTAATTTGAAAGTTTTTTCAAGTGTTCCTCCAGGGTAAAACTGAAAAAAGATGGAAGAGACAGACACCAAAGAGGGCTGCAAAATTAAATGTCTGGATTGAGAATACTAAGGGGTCATGAAATTAGCTTTTGGAGTTGGATTTTATTAAGTTTTAACAAGTTTGGAAGTATTGTAAATGTTAAGTCTTCCTGCACCAATGGCTATGTTTGTTTATTGGCTAGTGAACATGGAAATTTATTTTTATCCTCCTAGCTAGTGGTCCTGCTGGTAAAACGAAGGATTTGGGAGGAGCAAAGAGAATAGAAAGGGCCTTGCTGATGCAGATGAGGCTGGAACTTCCTTATATATCTTTAGATATTAGAATGTTAACTCTTAATAAGTTGAAGTTATCTTGAAAGGATGATAGGAGCATTGTAACTATCATTGGGGGAACACGGATGATAGGATTTTGGTGCCTTCATCAGACTTTTTCCAAGACAAAGATACTTTTATTTTGATAGTACAAGACTCTGGGAATAAAATTGGCTGTATGTTTATAGAACGTACAACCCTGTGGAACTGGGTTCCTTTTATTTTGTGAAAGCTGCTACTCTACAGAAAGATTTTGATTTAGTAGTTTGTTTTTAATCCTCTTTTGTATTTATTTTTATCAGTATTTGGTAAGACCTTAGTGTGACAAAAGCTATTCTTCCCCAAATGTAAGGTAGTACGGTGTTCTGTTGGAATCTGAATTCAGTCTTTGAAAGATTTGTTTTCAGGTTTACCAACTGTTTATTTTCACTGACATCTGAGCATGTTATTCTATAAATGACAAGATTCCAGGGTGGGAATTGAGTGCTTTTTGTCCTTTTAATTTTTATTAAAAAAAATTATGTCAGGGCTTCCCTGGTGGCACAGTGTTTGAGAGTCCGCCTGCCGATGCAGGGGACACGGGTTCGTGCCCCGGTCCGGGAAGATCCCACGTGCCGTGGAGCGGCTGGGCCACGGCCGTGGCCGCTGAGCCTGCGCATCCGGAGCCTGTGCTCCGCAACGGGAGAGGGCACAACAGTGAGAGGTCCGCATACAGCAAAAAAAAAAAAAAAAAAAATTGTGTCAGTTAAACTCCAGTGTTGTGGTTTAGTAAAACTTATTTTGCTCTGTGGAGGAAAGAGTGTTAAATTTGATATTTTAAAACATGTTTCCCTTTAGTTAAACATGGTTTCTAAATGTTATTTTTACTTGTATTTTGCTTTTGGTATGGCCAGATATTCAGCTTGTTTTTCAGTTTCTGATGTTTTCAGAAAAATCAAAATAAATTTGTTCCCTAAAGACTGGTGTTCTCTATCTCTCCTTTTTCTTTCTGCCTCTTAGTAAATCTCTTGCTTTATTGTCATAAAGTAGATGTATCATAAAAGATGTTTTTATGTCAAATTATGTATCAAAAGTCATGTACATTGTCCAAAAAGTAAAGATACAAAAATTTATTAATTGCTCTTGAATAACTAAAAACTCTTAAGCGTTTTGTATCTTATTCAAGCATTAGATATTTTACAGTGAGTTTGCTTCAAAATGTATAGTACAGTACTTAAGTTCATTTAATTGGCTTTTGAATTCTTTACATTCCTCACTTTAACATTAATATTTTAATTCACCTTAAAGAATTAGTAGCATATAAAGATTTTAAGCAGAAGAAATTCTGTCTTGAGCATTTCTGTTAGAATAGTTCTAATCTTTATTTTGAATTAATCAGGTAGTAGATAAATTCATTGTCTATTGTGCTTTTCTAATTAATCATTTGAGCCCTGCTGTTTTAAACACTACAAGTTGTTGTTTGGTCAGTGTAACAATTTTCTTCCCAAATATTTTTAGATTTTTACTTATTTATTTTTTGGCAAAGTACAAAACAAAAATTCAGTTGAATTTTTCAACCAGGAAAAATCTTAAGCATTTTAAGAGAGTAGTCACTGAATTATCAGGAAACAAGGACTAAAAGAAAGCAGCCCTGTTAACTACTTAATACCACAGTGTTCTTGTTAGGCTATGTTCAACCCCATTCATGGTCTCTTAAAACGTTGCATTTGATTTTCCCAGTGATCATCTTTGGGAGTTCTTTAACAAATTCCACCTAATCAACGGAAAAACATATTATGAGACACTTGATTCCATTTTTTACTCTCCCAACTGTCAGAATAATAGGGGAGAGCTTTCATGAAACTCTGGCATTGAGTTTCAGGGTCTGGGTGTTGTCTTAACTGAAGCTAATTGGATGCCTTGGTCACCAGAAACTGTTCCATTTATATATAAAGATGACAGTGGAGCTCCATCATACTGGTTTTTAGTGCAAATTCACCTGTATGCTTTGACAGAAGAACAATCCCTTTATTCTATTGCTTTCCTCCAGTTCGAACCAGACCTGGGTCTCTACTGCCCCAGTGAAATGGAGGCCACAACTAAATGCAAAGGGAAACATCAAGTTAATTCTTGGCTTTTGACCTTTTAAGAGCTGGGTCCTGGAGGTTACCAAGGAGATTTTTAGAGATAATTTTGAGTTTATACAATTTTCCCCTTATGCCCTGACTTGACAGTAAACTACTTTTGTTCTCCCTCAGGATATGACTACTGTATTTTAAAATGTCCTCAAACATTTCTGAAAAGCAACTAGTCACTAATTTAGTGAATTGAATGGAGAAAATGTAACTAGTTCTTAGGTTGAAATTAACTGCATTTTAGCTGAAATGATGCCAGTGGAAATGGAATTCTCATGTAGAGGATCAGTCAGTATCAACTAATAGAATTCTAGGACTAGAAAGAAATTGCAGTGCCATCTGTGTGTCTTTATACAGAATTATGCTTAAATCCTTCCTTTGAAGAAGAAGGTTTCAGGAAAGATTCCACAGTTTCTTTGGATGATATCTTCATCCTGAGCCTTAAATTTGGTCACTTGATACTTAAAGGCACATGCTTTGAATTTATGAGTGTGTAATGGCCCAAGAGTACTATGATAGATAAGTTAGGTGCTGTCTTTAAAAACAATTTGCTGCCTTAAAAAAACAATTTTTTTTCCTCATATGGAATGGGACAGATTAGTCTGATAAGGATCCTTAGTATTTACTTAGTATTGCAGAGTTGACCAAAGATTCTAGTTCTTCAAACATTTTTAGTGTCCTAATATAAAATATTTTAAAGCAAAATTCTTAGGGCTAAAGTTGAAACAGTTGTCTTCTCCTTATATAATGAGTTACTATAAAGTCAAAAGCTAATAAAATCTATATACTTACTAGTTTAGATCCTTATTTGGTAACACACACTTAACTTTTGTGCACAATACTTGCCTTTCTTGGATATTTGTAAGGTGCAGTTGATTTTTTTACATGATCCTGAAGTTCAAGAGTTAATTTCTCTGGGTTGGATGATTTAAAGGGTGCAGATAAGACAACAAAAGCTTTATTGAACCAGTTAGATATTACCCACCTGGACATCATAGGGTAGTACCCTTTCCCCACTGAGCCTGGTTTAATTTCTTGCCCTTTCTGATTGGCACAAATTATTCCTTATTAAGAGGACATGTTTTATATAACTATGTAAAATTTCATTTTCTATAGCTATATCATGACAATGAAATCGAAGACCCAGCTTTGACTGATTTTCCCAGTATTCAGTCTCATCTTCTGAAATTTATTATCTGAGACTAGTGGTTCTCAAACTCGAGTGTGCATGAGTCACCTGGAGCATTGTTAAAACACAGATTGCTGGGCCCCATCCCAGTTTCTCATTTGTAGGTCAGGGAAGGGGCAGGGGTATTAGAATTTGTATTTCTGCCAAATTCCTGCGTGCTACTGATACTGCTGGTTTGAGGACCACACTTTGAAGGTCACTCCTTTTGACTAAGAGTGCCATTAAGTGCACCTTGTAACTCCCCACTGGGGCTCTCTGGGGTCCTTCCCAGTGCACTGGAAAGATGAGCTACTCAATTCTGAACCTCTTCAACCCCTAACACCTCTGAGACTTATCCTGTGTGAGGAGGAGGCAGGAACACCGAGTAATAATAATTCCACTTCAGTCAAAAGTAATTGGGCAATTTAGAAGTTTTGGGAAACACCATCACAATTTAGAGCATGGTGGGAGCACTTCAGGGGCTCAGCTGGCAGTCCTGGGGTTGAAGGGGTAAACTTAAGCTTTGTCCATTAAACATACCACCTGTCTGTCCGTAGCCCTCGTACAGCATTAGCCCAGTTTGCACTTTCCACTGTTGCAGCACCTCTGGATTGAGTGGCTCCCCTCCCATCAGGCAATGCGGCAACTTCTCGAATTTACATCTGAAGAGAGAGTTGCATGGGGTCTTTGGGGAGAGAAGTATGAGTGGCTTTCATTGCCAGATAACTAGGACATTAGCAACAAGCAAAGAGCTAGGAGAGGCAAGTCTTAGGAAAGTTCATTCAGTGAATATTTGTTGAGTACCTACTCTCTAGCCAGACATTGTTCTAGGCACGTGGGGCATGTTATGATTAAAACAAAGATTCCTGGTGGAGTTTACACTTTAGCAGGTTATTCAAGAGAGGAAAAGGTTGGAGAAAATGCTAATAAGGATATTAAGCACTTATGAGCCAAGAAATATGGCAGCTAATATTAATTGAACTTTTTTTTTTTTTTTTTGCGGTACGCGGGCTTCTCACTGCTGTGGCCTCTCCCTTTGCGGAGCATAGGCTCCGGAAGCGCAGGCTCAGCGGCCATGGCTCACGGGCCCAGCCGCTCCGCGGCACGTGGGATCTTCGCGGACTGGGGCACGAACCCATGTCCCCTGCATCGGCAGGCGGACTCTCAACCACTGCGCCACCAGCGAAGCCCTAATTGAACATTTTTTATGTTACAAGGGCTTTTGGAGCACTCTCATAATCTTCACAAGCCCTATTTTATAAATGAAGACATTGAGGCTGAAAAAAGTTAAAGAACTCTTCCAAGGCCTCCCAAATAATAAAGAACAGAGTTGAATAATCTGTACTCTGCACTTATCATTGTCAAGTGTCTCACTCACCACGCATGCTGCCGACATTGAATTCTTACCAGAACCTCGTGAGGTAGCTCTTAACTATCTCTTATGGATGGAGGTAAGGCAGGCTTAGCAAGGTCCACTATTAGAAGGTAGCAGAGCCCTGCCTGTTTGACTTTGGAGGTTGAGCTTTTAACCAGTGTCTTACTACTCAGCTGCCCAACAGGACTCAGGTGAGAAAGCTTGGAACAGCCCGACTGATACAGTGAGCCCCAAAATGGGTAGTAGGGTTTGGTAGGACATGAATTGTGTCTATTCCAAATAGAATAGCCCTTGAATTAATCTTGAAATGTGAGCAAGATGTTCACATTCTGAGGGCCACAGGAGTTGATCAGGAAAAGAGAAGATTCCTATCTGCTTTATTCTGTTTCTCATAGAATTCTCCCTCCTAGACGTCTACACCTTGGGGAAACAAAGGATGTCCTTTTTCTGTTTGTTTTGTTTTGGCTTTGAAGCATCCACGTTTAGGGGAGAAAGGGGTGACTGTGGTGACTTAAATTGTTTCTCTCTTCCTTTCTCTTCTTATGTATTGAATTCATATTAGTTAAATAAATATACTTCATAATTTCACCTAATGTTCAGGTGATTTGGCTAAGTTGAATATAAGCTTCAAGTCATAAGACTTTATTAACTTCAAGACAGTATAAATGTAGTTGTGCGTTCTTTTAGGGTGGGGGTGATGGGAGTGCTGGGATTGTAGAGCTCTGGTTGTCTCTGGAAAAGTGTTCAGTTGCCCTTAGAGGCTTTCCCAGTGATTCTTAAACTGGGGATGCGGGGGGTGGGTTGCCCCCCAGGAGACTCTAGGCAATGTCTGGAGACATTTTTGGTCATCATCACTGGTGGAGAGGGAGGTGCTACTGGTATATAGTAGGTAGAGGCCAGGTAGAATGCTGCTCAACGTGCTACAAAACACAGGACGGCACTCCATGACACAGAATTATTTGGTTCAAAATGTCAGTAGTGGCGAGACTGAGAAACTCTGGGCTATCCTGTGCTGGAAAGGGGAGATCCGTGATGCTGGATTATAACTTTTGTTTGTGGTTCAAGCGGAGATTTCTGCCCAAATACGTCTTAAGGTCTTTTTGCACAAGCATCCAGTACACAGTGGGAGCACTGCACAGGGTCGTGATGGGATAAGTGGTAAGCGGCTGGATGATGGAGAAAGACACAGATGTCAGCACTGGTTAATTAAAGGTCATGACTGGAGGTGATGTCTACAACCTCTTATTCTCGTCCATTAACATATGCTCATCTCATGGTCATTCAGTAAGAAAGAAAATACAGTAATATGATAGTTTTAGGCCTTTCTGGTTGGGTAAATTTACTTGGCAAAAAGGAGAAGGAGCCAGACATGCTGCTGTGGGGATTGAATCAAGGTCAGTTCCTAAGTTCTTGCTTGATCAGTTGGTCAGATGGTATCATTTACTGAGCTAAGACATTAAGAGTTCTGTTTTGTAGATGTTTCACTGGAGATATCTAAGTAGAGGTGCCAACTAGGCAATTGGATACATATGTTGGTAGTTCAGGGGAGAATTAAAAAAAACAGTTTTCCTGCCTACCTTCCACAGAGGGTGTACCCAATTCTGAGGCTGCTCTGAGAGTGCTGGACCATCTTGGGAGAGCCTGTGGTCCCACTGGCGAAATAAATGGCCATTGGTTCTTGACTTCCTGTCTCCACACAGCTGTGCTCTGCAGAGGTGGTTCTGCAAAGTATGGGCTCCAAGATGGTGGCTGAACATGGCAGACCAGTCTAGCTCTGATATTTCTTCCATGGTATTTTTGGAGTTATGACACTCCAAAGTTGTTGGTTTGAAGTGGGGATTCCCTTTATCTTGAAAAATACTCCCCAAATGTGTAAATTTCAATGTGAAATTCATGTGAGTTCAGAGTCCTCTGTCTTCTGTGAATTTTGTGGCATCTTTAAGGTTTCTTGCGGACTCAGCCGAATGTTGCAGAGGTGTTTAGGATAGAGGTCTTAGAAGTGGGGGAGCTTGCTACCCAGGGGATGTGCAAGACAACTGGTATGGGGAAGAAAATAGGAGAACTTCAAATTATATGTATTTTAAAATTCATTCTTTAAAATGTTTATTTTTGATATTTGTGTGATGCACAAAAGTACACGAATATAATTTATAAATAAATAAGCATGTATTAGGGGAGTGTGGTAAAAACTATTTTACTGGGGGATGTGCATATTCAATCTGAATAATACTACCTTAGGGAATTACTACACTGCCGAATGACTTTATTAACTTGAGAATAATCATAATAGTAATCATAATTACTATAATTCTTACCGAGTGATTACTCTGTGCCAGGCATTATGCTAAAAACGTCACATGCTTCATCACATTTGATTCTTCTACAACTCAGTTGTGTAGATACTATGCTATCCCTATTTTACGGATAAGATACAGAATTTTAGAGATGTTACTTGACTTATCCAAAGGTACTCAGTTTATGAAAGACACAGGCAGCATTCTCTGGCATGGCCTTGGGAGAGAATTTGGGGATTGACCAATGGGATTTGGTGTACATTAACTAGTAGGATAAAATTTTATTCCAACAAAGGAAACTGCCTTTATTCAACAGAGTTTATATGGCCTCCTTTTATAAGCTTCGCTGGAAGAATTTTTTTTTTAAAACGTAAGCTACTTAACAGCTCTTTGAAGGATAATACTATTAATTAACATTTTACTCCCTTTTTTTACAGTTTAGGAACGACTTTCTCACATATTAGCTTATTTTATCCTCAAAACAGCACGAGATATATGCAGTATAATTATCCCCACTCTACATGTGAGGAAACCTGAGGTTAAGTGATCTGTTTGTTCATTCATTCCTCAGTAAGAATTTCTTAAGCACCAACTAAATGGTAGGAACTGGGGATAGAGTGATCAATCAAACAGACAAACAGTGCCTTTGCCTTCTGGGAGGTTACAATTTAGGGCAGGGGTTGGCAAATTTTTTTCTGTGAAGATCTAGACAGTAAATATCTTAGGCTTTGAGGGTCATAGAGTCTCTGCTGTAGCTACTCAACTCTGCTCTTGTAAGATGAGAGCAGCCATAGACAATGTGTACTCAAATGGGTGTGGCTGTGTTCCAATAAAACTTTATTTATAAAAGTGAGTACCAAACCAGAATTGGCTCATGGGCCCTAATTTGTCAACCCCTACTGTAGAGGAGAAAAATAGACAGTAAATAAAGGAACAAATGAATGGATATGATATTTGGATAGTGATGAGTACCATGAAGAAAACAACAGGATGTGATAGAGTGGCTTGGAACTCTACTCTAGACAGGTTGGTCATGGACACCCTCACTGAGGATAAAACATTAGAGCTGAAATCTGACGGGAAGGCGTCAACTATGAAAAGGACTAAGGAAGAGCATTCCAGATGGAAGAAACAGCAGGTGCAAAGGCCCTGAGATGGGCCATGTTCGAGGAATAAAATGGTGGCCAGAGGGAGTCAAGGCAGTGAGAGTGTTGGGAGCTAGGCAAGAGCCAAGCCAGGCAGGATACTCATCTCAGGCCCTGGTAGGAAGCAGAGAAATGGAAGCAGAGCTACATCCCTTCCTTCTGTCCTTAAACACTTAAAAAAAAAAAAAAAATTTATTTATTTATTTATTTTTGGCTGTGTTGGGTCTTTGTTGCTCCGTGTGGGCTTTCTCTAGTTGCAGCGAGCAGGGGCTACCCTTCGTTGCAGTGCGTGGGCTTCTCACTGCGGTGGCTTCTCTTGTTGCGGAGCACGGGCTCTAGGCACGGGGGCTTCAGTAGTTGCAGTGTGTCGCTCAGTAGTTGTGGCTCGTGGGCTCTAGAGCACAGGCTCAGGAGTTGTGGTGCACAGACTTAGTTGCTCCGCGGCATGTGGGATCTTCCCGGAACAGGGCTTGAACCCATGTCCCCTGCATTGGGAGGCGGATTCTTAACCACTGCGCCAACAGGAAAGTCCCTTAAACACCTTTTATTAGGTGATTCTTTCCTGGGAAGAAGCCTAGGTCAACCCATAGTATGCTGAGTCCTTGGAATCAAGGAGACTCTGAGATGTAGTTGTGACTGGTGTTATTCCTGGCACTGCAGATGAGGCAGGGAAAATACTCACTGAAATAACTCTTGGAAGCTGAGCCACCGATTCTGGCTGTGTGGAGACAACAGGAATTTGGTCTTCAAGCCGGGACACTCTGAAACAATGGACTCCACTGCTGGGATCACCTCCTCACTGGCTACAGTGCACTTGGCTTTGGATTCTTGCAGCCAATGGAGGATGTCTTTTGCTGTCAGCTGGCTTGTTCCTGGCATGAAGACAAGCCCCGGGAAAGAGGGAGGGCCCTGAGTAGACTGTGGACTGTGGAAACTTGGACTTCGTGCCTGGGTGGCAAGGAGCTACGAAATCTAGCCTTCAGCTACCCTTGCCTTGGTCCCCAGGGACATCCCACAGGACCCTGATCCCTGGGACAATGGAGGATGTCTTTTGCTGTCAGCTGGCTTGTTCCTGGCATGAAGACAAGCCCCGGGAAAGAGGGAGGGCCCTGAGTAGACTGTGGACTGTGGAAACTTGGACTTTGTGCCTGGGTGGCAAGGAGCTACGAAATCTAGCCTTCAGCTACCCTTGCCTTGGTCCCCAGGGACATCCCACAGGACCCTGATCCCTGGGAGATCCTTAGAGCACTGGCTTCAGAGTCTGACAGTCCCTGGATCTGATCCTGTCCTTGCCACTTACTAGCTTTGTGACCTTGAGTGTCTTACTTGATCTCTCTGTGTGTTCCTTTCCTTCTCTGTAAAATGGGGAAAGTAATAGTGTCTGGTATAAAGTAGGCATTATAATGGTGGCCTATTATTATGTATCATTTTTGTGGAACATTTGAGTCATTATTATGTAACACTTAAATAGCATTTTACAGGTTATATCACATTTTCATGAACATCATCTCATTCAATCCTCTGAACCAGTGGTCTCCAAAGTGAGTTTGGCAAGATAATCCACTGGGGATGAGAGAAGAAATAAGAATTAAAAAGAAATTTATTTGAGATATTAGAATTCTGTTTATGACTTTATCTCATTTTCTTATGTATTTTATAATATACATACTATATTAGCAGAGTAGAACAACTTAAACAACTATATCCAGATGGGAGTATATGTGTCCCAAATATTTTTATTGATAGACTGTGTAACCATAAAAGCTTGGAGACCACTGTTTTAAGCCACCATGTAGGTCCATGTAGGTGTTGCCATTTGATGGAATATGAGATTGGGTCATAGCTGGCAAGTGGCAGAGTCAGCCCTCAAACCTGGGTCTCCCCAGTGGTCTGGCATCATCAAAGTTCGCCTACACTACTTTGGCAATGCTTAATTTATCCCACATTCTCACTTCATTCTAAACACTGGCCTGAGATGGGCCTGATTTTAAAGTACTAGTTCCTTATGAGAAGAACATATATGGCAGAATTAGATGAAAAACACAGGGAAGACGGTTTGCACTTTCTAAAGCAAATCAATGGAAAGAAAGTGGAATGTATGTAAAGCATTACAAACCGCCACTACCATTTATTGAGTGCTTGATAAGTGCCTGCTATCTCACTTAAAATTAATCCAAGTGTATAGATGACAACCAGCCCAAGGGTTGCAAAGTGAGTAAGTGGCAGAACCAAGATTCAAAGATACACTTCCCAGACTCTAAAGACCTGTGTCATATACCAGACTCCTTATTTCTTGGTGAGTTTCCTAAAGTCAGCTAAATAGGGAGATGTGGAATTGAATTCCTAGGAAGGAAACTTTAATTACTGCATATATTTTATTTTATTTATTTATTTATTTTGCGGTACACGGGCCTCTCACTGTTGTGGCCTCTCCCGTTGCGGAGCACAGGCTCCGGGCACACAGGCTAAGCGGCCATGGCTCATGGGCCCAGCCACTCCGCGGCATGTGGGATCCTCCCGGACCGGGGCACGAACCCGTGTCCCCTGCATCGGCAGGCAGACTCTCAACCAGTGCACCACCAGGGAAGCCCTACTGCATATATTTAAAAAACTCTTACATGTCATCCCCTCTTGAGAAAATGAATAAATATGTGATGATAAGGAAGTTAATCAAGAAAACATCTCTTATCATTCACTCAATATAAAAATATAAGATTATTTATTTTGCAAACTGCTTGTTCTTAGTGGCTCAGAAATTATTAGTACTCTTGGTGGATTTGTGATGTGAATGTATTCAGTGGATAGGTTGGGGGTCAAGAGGACTAGTAATATCCACAGAAATTCACTCTTGCCTTTAAGAACTTTTGAAAACTGTTAAAAAACAAAAAACAGCAGGGCAGGAACCTAAATTCTGAGACCAAAGGTAAAAGTCAGATTTGGTGGTTCTCAGTGACAATGGGGGCATTTCCAAGAGGGGTGAAATGGGAAGGTGCAGGGTGGTCAGAGGTGGTTTCTCTTGTTGGCTTCTGTGTCTCACTGATTTTTCATCTTCCACATCCTGCAGCGCTTCTTTATCCTGCTCTTCACCATCACCCTTCATGTCTGAAGTCCATAGTGTCAGATTATCACATAACGATTGCATGATACGTGTGGAGTCCTTGTAGCTTTCTTCAATCAGTGTATCCAGTTCTGCAGCTGAATCATCAAAAGCTGCTTTTGCCAACCTGCAGGCATGGTCAGGGGAGTTAAGAATTTCATAGTAGAATACAGAAAAATTGAGAGCAAGACCTAAGTGAATGGGATGTGTTGGAAGTTCTGCCATTGCAATATCACTAGCAGCTTTGTAAGCCACTAGGCTGTTCTCTGCAGCCTCCTTCCTGTCGTCTCCTGTGGCAAATTCAGCCAGATACCTGCGGTAGTCCTCTTTGATTTTATAAGCAGAAAACCTTGCCCAGAATGTCCAGAAAACAGATTAACTTTAGCTCAGTCTCAACCATTTGCCAATATTCTCCCATCATTTTAGTTTGTTTTCTCCTCCCTTTTTTTTTCTATCTGTTCAATGCTGCTGATTATTCCCCAGGAAGCTCTCCTAGGTCCAATCACAGTTTTATATGCAACAGATAGGAGGTTTCTTTCTTCAGTTGTCAACTCCACATCCATCCCTGCTGCTTTCTTCATTGATTCCACCATTTTGTCGTATCGCCCAGCCTGCTCGGCTAGCTTCACCTGGTGCACCGGATCCTCCCAATCATCCACAGTGGCGGCGGCTCCCGCAGGGTCTGCGGGCCTTGGATGGAAGGGGATAGCTTCTCCGACACTCTCCCACAATTTCTTTTATTTTGTTTGATTGTTTCCTTGGCTTTTCCTTGTTTTTTTCACGGCCCTCTTCACTAGAAAGGAGCTCTTTGGGTAGGGACATTTTGTCAATTACCATTTACTTCCCAGAACCAAAATAAGGTCTGGAACATATTTGGTCAGTGAGCAAATGCATGAATGAGTGAACATGGGGACGTGTATTCATTTTGTTACTCTCAGTGAAACATTTGTACCAGTGATTCTTGAACAATTGTGGGTCACATTTTCCTTGAGAGTAGTGTGGACATAAACACACGTGACCGTGCTGCAGACAGCATCAAATGCTCTATTTTCCTTATGAAAAATTGCACCTCAGCCCATTAGCCTTAAATTGTCCAGGCTTCTTAGGGCAGAACATATGCATGCGTTTAAATGCTTTTGGGAAAAGGTGCGAGTGAAGTCGACTCAGCCCACGGAATACTTTTAACCCTGCAAAACAAAGGAAGCCTTTCCACTGCTCCTTGAGGGAGCCTACAGACTGGTTGAGACCCACAACCAAAATTATTTTAGAATAAGGTCTGTACTGCTCTCTCTGAGACCAGCAACATGCACCAGGGTATTGGTTTGCTATCCTCATGCCCACTGCCAATCTGGGGATGGTAGGTGGTCAGTTTGAAACACCACAGCCTTCTCTTACGTCAAAGCAGCAAATTCTTGCTTCACCAAGTCTTCCTCTGGTTGTGAAGTGATGGAAGTTATTATTTGAAGGTAATAAAATTGGTTACTTGTGGGACTGATGGAAGTTACTTCATCCATCTGCCATCTCTAAAGCACTTTTCATGGAAAACATCAGCCAAGGATACACTCAGTAAGTTAATAACAGGTATGTAGCTTCCTCTAGGTTTGCATTCTGACCCTGTCATGTGTATGTCACCAAATGCCAACTTTTAAAATAAGCTCTCACAATCAAGATGGTGATGCTAGAGAAATTGTCTGGTATAAACTGAATTTCACATATTTAAAAATGACCAGAAATGTTTTTTTAAAAATGAAGAAGATGAAAGTAAAATGGAAAACTAGTGTAAAGAATGTGAAAGTTTGGTTTCACTGAAATATTTTCATGGTTAAAGCCAATCATCTGCCGTTTAGCATGTGTAAGTAGTAGTCTGTATTTATGCGGCCAGTGCTTACAGCAGTACAAATTATGCAAATACATGCATAAATTCTACGTTTCATTCAACACTCAAAAAACCCAAAGATTGGGCTTCCCTGGTGGCGCAGTGGTTGAGAGTCAGCCTGCTGATGCAGGGGACATGGTTCGTGCCCCGGTCCAGGAGGATCCCACATGCTGCAGAGCGGCTGGGCCCGTGAGCCATGGCCTCTGAGCCTGCGCGTCCGGAGCCTGTACTTTGCGACGGGAGAGGCCACAGCGGTGAGCAGGCCCGCGTACCGCAAAACAAAACAAAACCCAAAGATTTCTTTGTTTTCCAGCCCCTGTGGGTAAGACAGGGCCTGGTAGAGGAAAGTCTTGGTTGGAGCGGTGCGCCAGCTGAGTGACCACCTCGTCGAGAATTTCCCAGGATGTTCCAAGAACGGCCAGGAGGGGGCGCGCGGTCATGGCTAACGGGCACGGGGCGGTTTCCCTCCATGCAGTGCGCAGCGAAAGCCGGCAGGGGGCGGGCGCACGCGTCTTCTCAGGCCAAAGGCGCCTCGGGGCAGGGCGGTCCCGGTTCCCGCCCCAAGGCCTCTGGCGCTGCTTCCGCAGTGAGAACCGCAGCTCCTTTTCCAAAGGTTCCGTGTCTGATGGAGCGACTGCGGAGGCTCTGGACCAACCGCCGTGCGTAGAAAGCTTCCTCAGCTGGCTGAGCGCTGAGCGGAGAGGTTTGTGCGGCTTCCGGGACCCTTGCGTTTTCCGGGCTGTTCCCGGTGTTTTATTCTTTACTTTCTTTAAGAATGTTTGAACAAGGATTATTTTTTTACTTTTTTTTTTTAGCGGTACGCAGGCCTCTCACTGCTGTGGCCTACTCCCGTTGCGGAGCACAGGCTCCAGACGCGCAGGCTCAGCGGCCATGGCTCACGGGCGCAGCCGCTCCGCGGCATGTGGGATCTTCCCGGACCGGGGCACGAACCCGTCTCCCCTACATCAGCAGGCGGACTCTCAACCACTGCGCCACCAGGGAAGCCCTGAACAAGGCTTATTGACTGAAGTATCCGTTGGTTGAGGGCTTGACGACTCTAAATCGGAGCTGCAGTGGCTTGTTTCCTTGTTTCTGTACAGATTCGAGGATGTTTCTGGGGAGAAATCCCAGCACGAGCTCAGAGGAAGGGGAGATTCCGTTGAGTGGGACGTGAAAACACTCAATACTCAATATCGGGACCTTCGAGGAGAATGAGCTGAGGACCCGCTTACCGAGTCATGTTGGAACCAGAACTCCAGGTAAAAGGCGAAAACGCACTCCAGTGCATACATGCTTTCACTAATTTTTAATGGCTCTAGTTTTCCAACAGCGTTGAAGTAGCTGAAAACTATGGAGAACCTGACAAGTAAGTGTAATAAAACGTACGTTATTTTAAACTTAAATATTTCATATATACCCAAAGCAGAATTTATTATAATGTTACTGTCTTTATTAAAAGCAAGGTCACTAATAATGTTTTAAGAATATACTTGTTAGCTTGTCTCCTTTTCAGTTGAGAGACTTGCTGTGTTTTATAATTTCTCATGCTATGACGATCTTAAATAATTTTGAATGATTTCAGCTTACTAAAACCTCATTCACAGGACCCCACTGTTACTTATTGTTAATTAAATGATCAAGACCACATTACAGTTGGTTAATATGGCACTAAGCAAAATCTGTGCATGAGTTTTGGAAGCAGCAGCATGATGGTGTTTTAAAGTATGTGAACATTGATGCTTACCTTCATACATTTCCAATTTCTATATTTTTCTTTTTTGCGTATTTTCTTTTTGTTGTTAAATTTATTTTTATTTATTTTTGGCTGCGTTGGGTCTTCGTTGCAGTGCGCGGGCTTCTCATTGCAGTGGCTTCTCTTGTTGTGGAGCACGGGCTCTAGGCACGTGGGCTTCAGTAGTTGCAGCACGTGGGCTCAGTAGTTGTGGCTCACGGGCTTAGTTGCTCCGCACCATGTGGGATCTTCCTGGACCAGGGCTCGAACCCGTGTCCCCTGCATTGGCAGGTGGATTCTTAACCACTGCGCCACCGGGGAAGTCCCTCTTTTTTGTGTATTTTCTAATTCAGATATTATATTCATATGTCTTCCTACATTTTACCTTCATCACCCATACATTCAAGGCTTGTTTCATTTGCTGTAA
This sequence comes from Phocoena phocoena, assembly GCF_963924675.1. Classification (NCBI taxonomy): domain Eukaryota; kingdom Metazoa; phylum Chordata; class Mammalia; order Artiodactyla; family Phocoenidae; genus Phocoena; species Phocoena phocoena. The sequence goes on from NC_089233.1 coordinate 22,234,052, forward strand.
GAAAGGAGATAGGCCTTGTACTGAGCATGTGGCTTTATTTAATATCAGAATTGGTTTTTATATATCTTTATTAACTTTCAACTGAGTTGAAAATATCATCCTGTAATGACAAGTTACATATATAATCTACTCTCATTGCATCAGGATGATTTGATTTCATCGTAGTGTATTTCTTCATTTGATGTTTTATGTGTATGTACTTATTGAATATATGTATATCAGACATGAGACTATCCCACCAGTTCATCGAATTTGAAAAAGGGGAGGTATTTTTTCTTCTTATATTCTCAATATTTTCCGGGTCTAACCTAACTTCCTAGTAGCATTTAAAATTCCTTTTGAATTTTATTACATAAATAAGGGCCATATCTCCATCCATCATTAGCTATATGGTTAGGTGTATCAGCAGTATAATAACCTATAATTCCGGGCTTCCCTGGTGGTGCAGTGGTTGAGAGCCCGCCTGCCGATGCAGGGGGCACGGGTTCGTGCCCTGGTCCGGGAAGATCCCACATGCCGCAAAGCAGCTGGGCCCGTGAGCCATGGCCGCTGAGCTTGCGCGTCCGGAGCCTGTGCTCCGCAACGGGAGAGGCCACAACAGCGAGAGGCCCGCGTACCGCAAAAAAAAAAAAAAATAAAATAACCTATAATTCCTCTTAACTGAGAAACATTCTGAGCTTTCAGTATATTCTTATGATCTCCTAAGAAGTAAATTAGTTATTGCATGAAACTTATCAAAATCTAAGACACTCAGATAAAATATTCTTTTATTCCTTAAATTGATTTTATCACTTGCTGGAAAACATCATCTAGTAAATTATGAGTTTGAATAATTCTTTTAAACCCTTCTGTTTTAGAAAAGACCATGGTGTGAAACTGTATCTTTGGGGTAATCAATTCTATTTATGTTCTATCAGTGAGCCAAAGATGGCTCTGGTGTATTGGCGGGCTGGTATCCCCCATTAGCTCAAAAGCCTCCTGGTGCTAAACTCTTTTTATACACTGAGTTTTTTAAAACATAGCCTCAGTAAGGGAGTTTTAGTCATTTATGTTGTTCCTGATTTTCATATCCCGTGAAACTGTGCCCAACATCTGCTAATTGTAGGTAAGTTCAACCCTGTAGCTCTGTAAGACCCCAAGCTACTGCTGCCCTTCTGAGTGCTCTGAGACTCCCAGCCTGGCTGCGCAGGGACCTAATTTAGGCACATCAGCTTCCTTTCCAGTTCCCCTCTTCCCAGAGAGATGCCTGGCCGCCTTCTGCTTCTGGGTAGCAGCCATGGGAAGGTCTCCTGCTGTGATGGACTTCTCTTCATGCAAACCTTGTCAGAGTTGCCCACATGAAGCTTGTTGCATGCTACTGCCACCTCATGGTCACTTCTTTCTCCTTCAGCCTGAAACCCCTCAAACTCACTGTACATTCTGCCAATCTTTGAATATCTCTTTGAATTGGAAATATTTGATTCTGTTTGTTACTGCTGAAAGGTATTCATGGGAACAAAATAAAAACAAGGATTATTCAGAACTGAGCCAGTCACAATGAATCACTTGGCTATTTGTTCCTTTTTTGAAAATGTTCAGCCATGGTGTGAAATACACTCTCTAAAATCTCAATATTGTCTACCATCCATGGTGACCAACTTTACGGAGACACTTTAAAACCAGAAAACCACATAATTGTATAATACACAATATAATGTTGTTTGCATATATATTATTTTAACATAAAATAGGTAAAATGGATGTTTCTGTGAATTATATATTATTGTGTAGTACTTGATCTAATGTATACATAATGGCAGCATAAATGCTAGTATTTAAATAAAACGGGTACAGTGAGAGTAGTTGTGTCAATTACTAGTTACTAAAGATAAAACAATGATTATTAAAAACTTAATTTTATAATAGATTTATTTTTTAAATTAAATTAAAATTTTCTTTTTGGCCGCATCGCATGGCATGTGGGATCTTAGTTCCCTGATCAGGGATCAAACCTGTGCCCCCTGCAGTGGAAGCATGGAGTCCTAACCACTGGACTGTCAGGGAATTCCCTATAATAGGTTTAGATTTGTGAGAAAAAAAAAAAAATTGTGAAGACAGTATTGAGAGTTTCCACATGCCTAAGACTCAGTTCGACCTAATTGTGAATGTCATAACACTTGGTACCTTGTCACAATTAATATCCAAAACTGATACAATATTATTAACTAAAGTCCACATGTTACTTAGATTTGCTTGGGTGGGTTTTAACTTTTTCTGTTCCAGGGCCCAGCCCAGCTGGCACATTGTATTTAGTCCTCATGTCTCCTTAGGCTCCACTTGGCTCTGACAGTTTCTCAGACTTGGCATATTTTTCATAATCTGGAAAGTTTTGAGGAATATTGTTCATGTATTTTGTATAACTGTCCTAGTTGGTATATATCTTATGATATTTCCGATGTTTAGACTGGGGTTATTTTCTGGGGCAAGGAGGGGTGAAGATCACAGGCAAAATGTCATTCTTATCACTTCATCTCTAGGGTGTTTACTTTCGAGATGACTTGTTGATATTGCCTTTAATCACCTGGCTGAGGCAGTGTTGGTCTGGTTTCTCCTCTGTCCACAGTGTACCTTCTCTTTGATTAAATCACTATGTGCACATCGTAAGGAGTGGGAAGTTATGTTTCTTGTCTTTGAGGACTGAGTATCTATGTAATCGTGCAGATTTTTTCTCTATGGAAAATGTTTATTTCTCTCCATATGGACTCCTTGAAATTTCTTTTATGTTTTCTAGAATAGTGCAGTACTTCTTTATATGTTTTCTTGCTCAAATCGTTCCAGCTTTAGCCATTGGGTTCTCTTTCAGGTAGCTCCAGTGTCCTGCTTGTGCACCCTGTCTTTGTTTTTTGTTTGTTGGTTTTTGAGAACTACCTTACTTCCTGGCACTAAGGAAAGTTGCTGTGCACTCACTTTGCATATCCTGCTTCAGTCTTAGTATCAGCCAGTTCTTCAAAGTGCCCTTGTTTCTCCTTTTGGAGAATGGTATTTAAAACCTAAATCAGGGAGTTCAGTGTGCTCATCGCTACTAAGGTGTTCTTGATTCTTCGCCATCTCAGCAGGCAGTGCAAAGAAGAGTGTGTCTATATACTAATCTGTGTATATACACGTAACAACCACTATCTGTATGGAACAAGTTGAATGCATATGATGGCAAACATGAATTCATACAGATGACTCCACCTCTAACCTATTACCGTATGGATGATCCTAGCCTTTTCCATATAAGAGGGCGTGGAGACAAGGGAACCCTCTTACACTGTTGGTGGGAATTTAAACTGATACAGTCGCTATGGAGAACAGTATGGTAGTTCCTTAAAAAACTATAAATAGAACTACCATATGACCCAGCAATCCCACTCCTGGGCATACACTCAGAGAAAACCATTATTCAAAAAGATACACGCACCCCAATATTCATTGCAGCGCTATTTACAATAGCCAGGACATGGAAGCAACCTAAACGTCCATCGACAGAGGAATGGATAAAGAAGATGTGGTACATATATACTATGGAATATTACTCAGCCATAAAAAGTAATGAAATTGTGTCATTTGCAGAGACGTGGATGGACCTAGAGACTGTCATACAAAATGAAGTAAGTCAGAAAGAGAAAAACAAATATTGTATATTAACACACATATGTGGAATCTAGAAAAATGGTATAGATGATCTCATTTGCAAAGCAGAAATAGAGACAGATGTAGAGAACAAACGTATGGATACCAAGGAGGAAATGGGGGGCCTGGGATGAATTGGGAGATTGGGATTCACATACATACACTACTATTTATAAAACAGATAACTAATAAGAACCTATAGTATAGCACAGGGAACTTTACTCGGTGGTCTGTGGTGACCTAAATGGGGAGGAAATCCAGAAGAGAGGGGAGATATGTCTATGTATGGCTGATTTACTTTTCTGTACAGCAGAAACTGACACAGCAGTGTAAAGCGACTATACTCCGATAAAAAAAATAAATAAAAGTTTAATTTGAAAAATGAACCAAATTACATTTGCAGTATAAAGCCGAAAAGTGGGGCTTGGTCAAGCCTTGCCCTGAGCTTTCAGTTCAAGGAGACAGATATTTAGGATTTCCCAGGTATCTCGTCTTGTCCATGTAATTTCTTATATGCCCTTCATTCTTATGGAACCTGCAATTTTGGGGGGAAAGAAACTTGAATATATATAATACAACAGTACACTCACTGAGAACATAGTGAAAAGATGCCTGGTTCCTTTGTTCTCCATTTCTTCATGCTTAAGTGTCTACAAAGAGTCTTGTCATTCAGGGCAGGTCTAAAATATAGTGTATTAATAGAAAATTTGAGGTAAATTTCACAGTAAAAATAAGTTTGACTCAGTAAGTCATGTATACAGTGAATGGTAGACCCACAAATAGTATTTCTTGGGCAGCTTTCAAGGGGCAAAAATCTTAGCTTTCAAATGAGGTAACTTTGTATCTTCCCCAAATTCTACTTTAAAGACTTGATTTCGCTGTACATTTACTTAGATCTTTCTAACTAGCTCCATGAGAGAAATTTGATGCACATTTTTTTTTCCAGTGAAAGAAAATTATCCTCACTGAGTAATGCATGTAGTGAATTCTATAACAGAGTTGTAGCACTAGGTATTCTAAGTCTCCATTGACCTGAAAAAGCCTCACTTTTCAGCAGGGAAAATCTGTACCTTCTTTTCTGGTTAGAGGGAAAGTTTTGTTTCTACGTTAGATAAATAGTTGTTTGTGATAAGCTGCTTGAAAATAATTGTATGGTTTTTCTGGAAAAGCTGTTTTTACTCAGAGTTTCATGCATACAGTGAATGCTAGGCCCAGAACACCAGTGTTTCCAAGATGGCTTTGAAGCTCAAAATCTTAGCTTTCAAACCAGGTAAGGATGTATCTTCCCCAGTTCTGCATTAAAGATTTGACTGAACCATATATTTATGTAGATGTTTCTTACAAGCTACTTACTTAGCTTTTAGAGAAATAATCCATGGCATTTTTGGAGTTATGACCCTCAAAAATTGTTTGTTTAAATTGAGGATTCCCTTTATCTTGAAAAAGTCACCCCAAATGTGTAAATTTCAATTTGAAAGTCACATGAGTTCAAAGTCTCTGTCTCTTGTCGATTTTGTGGCATCTTTATAGTTTCTTGGGAACTCTGTAGAATGTTGCAGAGTTTTGTTTTTTGTTGTTGTTGTTGCTGAGTTTTTAAGGACAGGAGGCTTAGAAGTGAGGGTGAGAAGGGCAACTGGGATGGGAAAGAAAATAGGAGAACTTCAAATTATCTGTACTTTTTATTCATTCTTTAAAACTATTTTTGATATTTGTATGATGCACATAAATACATATATATAATTTATAAATAAATAAACGTGTATTGGGGAGTGTGTTAAAAAATATTTTACTGAGGGGTGTACATATTCAATCGGGATACCACTAACTTAGGGAATCACTTCACTGCTGAATGACTTTATTAACTTGAGAATAATGTATAATAACTTGAAAACAAAACAAATGAACACACAAACAAAACAGAAACAGACTGATAGATACAGAGAACAAACTGGTGGTTGCCAGAGGGGATGAGGGTTGGTGAGGGATGAAAAAAACAGGTGAACAGAATTATAGGTACAAACTTCCAGATATAAAATAAGTCACAGGGATGTAATGTACAGATAGGAAATGTAGTCAAAATATTGTAACAACTTTGTATGGTGATGATGTTAACTGGTCTTATTATGTTGATCATTTTATCTTTTTTTTCATCTTACCATTTTTTAAAATTAATAATTATTTATTTGGCTGCGTTGGGCCTTCGTCGCTGCGCGCGGGCTTTCTCTAGTTGCGGCGAGCGGGCGCTACTCTTTGTTGCGGTGTGCGGACTTCTCATCGCGGTGGCTTCTCTTGTTGCAGAGCACGGTCTCTAGGCACGTGGGCTCAGTAGTTGTGACTCGCAGGCTCTAGAGCACAGGCTCAGTAGTTGTGGCACATGGGCTTAGTTGCTCCACGGCATGTGGGATCTTCCTGGACCAGGGTTCGAACCTGTGTCCCCTGCACTGGCAGGTGGATTCTTAACCACTGCACCACCAGGGAAATCCTGATTGTTTAATAATGTATAAAAATATCAGTTCACTGTGGTACACCTGAACCTAATATAATATTGTATGTTAATTACAAATCAATAATAAAATAAAATACCCACCAGAATGTGAATATACTGTGATATACTCATGTCCTGGAGTCCACTAAAATTCACCAGAGTTTTATGTTTGTCCTAGTCGAGAAACATAATCTGCTAATCAAATAGCAAAACTTTTTCACAATCTGGATTTATCACTGTTGAAGGGAATATCATTTTTCACTGACACATTCCAAATTTTTTTTTTTGTATTTGAAGATTATTTATTTATTTATTTACATCTTTATTGGAGTATAATTGCTTTGCAATGTTGTGTTTCTGCTGTACAACAAAGTGAATCAGCTATATGTATACATATATCCCCATATCCCCTCCCTCTTGAGCCTCCCTCCCACCCTCCCCAAAATTTTAAATCTAGCAGATTGATTATTCTGAACACATTATCTTTCTCCTATAGTGAGAATGATTTTGATCACATCTCCTTACTCAATGCCCATCCTATGATCTCTTTACCTTCTCCAGGCTCCGGAATGAGTGATGTTGGGAACCCATACTTTTAGGGAAAATCTATGACTTACCCAAAGTACAGAATCTGCCTCTCTTCCCTTCACTCCATCTCCTTCTCCATTTGGCTTGTATATAGAAATCACAATATTAAGCCAGTACGTTTCAGACGGGCTTACTGTACCTACAGGCATACTCATTTTATTGTTTCACTTTATTGAGCTTCACAGATATTGTGGTTTTTACAAATTGAGGGGTTTGGGCAACCCTGCGTTGTTAGATGATGGTTAGCATTTTTTAGCAATAAAGTATTTTTAAATTAAGGTATGTACTATTTGAAAGATGTATTGCTACTGCACACAATAGATTACAGTATAGTGTAAACATAACTTTTATATGCACTGGGAAACTGAGAAGAATTTGTGTGACTGTGTTGTGATATTTGCTTTATTGCTGTGGTCTGGAACTGAACCTGCAATATCTCCAAGATGTGCCTGCACAAGGAAATCACGGACTCTTGTTTTTTTCATGATGAGATAAAAATAGACTATCTCATTCTTCCTGTCTTTGTCTAGTTAAAGCCTTTAAGATGCGCCAGTAACCTTCAGAACCAAGAAGTAATGATTGTCAAGTCCCTGTGACCCAGTAAATATTGTGTATAACTTCCCTGGATAATCATTAGCTCTAGAGAATTCACAGACTAACTAACTTGTGTATGTGTTGATGGCATAAGTTGCCCCCGGATTGCTGCAATTATCTGTAGATAGAAGGAGGAACTTACCCTGAAAAAGGATAGTCACCTCACTTGCATTCAGTATTATTTCAACATCAGGTTCAAGTTGTGAAATATCAGAAGGGGTGGTCATTATATCACATGATAAAAACTTTGGACTTTATCTGGACAGTAATGAACTCAGTCAACAATTTATTTCTAAATGATTACCTTGGTAACCGAGTGGTAAATGTTTTAAAGGAGAATTTGAGAAATGCTTAGAAGAAGAATTCCTTCTTCTTGGAACCTGGTAACTTAGTGACTAAGTAAGGCAGATAGGGTTAAGGGCAAGGAGACACAGAAGTATGATGTCTAGGTGTTTGACTAAGTAAACTGGGAGAGGTGGTTTTAAGACTGAGAGGAATAAGTTTGGAGGCAGGAACACAGAATTCAATTGTGGTCATGATAATTTATCTATGCTGTCTATGAAATACTGAGGTTAGTGTATATTTAGTAATCAGCTGGATATTTAAGTTTGAACTCTGGGGGAAGTAAAGATTTTAATGTGGTTAGGAAATTATTGAGAGAGAGAGAGAGGGAATAAATGGAATGAGAGAAACTGTTGGGTGTGCATGAGTCCTTGGAGAACAACAATACTTTAATAAAGAGGAAGAGAATCCAATAATCAATATTGAGAAAGAAGACTCAGAAGAGGCAGGATGTGATAACAGAAAGGTAGAAGAGAGCAATGAAAGGGCTGATTAACTTTGCTGTTTAATTTTAGCTACCCTTAATTAAAACTTCAGTCCACCAGAAGAGCCAGTCTGCCTACAAAAGGAGAGAGAGAGGGGAGGAGTGAGCAGGGCAGGGGCATTTGCTCAGAAGAGCAGGTATATTTTCAGACTGTAAGATCCAGCTTTTTGATGGAGTCATGACTTTTTTCAGTCATTCTTCTCTACCCACCCATGGGCACCATTCTATCATCCACGTCCCTCCAGGGCCCAGGTACTCTGAAAAGAAGAGGGTCCTGGGAGAAGAGAAACAGAGACCCCTGGGGCTGTGAGCTGGATATAGAGCCTGTCCCATAATGGGTTTGCGAGGTCCCCAGATGTCCCAGCAAGCCCTGCAGAAGGTATGAGAGAATGTGATATCTGAAATGTGTAATGCAGAAAGGGCCCTACTAGGGTCTATCAGAACTAGGCTGATGGGATCTCTGCCATATTTTGATGCTACTATCTCCCCACACAGCTACCAGGACAATTGAGTCAGGAGAAGATTATAGAGAACTCATACCAGCTCTTAAATGACCTAGACCAGAAGTGACTTGTGTCACTTCCACCTGCAGTTCATTGTCCAAAAGTGGAATTCAATAGCCTCACCCTCACTATAGAAGAAGCTTGGACATGAGAGGGATGTGCACATGGAATCTTTAGAGAATTCTACTGTCTCTGAGGCACGAAGCGATAATAGACTCGCTCAGTGTCCCAGAGCTGGTAATGGATAAAGCTAGACTGAAACCCAGGCTGCCCGGCCCCAGAGCCTGTCTTCTTGACCACAATGCTGGTGTTACAGTTCCACACGGGAGATCTATTGAGATCCAGAGGGCACCTCGTGCACTTTCCTCCTGTCCCCATTCTCTTCTCAAAAGTGACTGCCTCCCCTGCTTGAGTAACAGGGTGTTTTGTACTCCATAATCTTTAGCTCACTATGGCCAGTCAGCCCTGCCTTCTTACTTGCTCCTCTCCATAAAATAAGAGTCTGTCCTGAGCAAGGATTCACCATGAATGCATCGGCCAGAAAGAGCAAGACCCACCCCTCAGAAGCCCGGCTTGCCCCTCAGCCCTAGCAGGGGTGTTCTAGCTGTCTCGGTCTTTGGTGGTGGCTTTGAGCAGAGGTATCTTTCTCCCTGGTTCAATGGAGGTTGGGAGGGAAAAGGTGCTGGGAAAGTTGCACCAGGATACTAGACATCCCCCATCCCCTTACAACTCCCCAAAATGGCTCTAGAAGAAAACAAACAGTACAAGCCACTACTTGTGACGATCCAGACTCATCCAATGCAACATCAATGTCAACCCAGTGTCTACATGCCTGGGCCAGGCACGCTGCAGACTTTACATTGTGCGAACCTTTCAAAGATCCCGTGGGGCAAATCTTATTAACAACCACCCACTCCTCCACTTTTCAGATGAGAAGACAAAAGTTAGAAGAGGTAAATGGCTTGCCATGGGCCATCTTATAAGTGTCTGTGCCAGCACTTAAGCTCAAGACTTTGGGATTCCAAAGACCCTGCATCTTGCCAGTACACCACACTGTTTCTCTTAGAATCCCACGTTAGTACAAACAGCCAACATTGATTACGCCAAGCACTGTGTTATGTGCGTTTCATGAATTATTTCATCTAATACTAACAGTGAAAACAACAAAGAGCAACCATAGGAAATGGGTGTCACTATTAGCACTCGCATCTCACAGATAAGGACACTGAAGTGTAGAAAAAGGAGGTCCACGAAAGTCAAAGACAGCGTAAGCGGCAGACCTAACGCTTAAACCCAAATCTCTCTGCCTCGGATCACAGGCTTTATCTACTAGGCAACGCTGCCACCTGGCTGTCATTGAAACGAGAACATTGGAGACCTGGGACTGGGAGAGGGGAGCAGGTTAGCTACAGAGAACTTGTGAAAGTGCTCCATTTGGCTGTATCTGTTCATTCACGCTGCAAGGCCTCCCTACCATAACTGGAGATTACGTTATATAGTTTTTCTAACCGATTTTCTCTCCATGAGGGCTTGTGATTGCTTTCTGACCTGTTATACGTGAGCATCTCCTCCCCCTTCTGAATCATTCAATTCCTGCCAAGTTCTCCACCCCAGCTGTGGCCAGGAACCAGGTTCTGTTGTGTGCACAGAGAGAACTGAACTTCTGATCAGAGAGAACTGAACCCGCAAAGTCCCCATCCAAGACCTAACCCCAGTGTTTCCTAGACAGTACCAGGTAAGATGGAGGTGAATGACAGCTTCTTTGGGTGGGTGGGTGTTTATATGTGTGTGTTTATCTGCCACAGGGCAGTAAAGTATATACTGAACTTAAAATCTGAAGACCCAATTTCAAATTCTGGCAGTGCCACTTACAGCCCTTGAGCAAGTCTCTTAACTTCTCTGTCACTTCTTTTCCTTTACTGCAAAATGAGGATGGTGATGTCGAGAGAGAGAGCTGAATGGGAATATACATGTGATACGCCTAGCACCGTGGCCGGCACATGGGTGATTGATTTAATGTTAGACAGCTCTGAATGTGGTGGGCTGTGGGAGGAGGGTACCGAGAGGGGCAAAAAAGACCCAGAAGTTAGACACTGGAAAGAAAACTCCATTATGCAGGAGTTAGTTCACAGTATATAAGGTGAATGCCTTTTATTAAAAAATATCTTTTTAGGGCTTCCCTGGTGGTGCAGTGGTTCAGAGTCCGCCTGCCGATGCAGGGGACACAGGTTCATGCCCCGGTCCGGGAAGATCCCACATGCCGCAGAGCGGCTGGGCCCGTGAGCCATGGCCGCTGAGCCTGCGCGTCCGGAGCCTGTGCTCCGCAACGGGAGAGGCCACAGCAGTGAGAGGCCCACACACCGCAAAAAAAAAAAAAAAAAGAAAAAAATATATCTTTTTAATATTTAACATGGAAGGGGCTGGCCTCAGAATTTGCTGGGAGTTAGAAGGCACCTCAACATTTACTGAGCCCTTATTCTGTATCAGACTCAGTGCTGGCAAAGTGATTTATATTGACTATCTTGCTAATCTTTGTGGAAGCCAGATAGTGGGTGTTACTATGATGCCCTCAAGTTTGGAGACATGAATGGTGGTCAAGATCACTCAGCTGGTACCCAGTGGAGCCAAACCTGGCTCTGTAGCTCTAGGATCCCCTATAACACGCTAAGGATGGTGCCTCATAAAATAAACAGCTTTTCAGTCCAAATGCTTGTGAAATCAAAGCTCTGTTGCAAGAACTCTTCAAGGCACTGTGCACCGGTCATACGGGATTAGGGTCCATATAATGACCTCGTTGTAACTTAATTACCTCTTTAAAGATTCTATGTCCAAATACAGTCACATTGTGAGGTATTGAGGGTTAGGACTTCAACATGTGAATTTTGAGGGGACACAATTCAGCCCATAATAAAGGATTAATTAATTTCCACATTATTTCTCTTGGTGTTGTTTTGGTTTTCAGCCACTTATTAAGGGGTTGTTTGCACTGTCCTTGAGTATTTTAAGGAGGATCCTGCAGTGATGTAAACACGTGTGTATAAAAATAGCAACTGAGTCTGGTTTCTTGCTCTCAATGAGCTCATGCCTGTGGAGAGAGGTATGTGTTGGAAAAAATAGCAGGATAAGCAGGTTTTAGAACTAGCTCTGCTACTAAACTTGCCTTGAAACCTTGGGGAAATCCCTGTCCCTCTTGGGATGTTAGCCTAGAATGGGGGTTTTAAGCTCAAATGTCGACAAGAGCTGGATAGGTACAGTAAGTGCAGAAGCAAGTAGCTGTAACAACATAGGGAGTAGTGGAAACCCTGTTGAATTGGACAACATTCCATTTAATTTTCAGCTCCAACCAGTTGGTGCCAGGTTGAAATAAAGGCCCAGTGTTGCCAGGCCTTCTGAGGTTTCAAGAGAAATCTTCAATTCACATTGTAAATGAAATCTCCCAAATTGTAAATATTGGCAATTCAAATTTTTTCCTCCTAAGGATGAGGGTCAAACGTCTGAACCAGCTGATTATATTAGGGTCTTTCTTCCCATAAGTGCTCTGAACAAAAGACAGTACTGTTTATTGAGAGGCACTAAAAAGGAAGGGGACATACTTCAGTTTATGTGGTCTAAGCATCCACACAGACAAGGAAACTCTAAGGGATGAAGCTTTCCCATTATCTGTCCTCTTTTCTGCAGACAGTAGCAGGGCTCCGAGGGCAGCATCAGAATTAATTGGGGTTTGGTTATTGCGAGTCTAAACAGGTTGAAAATAAATTGAGTCAGGTTTTATGGATCTCTTTTATGGGTCTATTGTCAAACAGTATTATCTTATTGCTGAAACGGGGAGGAGGCTTAATTGTTTGCGGTGATGAAGTGCTTGAACCTCAGAGCTATCTGTGAAGTGGCTTTCTTCTCATAGAACAGAAGTTCTAGCTTAAGCCAATTTTCACAATCAAACTTCAAGAAGCATCCTCATAAATGAGCGTTCTGCTCCCATGTTAGAAGCACTTGTTGGGATCTGGAGTGGCAAAGAAACTTTATTTCACAGGTCAAGTGATGTATTGGTAATAGCTACCTGGATGCTGTCCTGGGGAAAACCCCGAGGCCAGATCCCAGTCCAGTAAGGAAGGCGCTGTGATATTAGCCTCCTCTGTCCTGAGTGTGGTGGTGCATATTTGTCAATATTCTTAGAGTCTCAAGTGACAGAAACCCAATCTCAGGCAGGAAAGACTGTTGGCTCATAGAATTCAGGACAGGATATTACCAAGACAGGGGTAGAGATGCAGATGGGCCTCAGGAACAATAGTTCTGAACCAGAGACTTGCGTGCCTCTGAGATACTCTCTGCCCCTTATTTCCATGTCTCTGAAATCTTCCTTGTTTTCTTCACTCACGCAGAGCAGTTATCTCCACATGACAGGAATTACAGCCACCGACAGTTTCCAAAGTGTGCATTTCATGGCTTCCACCTTATATACCCTTTGGTAACAAGCACACACACACAAATTTTGGAGAGGGATTATGATTAGCCCAGTTTGGATTTAAAAATCGTGGGAAATGACTGCTCAGCTCTGGACCAGTCAACTTTGAAAAGGGGGTGGAATCATCTAAAAATATGTCAGTTTCCATGAGAACCATACATTTGGGCTCGGTGGGAAGAGAGGTCTCCAGAGCAAGGATAACATGAGGTACAGGACTTTCAAAATGATGAGTTTCTACCAAAAAGGGGATGACCACATGGCTGCCATCCCAGGGGGTACAAAAAAGAGAAGGAGACCCTCAGAAATATGTGCCAACCTTATCTGGTAGCTATAGCCCCTCCCCATCATTTTTGGCCTCATCTGGGAAGAGAAATCCCCACCTAAATCAGTAAGTTGTGCCTTCCAAATTCCAGTGAGCTGAAACAAAGTTATCACTCTAGCAGTTAACCAGGAATGTGCCTTCATTTTGTGGAAGAAGTTCCTGCTCTAATGACCGACATATTAGCCGTCTCTTCTCAAGGCAGGTGGTGGCCTGAAATTCTGTGCCTGCTTCCTGAGGACTGCTCCACCATGCGATGGCTGATGAAGTTCCGGGTCCTCTGGGACATCCACAGATCCCGCTGTGGCTTCTACCCTGCCCCTCAGTACCTGCGCTGCCAGTCTTTGTCAGGAACTGGAGCCGCAAGATGGAATGACTACGATACACCTGAGGAATTTAACTTTGCAAGTGATGTACTGGACTACTGGGCTCAAATGGAGAAGGTAAGGAGGCACCCATGCTGGGCGGTGAGAACAGGATCGACCTCTTGCTCCTAGTAGGTTGAGGGGCACAGAACTAAGAATGGCTTCTGGCTAAGCTTACAAGTATCATGAAAAGCTTATGTTTTGGGCTTCAGTTCTCAGCCTTGACTTCCTCAATTTTCTGAGCCCCAGTGGTTTTATCCATGAAATGGGGATAATCTCATTTAAGAAACAAGTCAGCAGGTGAAAGTATCTGGTACACAGTCAGGTAACTGTGACCAAGTGTCAAGTTCTAATCACAGGTCAGCAAGTTGATGTTGGTCTGGATTCTCACCTTCAACTACTGGAACTGTGAGTCTAACTAGAATTCCTCTCATCACACTTGGGCTTGACTTCAGCCCAATGCACGTTCTTGGTTTGTCTTTTACCAAGAGACAGACCAAGAGGGGAGCAGTGGTGACACTAGAAGTTGGGGTAGACAGTGGGTGGTGTTCCAGCTACTAAGTCCCAGCTGGTAATGTCCACATTGTGAAAACCCACTGAACACTGTCTTTGTACAGAAGAAAGAATTCACCTAAGATGGAGTTAGAGAGTTGATGTATTTTTAATTTCCCATGAACATACATTCATATGTTAGTATTCAAAGCTTACATGCCTTTCATAAGGACTTTTTTCCTACCTCCATCTTTTTCCTTTTTCTGAATTTCCATAATAACTCCAGGGAAAATAGAGCCCTCAGTTATGGAGAGCCCTTTTTCATGTGCCATGTCAAGCACTTTGCATTTATTATTCTGATTAGATGGACACTTTAATTATCCTCATTTTCCAGCTGAGGAAACTGAGGTTCCAAGGGGTCAAATACCTGCAGAATTCACATACCTAATAAGTGAAGGAGCAGGACTTGGGTCCAGGCTGTCTGATTCTATAATCCACTGTTTAACCTGGTCTCACAATCTGATGATGTCCAAACATCTCTGCCTTCAGACTATAAACTGACTTTCATCACTGCCCAGACCAAAACTCAGGTTAGACCTTTTGAATCATGAGAAATGGCTGGAGAGGCCATCATTTTTTTTCTGTTATTTGTCTTCATAAAGTCCTTATTAGTTCACACATCAACCCCTGGAGATTATCACCATGTAAATATTTGCCCAGGGAATGCCACGTCTTTGTTGGGTCATTGTCAATTCCTCCATATCTCCAAACTTCTCCTACCCCCAGCATCTCCACCCCACTTACATTCATTCTCACAACAGTTCTGATCTGTCTGTTTCTACTTTTCCAATTGCCTTGATCATGACCAGTGTCTCTCTAGTGACGTATGGTGTTTGACACCTAGCAATCCCTCAGGACACCTTTGTGGAATACATTAATTTTGAAACTTGCCTTATGAGCACTGTATGGATTGATGTTGCTCCCATGGAAGACCTTCTAGAGGGCATGCCACCGTAGTCCACTCTGGCTTTCTGGGCCTCCCCTTACAACTTAACAAGCATCATTCAGAAACGGATCTGTAGCCTAATCAACAACACAACCCAAACCATAACAAATAGAATTGATTTTGACTCAATTTTCCACACATTTTACTTGCTAAAAATGTTAAGTTAGAAATCCAACATTTAATGTAACTTTTTTTAGCATAAGCCAGGCAACATACGTCCAAGGGTGGAATGTAGTCACTCATTCAGGCCACCAATTTACAACCCCTGACTATCCTTGGGAATTAAACCCTATATTACTCTAGGCTCCAAGGATACTACACTCCAATTGATTCATGGAGCAGCCTCCCAAATCTATTCATGAGAGGTCACGTTCATGTCCAAAATCATTCATTCTGTCTCTTCGATACTGCATTCATTCATTCAGTTAGGATTTAATGTGCCAAACACTATTCTAGATTAGATAGGGATAGAAAAGTAAGCAACGTACAACGCTCCATCTTTCCTCTTTTGATAGTGTGATCCACTTCTTGTCTCAGGAGAGATGAGTACAGCATCTGTGAATTGACTTCTGTTTGTTTGGGCAAAAATCATGGCAGGAGCAAATTCTTCTTACCACCTTCTGATGTGATTTAGTAATAAATATTGCTCAATAAGTGTAGTGTCTGATATGTGTATTGTCACACCAGCTTTTTGTTTTTACTTCCATTTATATGGAATACTTTTTTCCATCCCCCGACTTTTTCAGTCTGTGTGTGACTTTAGATCTGAAGTGAGCCTCTTGTAGGCAGGATATAATGGGTCTTGTTTTTTTTTTATCCATTTAGCTACTCTATGTCTTTTGATTGGAATACTAATCCATTTATATTTAAAGTAATTATTGATAAGTATGTAGTTATTGCCATTTTGTTGTTTTCTGATTGTTTTTGTAGTTCCTTTTTTGTTCCTTTCTTCTTTTTTTCCTCTCTTCCCTTGTGATTTGATGACCATGTTTAGTATTATGCTTGAATTTCTTTCACTTTTCTGTGTGTGTACCTATTATAGGTTTTTGGTTTGTGGTTATCATGACATATATATATATAATTTTTTTTTAAGTTGATGATCTCTTAAGGTCAAATGCATTCTAACCACCCTACCTTTTTACTGTTCCTCCCCATGTTTGTTGTTTTTGATGACATATTTTACATATTTTTCTTTTGCATATCCATTAACTACTTATCGTGGGTATAGATGATTTTATTACTTTTGCTTTTTTTTTTTTTTTTTTTGTGGTACGCGGGCCTCTCACTGTTGTGGCCTCTCCTGTTGCGGAGCGCAGGCTCTGGATGCACAGGCTCAGCGGCCATGGCTCACAGGCCCAGCCGCTCCACAGCATGTGGGATCTTCCCAGACCGGGGCACGAACCTGTGTCCCCTGCATCGCCAGGCAGACTCTCAACCACTGAGCCACCAGGGAAGCCCTACTTTTGCTTTTTAACATTCCTACATAAGTGGTTCCTTATCTTGGAGAAGTGGCCTAATGTAGGAAATGTCCTATGGACCCAGCAGCACGCTCCCCTCTGGTCACCAGAGTTATATGCTCTAGGGTTGAATGCTCTATGGTTCCCCCCTCTATGGGCTATGTGGGCCCTTCTGTTGTGGCATGGCCAACTACCGTGGGTGCACTGGTAGTCATGGCTGGCCCCCAGACTGGTTGTCTGAAATTTTCTGTCTCATGTAGTGGTTGCCAGCCGGTAGCCAGGCATGGTCCCTGATGTGGCTGGCCATGTGGCCTGGGATGTTCCATGTCTGATTTTGGCTCACTGATGGGTGAAGCTGGATCCTGGGATAGCTGGCCATGGGGAGTGGGGCACCTGGAGCTGGTGTTGGCCCACCAGTGATTGGGGTCATCTTTAGATTTAATTTAACCCTGAAATTCCTTATTGTTCCTTCTTTAGATTCTAGAGTTGTTGTTTTTTTATTTATTTACTCAATACATATTTAACAAACATTTACTATGTACCAGGTACTCTTCTAAGTGCTTTGATAAAGAATTTAAAAGTTATCACTAATTTTTTGTTGCTGTTTTATTGAGATATAATTGAAATATAATTATCACTGTTTTCCTAAAAAAAACAAAACCCAGCAGTTTTTCAGGTCAAACCCTTAACACACTAGCATTCATATTGAAATATTTAGACATAAAATTTGGGGTTTTCATTGCAGAAAAGCTTTTGGTAATGGATTTAACTTTTTTTTTTAATAGATAGGAGGTTTTAAGATTTCTATTCATCAACTTTGGAAAGTTAACATTTTTTAGCAATTTGTTTATTTCATTCAAAATGTCATAAAGTTATTTTTTGACATAAAGATATTAATATTTTCATTATTTCTATTTTAATGTCTGTAAGATTTATAACAATGTATACTTTTTTATTCTTGATATTTTTAATATGTTTATTCTCTTTTTTTTCTTGATAAGTCTTCCTAAGAGTTAACCAATTTTATAAATCTTTTCAAAACCAGTTTTGGTTTTACTATTCTCTCTTGTGTATTTGCTCTCCATTCCATTGATGCCTACTGTTATCTTTATTATTTCTTTCCTTGTACATTCCTTTGACTTAATTTGCTATTCTTTTTTCAACTTCTTGAGATGGAAGGTTATGTCCTTACTTTTAAGCCTTCCTTCTTTTCCAATATCTGTATTAAAAGTATAAATTTCCCACTAAGCACTCCTCTTAGGTACATTACACAAATTTTGATATGTCATATTTTATTATCATTAAGTTCAAAATATTTTTTATTTGCCTTTTGATTCTTCTCTGGCCCATAGATTACATAGAAATGTATCGGTTAGTTTCCTGATAGTTGAGGTGGGTTTCTTATTGTCTTCTTTTTAATGATTTCTAGCTTAATTCTATTGTGGTCAAAAAGTATACTCTGACTTTTTTTTTTTTTTTTTTTTTTTTTTTTTTTTTGCGGTACGCGGGCCTCTCACCGCTGTGGCCTCTCCCGCTGCGGAGCACAGGCCCCGGACGCGCAGGCCCAGAGGCCATGGCCCACGGGTCCAGCCGCTCCGCGGCATGCGGGATCCTCCCAGACTGGGGCACGAACCCGCGTCCCCTGCATCGGCAGGCGGACCCTCAACCACTGCGCCACCAGGGAAGCCCTATACTCTGACTTTTGAAATTTCTGGAGGTTAGTAAACATTCCAAATGCAATGGAAGAGAATGTGAGTTATATCATTGTTGGGGAAAGTGTTTTATCTATGTCAATTAGGATTTAAATTCTATGAAATCTATCATATTCTATCATTAATTTACAGAAATTATAGAAATTCTACTTGTATTTCATTTTAATTAAAAATGAAGCAAGCCCTTTCTATAGGCAGTAAATTCTTATGTGTTTTAACATTCAAAAAGCATCATCTCATTCATCAATCACATGATTAATTGATCTACTTTCCCATTTTCCTTCTTTGAAGTATATTTTAGTTAGAGATTAACAAGGAGTAGCTATGTAAGTTTTTGTTTATTTAAATCAACTGTTTTGATCTATAATTTACCTAGAATACAATTCACACATTTTATGTGAAAGTTTAATAAGTTTTAGAACATTTCTACCACCTCAAAAATTTCCTTTTGTCCTTTCCTAGTCAATACCCCCCCATCCCCACCCTGAGCCCCAGGTAGACACTAATTTGCTGTCACTAGCCATTATATTTCTCTTTCCTAGGGTTTCATAGAAATAGAATAATATAAGATGCACTCTTTTGTGTCTGGTTTCTTTTACTCAGCATGTTTTTGAGATTCATTCATACTGTCTTGTGTATTACTTCTTCATTCCTTTTTATTGCTGACTTAGTGTTTTATTTTTTAGATCTATTTCTCAATTTCCATTGGCTTCAAACTTCACTGCATAAAACTGTAAATCTCATATCCAGTTTAAAGGTTGTGTTTTATCTTCTTGAAAACATGCTAATCTTTTTTTTTTTTTTTTTTTTTTTTATTTTTATTTATTTTTTTTTTTTTCATGCTAATCTTAATATCACATTATCAGATTAATTCTGAGCTCCCCAAACCGTAAATCCTTAAGCAATATCTTCTTCAAATTGCAAGAGTTAAGAGTCTAAACTTTTATCTGAATTAAAACAATTGTTTTTACCTTGATACGCCAAACTTTCTATCATTTTGTAAACTCATACAGAAATTATATAATCTGTTCCCCTTATATAGACAGTGCACAACTAGTCATTTATACTTGCTAACATTCCTTAATCTGTTGGAGAATATTTCTTTTCATAGCACTGATTTTTCCATAGATATGAATATATGTATATACATATATCTGTGTGTGTGTGCTTGTAGGTATATATGTATATAAGTCTTATCTCAGGTGAGACACACTCTTTTGTTCCAATCATATGAGGCAAAGATGGTAGGATCATGTTTGCATATATATGAGAAATAATTTCTGGAAGATTATACACCAAACAGTTATCAGTGTTGACCTTCAGGAAGTGACAATGTGTTGAGAAATTTGAAGAAATTTTTCTGTTCATAAGAAATTTTTCTGTTAGTAAGATTGTGCCTTGCGTGAACTTTTACTCTGAACATGCTTTGTTTGGGGAATTAAAACACTTTAAAAAATCGTTTTACTTGGGGAAAATAAAAGACTTGATTTAAACAAGAAAATGAAAATTGTCCATAAACATTTAAAACTGTTTACATACGTGTATATATATGTCTTGTTCACCATTGTATCCTTTTGGTCTAAGAACAGTACCTAAGAAATAATGAGAACTTAGCAGATATATATTGAATGAATGAATGGATGCTATTATATACATTTGGATTTAATGTAAATGTGGTTTTCCTTTTCTAAATTGATGTTGTATTATAAGATTTTTATTGCAAAAATATCCTGAAAGTTTTTTTGATTGGTTTTATCATATTCCATCACATGGAAGTAACAATTCTGTCGACAGCGTATAGTTGAATTCTGAGTTTTTTATCCATTTTGCCAATCTAGTTCTTTTGATTGGGGAATTTCATTCACTTACATTTAAAGTAATTACTGATAAGGATGACTGACTATTGCCATATTGTTAATTGATTCCTTGATGTCACAGCTTTTGTGTCCCTCAGTTCATCCCTTACTGCCTTCCTCTGTATTTAGTTGATTTTTTGTAGTGATATGTTTTGATGTTCTTTTCGTTTCCTTTTGGGAATATTCTGTAGATAATTTCTTTGTGATTACCGTGGGGATTACATATAACATTCCAAATTATAACACTTCATTTGAAACTAATAACAACATAACTTCATTCACATACAAAACCCTACTGTTTTCCGGTTCCCTTGCACCTTCCTATATTATGTTATTGATTTCACAAACTATATCTTTACATATTGTCTACCCATTAACATAGATTTATAATTATTTTTTATGCTTTTGTGGTTTCCATACAGTGAAAGAATAAAAAGTGAAGCTATGAACCAAAATTATAACAATACTGTTTTTATATTTGTCTTTGTATCTATCTTTATTAAAGAACTTTATACTTTTATATTTAAGTTACTCTCTAATGTCCTTTCATTTCAACTTAACTCCTTTTAGCATTTCTTGTAGGGAAGGTCTAAGGATAAAGAACTCCCTCAGTGTTGTTTTCTTTTAAATCTGAGAATGTCCTAATTTCTCCCTCATTTTTGAAAAACTATTTAATTTATATTGGAGTATAGCTGATTAACAATGTTGTGATAGTTTCATGTGCACAGTGAAGCAACTCAGCCATACATATTCTCCCTCATTTTTGACGGACAATTTTGCTAGATATAGAATTTTTGGTTGACAGTTTTTTTTCTTTATCACTTTAAATATATAATCTCACTGCCTTCTGGTCTTCAGTCCACTGGTAATCTTATTAAGAATTTCACCTGATGAGTCACTTTTCTCTTGCTGCTTTTAAGATGCTCTCTTTGTCTTTGTCATCTGTAGTTTGATTGTAATGTCTCTCTGTGGGTGTCTGGGTTTTCCTACTTGGAGTTCATTGAGCCTCTTGTATTTGTCTCTCCATGCCTTTCCTCAAATTTGAGAAGTTTTTAGCCATTATTACTTCAGATAAGTTCTATGCTCCATTTTCTCTCTTTTTTCTCCTTCTGATAGTCCCATAATGTGTATATTGGTCTATTTGATTGTGCCCCATAAGTTTCTTAGGCTCTGTTCATTCTTCTTCTTGTATTTTTCTTTTTGTTCTTCTGACTCATTAATTTTAGATGACTTGTCTTCAAGTGTACTGATTCTTTCTTCTGCCTACTGAAGTCTGCTGTTGAGTCCCTTTGTGAAGTTGTCAATTCAGTTATTATATTTCTCAGCTCCAAAATTTCTGTTTGGTTCTTTTTATAATTTGTATCTCTTTGTTGATATTCTCATTTTGTGCATATATTATTTTCCTGATTTGCTTTAGTTCTTTGTGTTTTCCTTTAGCTTTTTCAGTGTATTTAAGACAGTCATTAAAAAACCTTTGTCTAGGAACTGCAGCCTGGGTCTCTTTAGGGTCAGTTTCTGGAGATTCATGTTGTTACTTTGAATAGGCTGCTTCTCTTTTTCTTTGTAGACCTTGTGATCTGTTGTTAAAAATTGCATATTTAAAAAAAATAGCTTCCTCTCTCAGTCTTTGCAGCCTGGCTCCATGCAGGGAAAGACCTTCAATAATCTGCTCAGTACGAAAACTTAAGGTCTTCTCTGGCATGTGTCTTTCCTGGTCCTGTCCATTTGTGTGTTTTTTTTTTCTAGTTTTGGCTGCTCTTTAACATTTTAACTTTCTTAAAAGTCTGTTTCTTCTGGGGACTTAAATGTTCTATTCTTTCTTTGTCTGTAGTCTCTAATCCCTAGGTAACCACAGATCTACAGTTTCCACACACTGTGACATCTGCCACTGTTTTCAGATACCTCCAATATGCCATCATACCTGTCTGAGCTCCAAGTCAGTCAAGACAGAAACCAGTGCCTAAGGCCGCCTCCAGACAAGCTAGAACGTTGCACACAAGTTTCAATCTTTTTCATCTATCCCAGGGGAGGGGCTGGGAATTGGGTGGCTTCCTCTGACTACGCTGTACCGCATCAGAGAGCGGGTGGTGCAAGAATAAGCAAAATCACCACAAAATTTCTTACCATTTTGGTTATGACTTTTTATTGTTTGGGCATTTGTTGGTTGCTGTGGATTTGTGACTCTTTTCTAAATTCCTACAAAGCCATCTTAGTCTGTTGTTGTTTACTTGATGTTTTTGTGAGGGAAAAAGGCCCTGGAGCTTCTAAGACTGACTTCTTGCACCTCCTGAGGTACCTAAATTTAAAAAATAATTTCCCCAAATATTTAGGAATTAAATTATCCTCTTTTATTTTGTTGTAATAACAATAACAGCAGTAATTTTATTGAGCACCTACTATATTCCAGGCACTGTTATACACACTTGACCTTTTAACATAATTAATTTGAACTTTACTACAGTCTAGGTAGTATTATTATACCCTTTTCATAGGTGAGAAAACTGAGGCACAGAGAGTAACCTACTGTCCATGTGGAACTAAGACAGACACATGGGGAATAAAATTGTAAGTCTTCAATAAGTAACATGAAGGCTCTTCACGGTTTTATGTGACTTAAGACGAGGGGGTTACAGTAGACCCGAAGAAGTTGGCTGGATCACACCTCCCCCCAACTTCTCTTGGTGCTATAAATGCTTTAAAATGGGATCTCAGACCTTGAGCTACACTCACAGTGGAATGTGACTGTGGTAATGGATTGGCCACATTAGTGCCCCTTTCCTTTGAATCAGGAAATAACATGTAGCATATGATCCTAACCAGGAAGGCAAGAGAGGTCCAAACCCAGCCCTGTGGTGGGTGAATAATCAAGGGGATGAAGTGAAGTGGAGTTTCAGAGAGATGACAGACTTAACCCGTCGTGCAGCCAACGTCTTCACACAGACCTGTGGCCTCCAGGAGGGAGACCATCTAGCCTTGATTCTGCCTCGAGTGCCTGAGTGGTGGCTGGTGATCGTGGCCTGCATCCGAACAGGTCAGTGACCCAAGCAGACCTTTGGGCTCACCTAGAGCCAGTTTGTCCTGAAATATTAGGTGCTTTCTCTTCCCCCCCAATTTTTCTTCTTCACAGTCTTTCTTTTTCTCAGACTCACTCAAATATTATTTTACTCCTTCTTATCCACTCTCTCCCTTATACTCACACCCTCTCAAACGCAATGTCATAATTCTCTCTCTCTCTCTCACACACACACACACACACACACACACACACACACACACACTTTCTCTTACATGGTCTCAGACATTCTTGCTTCTTTATAAGATTCATCAATTGTTAACGTTTTGCCATATTCGAGCCCTCTCTCCCAGTGAGTCATTTAAGAATCAGTTGCAGACACTGTGACACACATAAACACCAGATAAACACTGCAGCATGCATCTGCTAAGATCCAAGACATTTCCTTCACATAACCACAGTAGAGTTATCACACAAGATGTTTAACACTGATGCAATAGAGTTACCTGATATACATCTATCGTCAAAATTCCTCGATTGTCCCAATAATGTCCTTTATAGCATTTATTTGGTTTAAATCAAAAATTCAATGCATTGCATTTAGTTGTTATATCTCCCCCGTCTCCTTTAATCTAGAATGTTTCTCTACGTTCTACACCGTCTACATGACGATGACAGTTTTGAAGCGTCTAAGCCAGGTGTTTTGCAGAAGGTCCATCAAAATGTGTATCTCTGACTCCTTCTTCATGATTATTTTCAGGTTAGACATTTTTAGCCCAGGTACTAGAAGGGCAATATCGTGTCTTCCTTGGTGCATCACATTGGGGATATATAAAGTTGATTTGCCCTAATATCATTGATATTGTTTTATCACTTTAGAAAGGTAGTATCCACCTTTGTAGAGGTACCTTTTCCTTTTGTAGTTAGTAAGTAATCTGTCGTATAATATTTATGGGGCTGTGTGAATATCCTGTTCCCCAGCTGTCTTTCACTTTATGGTTTGAGAATCCACTGACGATTCTTGACTGAATTGAATATTTTAATGGTGGTCTTTTATTAGGATTTTCTATTTATATCATTCCCTCTACATTTATCAGTTGGCATTCTTCTATAGAGATTTTCCTTTCCCTTTTCATTGCTTATCTATGCATTAATCTATATAATCAGTATGGGACTCATGGATTCTTTTTTGAATCACTTCAGTTGTTCTATAATGCATGCTCATACAACAATATGTCGTGCTCTTGGTCCCATATTCTCTGTCTCATGTTTTCTCACAAATAGTTGATTAATCCATCAAGATCAAGAATTAACAGCAGTGGCTGAGGGAGTATAGAGAAGCCATGCCATCTGTGTAGTGAAGAGATGGTCCATGAGAAACCCAAGACATGACTTGAGACCTCTGGGATAAGAAGAATTAAAGAGGAGTAGAAGCAAAGGACGGAAATTCCAAGAATGGTCATAGCACATGGAAATGCTTAGAGTCAGGAGTAGCCTATATGAAGAACGGTCATCTTGAAATAGAGAATAGAGTTGTGCGAGAGAGAGATGGAGCGTGAGCAGTGCACTCAAACTCAGGATGGGGAGTGTGGTGTTTTCCTGGAGACAGGGTCCAGGTGTTAGTGGGGAGAAGAAATGTGGAGGGGAAAAAGTCGGTGCTCTGTGGAACTAAGCAGGCTAATAATACGGAAGATGGGTAGTAGGAAGATTCAGGACAGGGCATCTGGTGGAGAAATTAGAATGCAATAGGGGCACACAAGACTTGAGCTAATTGTTGGTGATGGAAGATGGAAGGGAAAGTACAAAAGTTCAAAGGACATTGCAGTTAACTTTGGGTATGACGAACGAAGGAAAGAGAGGAAATTCAAGATGACACAAGGAATGATGACAACAGATGACAAGAGATTCACGATGACAGAGAAGAAAGTGAGAGGAGAAAAATGGGGGCAGGGAGGCAGAGTCACTGTCCTACTTGTATCTTTCCCAGATCCTGTGTAAATTTGTATGGAGAAGGACTCACCTGTCTACTGGCTAGATCCATTTAGAGTAGAAATTATTAGGGCAGGCTTTTCAAATTTTAATGTGCATAGAAATCCCTTGGAGATCTTGTTAAAATGCAGACTCTGATTCAGTAAGTTTGGGGGGGGCGATGAGATTCTGTGTCTTAGGGGGTGTTGATGCTGTGGACCATCCTTTGCACACCAAGAAGTTAGGGGATGTCTGTGCAGATAAACCAGGTCTGACAGCCAAGGTTGTGAGGCTGTGAAAGAGATACCAGAACAGGCAGTTTCTTTCTCATCCCTAGGGATCGTCTTCATGCCAGGGACTACCCAGTTGAAGGCCAAGGACATTCTCTACCGACTACAAGTGTCTAAAGCCAAGGGCATCGTGACCACAGATACCCTTGCCCCAGAGGTGGATTCTGTGGCTTCTGAGTGTCCTGCTCTGAAAACCAAGCTCCTGGTGTCTGACCATAGCCGTAAAGGGTGGCTGGACTTCCGATCACTGATTAGGTGAGTTTCTGATGAATGTGCTTTCTGAGGAATGGCAGGAGAAAGCCACTCACTGCCAAGTGCTGGTACAGAAGCAGCCAGTGGGAGGAAGCTCACCAGGTCTGAGCTTCTCTTCACAGCTATGTCACTGATTTGCTGTGCAACCTTGGGCTAGTTCCTTCTCCTCTCTTGGCTGCAATTGTTTTATGTATAAAATGGGGAAATTGAACTTCTATGGCTCTCTCTAAAATATACTCACCCCTGTGCAAAGGAGATGTGTAAAGTCGGAGGGTTATTGTGTTGCATGTTCCTTGTAGGTGGGGAATCTGAATATTATTTTTATGTAAATAATTAGCAATTAAAGAAGTTGAACAAAAGGTTCAGATGAATTTTTAAGGTGAAACATGGTACTGAGGAAAAAATGACAGGCAGCTTTGGGAGCAAACACTTTCCATGTCCTAGGGGGTGGGTGTCTATAGGGACGCCTTGAAGGAAAAGTTAGGGAAGTGCTGAAGGTAAGAAAGACCCCTCCACCTCCAAAACGCTGATTCTGCAAGTCTTCAGGCATTTTTCATATCACACACAAACCATGCTGGATTTGTTTTCTTGAAGTACTTCCACAGTTTTTAAAGCTCTTTGCTTCAACCCCCAAGGGCAAATATTACAGTGAAATCACATCTTATGCTAGATTCTAAAGTCAGAGAATTAGATTAAAATAGCTTAAACAAAGAATACTCGTTAAAACTCGTCGCAATTGCTCAGACTCAGTATGGTATCATTTCTCCACAAGAGCCAGGGCTCCCTCCAGCACTGGGGTTACTTGCAGCCTCCCTGACTGAGTACTATAGGAAGCTTGCATTTACAATTGTAATAGACCCAAGAAAGAGACTCTCAGCCAAGGAGAAGCTCCCCAAGAACCGAGGCAGATGGAGGGAGCTACGGATTCTACCTTCCACCTCTAGCTCATGCTAGAGCAGATGTACATATATATGTTCCTTACACTGTCATTCTCCCTAGCTTTCTCTTTCCCATCCTTCAACACCAAATTTATGAGGTTGAATTCCCGTGAAGCTAGTCTGTGTAAAATACAAGGTTAGCGGCGTGACTAAAAGCATAGTATATGGATCACACTGTCTGAGTTTGAATCCTGGCTCCGCAACTTGCTGGCTATATGTCTTCAGGTAAGTTACCTAACCTCTCTGAGCCTCAGTTCCGTCATCTACAAAATGGGCATAAAAGCAGTACTTGCCTCTTAGGGTTGCTCTGAAGATTGAATGAGTTCTTATTTGTAGATCATTTAGAGCATTGCCTGGAATCATTGGAAATACTATTTCAATGTTTATTAAAATATAAAGTAATCCATCATATTTTCCCCACTTTTTAAAATGAAGAAATGTCAGTCCACCTATCCAAGTCACCCATAAACTTTGTTTGGTGCCTAATACTGGGAGTTGCAAACCCCAGTTTTCTGACTCCAAGACTCACATTGCTTCTTTTGCTTCCCCAGAGGATGGAAAAACAGGAAACATGACTTCTGTCCTTTTGTATTGAATCCCTTTGCAGATCAGAATCCCCAGTTCACACCTGTATTAAGTCAAAGACCCTGGACCCAATGGCCATCTTCTTCACCAGTGGGACCACAGGCTTCCCCAAGATGGCAAAGCACAGCCATGGACTTGCTTTGCGATCCATCTTCCCTTCATGGTAGGAGAGAGGGCACCAGCTTAGAAGCTGGGCCACGGATCTGGGGTGAAGTGTGTATGTATATTTGTACGTGTATGTGCTGGGCAAAGAACTCCTGGTGGAATTGACCCCGTGCTGTTTATGCTTTCTGCTCTCTTTGGTTCAGACCCCTAAGGGTGTGAGAAGTATAGACTGACAGAGGCATCTGAATGACAAAGGAGGCACATTTAGGTCCTGCCTGAGCACCTTCACAGGAGGCATGGAGGAGATGTGGGTGGAAAAAGCAGGCATTCTGCAAACCACACAAATGACAAGCCCCTGTGTCCCTGTCAGTAGTTCCAGGGTTTGGTGGGGAAAGATAAAATACTCCAGCAATGTGACCTTACGTGACAGGTCCTCTCCTCTCCTTGATTATGGAGAAACCCGGCATAGAGTTTCCCAGTCGTGAACTGTTAGGGAAAAATAATACCTGGAACTAGGCCACTCCAAGCCACTGCCCTAACCTGGAACAAACATAGAGGCTGAAGCTGGGTTAACCATTTAATCAATTTTAAACCAAACTCTTCTCCCTTCTCTCCATCCCCCAACTAGTAATATTCAAACCAGACCACGTTCTATATACTTTGTACCTTATTAACCAGACCAGGGGGACAGAGAAGGCTTTTTGTAGATAGTTGGTGTCTGTGCTAATGATAACAACTGAGTAGCAAAATCCTGGAGGAATGCGGGTGGAGAGAACGGAAGGATAGTATAGTAGTCAGAATAGTATCTGAGGTTAACTGTATTTTGGAGTTAGCAGGAAATTACTGCAGCTGAAGACATCTGATGTCCTCTGGTGCCCGTCAGACACAGGCTGGATTCTGGCTGTCCTGGGGTCCCTGCTTGAACCATGGACAGCAGGGTCTACAGTCTTTGTCCATCATCTGCCCCAGTTTGACCCCAAGGTCATTGTACAGGTAAGAAGACAAACCTTTCGATATCAACAAACTCCCGGAAAAAACTCATTTCGAGTTCAAAAACTGGATCCAACTGAGAAAATACATTATTAGCAAAGAAGCCTCTTAGTATAACGCTTAGCATAATATAACCCTGGCTCTGGGTTTCTCAAAGTGTGAAGCACTGAATCAGTCATCGTATCAGAATTACATCAAGAGGTAACTGAAGAAAACACATATTCCAAACCTCTCCCTAGACCTATGGACCTGGGAACCAGAATATACGTTTATGAGAAATGAAAGCAAACAGAACAAGCTCAGGTCTCCTGGATCCTGGATCCTGGCTCTACCAGGGCCAGGTGCTGGTGTGTGGATGTTGTATTTGTGTGGCTACTCAACTGAATGACATTTAGAAGCAAAGGCTGGAATATGACAGACCTAGTTTCGTGTCCCATGATTGACCTTTATTAGTGGTTTACTTAGCACGCTGAGCTTCAGTTTCCTTATCTGTAAAATGAGAGTCTTAATGGTTACTATTTCCACAAAATTGTTGGGAATGTTAATGAGATGACATAGGAAAGGTGTGTAAAGTGCTAGCCCTGAGACGAGCCCAGAGAGAACACTCAGTAAGTGGTAGCAGTTGCTGTTATGCATACACCATGATAATAACTGAGGTCACCTGCGTGAACTCCTTCAACGTATTTCTCTTCACTTAAAACTTGTCTTTGTGTCTCCGCTCACTCCCCTGCTTTCTGTCTCAGAGGCAGACCTGCCCCTTCACCTCTCAACGTCCAGCTCCCTCCCGACACCTACTGCCGATCCTGTTCTTTTCCCTGCCCTTGTGTTGGGAGCCCCTCTCTATTAATCTTTAACTCATTAAACCTTTTCTCCTGTATTTGCAATCTCTCACTTTTCATTGACTCTACTCCCTCAGTCCATAAACATATTCAAAGTTCCTCATCCTAAGAACACCTGCCCTTTACCCTGGTACACCTCGGACCAGCCCTGTCTCTCCTCCCTTAAGGTCAGACTGCTCCACAGAACATTCTCCACTTGCTACAGCTACCGCCTGTTCCCCCAGCTCACCCCTGAACACCGTAGTCATTCAAGGCTCTGCCCTCAACTTTCCCTCCCCTCTAAGCAGCTTCCTTTACTTCCATTTCTCCAGCAGGTACATCCACTCAGGTGGCTCTCAAAACTGTCCAGTCTTCTCTCTCCAGGCTAGTGTCTGCCTGTTTTTCTGCTGGTTGGTTAAGTTCATCTGCTCATCCCTCCAGCACCTGAAACTGTACCTCCCACTTCTCATTCCCTGCCCCTATGTCAACATCTGCCTCTCCGTCATTATTTTCTGCCTGCATCCTGCCAGTCTCTGAGGCATAGAACTGCACGAACCACAATGAACCACCTCTCTCCTTCCCCCACCAGGTCTAATTCTCCTTCCCCTACAAGGGGTGTCCCCACAGTCTCAGTGTATTTTAAGCTGGAATTATTTCAAAGAACTGAGTCTACAAATTTACCCCACACCCTGCATTTGAAAGTTCAGTTGTTTAATTTACTTTACAATTATTACTTTTGTGAATTTTTAAAAATAAACTTTTTAAATTACTTGGTTTCAGTCTCTCCTATTGAAGATGGGAGATAGTGACTAAAACGAAAAATGTTAAATTAAAAATTTACCATTCAAATTCACAAAACAAAACTTTCCCTTCATTCCCTCCCTACCCATCCCCTGAACTTAGACTTTCTTGTGTTGCTCCGATAGTACCTGACACACGCCATGTACGGAATTCATGCTCAATTTAGGTATACTGAAAGAATTAGCAGATGAATAAATGGGCTGTCCTAGAGGAGAGGGCAGAATTAAAATGCTAATAACAAATCTATGTTGTAAATCTTAATTGCAAAAATAAAATTTTTTCTCTCCTAACTTTCTAGACTTTATTCAAATACCCTGTTACCCAATGCTTTGCTGCGCCCTCTGTGTTTCGAATGATTCTGCAGCAGAGTTCCGCCAGGTATGGTCGACGTGGCTGCGGTTGGTAACGGGAATCTTCGGGTAGGATTTTAAGTAATCTGATGCACTGTGGTCTGACTGATTTTAGCTATGGTGCGTTGAGGATACTGTGTGTGTGGGTGCGGGGGGGGGTAAATGTTGGTGGTGATATTCAGCAGCTAGTCTAATTGGTTCTTTCAACAGGATTCAGGGAACCAAATGAAACACTCAGTGAGCCTTGCAACATTGCGGCTTTTTTTTTTTTTGTAAACATTTTTGTTGTCAAGTAAACATACAGAAAACTATATAAGATATACATTTACAGATTAATGAATTGTTGAAAATAAAACAGCTATGTAACTGCTCACCGAAGGCCCAAAAATAGAACATGGCCAGTGTCCCCAGAGACCTCCTCATGCCCCTCCATCTCCACTAAAGGAATCTACTATTTTGGCTTTTATGGTGTTCATTTCCTTATTTTCCCTCATAGTTTACACAGGAAATATCCCTAAACAAATTATTCTACTTTACTTGCTTTTGAGCTTCATGTAATCGTACATTATTCCGTAATATCTGCTTCTTTTTTCAACATTATGTTTCTAAGAAGTGTCCGTGTTGTTAAATAATGCTGGAGTTAATTTTCATTGCTGTATAACATTACATTTTATGAAAGTAGCACATTTTTAATCAGTTCTATTATTGGGCATTTGGGTAGTTTTCAGTTTGGGACTGTTGATGATTAATGCTGCATTGAATTTTTGAACATGTACATAAACACGTAAACACACATTGCTGTAGATCTTCTCTGGGAGAGGAATTGCTAGGTCACACTGTCATTGCACCCTACTACCTTATTTTCCAAAATTTTGAACCAAGGTATGCTCCCCCTAGCAGGGTAGGAGAATTCCCATTGTTTCACATCTTTGGCAATATTTGTTTTTTTTCAAGTTTTAATTTTTGCCAATCTGATGGGTATGTAGTATCACACTGTAATTTTATTTTTGCATTTCCCCATGTTTGTGGATTAATTTTTAGCTCACCTGAAATCTGCTCTTTGAACCTTATGGTTGTTTATGTATCTTTTAGCGTTTCTGAAATTGATATGGCTACTTCAGAATCAGAGCTAACATGTTTTAGACATAAAAGACTTAAAATATCAAGGAGTTCAATTTACAAAGATAACTGAAATACAGCTTGATTTTATTCATGAACCCTCAATCTGACAGAATTATGTTTCCAGCTGTATTTCTAAGCTCATATTATACCTACTTGTTGCAACGTTCTTGAGATGGTGAACAAACCCCATACAAATTCAACCAGGGCATGAATATTGACTCTATTGGAGACTCTGCCCATTTTATGTACTTTGGATAAAGCTCAAGAAGAATGAGGAACATACCCTCAATGAAGCCAGCCCTGCTGTCCATCACTACAGGCTCCGTATATATGAGGAGAGGGTGACAAGGGATTCTGCCACCTCCCTCATCCCTATGAGCTGGCTCAGCTCAGCCCCGTGCAAAGTGGTACTAAGACCCCAATCACTTCTACCCATTTCCTTCAGGGAATCCATCATTATTTTGTGATGGTTTTTGTATTATTTATGGAAATCTTCATGGGGAAAATAGATGAGAGGATTTACATCGCACAACATACCTAGCAAACTACTGCAAATATTCACAGCAGACTTTTCTGTTCTCTCCCAAATTCCTGCTCTCAGGGCTGTTACCTGTGATCCTTCTTCTCTTTACTTACATGAATCCTGGTCTTCCTTGATGTCCCGAGCAATTCATTTCCAACCCCTAATTTGCGTTCTCCAGCCAGAAACACAAAAGGCCTTCAGTTCACATAAGCCCACTCTTCCCAGAAGGCGGTACAGTTCTGTTACCATCCTAGCATATCCTTGGGGTCTTATCCCTCAGCCCTTATGGTTTATGAAAATAACCCTCTTAGCCACATAGAATACTTAGAATATGTTCCAAGCACACTTTTCTCCCTCTTATTACATCAACATCCATATTCAATCCTGATCTCCCTGATTTAACCCATTAGCCTCACCACCGCCACCACCTACCCCTGCCAGATGAGTTAACAGGTACCAACAGGAAATAACTTCGACTTGGACTTGACCACCAGGAAAATGCCTAGAAGGCAAGTAAGAAAGCGAAGAAGCAGAAGGATGAATGATCCAGATGACAATGCTCTGAGCTCTCCCTGGGCCTGGGGCAGAGCGCCCAAGCCCAGTCTGCGGAGGCTCTGTTGACACCTTGCCTTCCTCTCAGCCTCAGGTTCCCCACCCTGGAGCACTGCTGTACTGGTGGGGAGGCCCTGCTGCCCGAGGAGCAAGAACTGTGGAGAAGACAGACAGGCGTTCTGCTCTACCAGGCCTACGGACAGTCAGAAACGGTAGGTGAATGGTCCCTCTGGGCCAGTCAGGATGTGCTCGTCCACTGAGCCCGCAGATGAGCTGAATCCTGCTATGAGTGTGTGCGGAGCACACAGCATTGCTCAAAGCCAACGGGAGGCTCCAGAGCTCTAGGCTTATTTGTCCAAATAAATTTGCAGAAAAGACAGTTGCAGCTCATCAACTTGTCAAAAGACCAATGTGCTGAAAACTATTGGACAAAAACCTAGAAAGGGGTCTAAGGACATGGTGCCACTGTACCTGTGATAATTAGTTATAATTAAGGGAGCCCAGGAGGGGCACTGGCATAGAAGGCGCTCTCCAGAGACATGGAAGCCAGCACTGCAAGTCCTGTCCACTTCACCGTCCCTTCCTAGGCAGCAACCACAGGAGCAGGCCGGAGCTAGCCCCGGAAGTTCACTAGTTCATTTCTGGGTGTTTATGAGGAGAGCACACAGCTTTGATGGTGAGACACTAGCAGGAGGAGAGATCTTCTATATACACGCCACACACACACACACACACACACACAGTGTGATCTTCTATATACACGCCACACACACACACACACACACACACACACACACACACACACACACACACACACACACACACAGTGTGATCCCAAAGAGGATCACTGACCAGTCAGGTGGGCAGGGCATTCAAAGAATAATGCATGTTTTGAATCTCAAGGACTTTATCCATGATAGTATGGGCAGGTATCTCACTTCTAACACATTTTCAATGCATTTCCGATGCTGGACAGAGCCACTTTCCCCTACTTCGCTATCATCCCTTTAGCTGACAGATGTATAACTGTCATCTCAGGGCCTGTAGCAAAATAGCTGTTTTAGTCCCAACTGACATACTTCTCTGACATTACTTTGCAAATAAATAATCAGTTACTGGGTCTGCTTCCGGGATTGAGAAATGTTAAGAGTCTAGGTCTGTCCTTGCTGGTTCAGTTTGCATTCAGACAGGGAGGGTGAGGTTATAACTATGCGCTACACCCATGACACTAGTCCCTTTACATCAACGATTCATAACAACAGAATACTCCCCGATACCCGGATGGTGCTTTATTTCTCCAAACATTTTCACACCTATCCACTCATTTCTGTGACATTTTCCACGTGCCTGTAGTGTAAGCAGTGACATTGCAGAGGGGAAAGTACTTCCTCTCTCAGGAGCTCTGACCCCAGTTCACATCTCAGCCTTGCCAGTTATAGGCTTCGAGACTGTAGGCATATCACTGAATCTTGCAGAGTCTAGCTTCCGCATCTCCAAAATGGAAATATGCCAGTCTTGCAAGGTTATGATAAGGTAAATGAAAGAAAGTATACAAAGCTCTGTTCGCAGTGTCTAACCCCTATTGCAGCTATGGTTGTCACTGTTGTTTTTAGGTAGGTATTGTGTTTAGATGCTGGGGGTGCAGAGATGGATGGGACAGTCTGTATTCTCTGAATGCTCATTATCTACTGAGGGAAACAGACAAGCAACAATAGAAGTATGGGGAAAAATACCACAGAAAGAGAATCTCCCAACTTCCTTTTATTAGGGCCTGAATGATAGCTAATAGTAGTTGTTTACTGAATACTTGGTGTGTGCCTGGCACACACTCACAAGCACTCTAAGCGATAATGTTATAATTACCCCCCTTTGACAGAGGAGGAGATCAAGGGGGATTACTTGGTACATAGCTAGTGAGTGGTGGAGTCAGGATTCAAACCTTGGTCTCTGTGTGTGAAGCGCTTAACCTTAGGAAAGTGATAATTTCGAGAACCATGAAGAAGGAATAAGGTTCATCAGGAAGACGTGGGGGTAGGGGAACAACGTGAACAATCTGAATAACCTCAGCACAGCTCTGAGAAGCAGTCGAGGCAGCTACAAGTAAACGGTCGTTACATACACTCACGGCCCTCCCCGGCAAAGGGACACATGTCTGGCATACAGTGGGCACTCTGCACCCTACGTTACATGCCCACGGCCCTGGGCTCACTCCTCTGCTTCTTCATGGCCTCTCGCACGGGACTCTGTAGCCCCAGCACCAGGCTCAGGTCCAGTCCATGTCAGGTGCAGTGAATGTCTGCTGACTAGAGTGGGGTCGATGCCTTCTAGCTTCCCCATGAGGGCTCTTTAAACAGCATCAAATGACATCTGTAAGCAAGGATGCTGTTTTTTTGTGATCAGCCTGGACGCTTCGCCAACCCCAGTTCTCTTCTTTCGTGAACAGGGAATAAGTTGTGGCACTCTCCGGGGGATGAAGATCAAGCCAGGTTCCATGGGGAAGGCCATCCCACCCTACGACATTCAGGTCTGGTGGTAAAGACATTGGCAGACATTAGTGCTCGGCTAGGGTTGGACCGTTGTGTGACACGAGGTGACAGAACCAGTCATGCCTCCAGATTCCCCTTCCTCTTCTCCGCCTACTTTTCCTCCAGTTTCCTGGGGAGTTTTCAGTTGAGAACTACAATGTCCTGGGCATGAGTGCAGCTTGCCAGGACAGCCAGAGGCTTCATGCACCGAGCCTGGAAAAGAGTACTTGCAGTAGCACAGGTGGCTCTCTCCACTGCTGGTGCCTTTAGTTTTTCCTGATCTGTGTTTTCTACCTTGAAGACACATTTGTGATGTCTATATATGCATGAAACACATAGACCCGTGGCTTGGGTTTTACCATTTGCTGATTTCAAAGACTTTGACAGTTTTATTCTATTTTCTGACAGGGCTCCTCTACCACAACCTCCTCCCCCAATAACCCCCACTGTGTCACATGAATGAGCCAGGCAGTGTTTGGGTGGGGCAGGAGTGTTGGGGATCCCTGCAGGGTGGGATTCACAGGTCTCTTGCTCCAGATCATTGATGACAAGGGCAACATCCTGCCGCCCAACACTGAAGGAAACATTGGCATCAGGATCAAGCCCACCAGGCCCATAGGCGTCTTCATGGGCTACGAGGTAAGGACACACCATCTGCCCCCACACGGCCCAAGAATCCTTGCAGGGAGCTGTGTAGGTGAAAAGGGACTGGACTCAACTCTGCATCTTGAGACTTCTTCCTTCTTCCTTTATTCACTCCAAGTCAATGAAACCTGTTCTAATTAATCTCAAAGCTCATAGTGTGTTCCCACATCCCTTTCTGTCATAACCCATCTGGCACTTATGGGCTGACTGTTGGGGTAGAAAACAGCCTGGCTTCAGAACCACCAGACTTGGGGTCCAGTGATGTCTTGTGGTTAAGAATGCTGGCTTTGACTGGGTTCACATCATACCACCGCACTTACCAACAGGATGCAAACAAATCTATTATACTCGCTGAGCCTCCAGGGGCGCTATTATCCCCACTTTAAAGGAAGAAACTGCAGATTGGAAGCTTAACGTGTCTTTCCCATATCAAATAAATGGCAGGCCTAGGATTCAAAGTGGTGTGTTTTGGACCCCAAACTCTAAATGAGAAATCCAGGGACTACAGAAACCTACAATAGAGTATAAGGAAACCTGCTGTAACTCTTCATCAGACAAACCCTAGCTAGCAGTGGCCACTAAGAGGAAATCCTCAGCTTCCAAGATGGACTGTAGAAGGGTAGACAGACCCTGAAATTGATCTCAGCCTCCATCTCCTTTCTACAAAGTCACAGCCACTGGTGTCACTGTTGTGCTCACACTGTGGCCTTGGGTGGGTGGGTGGGGCCCTGTCCCTCTGGTACTATTGTCCAGAAGCAATCATGCAAGCCTTAGCCGTAATTCTCAGTAGCACAGTGAAAAGGTTGGATAAAAGGGAAAATGAACACAGAGTAACAGGTATCTAGATCAGTAGTTCTTAATACTGCCTGCACGTTAGAATCATTTGAAGGGTTCTTTTTTTTAAAGTACTTGGATCCAACCACAGAGATTTTGGTTAAATTGAACTGGCGTGGTACAAAGCCATGCCTTAAAAAGAATTGTACGTATTTTATTTTGCAAAGATGTCTTCACATATGGCCACACTGATTTCTTTCATTTCACACGTTCTCATGGCAATGAGACATGTCACTCTTCCATTGAGATTCGTTGGCTTTTATTCTGTTCTTTTATTTTCTTTTTATTGAGGCATGACCTAAATCCCTGCTAATTAGGGTTTGTCTGATGAAGAGTTACAGCAGGTTTCCTTATACTCTGTTGTAGGTTTATATATACATGTGATATAAAATTTACCCGTTTCACCATTCCTGAGCATACCGTTCAGTAGCACTGAGTAAAATTTACAATTGCACAACCGTCACCACCATGCGTCTGCAGATAATTTCCTCCATCCCCAGAAGCAATTCTGTTCCCATTAAACAATAGCTGCCTAGTCGCCATCTCCCCGCATCTGGTAACCTCTAATGGTACTTTTTGTCTTTAAGAACTTGCCTATTTTCGTTACCTCATATAAGTGGAATCATACAACATTTGCCCTTTTGTGTCTGGCTTATTTCACTTAGCACCATGTTTTCAAGGTTCATCCATGTTTTAGCAAACTGTCATCTTTTGAGACTGAATAATATTCCATTGCATGTATATACCAAGTTTTGATGGACATTTGGGTTGTTTCCACCTTTTGGCCTTTGTGAATAATGCTGCTATGAACACTGATTGTGCAAGTAACTGTTTGGGTCCCTGCTTTCCCTTCTTTTGGTTATATACCCAGAAATGAAATTGCTAGATCATATGGTACTTCTGTTTAACTTTTTGAGGAATTGCCATACGTGTTTTCCACATGCACAAGTGTTTTCATTTCCTCATATCCTTACACTCACTTGCTATTTTCAGTTTATTTTTAATAATGGCCATTCTAATGGGTTTGAAGTGGTAACTCATTGCGGTTTTGATTGACATTTCTCTAATGACTAGCACCTTTTCATGTTCTTATTGGCCATTTGTATATCTTCGGAGAATTGTCTATTCAAGTTCTTTGCCCATTTTTAATTGGCTTGTTCATTTTTCTGTTGTTGTTGTTTCTAAGTTGTAAGAGTTCTTTATGTAGGCTGGATATCAATACCTTATCAGATATTCAAATTATATGCTTTGCAAATATTTTCTCCCATTCAGTGGGTTGTCTTTTCACTTTCTTGATAGTATCCTATGACATACAAAGTTTTTAAATTTGGTGAACATTTTATGTATTCAATATTTTTCTTTTATTTCCTGTGCTTTTGATATCATATTCAAGAAATCATTGTGAAATCCAAGGCAAGATTTTCCTCTGTGTTTTCTTCCAAGAGTTTTATAAGCTCAGCTCTTACATTTAAGTTTTTGTTCCATTTTGAATTAATTTTTGTGTATGATATAAGGTAACTTCATTCTTTCGCATGTGGACATCCAAGGTTCCAAGCACCATTTGTTAAAACGACTGTCTTTCCCACTGAATAGTCTTGGCACCCTTGCCTAAAATTAATTGACAGTGTATGTGAGGGTTACTTTTTGGGTTCTCTATGCTCTTCAAGTTGTCTGTATGTCTCTTTTTATGAACGTATCACATTGTTTTGTTTGCTATAGCTTTGAAGTAAGTTTCTGAAATCAGGAGTTTAAGTCCTCCAACTTTTTTCTCCTTTCTAAAGGTCGTGTTTGCATTTTGGGATCCCTTGAGATTTTATGTGAATTTTAGGATGGGTTTTTCTATGTCTGCAAAAAACACCACTGAAATATTGATAGACATTTCATTGAATCTGTAGATAATGTTGGGCAGCATTGTCACCTTAATATTGTCTCAAATCAATGAATACGGGATGCTTTTCCATTTATTTATGTCTTCTTTCTCTTTTTCAGCAGTGATTTTTAATCTTCAGTGTACAAGTCTTTCACCTGCTATACTAAATTTATCCTTAGTATTGTATTCTTATTGATGTTTTTTCAGTTTTCTTTTTGGATTGTTAATTGTTAAAGTATAGAACTGCACCTTAAGTTTTGTGCATTGATTTTCTTTCCTATAACTTTGCTGAATTACTTTATTAGGTCTAACAATTTGTGTGTGTGAGAGAAAGTTTTTTAGGGTTTTGTACATGTAAGATCATGTTATCTGTGAACAGATCTAGTTTTAATTCTGTTTCATTTTGGTGCCTCATTTCTTTTTCTTGCTTAATTGATCTGGGTAAATTTCCAATACTTTGTTGAGTAGAAATGGTGAGATCAGGCTCTCTTGTCTTGTTCCTGATCTTAAGAGAAAACCTTTCAGCCTTTTACCAGTGAGAATGATGTTAGCTAAGCTTTTTTGCCCACACACTTAACTTTTCCGAAGATATCTTTATATGGATTTGACACATGTCTAGAGTCTTTTCATTTTAACCTGTAGGAATCCCTTTACCATATCTGCTAGGGCATGTCTAGTGGTAGTAAACTCCCTCAGCTTTTATCTGAAAATATCTTAATTCCTCCCTCATTTTAAAGGAGCATTTTGAAGGCAGGATAGAGAAGTCTTGATAGATAGTTTTTTTTCTTTCAACACTTTAAATATGTAATCCCACCACTTCTGGCCTTCAAGGTTTCCTGTGAGAATCAGCTGATAATCTTACTGAGGATCCTTGTATGTGATGAGTCACTTCTCTTGCTGTTTTCAAGACTCTATTTGGCTTCCAATATTGTGATTTTTATGTATCCTGGTGTGGGTCTCTTGGGATTATCTTATTGGATTTCTTTGAACTTCTTGTATTTGTAAATTCATGTGTTTCATTACATTTGAGAAGATTTTGCCCCTTATATCTTCAAATACTATTCCTGTCCCTTTCTCTGTCTCATTTCCTTCTCTCATAATGCACATGTTTGTCTGCTGGATGCTGTCGTGCAAGTCCATTAGGCTCTGTTTGCTTTTCTTCAGTTTTTTTCCTGTTTGCTCCTCAGACCCAATAACTTCTATTGTTCTGCCTTCAACTCTCTGATTCTTTCTTATTCCTGTTTTAAACTGCTGCCAAACACTTCAGTGATTTTTTTGTTTTAGTTATTGCCCTTTTCTAGAAGGTCTGTTTGGTGCCTTTCCATAATTTCCATCTCTTTGTTGATATTCTCATTTTGTCCACATGTCACTTTTCTGACTTCTTGTAGTGCTTTGTCCATTTCTTCCTTTACCTCTGTGACCACATTTAACAAGCTTGATTTAAACTGTTTGTCTAGTAAGTCTTATGCCTGGGCTTCCTCAGGGATGATTTCTGTCAATTAATTTCATTCCTTTGAATGAGGTATGATTTTTTTTTTAATATTTATTTATTTTATTTATTTATTTTTTACTTTTGGCTGTGTAGGGTCTTAGTGCAATACACAGGATCATTGTTGTGGCATGTGGGATCTTTTGTTGCAGTGTGCGGGCTTCTTTCTAGTTGTGGCGTGTGGATTTTCTCTCTTTAGTTATGGCGCACAGGCTCCAGACTGTGTGGTCTCTGTAGTTTGCAGCATGAGGACTGCCTAGTTGAGGCAAATGTGCTCAGCAGTTGTGGCGCACAGGCTTAGTTGCCCCACAGCATGTGGGATCTTAGTTCCCCGACCAAGGATCGATGAACCCATTTCCCCTGCATTGGAAGGTGGATTCTTTACTACTGGACCACCAGGGAAGTCCTGAGGCATGATTTCTGTTTCATTGTATGTCTTGTAATTTTTAGTTGAATATTGGGCCTCTCACTATTACAATGTGGTAACTCTAGAAATCAGATTCTCCTGCTTCCCTGAGTGTTGGGGTGTCTGGGGTTTTGTTGTTCTTGTTTTGTATTGTTGACCATTGAAGCCTATAACAGTATGTTTGTTTTGAGACGTTTCCAAACTCTTCTTGCAACGACAATTATTGGCCATGTGTGATCACACTGAAGTTTCTGATCACTTAGCTCATGTTCAGCTAATGTTTTGACAGAGATTTTCTTGAGTGCCAAGAGGTCAAACAAACAAAAATACCAATGACAACAAAAAGGAGAGAACAACCAATGTACAAGTTAGGTCTGTGCTGGGGTACTCCTTCACCACTTAGCTAGGCTTGCTCTGTGCCTAGAGATCAGTCTGAGGTGAAAGCTTAAGGTCTTCTTAGGGCTCTTGTGAGCACACGTCTTGCTCAGGTATGTGCATGGTTTTCTAAATACCGCCATGTGGACAGCTGTCTTGAATATCCTAATTTCTTGAAAGAATCTCACCCCAACTTCTCCTCCAGACCTTCATGATCTATTGTATATCTCCACCCATAATTTCTTACCTCAGGCATCTTTCAGTTTTGTAGTCTTCCAGGTAGCTCCTATGAAGAGCTCCTATTGCTTTTCCCACTTATATTCTGAGTTACATGAACTGCGTGCCTTGCACCAGTCCTCCCATTATCCTGAGACAGGTTACAACAGGTGTGTACAATAATTTGCAAATGAGATCTTCTCTGCTCTCTCTGGTTGGAGCAGGGGAACTGGGAACTGGGCTGCCATCTGCTCAAGACCAAAACTGCCATGCAGAAGAAAGGCTGGAGCAAGGGTGAATAAAATGTCACAAAACTTTGTACCATTTTTAAGATGGCTTTTTCTTGATTGGGTATTTATAAGGTTGTTTTAAGCCTTTGACTCTTTCCCAGATGTCGTACATAGTCAATTCAACTTCTTGTACTTTTTTGGTGGTTTTTTGGGGGAAATGAGACCTTAAATCTTCCTCATTTGCCGTGTTTTCTTGACATCACCCACCAGTAGCACTTTTTAAAAGTAGTCAAGGTGAAGAACTCAATTTGGTGCCTCTGTAGACTCTGACCCTTTCTGTGTGGTAGATGTGATACTATTCTCCTACCATTCAGGAGCTCTTCAATGGCTCTGAGATCTACTTCCAAGAAGTTCAGGCCCAGAGAGACAAAGGAATTCCTTCCGTGGGTGTGGGAGTCCCATCTGCAAGGTTCCAATCTCTGACCCTACCTCAGATGATTGACATCAAGAAATATCATTTCCTTCAGGGAAGACGTGTCCGCAGGGATGTGTCAGGTCAACTGTATCAGAGTACACTGAGATGGACAGCAGTTCAAATGGTACATGAATTGGGGGTGGGACTTTTTCTGTACCCTTTGATGTGGTGTCTCCTAAATTTCAGTCATTCAAGTCCACGTCAACTATTTTCTGCCATATCCATGCACCATGTATATTATTACTTACATTATTTTTTACTTTAAATCAAATTACTACTTTAAAGCATTTGTTTAAAAAAGAATTTGATCTGGTATCTCAAGTGGAAAACAGTATCTCTTCCCAGAAACAGGAGGCAATTATAACCATAACTATAATACACACAAAACATTTTCTTAAATTCTAGCTAACTTCTATTTTCACTAAAAGTTCTGAAATGGTGTAATAACTCTAAATGGAACGTTACCTTTAAAACTGTATTGAAATAAAAAATTAAAGGCAAAAAAAGCTCTGAAATGGAAACCTATCTTCCTCTTGGTAGTTCCAGAGCTTTCAAAAATATGTCCGAGAATCTCAATATAATCAGACCAATTGGACGGGACTCTAATAAAGGATGCAATTTAATGTTTAAAGATTTTTTTCCTGAAACCTCTTAAAATTATTCCATGTTCCAGAAGAAGATAAATCCCAACACAGTGCTCAGTGGTCACATGCATAGGCTGTAAATTCAAATGCCAACCCTCCCTCTGCCCAGCTGAGTGACTTTGAGTGAGTTATTGTGCCTCCTTGAACATCCGTTTCCTCTTCTGTAAAATGCCAGCCTCACACAAATCTGTAAGGTTCACAGCAGCTTTATGCATAATAGTTAAAAATAAAACTACCCAGACGCCCTTCAGTGGGTGAATGTTAAACTGTGTCTCATCCGTAACGTGAGATACTGTTCATCAATAAATATGACCTAACTATTGATGAACACAGCAATGTGGATGGATCCCCAGAGAATGATACTGAGTTTTAAAAAAGAGCCAGTCCCAAAGGTTATATACTATAGAATTCCATTTATGTTACATTATTAAAATGACAAAATTATAAAAATGGAGAATAGGTTAGTCATTGCCAAGGGGTTAGGTATGGGCAGGGAGGTGGAAGAAAGGAGAGGAGAGAGGTGGATGTGGTTATAAAAGCAACGTGAGAGATCCTAGTGATGATGGGACTGTTCAGTACCTTGACTGTGGTGGTAGATACATGGACCTACACATGGGATAAAATGGCATAGAACTAGATACACTCACACACACACGAGTACAAGTAAAAAACTGGGGAAACCTGAGTAAGATTGGTGGATGGTATCAATGTCAATATCCTGGTTATGATATTGAACTATATTTTCTCAAGATATTACCATTGGGAGAAACTAGATAAAGGGTACATGAGATCTCTCTGTATTATTTCTTATAACTGCATGCAAATATACAATTATCTTAAAAGTTTAATGAAGAATACCAACTTCATAGGCTTTCTGTGAGGCTCAAATAAGGTAATATTTTGGGAAGAAAATTCATTGAAACATTTATTGACACCTCCCATCTGTCCAGCCACTGTGTAAATGCAGAGCTTATAACAGGGAATAAAATAGAGTTATGCTCTAGTGGTAATTTTATTTTACTGGAGTGGCACACAGAAGTGAGTTGTTATTTCTAAAAATTGTTCTGGGGACATCCATGGTAGCGCAGTGGTTGAGAGTCCGCCTGCCAATGCAGGGGAAACGGGTTCAATCCTTGGTACAGGAAGATCCCTCATGCCGTGGAGCAGCTAAGCCTGTGTCCCACAACTACTGAGCATGCACTCTAGAGCCCGTGAGCCACAACTACCGAGCCCACATGCCGCAACTACTGAAGCTCGTACACCTAGAGCCCATGCTCTGCAACAAGAGAAGCCGCTGCGATGAGAAGCCTGTGGACGGCAATGAAGAGTAGCCCTGCTCGCCGCAACTAGAGAAAGCCCGCGTGCAGCAATGAAGACCCAACGCAGCCAAAAATAAATAAACGAAATAAATAAAAAAATATTGTTCTTAAAATTGGTTGAACATTGTTCCGTAATCGACCAGTGGCATGCATTGAGTGCTTGCATGTAATGAAAGTAGACTCAGAGAGATTATAAAAAATGCCCAGGTGCCAGGTAGAGCCAGAAGCAGGATTCAAACCCAGATCCGAGCTCATTGTTGCAGCTCATCATCTCTAAACTCACTGTTTTTGACAGAGGAGTGTCGTTGTCTTTGCAGAGTAACCCGGTGAAGACAGCCGAAGTGGAGTGTGGGGACTTTTACAGCAGTGGGGACAGAGCAACTATTGATGCAGAGGGCTACTTCTGGTTCCTGGGGAGGGCCGATGATGTCATCAACGCCTCCGGGTAGGTGTGGCTGACGCTGAGCCAGAAGGTACCACCCTCACAAGCCTGGTGGGAGGTAGCATGCCCAGACATTCCTTCATGCCTTGGTGATGGACTCTCAGCCTAACTCTGAACCAAAGTAAGACATCATGCAAGTTAAAGGCACTGGGAAGGAAAACTTGACTTTGGGCCCTATTTGTTGAGGGAGCTTATTCTGTGTGCTCCTGTAATGAACCACGTGTCACAGAAGCACATAAAAACAACAATAAGAAAATTCACCTTTATGGAATACGTATTATGTGACCGTACTCTCTGTAGAGCTTTATACGAACCACCTCCCAATGCTGTAAGGTAGATGCGATTATGCCCATTTTATTTTATTTTATTTTATTTTGTGGGGGGAGGGTGTGTGTGTGGAGGCCCCAAGTGCTCGGCATGCAGGATCTCAGTTCCCCAAGCGGGGATTGAACCCGTGCTCCCTGCAGTGGGAGCACGTAGCCCTAACCACTGGATGGCCAGGGAATTCCCATGATTATGCCCATTTTACATGAGCAAACGGAGTCAGTGACCAGTGAAAAACGTTGCCTGAAGTTTCAAAGACAGTACAGGGTGCAGGCCAGATTTGAACAAAGGCGGTCTGACTGCAAGTCTGTTGTTCCTAACTCGAACATGATTTATAAAGAAAAACAATGACACATTACACTAGAATAACATGTTTTCCTGGGAATTTCAGGAAAATTGTGTTTGTTGTCTTTAATTTCTAAAACC
Source organism: Phocoena phocoena (assembly GCF_963924675.1). Taxonomy (NCBI): domain Eukaryota; kingdom Metazoa; phylum Chordata; class Mammalia; order Artiodactyla; family Phocoenidae; genus Phocoena; species Phocoena phocoena. Next base: position 22,278,898 of record NC_089233.1, read on the forward strand.
AATGCTGATAACAGTGAGGAACAGGCTGTAAAATTTGTACAAATGTTTAAGCTAAGGAGTTTTCATGCCAGGGGAAGCTGCTTGAGCTTGAGCCAAGCCCCAGAGCTCTGGGAGGATGAAGCATTCACCTCCTCTCTCACCTGGGGAGCACCTGAGCCTTGTATTTCTTAGCATGGAACGTTCAGGACTTCACATTTCAGTCCCATTACACAGGCCCTGGCGCCCTGTGACAGATACCCTCCGTGCCAAGGGAAGATGTGTCTCTCCAAAAGATGCGATCTGAGGGCCTGGGTCACCCTCGCCCGGGAATTGGCTCAGAAGGAACCATTGGTCCTGCAGGTACCGCATTGGACCGGCAGAAGTGGAGAACGCCCTGGCAGAGCACCCAGCGGTGGCTGAGTCCGCTGTGGTGAGCAGCCCGGACCCGATTCGAGGGGAGGTGAGGAACAGGACCTGGAGGTCATCGTGGCTGGGCGTGGGGCTGGGAAGGCAGGTGAGGGGAAAACTTCCCGGCCATACCTACCCAGCCTTGGACCTAGGGTGAAGGGAGGGCATGGTTGATGTGCATGTGCACTTACACGATGTGGTCAGCAGGAGGCACTGTGGCCTCATCCGTGACTGAAATGAAGCTGACAGTGAATGCTGCCGCTGCTGCCATCTAGCAGTTAATCAGCTCTTACTGGGTGTCGGCTCATTTATCCCTCACAGAACACAATGAATTAAGGACTCTTTTAATACCTTTATGCAGAGAAGGAAACAGAGGCATAAAGAGGTTAAATAACTTGCCTGGATTACACAGCTAATAGGTGGTGGGAAATTGAGCACTCTGGCTCCAGAGCATGCATCCTTGATCCAACAAGTGTTTATTGAACACCTTCTATGTACAATCCCTGAGAAGTTAAATGAGGACATAAATAATAATAGGAAACTAATAAATTACCAACATTATTAAAGGCCCACAAGGTCTTAGCTATTATTAAATGCCCGCAGAACTCTACCTAAAATAATAGTGAAAATGGTGATGATAAAAATGATAGGAATACAAATACATTTAAACTGGCTTCACGTTTTATGTGTATTATCTCATGGAATCTTTCATGAACCTGATGAGGAATGCACCTGTCCTCTCCCCATTTCGCAGAGAAGGAGATCGAGATTAAGATAGGCTAAGTAATGTTCGAAGGCAAAGAGTGGAAATTGGAAGTATTGAGATTTGAACCTGGAATTTCCAAAGGCTCTGTTCTCAGTTGGTTTTCCCATTAATTTTGTAAGCATTTTATTTAAAATTTTTTTTAATTAAAAAATTTTTTAAACTGAAAATTATTTTTAAATTTTTATTTATTTATTTATTGGCCGCGCAGTGTGGCATGGCACGCGGGATCTTAGTTCCCTGACTAGGGCTCAAACCCACGGCCCCTGTGGTGGGAGTGCGGAGTCTTAAGCACCGGACCTCCAGGGAAGTCCCAGGCATTTACTCCTTAAACTATTCTTTGGTTGTCCCTCGCCCTGAGCCTCCACTCTGGTTCTTCACTGCAGGTAGTGAAGGCTTTCATTGTCCTGACCCCAAACTTCCTGTCCCATGATCGACACCAGCTCACCAAGGAGCTGCAGCAGCATGTGAAGTCAGTGACAGCCCCGTACAAGTACCCAAGGAAGGTGAGCGAGAGCAGATGGATGGGGTCTGGTCCCTGTGAGTGGTTCTGGGGGTTCCACTGCCTCAAGTCTCATACAGTGTCTTGGGTGAAGCCTAAGTAGCCAAGAGCACTAATATTTTTCTCTGCAGAAGAAGCATTTCAGCTTAGGGGTGTGAGGGAGCCCACTGAATCGGGTGGAACCTCGATCCTGTGCCAGAAACTCATCCATTGCTGGAGTGTCAGCCTAAAGGAAAAAATCAGACAATTGCCCAAGGATGTCCAGGAAGGTTACCTATAATCTTTCAAAATTTGAAAAAGACACCCAAACCAGCAACTTCCAAGCTATTAAAAAACATTCTGTCATGAGAAGTACATTCTGTATTGCAACCCAACACCCATATACACACATAGCAAACAACAAAGAACAAAATGATATTTACCCTAACAGCATGTAACACATTCTGATATTTTTTGCTCAACTTCATTGGTTTTAAATGCTGTGCACAACCTATGAAACTGTGCAGCAATAGAGAAAGGATGAAATTACTCGTGGAATTTAATATGATTCTGTAGTTTAAACTGATGATGAAGATTTTTAGCATAAAATATCACAATAATATTGAGAAAAAAAGCAGGCTAAGAAATACGTAGTACTATCTGATATGTTTAAAAACAAGTTAAAATTTTCTTCTCTTGTAGAAATACTTTGCTGCATTGTCTGAATGTTTACAATCAATACATATTATAAAGCTATATAGCTAACATTTATTGAGCATTTACTGTGTGTACCAGGCCCTGGACTCAATGCTTTACATGCATTATTATTTCATTTAATCCTCCCCACACCCTGAGATAATCATCCCAGTCTACAGAGAGGAAATTGAGGCTTAGAGACTCAAAGTAAGTTGCCTGAGATTAGAGTAAATAGAAGCTGGAATTCAACCCCATGTGTATCTGACAACAGAGTTCATGCTGCTAACATTAGCATCTGATGCTTTATCGAGAGTAGAGTAGAGGATGCGTACCAGTCAGGAAGGGCTACATGTTACTGTGCGTAACAAACAGTCCCAAAGTTGCAGTGGATTATAACAAGGACGGTGCCTTTCTTGCTCACGCCACTTGTCCACCATAGCTTTCCCGCAGCCTTTGCTCCACATCCCCTCATCCTGGGACCAGGATAAAGGAGCAGCCACCACGTAGGTACCTCCCAGAGTACTAGAAGAGATGGACAGAGGGGGTGGCCTGTCTCAATGACTCCCAACTGTTCTGTTAAATGTGGCACACTTCACTCTTTCTCATATTTCACTGGTCAAAGTACATAGAAGGGCTGCATCCAACTTCAGGAGGTCAGAGGAGAATCTGACATAAATGGTGAACCCCATTAAGGCCCCCACATGGCGGCAGCCTTTCTGGGGGACTGTGAGAGGGCAAAGGAGGGGAGCTGAGGGTTGATAGAAAATGACGGGGGGACTTAGTATGTGTTTGCTTTATCCTCAACCAGGTGGAGTTTGTCTCAGAGCTGCCCAAAACCATCACTGGCAAGATAAAAAGAAGTGAACTCCGGAAGAAGGAGTTTGGTCAGATGTAATTGGCAGAAAACTCAGAAACCACTGTGTGATATTGGCCAAATGCCTGGCGGCCTCAGGTTCCTCACGATGGTGAGGGTGAGGAGAGGAACGCTGAGAGAGTTGACTTGAAAGAGAGCCGGGAGTGTCAACATTCCAGCATTTTTGTTCTTTTAAATTAATATCAATCACTATCCTTCCTCCAAGTTCCCTGTTCCTTTCAGATTGCCCAGCTGAGCGCTCAGAATGGGGCTGAAGCAAATTAAATACTGACTCAGCATCCACAGTGAGTCTGTTGTGCATTTATTCTGGGAAAGATCCAGTGCTGAATGCTGTCCCTCGTAATTCCCCCAATCCCCATCACAGACTGCCCTAGGGCCTGATTCTCCCTCCTGGTTCCAGAGACTCTGTGGCCCAGTCAATGACCAGGACATACAGGTCTAGGAGGAACAGTCCATGTGGCCCCCGGGGTCTGCTCCTGCCTAGCTTGCCTCTGCCCAACTGGGGGTGAGGCGGGAGGCAGGGCAAGTGTGGTGTCTGGGGAATGGAGAAGAGGGGAGGGCAGCCCGGCTTGGTGACGACACCTGCCTGCCACACCATCCCTCACCTGCACCCTCCAGTGGACCCACTGCCTCTCGTCCCACCAATAATGCTGCTGCTGTTGCTGCTTGCAGGTCCCAGCCTGGACCAGTGCAGGTGAGTGAGTACCTGCCCTCTGGGGGCCCAGGAATCCTGCAGGACTCCTCCAGCCCTTCCCAGGGACCCAGGAGCTTTGCCCCCCAGCCCCTCCCCAGGGGCCCGGAGTCCTCCCCAGGCACCTCTCCTTATACTGTGTAATCCGCTCTGCCATCCAGAGCCCTCTGACACCCCTGGCCTGTGGTCCTGTGAACTAACCCTTCACTCCATCCATCCTTCCGGCCTGAGATGGAACCACCAGAGGCTGGAAGGAGCAGAGGCAGAAGAGGCTGAGCCTGGGGGTGAGAGAAGCGCATATTGTCTCCTTCTCACCCATTCCTGGGGGGTCACCGAGAGGGAGATCCCCTCTGCAGCTGCCCTCTTCTGAGGTGCACAGATATACACACTCACAGGGTAATATACAGACATCACAAACACAGAGACGCACAGGTAAAGAATCACCCCCAGCCTCACCTGGGGACTCAGGTGTTGGGCTCATGGACAGCTCACACACAGACCAACGCAGGCAAGGACACCCTGGGGGGAACACACACACATACACAAGTACACATACTCAGGGCCATGTGAGACAGCCCCCCAGGGCAGACCCACACACACCCCAAGGAGGCACACACACGCACACACACAGACATGGAGGCAGAGACATAGACACAGAACACAGCCACATACACACAGGCACAAAAAGAAGACAAACACACAGATACAATCAGGAACACCCAAAGGGACAGCAACTTCACACACAGCACAGTCACACACATATAAAACACAGACACAACTCCACGGACCCATATGCCCTGAGACACAGACACACACACGGATTTGCACAACCAACGTACACTCATTCAGTGACAGAGGTGCAGACACAAATGCGTACAGATAAAACCAGAGAGACACTCAATGTCTCAGTGCTGTGCAGTGGGAAATTCATGTTCACAATCGAGATGCTCACAGACACAGAAACTCAGACACACAGGTTCATACATGCAGACTTATACAACCACAGTCACACACACACATACTCCCAGACAGTTCTGGCACTCCAGTGGATACCTCCACAGGCAGTCGGGATGAATAGACCGTGGCATTGAGGTAGAAGGTAGACGGGCTCCAGGCTGAGTAGCTGGAGCTTGTCTCCTGCTGACATTTCAAGGAAAAGATAAAGGCAGGAGCAGAGAGAAGCTCAGCTCTGCCTGAGTGAAAAGATAAGACTACCATATTTTTCATTCTTGAGGTCAAGGAGACCTCCTGGACTACACATGCACAAAACGGTTCCTCAGGGGTCAGAAAATGGAGGGGGCGCTAGCCCATAATATGTCCTGCCAACCTCTCAGAGACTCTCACGCTGGAATCTGTCTTGGCTTAAAGATGCACGTGCACATTGGGTAGGACCCTGAGTCAGACCAAATATGGGCACAAAGCAAGATGAATCAAGGTGATTGGCTAGAGGGAACCCGGAGAACTGCAGCCGTATAAGCAATTCAAGCCACCCCAAAAGCGTGACTCTCTCTCTCTGAGCCCATCCGTGTGTCTTTCCGCATGTACTTTTCTTCTAATAAACGCTTTATCTGCTTCCCTACCTTCTGTCTCTTTGCTGAATTCTTTCTTCAAAGAAGACAAGGACTGAGGTCCTGTTTCAATCCCACCGGCCCTCGTGGTTGGGATTCAGCACTTTCACTGCCACAGCCTGGGTTTGATTCCCGGTCAGGGAACTGAGATCCTGCTTCAAGCCACCACACCCTCGAGATCAGCATGACCTACCCCACCTAGGCTGTCATGGAAGGGGGTGTTTTCCTGGCTCCGAACCCAGTGCTAGGCACCTGTCCCATTGAGGGCCTCCCAGAGGGCTGTGCTTATGCTCTGAGACACCAGAGAATGGCCAGGGTAGGGTGGCTCTGGGGACAGGGCACAGGGGAAGGACTGGGCTATGACAGCATGCACTTAACGTGGGGGTGTTGCATGGGGCCTAGCAGATCCCAAAGTCAAAAGAGGGAAAAAAGTGTGCCTCCCCAGGACCCGCGCTGTCTGTCAGGGTGGGCTGTGCCCTCTCCCACAATAACAAAAGTGACAGTAAAGGCATCATCAGGACCATTGTATGATAATATTATCATCACCACAGCAATGACCGACCATCAGCCCGAGGTGGAGGAGTGAGGTGTGACCATGGTCGCCTGGTTTGCTTCATCTTCTGAGCAGGGCTGACCCTGAGCCAAGGCAAAGATTCTCTCTGGCCCCTTCTCTCTCTGGAGGCCTCAGCTCCAGCTTCTTCCTCTCCCAACATTCCCCCCACTCCCACCCAGACCCAAGTCCCCCCTGACCCTTTTCTCAGCCTGGTACAACACCTCTCCCTGACTCTCCATCTGTGCAGTGGGGATAGAGATGGTATGGGCCGTAAGAAGATGCCTGCAAAGTACAGTGGTTAGCACAGGCTGGTAACAGGAGGGGCCTTTAAAGCCTTCACAGCTTCTAAGGTGCCGGTTCTGGGAGGACAGTCGCCCCTGGGAGATGATGAAGCTGATGGGCACAGGCGCTCAGCACATGGCCTCCCTTTGTCCTCGTGACAGCCTTTGGACACAGGACTGGGCATTTCCATCTTAGGGAGGAAACCCACCCAGGGTCACACCGCTGTGTCTCAAGCTGGGTCTCAAGCCCAAGGCTCCTGGCCCTGCCTTCAGGGGCCACGGAGGGCTCCTCCCCTGGATGGGAGGCTGAACCCGCTTTGGGGATGCTTCGTCTGCTGCATGAATGGTCTCACCCTTTCCAGGCCCCTTAACTCTGTTCACTTCTCCTTCTTTCCCTCATCCCTGCTTGAGCTGTAACCAGGGTGACCCTGGCACCGTTCATGGAAGTCCCCAGTCCCTTACAGGCTGCGTCTGCCTCCCATTCACTTCGCGGCTAGTCTGACTTCCACCCCTTCTGTGCCTAGTCTGTCTCTTTATAACCACACAGCCCAAACGTGGGACTCTGTAGGCAGGCAACTGCATCTAAACAGATTTCAACACTATTGTTTAGTTGTCCCTGTTTTTTGTTTTTGTTTTGCTTGGTTTTTTTTAATCATTTCTTTGTATTTATGGTAAAAGACATTGATTTTCCATTATAACAGTAATAGAATGTTTCCTGTTTACAATAAGTTTCCATAATAATAAAATCTATGGGGTTTAAAGCAATGACTTTAAAGCTGTCTTGGGCCTGAATGAGCTGGGAAACCACTCTGTCAGTCACACATAAAAGCACCTTTAGGAACTTCACCTCAGGACAGGGCCCAGAACAGACCATCACCAATGGGCTTTGTCTAACCACCTGGGTCCCTGGGCCCCAGCCCACCTGCTTGGCTCTCCCCACCCAGCACTCCTGGTACTGCCAAGCTGTTTGGGTGCTGTCCTCAGATCCCCCAGAAAGGAAGCTGGTGAACTTTCTCCATTGAAATTCTCAATTTCTGGAGGTCCCTGGCAATCAATAATGAGAGTCAGACTGGATTTTTTTCGCCCCTGTTTAGGTTCATAAGCTAAAGCCCATGCTAACAGGTGATGTATCTAGCCCTGTTTCAGGTGTTAAAATGTCTACACTAATTACGGATGATTTTGAGACCATACCCGTACCGTCTGTATGGTCACACAAAGTGGAATTCGCAAGCCAGAAGGAAACCTATTTTATTACCATATCATCATGACCACGTAATGCAGTTCAACTGTAACATCTTTCCCTTCGGGTTTTCTTCTTTGCTCGTATTTTATTTGTAAGTGTACTTCTCAATTTCCAAACATGGGAAATTCTAGTTAGCTTTTCATCAGGACTCTTCTAGCACAATGGCATTACCAAAAATCATGCTCTGTGTGATTTCATTCCTCTGAAATATGTTGAAATTTGCTTTATGGCCAAAATAAATAAGGTTAATTTTTGTAATTACACTATATGTGCCTGAAATTAATGTTTCCTCTGCAGTTGTTATGTGATATTGAGGGATATATGGATATAGCTATATGATTAAAATGGTTTGCTATTAAGATCTTCTATACCTTACAGATGTTCTGTGGTGCTCATTGTATGACTTGTTGAGGGAGAGGTGTGAAAACCTCCCACTCTGCTTGTGTATTTGATTATTCTTGTATCTCTGTCATCAAATCGATTTTGGCCACTGCCCATGGGAAATCTTGGGAGTTCTCAAAGGAAGGAAGAAGCGTCCAGAAGTGGGGGACAGGGGACCTGGGTTCAGGAGGACGAGAAAACCTAAGGTCTGAGAAGTTTCCAGAGAGGACCCGGGGTTGGATGGCGAGCGATGAGGCAGCAGGTAGGGGAGCTGCGTTGTAAAAATGGGCATGTGGGTGGTGGTGTCCACTGTGATGGACCTGGGGCAAAGGCAGGGGATTTGTCGAGACAGTGTATAAAGCACCTGCATTGCTATGGCATCGTCGAAACAGGAGAAGACTCGGAGGAACTGCAGATAGGGGCTGATGGAGGGGTGAATCTGGATGTAATATGATTTTTTTTTTCCATCAACATATATATTTACCTTAGTAATTGGAGGCAAGAAATGTAAGTTGGCAGGATGTTTGATTTTTCTATTTCATCTTTGGTGATGACACAGCTAGTTGAAGTTATTGAGCTTTCTAAGAATGGTACTCATAGATGGGAGAGAATTTAGAAGTCATCTTATTGCTCTTTGGGCCTCTCACTGTTGTGGCCTCTCCTGCCGCGGAGCACAGGCTCCGGACGCGCAGGACCGGCGGCCATGGCTCATGGGGCCAGCCGCTCCGCGGCATGTGGGATCCTCCCGGACCGGGGCACGAACCCGTGTCTTCTGCATTGGCAGGCGGACTCTCAACCACTGTGCCACCAGGGAAGCCCTCTTCTTCATTTTTGAAAACACTTTAAATAGGAATCCCATTGAAATAATGTTTCTTACGTTTAAAATTCTACTAACTAAAATTTGCTTTTTTTAGGCATAAAAGTAAAGATTAAAAGTCAATTACAGATAACATGTGTCTGCTGCTAGAACATTGAGATAATTCAGTTTTACTGGGTTTTCCTACTAATCTTAGAAATTATTTTATCTCTTTTTAGTTAATTTACAGCAAATATCAGAGAAGATCAATAATTTGGTGAAGGAAAACACAGAACTTTTAGAAAATATATCTACTTTGGAACAGATGGTATCTTTGTCCTTTATCATTTTTCATGATTTCACCTTCAATTCCTTCCACCTCTGGGAGTTCGGTTATTTTGCTCTCTTTTCATTCATACTACTGTCCTATTTCATATGTTCCATAAACAGTCCAGATTCAAAGCAAGCTCCACAGACGTAAAGCACTGTTCTCTGTATTTGTGGAAGGAGTCACACACGAGAAGATAGTATTTATAACTCTGGTTCCTTTTGTACATATTTGCATAGGTGAATGACTCAAAGAAACATCTTCAAGAAACCACTAGACAGAATAAGATGCTCTTTGACGAAGCACTTAAATTTAAGGTAAAAATCCCTTCTCTGCCTAGATTACATTCTGAAAACGGAAGTAAAAGTAATGAGTAATTATTATTGATTCAATATATTTTGTTGAAGGATAATATCAAAACAATTGAGAGGGCTAATGAATATCTGAATGACATCCTTCAAAGTACTTGTGCTAGGTTGCAATCTGTGAGGGGTCAGAATGTCAAGAATCCGGACTTGGTAAGAGTTTGGCTGCTAAGTTTACCATAGTTTGGCTTTTGAGGCTTTTGTACGTTGGGTGAATTGAATGCTCCATCTCCTCTTGCTGTTTGCTACAGTAGAGTGTGGGAGTCTGGGAGTTGAATCTCCTTCTGAACAATGATCTGGAATTTCATGTACTCATACCTCCATGACTTTTTCTATTTCAGAGACTAGGAAGTATGTTCTGTTTTCACTATGTAGGGAGTTTTCCCACCATTCGGCACTGCCCTCCAAGATACGTAGACAATCCCAGGAAATATATGAGGTGAAGGAAGATATCTAGCCAAGTTGTACAGCCCATACCGCTCTTTATGCTGAACAGAGAATTTTCAACGTGAATTTGGGAAAGTTTTCTATCTTTATTTATTTAAAAATTTTTTTAACATCTTTATTGGAGTATAATTGCTTTACAATGGTGTGTTAGTTTCTGATTTACAACAAAATGAATCAGTTATACATATACATATGTTCCCATATCTCTTCCCTCTTGCGTCTCCCTCCCTCCCACCCTCCCTATCCCGCCCCTCTAGGTGTTCACAGAGCACCGAGCTGATCTCCCTGTGCTATGAGGCTGCTTCCCACTAGCTATCTACCTTACGTTTGTTAGTGTATATATGTCCATGCCTCTCTCTCGCTTTGTCACAGCTTACCCTTCCCCCTCCCTGTGTCCTCAAGTCCATTCTCTAGTAGGTCTGTGTCTTTATTCCTGTCTTACCCCTAGGTTGTTCATGACATTTTTTTCCCTTAAATTCCATATATATGTGTTAGCATACGGTATTTGTCTCTCTCTTCTGACTTACATCACTCTGTATGACAGGCTCTAGGTCCATCCACCTCACTACAAATAACTCAATTTCGTTTCTTTTTATGGCTGAGTAATATTCCATTGTATATATGTGCCACATCTTCTTTATCCATTCATCTGATGAGGGACACTTAGGTTGTTTCCATCTCTGGGCTATTGTAAATTGAGCTGCAATGAACATTTTGGTACATGACTCTTTTTGAATTACGGTTTTCTCAGGTTATATGCCCAGTAGTGGGATTGCTGGGTCATATGGTAGTTCTATTTGTAGTATTTTAAGGAACCTCCATACTGTTCTCCACAGTGGCTGTATCAATTTACATTCCCACCAACAGTGCAAGAGTGTTCCCTTTTCTCCACACCCTCTCCAGCATTTATTGTTTGTAGATTTTTTGATGATGGCCATTCTGACTGGTGTGAGATGATATCTCATTGTAGTTTTGATTTGCATTTCTCTAATGATTAGTGATGTTGAGCATTCTTTCCTGTGTTTATTGGCAGTCTGTATATCTTCTTTGGAGAAATGTCTATTTAGGTCTTCTGCCCATTTTTGGATTGGGTTGTTTGTTTTTTTGTTATTAAGCTGCATGAGCTGCTTATAAATTTTGGAGATTAATTCTTTGTCAGTTGCTTCATTTGCAAATATTTTCTCCCATTCTGAGGGTTGTCTTTTGGTCTTGTTTATGGTTTCCTTTGCTGTGCAAAAGCTTTTAAGTTTCATTAGGTCCCATTTGTTTATTTTTAATTTCCATTTCTCTAGGAGGTGGGTCAAAAAGGATCTTGCTGTGATTTATGTCATAGAGTGTCCTGCCTATGTTTTCCTCTAAGAGTTTGATATTTTCTGGCCTTACAAGTAGGTCTTTAATCCATTTTGAGCTTATTTTTGTGTATGGTGTTAGGGAGTGATTTAATCTCATACTTTTACATGTACCTGTCCAGTTTTCCCAGCACCACTTATGAAGAGGCTGTCCTTTCTCCACTGTACATTCCTGCCTCCTTTATCAAAGATAAGGTGACCATACGTGTGTGGGTTTACCTCTGGGCTTTTTATCCTGTTCCATTGATCTAGCTTTCTGTTTTTGTGCCGTACCATACTGTCTTGATTACTGTAGCTTTGTAGTATAGTCTGAAGTCAGGGATCCTGATTCCTCCAGCTCCATTTTTCGTTCTCAAGATTGCTTTGGCTATTCGGGGTCTTCTGTGTTTCCATACAAATTGTGAAAATTTTTGTTCTAGTTCTGTGAAAAATGCCGGTGGTAGTTTGATAGGAATTGCATTGAATCTGTAGATTGCTTTGGGTAGTAGAGTCATTTTCACAATGTTGATTCTTCCAATCCAAGAACATGGTATATCTCTCCATCTATTTGTATCATCTTTAATTTCTTTTTTTTTTTTTTTTATCTTTAATTTCTTTCATCAGTGTCTTATAATTTTCTGCATACAGGTCTTTTTATCTCCTTAGGTAGGTTTATTCCTAGATATTTTATTCTTTTTGTTGCAATGGTAAATGGGAGTGTTTTCTTGATTTCACTTTCAGATTTTTCATCATTAATGTGTAGGAATGCCAGAGATTTCTGTGCATTAATTTTGTAGCCTGCTACTTTACCAAATTCATTGTTTAGCTCTAGTAGTTTTCTGGTAGCGTCTTTAGGATTCTCTATGTATAGTATCATGTCATCTGCAAACAGTGACAGCTTTACCTCTTCTTTTCTGATTTGGATTCCTTTTATTTCCTTTTCTTCTCTGATTGCTGTGGCTAAAACTTCCAAAACTGTGCTGAATAAGAGTGGTGAGAGTGGGCAACCTTGTCTTGTTCCTGATCTTAGTGGAAATGCTTTCAGTTTTTCACCATTGAGGACGATGTTGGCTGTGGGTTTCTCATATATGGCCTTTATTATGCTGAGGAAAGTTCCCTCTATGCCTACTTTCTGCAGGGTTTTTATCATAAATGGGTGTTGAATTTTGTCGAAAGTTTTCTCTGCATCTATTGAGATGATCATATGGTTTTTCTCCTTCAGTTTTTTAGTATGGTGTATCATGTTGATTGATTTGCATATATTGAAGAATCCTTGCATTCCTGGAATAAACCCCACTTGATCCTGGTGTATGATCAGTTTAATGTGCTGTTGGATTCTGTTTGCTAGTATTTTGTTGAGGATTTTTGCCTCTATGTTCATCAGTGATATTGGCCTGTAGTTTTCTTTCTTTGTGACATCCTTGTCTGGTTTTGGTATCAGGGTGATGGTGGCCTCATAGAATGAGTTTGGGAGTGTTCCTCCCTCTGCTATATTTTGGAAGAGTTTGAGAAGGATACGTGTTAGCTCTTCTCTAAATGTTCGATAGAATTCGTCTGTGAATCCAGCTGGTCCTGGGCTTTTGTTTGTTGGAAGATTTTTGTTGTTGTTGTTGTTGGAAGATTTTTAATCACAGTTTAAATTTCAGTGCTTGTGATTGGTCTGTTCATATTTTCTATTTCTTCCTGATTCAGTCTTGGCAGGTTGTGCATTTCTAAGAATTTGTCCATTTCTTCCAGGTTGTCCATTTTATTGGCATAGAGTTGCTTGTAGTAATCTCTCATGATCTTTTGTATTTCTGCAGTGTCAGTTGTTACTTCTCCTTTTTCACTTCTAATTCTATTGATTTGAGTCTTCTCCCTTTTTTTCTTGATGAGTCTGGCTAATGGTTTATCAATTTTGTTTATCTTCTCAAAGAACCAGCTTTTAGTTTTATTGATCTTTGCTATCGTTTCCTTCATTTCTTTTTCATTTATTTCTGATCTGATTTTTATGATTTCTTTCCTTCTGCTAACTTTGGGGTTTTTTTGTTCTTCTTTCTCTAATTGCTTTAGGTGCAAGGCTAGGTTGTTTATTCAAGATGTTTCCTGTTTCTTAAGGTAGGACTGTATTGCTATAAACTTCCCTCTTAGAACTGCTTTTGCTGCATCCCATAGATTTTGGGTCGTTGTGTCTCCATTGTCACTTGTTTCTAGGTATTTTTTGGTTTCCTCTTTGATTTCTTCAGTGATCACTTCGTTATTAAGTAGTGTATTGTTTATCCTCCATGTGTTTGTATTTTTTACAGGTCTTTTCCTGTAATTGATATCTAGTCTCATAGCGTTGTGTTCAGAAAAGATACTTGATACAATTTCAATTTTCTTAAATTTACCAAGGCTTGATTTGTGACCCAAGATATGATCTATCCTGGAGAATGTTCCATGAGCACTATAGAAAAATGTGTATTCTGTTGTTTTTGGATGGAATGTCCTATAAATATCAATTAAGTCCATCTTGTTTAATGTATCATTTAAAGCTTGTGTTTCCTTATTTCTTTTCATTTTGGATGATCTGTCCATTGGTGAAAGTGGGGTGTTAAAGTCCCCTACTATGAATGTGTTACTGTCGATTTTCCCTTTTATGGCTGTTAGTATTTGCCTTATGTATTGAGGTGCTCCTATGTTGGGTGCATAAATATTTACAATTGTTATATCTTCTTTTTGGATCGATCCCTTGATCATTATGTAGTGCCCTTCTTTGTGGTGAGCAGCCCGGACCCGATTCGAGGGGAGGTGAGGAACGGGACCTGGAGGTCATCGTGGCTGGGCGTGGGGCTGGGAAGGCAGGTGAGGGGAAAACTTCCCGGCCATACCTACCCAGCCTTGGACCTAGGGTGAAGGGAGGGCATGGTTGATGTGCATGTGCACTTACACGATGTGGTCAGCAGGAAGCACTGTGGCCTCATCCGTGACTGAAATGAAGCTGACAGTGAATGCTGCCGCTGCTGCCATCTAGCAGTTAATCAGCTCTTACTGGGTGTCGGCCCATTTATCCCTCACAGAACACAATGAATTAAGGACTCTTTTAATACCTTTATGCAGAGAAGGAAACAGAGGCATAAAGAGGTTAAATAACTTGCCTGGATTACACAGCTAATAGGTGGTGGGAAATTGAGCACTCTGGCTCCAGAGCATGCATCCTTGATCCAACAAGTGTTTATTGAACACCTTCTATGTACAATCCCTGAGAAGTTAAATGAGGACATAAATAATAATAGGAAACTAATAAAATACCAACATTATTAAAGGCCCACAAGGTCTTAGCTATTATTAAATGCCCGCAGAACTCTACCTAAAATAATAGTGAAAATGGTGATGATAAAAATGATAGGAATACAAATACATTTAAACTGGCTTCACGTTTTATGTGTATTATCTCATGGAATCTTTGCATGAACCTGATGAGGAATGCACCTGTCCTCTCCCCATTTCGCAGAGAAGGAGATCGAGATTAAGACAGGCTAAGTAATGTTCGAAGGCAAAGAGTGGAAATTGGAAGTATTGAGATTTGAACCTGGAATTTCCAAAGGCTCTGTTCTCAGTTGGTTTTCCCATTAATTTTGTAAGCATTTTATTTAAAATTTTTTTTAATTAAAAAATTTTTTAAACTGAAAATTATTTTTAAATTTTTATTTATTTATTTATTGGCCGCGCAGTGTGGCATGGCACGCGGGATCTTAGTTCCCTGACTAGGGCTCAAACCCACGGCCCCTGTGGTGGGAGTGCGGAGTCTTAAGCACTGGACCTCCAGGGAAGTCCCAGGCATTTACTCCTTAAACTATTCTTTGGTTGTCCCTCGCCCTGAGCCTCCACTCTGGTTCTTCACTGCAGGTAGTGAAGGCTTTCATTGTCCTGAACCCAAACTTCCTGTCCCGTGATCGAGACCAGCTCACCAAGGAGCTGCAGCAGCATGTGAAGTCAGTGACAGCCCCGTACAAGTACCCAAGGAAGGTGAGCGAGAGCAGATGGATGGGGTCTGGTCCCTGTGAGTGGTTCTGGGGGCTCCACTGCCTCAAGTCTCATACAGTGTCTGGGGTGAAGCCTAAGTAGCCAAGAGCACTAATATTTTTCTCTGCAGAAGAAGCATTTCAGCTTAGGGGTGTGAGGGAGCCCACTGAATCGGGTGGAACCTCGATCCTGTGCCAGAAACTCATCCATTGCTGGAGTGTCAGCCTAAAGGAAAAAATCAGACAATTGCCCAAGGATGTCCAGGAAGGTTATCTATAATCTTTCAAAATTTGAAAAAGACGCCCAAACCAGCAACTTCCAAGCTATTAAAAAACATTCTGTCATGAGAAATACATTCTGTATTGCAACCTAACACCCATATACACACATAGCAAACAACAAAGAACAACATGATATTTACCCTAACAGCATGTAACACATTCTGATATTTTTTGCTCAACTTCATTGGTTTTAAATGCTGTGCACAACCTATGAAACTGTGCAGCAATAGAGAAAGGATGAAATTACTCGTGGAATTTAATATGATTCTGTAGTTTAAACTGATGATGAAGATTTTTAGCATAAAATATCACAGTAATATTGAGAAAAAAAGCAGGCTAAGAAATACGTAGTGCTATCTGATATGTTTAAAAACAAGTTAAAATTTCCTTCTTTTGTAGAAATACTTTGCTGCATTGTCTGAATGTTTACAATCAATACATATTATAAAGCTATATAGCTAACATTTATTGAGCATTTACTGTGGGTACCAGGCCCTGGACTCAATGCTTTACATGCATTATTATTTCATTTAATCCTCCCCACACCCTGAGATAATCATCCCAGTCTACAGAGAGGAAATTGAGGCTTAGAGACTCAAAGTAAGTTGCCTGAGATTAGAGTAAATAGAAGCTGGAATTCAACCCCATGTGTATCTGACAACAGAGTTCATGCTGCTAACATTAGCATCTGATGCTTTATCGAGAGTAGAGTAGAGGATGCGTACCAGTCAGGACGGGCTACATGTTACTGTGGGTAACAAACAGTCCCAAAGTTGCAGTGGATTATAACAAGGACGGTGCCTTTCTTGCTCACGCCACTTGTCCACCATAGCTTTCCCGCAGCCTTTGCTCCACATCCCCTCATCCTGGGACCAGGATAAAGGAGCAGCCACCACGTAGGTACCTCCCAGAGTACTAGAAGACATGGACAGAGGGGGTGGCCTGTCTCAATGACTCCCAACTTTTCTGTTAAATGTGGCACACTTCACTCTTTCTCATATTTCACTGGTCAAAGTACATAGAAGGGCTGCATCCAACTTCAGGAGGTCAGAGGAGAATCTGACATAAATGGTGAACCCCATTAAGGCCCCCACATGGCGCCAGCCTTTCTGGGGGACTGTGAGAGGGCAAAGGAGGGGAGCTGAGGGTTGATAGAAAATGACGGGGGGACTTAGTATGTGTTTGCTTTATCCTCAACCAGGTGGAGTTTGTCTCAGAGCTGCCCAAAACCATCACTGGCAAGATAAAAAGAAGTGAACTCCGGAAGAAGGAGTTTGGTCAGATGTAATTGGCAGAAAACTCAGAAACCACTGTGTGATGTTGGCCAAATGCCTGGCGGCCTCAGGTTCCTCACGATGGTGAGGGTGAGGAGAGGAACGCTGAGAGAGTTGACTTGAAAGAGAGCCGGGAGTGTCAACATTCCAGCATTTTTGTTCTTTTAAATTAATATCAATCACTATCCTTCCTCCAAGTTCCCTGTTCCTTTCAGATTGCCCAGCTGAGCGCTCAGAATGGGGCTGAAGCAAATTAAATACTGACTCAGCATCCACAGTGAGTCTGTTGTGCATTTATTCTGGGAAAGATCCAGTGCTAAATGCTGTCCCTCGTAATTCCCCCAACCCCCATCAGAGACTGCCCCAGGGCCTGATTCTCCCTCCTGGTTCCAGAGACTCTGTGGCCCAGTCAATGACCAGGACATACAGGTCTAGGAGGAACAGTCCATGTGGCCCCCGGGGTCTGCTCCTGCCTAGCTTGCCTCTGCCCAACTGGGGGTGAGGCGGGAGGCAGGGCAAGTGTGGTGTCTGGGGAATGGAGAAGAGGGGAGGGCAGCCCGGCTTGGTGACGACACCTGCCTGCCACACCATCCCTCACCTGCACCCTCCAGTGGACCCACTGCCTCTCGTCCCACCAATAATGCTGCTGCTGTTGCTGCTTGCAGGTCCCAGCCTGGACCAGTGCAGGTGAGTGAGTACCTGCCCTCTGGGGGCCCAGGAATCCTGCAGGACTCCTCCAGCCCTTCCCAGGGACCCAGGAGCTTTGCCCCCCAGCCCCTCCCCAGGGGCCCGGAGTCCTCCCCAGGCACCTCTCCTTATACTGTGTAATCCGCTCTGCCATCCAGAGCCCTCTGACACCCCTGGCCTGTGGTCCTGTGAACTAACCCTTCACTCCATCCATCCTTCCGGCCTGAGATGGAACCACCAGAGGCTGGAAGGAGCAGAGGCAGAAGAGGCTGAGCCTGGGGGTGAGAGAAGCGCATATTGTCTCCTTCTCACCCATTCCTGGGGGGTCACCGAGAGGGAGATCCCCTCTGCAGCTGCCCTCTTCTGAGGTGCACAGATATACACACTCACAGGGTAATACACAGACATCACAAACACAGAGACGCACAGGTAAAGAATCACCCCCAGCCTCACCTGGGGACTCAGGTGTTGGGCTCATGGACAGCTCACACACAGACCAACGCAGGCAAGGACACCCTGGGGGGAACACACACACATACACACACAAGTACACATACTCAGGGCCATGTGAGACAGCCCCCCAGGGCAGACCCACACACACCCCAAGGAGGCACACACACGCACACACACAGACATGGAGGCAGAGACATAGACACAGAACACAGCCACATACACACAGGCACAAAAAGAAGACAAACACACAGATACAATCAGGAACACCCAAAGGGACAGCAACTTCACACACAGCACAGTCACACACATACAAAACACAGACACAACTCCACGGACCCATATGCCCTGAGACACAGACACACACACGGATTTGTACAACCAACGTACACTCATTCAGTGACAAAGGTGCAGACACAAATGCGTACAGATAAAACCAGAGAGACACTCAATGTCTCAGTGCTGTGCAGTGGGAAATTCACGTTCACAATCGAGATGCTCACAGACACAGAAACTCAGACACACAGGTTCATACATGCAGACTTATACAACCACAGTCACACACACACATATTCCCAGACAGTTCTGGCACTCCAGTGGATACCTCCACAGGCAGTCGGGATGAATAGACCGTGGCATTGAGGTAGAAGGTAGACGGGCTCCAGGCTGAGCAGCTGGAGCTTGTCTCCTGCTGACATTTCAAGGAAAAGATAAAGGCAGGAGCAGAGAGAAGCTCAGCTCTGCCTGAGTGAAAAGATAAGACTACCATTTTTTTTTTTTTTTTTTTTTTTTTTTTTTTTTGCGGTACGCGGGCCTCTCACTGTTGCGGAGCACAGGCTCCGGACGCGCAGGCTCAGCCGCTCCGCGGCATGTGGGATCTTCCCAGACCGGGGCACGAACCCGTGTCCCCTGCACCGGCAGGCAGACTCCCAACCACTGCGCCACCAGGGAATCCCCATATTTTTCATTCTTGAGGTCAAGGAGACCTCCTGGACTACACATGCACAAAACGGTTCCTCAGGGGTCAGAAAATGGAGGGGGCGCTAGCCCATAACATGTCCTGCCAACCTCTCAGAGACTCTCACGCCGGAATCTGTCTTGGCTTAAAGATGCACGTGCACATTGGGTAGGACCCTGAGTCAGACCAAATATGGGCACAAAGCAAGATGAATCAAGGTGATTGGCTAGAGGGAACCCGGAGAAATGCAGCCGTATAAGCAATTCAAGCCACCCCAAAAGCGTGACTCTCTCTCTCTGAGCCCATCCGTGTGTCTTTCCGCATGTACTTTTCTTCTAATAAACGCTTTATCTGCTTCCCTACCTTCTGTCTCTTTGCTGAATTCTTTCTTCAAAGAAGACAAGGACTGAGGTCCTGTTTCAATCCCACCGGCCCTCGTGGTTGGGATTCAGCACTTTCACTGCCACAGCCTGGGTTTGATTCCCGGTCAGGGAACTGAGATCCTGCTTCAAGCCACCACACCCTCGAGATCAGCATGACCTACCCCACCTAGGCTGTCATGGAAGGGGGTGTTTTCCTGGCTCCGAACCCAGTGCTAGGCACCTGTCCCATTGAGGGCCTCCCAGAGGGCTGTGCTTATGCTCTGAGACACCAGAGAATGGCCAGGGTAGGGTGGCTCTGGGGACAGGGCACAGGGGAAGGACTGGGCTATGACAGCATGCACTTAACGTGGGGGTGTTGCATGGGGCCTAGCAGATCCCAAAGTCAAAAGAGGGAAAAAAGTGTGCCTCCCCAGGACCCGCGCTGTCTGTCAGGGTGGGCTGTGCCCTCTCCCACAATAACAAAAGTGACAGTAAAGGCATCATCAGGACCATTGTATGATAATATTATCATCACCACAGCAATGACCGACCATCAGCCCGAGGTGGAGGAGTGAGGTGTGACCATGGTCGCCTGGTTTGCTTCATCTTCTGAGCAGGGCTGACCCTGAGCCAAGGCAAAGATTCTCTCTGGCCCCTTCTCTCTCTGGAGGCCTCAGCTCCAGCTTCTTCCTCTCCCAACATTCCCCCCACTCCCACCCAGACCCAAGTCCCCCCTGACCCTTTTCTCAGCCTGGTACAACACCTCTCCCTGACTCTCCATCTGTGCAGTGGGGATAGAGATGGTATGGGCCGTAAGAAGATGCCTGCAAAGTACAGTGGTTAGCACAGGCTGGTAACAGGAGGGGCCTTTAAAGCCTTCACAGCTTCTAAGGTGCCGGTTCTGGGAGGACAGTCGCCCCTGGGAGATGATGAAGCTGATGGGCACAGGCGCTCAGCACATGGCCTCCCTTTGTCCTCGTGACAGCCTTTGGACACAGGACTGGGCATTTCCATCTTAGGGAGGAAACCCACCCAGGGTCACACCGCTGTGTCTCAAGCTGGGTCTCAAGCCCAAGGCTCCTGGCCCTGCCTTCAGGGGCCACGGAGGGCTCCTCCCCTGGATGGGAGGCTGAACCCGCTTTGGGGATGCTTCGTCTGCTGCATGAATGGTCTC
The DNA here is from genome assembly GCF_963924675.1 of Phocoena phocoena. Taxonomy (NCBI): domain Eukaryota; kingdom Metazoa; phylum Chordata; class Mammalia; order Artiodactyla; family Phocoenidae; genus Phocoena; species Phocoena phocoena. Next base: position 22,299,250 of record NC_089233.1, read on the forward strand.
ACCCTTTCCAGGCCCCTTAACTCTGTTCACTTCTCCTTCTTTCCCTCATCCCTGCTTGAGCTGTAACCAGGGTGACCCTGGCACCGTTCATGGAAGTCCCCAGTCCCTTACAGGCTGCGTCTGCCTCCCATTCACTTCGCGGCTAGTCTGACTTCCACCCCTTCTGTGCCTAGTCTGTCTCTTTATAACCACACAGCCCAAACGTGGGACTCTGTAGGCAGGCAACTGCATCTAAACAGATTTCAACACTATTGTTTAGTTGTCCCTGTTTTTTGTTTTTGTTTTGCTTGGTTTTTTTTAATCATTTCTTTGTATTTATGGTAAAAGACATTGATTTTCCATTATAACAGTAATAGAATGTTTCCTGTTTACAATAAGTTTCCATAATAATAAAATCTATGGGGTTTAAAGCAATGACTTTAAAGCTGTCTTGGGCCTGAATGAGCTGGGAAACCACTCTGTCAGTCACACATAAAAGCACCTTTAGGAACTTCACCTCAGGACAGGGCCCAGAACAGACCATCACCAATGGGCTTTGTCTAACCACCTGGGTCCCTGGGCCCCAGCCCACCTGCTTGGCTCTCCCCACCCAGCACTCCTGGTACTGCCAAGCTGTTTGGGTGCTGTCCTCAGATCCCCCAGAAAGGAAGCTGGTGAACTTTCTCCATTGAAATTCTCAATTTCTGGAGGTCCCTGGCAATCAATAATGAGAGTCAGACTGGATTTTTTTCGCCCCTGTTTAGGTTCATAAGCTAAAGCCCATGCTAACAGGTGATGTATCTAGCCCTGTTTCAGGTGTTAAAATGTCTACACTAATTACGGATGATTTTGAGACCATACCCGTACCGTCTGTATGGTCACACAAAGTGGAATTCGCAAGCCAGAAGGAAACCTATTTTATTACCATATCATCATGACCACGTAATGCAGTTCAACTGTAACATCTTTCCCTTCGGGTTTTCTTCTTTGCTCGTATTTTATTTGTAAGTGTACTTCTCAATTTCCAAACATGGGAAATTCTAGTTAGCTTTTCATCAGGACTCTTCTAGCACAATGGCATTACCAAAAATCATGCTCTGTGTGATTTCATTCCTCTGAAATATGTTGAAATTTGCTTTATGGCCAAAATAAATAAGGTTAATTTTTGTAATTACACTATATGTGCCTGAAATTAATGTTTCCTCTGCAGTTGTTATGTGATATTGAGGGATATATGGATATAGCTATATGATTAAAATGGTTTGCTATTAAGATCTTCTATACCTTACAGATGTTCTGTGGTGCTCATTGTATGACTTGTTGAGGGAGAGGTGTGAAAACCTCCCACTCTGCTTGTGTATTTGATTATTCTTGTATCTCTGTCATCAAATCGATTTTGGCCACTGCCCATGGGAAATCTTGGGAGTTCTCAAAGGAAGGAAGAAGCGTCCAGAAGTGGGGGACAGGGGACCTGGGTTCAGGAGGACGAGAAAACCTAAGGTCTGAGAAGTTTCCAGAGAGGACCCGGGGTTGGATGGCGAGCGATGAGGCAGCAGGTAGGGGAGCTGCGTTGTAAAAATGGGCATGTGGGTGGTGGTGTCCACTGTGATGGACCTGGGGCAAAGGCAGGGGATTTGTCGAGACAGTGTATAAAGCACCTGCATTGCTATGGCATCGTCGAAACAGGAGAAGACTCGGAGGAACTGCAGATAGGGGCTGATGGAGGGGTGAATCTGGATGTAATATGATTTTTTTTTTCCATCAACATATATATTTACCTTAGTAATTGGAGGCAAGAAATGTAAGTTGGCAGGATGTTTGATTTTTCTATTTCATCTTTGGTGATGACACAGCTAGTTGAAGTTATTGAGCTTTCTAAGAATGGTACTCATAGATGGGAGAGAATTTAGAAGTCATCTTATTGCTCTTTGGGCCTCTCACTGTTGTGGCCTCTCCTGCCGCGGAGCACAGGCTCCGGACGCGCAGGACCGGCGGCCATGGCTCATGGGGCCAGCCGCTCCGCGGCATGTGGGATCCTCCCGGACCGGGGCACGAACCCGTGTCTTCTGCATTGGCAGGCGGACTCTCAACCACTGTGCCACCAGGGAAGCCCTCTTCTTCATTTTTGAAAACACTTTAAATAGGAATCCCATTGAAATAATGTTTCTTACGTTTAAAATTCTACTAACTAAAATTTGCTTTTTTTAGGCATAAAAGTAAAGATTAAAAGTCAATTACAGATAACATGTGTCTGCTGCTAGAACATTGAGATAATTCAGTTTTACTGGGTTTTCCTACTAATCTTAGAAATTATTTTATCTCTTTTTAGTTAATTTACAGCAAATATCAGAGAAGATCAATAATTTGGTGAAGGAAAACACAGAACTTTTAGAAAATATATCTACTTTGGAACAGATGGTATCTTTGTCCTTTATCATTTTTCATGATTTCACCTTCAATTCCTTCCACCTCTGGGAGTTCGGTTATTTTGCTCTCTTTTCATTCATACTACTGTCCTATTTCATATGTTCCATAAACAGTCCAGATTCAAAGCAAGCTCCACAGACGTAAAGCACTGTTCTCTGTATTTGTGGAAGGAGTCACACACGAGAAGATAGTATTTATAACTCTGGTTCCTTTTGTACATATTTGCATAGGTGAATGACTCAAAGAAACATCTTCAAGAAACCACTAGACAGAATAAGATGCTCTTTGACGAAGCACTTAAATTTAAGGTAAAAATCCCTTCTCTGCCTAGATTACATTCTGAAAACGGAAGTAAAAGTAATGAGTAATTATTATTGATTCAATATATTTTGTTGAAGGATAATATCAAAACAATTGAGAGGGCTAATGAATATCTGAATGACATCCTTCAAAGTACTTGTGCTAGGTTGCAATCTGTGAGGGGTCAGAATGTCAAGAATCCGGACTTGGTAAGAGTTTGGCTGCTAAGTTTACCATAGTTTGGCTTTTGAGGCTTTTGTACGTTGGGTGAATTGAATGCTCCATCTCCTCTTGCTGTTTGCTACAGTAGAGTGTGGGAGTCTGGGAGTTGAATCTCCTTCTGAACAATGATCTGGAATTTCATGTACTCATACCTCCATGACTTTTTCTATTTCAGAGACTAGGAAGTATGTTCTGTTTTCACTATGTAGGGAGTTTTCCCACCATTCGGCACTGCCCTCCAAGATACGTAGACAATCCCAGGAAATATATGAGGTGAAGGAAGATATCTAGCCAAGTTGTACAGCCCATACCGCTCTTTATGCTGAACAGAGAATTTTCAACGTGAATTTGGGAAAGTTTTCTATCTTTATTTATTTAAAAATTTTTTTAACATCTTTATTGGAGTATAATTGCTTTACAATGGTGTGTTAGTTTCTGATTTACAACAAAATGAATCAGTTATACATATACATATGTTCCCATATCTCTTCCCTCTTGCGTCTCCCTCCCTCCCACCCTCCCTATCCCGCCCCTCTAGGTGTTCACAGAGCACCGAGCTGATCTCCCTGTGCTATGAGGCTGCTTCCCACTAGCTATCTACCTTACGTTTGTTAGTGTATATATGTCCATGCCTCTCTCTCGCTTTGTCACAGCTTACCCTTCCCCCTCCCTGTGTCCTCAAGTCCATTCTCTAGTAGGTCTGTGTCTTTATTCCTGTCTTACCCCTAGGTTGTTCATGACATTTTTTTCCCTTAAATTCCATATATATGTGTTAGCATACGGTATTTGTCTCTCTCTTCTGACTTACATCACTCTGTATGACAGGCTCTAGGTCCATCCACCTCACTACAAATAACTCAATTTCGTTTCTTTTTATGGCTGAGTAATATTCCATTGTATATATGTGCCACATCTTCTTTATCCATTCATCTGATGAGGGACACTTAGGTTGTTTCCATCTCTGGGCTATTGTAAATTGAGCTGCAATGAACATTTTGGTACATGACTCTTTTTGAATTACGGTTTTCTCAGGTTATATGCCCAGTAGTGGGATTGCTGGGTCATATGGTAGTTCTATTTGTAGTATTTTAAGGAACCTCCATACTGTTCTCCACAGTGGCTGTATCAATTTACATTCCCACCAACAGTGCAAGAGTGTTCCCTTTTCTCCACACCCTCTCCAGCATTTATTGTTTGTAGATTTTTTGATGATGGCCATTCTGACTGGTGTGAGATGATATCTCATTGTAGTTTTGATTTGCATTTCTCTAATGATTAGTGATGTTGAGCATTCTTTCCTGTGTTTATTGGCAGTCTGTATATCTTCTTTGGAGAAATGTCTATTTAGGTCTTCTGCCCATTTTTGGATTGGGTTGTTTGTTTTTTTGTTATTAAGCTGCATGAGCTGCTTATAAATTTTGGAGATTAATTCTTTGTCAGTTGCTTCATTTGCAAATATTTTCTCCCATTCTGAGGGTTGTCTTTTGGTCTTGTTTATGGTTTCCTTTGCTGTGCAAAAGCTTTTAAGTTTCATTAGGTCCCATTTGTTTATTTTTAATTTCCATTTCTCTAGGAGGTGGGTCAAAAAGGATCTTGCTGTGATTTATGTCATAGAGTGTCCTGCCTATGTTTTCCTCTAAGAGTTTGATATTTTCTGGCCTTACAAGTAGGTCTTTAATCCATTTTGAGCTTATTTTTGTGTATGGTGTTAGGGAGTGATTTAATCTCATACTTTTACATGTACCTGTCCAGTTTTCCCAGCACCACTTATGAAGAGGCTGTCCTTTCTCCACTGTACATTCCTGCCTCCTTTATCAAAGATAAGGTGACCATACGTGTGTGGGTTTACCTCTGGGCTTTTTATCCTGTTCCATTGATCTAGCTTTCTGTTTTTGTGCCGTACCATACTGTCTTGATTACTGTAGCTTTGTAGTATAGTCTGAAGTCAGGGATCCTGATTCCTCCAGCTCCATTTTTCGTTCTCAAGATTGCTTTGGCTATTCGGGGTCTTCTGTGTTTCCATACAAATTGTGAAAATTTTTGTTCTAGTTCTGTGAAAAATGCCGGTGGTAGTTTGATAGGAATTGCATTGAATCTGTAGATTGCTTTGGGTAGTAGAGTCATTTTCACAATGTTGATTCTTCCAATCCAAGAACATGGTATATCTCTCCATCTATTTGTATCATCTTTAATTTCTTTTTTTTTTTTTTTTATCTTTAATTTCTTTCATCAGTGTCTTATAATTTTCTGCATACAGGTCTTTTTATCTCCTTAGGTAGGTTTATTCCTAGATATTTTATTCTTTTTGTTGCAATGGTAAATGGGAGTGTTTTCTTGATTTCACTTTCAGATTTTTCATCATTAATGTGTAGGAATGCCAGAGATTTCTGTGCATTAATTTTGTAGCCTGCTACTTTACCAAATTCATTGTTTAGCTCTAGTAGTTTTCTGGTAGCGTCTTTAGGATTCTCTATGTATAGTATCATGTCATCTGCAAACAGTGACAGCTTTACCTCTTCTTTTCTGATTTGGATTCCTTTTATTTCCTTTTCTTCTCTGATTGCTGTGGCTAAAACTTCCAAAACTGTGCTGAATAAGAGTGGTGAGAGTGGGCAACCTTGTCTTGTTCCTGATCTTAGTGGAAATGCTTTCAGTTTTTCACCATTGAGGACGATGTTGGCTGTGGGTTTCTCATATATGGCCTTTATTATGCTGAGGAAAGTTCCCTCTATGCCTACTTTCTGCAGGGTTTTTATCATAAATGGGTGTTGAATTTTGTCGAAAGTTTTCTCTGCATCTATTGAGATGATCATATGGTTTTTCTCCTTCAGTTTTTTAGTATGGTGTATCATGTTGATTGATTTGCATATATTGAAGAATCCTTGCATTCCTGGAATAAACCCCACTTGATCCTGGTGTATGATCAGTTTAATGTGCTGTTGGATTCTGTTTGCTAGTATTTTGTTGAGGATTTTTGCCTCTATGTTCATCAGTGATATTGGCCTGTAGTTTTCTTTCTTTGTGACATCCTTGTCTGGTTTTGGTATCAGGGTGATGGTGGCCTCATAGAATGAGTTTGGGAGTGTTCCTCCCTCTGCTATATTTTGGAAGAGTTTGAGAAGGATACGTGTTAGCTCTTCTCTAAATGTTCGATAGAATTCGTCTGTGAATCCAGCTGGTCCTGGGCTTTTGTTTGTTGGAAGATTTTTGTTGTTGTTGTTGTTGGAAGATTTTTAATCACAGTTTAAATTTCAGTGCTTGTGATTGGTCTGTTCATATTTTCTATTTCTTCCTGATTCAGTCTTGGCAGGTTGTGCATTTCTAAGAATTTGTCCATTTCTTCCAGGTTGTCCATTTTATTGGCATAGAGTTGCTTGTAGTAATCTCTCATGATCTTTTGTATTTCTGCAGTGTCAGTTGTTACTTCTCCTTTTTCACTTCTAATTCTATTGATTTGAGTCTTCTCCCTTTTTTTCTTGATGAGTCTGGCTAATGGTTTATCAATTTTGTTTATCTTCTCAAAGAACCAGCTTTTAGTTTTATTGATCTTTGCTATCGTTTCCTTCATTTCTTTTTCATTTATTTCTGATCTGATTTTTATGATTTCTTTCCTTCTGCTAACTTTGGGGTTTTTTTGTTCTTCTTTCTCTAATTGCTTTAGGTGCAAGGCTAGGTTGTTTATTCAAGATGTTTCCTGTTTCTTAAGGTAGGACTGTATTGCTATAAACTTCCCTCTTAGAACTGCTTTTGCTGCATCCCATAGATTTTGGGTCGTTGTGTCTCCATTGTCACTTGTTTCTAGGTATTTTTTGGTTTCCTCTTTGATTTCTTCAGTGATCACTTCGTTATTAAGTAGTGTATTGTTTATCCTCCATGTGTTTGTATTTTTTACAGGTCTTTTCCTGTAATTGATATCTAGTCTCATAGCGTTGTGTTCAGAAAAGATACTTGATACAATTTCAATTTTCTTAAATTTACCAAGGCTTGATTTGTGACCCAAGATATGATCTATCCTGGAGAATGTTCCATGAGCACTATAGAAAAATGTGTATTCTGTTGTTTTTGGATGGAATGTCCTATAAATATCAATTAAGTCCATCTTGTTTAATGTATCATTTAAAGCTTGTGTTTCCTTATTTCTTTTCATTTTGGATGATCTGTCCATTGGTGAAAGTGGGGTGTTAAAGTCCCCTACTATGAATGTGTTACTGTCGATTTTCCCTTTTATGGCTGTTAGTATTTGCCTTATGTATTGAGGTGCTCCTATGTTGGGTGCATAAATATTTACAATTGTTATATCTTCTTTTTGGATCGATCCCTTGATCATTATGTAGTGCCCTTCTTTGTCTCTTCTAATAGTCTTTATTTTAAAGTCTATTTTGTCTGATACGAGAATTGCTACTCCAGCTTTCTTTTGGTTTCCATTTGCATGGAATATCTTTTTCTATCCCCTTACTTTCAGTCTGTATGTGTCTCTAGGTCTGAAGTGTGTCTCTTGTAGACAGCAAATATATGGGTCTTGTTTTTATATCCATTCAGCCAATCTGTGTCTTTTGATGGGAGCATTTAGTCCATTTACATTTAAGGTAATTATTGATATGTATGTTCCTATTCCCATTTTCTTAATTGTTTTGGGTTCGTTATTGTAGGTCTTTTCCTTCTCTTGTGTTTCTTGCCTAGAGAAGTTCCTTTAGCAGTTGCTGTAGAGCTAGTTTGGTGGTGCTGAACTCTCTCAGCTTTTGCTTGTCTGTAAAGGTTTTAATTTCTCCATCAAATCTGAATGAGCTCCTTGCTGGGTAGAGTAATCTTGGTTGCAGGTTTTTCTCCTTCATCACTTTAAATATGTCCTGCCAGTCCCTTCTGGCTTGCAGAGTTTCTGCTGAAAGATCAGCTGTTAACCTTATGGGGATTCCATTGTGTGTTATTTGTTGTTTTTCCCTTGCTGCTTTTAATCTTTTTTCTTTGTATTTAATTTTTGACAGTTTGATTAATATGTGTCTTGGCGTATTTCTCCTTGGATTTATCCTGTATGGGACTCTCTGTGCTTCCTGGACTTGATTAACTATTTCCTTTCCCATATTAGGGAAGTTTTCAACTACAGTCTCTTCAAATATTTTCTCAGTCCCTTTCTTTTTCTCTTCTACTTCTGGAACCCCTATAATACGAATGTTGGTGTGTTTAATGTTGTCCCAGAGGTCTCTGAGACTGTCCTCAGTTCTTTTCATTCTTTTTTCTTTATTCTGCTCTGCAGTAGTTATTTCCACTATTTTATCTTCCAGGTCACTTATCCATTCTTCTGCCTCAGTTATTCTGCTATTGATCCCATCTAGAGTATTTTTCATTTCATTTATTGTGTTTTTCATCATTGTTTGTTTCATCTTTAGTTCTTCTAGGTGCTTGTTAAATGTTTCTTGCATTTTGTCTATTCTATTTCCAAGATTTTGGATCATCTTTACTATCATTATTCTGAATTCTTTTTCAGGTAGACTGTCTATTTCCTCTTTATTTGTTAGGTCTGGTGGGTTTTAATCTTGCTCTTTCATCTGCTGTGTGTTTTTCTGTCTTTTCATTTTGCTTATCTGACTGTGTTTGGGGTCTCCTTTTTGCAGGCTGAAGGTTTGTAGTTCCTGTTCTTTTTGGTGTCTGTCTCCAGTGGCTAAGGTTGGTTCAGTGGGTTGTGTAGGGTTCCTGGTGGAGGGTACTAGTGCCTGTGTTCTGGTGGATGAGGCAGGATCTTGTCTTTCTGGTGGGCAGGATTTTGTCTTTCTGGTGGTGTGTTTTGGGGTGTCTGTAGACTTATTATGATTTTGGGCAGCCTCTCTGCTAATGGGTGGGGTTGTGTTCCTGTCTTGCTAGTTGATTGGCATAGGATGTCCAGCACTGTAGCTTGCTGGTCGTTGAGTGAAGCTGGGTGCTGGCATTGAGATGGAGATCTCTGGGAGATTTTTGCCGTTTTCTATTATGTGCAGCTGGGAGCCCTCTTGTGGACCAGTGTCCTGAAGTTGTCTCTCCCACCTCAGAGGCACAGCACTAACTCCTGGCTGTAGCACCAAGAGCCTTTCATCCACAGGGCTCCTTAATTTGGGATGATTCGTTGTCTATTCATGTATTCCACAGATGCAGGGTACATCAAGTTGATTGTGGAGCTTTAATCCGCTGCTTCTGTGGCTGCTGGGAAAGATTTCCCTTTCTCTTCTTTGTTCTCACAGCTCCCAGGGGCTCAGCTTTGGATTCGGACCCGCCTCTGCGTGTAGGTCGCCGGGGGACGTCTGTTCTTTGGTCAGACAGGACGGGGTTAAAAGAGCCGCTGATTCAGGAGCTCTGGCTCACTCAGGCCGAGGGGAGGGAGGGGCACGGAGTGCGGGGCGGGCCTGCGGCGGCAGAGGCCTGCGTGACGTTGCGCCAGCCTGAGGCGCGCCGTGCGTTCTCCCGGGGGAGTTGTCCCTGGATCCCGGGACCCTGGCAGTGGCGGGCTGCACAGGCTCCCCGGAAGGGGGTTGTGGAGAGTGACCTGTGCTCGCACACAGGCTTCTTGGTGGCGGCAGCAGCGGCTTTAGCGTCTCATGTCTGTCTCTGGGGTCCGCGCTTTTAGCCGCGGCTCGCGCCTGTCTCTGGAGCTCCTTCAAGCAGCGTTCTCAATCCCCTCTCCTCGCGCACCAGGAAATAAAGAGGGAAGAAAAAGTCTCTTGCCTCTTCGGCAGGTCCAGACTTTTCCCCGGACTCCTTCCCGGCTAGCCGCGGCACACTAACGCCCTGCAGGCTGTGTTCACGCCGCCAACACCAGTACTCTCCCTGCGCTCCGACCGAAGCCCGAGCCTCAGCTCCCAGCCCCGCCCGCGTCGGCGGGGCAGCAGACAAGCCTCTCGGACTGGTGAGTGCTGGTCGGCCCTGATCCTCTGCGCGGGAATCTCTCCGCTTTGTACCCCGCACCCCTGTTGCTGTGCTCTCTCCGCGGCTCCGAAGCTTTCCCTCTGCGCCACACGCAGTGTCCGCCTGTGAAGGGGCTTCCTAGTGTATGGTAACCTTTCCTCCTTCACAGCTCCCTCCCACTGGTGCAGGTCCCGTCTCTATCCTTTTGTCTCTGTTTATTCTTTTGCCCTGCCCAGGTACGTGGTTTTGTGTTTTTTTTTTTTTTTTTTTGCCATTTGGGAGGTCTGAGGTCTTATGCCAGGGTTCAGTAGGTGTTCTGTAGGAGTTGTTCCACGTGTAGATGTATTTCTGGTGTATCTGTGGGGAGGAAGGTGATCTCCGCGTCTTACTCTTCCGCCATCTTCCTGGAAGCCTCTCGGGAAAGTTTTCTTTATATTCCATCAAGAACACCCACTTTTTTTTTTTTTTGGCGGTACACGGGCCTCTCACTGTTGTGGCCTCTCCCATTGCGGAGCGCAGGCTCCAGACACGCAGGCTCAGCGGCCATGGCTCACGGGCCCAGACGCTCCGCGGCATGTGGGATCTTCCTGGCCTGGGGCACGAACCCCCGTCCCCTGCATCGGCAGGGGGACTCCCAACCACTACGCCACCAGGGAAGCCCAAGAACACCCACCTTTGAGCTGTTTGACATGAACTATTTTCCACCTTTGCTTTCCCCTTGTCATCCAGTCATCTCTTCCATTATGCAGTGAGCAAGATATTTGTTGAAGCTACAAAATATTTGTGCCTTAATGTCTTTCTTTGTTCTGCATTTCTTTATGGGCTTGATATTTTTCCTGGGCCCAACCTGGATCAACTACTATCACATGAAACTTAGGGGTCACCGTGGGATATGTTTGGTTGATGTTACACCTTTTGAGCATATCAGTGTTTCCGCTGAAATCTCAGTGCAGTTGTTGTTTCTATCCTATGTGCAGATATTGGAAAAAAAAAATCTACAGAGGACTTGAAAGGTGCTATTTCAATGAACACCTCAGAAATTTTGGAGGTAAGCTACCTATATTTGCTGCAGGATTTCCATTGTACACATTAGCTTTTGCAAGGAACAACTTTTTCATGTCTTAGGAGGTTAAAATGATGATATCTACTTGGCAGTTTTTTTCTTGGGAATTAAGTCATCAATGAGAATGTTTTGCTTTAGGTTGAAATTGCTGTCAATGAAGCTTGTGTCAATCATGCAGAAGTGAAACCTGAAGAACCGCATGAACAGGAGAATGTTCAGCTCAACATCAGGAAGGAACAGGTAACAAGTTCTACTCCCATAGACTGTTTAAATCAGAGAACTGAAAATCATTACTTCCTTTTCAATTTTTAAAAAACTTTTATTCTGTATTGGAGTATAGTTGATTTAAAATGTTGTGTTAGTTTCAGGTGTACAGCAAAGTGATTCAGTTATACATATACATATATCTATTCTTTTTCAGATTCTTTTCCCATATAGGTTATTACAGAATACTGAGTAGATTTCCCCGTGCTATACAGTAGGTCCTTGTTGATTATTTATTTTATATATTGTAGTGTGTATATATTTAACCCCAAACTCCTAATTTATCCCTCCCCACCCCTCACCTTTCCCCTTTGGTAATCATAAGTTTGTCTTCTATGTCTGTGATTCTGTTTTTGGTTTATAAATAAGTTCATATGTATCATTCTTTTAGGTTCAACATGTAAGCAATATCATATGATATTTGTCTTTCTCTGTCTGACTTACTTCACTTAGTACAATAATCTCTAGGTCCATCCATGTGGCTGAAAATGGCATTATCTAATTGTTTTTTATGGTTGAGTAATATTCCATTGTATACGTGTACCACCTCTTCTTTATCCATTCATCTGTCAGTGGGCATTTAGGTTGCTTCCTTGTCCTGGCTATTGTAAATAGTGCTGCAATGAACATTGGGGTGCATGTATCTTTTCAAATTACGGTTCTCTCTGGAGGGGATTGCTGGATCATATGGTAGCTCTATTTTTAGTTTTTTAAGGAACCTCCATACTGTTCTCCACAGTGGCTGTACCAATTTACATCCCCACCAACAGGGTAGGTTCCCTTTCTTCCACACCCTCTCTCCAGCATTTATTGTTTGTAGATTTTTTGATGATGGCCATTCTGACCGGTGTGAGGTGATACCTCATTGTAGATTTTATCTGCATTTCTCTAAGAATTAGCAACATTGAGCATCTTTTCATGTGCTTTTTGGCCATCTGTATGTCTTCTTTGGAGAAATGTCTATTTAGCTCTTCCTCCATTTTTTTGATTGGGTTTTTTTTTTGATACTGAGTTGAATGAGCTGTTTATATATTTTGGAGATTAATCCATTGTTGGTTGCATTGTTTGCAAATATTTTCTCCCATTATGTAGGTTGTCTTTTCATTTTGTTTATGGTTTCCTTTGCTGTGCAAAAGCTTTTAAGTTTAGTTAGGTCTGAATTGTTTATTTTTGTTTTTATTTTCATTACTCTAGGAGGTGGATCGAAAAAGATATTGCTATGATTTATGTCAAAGAGTGTTCTGCCTATGTTTTCCTCTAAGAGTTTGTAGCATCTGGTCTTACATTTAGGTCTTTAATCCATTTTGAGTTTATTTTTGTGTATGGTGTTAGAGAACGTTCTAATTTCATTCTTTTACATTTAGCTGTCCAGTTTTCCCAGCCCTACTTATTGATGAGGCTGTCTTTTCTCCATTGTATACTCTTGTCTTCTTTGTCATAGATTAGTTGACCATAAGTGTGTGGGTTTAATCTCTGGATTTTCTATCCTGTTCCATGGATCTATATTTCTATTTTTGTGCCGGTACCATACTCTTTTGATGATTGCAGATTTGTAGTACAGTCTGAAGTCAGGGAGCCTGATTCCTCCAGCTCCGTTTTTCTTTCTCAAGATTGCATTGGTTATTCAGAGTCTTTTGTGTTTCCATACAAATTGTAAAATTTTTTTCTACTTCTGTGAAAAATGCCATTTGTAATTTGATATATATTGCATTGAATCTGTAGATTTCCTTGGGTAGTATGGTCATTTTGACAACATTGATTCTTCCAGTCCTAGAACATGGTATATCTTTCCATCTGTTCATGTCATCTTCAATTTCTTTCATCAGCATCTTTTAGTTTTTGGAGTGCAGTTGTTTTGCCTCCTTAGGTAGGCTTATTGCTAGGTATTTGATTCTTTCTGATGTGATTGTAAATGGGATTGTTTCCTTAATTTCTCTTTCTGATCTTTCATTTGTCAGTGTATAGAAATGCAACAGATTTCTGTGTGTTAATTTTGTATCTTGCAACTTTACCAAATTCATTGATGAGCTCTAGTAGTTTTCTGGTGGCATCTTTAGGATTTTCTATATATAGTGTCATGCCATCTGCAGACAGTGACAATTTTACTTCTTCCTTTCCAATTTGGATTCCTTTTATTTCTTTTTCTTCTCTGATTGCTGTGGCTAGGACTTCCAAAACTATGTTGAATAAAAGTGCGAGAGTGGACGTCCTTGTCTTGTTCCTGACCTTAGAGGAAATGCTTTCAGCTTTTCACCATTGAGTATGATGTTAGCTGTGGGTTTGTCATGTATGGCCTTTTTTATGTTGAGGTAGGTTCCCTCTATGCCTGCTTTCTGGAGAGTTGGTATCATAAATGGGTGTTGAAAGCTTTTTCTGAATCTATTGACATGATCATATGATTTTTATTCTTTAATTTGTTAATGTGGTGTATCATTCTGATTGATTTGTGTATATTGAAGAATCTTTACACCCTTGGGATAAATCCCACTTGATCATGGTGTATGACCTTTTTAATGTATTGTTGGATTCTGTTTGCTAGTATTTTGTTCAGGACTTTTGCGTCTATGTTCATCAGTGATATTGGCCTGTAATTTTCTTTTTGTTGTTGTTGTATCTTTCTCTGGTTTTGGTTTCAGGGTGATGGTGAACTGAAACCAAACAAACCAAACTGAACGGAATGTACTTGGGAGTGTTCCTTCATCTGCAAATTTTTGGAATAGTTTCAGAGTGATAGGCATTAACTCTTCTCTAAATGTTTGATAGAATTTGCCTGTGAAGCCATCTGGTTCTGGACTTCTGTTTGTTGGGAGTTTTTAAATCACAGTTTCAATTTCAATACTTGTGATTGCTCTTCATATTTTCTGTTTCTTCCTGGTTTAGTCTTGGGAGATTGTACCTAAGAATTTGTCCCTTTCTTCTTGGTTGTCCGTTTTATTGCTGTAGAGTTGCTTGTGCAATAGTAGTCTCTTATGATCTTTTGTATTCTATGGTGTCAGGCATAACTTGTTTTTTTTCTTTTCATATCTAACCTTATTGATTTGAGCCCTCTCCCTTTTTTCCTTAATGAATTTGGCCAAAAGTTTATCAATTTTGTTTATCTTTTCAAAGAACCAGCTTTAAAAAAAAAAAAAAAAAAAAAAAAGAACCAGCTTTTAGTTTCATAGACCTTTTCTATTGTTTTCTTCGTCTCTATTGCATTCATTTCTGCTCTGATCCTTATGATTTCTTTCCTTCTATTAACATTGGGTTTTGTTTCTTCTCCTTTCTCTAGTTGCTTTAGGCGTAAGGTTAGGTTTTTTATTTGAGCTTTTTCTTGTTTCCTGAAGTAAGACTGTATTACAATAAACTTCCTTCTTAGAACTGCTTTTGCTGCGTCCCATAGGTTTTGGATCGCCTTGTTTTCATTTTCATTTGTCTCTAGCTATTTTTTTATTCCATCTTTGATTTATTCAGTGACCCATTGGTTGTTTAGTAGCATATTGTTTAGATTCCACATGCTTATTTTTTCCAGTTTTTTTTTTTCTTGTAGTAGATTTCAAATCTCATAGCATTGTGGTCCGAAAAGATGCTTGTTATGATTTCAATGTTCTTAAATTTACCAAGGCATGCATTATGGCCTGGCATGTGATCTATCCTAGAGAATGCTCCATGTGCACCTGAAAAGAATGTGTATTCTGCTGTTTTCAGATGCAACACTCTAGAAATATTAATTAAGTCCATCTGGGTTAATGTGTCCTTTAAGGCCTGTGTTTCCTTATTGACTTTCTGTCTTGATGATCTGTCCATTGATGTAAGTGGAGTGTTCATGTCCCCCACAATTACTGTGTTACTGTTGATGTCCCTGGTCCATCACAGTGGACACCCGAACAACCTTCCCCTACCTGCTGCCTCCTCGCTCGCCATCCAACCCCGGGTCCTCTCTGGAAACTTCTCAGACCTTAGGTTTTCTC
This sequence comes from Phocoena phocoena, assembly GCF_963924675.1. NCBI lineage: Eukaryota > Metazoa > Chordata > Mammalia > Artiodactyla > Phocoenidae > Phocoena > Phocoena phocoena. Next base: position 22,314,325 of record NC_089233.1, read on the forward strand.
GTCCTCCTGAACCCAGGTCCCCTGTCCCCCACTTCTGGACGCTTCTTCCTTCTTTTGAGAACTCCCAAGATTTCCCATGGGCAGTGGCCAAAATCGATTTGTTGACAGAGATACAAGAATAATCAAATACACAAGCAGAGTGGGAGGTTTTCACACCTCTCCCTCAACAAGTCATACAATGAGCACCACAGAACATCTGTAAGGTGTAGAAGATCTTACTAGCAAACCATTTTAATCATATAGCTATATCCATATATCCCTCAATATCACATAACAACTGCAGAGGAAACATTAATTTCAGGCACATATAGTGTAATTACAAAAATTAACCTTATTTATTTTGGCCACAAAGCAAATTTCAACATATTTCAGAGGAATGAAATCACACAGAGCATGATTTTTGGTAATGCCATTGTGCTAGAAGAGTCCTGATGAAAAGCTAACTAGAATTTCCCATGTTTGGAAATTGAGAAGTACACTTACAAATAAAATACGAGCAAAGAAGAAAACCCGAAGGGAAAGATGTTACAGTTGAACTGCATTACGTGGTCATGATGATATGGTAATAAAATAGGTTTCCTTCTGGCTTGCGAATTCCACTTTGTGTGACCATACAGACGGTACGGGTATGGTCTCAAAATCATCCGTAATTAGTGTAGACATTTTAACACCTGAAACAGGGCTAGATACATCACCTGTTAGCATGGGCTTTAGCTTATGAACCTAAACAGGGGCGAAAAAAATCCAGTCTGACTCTCATTATTGATTGCCAGGGACCTCCAGAAATTGAGAATTTCAATGGAGAAAGTTCACCAGCTTCCTTTCTGGGGGATCTGAGGACAGCACCCAAACAGCTTGGCAGTACCAGGAGTGCTGGGTGGGGAGAGCCAAGCAGGTGGGCTGGGGCCCAGGGACCCAGGTGGTTAGACAAAGCCCATTGGTGATGGTCTGTTCTGGGCCCTGTCCTGAGGTGAAGTTCCTAAAGGTGCTTTTATGTGTGACTGACAGAGTGGTTTCCCAGCTCATTCAGGCCCAAGACAGCTTTAAAGTCATTGCTTTAAACCCCATAGATTTTATTATTATGGAAACTTATTGTAAACAGGAAACATTCTATTACTGTTATAATGGAAAATCAATGTCTTTTACCATAAATACAAAGAAATGATTAAAAAAAAACAAGCAAAACAAAAACAAAAAACAGGGACAACTAAACAATAGTGTTGAAATCTGTTTAGATGCAGTTGCCTGCCTACAGAGTCCCACGTTCAGGCTGTGTGGTTATAAAGAGACAGACTAGGCACAGAAGGGGTGGAAGTCAGACTAGCCGCGAAGTGAATGGGAGGCAGACGCAGCCTGTAAGGGACTAAGGACTTCCATGAACGGTGCCAGGGTCACCCTGGTTACAGCTCAAGCAGGGATGAGGGAAAGAAGGAGAAGTGAACAGAGTTAAGGGGCCTGGAAAGGGTGAGACCATTCATGCAGCAGACGAAGCATCCCCAAAGCGGGTTCAGCCTCCCATCCAGGGGAGGAGCGCTCCGTGGCCCCTGAAGGCAGGGCCAGGAGCCTTGGGCTTGAGACCCAGCTTGAGACACAGCGGTGTGACCCTGGGTGGGTTTCCTCCCTAAGATGGAAATGCCCAGTCCTGTGTCCAAAGGCTGTCACGAGGACAAAGGGAGGCCATGTGCTGAGCGCCTGTGCCCATCAGCTTCATCATCTCCCAGGGGCGACTGTCCTCCCAAAACCGGCACCTTAGAAGCTGTGAAGGCTTTAAAGGCCCCTCCTGTTACCAGCCTGTGCTAACCACTGTACTTTGCAGGCATCTTCTTACGGCCCATACCATCTCTATCCCCACTGCACAGATGGAGAGTCAGGGAGAGGTGTTGTACCAGGCTGAGAAAAGGGTCAGGGGGGACTTGGGTCTGGGTGGGAGTGGGGGGAATGTTGGGAGAGGAAGAAGCTGGAGCTGAGGCCTCCAGAGAGAGAAGGGGCCAGAGAGAATCTTTGCCTTGGCTCGGGGTCAGCCCTGCTCAGAAGATGAAGCAAACCAGGCGACCATGGTCACACCTCACTCCTCCACCTCGGGCTGATGGTCGGTCATTGCTGTGGTGATGATAATATTATCATACAATGGTCCTGATGATGTCTTTACTGTCACTTTTGTTATTGTGGGAGAGGGCACAGCCCACCCTGACAGACAGCGCGGGTCCTGGGGGGGCACACTTTTCTCCCTCTTTTGACTTTGGGATCTGCTAGGCCCCATGCAACACCCCCACGTTAAGTGCATGCTGTCATAGCCCAGTCCTTCCCCTGTGCCCTGTCCCCAGAGCCACCCTACCCTGGCCATTCTCTGGTGTCTCAGAGCATAAGCACAGCCCTCTGGGAGGCCCTCAATGGGACAGGTGCCTAGCACTGGGTTCGGAGCCAGGAAAACACCCCCTTCCATGACAGCCTAGGTGGGGTAGGTCATGCTGATCTCGAGGGTGTGGTGGCTTGAAGCAGGATCTCAGTTCCCTGACCGGGAATCAAACCCAGGCTGTGGCAGTGAAAGTGCTGAATCCCAACCACGAGGGCCGGTGGGATTGAAACAGGACCTCAGTCCTTGTCTTCTTTGAAGAAAGAATTCAGCAAAGAGACAGAAGGTAGGGAAGCAGATAAAGCGTTTATTAGAAGAAAAGTACATGCGGAAAGACACACGGATGGGCTCAGAGAGAGAGAGTCACGCTTTTGGGGTGGCTTGAATTGCTTATACGGCTGCAGTTCTCCGGGTTCCCTCTAGCCAATCACCTTGATTCATCTTGCTTTGTGCCCATATTTGGTCTGACTCAGGGTCCTACCCAATGTGCACGTGCATCTTTAAGCCAAGACAGATTCCAGCGTGAGAGTCTCTGAGAGGTTGGCAGGACATATTATGGGCTAGCGCCCCCTCCATTTTCTGACCCCTGAGGAACCGTTTTGTGCATGTGTAGTCCAGGAGGTCTCCTTGACCTCAAGAATGAAAAATATGGTAGTCTTATCTTTTCACTCAGGCAGAGCTGAGCTTCTCTCTTCTCCTGCCTTTATCTTTTCCTTGAAATGTCAGCAGGAGACAAGCTCCAGCTACTCAGCCTGGAGCCCGTCTACCTTCTACCTCAATGCCACGGTCTATTCATCCCGACTGCCTGTGGAGGTATCCACTGGAGTGCCAGAACTGTCTGGGAGTATGTGTGTGTGTGACTGTGGTTGTATAAGTCTGCATGTATGAACCTGTGTGTCTGAGTTTCTGTGTCTGTGAGCATCTCGATTGTGAACGTGAATTTCCCACTGCACAGCACTGAGACATTGAGTGTCTCTCTGGTTTTATCTGTACGCATTTGTGTCTGCACCTTTGTCACTGAATGAGTGTACGTTGGTTGTGCAAATCCGTGTTTGTGTCTGTGTCTCAGGGCATATGGGTCTGTGGAGTTGTGTCTGTGTTTTATATGTGTGTGAAGTTGCTGTCCCTTTGGGTGTTCCTGATTGTATCTGTGTGTTTGTCTTCTTTTTGTGCCTGTGTGTATGTGGCTGTGTTCTGTGTCTATGTCTCTGCCTCCATGTCTGTGTGTGTGCGTGTGTGTGCCTCCTTGGGGTGTGTGTGGGTCTGCCCTGGGGGGCTGTCTCACATGGCCCTGAGTATGTGTACTTGTGTGTGTATGTGTGTGTGTTCCCCCCAGGGTGTCCTTGCCTGCGTTGGTCTGTGTGTGAGCTGTCCATGAACCCAACACCTGAGTCCCCAGGTGAGGCTGGGGGTGATTCTTTACCTGTGCGTCTCTGTGTTTGTGATGTCTGTGTATTACCCTGTGAGTGTGTATATCTGTGCACCTCAGAAGAGGGCAGCTGCAGAGGGGATCTCCCTCTCGGTGACCCCCCAGGAATGGGTGAGAAGGAGACAATATGCGCTTCTCTCACCCCCAGGCTCAGCCTCTTCTGCCTCTGCTCCTTCCAGCCTCTGGTGGTTCCATCTCAGGCCGGAAGGATGGATGGAGTGAAGGGTTAGTTCACAGGACCACAGGCCAGGGGTGTCAGAGGGCTCTGGATGGCAGAGCGGATTACACAGTATAAGGAGAGGTGCCTGGGGAGGACTCCGGGCCCCTGGGGAGGGGCTGGGGGGCAAAGCTCCTGGGTCCCTGGGAAGGGCTGGAGGAGTCCTGCAGGATTCCTGGGCCCCCAGAGGGCAGGTACTCACTCACCTGCACTGGTCCAGGCTGGGACCTGCAAGCAGCAACAGCAGCAGCATTATTGGTGGGACGAGAGGCAGTGGGTCCACTGGAGGGTGCAGGTGAGGGATGGTGTGGCAGGCAGGTGTCGTCACCAAGCCGGGCTGCCCTCCCCTCTTCTCCATTCCCCAGACACCACACTTGCCCTGCCTCCCGCCTCACCCCCAGTTGGGCAGAGGCAAGCTAGGCAGGAGCAGACCCCGGGGGCCACATGGACTGTTCCTCCTAGACCTCTATGTCCTGGTCGTCGACTGGGTCACAGAGTCTCTGGAACCAGGAGGGAGAATCAGGCCCTGGAGCAGTCTGTGATGGGGATTGGGGGAATTACGAGGGACAGCATTCAGCACTGGATCTTTCCCAGAATAAATGCACAACAGACTCACTGTGGATGCTGAGTCAGTATTTAATTTGCTTCAGCCCCATTCTGAGCGCTCAGCTGGGCAATCTGAAATGAACAGGGAACTTGGAGGAAGGATAGTGATTGATATTAATTTAAAAGAACAAAAATGCTGGAATGTTGACATTCCCGGGTCTCTTTCAAGTCAACTCTCTCAGCGTTCCTCTCCTCACCCTCACCATCGTGAGGAGCCTGAGGCCGCCAGGCATTTGGCCAACATCACACAGTGGTTTCTGAGTTTTCTGCCAATTACATCTGACCAAACTCCTTCTTCCGGAGTTCACTTCTTTTTATCTTGCCAGTGATGGTTTTGGGCAGCTCTGAGACAAACTCCACCTGGTTGAGGATAAAGCAAACACATACTAAGTCTCCCCGTCATTTTCTATCAACCCTCAGCTCCCCTCCTTTGCCCTCTCACAGTCCCCCAGAAAGGCTGGCGCCATGTGGGGGCCTTAATGGGGTTCACCATTTATGTCAGATTCTCCTCTGACCTCCTGAAGTTGGATGCAGCCCTTCTATGTACTTTGACCAGTGAAATATGAGAAGGAGTGAAGTGTGCCACATTTAACAGAAAAGTTGGGAGTCATTGAGACAGGCCACCCCCTCTGTCCATCTCTTCTAGTACTCTGGGAGGTACCTACGTGGTGGCTGCTCCTTTATCCTGGTCCCAGGATGAGGGGATGTGGAGCAAAGGCTGCGGGAAAGCTATGGTGGACAAGTGGCGTGAGCAAGAAAGGCACCGTCCTTGTTATAATCCACTGCAACTTTGGGACTGTTTGTTACGCACAGTAACATGTAGCCCTTCCTGACTGGTACGCATCCTCTACTCTACTCTCGATAAAGCATCAGATGCTAATGTTAGCAGCATGAACTCTGTTGTCAGATACACATGGGGTTGAATTCCAGCTTCTATTTACCCTAATCTCAGGCAATTTACTTTGAGTCTCTAAGCCTCAATTTCCTCTCTGTAGACTGGGATGATTATCTCAGGGTGTGGGGAGGATTAAATGAAATAATAATGCATGTAAAGCATTGAGTCCAGGGCCTGGTACACACAGTAAATGCTCAATAAATGTTAGCTATATAGCTTTATAATATGTATTGATTGTAAACATTCAGACAATGCAGCAAAGTATTTCTACAAAAGAAGGAAATTTTAACTTGTTTTTCAACATATCAGATAGCACTACGTATTTCTTAGCCTGCTTTTTTTCTCAATATTATTGATATTTTATGCTAAAAATCTTCATCATCAGTTTAAACTACAGAATCATATTAAATTCCACGAGTAATTTCATCCTTTCTCTATTGCTGCACAGTTTCATAGGTTGTGCACAGCATTTAAAACCAATGAAGTTGAGCAAAAAATATCAGAATGTGTTACATGCTGTTAGGGTAAATATCATGTTGTTCTTTGTTGTTTGCTATGTGTGTATATGGGTGTTGGGTTGCAATACAGAATGTATTTCTCATGACAGAATGTTTTTTAATAGCTTGGAAGTTGCTGGTTTGGGCGTCGTTTTCAAATTTTGAAAGATTATAGATAACCTTCCTGGACATCCTTGGGCAATTGTCTGATTTTTTCCTTTAGGCTGACACTCCAGCAATGGATGAGTTTCTGGCACAGGATCGAGGTTCCACCCGATTCAGTGGGCTCCCTCACACCCCTAAGCTGAAATGCTTCTTCTGCAGAGAAAAATATTAGTGCTCTTGGCTACTTAGGCTTCACCCCAGACACTGTATGAGACTTGAGGCAGTGGAGCCCCCAGAACCACTCACAGGGACCAGACCCCATCCATCTGCTCTCGCTCACCTTCCTTGGGTACTTGTACGGGGCTGTCACTGACTTCACATGCTGCTGCAGCTCCTTGGTGAGCTGGTCTCGATCACGGGACAGGAAGTTTGGGTTCAGGACAATGAAAGCCTTCACTACCTGCAGTGAAGAACCAGAGTGGAGGCTCAGGGCGAGGGACAACCAAAGAATAGTTTAAGGAGTAAATGCCTGGGACTTCCCTGGAGGTCCAGTGCTTAAGACTCCGCACTCCCACCACAGGGGCCGTGGGTTTGAGCCCTAGTCAGGGAACTAAGATCCCGTGTGCCATGCCACACTGCGCGGCCAATAAATAAATAAATAAAAATAATTTTCAGTTTAAAAAATTTTTTAATTAAAAAAATTTTTTTAAATAAAATGCTTACAAAATTAATGGGAAAACAAACTGAGAACAGAGCCTTTGGAAATTCCAGGTTCAAATCTCAATACTTCCAATTTCCACTCTTTGCCTTGGCACATTACTCAACCTATCTTAATCTCGATCTCCTTCTCTGCGAAATGGGGAGAGGACAGGTGCATTCCTCATCAGGTTCATGCAAAGATTCCATGAGATAATACACAAAAAACGTGAAGCCAGTTTAAATGTATTTGTATTCCTATCATTGTTATCATCACCATTTTCACTATTATTGTAGGTAGAGTTCTGTGGGCATTTAATAATAGCTAAGACCTTGTGGGCCTTTAATAATGTTGGTAATTTATTAGTTTCCTATTATTATTTATGTCCTCATTTAACTCCTCAGGGATTGTACATAGAAGGTGTTCAATAAACACTTGTTGGATCAAGGATGCATGCTCTGGAGCCACACCACCTATTAGCTGTGTAATCCAGGCAAGTTATTTAACCTCTTTATGCCTCTGTTTCCTTCTCTGCATAAAGGTATTAAAAGAGTCCTTAATTCATTGTGTTCTGTGAGGGATAAATGAGCCGACACCCAGTAAGAGCTGATTAACTGCTAGATGGCAGCAGCGGCAGCATTCACTGTCAGCTTCATTTCAGTCACAGATGAGGCCACAGTGCCCCCTGCTGACCACATCGTGTAAGTGCACATGCACATCAACCATGCCCTCCCTTCACCCTAGGTCCAAGGCTGGGTAGGTATGGCCGGGAAGTTTTCCCCTCACCTGCCTTCCCAGCCCCACGCCCAGCCACGATGACCTCCACGTCCCGTTCCTCACCTCCCCTCGAATCGGGTCCGGGCTGCTCACCACAGCGGACTCAGCCACCGCTGGGTGCTCTGCCAGGGCGTTCTCCACTTCTGCCGGCCCAATGCGGTACCTGCAGGACCAATGGTTCCTTCTGAGCCAGTTCCCTGGCGAGGGTGACCCAGGCCCTCAGATCGCATCTTTTGGAGAGACACATCTTCCCTTGGCACGGAGGGTATCTGTCACAGGGTGCCAGGGCCTGTGTAATGGGACTGAAATGTGAAGTCCTGAACGTTCCATGCTAAGAAATACAAGGCTCAGGTGCTCCCCAGGTGAGAGAGGAGGTGAATTCTTCATCCTCCCAGAGCTCTGGGGCTGGCTCAAGCTCAAGCAGCTTCCCCTGGCATGAAAACTCCTTAGCTTAAACATCTGTACAAATTTTACAGCCTGTTCCTCACTGTTATCAGCATTGGTTTTAGAAATTAAAGACAACAAACACAATTTTCCTGAAATTCCCAGGAAAACATGTTATTCTAGTGTAACGTGTCATTGTTTTTCTTTATAAATCATGTTCGAGTTAGGAACAACAGACTTGCAGTTAGACCACCTTTGTTCAAATCTGGCCTGCACCCTGTACTGTCTTTGAAACTTCAGGCAACGTTTTTCACTGGTCACTGACTCCGTTTGCTCATGTAAAATGGGCATAATCATGGGAATTCCCTGGCCATCCAGTGGTTAGGGCTACGTGCTCCCACTGCAAGGAGCACGGGTTCAATCCCCGCTTGGGGAACTGAGATCCTGCATGCCGAGCACTTGGGGCCTCCACACACACACCCTCCCCCCACAAAATAAAATAAAATAAAATGGGCATAATCGCATCTACCTTACAGCATTGGGAGGTGGTTCGTATAAAGCTCTACAGAGAGTACGGTCACATAATACGTATTCCATAAAGGTGAATTTTATTATTGTTGTTTTTATGTGCTTCTGTGACACGTTGTTCATTACAGGAGCACACAGAATAAACTCCCTCAACAAATAGGGCCCAAAGTCAAGTTTTCCTTCCCAGTGCCTTTAACTTGCATGATGTCTTACTTTGGTTCAGAGTTAGGCTGAGAGTCCATCACCAAGGCATGAAGGAATGTCTGGGCATGCTACCTCCCACCAGGCTTGTGAGGGTGGTACCTTCTGGCTCAGCGTCAGCCACACCTACCCGGAGGCGTTGATGACATCATCGGCCCTCCCCAGGAACCAGAAGTAGCCCTCTGCATCAACAGTTGCTCTGTCCCCACTGTTGTAAAAGTCCCCACACTCCACTTCGGCTGTCTTCACCGGGTTACTCTGCAAAGATAACGACACTCCTCTGTCAAAAACAGTGAGTTTAGAGATGATGAGCTGCAACAATGAGCTCGGATCTGGGTTTGAATCCTGTTTCTGGCTCTACCTGGCACCTGGGCATTTTTTATAATCTCTCTGAGTCTACTTTCATTACATGCAAGCACTCAATGCATGCCACTGGTAGATTAGTGAACAATGTTCAACCAATTTTAAGAACAATATTTATTTCATTTATTTATTTTTTGCTGCCTTGGATCTTCGTTGCTGCACACGGGCTTTCTCTAGTTGCGGCGAGCAGGGCTACTCTTCATTGTGGTTCACGGGCTTCTCATTGCGGCGGCTTCTCTTGTTGCGGAGCATGGGCTCTAGGTGTATGAGCTTCAGTAGTTGCGGCATATGGGCTCGGTAGTTGTGGCTCACGGCCTCTAGAGTGCAGGCTCTCAGTAGTTGTGGGACACAGGCTTAGCTGCTCCGCGGCATGAGGGATCTTCCTGTACCAGGGATCGAACCCGGGTCCCCTGCATTGGCAGGTGGACTCTAAACCTCTGCGCCAACAGGGAAGCCCATTGCCTCCGGTTCTTGGCAAGAGATACTGTTTTCCACTTGTGATACCAGATCAAATTCTTTTTTAAACAAATGCTTTAAAGTAATAATTTGTTTTAAAGTGAAAAATAATGTAAGTAATAATATAGATGGTGCATGATTATGGCAAAAAATAGTTGACGTGGACTTGAATGACTGAAATTTAGGAGCCACCACATGAAAGGGTACAGAAAAAGTCCCACCCCCAATTCATGTACCATTTGAACTGCTGTCCATCTCAGTGTACTGTGATACAGTTGACCTGACACATCCCTGTGGACACGTCTTCCCTGAAGGAAATGATATTTCTTGATGTCAATCATCTGAGGTAGGGTAAGAGATTGGAACCTTACAGATGGGACTCCAACACTCAAGGAAGGAATTCCTTTGTCTCTCCGGGCCTGAACTTCTTGGAAGTAGATCTCAGAGCCATTGAAGAGCTCCTGAATGGTAGGAGAATAGTATCATATCTACTACACAGAGAGGGTCAGAGTCTACAGGGGCACCTAATTGAGTTCTTCACCTTGACTACTTTTAAAAAGTGCTACTGGTGGGTGATGTCAAGAAAACATGGCAAATGAGGAAGATTTAAGGTCTCATTTCTCCCCAAAAAACCACAAAAAAAGTACAAGAAGTTGAATTGACTATGTACGACGTCTGGGAAAGAGTCAAAGGCTTAAAACAACCTTATAAATACCCAATCAAGAAAAAGCCATCTTAAAAATGGTACGAAGTTTTGTGACATTTTATTCACCCTTGCTCCAGCCTTTCTCCTGCATGGCAGTTTTGGTCTTGAGCAGATGGCAGCCCAGTTCCCAGTTCCCCTGCTCCAACCAGAGAGAGCAGAGAAGATCTCATTTGCAAATTATTATACACACCTGTTGTAACCTGTCTGGGGATAATGGGAGGACTGGTGCAAGGCACGCAGTTCATGTAACTCAGAATATAAGTGGGAAAAGCAATAGGAACTGTTCATAGGAGCTACCTGGAAGACTACAAAACTAAAAGGTGCCTGAGGTAAGAAATTATGGGTGGAGATATACAATAGATCATGAAGGTCTGGAGGAGAAGCTGGGGTGAGATTCTTTCAAGAAATTAGGATATTCAAGACAGCTGTGCACGTGGTGGTATTTAGAAAACCGTGCACATACCTGAGCAAGACGTGTGCTCACAAGAGTCCTAAGAAGACCTTAAGCTTTCACCTCAGACTGATCTCTAGGCTCAGAGCAAGCCTAGCTAAGTGATGAAGGAGTACCCCAGCACAGACCTAACTTGTACATTGGTTGTTCTCTCCTTTTTGTTGTCATTGGTATTTTTGTTTGTTTGACCTCTTGGCACTCAAGAAAATCTCTGTCAAAACATTAGCTGAACATGAGCTAAATGATCAGAAACTTCAGTGTGATCACACATGGCCAATAATTGTCGTTGCAAGAAGAGTTTGGAAACGTCCCAAAACAAACATACTGTTATAGGCTTCAATGGTCAACAATACAAAACAAGAACAACAACAAAACCCCAGACACCCCAACACTCAGGGAAGCAGGAGAATCTGATTTCTAGAGTTACCACATTGTAATAGTGAGAGGCCCAATATTCAACTAAAAATTACAAGACATACAATGAAACAGAAATCATGCCTCAGGACTTCCCTGGTGGTCCAGTAGTAAAGAATCCACCTTCCAATGCAGGGGAAATGGGTTCATCGATCCTTGGTCGGGGAACTAAGATCCCACATGCTGTGGGGCAACTAAGCCTGTGCGCCACAACTACTGAGCACGTTCGCCTCAACTAGGCAGTCCTCATGCTGCAAACTACAGAGACCACACAGTCTGGAGCCTGTGCGCCATAACTAAAGAGAGAAAATCCACATGCCACAACTAGAAAGAAGCCCGCACACTGCAACAAAAGATCCCACATGCCACAACAATGATTCTGTGTATTGCACTAAGACCCTACACAGCCAAAAGTAAAAAATAAATAAATATTTAAAAAAAATCATACCTCATTCAAAGGAATGAAATTAATTGACAGAAATCATCCCTGAGGAAGCCCAGGCATAAGACTTACTAGACAAACAGTTTAAATCAAGCTTGTTAAATGTGGTCACAGAGGTAAAGGAAGAAATGGACAAAGCACTACAAGAAGTCAGAAAAGTGACATGTGGACAAAATGAGAATATCAACAAAGAGATGGAAATTATGGAAAGGCACCAAACAGACATTCTAGAAAAGGGCAATAACTAAAACAAAAAATTCACTGAAGTGTTTGGCAGCAGTTTAAAACAGGAATAAAAGAATCAGAGAGTTGAAGGCAGAACAATAGAAGTTATTGGGTCTGAGGAGCAAACAGGAAAAAAATTGAAGAAAAGCAAACAGAGCCTAATGGACTTGCATGACACCATCGAGCAGACAAACATGTGCATTATGAGAGAAGGAAATGAGACAGAGGAAGGGACAGGAATAGTATTTGAAGATATAAGGGGCAAAATCTTCTCAAATGTAATGAAACACATGAATTTACAAATACAAGAAGTTCAAAGAAATCCAATAAGATAATCCCAAGAGACCCACACCAGGATACATAAAAATCACAATATTGGAAGCCAAATAGAGTCTTGAAAACAGCAAGAGAAGTGCCTCATCACATACAAGGATCCTCAGTAAGATTATCAGCTGATTCTCACAGGAAACCTTGAAGGCCAGAAGTGGTGGGATTACATATTTAAAGTGTTGAAAGAAAAAAAACTATCTATCAAGACTTCTCTATCCTGCCTTCAAAACGCTCCTTAAAAATGAGGGAGGAATTAAGATATTTTCAGATAAAAGCTGAGGGAGTTCATTGCCACTAGACATGCCCTAGCAGATATGGTAAAGGGATTCCTACAGGTTAAAATGAAAAGACTCTAGACATGTATCAAATCCATATGAAGATACCTTTGGAAAAGTTAAGTGTGTGGGCAAATGTAAAAGCCAATATTACTGTAATTTTGATTTGTGACTCCACTTTTAATTTTCTATATATATTTTTTTAATTTATAAAAAAATTCTAAGTCTATATTTTTGGGTACACAGTGTACAAAGATATAATTTATGGAATCGGTATCAGAAAGAGGGGACAAAGCTCTATAGAGGTAGAGTTTCTTGTTTTTGTTTCTTTTACTGCTTACATGTTTTTAATGAGGTAGCATTGGTTTATAACATCATGTTTCATGCATACATTATGATTTGACTTCTTTATACACTACTGCATGCTCACCACAAAAACTCTAGTTTCCATCTTTTACCATACAATTGACCCTCTTTACCCACTTTGCCCTCCAACCCCCATCCTCTCTGATAACCATTAATATGTTCTCCATATCTATGCGTTTGCTTTTGTTTTGTTTGTTTTTTTAATATTCCACATATGAGTGAAATCACAGGTATTTGTCCTTCTCTGTTTTGTTGATGGTTTCCTTTGTTGTGCAGAAGCTTTTTAGTTTGGTGTAGTCCCATTTGTTTACTTTTGTTTTTGTTGCCCTTACCCGAGGAGACATAGCCAAAGATATATTGCTAAGACCAGTGTCAAAGAGCACACTGTCTATGTTTTCTTCTAGGAGTTTTATGGTTTTAGGTCTTACATTCAAGTTTTTTAATCCATTTTGAGTTAATTTTTGTGTATGACATAAGATAGTGGTCTAGTTTCACTCTTTTGTCTGTGGCTGTCCAGCTTCCCCAACATCATTTATTAAAGAGACTTTCTTTTCTCCATTGTAGATTCTTGGCTCCCTTGTCATAAATTTGTTGTCCATATATGTGTGAGTTTATTTCTGGGCTCTCAAATATTTCCATTGATCTATGTGTCTGTTTTTCTGCCAAATTATTTTGAATAGTATAACTTTGTAGTATGATTTGAAATCAACAATGTGATACCTCCCACTTTGTTCTGTTTTCTCAGTCAGGAATGCTTTGGCTACTTGGGGTCTTTTGTGGTTCCAGACAAATTTAGAATTCTTTGTTCTATTTCTGTGAAAAATGTTATTGCGATTTTGATATGGATTGCAACTGAAGTTGCAGATTACTTTAGGTAAAATGAACATTTTAACAATGTTATTCCTTCCAATGTATGAGTATGCACTAGTTTTCCATTTCTTTGCTTCTTCTTCAATTTCTTTCAACAATGTCTTATAGTTTTTAGTGTACAGGTCTTCCACCTCCTTAGTTAAATTTATTCCTAAGGATTTTATTCTACTTGTTGTGATTGTAAATGGGATTTTTTTCTTAATGTATTCTTCTGCTAGTTCATTGTTATTATATATAAATGCAACAGATTTTTGTATACTGATTTTGTACCCTGCAACTTTCCTCTTTTCATTTATTAGTTGCAATAGTTTTTGGTGGAGTCTTTAGGGTTTTCTACATATAAAATCATGTCATCTGCAAATAAGGTGACAAGTAAAATTTGTCACCTTTCCAATTTGGATGACTTTTATTTCTTTTTCTTGCCTATCTGCTGTGATTAGAACTTCCAATACTATGTTGAATAAGAGGGGCGAGATGCTCATCCTCATCTTCTTCCTGATTTTAGAGGGATGGCTTTCAGTGTCTCACTGTTGAGTATGGTTTTAGCTGTGGGTTTGTCATAAATGGGCTTTATTATGTTGAGGTATATTCCTTCCATACCCACTTTATTGAGAGTTATTTTTAATCATAAATGGATGTTAAACATTGTCAAATGATTTTTCTGCAACTGTAAAGATAACCATATGATTTTTATTCTTTGTTAATGTCGTGTATCACATTGCTTGATTTGCATATATTGAGCCATCCTTGGATCCCTGTAATAAGTCCCACTCCATCATGGTGTAGAATCCTTTTAATGTATTGTTGTATTAGGTTTGCTAATTTTTTTAAAAAAATTATTTATTTTTGGCTGTGTTGGGTCTTTGTTTCTGTGCGAGGGCTTTCTCTAGTTGCGGCAAGCAGGGGCCACTCTTCATCACGGTGCGTGGTCCTCTCACTGTTGCGGCCTCTCGTTGCAGAGCACAGGCTCCAGACGCGCAGGCTCAGTAGTTGTGGCTCATGAGCCTAGTTGCTCCGCAGCATGTGGGATCCTCCCAGACCAGGGCTCAAACCCGTGTCCCCTGCATTGGCAGGCAGACTCTCAACCACTGCACCACCAGGGAAGCCCAGTTTGCTAATATTTTGTTGATAACTTTTGCATCTATGTTCATCAGAGATACTGGCTTGCAATTTTATTTTTTGTGTGTGTTATCCTTGTCTGGTTTGGTATCAGTCTAATGTTGGCCTTGTAAAATGAGTTAGGAAACAGTCCTTCCTCTTCAATTTTTTGGAATAGTTTGAATATCATAGGTATTAAATCTTCTTTGAATGTTTGGTAGAATTCACCAGTGCAGCCATCTGGCTTTCTGGGAGGTTTTCAATTACTGTTTCAATCTCCTTAATGTTGATCAATCTATCCAGATTTTCTGTTTCTTCATGATTCAATCTTAGAAGGTTGCATGATTCTAAGAATGTTTCCATTTATTCTAGGTTGTCCATTTTTTGTTCATAATATTCTCATAATCTTTTGTATTTCTGTAGTATCCATTGTTGTTACGCCTCTTTTGTTTTTTATTTTATCAGTGCCTTCTCTCTTTTTTCCTGTGAGTTGAGCTACAGGTTTGTCAATTTCATTTATCTTTTCAAAGAATCAGCTCTTTCTTTCATTGATCTTTTCTATTGTCTTTTAAGTCTCTATTGCATTTGTTTCTGCTCTGATTTTTAATATTTCCTTCCTTCTACTGACTTTGGGCTTCACCTGTTCTTTTTCTAGCTCCTTTAAGTGTAAGGTTAAATAGTTTGAGACTTCTTTTGTTTCTTGATGTAGGGCTGTATCACTATAAACTTCCCTCTTAGTACCAGATTTGCTGCAACCCACAGATTTTGGTATGTTATACTTTTATTTTTAGTTGTCTTAAGGTATTTTAAATTTTTTCCTTTAAGTTCTCCATTGACACAGTAGTTGTTCAGTACCATGTTGTTTAGTCTCCACATATCTGTGACTTTTCTAGCTTTCTCCTTGTAGTTGATTTCTAGTTTCGTACCATTATATTCAGAAAAGATGCTTGAAAGGATTTCAGTCTTCTTAAATTTATTGAGACTTATTTTGTGTCCAAACACATGGCCTAACCTTGAGAGTGTTCCATGTGCACTTGAGAAGAATGTGTAGTCTGCTGCTTTTGCATAGAATGTTCTATATACGTCTGTTCAGTCCATTTGGTCTAATGTTTTATTTAAGGCCATTGTTTCCTTGTTGACCTTTTGTCTAAATGATCTATCCATTAACGCAAGTGGAGTGTTAAAGTCCCCTACTATTATCGTGCTGCCATCAAGTTCTCCCTTTACGTCTGTTAATAATCGCTTTATATACTTCGGTACTCCTAGGTTAGGTGTATACCATCGTTAGTTCCAGGAACCCCTGCAGATACCAAAATTTGAGGATGCTCAAGTCTCTTATAATTTGCATATAATGTACAAACAATTTCCTGTAAAGTTTACATCATCTCTAGATTACTTATAATACCTAATACAATGTAAATGCTATGCAGATAGTTGCCGGCACACAACAAAGTTAGATTTGCTTTTTGCTTCTCTCTGGAATTGTGTTCTGATTTTTTTTTGATCTGCAGGTAGTTGAATCTGTGGATGTAAAATGTGCAGATCTGGAGGGTTGACTGTATATATATTAATAAATATCATATATTCTTGAAGGGTTATCTCCTTTATTATTATGTAATGTTCATCTTTTGCTCTTCTTACCTTTCTTGGCTTGAAGTCTTTTGTCTGTTATGAATATAGCTACACCCACTTGTTTTGGCTGCCCTTTGCTTGCAGTATCATCTCGCATCCCTTCACTCAGAGCCTATTTTTTTTTTAGAGCTGAGATGAGTCTCCTGGAGGCAGAATATAGTTGGATCTTGTTTCGTACTTTTGTCTTTTCATTTTGGTAGAAGAGGTCCTTTCAACATTTCTTGTAAGGCAGGTTTGGTGACGATGAACTCCCTCAACTTTTGTTTGTCAGGGAAAACCTTTATTTCTTCTTCATATCTGAAGGATAACTTTGCTGGTTAGAATAGTGTTGGCTGACAGTTTTTATCTTTCAACAATTTGAGTATGTCATTCCACTCTCTCCTGGCCTGTAGAGTTTCTGCTGAGAAATCTGCTGATAGGCTAATGCGGGTACCTTGGCACGACAATGTCTTTTTTTCCCTACTGCCTTTAAAATTCTTTTTTTAATCATTGATTTTGATAGCTTAATATAATGTGTCTTGGAGAAGGTCTGTTTGCATTGAGATAATTAGGTGTTCTGTTAGCTTGTGGAGTCATATATCCAGTTCCTTCTCCTGGTTTGGGGAGTTCTCAGCTATTATTTCTTATTTATTTATATGCTCTCTGATCTCATCTTCTCTCCTCCTTGTGGAATACCAATTATCCTTATATTACGTTTTCTAATGGAGTCTGATGAGTTTCTTCATTTTTTAAAACCTTATTTCTCTCTCCTACCTGAATCATTTCTAGATTTCTATCTTTGAGCTCACTGATTCTCCTTTCCATATGGTCTGCTCTATTTCCAGTGGTTTCTAGTACAGTCTTTATCTCATTTTATTGAGTTCTTCAACTCCAGAATTTGTTTGTTTCTTTTTTCCAATCTCTTTTGTAAAGTATTCCTCTGTTCATCAACTTTATTCCTGAGCTCATTGAATTGCTTTTCTGAGTTTTCTTGTAGCTCAGTGAGTTTCTCAATGATAGCTATTTTGAATTCTCCATTAGTTAAAGCATGCTCTTCTGTGATTTTCAGTTTGGTTTTTGGAGAATTGTCATTTCTTTTTTGGTATACTGTATCGCTATCATTTTTCATGGTGCTTGATGAGATGTTTCTGTGCCAGTGCATTTGAAGTATCCAACACCTTTCTTAATAGATAAAGTTTTGCTTACTTTGTTTCTAACAAACCAGCAATTGGTAACTAGAGGTTTTTCCTTTGTTTTTAAGTAGGTGGCACTACAGCACAAGTTTTTTTTTTTTTTTTAACATGTTTATTGGATATAATTGCTTTACAATGGTGTGTTAGTTTGTGCTTTATAACAAAGTGAATCAGTTATACATATACATATGTTACCATATCTTTTCCCCCTTGCGTCTTCCTCCCTCCCACCCTCCCTATCCCACCCCTCTAGGTGGTCACAAACCACCGAGCTGATCTCCCTGTGCTATGCAGCTGCTTCCCACTAGCTATCTATTTTATGTTTGGTAGTATATATATGTCCATCCACTCTCTCACTTTGTCACAGCTTACCCTTCCCCCTCCCCATATCCTCAAGTCCATTCTCTAGTAGGTCTGTGTCTTTATTCCCGTCTTACCCCTAGGTTCTTCATGACGTTTTTTTTTTTCTTAGATTCCATATATATGTGTTAGCATATGATATTTGTTTTTCTTTTTCTGACTTACTTCACTCTGTATGACAGACTCTAGGTCCATCCACCTCACTACGAATAACTCAATTTCGTTTCTTTTTATGGCTGAGTAATATTCCATTGTATATATGTGCCACATCTTCTTTATCCATTCTTCAGTTGATGGACACTTAGGTTCCTTTCATGTCCAGGTTTTTGGTTCGTCTTTCCAGAGCTGCCTCTTGTGGTATTTGAGAATCTGCATTTTCCATCTTCCATTGTCTCTGTGGAAGGTGTGGCCCCATGCCCTCATAATTTCTTCTTGTGCCCCTGGGGTCACTGGTGCCTTGCTGTTGCTGGTGTCACTTCTGTTGCTGGCATCACCACCAGGAGCACTGGTATGGTGGAAGCTTCCGTTGTGTCTGGGGTTGCCTAGGTTGCAGCCACTGCTGCCCCAGTTGGGGTAGTTGGAGGGAGGGGTAGAAGCTGGGGTCAGAGGTTGTCATGTTCATGGGCACCACCACCACAAGCAGGGGTCTGGAGTTTCATGTGCGTCTGTGGCTGAAGGGACTGGGGTCATGGGGCTCACTTCTACTGCTGCCCAGTTCTCTGTGGCCATGGGCACTGCTGCAGCTGGAAGCCAGAGTCATGTGTGTCACCTTCGCTGCTGCTACTGGATTCTCTGGGGCTGTGGCTCAGCCATGATAGCCAGGAGGCCAGTATCATGGGCACTGGTTCTGCCTCTTCTATGTGTTCCAACCCATCTACCTTCAGATTACAGATGTGTAGATCTCTCTTGTGTCCTGGTGTGTTGAGCAGAGGAACCGGTGTTGTGTTATGGATGTTTTACTAGTTGTAGATTAAAGGAGAGAGACAAAGGGATTGTCTCACACCACCATAATGCTTAGAAGTACAGCTTTTGTATGTAATTGAAGTTAATTTGGTATCAATACAAATTAGATTGTTATAATTTTAGGATGTTATATGTAATCCCCATAGCAACCATGAAGAAAATATCTAAGGAATATAAACTAAAGGAAATTAGAAGAGAAGCAAAATATGTCACTACAAAGTATCAACTAAACAAGAAAGAAGATAGTAGTGGAGGAAATGAGGGACAAAAAAGCATTAAGACATACAGAAGATGAATAGCAAAATGGCATATGCAAGTCTTTCCTTATCAATAATTACTTTAAATGTAAATGGGTGAAACTCTCCAATCCAAAGGCAGAGATTTGCAGAATAGATGATAAAACATGATCCAACTCTACACTGTCTATAAGAGACTCATTTCAGATTCAAAGACACAAGTAGGTTGAAAAGATGGAAAAAGACCTTCCCTACAAATAGGAGACAAAAGGGTGGCTATCTAATAAAATCAGACAAAATAAACTTGAAGTTGAATACTGGCACAAGTGACAATAAATGGACATTATATATTGAAAAAAAGATTAATTCACTGAGACTATCTAACATTCAGAAACATATATGCACCTAACAGCATAGTGCCAAAATATATGATGCAAACATAGACAGAATTAAAGGGAGAAATCAAAACTCCAAATTATATAAAATAAACATTGATGGAATTGAAGGGAGAAATATACAGTTCTACAATAACACTTGGAGAGTTCAATATATTACTTTCAATAATAGATAGAACAACCAGAAAGAAGGTCAGTAATGAAGTGGAGGACTTGACTAACACTACACACCAATTGGATCTGACCGATATATAAAATACCCTGCCTAAGAACAACAGAACACACATTTTTCTCAAATGTACGTGGAACATTCTACAGGATGGGTCACATAATATGCCACAAAACAAAGATTAGTACATTCTAGAAGATTGAAATCATACAAGGTATCTTATCTGATCACACAGAATGAAATTAAAAATTAACAACAAAAAGAAAAGTGAGAAATTCACAAATATGTAGAAAATTAAGCAATACAGTCTTAAACAACCAATAAGTCAAAAATGAAATCACAGGGGAAATTACATGGAGATAAATAACAACCAAACTACAACATACCAAAGCTTGTGATTGTAACAAAAGCGGTGTTGCTTAGGAATTTTAAATACCTACATTAGGAAAAAAAAAAGTCTAATGTCAATAATTTAACACCTTAAGTAACAAGAAAGAGGAGAGCAAACTAAATCCAAAGCTAGCAAAAGAAGGAAATAAGTTTGGATTTAAGAATAATAAAATAGAGAATAGGAAAACAATAGAGAGAACAAATAAAGCCAAAAGTTGGTTCTTTGATAAGATCAAAAATTGACAAATTTTTAGCTATATTAAGAAAAAAAGAGATGATTCAAATTATGAAAATCAGAAATGCAAGAGGAGATACTACTAGCAATTTTACATTCCAAAAAAAGAAAAGTTTATAAGAGAACACTATGAACAATTATTACCAAAAGACTGGATAATCTAGATGAAAGAGGCAAATTTCTAGAAACACATAATCTACCAAAAATGAATCATGAGGAAATAAAAAATCTGAATAGACCTATAACTAGTAAGGAGATTGAATCAGTAATCAATCCCTCTCCACCCTGAAAAGAAAGCCCCAGACCTGATGGCTTCATTGGTGAAAACTCCGAACATTTAAAGAAAAATTAATACCAATTATTCTCAAGCTCTTCCAAAAAAATTGAAGGGGAGGGACCTCAATCTATGAGGTCAGCATTACTCTGACACCAAATTGAGACAAACATACTACAAGAAAAGAACACTACAGACCCTTACGAATAACTGGGGCAAAATTCTCAGCAAAATGCTAGCAAACAGAATTCAGCAACATATTAAAAGGATTATATACCATGTTCAAGTGGGATTTATTCCTGGTTCAACATATGAAAATCAATCAATATAATGAACCATACTAATAGAATAACAGTGGGGGCTGGGGGACCCCATATCTATTCAATTGATGCAGAGAAAGCATTTAACAAAATTCAGTACCCTTTCATGATAAAAACACTCAGTTTATTTAATAAACTAGGAATAGAAGGAAACAGCCTCAACATGACAAAGGCCATATATTTAAAAAAAAAAAGCATAGCTAACATCATTCTCACTGGACTGAAAGATTTTCTCTTAAGATCAGGAACAAGACAGGAGAGCCTGATCTCACCTTTTCTACTAAACGAAGTATTGGAAGTTTACCCAGGTCAATTAGGCAAGAAAAAGAAATGAGGCACCAAAATGAAACAGAATTAAAACTAGATCTGTTCACAGATAACATGATCTTACATGTACAAAACCCTAAAAAACTTTCTCTCACACACACAAATTGTTAGAGCTAATAAAGGAATTCAGCAAAGTTATAGGAAAGAAAATCAATGCACAAAACTTAAGGTGCAGTTCTATACTTTAACAATTAACAATCCAAAAAGAAAACTGAAAAAACATCAATAAGAATACAATACTAAGGATAAATTTAGTATAGCAGGTGAAAGACTTGTACACTGAAGGTTAAAAATCACTGCTGAAAAAGAGAAAGAAGACATAAATAAATGGAAAAGCATCCCGTATTCATTGATTTGAGACAATATTAAGGTGACAATGCTGCCCAACATTATCTACAGCTTCAATGCAATGTCTATCAAAATTTCAGTGGTGTTTTTTTGCAGACATAGAAAAACCCATCCTAAAATTCACATAAAATCTCAAGGGATCGCAAAATGCAAACACAACCTTTAGAAAGGAGAAAAAAGTTGGAGGACTTACACTCCTGATTTCAGAAACTTACTTCAAAGCTATAGCAATCAAAACAATGTGATACATTCATAAAAAGAGACATACAGACCACTGGAAGAGCATAGAGAACCCAAAAAGTAACCCTCACATATACTGTCAATTGATTTTAGGCAAGGGTGCCAAGACCATTCAGTGGGAAAGACAGTCTTTTTAACAAATGGTGCTCGGAAACGTGGATGACCAATGCAAAAGAATGAAGTTACCTTATATCATACACAAAAATTAATTCAAAATAGATCAAAAACTTAAATGTAAGAGCTGAGCTTATGAAACTCTTGGAAGAAAACACAGAGGAAAATCTTGCCTTGGATTTCACAATGATTTCTTGAATATGATATCAAAAGCACAGGAAACAAAAGAAAAATATTGAATACATAAAATGTTCTTCACCAAATTTAAAAACTCTGTATGTCATAGGATACTATTAAGAAAGTGAAAAGACAACCCACTGAATGGGATAAAATATTTGCAAAGCATATAATTTGCATATCTGATAAGGTATTGATATCCAGCCTACATAAAGAACTCTTACAACTTAGAAACAACAACAACAGAAAAATGAACAAACCAATTAAAAATGGGCAAAGAACTTGAATAGACAATTTTCCGAAGATATACAAATGGCCAATAAGAACATGAAAAGATGCTAGTCATTAGAGAAATGTCAATCAAAACCGCAATGAGTTACCATTTCAAACCCATTAGAATGGCCATTATTAAAAATAAACTGAAAATAGCAAGTGAGTGTACGGATATGAGGAAATGAAAAGCCTTGTGCATGTGGAAAACATGTATGGCAATTCCTCACAAAGTTAAAGAGAATTACCATATGATCTAGCAATTCCATTTCTGGGTATATAACCAAAAGAAGGGAAAGCAGGGACCTAAACAGTTACTTGCACAATCAGTGTTCATAGCAGCATTATTCACAAAGGCCAAAAGGTGGAAACAACCCAAATGTCCATCAAAACTTGGTATATACATGCAATGGAATATTATTCAGTCTCAAAAGATGACAGTTTGCTAAAACATGGATGAACCTTGAAAACATGGTGCTAAATGAAATAAGCCAGACACAAAAGGTCAAATGTTGTATGATTCCACTTATGAGGTAACGAAAATAGGCAAGTTCTTAAAGACAAAAAGTACCATTAGAGGTTACCAGATGCGGTGAGATGGGGACTAGGCAGCTATTGTTAAATGGGAACAGAATTGCTTCTGGGGATGGAGGAAATTGTCTGCAGACGCATGGTGGTGACGGTTGTGCAATTGTAAATTTTACTCAGTGCTACTGAACGGTATGCTCAGGAATGGTGAAAAGGGTAAATTTTATATCACATGTATATATAAACCTACAATAGAGTATAAGGAAACCTGCTGTAACTCTTCATCAGACAAACCCTAATTAGCAGGGTTTTAGGTCATGCCTCAATAAAAAGAAAATAAAAGAACAGAATAAAAGCCAATGAATCTCAATGGAAGAGTGACATGTCTCATTGCCATGAGAACGTGTGAAATGAAAGAAATCAGTGTGGCCATATGTGAAGACAACTTTGCAAAATAAAATATGTACAATTTTTTTTAAGTCATGGCTTTGTACCACGCCAGTTCAATTTAACCAAAATCTCTGTGGTTGGATCCAAGTACTTTAAAAAAAAGAACCCTTCAAATGATTCTAACGTGCAGGCAGTATTAAGAACTGCTGGTCTAGATACCTGTTACTCTGTGTTCATTTTCCCTTTTATCCAACCTTTACACTGTGCTACTGAGAATTAAGGCTAAGGCTTGCATGATTGCTTCTGGACAATAGTACCAGAGGGACAGGGCCCCACCCACCCACCCAAGGCCACAGTGTGAGCACAACAGTGACACCAGTGGCTGTGACTTTGTAGAAAGGAGATGGAGGCTGAGATCAATTTCAGGGTCTGTCTACCCTTCTACAGTCCATCTTGGAAGCTGAGGATTTCCTCTTAGTGGCCACTGCTAGCTAGGGTTTGTCTGATGAAGAGTTACAGCAGGTTTCCTTATACTCTATTGTAGGTTTCTGTAGTCCCTGGATTTCTCATTTAGAGTTTGGGGTCCAAAACACACCACTTTGAATCCTAGGCCTGCCATTTATTTGACATGGGAAAGACACGTTAAGCTTCCAATCTGCAGTTTCTTCCTTTAAAGTGGGGATAATAGCGCCCCTGGAGGCTCAGCGAGTATAATAGATTTGTTTGCATCCTGTTGGTAAGTGCGGTGGTATGATGTGAACCCAGTCAAAGCCAGCATTCTTAACCACAGACATCACTGGACCCCAAGTCTGGTGGTTCTGAAGCCAGGCTGTTTTCTACCCCAACAGTCAGCCCATAAGTGCCAGATGGGTTATGACAGAAAGGGATGTGGGAACACACTATGAGCTTTGAGATTAATTAGAACAGGTTTCATTGACTTGGAGTGAATAAAGGAAGAAGGAAGAAGTCTCAAGATGCAGAGTTGAGTCCAGTCCCTTTTCACCTACACAGCTCCCTGCAAGGATTCTTGGGCCGTGTGGGGGCAGATGGTGTGTCCTTACCTCGTAGCCCATGAAGACGCCTATGGGCCTGGTGGGCTTGATCCTGATGCCAATGTTTCCTTCAGTGTTGGGCGGCAGGATGTTGCCCTTGTCATCAATGATCTGGAGCAAGAGACCTGTGAATCCCACCCTGCAGGGATCCCCAACACTCCTGCCCCACCCAAACACTGCCTGGCTCATTCATGTGACACAGTGGGGGTTATTGGGGGAGGAGGTTGTGGTAGAGGAGCCCTGTCAGAAAATAGAATAAAACTGTCAAAGTCTTTGAAATCAGCAAATGGTAAAACCCAAGTCATGGGTCCATTTGTTTCATGCATATATAGACATCACAAATGTGTCTTCAAGTGAGAACACGGATCAGGAAAAACTAAAGCCACCCGCAGTGGAGAGAGCCGCCTGTGCTACTGCAAGTATTCTTTCCCAGGCTCGGTGCATGAGGCCTCTGGCTGTCCTGGCAAGCTGCACTCACGCCCAGGACATTGCAGTTCTCAACTGAAAACTCCCCAGGAAACTGGAGGAAAAGTAGGCGGAGAAGAGGAAGGGCAACCGGGAGGCATGACCTGTTCTGTCACCTCGTGTCACACAATGGTCCAACCCTAGCCGAGCACTAATGTCTGCCAATGTCTTTACCACCAGACCTGAATGTCGTAGGGTGGGATGGCCTTCCCCAAGGAACCCGGCTTGATCTTCATGCCCCGGAGAGTGCCACAAGTTGTTCCCTGTTCGCAAAGAAGAGAACTGGGGTTGGCCAAGAGTCCAGGCTAATCACAAAGCAGCAAGAATCAAACACAGCAATCTTGCTCACAGATGTCATTTGATGCTGTGCAAAGAGCCCTCATGGGGAAGCTAGAAGGCATCGACCCCACTCTAGTCAGCAGACATTCACTGCACCTGACATGGGCTGGACCTGAGCCTGGTGCTGGGGCTACAGAGTCCAGTGGGAGAGGCCATGAAGAAGCAGAGGAGTGAGCCCAGGGCCGTGGGCATGTAACGTAGGGTGCGGAGTGCGCACTGTATGCCAGACATGTGTCCCTTTGCCGGGGAGGGCCGTGAGTGTATGTAACGACCGTTTACTTGTAGCTGCCTCGACTGCTTCTCAGAGCTGTGCTGAGGTTATTCAGATTGTTCACGTTGTTCCCCTACCCCCACGTCTTCCTGATGAACCTTATTCCTTCTTCATGGTTCTCGAAATTATCACTTTCCTAAGGTTAAGCGCTTCACACACAGAGACCAAGGTTTGAATCCTGACTCCACCACTCACTAGCTATGTACCAAGTAATCCCCCTTGATCTCCTCCTCTGTCAAAGGGGGGTAATTATAACATTATCGTTTAGAGTCCTTGTGAGTGTGTGCCAGGCACACACCAAGTATTCAGTAAACAACTACTACTAGCTATCATTCAGGCCCTAATAAAAGGAAGTTGGGAGATTCTCTTTCTGTGGTATTTTTCCCCACACTTCTATTGTTGCTTGTCTGTTTCCCTCAGTAGATAATGAGCATTCAGAGAATAGAGACTGTCCCATCCATCTCTGCACCCCCAGCATCTAAACACAATACCTACCTAAAAACAACAGTGACAACCATAGCTGCAATAGGGGTTAGACACTGCGAACACAGCTTTGTATACTTTCTTTCATTTACCTTATCATAACCTTGCAAGACTGGCATATTTCCATTTTGGAGATGGGGAAGCTAGACTCTGCAAGATTCAGTGATATGCCTACAGTCTCGAAGCCTATAACTGGCAAGGCTGAGATGTGAACTGGGGTCAGAGCTCCTGAGAGAGGAAGTACTTTCCCCTCTGCAATGTCACTGCTTACACTACAGGCACGTGGAAAATGTCACAGAAATGAGTGGATAGCTGTGAAAATGTTTGGAGAAATAAAGCACCATCCGGGTATCGGGGAGTATTCTGTTGTTATGAATAGTTGATGTAAAGGGACTAGTGTCATGGGTGTAGCATGTAGTTCTAACCTCACCCTTCTTGTCTGAATGCAAACTGTGAGCTAGCAAGGACAGATCTAGAGTCTTAACATTTCTCAAGACTGGAAGCAGACCCAATAACTGATTATTTATTTATTTATTTATGCAAAATAATGTCAGACAAGTATGTCAATTGGGACTGAAACGGCTATTTTGCTACAGGCCCTGAGAAGACAATCATACCTCTGTCAGCTAAAGGGATGATAGGGAAGTAGGGGAAAGTGGCTCTGCCCAGCATTGGAAATGCATTGAAAATGTGTTAGAAGTGAGATACCTGCCCATACTATCATGGATAAAGTCCTTGAGATTCAAGACATGCATGATTCTTTGAATGCCCTGCCCACCTGACTGGTCAGTGATCCTCTTTGGGATCACACTGTGTGTGTGTGTGTGTGTGTGGCGTGTATATAGAAGATCTCTCCTCCTGCTAGTTTCTCACCATCAAAGCTGTGTGCTCTCCTCATAAACACCCAGAAATGAACTAGTGAACTTCCGGGGCTACCTCCGGCCTGCTCCTGTGGTTGCTGCCTAGGAAGGGACAGTGAAGTGGACAGGACTTGCAGTGCTGGCTTCCATGTCTCTGGAGAGCGCCTTCTATGCCAGTGCCCCTCCTGGGCTCCCTTAATTATAACTAATTATCACAGGTATAGTGGCACCATGTCTTTAGACCCCTTTCTAGGTTTTTGTCCAATAGTTTTCAGCACATTGGTCTTTTGACAAGTTGATGAGCTGCAAGTGTCTTTTCTGCATATTTATTTGGACAAATAAGCCTAGAGCTCTGGAGCCTCCCGTTGGCTTTGAGCAATGCTGTGTGCTCCGCACACACTCATAGCAGGATTCAGCTCATCTGCGGGCTCAGTGGACGAGCACATCCTGACTGGCCCAGAGGGACCATTCACCTACCGTTTCTGACTGTCCATAGGCCTGGTAGAGCAGAACGCCTGTCTGTCTTCTCCACAGTTCTTGCTCCTCGGGCAGCAGGGCCTCCCCACCAGTACAGCAGTGCTCCAGGGTGGGGAACCTGAGGCTGAGGGGAAGGCAAGGTGTCAACAGAGCCTCCGCAGACTGGGCTTGGGTGCTCTGCCCCAGGCCCAGGGAGAGCTCAGAGCATTGTCATCTGGATCATTCATCCTTCTGCTTCTTCGCTTTCTTACTTGCCTTCTGGGCATTTTCCTGGTGGTCAAGTCCAAGTGGAAGTCATTTCCTGTTGGTACCTGTTAACTCATCTGGCAGGGGTAGGTGGTGGTGGCGGTGAGGCTAATGGGTTAAATCAGGGAGATCAGGATTGAATATGGATGTTGATGTAATAAGAGGGAGAAAAGTGTGCTTGGAACACATTCTAAGTATTCTATGTGGCTAAGAGGGTTATTTTTATAAACCATAAGGGCTGAGGGATAAGACCCCAAGGATATGCTAGGATGGTAACAGAACTGTACCGCCTTCTGGGAAGAGTGGGCTTATGTGAACTGAAGGCCTTTTGTGTTTCTGGCTGGAGAACGCAAATTAGGGGTTGGAAATGAATTGCTCGGGACATCAAGGAAGACCGGGGTTCATGTAAGTGGAGAGAAGAAGGATCACAGGTAACACCTCTGACAGCAGGAATTTGGGAGAGAACAGAAAAGTCTGCTGTGAATATTTGCAGTAGTTTGCTAGGTACGTTGTACGATGTAAATCCTCTCATCTATTTTCCCCATGAAGATTTCCATAAATAATACAAAAACCATCACAAAATAATGATGGATTCCCTGAAGGAAATGGGTAGAAGTGATTGGGGTCTTAGTACCACTTTGCACGGGGCTGAGCTGAGCCAGCTCGTAGGGATGAGGGAGGTGGCAGAATCCCTCGTCAACCTCTCCTCATATATATGGAGCCTGTAGTGATGGACAGCAGGGCTGGCTTCATTGAGGGTATGTTCCTCATTCTTCTTGAGCTTTATCCAAAGTACATAAAATGGGCAGAGTCTCCAATAGAGTCAATATTCATGCCCCGGTTGAATTTGTATGGGGTTTGTTCACCATCTCAAGAACGTTGCAACAAGTAGCTATAATATGAGCTTAGAAATACAGCTGGAAACATAATTCTGTCAGATTGAGGGTTCATGAATAAAATCAAGCTGTATTTCAGTTATCTTCATAAATTGAACTCCTTGATATTTTAACTCTTTTATGTCTAAAACATGTTAGCTCTGATTCTGAAGTAGCCATATCAATTTCAGAAACGCTAAAAGATACATAAACAACCATAAGGTTCAAAAAGCAGATTTCAGGTGAGCTAAAAATTAATCCACAAACATGGGGAAATGCAAAAATAAAATTACAGTGTGATACTACATACCCATCAGATTGGCAAAAATTAAAACTTGAAAAAAAACAAATATTGCCAGAGATGTGGAACAATGGGAATTCTCCTACCCTGCTAGGGGGAGCATACCTTGGTTCAATACTTTGGAAAATAAGGTAGTAGGGTGCAATGTCAGTGTGACCTAGCAATTCCTCCCCTAGAGAAGATCTACAGCAATGTGTGTTTACGTGTTTATGTACATGTTCAAAAATTCAGTGCAGCATTAATCATCAACAGTCCCAAACTGAAAACTACCCAAATGCCCAATAATAGAACTGATTAAAAATGTGCTACTTTCATAAAATGTAATGTTATACAGCAATGAAAATTAGCTCCAGCATTATTTAACAACACGGACACTTCTTAGAAACATAATGTTGAAAAAAGAAGCAGATATTACGGAATAATGTACGATTACATGAAGCTCAAAAGCAAGTAAAGTAGAATAATTTGTTTAGGGATATTTCCTGTGTAAACTATGAGGGAAAATAAGGAAATGAACACCATAAAAGCCAAAATAGTAGATTCCTTTAGTGGAGATGGAGGGGCATGAGGAGGTCTCTGGGGACACTGGCCATGTTCTATTTTTGGGCCTTCGGTGAGCAGTTACATAGCTGTTTTATTTTCAACAATTCATTAATCTGTAAATGTATATCTTATATAGTTTTCTGTATGTTTACTTGACAACAAAAATGTTTACAAAAAAAAAACCCCACAATGTTGCAAGGCTCACTGAGTGTTTCATTTGGTTCCCTGAATCCTGTTGAAAGAACCAATTAGACTAGCTGCTGAATATCACCACCAACATTTACCCCCCCCCCACCCACACACACAGTATCCTCAACGCACCATAGCTAAAATCAGTCAGACCACAGTGCATCAGATTACTTAAAATCCTACCCGAAGATTCCCGTTACCGACCGCAGCCACGTCGACCATACCTGGCGGAACTCTGCTGCAGAATCATTCGAAACACAGAGGGCGCAGCAAAGCATTGGGTAACAGGGTATTTGAATAAAGTCTAGAAAGTTAGGAGAGAAAAAATTTTATTTTTGCAATTAAGATTTACAACATAGATTTGTTATTAGCATTTTAATTCTGCCCTCTCCTCTAGGACAGCCCATTTATTCATCTGCTAATTCTTTCAGTATACCTAAATTGAGCATGAATTCCGTACATGGCGTGTGTCAGGTACTATCGGAGCAACACAAGAAAGTCTAAGTTCAGGGGATGGGTAGGGAGGGAATGAAGGGAAAGTTTTGTTTTGTGAATTTGAATGGTAAATTTTTAATTTAACATTTTTCGTTTTAGTCACTATCTCTCATCTTCAATAGGAGAGACTGAAACCAAGTAATTTAAAAAGTTTATTTTTAAAAATTCACGAAAGTAATAATTGTAATGTAAATTAAACAACTGAACTTTCAAATGCAGGGTTTGGGGTAAATTTGTAGACTCAGTTCTTTGAAATAATTCCAGCTTAAAATACACTGAGACTGTGGGGACACCCCTTGTAGGGGAAGGAGAATTAGACCTGGTGGGGGAAGGAGAGAGGTGGTTCATTGTGGTTCGTGCAGTTCTATGCCTCAGAGACTGGCAGGATGCAGGCAGAAAATAATGACGGAGAGGCAGATGTTGACATAGGGGCAGGGAATGAGAAGTGGGAGGTACAGTTTCAGGTGCTGGAGGGATGAGCAGATGAACTTAACCAACCAGCAGAAAAACAGGCAGAAACTAGCCTGGAGAGAGAAGACTGGACAGTTTTGAGAGCCACCTGAGTGGATGTACCTGCTGGAGAAATGGAAGTAAAGGAAGCTGCTTAGAGGGGAGGGAAAGTTGAGGGCAGAGCCTTGGATGACTACGGTGTTAGGGGTGAGCTGGGGGAACAGGCGGTAGCTGTAGCAAGTGGAGAATGTTCTGTGGAGCAATCTGACCTTAAGGGAGGAGAGACGGGGCTGGTCCGAGGTGTACCAGGGTGAAGGGCAGGTGTTCTTAGGATGAGGAACTTTGAATATGTTTATGGACTGAGGGAGTAGAGTCAATGAAAAGTGAGAGATTGCAAATACAGGAGAAAAGGTTTAATGAGTTAAAGATTAATAGAGAGGGGCTCCCAACACAAGGGCAGGGAAAAGAACAGGATCGGCAGCAGGTGTCGGGAGGGAGCTGGACGTTGAGAGGTGAAGGGGCAGGTCTGCCTCTGAGACAGGAAGCAGGGGCGTGAGCGGAGACACAAAGACAAGGTTTAAGTGAAGAGAAATACGTTGAAGGAGTTCACGCAGGTGACCTCGGTTATTATCATGGTGTATGCATAACAGCAACTGCTACCACTTACTGAGTGTTCTCTCTGGGCTCGTCTCAGGGCTAGCACTTTACACACCTTTCCTATGTCATCTCATTAAGATTCCCAACAATTTTGTGGAATAGTAACCATTAAGACTCTCATTTTACAGATAAGGAAACTGAAGCTCAGCTTGCTAAGTAAACCACTAATAAAGGTCAATCATGGGACACGAAACTAGGTCTGTCATATTCCAAGGCCTTTGCTTCTAAATGTCATTCAGTTGAGTAGCCACACAAATACAACATCCACACACCAGCACCTGGCCCTGGTAGAGCCAGGATCCAGGATCCAGGAGACCTGAGCTGTTCTGTTTGCTTTCATTTCTCAAAACGTATATTCTGGTTCCCAGGTCCATAGGTCTAGGGAGAGGTTTGGAATATGTGTTTTCTTCAGTTACCTCTTGATGTAATTCTGATACGATGACTGATTCAGTGCTTCACACTTTGAGAAACCCAGAGCCAGGGTTATATTATGCTAAGAGGCTTCTTTGCTAATAAAGTATTTTCTCAGTTGGATCCAGTTTTTGAACTCGAAATGAGTTTTTTCCGGGAGTTTGTTGATATCGAAAGGTTTGTCTTCTTACCTGTACAATGACCTTGGGGTCAAACTGGGGCAGATGATGGACAAAGACTGTAGACCCTGCTGTCCATGGTTCAAGCAGGGACCCTCCAAAAGCCAGAATCCAGCCTGTGTCTGACGGGCACCAGAGGACATCAGATGTCTTCAGCTGCAGTAATTTCCTGCTAACTCCAAAATACAGTTAGCCTCAGATACTATTCTGACTACTATACTATCCTTCCGTTCTCTCCACCCGCATTCCTCCAGGATTTTGCTACTCAGTTGTTATCATTAGCACAGATACCAACTATCTACAAAAAGCCTTCTCTGTCCCCCTGGTCTGGTTAATAAGGTACAAAGTATATAGAACGTGGTCTGGTTTGAATATTACCAGTTGGGGGATGGAGAGAAGGGAGAAGAGTTTGGTTTAAAATTGATTAAATGGTTAACCCAGCTTCAGCCTCTATGTTTGTTCCAGGTTAGGGCAGTGGCTTGGAGTGGCTTAGTTCCAGGTATTATTTTTCCCTAACAGTTCACGACTGGGAAACTCTATGCCGGATTTGTCCACAATCAAGGAGAGGAGAGGACCTGTCACGTAAGGTCACATTGCTGGAGTATTTTATCTTTCTCCACCAAACCCTGGAACTACTGACAGGGACACAGGGGCTTGTCATTTGTGTGGTTTGCAGAATGCCTGCTTTTTCCACCCACATCTCCTCCATGCCTCCTGTGAAGGTGCTCAGGCAGGACCCAGATGTGCCTCCTTTGTCATTCAGATGCCTCTGTCAGTCTATACTTCTCACACCCTTAGGGGTCTGAACCAAAGAGAGCAGAAAGCATAAACAGCACGGGGTCAATTCCACCAGGAGTTCTTTGCCCAGCACATACACGTACAAATATACATACACACTTCACCCCAGATCCGTGGCCCAGCTTCTAAGCTGGTGCCCTCTCTCCTACCATGAAGGGAAGATGGATCGCAAAGCAAGTCCATGGCTGTGCTTTGCCATCTTGGGGAAGCCTGTGGTCCCACTGGTGAAGAAGATGGCCATTGGGTCCAGGGTCTTTGACTTAATACAGGTGTGAACTGGGGATTCTGATCTGCAAAGGGATTCAATACAAAAGGACAGAAGTCATGTTTCCTGTTTTTCCATCCTCTGGGGAAGCAAGAGAAGCAATGTGAGTCTTGGAGTCAGAAAACTGGGGTTTGCAACTCCCAGTATTAGGCACCAAACAAAGTTTATGGGTGACTTGGATAGGTGGACTGACATTTCTTCATTTTAAAAAGTGGGGAAAATATGATGGATTACTTTATATTTTAATAAACATTGAAATAGTATTTCCAATGATTCCAGACAATGCTCTAAATGATCTACAAATAAGAACTCATTCAATCTTCAGAGCAACCCTAAGAGGCAAGTACTGCTTTTATGCCCATTTTGTAGATGAGGGAACTGAGGCTCAGAGAGGTTAGGTAACTTACCTGAAGACATATAGCCAGCAAGTTGCGGAGCCAGGATTCAAACTCAGACAGTGTGATCCATATACTATGCTTTTAGTCACGCCGCTAACCTTGTATTTTACACAGACTAGCTTCATGGGAATTCAACCTCATAAACTTGGTGTTGAAGGATGGGAAAGAGAAAGCTAGGGAGAATGACAGTGTAAGGAACATATATATGTACATCTGCTCTAGCATGAGCTGGAGGTGGAAGGTAGAATCCGTAGCTCCCTCCATCTGCCTCGGTTCTTGGGGAGCTTCTCCTTGGCTGAGAGTCTCTTTCTTGGGTCTATTACAATTGTAAATGCAAGCTTCCTATAGTACTCAGTCAGGGAGGCTGCAAGTAACCCCAGTGCTGGAGGGAGCCCTGGCTCTTGTGGAGAAATGATACCATACTGAGTCTGAGCAATTGCGACGAGTTTTAACGAGTATTCTTTGTTTAAGCTATTTTAATCTAATTCTCTGACTTTAGAATCTAGCATAAGATGTGATTTCACTGTCATATTTGCCCTTGGGGGTTGAAGCAAAGAGCTTTAAAAACTGTGGAAAGGGCTTCCCTGGTGGCGCAGTGGTTAAGAGTCCGCCTGCCGATGCAGGGGACATGGGTTCGTGCCCCGGTCCGGGAAGATCCCACATGCCGCGGAGCAGCTAGGCCCGTGAGCCATGGCCACTGAGCCTGCGTGTCCGGAGCCTGTGCTCCGCAACGGGAGAGGCCACAGCAGTGAGAGGCCCGCGTACCGCAAAAAAAAAAAAAAAAAAAAAAAAAACAAAAAAAAAAACTGTGGAAGTACTTCAAGAAAACAAATCCAGCATGGTTTGTGTGTGATATGAAAAATGCCTGAAGACTTGCAGAATCAGCGTTTTGGAGGTGGAGGGGTCTTTCTTACCTTCAGCACTTCCCTAACTTTTCCTTCAAGGCGTCCCTATAGACACCCACCCCCTAGGACATGGAAAGTGTTTGCTCCCAAAGCTGCCTGTCATTTTTTCCTCAGTACCATGTTTCACCTTAAAAATTCATCTGAACCTTTTGTTCAACTTCTTTAATTGCTAATTATTTACATAAAAATAATATTCAGATTCCCCACCTACAAGGAACATGCAACACAATAACCCTCCGACTTTACACATCTCCTTTGCACAGGGGTGAGTATATTTTAGAGAGAGCCATAGAAGTTCAATTTCCCCATTTTATACATAAAACAATTGCAGCCAAGAGAGGAGAAGGAACTAGCCCAAGGTTGCACAGCAAATCAGTGACATAGCTGTGAAGAGAAGCTCAGACCTGGTGAGCTTCCTCCCACTGGCTGCTTCTGTACCAGCACTTGGCAGTGAGTGGCTTTCTCCTGCCATTCCTCAGAAAGCACATTCATCAGAAACTCACCTAATCAGTGATCGGAAGTCCAGCCACCCTTTACGGCTATGGTCAGACACCAGGAGCTTGGTTTTCAGAGCAGGACACTCAGAAGCCACAGAATCCACCTCTGGGGCAAGGGTATCTGTGGTCACGATGCCCTTGGCTTTAGACACTTGTAGTCGGTAGAGAATGTCCTTGGCCTTCAACTGGGTAGTCCCTGGCATGAAGACGATCCCTAGGGATGAGAAAGAAACTGCCTGTTCTGGTATCTCTTTCACAGCCTCACAACCTTGGCTGTCAGACCTGGTTTATCTGCACAGACATCCCCTAACTTCTTGGTATGCAAAGGATGGTCCACAGCATCAACACCCCCTAAGACACAGAATCTCACCCCCTCCCAAACTTACTGAATCAGAATCTGCATTTTAACAAGATCTCCAAGGGATTTCTATGCACATTAAAATCTGAAAAGTCTGCCCTAATAATTTCTACTCTAAATGGATCTAGCCAGTAGACAGGTGAGTCCTTCTCCATACAAATTTACACAGGATCTGGGAAAGATACAAGTAGGACAGTGTCCCTGACTCTGCCTCCCTGCCCCCATTTTTCTCCTCTCACTTCCTTCTCTGTCATCGTGAATCTCTTGTCATCTGTTGTCATCATTCCTTGTGTCATCTTGAATTTCCTCTCTTTCCTTCGTTCGTCATACCCAAAGTTAACTGCAATGTCCTTTGAACTTTTGTACTTTCCCTTCCATCTTCCGTCACCAACAATTAGCTCAAGTCTTGTGTGCCCCTATTGCATTCTAATTTCTCCACCAGATGCCCTGTCCTGAATCTTCCTACTACCCACCTTCCGTATTATTAGCCTGCTTAGTTCCACAGAGCACTGACTTTTTCCCCTCCACATTTCTTCTCCCCACTAACACCTGGACCCTGTCTCCAGGAAAACACCACACTCCCCATCCTGAGTTTGAGTGCACTGCTCACGCTCCATCTCTCTCTCGCACAACTCTATTCTCTATTTCAAGATGACCGTTCTTCATATAGGCTACTCCTGACTCTAAGCATTTCCATGTGCTATGACCATTCTTGGAATTTCCATCCTTTGCTTCTACTCCTCTTTAATTCTTCTTATCCCAGAGGTCTCAAGTCATGTCTTGGGTTTCTCATGGACCATCTCTTCACTATACAGATGGCATGGCTTCTCTATACTCCCTCAGCCACTGCTGTTAATTCTTGATCTTGATGGATTAATCAACTATTTGTGAGAAAACATGAGACAGAGAATATGGGACCAAGAGCACGACATATTGTTGTATGAGCATGCATTATAGAACAACTGAAGTGATTCGAAAAAGAATCCATGAGTCCCATACTGATTATATAAATTAATGCATAGATAAGCAATGAAAAGGGAAAGGAAAATCTCTATAGAAGAATGCCAACTGATAAATGTAGAGGGAATGATATAAATAGAAAATCCTAATAAAAGACCACCATTAAATATTCAATTCAGTCAAGAATTGTCCGTGGATTCTCAAACCATAAAGTGAAAGACAGCTGGGGAACAGGATATTCACACAGTCCCATAAATATTATACGACAGATTACTTACTAACTACAAAAGGAAAAGGTACCTCTACAA
This sequence comes from Phocoena phocoena, assembly GCF_963924675.1. NCBI lineage: Eukaryota > Metazoa > Chordata > Mammalia > Artiodactyla > Phocoenidae > Phocoena > Phocoena phocoena. The sequence goes on from NC_089233.1 coordinate 22,350,332, forward strand.
AGGTGGATACTACCTTTCTAAAGTGATAAAACAATATCAATGATATTAGGGCAAACCAACTTTATATATCGCCAATGTGATGCACCAGGAAGACACGATATTGCCCTTCTAGTACCTGGGCTAAAAATGTCTAACCTGAAGATAATCATGAAGAAGGAGTCAGAGATACACATTTTGATGGACCTTCTGCAAAACAACTGGGTTAGACGCTTCAAAACTGTCATCGTCATGTAGACGGTGTAGAACGTAGAGAAACATTCTAGATTAAAGGAGACGGGGGAGATATAACAACTAAATGCAATGCATTGGATTTTTGATTTAAACCAAATAAATGCTATAAAGGACATTATTGGGACAATCGAGGAATTTTGACGATGGATGTATATCAGGTAACTCTATTGCATCAGTGTTAAACTTCTTGTGTGATAACTCTATTGTGGTTATGTGAAGGAAATGTCTTGGATCTTAGCAGATGCATGCTGCAGTGTTTACCTGGTGTTTATGGGTGTCACAGTGTCTGCAACTGATTCTTAAATGACTCACTGGGAGAGAGGGCTCCAAAATGGCAAAACGTTAACAATTGATGAATCTTATAAAGAAGCAAGTATATCTGAGACCGTGTAAGAGAAAGTGTGTGTGTGTGTGTGTGTGTGTGTGTGTGTGTGTGTGAGAGAGAGAGAGAGAGAGAGAGAGAGAATTATGACATTGTGTTTGAGAGGGTGTGAGTATAAGGGAGAGAGTGGATGAGAAGGAGTAAAATAATATTTGAGTTGAGTCTGAGAAAAAGAAAGACTGTGAAGAAGAAAAATTGGGGGGAAGAGAAAGCACCTAATATTTCAGGACAAACTGGCTCTAGGTGAGCCCAAAGGTCTGCTTGGGTCACTGACCTGTTCGGATGCAGGCCACGATCACCAGCCACCACTCAGGCACTCGAGGCAGAATCAAGGCTAGATGGTCTCCCTCCTGGAGGCCACAGGTCTGTGTGAAGACGTTGGCTGCACGACGGGTTAAGTCTGTCATCTCTCTGAAACTCCACTTCACTTCATCCCCTTGATTATTCACCCACCACAGGGCTGGGTTTGGACCTCTCTTGCCTTCCTGGTTAGGATCATATGCTACATGTTATTTCCTGATTCAAAGGAAAGGGGTACTAATTTGGCCAATCCACTACCACAGTCACATTCCACTGTGAGTGTAGCTCAAGGTCTGAGATCCCATTTTAAAGCATTTATAGTGCCAAGAGAAGTTGGGGAGAGGTGTGATCCAGCCAACTTCTTCGGGTCTACTGTAACCCCCTCGTCTTAAGTCACATAAAACCGTGAAGAGCCTTCATGTTACTTATTGAAGACTTACAATTTTATTCCCCATGTGTCTGTCTTAGTTCCACATGGACAGTAGGTTACTCTCTGTGCCTTAGTTTTCTCACCTATGAAAAGGGTATAATAATACTACCTAGACTGTAGTAAAGTTCAAATTAATTATGTTAAAAGGTCAAGTGTGTATAACAGTGCCTGGAATATAGTAGGTGCTCAATAAAATTACTGCTGTTATTGTTATTACAACAAAAGAGGATAATTTAATTCCTAAATATTTGAGGAAATTATTTTTTAAATTAAGGTAACTCTAGAGGTGCAAGAAGTCAGTCTTGGAAGCTCCAGGGCCTTTTTCCCTCACAAAAACATCAAGTAAACAACAATAGACTAAGATGGCTTTGTAGGAATTTAGAAAAGAGTCACAAATCCACAGCAACCAGCAAATGCCCAAACAATAAAAAGTCATAACTAAAATGGTAAGAAATTTTGTGGTGATTTCGCTTATTCTTGCACCACCTGCTCTCTGATGCGGTACAGCGTAGTCAGAGGAAGCCACCCAATTCCCAGCCCCTCCCCTGGGATAGATGAAAAAGACTGAAACTTGTGGGCAACATTCTGGCTAGTCTGGAGGCAGCCTTAGGCACTGGTTTCTGTCTTGACTGACTTGGAGCTCAGATGGGTATGATGGCATATTGGAGGTATCTTAAAACAGTGGCAAATGTCAGAGTGTGTGGAAACTGTAGATCTGTGGTTACCTAGGGATTAGAGACTATAGACAAAAAAGAATAAAATATTTAAGTCCCCCAGAAGCAGCAGACTTTTTTTTTTTTTTTTTTGCGGTACACGTGCCTCTCACTGTTGTGGCCTCTCCCGTTGCAGAGCACAGGCTCCGGATGCGCAGGCTCAGTGGCCATGGCTCACGGGCCCAGCTGCTTCATGGCATGCGGGATCTTCCTGGACCAGGGCACGAACCCATGTCCCCTGCATCGGCAGGCAGACTCTCAACCACTGCGCCACGAGGGAAGCCCCCTAAGGAGACTTTTAAGAAAATTAAAACTTTAAACAGCAGCCAAAACTAGAAAAACAAAAAAAAAAGAAAAAGCACATGGACAGCACCAGGAAAGACACATGCCAGGGAAGACCTTAAGTTTTAATACTGAGCAGATTATATATTGAAGGTCTTTCCCTGCATGGAGCCAGGCTGCAAAGACTGAGAGAGGAGGCTATTTTTTTTAAATATCCAATTTTTAACAACAGATCACAAGGTCTACAAAGAAAAAGAGAAGCAGCCTATTCGAAGTAACAACTTGAATCTCTAGGAACTGACCCTAAAGAGACATAGGCTGCAGTTACTAGACAAAGATTTTTTGTTTTTAATTTTATTTATTTATTTATTTATTTATTTATTTCTGGCTGTGTTGGGTCTTCGTTTCTGTGCGTGGGCTTTCTCTAGTTGCGGCGAGCAGGGACCACTCTTCATCGCGGTGCATGGGCCTCTCACTGTCGTGGCGTCTCTTGTTGCGGAGTACAAGCTCCAGACGTGCAGGCTCAGTAGTTGTGGCTCATGGGCCTAGTTGCTCCGTGGCATGTGGGATCTTCCCAGACCAGGGCTCGAACCCGTGTCCCCTGCATTGGCAGGCAGATTCTCAACCACTGCACCACCAGGGAAGCCCCCCGACAAAGATTTTTAAATGACTGTCTTAAATACACTGAAAGCGCTAAAGGAAAACTCAAAGAACTAAAGCAAATCAGGAAAATAATATATGCACAAAATGAGAATATCAACAAAGAGATGCAAATTACAAAAAGATCCAAACAGAAATTCTGAAGCTGAGAAATACAATAACTGAACTGAAATCTTCACAAAGGGACTTAACAGTAGACAGAGTAGGCAGAAGAAAGAATCAGTACACTTGAAGACAAGTCATCTAAAATTAATGAGTCAGAAGAACAAAAAGAAAAATACAAGAAGAAGAATGAACAGAGCCTAAGAAACTTATGGGGCACAATCAGATAGACCAATATACACATTATGGGACTATCAGAAGGAGAAAAAAGAGAGAAAATGGAGCATAGAACTTATCTGAAGTAATAATGGCTAAAAACTTCTCAAATTTGAGGAAAGGCATGGAGAGACAAATACAAGAGGCTCAATGAACTCCAAGTAGGAAAACCCAGACACCCACAGAGAGACATTACAATCAAACTACAGATGACAAAGAGAGCATCTTAAAAGCAGCAAGAGAAAAGTGACTCATTAGGTGAAATTCTTAATAAGATTACCAGTGGACTGAAGACCAGAAGGCAGTGAGATTATATATTTAAAGTGATAAAGAAAAAAACTGTCAACCAAAAATTCTATATCTAGCAAAATTGTCCGTCAAAAATGAGGGAGAGGGCTTCCCTGGTGGCACAGTGGTTGAGAGTCTGCCTGCCGATGCAGGGGATGCGGTTTCGTGCCCCGCTCCGGGAAGATCCCACATGCCGCTGAGCGGCTGGGCCCGTGAGCCATGGCCGCTGGGCCTGCGCGTCCGGAGCCTGTGCTCCGCAACGGGAGAGGCCACAGCAGTGAGAGGACCGCGTACCAAAAAAAAAAATAGAGGGAGAATATGTATGGCTGAGTTGCTTCAGTGTGCACATGAAACTATCACAACATTGTTAATCAGCTATACTCCAATATAAATTAAATAGTTTTTTAAAAATGAGGGAGAAATTAGGACATTCTCAGATTTAAAAAAAAAACAACACCGAGGGAGTTCTTTATCCTTAGACCTTCCCTACAAGAAATGCTAAAAGGAGTTAAGGTGAAATGAAAAGATATTAGAGAGTAACTTAAATATAAAAGTATAAAGTTCTTTAATAAAGATAGATACAAAGACAAATATAAAAACAGTATTGTTATAATTTTGGTTCATAACTTCACTTTTTATTCTTTCACTGTATGGAAACCACAAAAGCATAAAAAATAACTATAAATCTATGTTAATGGGTAGATAATATGTAAAGATATAGTTTGTGAAATCAATAACATAATATAGGAAGGTGCAAGGGAACCGGAAAACAGTAGGGTTTTGTATGTGAATGAAGTTAAGTTGTTATTAGTTTCAAATGAAGTGTTATAATTTGGAATGTTATATGTAATCCCCATGGTAATCACAAAGAAATTATCTACAGAATATTCCCAAAAGGAAACGAAAAGAAAATCAAAACATATCACTACAAAAAATCAACTAAACACAGAAGAAGGCAGTAAGGGATGAACTGAGGGACACAAAAGCTGTGACATCAAGGAATCAATTAACAATATGGCAATAGTCAGTCATCCTTATCAGTAATTACTTTAAATGTAAGTGAATGAAATTCCCCAATCAAAAGAACTAGATTGGCAAAATGGATAAAAAACCCAGAATTCAACTATATGCTTTTGACAGAATTGTTACTTCCATGTGATGGAATATGATAAAACCAATCAAGAAAACTTTCAGAATATTTTTGCAGTAGAAATCTTATAATACAATATCAATTTAGAAAAGCAGCACCATATTTACATTAAAACCAAATTTATATAATAGTATCCATTCATTCATTCAAAATATATTTGCCAAATTCTCATTATTTCTTAGGCACTGTTCTTAGACCAAAAGGCTACAATGGTGAACAAGACATGCATATACACATGTATGTAAACAGTTTTAAATGTTTATGGACAATTTTCATTTTCTTGTTTAAATCAAGTCTTTTATTTTCCCCAAGTAAAACGATTTTTTAAAGTTTTTTTAATTCCCCAAACAAAGCATGTTCAGAGTAAAAGTTCACGCAAGGCACAATCTTACTAACAGAAAAATTTCTTATGAACAGAAAAATCTCTTCAAGTTTCTCATCACATTTTCACTCCCTGAAGGTCAACACTGATAATTCTTTGGTGTATAATCAACCAGAAATTATTTCCCACATATGTGCAAACATGATCCTACCATCTTTGCCTCATATGATTGGAACAAAAGAGTGTGTCTCACCTGAGATAAGAATTATATACATATATACATACATACACACACAGAGATATATGTATATACATATAGTCATATCTATGGAAAAATCAGTGCTATGAAAAAAATTATTCTCCAACAGATTAAGGAATGTTAGCAAGTATAAATGACTAGTTGTGCACTGTCTATATAAGGGGAACAGACTATATAATATTTCTGTATGAGTTTACAAAATGATAGAAAGTTTGACGTATCAAGGTAAAAATAATTTTTGTTTTTATTCAGACAAATGTTTAGACTCCTAACTCTTGCAACTTGAAGAAGATATTGCTTAAGCATTTATGGTTTGGGGGGCTCAGAATTAATCTGATAATGTGATATAAGATTAGCATGTTTTCAAAAGATAAAACACAACCTTTAAACTGGATATGAGATTTACAGTTTTATGCAGTGAGGTTTGAAGCCAAAGGAAAATTGAGAAATAGATCTAAAAAATAAAACACTAAGTCAGCAATAAAAAGGAATGAAGAAGTAATACACAAGACAGTATGAATGAATCTCAAAAACATGCTGAGTAAAAGAAACCAGACACAAAAGAGTGCATCTTATATTATTCCATTTCTATGAAATCCTAGGAAAGAGAAATATAATGGCTAGTGACAGCAAATTAGTGTCTACCTGGGGCTCAGGGTGGGGATGGGGGGGTATTGACTAGGAAAGGACAAAAGGAAATTTTTGAGGTGTTTGAAATGTTCTAAAACTTATTAAACTATCATATAAAGTGTGTGAGTTGTATTCTAGGTAAATTATAGGTAAATACAGTTGATTTAAATAAGCAAAAACTTACATAGCTACTCCTTGTTAATCTCTAACTAAAATATAAAGAAGGAAAATTGGAAAGGTAGATCAATTACTCATGTGATTGATGAATGAGGTGATTCTTTCTGAATGTTAAAACACATAAGAATTTACTGCCTATAGAAAGGGCTTGCCTTATTTTTAATTAAAATGAAATACAAGTAGAATTTCTATAATTTCTGTAAATTAATGATAGAATATGATAGATTTCATAGAATTTAAATCCTAATTGACATAGATAAAACACTTTCCCCAACAATGATATAACTCACATTCTCTTCCATTGCATTTGTAATGTTTACTAACCTCCAGAAATTTCAAAACTCAGAGTATACTTTTTGACCACAATAGAATTAAGCTAGAAATCATTAACAAGAAGATAATGAGAAACCCACCTCAACTATCAGGAAACTAACCAATACATTTTAATGTAATCTATGGCCAGAGAAGAATCAAAAGGCAAATAAAAAATATTTTGAACTTAATGATAATAAAATGTGACATATCAAAATTTGTATAATGTACCTAAGAGGAGTGCTTAGTGGGAAATTTATACTTTTAATGCAGATATTGGAAAAGAAGGAAGGCTTAAAAGTAAGGACATAACCTTCCATTTCAAGAAGCTGAAAAAAGAATAGCAAATTAAATCAAGGGAGGATACAAGAAAAGAAATAATAAAGATAACAGTAGGCATCAATGGAATGGAGAGCAAATACACAAGAGAGAATATCAGTAAAACCAAAACTGGTTTTGAAAAGATTTATAAAATTGGTAAACTCCTTGGAAGACTTATCAAGAAAAAAAAAAGAGAATAAACATATTAAAAATATCAAGAATAAAAAGTGTACATTATTACAACTCTTAGACATTAAAATAGCAATAATAAAAATATTAATAACTTTATGTCAAAAAATAACTTTATGACATTTTGAATGAAATGAACAAATTGCTAAAAAAATTTAACTTTCCAAAGTTGATGAATAGAAATCTTAATAACCTATCTATTTAAAAAAAAAAGTTAAATCCTTTACTAAAAGCTTTTCTGCAGTGAAAACCCCAGATTTTATGTCTAAATATTTCGATATGCATGCTAGTGTGCTGAGTTTGACCTGAAAAACTGCTGGTTTTTGTTTTTTAGGAAAACAGTGATAATTATACTTTAATTATATCTCAATAAAACAGCAACAAAAAAATAGTGATAACTTTTAAATTCTTTATCAAAGCTCTTAGAAGAGCACCTGGTACATAGTAAATGTTCGTTAAATATGTACTGAATGAATAAATAAAAAACAACAACTCTGGAACATAAATAAGGAATTTCAGGGTTAAATTAAATCTAAAGATGACCCCAAATCACCGGTGGGCCAACCCCAGCTCCAGGTGCCCCAACCCCATGGCCGGCTATCCCAGGATCCAGCTTCACCCATCAGAGGGCCAAGATCAGCCCTGGAACATCCCAGGCCACATGGCCAGCCACATCAGGGACCAACCTTGCCTACAGGCTGGCAACGATTACATGAGACAGGAAATGTCAGCCAACCAGTCTGGGGGCCAGCCTTGACGACCAGTGCACCCACGGTAGTTGGCCATGCCACAACAGAAGGGCCCACATAGCCCATAGAGGGGGGGACCCTAGCATATAACTCTAGAGCATATAACTCTGGTGACCAGAGGGGAGTGTGCTGCTGGGCCCATAGGACATCTCCTACATTAGGCTGCTTCTCCAAGATCAGGAACCACTTACGTAGGAATGTTAAAAGACAAGGAAATAAAATCATCTATACCCACAATAAGTAGTTAATGGATATGCAAAAGAAAAATATGTAAAATATGTCATCAAAAACAACAAACATGGGGGGAAACAGTAAAAATATAGGGTGGTTAGAATGCATTTGACCTTAGGAGATTATCAACTTAAAAAAACAACAACATATATATAAAAATATATATATATATATATATATATATATATAATGTCATGACAACCACAAACCAAAAACCTATAATAGGTACACACACAGAAGAGTGAAAGAAATTCAAGCATAATACTAAACATGGTCATCAAATCACAAGGGAAGAGAGGAAAAAAAGATGAAAAGAACCAAAAAGGAACTACCAAAACAACCAGAAAACAGCAAAATGGCAATAAGTACATACCTAGCAATAATTACTTAAATATAAATGGATTAATATTCCAATCAAAAGACATAGAGTAGCTGAATTGATAAAAAAAAAAAAAAGACCCATTATATCCTGTGAAGAGGCTCACTTCGGATCTAAAGTCACACACAGACTGAAAAAGTGAGGGGATGGAAAAAGTATTCCATATAAATGGAAGTGAAAAAAAAAAAAGCTGGTGTGCCAATATACATATCAGACAAAATAGACTTTAAAACAAAAAGCGGGGCTTCCCTGGTGGCACAGTGGTTAAGAATCCACCTGCCAATGCAGGGGACATGGGTTCAAGCCCTGGTCCTAGAAGATCCCACATGGTGCAGAGCAACTAAACCTAGGCACCACAACTACTGAGCCTGCACTCTACAGCCCACAAGCCACACCTACTGAAGTCTGTGCTCTTAGAGCCCATGCTCCACAACAAGAGAGGACTCTGCGATGAGAAGCTCGCATACCACAACGAAGAGTAACCCCCATTCACCACAACTAGGGAAAGCCTGCACGCAGCAAAAAAGACCCAACAGAGCCAAAAATAAATAAAATAAATTTTAAAAAATAGAAATAAAATAATAAAACAAAGAGCATAATGGGAAACAAGGACATTTCATAATGATAAAGGAATCAATCCAACAAGATATAACAATTGTAAATATATAGGCAGCCAACATAAGAGTACCTAATGCATAAAGCAAATACAGTTGACCCTTGAACAACACAGGTTTGAACTGTGTGGGTTCTGTTGCATTTCTTTTTTTTTTTTTCTGTTGCATTTCTATACACGAACAATTAACTATCACAAAGAAAAATTAAGAAAACAATCCCATTTACAATTGCCTCAAAAAGAATAAAAGACCTAGGAATAATTCTAACCGAAGAGGAAAAAACTTGTATCCTGAAAACACATGTGAGGTACTCACTAAATCCTAATTGAATGAATGAATGCAGTATCAAAGAGACAGAATGAATGATTTTGGACATGAACGTGACCTCTCATGAATAGATTTGGGAGGCTGCTCCATGAATCAATTGGAGTGTAGTATCCTTGGAGCCTAGAGTAATATAGAGTTTAATTACCAAGGATAGTCACGGGTTGTAAATTGGTGGCCTGAATGAGTGACTATATTCCACCCCTGGACGTATGTTGCCTGGATTATGCTAAAAAAAAAGTTACATTAAAATGTTGGATTTCTAACTTAACATTTTTAATAAGTAAAATGTGTGGAAAATTGAGTCAAAATCAATTCTATTTGTTATGGTTTGGGTTGTGTTGTTGATTAGGTTATGGATCCGTTTCTGAATGATGCTTGTTAAGTTGTAAGGGGAGGCCCAGAAAGCCAGACTAGACTACGGTGGCGTGCCCTCTAGAAGGTCTTCCATGGGAGCAACATCAATCCATACAGTGCTCATAAGGCAAGTTTCAAAATTCATGTATTCCACAAAGGTGTCCTGAGGGATTGCTAGGTGTCAGACACCATACGTCACTAGAGAGACACTGGTCATGATCAAGGCAATTAGAAAAGTAGAAACAGACAGATCAGAACTGTTGTGAGAATGAATGTAAATGGGGTAGAGATGCTGGGGGTAGGAGAAGTTTGGAGATATGGAGGAATTGACAATGACCCAACAAAGACGCGGCATTCCCTGGGCAAATATTTACATGGTGATAATCTCCAGGGGTTGATGTGTGAACTAATAAGGACTTTATGAAGACAAATGCAGGAAAAAAACGATGGCCTCTCCAGCCATTTCTCATGATTCAAAAGGTCTAACCTGAGTTTTGGTCTGGGCAGTGATGAAAGTCAGTTTGTGGTCTGAAGGCAGAGATGTTTGGACATCATCAGATTGTGAGACCAGGTTAAACAGTGGATTATAGAATCAGACAGCCTGGACCCAAATCCTGCTCCTTCACTTATTAAGTATGTGAATTCTGCAGGTATTTGACCCCTTGGAACCTCAGTTTCCTCAACTGGAAAATGGGGAAAATTAAAGTGTCCATCTAATCAGAATAATAAATGCAAAGTGCTTGACATGGCACATGAAAAAGGGCTCTCCATAACTGAGGGCTCTATTTTCCCTGGAGTTATTATGGAAATTCAGAAAAAGGAAAAAGATGGAGGTAGGAAAAAAGTCCCTATGAAAGGCATGTAAGCTTTGAATACTAACATATGAATGTATGTTCATGGGAAATTAAAAATACATCAACTCTCTTACTCCATCTCAGGTGAATTCTTTCTTCTGTACAAAGACAGTGTTCAGTGGGTTTTCACAATGTGGACATTACCAGCTGGGACTTAGTAGCTGGAACACCACCCACTGTCTACCCCAACTTCTAGTGTCACCACTGCTCCCCTCTTGGTCTGTCTCTTGGTAAAAGACAAACCAAGAACGTGCATTGGGCTGAAGTCAAGCCCAAGTGTGATGAGAGGAATTCTAGTTAGACTCACAGTTCCAGTTGCTGAAGGTGAGAATCCAGACCAACATCAACTTGCTGACCTGTGATTAGAACTTGACACTTGGTCACAGTTACCTGACTGTGTACCAGATACTTTCACCTGCTGACTTGTTTCTTAAATGAGATTATCCCCATTTCACGGATAAAACCACTGGGGCTCAGAGAATTGAGGAAGTGTCCAGGCTGAGAATTGAAGCCCAAAATATAAGCTTTTCATGATACTTGTAAGCTTAGCCAGAAGCCATTCTTAGTTCTGTGCCCCTCAACCTACTAGGAGCAAGAGGTCGATCCTGTTCTCACCGCCCAGCATGGGTGCCTCCTTACCTTCTCCATTTGAGCCCAGTAGTCCAGTACATCACTTGCAAAGTTAAATTCCTCAGGTGTATCGTAGTCATTCCATCTTGCGGCTCCAGCTCCCGACAAAGACTGGCAACGCAGGCACTGAGGGGCAGGGTAGAAGCCACAGCGAGATTTGTGGATGTCCCAGAGGACCCGGAACTTCATCAGCCATCGCATGGTGGAGCAGTCCTCAGGAAGCAGGCACAGAATTTCAGGCCACCACCTGCCTTGAGAAGAGACGGCTAATATGTCGGTCATTAGAGCAGGAACTTCTTCCACAAAATGAAGGCACATTCCTGGTTAACTGCTAGAGTGATAACTTTGTTTCAGCTCACTGGAATTTGGAAGGCACAACTTACTGATTTAGGTGGGGATTTCTCTTCCCAGATGAGGCCAAAAATGATGGGGAGGGACTATAGCTACCAGATAAGGTTGGCACATATTTCTGAGGGTCTCCTCTTTTTCGTACCCCCTGGGATGGCAGCCATGTGGTCATCCCCTTTTTGGTAGAAACTCATCATTTTGAAAGTCCTGTACCTCATGTTATCCTTGCTCTGGAGACCTCTCTTCCCACCGAGCCCAAATGTATGGTTCTCATGGAAACTGACATATTTTTAGATGATTCCACCCCCTTTTCAAAGTTGACTGGTCCAGAGCTGAGCAGTCATTTCCCATGATTTTTAAATCCAAACTGGGCTAATCATAATCCCTTTCCAAAATTTGTGTGTGTGTGTTGTTACCAAAGGGTATATAAGGTGGAAGCCATGAAATGCACACTTTGGAAACTGTCGGTGGCTATAATTCCTGTCATGTGGAGATAACTGCTCTGCGTGAGTGAAGAAAACATGAAGGATTTCAGAGACATGGAAATAAGGGGCAGAGAGTATCTCAGAGGCATGCAAGTCTCTGGTTCAGAACTATTGTTCCTGAGGCCCGTCTGCATCTCTACCCCTGTCTTGGTAATATCCTGTCCTGAATTCTATGAGCCAACAGTCTTTCCTGCCTGAGATTGGGTTTCTGTCACTTGAGACTCTAAGAATATTGACAAATATGCACCACCACACTCAGGACAGAGGAGGCTAATATCACAGCGCCTTCCTTACTGGACTGGGATCTGGCCTCAGGGTTTTCCCCAGGACAGCATCCAGGTAGCTATTACCAATACATCACTTGACCTGTGAAATAAAGTTTCTTTGCCACTCCAGATCCCAACAAGTGCTTCTAACATGGGAGCAGAACGCTCATTTATGAGGATGCTTCTTGAAGTTTGATTGTGAAAATTGGCTTAAGCTAGAACTTCTGTTCTATGAGAAGAAAGCCACTTCACAGATAGCTCTGAGGTTCAAGCACTTCATCACCGCAAACAATTAAGCCTCCTCCCCGTTTCAGCAATAAGATAATACTGTTTGACAATAGACCCATAAAAGAGATCCATAAAACCTGACTCAATTTATTTTCAACCTGTTTAGACTCGCAATAACCAAACCCCAATTAATTTAGATGCTGCCCTCGGAGCCCTGCTACTGTCTGCAGAAAAGAGGACAGATAATGGGAAAGCTTCATCCCTTAGAGTTTCCTTGTCTGTGTGGATGCTTAGACCACATAAACTGAAGTATGTCCCCTTCCTTTTTAGTGCCTCTCAATAAACAGTACTGTCTTTTGTTCAGAGCACTTATGGGAAGAAAGACCCTAATATAATCAGCTGGTTCAGACGTTTGACCCTCATCCTTAGGAGGAAAAAATTTGAATTGCCAATATTTACAATTTGGGAGATTTCATTTACAATGTGAATTGAAGATTTCTCTTGAAAACTCAGAAGGCCTGGCAACACTGGGCCTTTATTTCAACCTGGCACCAACTGGTTGGAGCTGAAAATTAAATGGAATGTTGTCCAATTCAACAGGGTTTCCACTACTCCCTATGTTGTTACAGCTACTTGCTTCTGCACTTACTGTACCTATCCAGCTCTTGTCGACATTTGAGCTTAAAACCCCCATTCTAGGCTAACATCCCAAGAGGGACAGGGATTTCCCCAAGGTTTCAAGGCAAGTTTAGTAGCAGAGCTAGTTCTAAAACCTGCTTATCCTGCTATTTTTTCCAACACATACCTGTCTCCACAGGCATGAGCTCATTGAGAGCAAGAAACCAGACTCAGTTGCTATTTTTATACACACGTGTTTACATCACTGCAGGATCCTCCTTAAAATACTCAAGGACAGTGCAAACAACCCCTTAATAAGTGGCTGAAAACCAAAACAACACCAAGAGAAATAATGTGGAAATTAATTAATCCTTTATTATGGGCTGAATTGTGTCCCCTCAAAATTCACATGTTGAAGTCCTAACCCTCAATACCTCACAATGTGACTGTATTTGGACATAGAATCTTTAAAGAGGTAATGAAGTTACAACGAGGTCATTATATGGACCCTAATCCCATATGACCGGTGCACAGTGCCTTGAAGAGTTCTTGCAACAGAGCTTTGATTTCACAAGCATTTGGACTGAAAAGCTGTTTATTTTAGCGTGTTATAGGGGATCCTAGAGCTACAGAGCCAGGTTTGGCTCCACTGGGTACCAGCTGAGTGATCTTGACCACCATTCATGTCTCCAAACTTGAGGGCATCATAGTAACACCCACTATCTGGCTTCCACAAGGATTAGCAAGATAGTCAATATAAATCACTTTGCCAGCACTGAGTCTGATGCAGAATAAGGGCTCAGTAAATGTTGAGGTGCCTTCTAACTCCCAGCAAATTCTGAGGCCAGCCCCTTCCATGTTAAATATTAAAAAGATATATTTTTTTTCTTTTTTTTTTTTTTTTGCGGTATGCGGGCCTCTCACTGCTGTGGCCTCTCCCGTTGCGGAGCACAGGCTCCGGACGCGCAGGCTCAGAGGCCATAGCTCACGGGCCCAGCTGCTCTGCGGCATGTGGGATCTTCCCGGACTGGGGCATGAACGTGTGTCCCCTGCATTGGCAGGTGGTCTCTCAACCACTGTGCCACCAGGGAAGCCCTAAAAGATATTTTTTAATAAAAGGCATTCACCTTATATACTGTGAACAAACTCCTGCATAATGGAGTTTTCTTTCCAGTGTCTAACTTCTGGGTCTTTTTTGCCCCTCTCGGTACCCTCCTCCCACAGCCCACTACATTCAGAGCTGTCTAACATTAAATCAATCACCCATGTGCCGGCCACGGTGCTAGGCATATCACATGCATATTCCCATTCAGCTCTCTCTCTCGATATCACCATACTCATTTTGCAGTAAAGGAAAAGAAGTGTCAGAGAAGTTAAGAGACTTGCTCAAGGGCTGTAAGTGGCACTGCCAGAATTTGAAATTGGGTCTTCAGATTTTAAGTTCAGTGTATACTTTACTGCCCTGTGGCAGATAAACACACACATATAAACACCCACCCACCCAAAGAAGCTGTCATTCACCTCCATCTTACCTGGTACTGTCTAGGAAACACTGGGGTTAGGTCTTGGATGGGGACTTTGCGGGTTCAGTTCTCTCTGATCAGAAGTTCAGTTCTCTCTATGCACACAACAGAACCTGGTTCCTGGCCACAGCTGGGGTGGAGAACTTGGCAGGAATTGAATGATTCAGAAGGGGGAGGAGATGCTCACGTATAACAGGTCAGAAAGCAATCACAAGCCCTCATGGAGAGAAAATCGGTTAGAAAAACTATATAACGTAATCTCCAGTTATGGTAGGGAGGCCTTGCAGCGTGAATGAACAGATACAGCCAAATGGAGCACTTTCACAAGTTCTCTGTAGCTAACCTGCTCCCCTCTCCCAGTCCCAGGTCTCCAATGTTCTCGTTTCAATGACAGCCAGGTGGCAGCGTTGCCTAGTAGTTAAAGCCTGTGATCCGAGGCAGAGAGATTTGGGTTTAAGCATTAGGTCTGCCGCTTACGCTGTCTTTGACTTTCATGGACCTCCTTTTTCTACACTTCAGTGTCCTTATCTGTGAGATGCGAGTGCTAATAGTGACACCCATTTCCTATGGTTGCTCTTTGTTGTTGTCACTGTTAGTATTAGATGAAATAATTCATGAAGCGTACATAACACAGTGCTTGGCGTAATCAATGTTGGCTGTTTGTACTAACGTGGGATTCTAAGAGAAACAGTGTGGTGTACTGGCAAGATGCAGGGTCTTTGGAATCCCAAAGTCTTGAGCTTAAGTGCTGGCACAGACACTTATAAGATGGCCCATGGCAAGCCATTTACCTCTTTTAACTTTTGTCTTCTCATCTGAAAAGTGGAGGAGTGGGTGGTTGTTAATAAGATTTGTCCCACGGGATCTTTGAAAGGTTCGCACAATGTAAAGTCTGCAGCGTGCCTGGCCCAGGCATGTAGACACTGGATTGACATTGATGTTGCATTGGATGAGTCCGGATCGTCACAAGTAGTGGCTTGTACTGTTTGTTTTCTTCTAGAGCCATTTTGGGGAGTTGTAAGGGGATGGGGGATGTCTAGTATCCTGGTGCAACTTTCCCAGCACCTTTTCCCTCCCAACCTCCATTGAACCAGGAAGAAAGATACCTCTGCTCAAAGCCACCACCAGAGACCGCTGGAGACAGCTAGAACACCCCTGCTAGGGCTGAGGGGCAAGCCGGGCTTCTGAGGGGTGGGTCTTGCTCTTTCTGGCCAATGCATTCATGGTGAATCCTTGCTCAGGACAGACTCTTATTTTATGGAGAGGAGCAAGTAAGAAGGCAGGGCTGACTGGCCATAGTGAGCTAAAGATTATGGAGTACAAAACACCCTGTTACTCAAGCAGAGGAGGCAGTCACTTTTGAGAAGAGAATGGGGACAGGAGGAAAGTGCACGAGGTGCCCTCTGGATCTCAGTAGATCTCCCGTGTGGAACTGTAACACCAGCATTGTGGTCAAGAAGACAGGCTCTGGGGCCGGGCAGCCTGGGTTTCAGTCTAGCTTTATCCATTACCAGCTCTGGGACACTGAGCGAGTTTATTATCGCTTCGTCCCTCAGAGACAGTAGAATTCTCTAAAGATTCCATGTGCACGTCTCCCTCATGTCCAAGCTTCTTCTATAGTGAGGGTGAGGCTATTGAATTCCACTTTTGGACAATGAACTGCAGGTGGAAGTGACACAAGTCACTTCTGGTCTAAGTCTTTTAAGAGCTGGTATGAGTTCTCTGTAATCTTCTCCTGACTCAATTGTCCTGGTAGCTGTGTGGGGAGATAGTAGCAACAAAATATGGCAGAGATCCTATCAGCCTAGTTCTGATAGACCCTAGTAGGGCCCTTTCTGCATTACACATTTCAGATATCACATTCTCTTATACCTTCTGCAGGGCTTGCTGGGACATCTGGACCTCCCAAACCCACTGTGGGACAGGCTCTATATCCAGCACACAGCCCCAGGGGTCTCTGCTTCTCTTCTCCCAGGACCCTCTTCTTTTCAGAGTACCTGGGCCCTGGAGGGATGTGGACGACAGAATGGTGCCCATGGGTGGGTAGAGAAGAATGACTGAAAAAAGTCATGACTCCATCAAAAAGCTGGATCTTACAGTCTGAAAATATACCTGCTCTTCTGAGCAAATGCCCCTGCCCTGCTCACTCCTCCCCTCTCTCTCTCCTTTTGTAGGCAGACTGGCTCTTTTGGTGGACTGAAGATTTAATTAAGGGTAGCTAAAATTAAACAGCAAAGTTAATCAGCCCTTTCATTGCTCTCTTCTACCTTTCTGTTATCACATCCTGCCTCTTCTGAGTCTTCTTTCTCAATATTGATTATTGGATTCTCTTCCTCTTTATTAAAGTATTGTTGTTCTCCAAGGACTCATGCACACCAACAGTTTCTCTCATTCCATTTATTCCCCCTCTCTCTCTCTCAATAATTTCCTAACCACATTAAAATCTTTACTTCCCCCAGAGTTCAAACTTAAATATCCAGCTGATTACTAAATATACACTAACCTCAGTATTTCATAGACAGCATAGATAAATTATCATGACCACAATTGAATTCTGTGTTCCTGCCTCCAAACTTATTCCTCTCAGTCTTAAAACCACCTCTCCCAGTTTACTTAGTCAAACACCTAGACATCATACTTCTGTGTCTCCTTGCCCTTAACCCTATCTGCCTTACTTAGTCACTAAGTTACCAGGTTCCAAGAAGAAGGAATTCTTCTTCTAAGCATTTCTCAAATTCTCCTTTAATACATTTACCACTCGGTTACCAAGGTAATCATTTACAAATAAATTGTTGACTGAGTTCATTACTGTCCAGATAAAGTCCAAACTTTTTATCATGTAACGACCACCTCTTCTGACATTGCACAACTTGAACCTGATATTGAGATAATATTGAATGCAAGTGAGGTGACTATTCTTTTTCAGGGTAAGTTTCTCCTTCTATCTACAGATTATGGTAGCACTAAGACCCGGAAGACCTGTCTCGGCCCCTAGAGATGGCAGACTGCTTTTCCCTGTGGATTGTCACTCTCCTTGCTAGCCCTGACTTCTAAAGATTGGTTAGTGCCAGTAGGTTCATGCTCCAACCAGGAAGGGAGAAGCAGAGTTCACATTGGCTTGATGTACGTCCTGTCCTCTCACTTCCTTTAGCCCTTTCCTCCACCTGATTTCCCTCTTACTCTCAGTCTCTTTTAATGATTCCTCCTCATTTCCTTTACTCGCACTCACTCCATACAGGATCTCATCCAGTATTGTAGCTTGAACCCCAGCTGCCTTGCCAATGACCATACATGTGTCTCCAGCCTGGATCTCTCTCCTGCGCCCTAATCAGCTTGACCTGTCTCCTCAGATGTCTAACAGGCCTGTCAAACATGCTTTGTCCAGAGCTGAGCACCTGATCTTCTCCCCCTCAGTGAAGCATCCCACTCCGCGTGCCCCCTTGGCCATCTCAGTGAATGTTACCGCTTACGCAGCTCTTTTTGAGTCACAGGGTCAGAAAAACAAAACCCTTTCCAGATCATTGAGTGGATAATATAAAAACTCAGAGTGGAACAGTAACTTGCTTAAGGCCACACAAAAAATCAGTCTCCGGCCCAGGCCTGGAACCCTAGCCTCCGGAAGGGGGGCTCATGCCCAGGCTGCTGACTTACAGTGGATTCTCAGGCACCAAGATTAGAGCTGGAAATCAGAGGGCTCTAAGCTGCTGAGACAGACTGTGTTCCAGGAACACCCACCAAAGGAAAAGTATCTCAGGCCACCTTGGCTCCTGTATCCTTGCAGATGGGGAAAGGACCCCTGATGCCACAGCGCTTCCCCGCCCGCTCCCCTGCACCCCGTGCCCACTCTTAGAGAGTTATTCCTTCGATGTGCTGGCCACCAGCCATGCATCTGCTAAAAGAGCCCCGTGACAGGCAGGAATGGGGGCTCCCTAAAAACAGATGTCTCTGTTGGAGGCTCACAGGCCAGGGGCAAGACGAGGGTGCCGGTTACCTGGCAGTGACTAATTGCTGAGGACACGAGTGACAGAGACCCACATTAGGGGACATCTAGGGAAGCCAGAAGGGCTTAAAGATCCTAGAAGCCAGGGTCCAGGGTGTGGCAAGAGAAGAGAAGAGGTATATCTGGAGAGGATACCCGAAGCAGTTTGCTTTTCTCTGGGCAACCCTAGAAATAATACGCTTGAGAAACCTGTTTATGTAGAGCAGCAGCTGTGTCCTGGGAAGAATTCCAGACCCTTTATGGGGGAAATCATAGAATTTCACCACCTAGCCCCTCCAGTCCTAAAGGTATCCCCGTTTCTTAAATACCCCTGCAAAAGGTATTTCTGAATGTCTCAAAATCACACAGTCATGAGACTCAACTGTCTTCTAGGAAGTTCTCCCCAATGTCTGCCCTAAATCCCTCTTGCTGTCACTGCTCTGTGCCCTCTCACTACCTACTGACAGAGAGGCTTCAGAGAACCAAGACCATGAGGACAGCTATACAAGTCCTTCCCTTCTTTCCAGTCACTCCCTTTATTTTGACCTATTTGCCACAAAGAGTAGGAGAATACCTAGAGTGGTGACCTAGATCTTGAAGAATAAGACACCTGAGTTGCTGTCCCTGCTAAGGCTCTATTTAAGAAATAGTTGAAAACGCTTGGAAAGGGAGATGAGGCTTTCTGAAGGAATTTGATGGCAAGACATAAGAATTACCTCCTTGTCAGTTCTTGGAGTCTCTTGAGAATCTCAGGATCTCTATGGGTCTACCAGGAATCCTGAAATGGTCAGCTGTTTCTCCTGTTGCCTCCTCTCCTTTTAAAGGTTCCCCACTCCATCTTGGGTGTCTATCAGAGACATCAAGGCCTCTCACCTCTGCTTCATTTACTTCTGTGGGTTGAGGAGGGATTTCACCTTGTCCTATGCATTCCTCCTCACTGCTGCTCTGAGTGCCTTAATTGCCTCTCTGCCTGAGATTGGATTTGTGCTTTCTTCTGTACCAGTCACCCCCTCTTCTGTGTACAAATACCCTCTGGTTCGTCAGCTCCAGTGGTTGGCAATCTCTTCATTCATGACCATGCAGTAGGATTCGTGGTTAAGTATCGGGGGCCTGAAATTTGTCTAGATTTGAATATGGCCTCCTCTATTACTGAATTGTGTGCTCTTGAAGAAGTTATGTTGCCCTTGCCACGCCTCAAGCCTCAGTCTTCTCATCTGAAAATGGGGGATAATTCTAAAATACTTCTTAGACGTGTGAGGATTGAACTTAATGCACATCAAGCATCCAGCACATGAACATGTTTACAACATTTCTAGTATCAGAAATTGCTAACCTCAGCTGCTTCTGGAGAGGGGAGCTAGTTTGACCTTGAAACAGGTCAAAGTGTCCTTTTATTTTTTTAAACTTATTCAAATTTGAATTTTTATTTACTTAAAAGTTTTAATAGTTGAAAACTAAACCAAATGCATAGCACATAGTGAGCACTTAGTAAATCACAGTGGGAGAGACTTGAAGGGGAGTCTTTGGACTTAAATTCACACAGCAGCCTGGGCAGGGGGCCTGGGGTCATTGACCTTCCTGCAGATCATGTGGATGCAACAGATTTGAAGAATGAGGGTCCTGATCCTGGGAACAGTAGTTAGGGTCCCACGAATGGAAGGGAACCTAAGAAAAAGTCATTTGTCCTCCCAGAAATGGAGGCAAAAGGACCTACCCGATAATTTGGTTTAGGCGTTCTGGAGCCAAGTTCCCCATGATAAGCCATGGAACACTGTCTTCCCTGGAAATATCTGTCCCTGTCAATTAGCCAACAAATATTTATTGACTGCTGCTCTCAGATGGACACAGAGGTAACCAAGACAGCTCCCTCCCAGGGCGGAGGTGAGATAGCTAATAACATGTAAAATGATTAAGTTCATTTTAGATACTGTTAAGGATAGGTCAGAGGTCAGATAGGCCACACCTCTACTCATCACCTCCCAGTGAATCCTAATTTCATGCAAAAGAAATGTCAAAGTGTTTACCACACCATCCAAGGCCCCACATGGTCTTCAAACACACTCCCATCCTCTGGCTTTATGTTCTGTCCATTTACCACTCACTGCGAAAGAGCCCCAACTGGCCTCCTGTTCCTTGAAGGCACGTTCTGCCTCAGGACCTTTGCATGTGCTGTTTCTTCTCAGACTACTTTTCTCTGGTATCTGTGGATAACCCCCTTCCTCCTTCAAATCTTTGCCAAAGATTTTTGTCACCTTCTTTGTTACCTTGACCGCCTACTTCAAATTTCCAGCCACTGGTTCTCCCTCCCCACATTTACACAGTACTATTTTTTCCTTAATACTCATTGCTTTCTATCACATTATAGAATTTACTTACACATTATTTTTTATCTGTCTCTTTCCTTTAGAATCTAAGCTACATGAAGACAGAGCTCTTTGCCGTGTTTTGTTCATTGATTTAGTTCAAGAACTCTGTAAAATATCTAGCACCGAGTAGGTGCTCAGTAAATATCTGGATTAGTAAATAAGGGCTATGAAGAAAAACACAGACTGACATGTAGAAAAAAGTGTAGAAAAAAGACAACACATGCCTTGGGTAAAAGGCAGGGCTGGGGAAGAGGAGCAGCTCTAAGCTGGATTTAAGTTTTGATTTAGTTTGGACTAAACATTTTTTTTTTTTTTTGCGGTACGCGGGCCTCTCACTGTTGTGGTCTCTCCCGTTGTGGAGCACAGGCTCCAGATGCACAGGCTCAGCGGCCATGGCTCACGGGCCCAGCCACTCCGCGGCATGTGGGATCTTCCCGGACCGGGGCACGAACCCGTGTCACCTGCATTGGCAGGCGGACTCTCAACCACTGCGCCACCAGGGAAGCCCTGGACTAAACATTTTAGTACCTGAAAATGAGGCTTGAGAAGGAATAAAAAGATAAGGGATATTCCTGAGGATATACAGTCCTTTGGGTGAGGAAGAGAGAGAAGACATAGTGGCACTAAATATTAGTGACAGGAGTAAAAAATAGAGCCATTTTCTGACAGTAGCCCATCAAGCCCAGCCCACTCAATGTCTCCATCATTTCTGCCACCATCAGGTTAGGTAGGGTATCCTGGGATCCCCAAAAAGTTCCTAACATGGGAATCCAGGGGAGCTTTGCAAAAGGAATGAAAAGCTGAGCCACGTGAGCGGCTAAGTTGAGCCCTCAGGCCAGGAAGAGGCAAAGTTGAAGAACAGGGGGAAGTTCAGTAGGAAAAGGACAGGGGCGGAGTCCAAGAAGGCAGACTGTTAAAGAGAAAAACCACAGGCCCCAAATGGTATCACTTGTGTTAAAGCCATGATACCAAACTTAGATTTAATACCTGACCAAATTGCAGTTTCAACCTTCACCAGAAACGTAATCTTAACCAACCCGTTTGGAATTTTCTTATTAGCACCAATGAGGTAATCCCCTGGGCATCTGCATGATAAAACCCTTGCCCTTGCCTTTCCTTCTCCACCAAAAGAAGATGTCCTGGCCTAAAAATAATAATCCTTTCTTTTCTTTTGCTAGTAGCTCCCTTGCTCCACCATTCTTCCTTAAAAACCTTCTATTTTGTGCAACCCTGGGAGCACCCTCCAGGTTGCTAGACGAGATGCTGCCCTGTTCATAAATCATTGAATAAAGCCACTTAGACCTTCAAATGTACCTGGTTGAATTTTGTTTTTTAACAAGAATTCAGAAATCTTGTTTTCCCACTGGAAAGGTTGGAAGGGGTCTTGGTAGGGTCTCCAGCTCCTGACAGAAAAAGGGGTGGAGACCCAGGGAGGAGCTGCTATGCGAGTCCCCACTGGCCTTCAGTCTCTTTATCTGTTAAACGGAGATTATAATACTTTCTTCTTAGGAGATTATAATACTTTTCTTCTTTCTTACTTCTTATAATACTTTCTTCTTATAATAACTAGAATTAGATCGGATCAGTTTTCCCTAAAGTGGGTTTTGCAAGGTGATTTTAGATGAGCAGTTTTCATGTTCATGATTATTTTGATGAGCATTAGAAAAAGTTAACTGAACTACAGACTCCTCTTTCAATGCATATTATATTGCTTAGGGTTTAGATATTTTCTTTGAAAGGTGAGCTGATTTCCAGCACAGATGGTGTGTGGCTACAGCTACAGTCCTGATGGTAGAATGGGAATGAGTAAAGGTTGAGGTGAGTATTTCAGTAGAGCTTCTAGCCAGTGTGGAATCGGTTGCCAATAAAGTGACAGCACTTGTCATTGCTTTCACTACCAGTGACTTCTGGGTCTGCGTGTGCTGGGGGCTCCCTATGGTAATGCAGCTGAGAGCTTTGCTTTTGACTTTTTGGAGCAGAACTGGGCTGAGGTGACTGTGGCGCAGTTGGCTGGGGAGTCCGGTGTGTTGTGGGGTGTGGAGGGCAGTCCTAAGGGGAGGGAAACTGGGCTTCCCCCCGCACCTTGTTATCTTTGCCTCGTTCTGACTGAAGTCTGAAAAAAGGCCCCTAGGTGGAGAGCTCTGATTATAGCTGGAAAACAGGCTGGTTCAGCCCAGGGCAGGGAGTCCAGAGAACATCAGCCCCGCAGGCAAGGAAGCTGAGGCTTAGAGAAGAAAGCAGTGTAACCACAATGACAGAGATGGTAGGTGCCACTTCCCCAGGTGTCATTTCCATCCAAGCCCCTGGCTTTGGGGGAACTGACATTTTGGAGACTCACTAGGAATTCCAGCAGCACCCAACGTAAGACAGCTTCAGCTCAAGAACACTGGTGAACACCTGCATGTTTTCCTTGCTTCTGGTGCCCCCTCCTGGTAGGTATTGGGCAAATCACCAAAGTCCTCTGAATTTCCACTTTTGTAATAAAGCGAATTTGCCCAGTCTAGGAATGCCATAAAGACAAAAGACATAAAGAACAAGTAAATCACTTGGACAAGTTTTTTTTTTCTTTTAAGGGACTAGTGAAATTTTAGGAGGTACATTTCTCTGCCATAAACCTTCAGTGGCTCCCTTGCACTCTCAGGAGAAAAACAAAATTCCTAAACCGCGCCATCCTGAATCAGTCATGAAAAGTGACGCACGTGTGGATGGTGGAGCTGGACCACCTGGCTTTTAGTTCTGTCTCCGTGAGATACTGGCTGTGTGAACTTCAGCAAACTGCTTAACCTCTCTGTTCTATCTGTAAAATAAAGCATGTTGCCCACCATCCAGTTCTACAAGAATCAAGTCGTTAGCCACTGCAGTTGTTGACCTGTAGTACACACTGAAAGGAATTCAGAGCAAAGGTCAGGATGAAACATTAACAGCCAACAGGCCCTTAGATAGTTAGATATATTTCGGGAGAAATTTTTATGAACCCAGATCCTTGCATCTTCCCATACTTAGAAAAGCACTGAAATCATTAACTGGGATATCTGTTCCTCGTGACTAGCAGCAATCTTCTGCCGAGATATGCACTTGCATGCACACACCCCTTCGCCAAAATCACACACATACTGGCCTCCCCAACCTCTTCTGAGCAGTTCCTCTGAGCAATCTGAGAGACTGTCCCCTCGGCTATAGCCTCAGTAAGTTCCCAAATAAAACTGGAACTCAGGGGCTTCCCTGGTGGCACGCTGGTTAAGAATCCGCCCGCCAATGCAGGGGACACGGGTTCGAGCCCTGGTCTGGGAAGATCCCACATGCCGCGGAGCAACTAAGCCCGCGAGCCACAACTACTGAGCCCATGCGCCACAACTACTGAAGCCCATGCGCTTAGAGCCGGTGCTCTGCAACAAGAGAAGCCACCACAGTGAGAAGCCCGTGCACCGCAACAAAGAGTAGCCCCCGCTTGC
Source organism: Phocoena phocoena (assembly GCF_963924675.1). Lineage (NCBI taxonomy): Eukaryota > Metazoa > Chordata > Mammalia > Artiodactyla > Phocoenidae > Phocoena > Phocoena phocoena. The sequence goes on from NC_089233.1 coordinate 22,374,699, forward strand.
CACAACTAGAGAAAGCCTGCACGCAGCAACGGAAGACCCAATGCAGCCAAAAATAAATAAATTAATTAATTTCATAAAACAAAAATCAAGGAAAAACTGGAACTCACAGCTTTCATGTGCATTTTTATTTCAGTCAACATATCTATAAAACGAGGGTGTTATCGGTACCTGTCCAACAGGACGGTTGAGAGTTAAAAAATTTAGAATTGTGCTGACTGTGAGCTGTTTTTAGAAACAGAAAACCTGTCTTTCCCACCCCAAGGCCTTTGCACATGCTGTGTCCTTTGTTCAGAAAGCTCATCCCCAATTTCCTTACTTAGTTTACTTCCACTTTTCCTTTGATGCCAGCTTACTGGGGACTTCCTTATGGAAGTCTCCTCTGATACCCTGAGTCCCCCCCAGTCTCAGTCAGTCCCCTCATCTGCGTTTTAACTGTACTCTTGGCTTAATGACATTTATCACAGTGGTGCCTTACTTGCCTTATTCTTTGATGAATAATATCAACCTCCCCGTTAGACTGTAAACTCCACAAGGGTAGTGTCATGGACCAAGTTATGTCCCGTCAAAATTTATACGTTGAAGTCCTAACCCCCAGTACCTCTGAATGTAGCTACATTCACAGACAGGGCCTAGAGAGATGATTAAGTTAAAATGAGGTCATAAGGGTGGGCCCTAATTTAGTATGACTGGTGTTCTTATAAAAAGAGGAGATCAGGACACAGACATGCACAGAGAAGGGGCTATGTGAAGACCTAGGAGAAGATAGCCATCTACAAACCAAAGAGAGTGGCCTCAGAATGAAACCAACACTGCCAACGCCCCTGACCTGGGATTTACAGTCTCAAGAACTGAGGGAATAAGTCTCTTTTATTAAAGCTGCCCAGTCTGTGGTACTTTGTTATGGCAGCCTGAGCAGACTAATACAGGAAAGGACTGGTTGGCTTTGCTTATCACTGTGTTCCCCAAGCCCGGAACGGAGTAGGCACTCAATAAATATTGGTCAATGAGTGAATGGAAGTGCTAAGAGTTGGATAAGCAGCAGTAGGGTCAGTTTCCATCTGTTCTTTTCTGCATGGCTGGTCTCAGCGGCCCAGAGTCACCCCTCTCTGTTTCTGGGCTCCTGAGACATGGCTTCAGGTCCCTGTATCTTTCCTGGGTGAGACATAACACACTAGTATTTGGAGTTGATGTGTTGGTGTGTGGAGGAAGGACAAGACATGAGTCAGAGTATGGTATTGGGTGATTATTTCTTTAAAATAATTTTTTCATTAAAAGAGTTAAATATACTTACTGAGAAAATTTGGAAAATAGAGAAATGTAGAGGAAAGGAAAAATCTATCATCCATTATTTTCAATACCCAGGAAAATTACTATTAACATTTTAGTGTATCTCCCTCCAGTCTTTTTTCCATCTGTAGATTTTCCTTTACATTTCCAAGTGTGGTTCTCCACTATACATATATTATTTTTATACTGATTTAAAATTAATTTAGTTCAAGTTTTCCCCAACACGTATTTTTAATGACCACATAATATATTATTGAGTTAACATACCACAATTTAGTTAATCATTGCCCTATTAGTTAGGCATTAATTTTTTTTTCCCATTTTTTTACACTGTTTTAAACAATGTTACAGGAAACATCTTTTGAATACTTTCTTTTGTAGCAATTCCCAAAGATGGAGTTTCTGAATTAAAAGGTATGACCAGTTTTTATGGCACCGGATATGATTACCAAATAGCTTCATCAAAAGGGCCAAGTGGTTACACTCCCACTGGCAGTGAGTGAGATCACAAGTGCCCCGATACTCTGGTGACCTGTTCTTTGGAGGGCCAGCTGAAAGCTCTTAGGAAGTAAGACCAGTGGGCAGCTGCTGAGGATGTCTCCAAATATCCAGGGAAGTCAAGCCACCAAACACTTGCTAGACCAGGCAGTGGCTCTGAACTCTGGGTTCAGAAGAGAGCAGGGGCTTCCCTGGTGGCGCAGTGGTTGAGAGTCCGCCTGCCGATGCAGGGGACACGGGTTCGTGCCCTGGTCCGGGAAGATCCCACATGCCGCAGAGCGGCTGGGCCCGTGAGCCATGGCCGCTGAGCCTGCGCGTCCAGAGCCTGTGCTCCGCAATGAGAGAGGCCACAACAGTGAGAGGCCCGCGTACCGCAAAAAAAAAAAAAAAAAAGCAGCATCTCAGAAGAGAGCAGATGTTCTCTGCTCTCTTCCAGGGTCATCCAATGATTCTGGAGATGCTCATTTGGAAACTGAAAGCCTTTGATGTCTACAGGGTTGAAGGGATGATGCTCTAAGTGGGGACTAAGAGTGATCCCACCAGTTCCTTTTAGAAGCTTCAGAGATCTATGGGGCCTTTTGGGGGCTGCCTCTTATCTCCCCACTCTTGTCTTCTCAATTTACTCCTTTGGATCTTGCCAGAAACCGTCTTTGGCAGTTCTGAAACAAAGGCCATCTAGTGACCATAAAACAGAAACACTTTGAAATTATCATTCTACAGAAAGCTTTTCGACGTTACTGGAAAGCCTCCGTGATTCATGGTTTTCTCCAAACGGCAACAATGAGAACAGCTAGCCTGGAGCACATGCTCTTTCCAGCAGTGTTTCAATACCACCAACTGAATCTCCTTTATGTCAGTTCTTAGAGTGGGAACACAATGTGCTATGGGGAAGGCCCAGTGAAGAAACAGGGAGACAGGGCTGAGGCAGCAGCCAGGGTTATGCGTGTCTTCGTCCTCCCAGTGCCTGATCCTGAGTGGGAGCCCAGGGAGCATGTACCCATTTGATTTCCCAGCTTATTCAGTCCTAGAACCCGCAGATGTTTACCTTTCCTGGAGTACTTGTACGGAGCGGTCACCCTTTTCACGTGCTCCTGGAGTTCCTGGGTTAGATTCTCTGGATCATGCGAGGAATAGGCTGGAGAAAGGACTATAAATGCCTTTACAACCTGTTGGAAAAAACAACAAACAAACAAAAAACAAAGAATCAGGCCTCATGTAACAACTCTTTTCTCCTTAGCCTAGCCTTGTGAATAAGTGCTCACGCTTACCAGCCCAACATGGAAGTTCTACCAGTGACTTGGACTCAGCCAGTTGGATACCAGTTTTTTTCTGTTGCCTGCCTTTCCAGGATCAAGTATTGGGAGTTATGGCTTTTATGGAGTGATTTTAGAATCCTATTTTCCAAACTCTTCCCCATACCTGAAATGACACAGTTAGAAGCCAACATGCTTCCCTTAAGATGCCAATACTTTGGAGAGAGGAGATTCACAAACTCCTTAGGGTTCATTACGTATAGGTTTTCCTGACTAGGAAGGCAGCTGGGTACAGGTTTGGACAGACAGGATTGGGGGAAAACGTGTACCACTTGCAAGGGGAGGTAGGTCTTTCTGAGACTGCATGTATGAGTGTTTGCAATCAGCAAACATTTTGCTGGACAGCTGTTTCAGGCATCCTGAGGGACGTTCCGCACCTTGGTTCTCCCTGCCCACATCTTTCTTGCAGGTTACCTCCTGCCAAGGAAGAGAAATAGTCCCAACCTCAGGTACAACAGAACATGGTTTCTGACAGGAATGGAAGAATTCAAAGGCCAGCATACAACTCTGTCAACAACACCCTAAGTGGTGGTTCATTGTCTTTGCATACTTCCCAGTGGCAGGCGTCTCACTACCATTTCATGTTCAGATAGATCTGGTTTTTAGGAAAGGCCTTCTCTTACTGCTAAAACTACCAAGCATTTATCGAACACTTTCTATGTGCTAGTCTCTGTTCTGAGCATTAGACTTGGCTTAACTTTCAGCACACAGCCATTTGTCATAGCCCCAGTTAATGTGAGCCATGCAGGACTAGGCATACTTTTCCAGGTACAGTTTCTCTCCCACATAGATGGGATTCTCACCCTGCTCACTCTATATTAGTGGCCTCAAATTTAGTGGGCGTCGGAATCACTTGGCTAGGGGCTTCTGGTCAAAATGAAGATTCCTTAAGGCTGCATTCCCAGTCCCTTTGATTCAGCAAGTCTCACTTTAGGTCTAGAAATCTACATTTTAAACAAAAATCCCAGAAGATGCAGCTGTGAGCAGTCCAGGGCCCAGACTTTGCAAATCACTCCTCTGCCCTGAGGCTTCTGAAAAATGCAGCTTGATCTTACACTAACTTTCACAGGGTAACTATGTTATACTTTAGGGTTATGTTGGATTTACAGCCAGTGAAAAGTTCGTAGGTCTGCCTATGAGCTTATTTCTCTCATACTGTCTGTTCTTCTAGGACCCACGGGAAGGAATTTGCATTTCTCCTGAGAAAAGCCATCTTATTAAATGTGGTCCTTGTTTCTGACATATCAGGGTCACTTTAGATACTTATTTTGTCATCCCTCAAGTTAGTTATCCCTCCCAGGTTAGAGCCATCAGCAACTATGTTTGGTGTGTTCACTATATCTTTATCTGCAAATGGAAAAGGACATTTTATTGGACAGGGTGGATGACAAAGCCAGCACCTGCCACTAACATCTCCCACCTAATAGCCCCTTTTGGACACAGTACCATGTCCACTTGACACCAAAGTGTTGATATCTTCCCATGGTGTCCCTCTAGAGCATATTTGTATCTCTAAAGATATGAGGGCAATGCTTAACCAAAAGGAATGTGTGTCTGTCTGATGGTGGCATTTCAGACTTAGTGGTACCTGGATGGGGTGAGATATGGGGGAATCTGGGCCTTCCAGCTTACTCTGCTGGGTGCTAATAGGCAAAGAACCAGGAAGTAATGTTCTTGATTGCACTAGTTACCTCCCCTCGGAGGGGGTCCAGGCTGCTTGCTGACCACAGCGGACTCCAGGATGGCTGGGTGCTCAGCAAGTGCACTCTCCACTTCAACGGGTCTAAGCCGGTAGCTGCAAGAGAAAAACAAACTCTTCCAAGTGTCCTCTCCTCTCCCATGAAGCTTCAAAGAGAGAAGGAAAGAGCAGACAACTTGACCTTAAGGAATTGATCACATCATTATTTCTTCCCATGAACCAAAAGTAGCCATCCTTGTCTATGTGGGCTCAGTCCCCTGTGATGTAAAAGTCCCCTCGTTCTGATGCTGCTGTCTTCTCAGAATTGTCCTGAAATTCACAGTGAACCCATGAAGGGCCATCTGGGCACAGTCACTCAGGACACATGGCCTGAGCAGCCCCATGCCGAAGGCTGGGGACCTCTCAACAGGAAGTCCAGTGGCTAGAAGTCCCCACTGGACAGGGAGCCATGAATCTGTGGGTTTTCCCTCCTTTTTTTTTTTCAGGTTCACATCACAGATGTAGTTTTTGTTGTTGTTGTTGTTAGTTTCTGCTTTATAACAGAGTGAATCAGTTATACATATGCATATGTTCCCGTATCTCTTCCCTCTTGCGTCTCCCTCCCTCCCACCCTCCCTATCCCACCCCTCTAGGTGGTCACAAAGCACCGAGCTGATCTCCCTGTGCTATGCAGCTGCTTCCCACTAGCTATCTATTTTACGTTTGGTAGTGTATATATGGGTTTTCCCTCTTTTAACTGGAAGGAAGCTGCCAGGAAATGATTAAGGATAGCCGCCCACTGCCATCCGTAGAAGGGTCTAGGCAGCATACTTGCATGCGGGTGGGTGGGCACATGGCTATTGGCTCTGTTTCTTAGGATAAAAGAGCACACTGATACTCTTTGTGCACAGCAATCACTGAAGATAGAAAGGGAGTGGCTGGCCAAGAGCAAGGGTAGGGGAAAGAGCTACGACACCAAACTCTGATTCTCAAAGCTTTGAGTAAAGCTACTGCTCAGTAAGAAAAAGAAACAAATTACTGGCACAGGCAGCAACACCCGTGAATCTCAAGAATGTTACACTGAGTAAAAGAAAGCAGACACAAACCAATGAATACTTTGATGCCATTTACATGAAGTTCTTTTTTTAACAAAAGGCAAAATTAATCTTCAGTGACAACAAACAATTTAGCAATTGCCTGAGCCCTAGGGATTGACTGCAAAGGGGCACAAGGGAACTTTTTGGGGTGATAAGAGATGTTCTATAACTTGATGTGGTGATGGTTACACAGGTATATATACATTTGTCAAAAGTCATTGACCCGTATATTTAACATAAGGGCATTTCATTGCATGTAAATTACACTTTAATTTTAAAAACGCATTCTGAAAAATAAAGAAAAAAGCTATGCTGTCAATACCTAAAAATAAATCTAGCACAAAATCTGTAAGAAGCATACATAGAAAATGTAAAACTCTACAGAACATTAAAGAAGATATACATAAGTGAAAAGATACACTTAATATCATAACGATGTTAATTCTCCCCAAATTGATCTATAAACACTGCATCTCCAACTAAAATGCTAACAGATCCACAGAACTTGACAAGTTGATTCTAAAGTGTATATGAAAGAACAGAGGACCAAGAATAGGTAAAACGTTTCTAAAGAAGTTGAGTAAGAAGGAGAGACTTGCTCTACTAGATATTGAGACTTATGATAATGTTTTTGTGGATAAGGCTCTAACTTTCTCAGGGTGATGACGCTTGTTGTCAGCCTGGGCACTGGGAGATGTATTCAAAGTGCCCCCAGCAGAGCCAAGGCCCTCAGAAGGGAATGTGCTACACGAAGCTTAATAACCATATTCACCCCCAAATTGGGGGAGCTCTAAGCAGCCGTAGAAAATGAATTTTTCCCAAAATACTTAGTGCCACAAAAAAGACCCGTGACATAACTTAATGTTAAAAAGTGCACAGTACAAAGTTGTGGTATGGTGCCAATTATGTATGAAACTATACCTGAGGACCCTTTGCTTGCATAGATTTCATTTAAAAAATGTATCATTTCTGTATTATACAATTATATATCTCTTATAGAATAAATAGAAAATAAAGATGAAGGATGACAGAAGATCAGCCTCACTACTCGGATAATCAAGGCTAAAAATTTAATCTGTGTATGGGACCTTTTTATAGCTTATCTGTGATTTTATGCATATACACATTTGTGTGAATACAAAATATTCTATACATGTATTTCTACAATCCAATTTTACTTCAGTTAACAATCATGAACAATCATGAACATCTCCTCACAAGAATAAAAAAGTGTAATGAAATATAAAATATTTGCATAATATTACCCTATGTGGCTATAATATTATTTATTTAAACACTTTCATGTTATTAGAAATTTGGATTCTTTTTCTTTTTAGTCCTTTCCCTTTCCTTTTCTTCTTTTTCTCTCTTTCTCTCTTTTTTTTAATATACAATGCTATAATATCATTTATATAACTAATTTCCCACTGTTAGAAATTCAGAGAGTACCTCCACATTTTTCATCTGTTATAAACAACACTGTAATGAACATCTGTGCATTTGACAGTTTGTTTCCATAGGAAAATAAGTAGATTCCTTATCCTGGGTATAAAGTTGAAATAGGCACATTAATTGACGTGTGCAATCTCAGCTATATGAAATGTATATGCAAATGACGGGGGAATGAGCTTACCTGGTCAGTCCTACTGACCACTCAGCATTCACAGGGCAACTGTGGCCTAACAATCTCTATTAATTTTCAATGTTCCATGATTCTCATGAGGAGATTTAATATTTTTTTCTTAGTTAAAAATGACCCAGAAAGAAAACTAAGAGCTGGTGCTAGTGATGAAAAGAAAAAGTTGAAGAAAACAAAGGTTCTTTTTAGCAAATAACTTTACAACTTGACTCTCTCAATGGAATGATCACAGACCAGAGAGGTCCTGTATTTAAGCTCTATGAGGACAAGGGTCTTATCTTTCCTGTCCAGTGCTGTATACTTAGTGGCATGAAGTAGGCACTCCGTGAATAAGGAATAAATCCTTCAGGAAAGTCAAGGATTTACTTTCACCTACAAAAGTGATTAGAAGAAAATACATTTAAATTTTCACATTATCTCTGCTTGATGGAATTACTATGTTGTTATTGTCATTGTTTTGTAGGTAGATTTCTATGACTTTCAATAAAATACCATGAAAGATTTCTGTTGTAATCACAGAAAAGCCACAAAATACATATACAGCATTTCAAAAACAAATGGACTGATTTTTATCTGCTCCTTCCAATATTGTTGCTGATTGATGGCTTAGTATATACAGCAGATGGAGTTTCTATAAAGCTCGGCTGCATGTTTGAATCACCTTGGGAGCTGACGCACATTCTCAGAAAGCTGGCTCTCACTGATGCGGAACTTGAGTATCAGGAATGTTTGAAGCTTCCAAGGTGCTACTAATGAGCATCCAGGACTGAGAACCATGTCAGCAGAGGTTTTTTTTGTTTTTGTTTTTGTTTTTTTTGCGGTACGCGGGCCTCTCACTGTTGTGGCCTCTCCCGTTGCAGAGCACAGGCTCCGGACGCGCAGGTTCAGCGGCCGTGGCTCACAGGCCCAGCCGCTCTGCGGCATGTGGGATCTTCCCGGACTGGGGCACGAACCCGCGTCCCCTGCATCGGCAGGCGGACTCTCAACCACTGCGCCACCAGGGAAGCCCTAAAAGATCTATTTATTTGTCAACATTAAAAGACCGGAAGGTTTCTTTCCATAAAAATCCAAGTTTTTTTAATTACAAAAATCAGAAGTTCTGGAAACACTGGCCCTCATTCACACATGGAAACATGCGTTTGGAGTTTGGAGGAGTGGTGGTCCCTGCTGGATGAGGCATGTGAGCTCCAGTTCAGCGCAGTCCTCAGCACCCTCTGCTGCCTCGCACCGGCCTGTTTTAATCAATTACAGTGCTATCTGGCCCCTGTACACAATCAAGTTTGTGACTGTTGGGCAAAGGGGAAGTAAACAAAACGCCACACGGGGTTCAATTTCCTCCATCTCCCAAACCTCGTGGGTGCTGCCAAAGCTCGGGCAGGTTGTGTCAGTCTCAACTGGGAGTCTCAGCCCTGCTCACTGACCTGTCCGCATACAAGCCACACTGACCAGCCCCCGCTCCGGGAGCTGAGGAAGCAGCAGCAGCATTCTGTCTCCAGGCTGCAGGCCACACATGCCCCCCAGCACGTTAGCTGCCTTCCTGGACTGCCCCCCCAACTCCTCAAAGCTCCCCTTGACCTCTGCTCCCATGCCATTGACCCACCAGAAGGCAGGGATTGGGGGCCGGTGCCCAGCCTAGGCAGTGGTATTGGCAAAAAAGAAATAGAAACCATTGGTGAGGAATTCTGTTTGCTTGCTGTTGTTTTTCAAATTTAATTTTATTTTTACAACAGTTATTAAATTCACAGGGTTCAAAAATCAAAATATGAAAAGATATGCTTTGAGAAGTCTTCTCCCGCCGTTGTGCCTATCCACCTGCTCCCCACTTCACCTGTCTCAATGAGTAACCAATATTATTAGTTTCTTGCAAGTCCTTCCAGTGTTTCTTTAGGCAAATGTCAAGTATATTCTTTTCTCCATACCATCTTTTTAATGCAAAAGATAGACTAAAATTCATACTGTTGTGTCCTCCCCTTTTATAAATTAAGATATAATTCTCCTAACATAAAATTCACCATCTTAAAGCACATAGTTCAAGGGTTTCTGGTATATTCACAAAGTTATGTAACCATCACTACCATCTAACTCCAGAACATTTTCATTATCCTAAAAGGAAATATTTCACAGATCAGTAGTCACACCCTATTCTCTCCTTACCACGGCCCTGGCGACCACGAGTCTACTTTCTGTATGGATTTGCCTATTCTGGATATTTGACATGAATGGAATTATACAATATGTGGCCTTCTGTGTCTGGTTTCTTTCACTTAGCATAATGTTTTCAGGTTTATCCATGTTGCAGCATGTGTCAGTGTTACATTCTTCTTAATGGCTGAGTAATATTCCACTGTATGGGTAGACCACATTTTGTTTGTCCATTCATCAGCTGATGGACATTAGGGTTGCTTCCACTTCCATAATGTTGCTATAAACATTTGTGTATAAGTGTTTGTGTGCACATATGTTTTCTATTCTCTTGGATATACACCTAGGAGCACAATGCTAGGTCATACGCTAACTCTATGTTTAACTTTTTGAAGAATTGCCAAACTGTTTTCCACAGCATCTGTACCATTTTACATTCCCACCAGCAGTGTATGAGGGTTCTAATTTCCCTACATCTTTGCTAACCTTTCTTAGCAAACACTTTTTTTTTTTTTGTCGGTATGCGGGCCTCTCACTGTTGTGGCCTCTGCTGTTGTGGAGCACAGGCTCTGGACGCGCAGGCTCAGCGGCCATGGCCCTCTGCGGCACGTGGGATCTTCCCAGACCGGGGCACAATGCATAGGCAGGCAGACTCTCAACCACTGTGCCACCAGGGAAGCCCTAGCAAACACTTTTTGTTTGTTTTTGTTCGTTTGTTTTATTTTGTTTATTTCTTTTATTTAACACTTTTTTGTTTCTGTTTTGTTTTTGTTTTTAACTGTGTCACTCTGTGTGAAGTGGTGTCTCATTGTGGTTGGGATTTTCTTCCCCTAATGAATAAAGATGTCGAGCATTTTGCCATGTGTATATTGGCCATTTGTTTATATTCTTTAGAGAAGTGCCTATTTGAATCCTTAGCCAATATTTTAATTGGGTTATTTATCTTTTTATTGTTGAGTTTGAATTCTTTATATATATGGCAAATATGTGCAACATGTGTATAGGTGTGTACATATATATGATTTATATATGTATATCAGATATGTGATTTGCAAATATTTTCTCCCATTCTGTGGGCTATCTTTTCACTTTGATCTACAAATACTAGAAATTTTTATGAAGTTTGATTTATTTATTTTCTTTCATTGCTTATGTTTTAGAAACCATTACCTAATTCAGGATATGCACTTATATTTTCTTCTAAGAATTTTATAGTTTTTGCTCCTTCATTTAGGTCATTGATCCATTTTTGAGTTAATTCTTGTATGCAGTGTGAGGTAGGGACCACATTCATTTTTTGCATGTGAATATCCAGTTGTGCCAGCACGATTAATTGGAAGGACAATTCTTTCCCCATTGAATTTTCTTGGCACCTTTGTTGAAAACCGATTGACCATAGATTTATGGGTATATTTCCGGATCCTTAAGTCTATCCCATTCATCCATGCCAATCTTTATGCCAGTACCACATTGCCTTTTTTTTTTTTCCCACACAGTCTTGATTACTGTAACTTCGTAGTAGGCTTTGAAATGAGGAAGTGTGTATACACCAGTTTTGTGTTCCTTTTTCAAGATGGTTTTGGTTATTATGGGTCCCTTGCATTTCCACATGACTCTATGGACAAGACTGTCTATTCTGCAAAGAAGTCTACTGGAATTTTTGTAAAGCTTACAATGAGTATGTAGATCACTTTGGGATGTATTGTCATTTTTTTGCAACTTTATAATTTCTGCCTTAATGGCAAATAAGTTTTTAAAAGTGCAGTTCTACTTATTCATACTATTCCTTTATAAAAGGCAGACTTCAGGTAAGCTTTTAAATGCATGCATAATGTAGAGGCTATTATTTTCTGTCAGTTCTTTGTTCCTGAAAGTTAAACACCAGATGTGTTTTAAACTTCTGTCAGAATAGTCATGAAGGATATGTTATTTTTACATAATGAGGTAATATCTCAGGGGTGTGCTCACTGAGATACACCAAAATCGTAACAAGTTTTTCTTTAATAAATATTTCCTGGATTACTCTAGCCTTTGGCTAGTTTCTAGAGTTCTGAAAAGTTGATTATGACCACTTTTCTAAGGTTTTTATTGCTGCTATTTTTGGAGAAAAAAAATTTTAGAAAGTCCTTATTCCATCCTTTTTTCTGACTTAACCCTATTTGTTTGATCTTTTTCATTAGGAGAAGTCTTCTAAGGATGAGCCTGGTGTAAGCTCACGCTGCTTGCACTCTGTAGACAGGAAAGGAGCACCCTGACTCCATCTCTTATTTCTCATTTAATTCACACAGCTCCAAGTGGCATATGAGTCCCTTTTTATAGTTAGAAAACTGAGATCCAAGGAGCCTAGGGATTGGCTCAAGGTCACACTTCAAGCGTGTGAACCACATCTATTTGACAGCAAAGCTTGCTTTTACATCTCAGTCATTCTCACACCACCTCCATAAATTTTACCATATCCACTAACAGTAGACTGTTATTACATCTACTCACAGTAGTACTTGTCTCATCTTTTTTTAAAAACAAGCTCTTCTTAAAATTAACATAAATAAATTTCTTTGAGATAAATTTTATATTCTCCTACTACGAATAAAAAGTACCTTTAACATAGAATTCAGAGAGAGGCACAACAGACACATAAGGAAGGGAAAATGAAGAAGGAAGCAAATGCACAGAGATACCCAAAGAAATAGAGATCATCTGAATTCAATTCTATGTATCTGCTGTGATCTGTGAAAGGCTTTGAGCCTTAGCCAAGCTCTCTCCTTATTTAAAAGGGATGTGCACAACGTGAGGAAGATACTAAAAACAGACTAGGAGTCATACAAAACTTTCTCCTTCACTTGCTCAGAATGATCGGAAGGGAATCCAAAGGGGCGTAACTCTCTCCCTGTGTGATTTGGGCTCAGGAATGTGAGACACACTAGGGATTGGGCAAGGGTGTCTAAGGCTCAAAGACTTGGTTGTAATTGTTTTTCTAAGGTTAAATGCTAACAGTTTAAATTTTAGGACTTGAGAAACTCCCAAGTCAAAATGTCCACATGTCTTGTAGCCCTGAGTCTCACTGGGGTGCCCAAGCGTGGACAGAATCTGATGCTCAAGATGGACCCTGGGACACAGTGAGCTTCACCCTTTCCAGCTGACTCCACACACCCAGCACATCATGGGCAAAGTTGAAGTACTCAGGCACTGGCTGTCTGCCCAGGCTGATGATTTCCCAGGTGGCCACAATCTTCTGAGGGACAGGTAGAGGCGGCAGCTGCCCATGAGACACACAGATACCCCAGGCATTTCTCAGAGCCTGGAGGACCAGTCCTCTTAGCCATATCACCAAAGAGGAGAGAGAGCATCGTCATGAATTCTGGGCTTCAGGGAGACTCTGAGGTTGGAGAGAAGCTTGTGGTCAGCCCTAGGGTGAGCACGGCACATATCGGCTTGTAGAGCGGAGTCCTGGGCTTTAGTCTGAGTTCCATGGTGTGATTTTGATCATTTCTCCTCCCTGGACATGAGGTCTAGCCCCTCCACCTCTACTGTCTGGGGATCTCTGTGGATCTGAGCGCAGGAACTCAGAGCCTGCTTCCCAAGGCTCAGTCCTTCAAAGCGAATCCCTCCAAAAGCCTTTGGCAAACCCTGAACTGGCCTGACAATGCGAAAGAGAACTCCAGGGCGGCACTCTCCAAAAGAAATGCGATGTGAACCACACGTACTCATGTAATACACAATTCTCTAGTAGTTTCATTCAAAAAAGTAAAAAGAAACAGGTGAAATTCACTATAATACATTTTATTTAACTAGCTATATCCTATAATTTCAACATGTAATCAATATCAGAAATTATTAGAGAAATTACTTTACATTTTTTTTTGTTGTTGTTCTTAATTCTTTGAAATTCAATGTGCGTTTTACACTCACAGGCACACTGCAGTTTAGACCAGCCCCATTCAAATGCTCAGGAGCTCCACGTGGCTAGTGGCTACTGTATTGGACAGAGAAGTTATAGTGCCCGGCTCTTCAGAGTGTGGCCTATGGACCAAGGACCTCAGCGGTCACCTGGGAGCAGGTTACAAAGGCAGAGCTTTAGACCCCACCCTCGACCTGTGGAATTAGAATCTGCATGTTAACAGGAACCCCAGGTGAGTCGAGCACGTTCAAGTTTGAGAAGCGAAGCAGCGGCCTCGGGACTGTGTCCCCAGTTTCTTTCTGCCAAGTTCCTCATGGTAATAATAATGATAGAATATGGGAGTAATAAATGCCATGGACTAAATGTCTGTGTCCCCCCCAGATTCGTATGTTAAATCCCAACCCCCAATGCAATAGTGTGAGGAGGCTGGACTGCTGGTGGGTGATTAGGTCATGAGGGTGGAGTCCTCATGAAAGAGACCCCAGAGAGCTCCCTGTTGCTTCTTCTTGCTGAGGATACAGCTCTGAACCAGGAAGCACGCCCTCACCAGACACCAGTCTGCCCACGGGGCCTTGATCTTGCACCTCCCAGCCTCTAGAACTGTGAGAAACAAATGTGGTTTAAACCACCCAGTATACGGTATTGTTGTTATAGCAGCCCAAACAGACGAAGACAATAATCAACAATAATAATGTGTCATGGTAACAGGAAAAGCAATAATAACTGTCATCTACTGAAGGCTTACTGTGTATTAAGCATTTGAAAAGTGCTTTATATTTCCTTAAATCCTCATAACAACTGTATGATGTGTTATATTCTCTATTTTATAGATAAAGTGAGGCTTGGAGGGGAAAAGTGACTTCCAGGTCTCACCTCCCAGAAAGCTAGACCCCAGCTTCTGCTGTGGCCACCAGCCCTACAACAGGGGTTGGCATGTGAGGCAGGACTTCCTTTCCCTCACCTCCCTCCCCAACCCCTCACCTCTCCTGAACTCTGCCCCAAGCCCTTTCTTCTGCCTTTCACTCCTGGATTCTGGGGGCCCCTTGACAGCAGATAATTAGAATCCCAGGCCTCCTTCCCAAGTGCACAACGCCATTTCAGGCCCTGTCCTCTTTAGGCTTAATCAGTAAAGGCCTCAGGGGCAGCTGACACCCCCTGCTGAAGGATTTCTCTCCACAGTGCCTTGTTCTTGAACCCAGGAGGTGAGAAGACTTCTAGGTTTTGCTTTAGCTGAATGCAGGCCTTAATGCCTGTAAATATTCGGGCTCCTGGGAACGCTGGTAAAGGCAATTTGCTGACTCAGTCTCCCTCGGGAACTTTGGCCCCAAACGCAGCCAAGAGAAGGCAGAGCCCGAAGCCAGCGGGGGACACGTGGCTTCAGTTGGTCAGCACACTTGAGCCAGCGGGCACGGCCCCGCCACCTGGGAGATAGTACTCCAGCCCCAGCGCCTGCTGGGTGTCCAGACCTAGGGGATATTTTCCCTGAAAATTCAGGTCATCATCTAATCCAAAAAGAGAACAGGAACTTTATTATATTGTAGCAGAAAGGAGACAACAGTGACAATAATATAAATCAAATCACGTCCCTTTTCTGCGCAGAACCCTCTAGAGACAGGAAGTAGATTGGCAGCTGCCTGGAGCAAATGGGCACAGGGATCTCTTTGTTGGAAATGTTCTAAATTTGGAGTGTGGTCAGAGCTGCACAACTCTGTAAACTTACTAAAAGAAATTAATAGGGATACAAATAATTGTACACTTGAAATGAGTGAATTTTTGGTACGTAAATTATACTTAAATAAAGCTACTAAAAGGAACAAAGTCTCCTCTGGCTCCTTGTGTCGCTCAAAGGCAAAGTCTGGAAAACAGCTCTCACCTGGCTCGCTGGGCTGCAGCCACAGTGGTCTCCCTGTGGCTTTGAAGTCCTGGCTTGGGGTGGGGTTGTTGGTAAAGTGCTTCTCTGAGAACAAAAACTGCACAAGTGACTTGTGGTGTTTGCCAGTATCTACGGTTAAAAATTCCCACCATGGCCAGTTTTGATTCCCACCAGTTTCAACTTATCAAAGTTTAACAACCGGCCTGCAAAGTTTCTGAATATTAAGAGGCTCTCAGGTGGCCCTTCAGGCCGGCTCCAGCCAGCACTGATTCAGGCCTTCTTGCGGGCTCCTCTGCCAGGACGCTCCATCCACATGGCTCACTGCCTTGCCACCCACAGGGCTCAGCTCATGGACCTTCAACCAACTGCCTCATCGAAAGTGGAACCCTCTCCCATCTGACACTTCCTGCCCGCCATTCTCTGCTTGACCTTCCTCCCCAGGATTTATCACTTTCTAACAGTCAGTATGTTTTCGTTTACTTTTTATAAATTTATTTTATTTATTTATTTTTGGCTGCGTGGGGTCTTCGCATGGCTTTCTCCAGTTGCGGCGAGCGGGGGCTACTCTTCCTCGTGGTGCGCGGGCTTCTCATTGCAGTGGCTTCTCTTGTTGTGGAGCACGGGCTCTAGGCGTGCGGGCTCCAGTAGCTGTGGCTCGCGGGCTCTAGAGCACAGGCTCAGTAGTTGTGGTGCACGGGCTTAGTTGCTCCGCGGCATGTGGGATCTTCCCGGACTGGGGCTCGAACCCGTGTCCCCTGCATTGGCAGGTGGATTCTTAACCACTGTGTCACCAGGGAAGCCCTCAGTATATTTTAAAATATGTTTTTATTTTTTCCAGCGTTATTGAGTGACGGCTGACAGGTGCAATTGTACATACTTTAGGTGTACGCTGTGCTGGTTTGATACACGTGCACATGGTGTAAATGATTACTGGGACAGGGTTTCCTGCCTTACAGGTACTATGCTACTCACTTTGCATGTATCATCTCGTCTAACAATCCTCCTAGGTGTTGTATGCCATTTTACTGGTGAGGAAACTGAGCCTTAGAAAGCATAAGTGACATGCCTGAGACCACACAGCTGCTTAGGAACAGAGATGGCATCCAAATTCCAATCTGTAGGCCCCTTTGATGCCGCGCCCAGGACCCCATAGTGTGTTTTGTTTCTGGCCCTTCTTGTGATCTCCAGCCCTCCTCCCCCCACTCAGCATGGGCAGGGCAAGGCCCCCTCTTACTCAACAATGGCCTATTCTTCTCCAGGGCCAGAACCCTAGAACTCAGAACATTGCTGCTGAGGTTGTTCTGACCTCGGTGTGTCCAGGAAGGGACTCCACTTCTGCCTCTGGATTTACACCCAGCTGCCTTCGGGTCCTGCTCTGGTCACAAAGGGAAGCCAGGAGCCTGCTCTTCAGGAGTGAACTTCCCTCCTCAAGGGCCACAGAGTGTGCTGCCCCGGGCCCTGCCTTGGCCCCAGTGGGCCTGAGAAAAACCAGGCTTCCTGCAGGTATGAGCTTGAGTGAAAATGGCAATTCTGACTGAAGGGCCCTGCCCTGGAAGCCTTTCTTCTGCCAAGAAGGTTATAAATTTAAGTGTGAATTTCAGCATAAATGGCTACACATTAGGATCACCAAGGGGGCTTAAAAAAAAAAAAAAAAAAAAAAAAAAAAAAAAAAAAAGATGCCCAGACTCACCCGACCCTAGATCAATGAAATTAAATCCAATGTGTTTTGAGTTCAAGTTCTTTTTAAGCGCCCGGGGAGATTGAAATGCACAATCATGATTGAGAACCACTGAAACAGACCATGGGGTTTGTGTGACAATTAAATTAGGTTATTTGTTCATTCATTAATTCGACATACATTGAGCTCCAGATCTGGGCCGGGCACCATTCTAGGAGGAGGGGAAACAGCCCTGAACAAAGGCTCTTATATTAAAAAGTTAGAGATATAAACAAGATGTACTCAGAAATAATAATACAAAATTTGAAGCAAGCAGGGGTAATGTGACTGACAGTGCTCAAAGCTGAGGTTGGGGAGACAGAGTGGCCTGGAGAGACCGCTCTGAGTTGCTGGTGTTTGTACCGGGACACTTCAGAAAAGGTAAGGGTAAGGGGTTCCAGGCAGAGGCAAAAGCCCTGAGGCAGGATGTGCTTGAGGAGAGGAAAGGAGACCAGCATGCCTGGTGCCCTGTGACTCGGGGGAGAGAATGGAGTGCCATCGTCAGAGGGGAAAAGGGCTATGGAGGCCAGAGCTGGCCAGAGAGAACAGACGCAGGGTTGGGTTGTCTGAGATGACAAGCCATGGACCTTTTAGTAAGACAGCAATGCGATCTGCATTACGTTTAAAAAGAAAACTGCTAACTGCTGTGTGAGGACTGGATTGGGGAAGCAAAGAGAATAAGTAGAGGGATCAGAAAGGAGGCCACTGCTCCAGCTGGACGAGGGCCGGCGGTGCTGGGACAGGGGCCCTCTGTATGGAACGCTGGTGGAGACAGCACACACTCAGTGGTCAGTGTACTGGCTGGCAGGTAGGAAACTCCTCCGTGTTAGCTCTTCTTATTCTCAGTCTTATTAATAAAAGTCTCCCATCACAGCACTCCCCTGGAGTAGGTGGTGGGGGGAGGATGCTGGAATCTGTGGGACTGGGGCAGACGGTGCCTGAGGAGACACAGAGGGGCAGCAAGGGATGCCCGGCCAGAAGGGCAGGTACAGGGAGAACTGAGGTCCACGGGCCCAGAGAACAGAGGGGCCCAGGTGGGGCTGAGGGAACAGTGCCAGGGGTTGAGCCAGAATGTGGTCCAGAGTTTGACGGGAGCCCTGTGATGAGGTAGGATGGCGCTGTGGCCACAGTCAGTTTCAGGAGAGAGTGCAAGAGGGAGAGACAGAGACAGAGACGGAGACAGAGAGATTACTCTCCCTGCCACCCCGCATCTACAACCTGCTCCCAGAAAGGCAAATAGTTCACTTCTTTGCTCCCTTCAGTAAAATGTCAGCTTCTGAGTGAAGCTTTCTACGTGACCCTATTTAAAATGTCAATACCCCCCTCACCTTATCCCTTTCACATCTTCTCTGATTTACTTTTTCTCCTTAGCACTTACCAGCATGTGACATACTCGGTATTCTTTCTATCTCATTCACTTGTTCCCTCTTCTAGAATATAAGCTCCATGAATGCAAGAACTCTTGTCTATTTTGTTCACTTCTGTACCTAGAATGGTACTTAGCACACATGGAGACCTTAAAAAATATTTGATGAATGAACAAACGAACGAATGAGTGATTGAGTGGATGAATGAATGATCAGGAGTTGGGAAGACTGAAGTGGGCAGAGTCTGACGGTGGAGGGCTTTCTGCACAGCTCAAGGGGCTCGAGCTCCATCGCGTGAGACCTGGGGCTCTGAAAGCATTTCCAGCCAGCAGGAAACCTGGCTCTTCCCTCTCGGCGGGTCTCGCACTTCTCCCTCCCTGTGAATTGACCAGGAGTCCCTGGGAATCCTGTGTCAAAGACCTGTGAGGGGAGAGCATGGTAGGGCAGCCTCCACTGCCTCGGCTGCTCTCAGATGCTGGGTCACCCGCTGGGTTGGGGGGAGGGCACAGCAGCACAGGTCTCCTGAGTTGGAGATGAGACCACAGGCCCAGGCTTCCCGTCCCTCTGACAAGTGTTATCCAGATTTCTCAGAGAGGGTCTAACAACCTCAGGTCTTGAGGTTTCTTTCCGAAAGGCCTATTGGCACTTTTGCAAATCCCTCCTGCCCCTGCCAAACAAGAGATTCTGTGTGTCAAGGGGTTTGGAAGGGGTCGCCGATAGTCAGTTGCAGGAAGGTTCTGGGTGGCCCTCACTGCCTTACGTTTACATAACTGAGAAGTGGTTATTCTAGTGATTTTCTGTAAAATAAAATTAACTCTCTAGTACTTTGATGTCTCCATCTAGGCAAAGAACTTTTAGATGACACTTTCTTTTGCAAGTAAATGATTCAATGAACAAATGAACAGGTGCCAACTAGAGAATGGCACTCGCCACCCAGTTCCTCAAGAATTATGTCATTAGTCACTGCGGCGGCTGACCTTAAACGCACCCTGAAAGGAGTTCAGGGCAAAGATGAGGAATGAGGCCCTCTGTGGTCTGGGAAAACCGGCAGAACAGGCCTTCAGATAGTTAGATATTTTCAGGAGAAATTTTTATGGACACAATTTCTTGCATCTTCCCATACTTAGAAAAGCACTAAAACCAATAACTAGGGCTTTGGTTCCTTGCTGAGATGTGTGTTTGATTGTGTGTGCTCCTTCACCAAAATTACGTATATACTGACCTCCCCCCTTACACCTTCTGAGCAGTTTCTCAAGCCATCTGAGAGGCTGTCCCCCTAGGCTATAGTCCTCAACAAGACACTGAATAAGCTCAACTCACAGCTCTTACGCTGTGCCTTTTCTCCCAAGTCAACAAAGGTGAATTAATACTAGAAACAAAAGTTCCATCTAATAGTCATCGCGCTGTACCAGACTTACCCAGGGCTAACGAGTGTCATGTTACCTGGTGGGCCATGGGGCTCAGCAGTAGTGAGCCCTTTGGCTGAAATGCAGATGTGAATCATATATATGCACCACTTGTCTTTCCAGAAAACCAGGCTCTCCACCGACTTCCTCCTTATCTCAACTCTCTCTGTATTGATTTTTTCTGACCATGTGGTTCTCAGCCTACAGGCTGCAGGACAGAATTACCTGGAAGGCTTAAGAGACATGACAATCAATGACAATACGTGGATCTCAATTGGATTCTGATTTAAACAAACTTAAAACTTATGAAATAATCAGGAGTTTACTGTCTGGATATTTGATGATATGGGAAATTGTAGTTAATTTTGTTAAGTGTGATAATGGTGTTGTGGTTATGTTTTACTATAAAATCTTCATCTTTTAGAGACTCATAATGAAATATTGATGGATGAAATAATATGATACCTGGGACTGGCTTCAAAAATAATCCAGGGCAGGGAGTCGATGGGAGTATAAAAGAAATAAGATTGGTGATGACAATAACAGAGGTTGAGTGATGAGCTACCTTGGGGGTATATTATACCATACCATTCTATTTTTGTGTATGTTCAAAATTTTCCAAATAGAAAGTTAAAAAAAAGAATCATCTGGAGAGCTTTTAAAACATACAGATATCTAGACCCCGCCTTGAGCAACTTTTTTTTAATAGATCTTTGTTAGAGTATAATTGCTTCACAGTACTGCGTTAGTTTCTGTTGTACAACAAAGTGAATCAGCCACATGCACACATACGTCCCCATACCCCCTCCCTCTTGCGCCTCCCTCCCACCCTCCCTATCCCACCCCTCTAGGTCATGGCAAAGCACGGAGCTGATCTCCCTGTGCTATGTGCTGCTCCCCACTAGCTATCTATTTTACATTCGGTAGTGTATATATGTCGCTGCTACTCTCACTTTGCCCCAGCCTCCCCCTCCCACCACGTGTCCTTAAGTCCATTCTCTATGTCTACATCTTTATTCCTGCCCTGCCCCTAGGTTCATCAGAACCATTTTTTGTTTTTAGATTCCATATATATGCGTTAGCATACGGTATTTGTTTTTCTCTTTCTGACTTACTTCACTCTGTAAGACAGACTCTAGGTCCATCCACCTCACTACAAATAACTCAATTTTGTTTCTTTTTATGGCTGAGTAATATTCCTTTGTATATATGTGCCACATCTTCTTTATCCATTCATCTGTCAGTGGACACTTAGGTTGCTTCCATGTCCTGGCTATTGTAAATAGAGCTGCAATGAACATTGTGGTACATGTCTCTTTTTGAATTATGGTTTTCTAAGGGTATATGCCTATTAGTGGGATTGCTGGGTCATATGGTAATTCTATTTTTCACTTTTTAAGGAACCTCCATACTGTTCTCCATAGTGGCTGTATCAATTTACATTTCCACCAACAGTGCAGGAGGGTTCCCTTTTCACCACACCCTCTCCAGCATTTATTGTTACTAGATTTTTTGGTGATGGCCATTCTGATCAGTGTGATACCTCACTGTAGTCTTGATTTACATTCCTCTAATAATTAGCGATGTTGAGCGTCTTTTCATGTGCCTCTTGGCCATCTGTATGTCTTCTTTAATTTTGAATTAATAGTCTAGGGTGAGAGGAGCATCAGTATTGCCTTAAAATCTCCCCAGAGAATTTTAATGTGAATCCAAGTGAATACTAATAAAGCACAAGTTCCTTATGAACCCTCACAACTACTCTGGGATACAGGACTACTCACCCATCCTGCAGAGGGAGGTGCTGTGCTTTGATAGTGGACTTTGCAAATCTGAGGATCTGTGACCACTTCCAAAGTCCAGAATATGAGGTATGGGCACGAGGGCAGTGTGCTATTGTGATTCAGACCTGAGGGTAGCAAACTTTTCCTGCAGAGGGCCAGAGAGTAAATATTTTTGGCTTTGCTGGCCACATAGGGTCTCTGTTGCAACTACTTCACCCGGCGGTTGTGGTAAATGCAGCCCCAGGTGATAGCGACGGAACGGGCGTGGCTGTGATCCTCTAACACTGTATTTATAAGAAGAGGCAGCAGGCCATAGTTTGCGACCCCTGGTTTAGACCCATAGGCATGGGGCTCAGATATACCTGAGCTCAAGTCTCGCTCCTTCTTCTTGGATGGGTCCCCACCTTGTAAGGTGGGCATCCTAATTGGACCTACCTCCCAGACGTGCTGTGAGGGTTAATGAGATGATGAGTGTAAAGCTCAAATACTAGCTTACTACGTAGTGATTGATTTATTACTGTGGGCGGGCATGGGACTGGGGACTGGGTCTGCAGTGGTGCGCAAAAAGAGACAGGGCTGGGGTTTCAGCACAGAGAAGGGACAGAAGGTAGGACCCCTTTGTCAGGACCCCAGAAGCATCAAAGCTCTTGCCACTCCTCCCCATTCTCCTCCCTCCTGTTAGGAAGGCACACTTTTATCTCCTTTGGGGAAGGTAACTGTTCCTTCTGTCAACATGTTCTTCCAAACCTAGAGTCTATAGCATAAAACTTTGAGTAGTCAAAAACCCTTTTCTTTCTGAAAAGCCCAGTTCTTGCAACTGGAGCTCTGGCTTGCAAGTGTCTTGCCCCTGCTGAGTTTCAAAGGCCTGTTTTGCAGCCCTAAACCAATCGATTCTGTTCTCTCTTGCCAGCCTCGGTCCTCCCCTCTGAGACAGGATGTGATTGAATGGGGGATACCAGGGCTGGTGGTTGGGCGGAAGCCTCAGTTAGTGTCTCAAAACACTGTTCACTACATCAGTTTTGCAGGGGGACACTAGAGAGGCAGTACGTTATTGTGGTGAAGGGTGTGGATTCTGTAGCTAGATTGCCTTGTTTAAAACCTGACTCTGTCACTTATTAGCTGTGTGGCCTTGGGCAAATCACTTAACCTCTACGTGCCTCATTTTATACTCACTAAATGGGGATTATAATAGTACCATACTTACCTTGTAGAGTTGTCGTAAGAGAGGTGATGACATGGAATGCATTAAAACAGCACCTGGTACATGACAAGTATGTTTAGTTACAGGTATTTATAAAATTTAGCACTTGAGAATTGGTCACAATTCTTTATATATTAGACCAAAAAATTACAATAGAAGATCTACTTTTAAGAAATCCTCAGATAGTGTGCCAAACATATTTCCCAGGGAAATATCAAGTATCTGTTCATTCATGTTCATTTTCCTATCATAAATGCCAGGTGCTAGGAATACAGCGCTCAACGAAGGAATTCAGGTCCTTATACGTTTAATCTGAACTTGCTATACGTCTTCTTATTTAAAACACTTGGGTAGTCTGTATGCTACACAGGAAAATGGCTCTATGCTTGTGGAGAACATGCAAAGATCTGTGACAGTGATCCTATGCTTTAAATTATTAGGGAAAACCTATGTTATCAGGGAGAGTGGAACTTACAGAGAGGCAGC
Organism: Phocoena phocoena; assembly: GCF_963924675.1. Classification (NCBI taxonomy): domain Eukaryota; kingdom Metazoa; phylum Chordata; class Mammalia; order Artiodactyla; family Phocoenidae; genus Phocoena; species Phocoena phocoena. The sequence continues at coordinate 22,398,082 of NC_089233.1, forward strand.
TGCTGACCCAAACCATTCTAACAGATAAGAATTGTAAAAAAAGATAAATAAATAAAAAGAAAAAAGAAAAGAATGAGAACAAAAGAGGAAAGGAAATCATGTTATAGATCTAATATGTACTCTTATCAGAAGGTATCTGGGGTATATTTCATCTCATTGAGTAAGACAATCGGAACAATGAACAGTACACATACCTAATTCCATTTATGTTTACATATGTACATTCAAATATACATTCATATGGGCATTTTCAACATCAGTAAAGATTCATTCCAAACTGTTAAGAGTCACTTTCTCAGGGGTGGTGTTATGGGAGAAATTTTTATTTTTTACTTAACTTTTTTTATTGTATTGCTTGGAACTTTTACAAGTGTGCATTATGGTGATTACTTTTTTTTTTTTCGGTATGCGGGCCTCCCACCGTTGTGGCCTCTCCCGTTGCGGAGCACAGGCTCCGGACGCACAGGCTCAGCGGCCACGGCTCACGGGCCCAGCCGCTCCGCGGCATGTGGGATCTTCCCGGACCGGGGCACGAACCCATATCCCCTGCCTTGGCAGGCAGACTCTCAACCACTGCGCCACCAGGGAAGCCCCTATGGTGATTAGTTTTAAAAGAAATATTTACACTTGAGAAAATTTGCTCAAAAATCAAATGGGGTACACTGTCAAGTAGTGAGCTGCCCATCAAAAGAGGTATTCAAGCAGGAGCTGGAGGAGCATGAAGCAGAGGCTGTGATAGGGATTGGACCAGTCATCTCTGAGACCCAGAGGCTCACCCTGGGATTCTGGACTGGGTTTCATATCCGAAAAATTCTCACCTAGTGTCCGGGGAGCCAGTGGGCTTGAGTGGCTGGCATGTGATTTGGCTTTCTGCTGCTGCAAGTGGGACCGTGCTCCTCTGAACTAACCCTGCGCCATTTCCGTGGGTCCTGAGGTTACCCTAACGCTTTGCCTCTCCTTTGCCAGCTTGCTTTGCTGAGCTGTGGGCACCGCTGGGGGGGCAGTGGAACATGCTCAGGCCATGTTCTCCACATCAGGACTGACCTGGCAGGGAAGGAGATGGAGAGGGAGTGATGACATGGGGCCCCACCACCTGTGTTGATAAAGGTTCTTGTTCTTGTTCCTGCCCCTGCAGGACAGCAATGGAGCTGCTCTGGATGTTTCTGCTGCTAGTGGCCTCTTGTGTTGGAACTGTCCAGGGCTCACCAGAGGTGGACGTCAAGGAAGCCAGCATCAACGTGTCCCAGCCCTTGCACATCCTGGTGGAGAAAAACCTGATGGTGCTAACACCTGCCGGCCTGACCCAGATGCTGAATGAGACCCGCTTCTTGATGGTGCTCTTCCGTGAGTGTCCCTCACTCCTGGGCAGTGGGTGATGGGTGGGCTGAGACCTGCCCCCTTTCTCCTGGCAGCGAGAGGAGTTTTATTTATTTATTTATTTTACGTTTGGCTGCACTAGGTCTTCGTTGCTGTGCGCGGACTTTAGTTGCGGCAAGCAGGGTTACTCTTCGTTGCGGTGCGCGGGCTTCTCGTTGTGGTGGCTTCTCTTGTTGCAGAGCATGGGCTCTAGGCACGCGGGCTTCAGTCATTGTGGCACGTGGACTCAGTAGTAGTGGCTCGGGGGCTCTAGAGCACAGGCTCAGTAGTTGTGGCGCATGGGCTTAGTTGCTCCATGGCAGGTGGGATCTTCCCGGACCAGGGCTTGAACCCGTGTCCCCTGCACTGGCAAGCGGATTCTTAACCACGGTGCCACCAGGGAAGTCCCCAGAGGAGTTTTAAATATTGCTAAACACATGAGAACTCGTTTTAATAATAATTTTAAAAATAATGTATATAATGTCATCCTTAATCTACAGATGAGAATACTGAGGTCCAGGGAAATTAAGCAATTTGCAAGATACTACGTTGCCACTCTTGTCTTGATTTGTATCTGGCTCCTCTGTCCCACTGAAGGCAAGAAGCCAGGATTTACCCTCAGGTGTCTTTACCATTCTGAACCTCAGTTTTCTCCTCTGTAAAATGGGCGTGAACATAAGGGCCACACTGGATGATTGTGAAGACTAAATAAGATCGCGTGTTAAGTTGCTGGGACACAGTTATGGGCACGCTCTTGAGAAAGATTTTTAGATCATCACCTTTACTGTCTGAAGTTTGCATGCCCACGTTTATTCTTTAGGTTTTGCATCAGCCCGCATTTTGACAGAGAGAACAGACTTCTTTTTCCTGAGGCGTTGGCACAGACCTGTCTGTGCCTTGGGACAGAGTAGAAGGGGTTTTCCTAACAGTCACATAGTGAGCACTTACTGTGGGCCAGGCACTGTCCTTATAGCCCAGTAAATGTCATATCATCCTCACAATGACCCAGTATGGTGCCACTATTTGTCTCCCTATTTTGGGACATTTCACAATTGAAATTGAATTTACATCTGCTCTTGAAAAAACAAAAGTTCTGGAAGCACTGGCTTACATTCCTGCAATGTGACAGTTGGCTGGAGCTGAATAACGATTTCCCGTTTTGATCAGAAAACATACTTGTCAGTTTACCACATCCCTATCCAGCCAATCCCACACAGTCACACCCCTGCCTCACCCCTCTAGTATCTGAGTTTGTGTCCCCTGCCTGAAATTCAGGCCTCCCAGCTCCTTCCTCAATCTTTGTCTCTTCTCATTTGATACATTCTCTCCGAGTGATGCCCCTTCAGTGGGGGAGTCGGGTAAGTGACAGTATCAGCAGCTCAGTTACCATGGATCCCAGTGCTTCCTCAGCTGGCCTGTGCAGCTACTTCATAGCAACATAGAACAAAAACATTCTTTTTGTGCCCATAACCTTGGTAGTTCACAGAAGGGAAAATCTAATTGGGTCATTTTGCCTCCATCCGATGTGGAGCATGGCTGTTGTGTAAAGTTCCATCAAAATAGTTCCAAGCCTCTGACTTCCATCCAGCTCAGGCTGTTAATGGTTTGTTTCCTTCAAAGTGTCAGGATGCATGCCTAATTTTACTTCAAGCCCATGGAGCAAGACCTAGGAGAGATCCAGTTTGGGCCATTTTCTTTACATGAGCCTGTGAGCAGGCCATGATTTCCACTTTGCTGAACTACTCCTCCAGCTGGTTCCCTGCATCCCTCCTCCACACCAAGACTTGGGCCACTACTCGAACATTTGTTTTATGATTCCTTTCTCAGAAGAATTGAGAACTCTGCAGCTGCTCTACCTGCTGTGGATTATGAGTTAATGGTTTGCACAGGTCAGACATCTAAGCCATCTTCTCTTTTTGGCTGCAGCCTTAAACCCTGAATCCTAGACCCTCAGTGGAGACATGGTCAGCACAGCACACATCGCGACACTCATTTACCCTTCCAGAATGGCACAGCAGGTCGCCAAGCCTGGATAACCTATCCTGTCCGTGTGAGAATGCAAGCTCTGCCCGTGACTACTCTGTTTATTTTTAATGAACTTATTTATTTGTTTTTATTTTTGGCTGTGTTGGGTTTTCGTTGCTGCGCGTGGGCTTTCTCTAGTTGCGGTGAGCGGGGGCTCCTCTTCATTGCGGGGCGTGGGCTTCTCTTGTTGTGGAGCAGGGCTCTAGGTGAGGGGCTTCAGTAGTTGTGGCTCGCAGGCTCTAGAGCGCAGGCTCAGTAGCTGTGGCACGTGGGCTTAGATGTTCCGTGGCATGTGTGATCTTCCCGGACCAGGGATCGAACCCATGTCTGCTGCATTGGCAGGCAGATTCTTAACCACTGTGCCACCAGGGAAGTCCTGACTACTGTGTTTTAATCAGGGCAGCAGGGCAAGTTCATGGCTCTTTGGGGTGTTAACTGTTGTCTTGTAACTTAGGGATTGGATTGACATCGAACCTGGGGCTACAAAGGAAGCTAATGCATTTTATATACTTTAATTGCACTTGATAACAACCAATTTTTGAATAGTTTAAATTTAAAGCCTTCCCATCAGCAGGTATTTCAAAGCGGTGAACACCAGCAGAGATGCTATCTAAAAGACCCTCAAACTCATTTCATTTGAATATTTGATGCCTTCAAATACACAGTTTAAATCAAAGTGAATTCTCAAAAGCTGGCAGACCCTTTAAAGTCACCTCTGGAAAAACGAATGACTTGGGGCAAGCATTATAAAAGCTTTTTTTCCAGGAGTAAATGGCTTTTTACAAATAGGTCTTTCCAATATCGTCTCCAGGGAAATACTGCCCTGGTAACTCTCAAACCCTTAGCTGCTGCCCACTTTCTCATCTCTCCAAGGACCCCAGGCTCAAGAGCCAACACCCAGGACGATCTTTGCTCTTGGATATCCCTCGCACATCTCAATGCCACGTGTGTCCAAAATAGACCTCAGCATCTTTGATTTGCTCCAACGGCAAGCTTCTTCTCACGTCCTGTGTCCTGTCTTGACTGACAGCACTGTTATCCACATAATGTCAAAGTCAGAAATCCAAGATCATTCTTAACTCCTTTGTACTCTCGTCTCTAATCGTCACCAGATCCTGTTGAAACCACTTCCTGAAGCCCTCCGCAATCACTATTTCTCCCCATCCCCCCGCCACGGCCTTAGTTCTGGCCTCACCATTCCCACCATGAACCACTGCAGCATCTTCTAGATGGTCTCCCTTCCCTCTCCAGTGCCATCTCTACAGTGTACGCCGAGAAATTTTGTTTTCTAAAATGCAAATCTGATTGGGTCACTCCCTGATTAAAAACCCCCAAAGATTCTCTAAGTCCCCAAACTCCTTAACACAGCTAAAATGTCCTCTGCTCGATCTAACCGGGCCTCCTTCTCCACTCCACTTGAACTCTGTGCTCTACACTCTGAGTGTGGCCACCAGGTAGGTCACACTGGCATCGGCCTCCTGGCCTTTACACTTGCAGTTCCCTCCACCTGCAGTGTCCTTCCTGAACTTCTTCACCTGGATTGTGAGGTTTAAGTTCATGGAATTGCTCTGTCAAGAGGCTGTGTCCACCTTACTCCCACCTAGGCCCTCCCACGCTCACTCAGCCCTCTGCACACTCCTTTTCATAGCATTTACCACACTGTATTGAAAATGCTTTATATTTTTTTTTTGCGGTACGCGGGCCTCTCACTGCCGTGGCCTCTCCCGTTGCGGAGCACAGGCTCCGGGCGCACAGACTCAGCGGCCGTGGCTCACGGGCCCAGCCGCTCCGCGGCACGCAGGATCCTCCTGGACCGGGGCACGAACCCGTGTCCCCTGCGTCGGCAGGCGGACTCCCAACCACTGCGCCACCAGGGAAGCCCTGAAAATGCTTTTAAACGTGTGAGCTGCACTGGGCACAGGGGTCAAATCTTATTCATCTCTTGATTGCTACCATCTGGGATTGTGCTTGGAGCATGGCAGGCCTGAGGAGATGCTGAGTGAATAACAGCTTTCCTTTGGCCCCCAGTGTTCCCCATGAATGAGACAGGAGAAAAGGGGAGGCTACGTTTAGCAGAGAGAGGTCAAAATGAGACTTAACAAGAGCTGTTTCTGGGTTCATTAATGAGTAATTAGAAATCATCCGTAAAGCAGAGGTGGCAAGATTGTGCCCTGGGAGCAGGTTAGATGATGATGTAGATGGTGAATGAGAATGATAATGAGGACCACAGCGGTGATGATGGGGACGACCATTTACTGAGACCTGTATTCCAGGCACAGGGCTTGGTCTCATTGTCCCTGTCTTACATTTCAGAGCAGGTCTAACACTCAACCCATCTTAAACTGTGCTGATAACTGAGGCACTCATTCACTCATTAAACATTTATTACATACTTATTACATACCAGATATATTCTAGGCACTGAGTGGTGAACAAAGCAGACAGACATCCTTGCTTTATGGAACTTTTATCCCAGAGAGGGGAGACTCAAGATAAACTGGTAAAGAAGTAAAAAAGGTAGCATATCTTCAGGGTAAAAGTACTATGGAGAAAAAGCAGAACTCTTAGGGAGTGCAAGGAGTGGGTGGACGTGGGGCTGTGGTTGTGTACAGGGTGGCCAGGGAAGGCTTTCCTGAGAAGGCGACAACTGAACAAAGACCTGAAGGCAGTAAAGCAGCAACCTGAGGAGAGCATTTCAGGCAGAGGGAGTAGCAAGTGCAAAGGCCCTGAGGTGGGAATCTGCAGGGTGGCTAAGCTGAGTTGTTGAAAAGTAGTGGGAAATAAGATCAGAAGAGTGAGGAGCAGGGTCTTTAGGGGCTTGTAGGTCACTGTAATGGTCAGAGAAACTTGTTGGCTGGCCCTTGAGGAACTAGAAGGGGTTGGAGACCACCCTGAAGTCCTTATCACTTGTGAGCACATCTGTACACTATAAATCACCCTATGGAATGGAGAGAGGGTTATTCTCAGAATCCTTTTCCATGCTTGATCTCGAACTTGTTCTAAAGTGGGGTTTCTCGTCCTCAGCACTATTGATATTTTGGCTGGCTAATGCCCCCCTTTTTTGTTTTAACATCTTTATTGATGTATAATTGCTTTACAATGGTGTGTTAGTTTCTGCTGTATAACAAAGTGAATCAGCTATATGTATACATATATCCTCATATCCCCTGCCTCTTGCACCTCCCTCCCACCCTCCCTATCCCACCCCTCTAGGTGATCACAAAACACTGAGCTGATCTCCCTGAGCTATGCAGCTGCTTCCCACTAGCTATCTATTTTACATTTGGTAGTGCATATATGTCAATGCTACTCTCTCACTTCAACCCAGCTTACCCTTCCCCCTCCCTTTGTCCTTGAGTCCATTCTCTAAATCTGCGTCTTTATTCCTTTCCTGCCCCTAGGTTCATCAGAACCATTCATTTTTTTTTTTTTTTAGATTCCATATGTATGTGTTAGCATACGGTATTTGTTTTTCTCTTTCTGACTTACTTCACTCAGTATGACAGACTCTAGGTCCATCCACCTCACTACAAATAACTCACTTTCATTTCTTTTTATGGCTGAGTAATATTCCATTGTATATATGTGCCACATCTCCTTTATCCATTCATCTGTTGATGGACACTTAGGTTGCTTCCAGGTCTACTGTAAATAGTGCTGCAATGAACATTGTGGTACATGTCTCTTTTTGACTTATGGTTTTCTCAGGGTATATGCCCAGTAGTGGGATTGCTGGGTCGTATGGTAGTTCTATTTTTAGTTTTTTTAAGGAACCTCCATACTGTTCTCCATAGTGGCTGTATCAATTTACATTCCCATCAACAGTGCAAGAGGGTTCCCTTTTCTCCACACCCTCTCTAGCATTTATTGTTTGTAGATTTTTTGATGATGGCCATTCTGACCGGTATGAGGTGATACCTCATTGTGGTTTTGATTTGCATTTCTCTAATGATTAGTGATGTTGAGCATCCTTTCATGTGTTTGTTGACAATCTGTATGTCTTCTTTGGAGAAATGTCTATTTAGGTCTTCTGCCCATTTTTGGATTGGGTTGTTTGTTTTTTTTTATATTGAGCTGCATGAGCTGCTTGTATATTTTAGAGATTAATCCTTTGTCAGTTGCTTCATTTGCAAATATTTTCTCCCACTGTGAGGGTTGTCTTTTCGTCTTGTTTATGGTTTCCTTTGCTGTGCAAAAGCTTTTAAGTGTCATTAGGTCCCATTTGTTTATTTTGGTTTTTATTTCCATTTCTCTAGGAGGTGGGTCAAAAAGGATCTTGCTGTGATGTATGTCATAGAGTGTTCTGCCTATGTTTTCCTCTAAGAGTTTTATAGTGTCTGGCCTTACATTTAGGCCTTTAATCCATTTTGAGTTTATTTCTGTGTATGGTGTTAGGGAGTGTTCTAATTTCATTCTTTTATATGTAGCTGTCCTGTTTTCCCAGCACCACTTATTGAAGAGGCTGTCTTTTCTCCATTGTATATTCTTGCCTCCTTTGTCAAAGATAAGGTGACCATATGTGCGTGGGTTTATCTGTATAGGAATGCAAGAGATTTCTGAGTATTAATTTTGTATCCTGCTACTTTACCTAATTCACTGATTACCTCTAGTAGTTTTCTATAATCCTAAAATATCATCTTTAGGGTTCTCTATGTACAGTATCATGTCATCTGCAAACAGTGACAGTTTTACTTCTTCTTTTCTGATTTGGATCCCTTTTACTTCTTTTTCTTCTCTGATTGCCATGGCTAAAACTTCCAAAACTATGTTGAATAATAGTGGTGAGGGTGGGCAACCTTGTCTTGTTTCCCATCTTACAGGAAATGGTTTCAGTTTTTCACCATTGAGAACTGATGTTGGCTGTAGGTTTGTCATATATAACCTTTATTATGTTGAGGTAGGTTCCCTCTGTGCCTACTTTCTGGAGAGTTTTTATCATAAATGGGTGTTGAATTTTGTTGAAAGCTTTTTTTGCATCTATTGAGATGATCATAGGTTTTTTTTTAAAATTTTTATTTATTTATTTTTATATTTATTTTAGGCTGTGTTGGGTCTTCGTTTCTGTGCGAGGGCTTTCTCTAGTTGTGGCAAGTGGGGGCTGCTCTTCATCGTGGTGCACGGGCCTCTCACTCTCGCGGCCTCTCTTGTTGTGGAGCACAGGCTCCAGATGCGCAGGCTCAGTAGTTGTGGCTCACGGGCCTAGTTGCTCTGTGGCATGTGGGATCTTCCCAGACCAGGGCTCAAACCCGTGTCCCCTGCATTGGCAGGCGGATTCTGAACCACTCTGCCACCAGGGAAGCCCCTGATCATAGGTTTTTATCCTTCGGTTTTTTAATATGGTGTATCTCATTGATTGATTAGCATATATTGAAGAATTCTTGCATTCATCACAGTTTCACTTTCAGTGCTTGTGACTGGTCTGTTCATATTTTCTATTTCTTCCTGGTTCAGTCTTGGAAGGTTGTACTTTTCTAAGAATTTGTCCATTTCTTCCAAGTTGTCCATTTTATTGGCATATAGTGGCTTGTTGTAATCTCTTATGATCCTTTGTATTTCTGCAGTGTCAGTTGTTACTTCTCCTTTTTAATTTCTAATTCTGTTGATCTGAGTCTTCTCCCTTTTTTTCTGGCTAATGGTTTATCAATTTTGTTTATCTTCTCAAAGAACCACCTTTTAGTTTTATTGATCTTTACTATTATTTTCTTCATTTCTTTTTCATTTCTTTCTGATGTGATCTTTATGATTTCTTTCCTTCTGCTAACTTTGGGGTTTTTTTTGTTTTTCTTTCTCTAATTGCTTTAGGTGTAAGGTTAGGCTGTTTATTTGAGATTTTTCTTGTTTCTTGAGGTAGGATTTTATTGCTATAAACTTCCCTCTTAGAACTGCTTTTGCTACATCCCATAGGTTTTGGGATGTTGTGTTTTCATTGTCATTTATTTATAGGTATTTTAAAATTTCTTCTTTGATTTCTTCAGTGATCTCTTGGTTATTTAGTAGCATATTGTTTAGCCTCTAAGTGTTTGTATTTTTTACAGTTTTTTCCCTGTAATTGATATCTAGTCTCACAGTGTTGTTGGAAAAGATACTTGATACGATTTCAATTTTCTTAAATTTACCGAGGCTTGATTTGTGACCCAAGGTATGATCTATCCTGGAGAATGTTCCATGAGCACTTGAGAAGAAAGTGTATTCTGTTGTTTTTGGATGGAATGTCCTATAAATATCAGTGAAGTCCATCTTGTTTAATGTATCATTTAAAGCTTGTGTTTCCTTATTTATTTTCATTTTGGATGATCTGTCCATTGGTGAAGGTGGGGTGTTAAAGACCCCTACGATTACTGTGTTACTGTCGATTTCCCCTTTTATGGCTCTTAGCATTTGCCTTATGTATTGAGGTGCTCCTATGTTGGGTGCATAAATATTTACAATTGTTATATCTTCTTCTTGGATTGATCCCTTGATCATTATGTAGTGTCCTTCTTTGTCTCTTCTAATAGTCTTTATTTTAAAGTCTATTTTGTCTGATATGAGTATCGCTACTCCAGCTTTCTTTTGATTTCCATTTGCGTGGAATATCTTTTTCCATCCCCTCACTTTCAGTCTGTATGTGTCCCTAGGTCTGAAGTGGGTCTCTTCCAGACAGCATGTATATGGGTCTTGTTTTTATAGCCATTCAGCTAGTCTGTGTCTTTTGGTTGGAGCATTTAATTCATTTACATTTAAGGTAATTATTGATATGTATGTTCCTATCACCATTTTCTTAATTATTTTTGGGTTTTTTTTTTTTGTAGGTCTTTTCTTTCTCTTGTGTTTCCTACCTAGAGAAGTTTCTTTAGCATTTGTTGTAAAGCTGGTTTGGTGGTGCTGAATTCTCCTAACTTTTGATGTCTGTAAAGATTTTAATTTCTCCGTTGAATCTGAATGAGATCCTTGCTGGGTAGAGTAATCTTGGTTGTAGGTCTTTCCCTTTCATCACTTTAAATATGTCCTGCCACTCCCTTTTGGCTTGAAGAGTTTCTGCTGAAAGATCAGCTGTTAACCTTATGGTGATTCCCTTGTATGTTGTTACTTTTCCCTTGCTGCTTTTAATAGTTTTTCTTTGTATTTAATTTTTGATAGTTTGATTAATATATGTCTTTGTGTGTTTCTCCTTGGATTTATCCTGTATGGGACTCTCTGTGCTTCCTGGACTTGATTGACTATTTCCTTTCCCATGTTAGGGAAATTTTCAACTATAATCTCTTCAAATATTTTCTCAGACCCTTTCTTTTTCTCTTCTTCTTCTGGGACCCCTATAATTCGAATGTTGGTGCGTTTAATGTTGTCCCCAAGGTCTCTGAGACTGTCATCAATTCTTTTCATTCTTTTCTCTTTATTCTACTGTGTGGCAGTTATTTCCACTATTTTGTCTTCCAGGTCACTTATCTGTTCTTCTGCCTCAGTTTTTCTGCTATTGATCCCTTCTAGAGAATTTTTAATTTCATTATTGTGTTGTTCATCATTGTTCGTTTGCTCTTTAGTTCTTCTAGGTCCTTGTTAAACGTTTCTTGTATTTTCTCCATTCTATTTCCAGGATTTTGGATCATCTTTACTGTTGTTACTCTGAATTCTTTTTCAGGTAGATGGCCTATTTCCTCTTCATTTGTCTCGTCTGGTGGGTTTTTACCTTGCTCCTTCATCTGCTGCATGTTTCTTTGTCTTCTCGTTTTGTTTAACTTACTGTGTTTGGGATCTCCTTCTCACAGGCTGCAAGTTCATAGTTCCCATTGTTTTTGGTGTGTGCCCCCAGTGGGTGAGGTTGGTTCAGTGGCTTGTGTAGGCTTCCTGGTGGAGGGGACTTGTGCCTGTGTTCTGGTGGCTGGGGTGAGATCTTGTCCTTCTGGTGGGCAGGGCGACACCTGGTGGTGTGTTTTGGGGTGTCTGTGAACTTAGTATGACTTTAGGCAGCTCTCTGCTAATGGGTGGGGTTGTGTTCCTGTCTTGCTAGTTGTTTGTCATGGGGCGTCCAGCACTGGAGCTTGCTGGCTGTTGGGTGGAGCTGGGTCTTAGTGTTAAGACAGAGATCTCTGGCAGAGCTCTCGCTGATTGATATTACATGAGGCTGTGAGGTCTCTGGTGGCCCAATGTCCTGGACTTGGCTCTCCCACCTCAGAGGCTCAGGCTTGACACCCGGCCGGAGCACCAAGACCCTGCCTGGCTGGCTAATTCTTTGCTGTATGTGCGTGTGTGTGTGTGTATGTGTGTGTGTGATGTGAGGAGGGTGTCCCTGCACTGTAGGGTATTTAGTAGCATCCCTTGCCTTCACTCACTAGATGCCAGTAGCATTCCAGATGTGACAACAAGTAAGGTCTCCAGATATGGCCAAATATGCCCTGTTGAGAACCACAGTCTAAAGAAATGCAGACTCCAGCTCCCTGTGCTGGGAGCTAATCTCCAGTCCCTATACTCACAGCTCCCCCATCCATCAGTCCCTACCCTGACCCACATTGGCTGCTCAGAAAAGGGAGACTGGGGTTATCTACTAAAGACCCAGGCAAACATTGATCTAGGTCCATTAGCCATTAACACATTTACACACCAAGCAGACAGTCAGAGAGCCACTGACAACTCTAATGCGACCCTGGGTCCCATTTGTTTACCCCAAAACCCACGGGAGAGCCACACAATAGGCCTCAGCCTTGTGTTGGATGACTTGGTGCTGGTCACCATTGTCTTCCTTCCCCCAGAACCAGAAGATCTGCTGAAGATCCTGATATCTCCATAGGACTCTCCCTCCCCAGAGAGCATCTGGTCAGAGCAAGACCAAAGATTTCCCCCATGTCATCATAATAGTTAATGTTTATTGGGCACTTCTGTGCCAGAGCTTTGCTTACCTTGTCTTACTATGTAGGCTCATTCTAAGGTATGGGAGCTATTACTACCCCCATTCTATAGATGAGGAAACTGAAGTGCAGAGATGTTTAAAAAACAACTTGCCTGGACCATTGGTGCTGTAAGCCACCATAACTGTCTCTGTTTTATGAGACAACCTAAGGAATTCATGTTAATTGAGTACCCACTATATGCCAGAAGATGAACCTTAGGTGGAGTTAGAACCTGAGGAGGGCTATACCTACAGGAGCTCTCAGCCTCCCAGCGAAAGGCTCCCTGCCTGTCCACTGTCCACTGGGCACTGCTTTGCCCAGGTTCCAATGAATGTACAGCTGAATTGTGTCTCCATGCCTCATGAGACAGGCACCAAGACCTGAGGGGCGTATGCATCCATTTCACCTTTACACACTCAGGATTCAAGGCTCCAAAGCCCTAAAGGCAAATTTTAAAAAGACAGAAACTAGTAAATAGGACTGTAAATTATAAAGAGTGGATTTGGCTCTCCAGAGTCTATCTGCTTTGATGAGAACCACTCAGAGCAGGGGAGATGGGAAACCCACCCCTCCAGGAAACAAGGAACATTTTTCAGACCAGCTTACCTATAAGGTCAGTCAGAGCATGGATCTTGGAGTCAGTCAGCCATGGAGCTGAACTCCGCCCAATGCTTACTAGCTATGAAACCTCTGGGCTTCTCTTTCCTTGTCTAACATTCCTCACCTGTAACAGCAGATGACTCATAGGGTTGTTCTGAGGATTCACCAAAATAATGCGTGTAACACTTAGCAAAGCACTTGGCATAGTAAGTGTTCAATAAACGTTGTTATCTTGTTATCATTACTACCATCATCATCCTTCTGGTTGCTCAGGTCAAAATGTCAGAGGCATCCTTGATTTCTTTCATTTACACTCCACCTCCAATCCGTCAGTAAATCCTGTCAACTCTTCCAAGATCCCTCTAGGCTCTGACCATTTCTCACCGCTCGCCTGGTTCAAGCCATTCTCTCTCACCTGGATTATTACAGTGGCTCCAGCTAGTCTCCTTTTTCCTCTTTGGTCTAATCTCCGTATAACATTCAGAACAATCCAGTAAAAGAGTAAGTCATCACATCTAACTCTGCTCCAAACCCTCCAGTAATTTCCACAACCCTCGGAGGAAAGGCCAAAGTTTATTCAGTGGTCTACACGGCCTGTGTCACCTGACCTCACCCCAGCTCACTCTGTTCCAGACCCAATGGATTTCTTGTCATCCCTCAAACACGTTGCACGTGCTCCCACCTCAGGGCCTTTGCACGTATGGCTCCTTTGTCTGGAACTCTCTCCCTCCTGTAAGCAAGCACACAGCTTGCTCCCTTATCTTCTTCAGTCTTTATTAAAACGTTCCTTCTCAGTGAGGCCTCCTTTTGCCTCTCTACTTAAATTCCATTCCCCTGACACTCCCAACTTCCACCTCTGCTTCTTTTTTCTCCATAGCACTTAGCATCTAACATAGAATATAGTCTGCTTCTTTATTTTGTTTATTTTCTGCCTTCTCCAATGAGAGCAGTGATTTTTATCCATCTGTTTGTTGTTAAGTCCCCAATACCTAAAACATTTCCTGGCACATGCAAGATTCTAAAAAAGATTTGTGAGATGAATGAGTGAATGGATCCCATTACTGTTACTATCAGGTCCCATCCATCCAGCTCTCAGATCCCAGCTGTCACAACCTCTTTCTCTCACTTCCATTTTGGACACTGAAGACCACTGGGCTGTGTGTGGAACCTCAAAAACTCCACTGTTTAGACAAGTGTTTCTCTTGCCCCAAGCTCGTACCCTTAGAAACTCTGATTTGGATGCTGTGTCAATTAGCAGCCCTGAGCCAGGCACTGCCGAATCCACGAGGGAGGCAGAGGAGAAGCCTGCAGGCCGGACTGGCTGGTGACAGGCCAGCACCTGCTGGTGGTGATTGATGGGGGTATCGAAGGCGATGATGGTGACAAAGCAGGCAGTGGAAAGGCATCGATCTACAAGAGAGGCAAAAATTCCCACTTCCTGTCCATTGATTGGGAGTTTAATGAAAACGATCATTCACTTTCGGGTTCCATCACTGGAGCAGGTGTGCTGACTGGCAATAGGGCGTGTGCCAGCTGTCCCAGGCCTAGCCTTCTGGGTTTTGCTTTACAAAAGCCCTCTCTGTTGGACTTGGAACTTGCCCACAGCATTGGAAGTGATTTGCACTTTTTCCAAATGCTCCAGATGGACAAGGGAGTTTGAAAAAGATAAACTGTTCTGGCTTGAAAGGGAATTAATGACCCCCTGCCCTGGCTCGGCCCACCTGCTGCAGACGCCAGTCGGTGAGGGACCAGCGAGGGGCCTGCAGTTTCATAGTCCTCTCAGGAGGAAGGGAGGCAAAACTGCCTGCCTTTTAGCACCGCGCCCCCCCCCCCCCCCCCCCCATTTAGGCCAGGAAGACCTCTCCTGCTGCTGGGATCACATGTCAGGTCCCTGAGGCTCTTTCCAGAAAAGGGCTCCTCACTCCAAATGCCACCCCACTGCCCAGCAATGATAGTGTCAGGTCTCTTCAACACCCCAGACCAAGGGGATGGGCTGAGTGCGTAGGAGATCATCATAACCTCCCTCCATCCTTACCCTTCCCACATCTGGCCTTCTTTCCATTACATGCAGATACAGGGCAACTGGAGGGGCCCAAATTGGCCTGTTAGGTCCAGGAATTTCCACTAGATGGCCCTCTCTCTCTCTCTCTCTCTCTCTCTCTCTCTCTCTCTCTCTCTCTCTCTCTCTCTCTCCCTCTCCCCCATCTCTGTCTCCCCTCTTCTCCCTCCCTCCCTCCCTCATTCCCTCCCTCTCTCTCTCTTTCTCTCCCCCTCACTATAATTTCTGATAGAAATTTTACAATCATAATGGTGCTAGTAAGAATGCATTACGTACTGACCAAGTTCTAGGCATTGTGCTAAGGGTTGGACATGCCCAGTGGAGGTTAGAGAGCAAGCACTCCGGAGCCAGAGCGAGTGGGTCCCATCCTGCTATACCTCCTGCTGCCATGGGGCCTTGGGCAAGTAGGTGTCATTTCAATTGTGCAACAGTTTCCTCATCTATAACACTGAGATAATAATAGCAGTACCTATCCCATAGGGTACTAGGAGGATTAAATGGCTTAATCCATGTAAAATTCTTAGAAAGTAATAAGCACAATGCAACTGATTGTAAAATAAATCTTTTGACAACTTCACAAGGTAGTCACTATTTCCCCACTTTATCTATGAGGAAATTGGAGCTTCAGGAGATTAAGTTGCCCAAGGTTGTATTGTTTCCAGTGTTACCGAACCCAAAGAAACCTGATGTGTGTCTCCCAAACTGAACAATTTCCTGAACCATGTGTCTCACATCTTGTCACATTTCTGAATCTACCCACTAGCAGTGGGGCACCAGAAAAGCCCCGGAGCTAAGGAGGCCAGACAAAACCTCCTCCTTGGGAGACAGGGATGCAGGAAAAGCTCTAGTGAGTTCTGTCTTCATACTGCCTCTTTCAGACAACCCATCCTCAGAGCAATCCAGGAACTTAGCTGAGGAGCTGGGCAAAGCCGTGGAGATCATGGGCAAAGGCAAGAACGGGATTGGCTTTGGCAAAGTGGACATCACGGTTGAGAAGGAACTTCAGAAGGAGTTTGATGTCAAGAAGGCCCCAGAGTTGAAGCTGTTTTTTGAGGGCAATAGATCGGAGCCCATCAGCTGCAAAGGTAATGGTACTTCTGTGTCAATCAAGGTAACGCTAACTATGGAAACACAAACATCTGCATTTCAGTGGCTTAGCAGAATTACAAGTTTATTTCTTGCTTGCACGGAGCCCAGTTAGCAGCCAGAGGGTGGAGATGAGGGAACTCTGTTCCCCACAGTCTTTCAAGGACCCAGGTCCCTTCCAGCCTGTGACGTTGTCCTCCCCTAGGACCCCCGAGCTTCCTGCCCTTCCCTCTGTATCTGGCCAGCTATTGGTGCCGAGAGGCAAAGGGGCGCCACCAGTGGTGTCCGTGGCCCAGGCTTGGAGATGGCGAATATCGCTCCACCCAACAGAAAGGCTGGGAAATATGGCCCTGCTCTATGTCTATAAGGAAATAAAAGATTTCGGTGGACATGTAGCCGCCTCCACCACAGCTTGCATCTCAGCTGGTGGGCTCTGGAGGCACCATGAGGTGGGATAGGTATGCACATGGTTTATAAACTATAGAGACCAGAGACTGAGTTCCCCACTCACCTATCTCCCCACTCCCACCGCACTCTTCCACTTTAGAATGATTTTGACAGGGTCCCAGGCCGAGGAAGAACTGGTTTCTCGAAACGGAGACTAGGAGTTGCTAGAACAAGACGGGTTTGAGACAGAGTGACTACCAAACCCTTCCACTTCTATCATCCTCCATTTAGTTAACTCATTCGTCTACTTATTCTACACCCTTTTATTTAGAACCTACCGTGTGTCATATCCTGATGTTGTGGAAATTTGAAGAATTTTGTGCTTCAGTGTGACACATAGCAGGTCCTAAGTTTAAAGAGTGTTAAATATATGGTTGCATAAACGTATGCACAGTGGATGGATAGATGGATGGAGGGAATAAGACTGATGAACACAGAAGTGCCCAGCACAGCCCTTACTATGTTAGTAGAATGTTCCCATTGTGTGTGTTGAATGATTGAATCTCAGAACACTGAGTTTGTATTTTTCAGGGCCTGGCGTTTAGCAGGTTTGCAATAAGCCTGTTTGAGAGTTGTTACAAGAACCAAAGGGACAGGGGGGAGAGGGCCACCGTGTGTAGGAGCTGCAGGATGCCTTGCAGTTCTCAGAATGGACACAAAGCGGGTGTGAGACACACAGGCCAGACTTGCTGAAGAGCCAGCCTCAGGGCAGGTTGCATAAAAGACTTGGAGCCTTGAGGCTCCCAGCTGGTTTGTATGAGTCTGGTGTGTGCAAGGAGAAGAGAAAGAGATGGGGAGAGTGGGCAGGAGTGAGAGAAGGGACAAAAACTGCTGCTTCCTATGCACCGAATGAGAACCCTCAATGGCCAGCCACTGACCTTAAGCGAGGAGCCCTTTGTGATGTGTTGGTTTGGGGGAGGGCTGTGAAGAAACCAGAAGCCCCAAGTTACTTTGTCAAAGTCCATATCTCCTCATGGAGTGGCTCAGGCTCTGGGGTGCCTTCGCCTCCTGAAGGACAGGTGAGGTCCAACTCCACTTAGAGGTAACAAGGTGACAGCATAGTGACTTCCAGACTGTCTGAGCTCCCTTTGTGCTGGGAGCCAGGCCTGGAACCTCCTCTGCCGTTCAGGAAGCTTCACTATCACCTCCTCCAGGAAGTCTCCCCTGACTGCCTGGGTCGGGGTGCCTGCACCGTTTCTGTGGTCCCACAGCACCTGTGCTTCCCCCTCAAAGATCTCATCTCACAGAATTGTATCTCTTCCTCACTGTCTACTCAACTGACAGCACAGGGCAGAGGCCAATCTCACCTCATTTCCTGGGGTCTCCTAAAAGGCTGCCAGAGCTGGTGGACACCTCAGCTTCAAATCCTCACTACATACCTGAGGAACAATCACTTCCTCCTGTTGAATTCTGATTTTCTCATCTGTAAAGTAGGGATGGTAAAGGCATCTACCTCCAAGGGTTCCTAGGAAGAAAGAATGAGTCTGCACATGTCTGAAGCATTTACTGTGTTCCAGGCACTGTTCTAGTCCCTTCTCAGATGTCATAACACAGTATAGGAGGTGCTTTTACAGATGGGGAAACTGAGGTGCAGAGAGTGGAATAACTCTCAAGGCTCCCCAGCTAAGTAGCAGTGGGATCCACAAATATTTTCTCTAAAAGACCAGAAAGTAAATATTTTAGGCCTGACAAACCAATCTCTGTTGAAACTATTTAACTCTGCTGATGCCGTGAGAAAGGAGCCATACACAAACAAATGGGCAAGGCTGTGTTCGTATAAAACTTTATTTATAAAATTAGTTGGCAGATCAGATTTGGTCCATGGGCTACAGTTGACTGATCCCTGCTGTACACCGTGCTGTCCTCTAAGTAAGCGGCAGATGTGGTTATTATCATCCTCAAACTATTAGTTTCCTGACCCTAGTCTAGTGCCTAGAACACTTAGGTTTTTAATGCATATGTTGAGTTTGAACGGGGTGGAATTGCAAGGGCCCCACAATTAAGAAGCCAGCCCATATTTGTACTGGGCTTGACCATCTCCTTCTTCCTCAGTATTACCCCCAACCATGGAAAGAGGCAGTGGGATGCCGGGATGGAGCCAGAGCCCAGAGTTTAGGATGAGCACTAGCTGTGAGAACTTGAAGCAGCCTGTATTTCTCACTTCCTGAAAAGAATGACTAATGCCAGTTCTGCCACTTGACAGGGCTTCCCTGAGCTAAGGGAGCGGCGGTACTTTACTGGCCTCTTGCACTGTGACTTTTACGAAAACTTCCCTCAGAGGCAGGTGGGGTTTAGTCGTTGTTGTTTCAAGTCCAGGTTCTCCTCTGGTCTCCAAGGACTGATGGTGGGAGACTTGACCTTGGCCATCTCCCTGGAGGGAGGGGGACTCAGGCTGCCTCCAGGCCTTCAATTAATGCTGCATTCACAGCTTGTGCCTGGAAATATGCAATGGAGCTCTGGCCCCAGTCAATCATCGACACGGCATACATACCTCGGTTGTCGCTGTGTCCTCAGGCTCAGAGCCGAGCACCAGGAGAGGGACCTGCCTAGTGGGGACAGTGCCCAATTGGCAGGAACTCAGAAACAAGCTGTTTGCCAAGTTCAGAGCTATCTCGGTCCTATGGGGCCCAGAAGGGCAAACGGAGCTCATCCATCCCAGAGAAGAGGGTCCAAGATCAAGTTCCCTCAAACCGAGTTATCTAATGATTCATTCACCTCATCCATTCATCCCATAATTATTTCCTGAGCACGTACTGTGAGCCAGGCACTACAGGATGTAGGGGAGGAAAATGTTTCCTTTCTTCCCTTCTAAGTTCTTTGGCTGGTCTAATAATTAAATTGACATAAGAAAGAGTAAAAGAAGAAAAACAAATTTAATTTCATATGTACAGGAATCCCAAAGATATGAGGCTCAAAAAAGTGACCAGAACAGGCAGCTTTTATACCTTTTAGACAAAGAAACAATAAAGTTGTGAAGAATTGACAAGGCAAAGGTGTTTGGGCTTGGGGTAGCAAATTAGTGAGGAAGTAACAAGGTTTTTTAATATAACCTTCTTGACCTTAAATCCCTATGTCTGGTGATAAGGATGTAGTCTACCATCCTGGTATAGGGAGGGTACCTCTACATGGGAGATTTATTTCCTGCTTTCGAAGGGATAAAGGAGGGTCAGACATCCTTCTTGCACAGGCTATTTCTCAAGTAACTTTAATTCAAAATAATATGCCAAAGTAGTAGAATTTGAGGTGGCATATTCTGTTCCCGCTCAGGAGTTACTGAGAAAGTTAGGAAAAAATCATAGCTTCAGAAACAGACTCAATGAAGAAAATACAACAGGTCATAAAATAGAGAATGATTGAGGGGAGAGTAAGAAAAGACCAAATTGAGAATTAAATAAGCAGGGTGAGATGTCCTTGAGAGCTGAGAGGAAAGGACAGCCCAGGCAGAGGGACTGGTGGATGCCAAGCCCAGTGTGCTGGATGATAAGGATATGGTTGGAGTGTGGACAGAGGGAGAGAGTAGCACAAAGGGAAATCAGAGCAGTGGTTCTGAGGACCTGAAATTCAAACCCATTTGGAAGGGTTTTATTCACGTTTTTTTGGTATTTTCAGAATTTCTAAACCAATTCCTTTCAGGACACTTAAGACATAACTTTTTCAGGCAAAGCCTGTAAGAGAAAGAGTTTGCTTTCATGATATGTGCCTCCTTCTTCCTAAAAGATGGCTTGGACGACTGTGAAAATAGAAACTCAGCCTTGGGGCTGGTGTCCAGGAGGAGGGATTGACTGCAGTGGGTGGAGAGCCATGGTCTGAGGGTGGCATGAAGCCTCCCCCACACCCTCTGTCCCTTGAGACCACCACATGGTCCTCTTATGAACTTTTAGAGGCCCGATCCACTGTGGCTTTTTAAATGGTCTAATCTGTATCTACTAAAGCTGGACACAGCGTCCCCATGACCAGAAATTCTTCTCCTGGGCATGTACCCAACAGAAGTGCATACAATGTGCCCCTGGAGACATGCACAAGAATTAATTCTTAATAGCCCCGAACTATAAACAAACCAAATGCCCATTAACAGGGAATGGGTAAATAAGTTGTGGAATATTCACACAATGGAATGCTACACAGCAGTGGGAACGAATCTACAGGTGCAACATGGAGGAATCTCACACGTATAGTGAAGCCCGATCCTAAACACATACTGCATGACTCAATATAAAGTTCAAGAGCAGGTTAGAAGTTAGGATAATGGTTACATCTAGGTGAGGGTTGGGTAGTGGCTGGGAGGGGGCACCGTGGAGATTTCTGAGGGGCTGATAACGTTCTTTTTCTTTATCTGGGTGATATTTATACATGTGTGTTCATCTTATGAAAATTCATCAAACTATACATTATAATTTGTATACCTTTATGCATGTAAACATACTGCATCATAAATTTTTAAAAGGCCTAATGTTCTTAGGAAAAGTAAGCAAACACACTGAAAATAGTGTCCTTTCCAGTCGATTTAGCAACTCAGTGTGCATTCCTCAAGCCCCAGGCAGCAATTTGTCCTGCCACAGGGCCTTTGCACAGGCTGTTTTCTCCGCCTTTCCTTTTCTAGTTGCTTCCTGTTAACGCCTATGTGTCCTTCAGTTTTCAGCTCATAAGTGATTTCCTCCAGGAAGCTCTCCTTGACTTCACAGTCTAGGTCGTGTATCTTTTATATAGGTTCATAGAACTTTGCTTTTGAATACTTACTTTGGGTGTGATTTTACCCTTGTTTGTGCAGTTATTTGATAGTTGTCCTCCTCAACAGAATGAGAGCTGCATAGTCTTGTTTCTGCTCACCATTTTATCCCCAGGACCAAGCACAGCATTCAGTAACGTAATAGGCACCCAATGCATATTTATCAAACGAATGAACGAGTGAAGGAGTGAAGAATAAAGGCCTTTGTATTGGCCTTTTTGGCCAACCCAATATGTTGTCCAAAGCTACTCACAACAAACATTGCTTTAGCTCATTAACTCATTTTAAATGATCCTTTCTATAGCAGGCCTTGACAGAAAATAATATTTTACATTACCTGCCACCATATGAAACTGATGATCCTAGCAAACACAAGTCCATTTGTAGCCTTGAGTACATTCTGGCACACCATTATGTCTCCCCAGATATGGTAGATGTGTCCCGATTTTAGATGCCTTTTGTGTGCTTGGCACTTCCCATATGATAGCTGAGAAATGAAAGTCAGGGTATATGACCTCAGTGGACATCTAGGTCTCAGCTAAGGAACTGGAGACACAAGGAGATAATGGAATTCTCCCAAGGGTGCAGAGCTAGCTGGCCTTTTTATTTACATTTTAAAACTTTATGTTTTTAAAAAAATAAATCCATCTTCCTGTCACTTTGAAGGGTGAATAAGAAAACACAGCTGGGCATGCTTCCTCCCGGGTTTGATTCCCAGTTTCACTAGCAGAGTGGCCAATGGCAAAGTTGAACCTCAATTTCCTCATCTGCAAGATTGGGAGAATATGTATCCCATAGGGTTACTGTGGGGATGTAAGACATGCAAAATGCTCAGCCCAGTGCCCGGTCCTTCGTAAGTGCTCAGTCAAGTTTAGCTGCTTGTTAATGTTCACGTTTTGGGGCTCAGGTGGGGAGGAGAGGAGAAACTGACCTTGGACTTCAAGGGGTGGGAATCCAAGACGAGAGGTTTCTACTCATTTAACTTGGGGAAGACAGGACTTGCTCCAGTTCAAGAGGAAACTTCTGTGGGATCCATTTAATTGTATGTCTCTCTCCAGGAGTGGTTGAATCTACTGCCTTGGTTGTTTGGTTGAGAAGACAAATTAGCCAGAAAGCATTTTTGTTCTCTGACACCAGTGAGATAGCAGAGTTTGTGAATTCTAGGCCCTTGGTCATCATCGGCTTCTTCCAGGTACTGCATTCAAGAGGTGGGAGGTGGCTTCTCAACTGATGGGGAGTCCTGTGTCTGAGAGGGTGGGTAGGGTGAGGAGAGGTCTCCCATTTAGGTTAATTCCATGCCCATTCTTCCTTTTTCAATGAACTGGTTTTCTTGGGGGAACTGCAGGATAAAAAATAAAGAAGAAACGGAAGCTGAAATGGTAAGAGAAGCTAACTACAAAGGTGGACAGTAATGGGAAGGGAGGAGAGGAGATTGACATATATTGAAGTGGTTTTGATAGTATAACTGATCTTTTTTGGGGTTCATTTAGAATATCACTGAATGATAAATGATTTGCAAATTGCTCTTGCTTTTGGAGAATGAGTTTCTTATACATCTTAACTCATTTCCTATAACTTTGATGACTCCTCCCCTTCTCTGAGTAGAAGTCAGAACTTTGGGATTATATTTATACAAGGGGAGAGTTTGTACCTTTTTCTCTCCCATCCTACATTTTGACATCGTTTTTGGCCCCAATTTTCTTTCAAGCTAAAGAAGAAGGCTGAAACTACAACCATATCATGATATCAAGTTCATATTTGGTACCACATGTGGTCAAATCAATGGCCTCTTCTGAAAGCAATTAAGGAATAAATGTTAAAAAGTCTTAACACCTGTGTTAGAACAGCCTTCACTCTAATGCTTGGGAAAGGTCAAGTTTATCAATTCTCTCCATTCATCTCTGTGGATTTGCCTATTTTGGGCTTAGTCATAGCCATAGAAGTATTCTGGGTATGAACCATCCATGAAAGTGGATTTAGGTGGCCCAGCAAAACCACAGAACTTGGAAAGGTGAAGAGATGAATTAGTCACTATTTTCACCCTGTCCTTAAAAAATCCAGGCATTTTGCTTCCTACCAAAGCCTCATCAGACATCTCTCCCCAAACAGGATTTAGAGGAAGAAGTAGCAGAGTTGTTCTATGATGTGATCAAAGACTTCCCAGAACTAACGTTTGGAGTGATTTTGATTAGAAATGCCATTGGGCGTTTCCACGTCACCCTTGACAGTGTTCTGGTGTTCAAAAAGGTAGGACTTTGGTCTTATTGCTAGTGAGGGGGCTCTAGTTCAAAATAATGAACTATGTGTGTATGTATGGGCTTTGGGTATAAATTCTGGTTCTGCACTTGTGAACTAAGGGGCATTGGACTAGTCAGTTTCTGGGAAATCAGAGTCTCCCGTTGTCTCTCTGGCCTTTCTAGCCATTTTCCATTGGGAGTTCCTCCTTTCCTTAACCAGTAAATGACATTAATTAAGGCTCAGTCTTCTGCCTCGAGTTTTCCTCTGGTCCATCTCCCTTTCCCCATCACCCATGATGTACAAATCTCCACCTCCAGCCAGACTTCTCTAATCTCCAGACCTTTATATCCATCACTAGATGTCTCAACATGGCCATGCCTAAAGTCATAATCTACCCTCCAGATCCTCTTCTAGTGTTTTTTCTCTCTTAATGAATGGTGTCACCATCTCTCCCAGCTCCTCTGTAAGCAAAGCCAGAACACCTAGGCATCATTCTAACACCTCCCTCAAAACCAATCCATCAGCCCAATCCCATTGATTTCTAAATCCAAAATATCCTGTGAATCTATCCATTTCTTTCTACTGCTACCATCCTAGATCAAGTGACCATTCATATTCCATAGCCTAATACAACATACATCCAACTGGTCCACCACATTTTATCTTGTCCTCTAAAGAAAAATCTTTCCGAAATTAAAATCTGATGGTCGCTTTCCTCCTTCCAACTGAAAGCCCTTTAACTGATTCCTATAATTTTTAGGATAAAGATAAGTCCCTGATGAGGCCCACGAAGCCTCCCACAGTCTAACCTCTATTACAAACCTTCCTCCTCTTTCCCTCTGGGATCTAGATCTGAGCTGTCCAATATGGCAGCCACTACTCACATGTGACTGTTTACATTAAAATTAAATTAGAATTTTAGTTCTTCAATCAAGCTAGCTATTAGCGGGTGGATTGTGGCTACTGTATTCAATAGCATTAATTTACAGAGCATTTCCATCATCACAGAAAACTCTATTGAACGGTGTTACTCTAGACACTGTGGTCTGGTTCCTGGAACATGCATTACTCCCTCCCCACGCAAAGCTAAATCCTTACAATAACCACATTGCTTATAGACATGGCTCAGAGAGGTTAGGTTACTTGCCTAAGGCCACACAGGAAGTAGGTGGAGTGATATCCAGATGCTGGTTGACTCTCAGAGAGAAGTCTTCTCATAGAAAAGACTGTGAGCCATTGTGTTTTACTTAGGCCCATGGAAGTCATTGAAAGATTCTAAGTTGGAGAATAAAATAAGCTGATTTGTGCTTTGAATGAACATAGAGTCCAGAAATAGATCCAAATGCATATGGAAATTCAGTATATGATAAAGATGATATTTTAGACCAGTAGGGAAATATATGCTAATATGCTAATATGCTAGTCATGTTATTCAACGACTAGCATTGGGTAGCCATTTGAAAAAAGAAAACTAAAGCTAAATCTATATATCACTCCTTCCACCAAATTAAATTCCAGATTGATCCCTGATTTAAAAACATAACAATAAAACTGTGGAAAGACCAGAAGATGCCATGGAAGAGTCTGCTTTCTAACCTTGGAGGGAGGGGGAAAGCCCCTTTATAAAGCATGACAGAAACCCCAGAAAGTATGAAAAGAAATATTGATAAATTTGGATCATACAAAAATTTTTAAATTCTGTA
The DNA here is from genome assembly GCF_963924675.1 of Phocoena phocoena. Lineage (NCBI taxonomy): Eukaryota > Metazoa > Chordata > Mammalia > Artiodactyla > Phocoenidae > Phocoena > Phocoena phocoena. Next base: position 22,423,186 of record NC_089233.1, read on the forward strand.
GAATAAACCCAATCACAAAATCAAAAACCAAATAGCAAACTCGGAAATGCATTTAGGAGAGATTTGGTCTCTGTTAATGGCTAAGAACATGGGCACTAGAGTCAGATTGCCTGGCTTGGAATCTTGGCTTTACCTCTTACTACCTTAGCAACCCTGGACAAGTCACTTCACTTCTCTGTGCCTCAATTTCCTCAACTGTGAAATGGGCAAAATAATAGTATATAGCACAATGAGATGTTATGAAGATTAAGTGAGTTAATACATATAACATATTTAGAACTGTGGCTGGTACAACGTGAGCTCTCCATAAGTCTAATTAGGATTATTAAACTATTGTTATGGCCAGGAAAGAGTATAGGCTTTATCCAGGGGACAACAGGGCCTATGAAGTGTTTAAGCAAGAGTTGCATTTTAACAACATTACGCTGGCTGAAGTGTGGGAGATAGATGGAAGGGAAGCAGCGAGAGAAATTGGAAGACCATTAGGAGACTTTTGCAGGAGTCCAAGGATTAGGTTTGGACTAGAGGGTGGGATTGGCATAGATGAAGAGAAGGAGATGGAGGAGAGAGAAATAAGGAGATAGCTGCTTCTTTCTCCTTCCCCCACAGACTTCGATCCTGGGCTACAGAGAATTATGTCATTTCCTGTGCTAATCCAGGTCCTTCTGAGAAGCAGTCATCAGGCAGGATTAATCATGCAAAAGATTAGGGGAAAGGCCTTTGAAGGAAAATAGAGAGGGAGCTGGGGGAAACTTATCAGACCATGATGTACCCATAGATCTGACCCTTTGGAAGGAAGGAAGGTGGGATGGAAGAGTCCTTGACTGCAGCGTACTTCTAAGAAAGTTCATCAAAGTCCCCTATAAGAGAAGCCCTGTATCTCCCAGAAATGGGCTTGCCTTAGTATCCCTGACAAATTCACCGGTTAGGAGCAGCGTGTGAGAAACTGCTCAGCAACAGCACTAATACGTTGATGGATTTCAGAGCAAGGCCGCTGGCGCTGTCCGTCAAGTATCCTCCCTGTGTCTGTAGGCTGGAGAATTTCATGGCTTCCACATACCCGTATTCCACCCTCAGGCTAATCTGCCCAGCCATCCATATTTATTAAGTATCTAGATTATGTATTACACCTGTTACCATGGTGTTTTCCTTTTATCCAAGGGGAAAATTGTGCTGTTACATTTATTATGTGCCCACATCATGGATGCTACTGCCCTCTAATGGTTTCCTTCGTTTGTCCAAGGGAAAAATCGTGAACCGCCAGGAGCTTATCGATGACAATACCAACGAACATATCCTCAATCAACTCATAAAAGAGCACCTCACAGATTTTGTTATTGAATACAACACTGAGGTCAGTGAGCAAAGGGTCCCGGGCGAAGGGTAGCTGGGGCAGCTGTATGCAGGGAATGACCTGTTTTCCTTTTAATTTCAGAATAAGGATCTGATTTATGAATTGCACATCCTGAATCACATGCTGCTCTTCGTCTCCAAAAGCTCCAAGTCATTTCGCGTGATAATGCAGCATTATAAGTTGGCACCGAAGCAATTCCAAAACAAGGTTTGCGGAAGTTGCCACTGCTCCTTGGGGCTCTTTATTTAGGAATGCAAGACCTGTAGACCCTAATGCGATCCATCTGCCTTACCGATTATAAATTAATCCAGGGAGGATTGGTGTATTCATTTGCATACCAATCTCCTGATTTGCATTCTTCTTCCTGCCCAGTGTCTCTTTCTTTCTCACCAAACCTTTGCTCCTTCTTCCCTCATCTTTTTGAGAAGTCTACTATGGGAACATGACTGGTCTGGCTGCTTTTTCAATGGACCAAGCTCCACTAAGAGTGGGTGACTGCAGTGTGGCTAGCATTTGGCTTGGAGGTGAGGGGAAGGAAAGACCACTCCTGCCTGAGGTCAAGGAGTGTGAAAAGCCTGAAGGTGTGAAGCAGCACGGACAAGCAGTTGCTGAAGTTCAGGCTTCAGCGTCAACAGACCTGGGTTCAAATTCTCTTCCTCTTACAAGTGATTTTGTCTTAGATGAGTTTGACCTCTCAGTCTCAGTCACCTCCCGTGTAAAATGGGGAGTTATAGCAAGAATTAGAAGTGCTATATGTAAAGCAATGAGCAAATGTACAATAAACAGTGCTTATTTTTTTTTGTTATTATTATCATTAGAAACACTTCAGGGGGCTTCCCTGGTGGTCCAGTGGTTAACACTTTGCCTTCCAGTGCAGCGGGTGCGGGTTTGATCCCTGGTCGGGGAGCTAAGATCCCACATGCCTCTGGGCCGAAAAACCAAAACATAAAACAGAAGCAATATTGTAACAAATTCAATAAAGACTTTTAAAATGGTCCACATCAAAAAAAAAAAAATCTTAAAAAAAAAAAAAGAAACATCAGTTTTTCCTAAATATTATACCTATATTTATAGAGTTAGCACCGTCTGGACTCTGGGGGCTATTTACTTCACTTTTCTCTTTATTTTTATAAGAAGTAAGGTAATGGTAGGTTCTCTTTCTCTTGAAGAAAATTATTCTGAAATTTAAGCAAAACAGTTAAAAACTTTGAAACCCCAAATAAATACAGAATAAAGCCACTAGGCATGAGCGTATTTAACGTCTGCTACATCCCACCTCATTTTTCTCCAGGAAGGTTATTCTCATTACAGAAACACCTCTTGTAAATACGTTTCCGGGTTTATTCAATTTTAAACTTTATGAATTTTGATGTAATTAAATTGAATACAATCTGATGGCTTCCACGCTATTTCTATTATAATAGTCAATGCTTAGCCATAATTCTTCTAGATTTTTTTTTTAATTTAACTCTTTAATCTAGGTGGAACTTATTTTGGCATATATCATAGGTTTAGGTTGTAGATTGCCTTTACCCCAGTTAGCGAACTTCTAGAATGCCATTTATTGATCGTGCTCCACTTTCGTGCCAAAGATAAACAGTTGGATGAGTATTATTCCAACAGGTCATACCCCCATGTCTTATCTTGTTCACCTCTAACAAATGTTTATTGAAAGTATACATGGTTGGTTTTAATACGTCTGCTTTGTTTTTCACGATCTCCCTAGCACCTGGAAGAGTGTCTGGCACATAGTAGGGCTCTTAATATTTTGATAGATGAATGACCTGAGAGTATCCAAATCCAGGGTCTGCAGGAGACTCTGACTGGTCTCCTTCTTCCATGCTTGTTTCTTCTCTACAACCAGAGTGGTCTTTTAAAAATTATCACCATGTCACACTCTGGCTTTTATCCTCAGTGACCTCCTGTCTCATTCAGATTAACGCCTGGCTCCTTACTGGAGCTCTGAGCTCATCTCTCACTATCTTCCGTGACTCTCTCTGGCACTGCAGCCACACTGGCCTTGCCTCTCTGTTCTATAACGTTCTATGTGTCCCCCATCCCCACACCCAGGCCTTTCCAGTGGCAGTTTCCACTGCCTAAATAAACGTTCCCCTGACTTGTTACTCATCACCCAGGTCGCAGCTCAAATGTCACCTCCTCAGATACTCCTCCTGGCCTTCCTACCTAATACTGAGCCTCTATCTCACCCCATCTGTACAGCCACTCTCTCACGGTGCCCTGTTCCATCATCTGGTTGGCACTCACTCATTGCTATCTGATTGACTAATTTCTTTGCTCATTTGTTGCCGGTCTTCTCCACTAGAACGTGAGTTCCATGAGGGCATGGATTTTGTCTGCCTTGTATCCCCAGTGCTTAGCAAAATGCCTAGTAACCACTCCACAAATAGGTGTTGAATGCATGATTGAATGAGGTCGTGGGTTTCCTAGATAGAAGAATAATAATGAGGTGAAATGTTCTGAGCATTTTATACCTCCCAGTCGCTGAACTAAGCCTTTTATACACAGCGTCCTGTTTCATTCTCACAGCAACCCTATAATGTGGGTACTATTATAATCACCACTTTACAGAAAATGCAACTGAGGCACAGAGAGGGGAAGTTACTGTTTTGCCCAAGGAACTGGGATGAAAGCTCAGGACCTCCTGACTTCCTGCGGTTGTGTGAATGGTGTCCTGCACAAGGATGGGGGTCGTTACCTTTTTCATGCCTCCGATCCAGAGAGACACAGGTTTCGTTTGGTTTGGCAGATCCTTTTCATCCTTGTGGATGCAGACGAGCCCAGAAATGGACGTGTCTTGGAGTACTTCCGGATCGCAGAGGCTGATATCCCATGTGTCCAAATCCTAAACTTAAGCTCTGATGCAAGGTACAAAATGCCTTTCGAGGAAATAACCTATGAAAACCTCAAGAAATTCGGCCAGAGCTTCCTGAATAGGAAGGCCAAGGTAAGCTCATCCTTGGACAAGGTTTATCCAGAGCCTCAAAATAATTCTTTTTCTGTAATTCTGATGGCTTTAGTCATCTGAATGGGGAGGCAGAATAAAGGTCAACCTCATGGTTCTTGTGAGGAAATACCCCCATCTCCCCACCTCGAATCAATTTAACTTTTGATCTGTCCTGACCTTATAATTCCACCGTTAATTCTTTATTCTTAAAGCAAAGGCATTTTCTTTGTAGGAATCTCCAAATGAAATGCAGGCACTCCCAGGGCTGGCATCCTCTGAAAGTAGGTTCTTATCCTTCTTTCAGACTCTAATGTGAAAGATTTACTTGGCCCCAGGGTAGATGCTTGCTTGGGGGAGAAGATGGGGTGGCATATATGAAGCAATCAGGATTTGACCTCAAAGGCTTTAGGGACCAGGGAGGAGAGGCTGCAAAAGGATGGCTACATAACACTATGTAGCCCCATAACATAACCACCTGCTGTTTATTTAGCTCTTGCTATATCCGCAACCATCCTGCTGAGTTATGTCCTTCTGAGTTAGGTGACCATATTATTTATTTTCCAAATGGGGACACTTTGAAGAGCAATGGAAGCAACATTAAAAAGTGTTCTGAAATGGCAGGAATAAATTGGGACTCTCCAGGCAAACCAGAATGTATGGTCACCTTACCTTGGAGGGCTCCCACTACCTTCTGTCCATCCCCCCCACAGACACTGCTTCCCCCTCAGCCTTCTCAGATGAAAGCTGGTTTTTGTCTAACGGACAACATTATCACAGGCCAGTTGGTAAGGCTGGTGTCCTCCATGCCACTTCCAAACCATTTCTCCTCCTCTGCCTTCAGAAAGTCCAGATTCTTTGGATTCCACGCCTTTGGACTTTAGGCCACCTGCCCCTGATTCCTGTTGCTGTTCTGATCACTTCCCTTTCGCTCTCTGAGGACTTAAGCTCCTCGTCCCAGACCTGCCCTCGACCCCTACTCTGCCCTCATTTACAGAGATGTCAATATCGAAAGCCCTGGTCTCTTCTCCGGTAATGGTGTGTCCATGCCCTCTCAGCCACCTGCTCCTATGGCCATACTCTACAGGTGGCAGCCCCTCTGCAAGCCTGATTTCACACTTCCCATCCTCTTAGTTCCTTTCTCTAGTAGCCACATTGCTACAATCCCTAACCCTTTTCATGGCCTCCAATCTCCTGATCCTGTTTCACCATCCCTTTATTGCCCTCCTCCATGAACTTGGATTCCACGGTTCACTGCTCTGATGATGATTCCCTTAACTCTTCGATCCCTTCCACCTCCTCTACACCCTGTAGTATTTACCAGGCAAAATCATCACTCCTGTTGAACCCAAACTTAACTTCCCTACTGCTTCCACACCAATGCTGGAGAAAAAGGACCTCACCGCGAGGCAGGCTGGCTTCCTGGAATCACAAACCAAATATCCTGCGGGCTCTTAGAAATGCCCTGACATTTCTGTATAAATTTCTCTTAGTGTGTTCATTCTCTGAATCTCGGAGTCTGTTTCTCCTCCAACCCCATTCCTACTTGCAGTCTGAACTGAGTACTCTAATCCTATATCATTAAGAAAACAGAAGGCTTCAGACAGGAGCCCCTCATTTTCTATCACCACATCTACAAACCTCCCTGGAGCTCTGCTGTCCTCTTTCTCTCCCTCTGGGTATCTCTCAGGAGGTGTCTTTCTTCCTCTCAAGGGCCAGCACATCCTCTTGTGTTCTTGGAATGAAGATGAGCACCCTTCGCATGACGTATAATACGTCACGTGCCTGATCTGGTCCATTTCTAATTCTCCATTCCCCATCTCTCATGTCCAGTCCCCACACTTTTTACGCTCCCTCACAAAGAATTTTCAGGTCCTTTCCAGAGATTGGGGTGGGGATGAGGGAAGCTATAGTGGGAGACAAGGCTGGTGAGCTGGGCAAAGGCCAGACAGTGAGGACTTGTAAGCATATTAAGGATTTGGTACCCTAACAGCAGTGGGAAGCCAGATTTGTCTGGTGAAGGTAGAATCCGCTTGTAGGAGAATAAAGGTGTGAGGGTTGGGAGGAAATGCAGAGAGAACAGTAGGAGGCTATCACAGTGACCTAGACGAGAGATGCAAGCTACCTGGCCAAGGGTGGCAGCAGCAGTGCAGACAGAGATGAGGGTGTGAATTCAAGAGATATTCAGAAAATAATGATTGCAGAGAAATATATATGTTCTGAGATTTTCACCACTTTCTTCAAAGAGAAGCAAGAGCTGGGTTCCTTCTTTCATTCATTCACAGAACATTGACTGAGGTCTCATGATGTGCCGGTACTCAATTGTACTTAATGATGGGGGAAGAAAAAGTCCCTTGTGACTTTCCATTCATTGAGATAGTGATACATTAATCAAATAACCAGAAAAATAAATATAAATGATAAATAAGTGATGCAGGAAAAGTACCAAGTATTATGAGAATTTATGAAAGCAGGGCCTGACCTTGTCTGGGGTAGAGTCAGGGAAGTCCTCCTCTGAGATCATTCTGAAAGATAAATCTGAGTTAGAGATAAATCTGATAGAGAAGGGAGTGTGGATATGAGGAAGTGGGTGGAAGGCTAGCCCTTTGGGTGAACAAACCAGCATGGCTGAAGAAAGCAAGCAAGGGAAGAATGGTGATGGGCTTGGAGAAGGTGTCAAGAAACAAAGTGTGATAAATATTTTATAGGTCACATAAAATGATCTTAGTTTGATTCTTGGGGTAGCTGGGGGTGGCTATATTTTTGGGAGAAGGGACACAAACTAGTTTAGATGCTAATGATGTGAAACGCACTCTCATCTAAGAATTCGAACAATCATGTATTTGAAATGCTAGAATCCACCCCGGTTTGGAGCCCTGCCACCTGATCAGCCCTCTGATTCCAGTGCCCCGGACAATCTAGGCTGCATATCTAGCTCATGATCTATCTCAGCATTTCCAACTCTTTCCCAAGGCTGTTGTAAGAACAGGAGAAAGGCTTCCATTGTTTCCAGTCAGGGTGGGGAGCCCCAAATGCCAATCCCTTTCTGGAGACCATTAAAATCTCTCAAATTTGCTTTCTAGAAACATCAATCCAGTGAAGAAATTCCAAAATATTGGGACCGGGGGCCGGTTAAGCAGCTTGTTGGGAAGAACTTCAACGTCATTGTCTTTGACAAGGAAAGGGATGTATTTGTGATGTTCTGTAAGTATCTCTGCAGAGGCCATTGAAGGCAGTGCCTTCAACATTACTTTTCAGTGTAGCTCCTGAATTCTTGGGTACCAGAATCTCCAAAATCTATCAAAGCACCATGCCAAGAATGGTCTTCAGACATCCAAAGAGTTTGGATCAAGATGCTATCAGTGTCTTTACTCCTGTCCTGCCCCTAGGTTCTTCAGAACCATTTTTTTTTTTTTTTTTTTTTTCTTTTAATTCCATGGGAAGCAGCCACGTAGCACAGGGAGATCAGCTTGGTGCTTTGGATCCCCCTAGAGTGCTGGGATAGGGAGGGTGGGAGGGAGTCCCAAGAGGGAGGAGATATGGGGATATATGTGTATGTATAGCTGATTAACTGTGTTATAAAGCAGAAACTAACACACCATTGTAAAGCAATTATACTCCAATAAAGATGTTAAAAAAAAAAAAAGATGCTATCAGCTACAAAGCAACTCTCCCCCCAAATCAAATTCTTGGAATGTGTGGAATACCTTCTCATAATCAGGCCTGCTACTATTTGTAACAACAGTAATGCTGATGGCTGATTGAATGCTAGATAAACCAGGCCTGTGTATCTCATTTAACCCTTACAGCTTACTTTTGAAAGTGGCTACTTTATTGCTCCCACCTTACAGATGAGTAAACAGAGTCCCAGGGAAGTAAAGAAACATTACTAGAGTCAGGCAGCTAGTATGTGAACTTAATTAAGTAAGGGATTGGAACCTAGTCAGTCTGCATCCAGCGCCTACTCTAGTAACTGCTGTACCAGTGACCACTGTAAGTTAAGTAACGTCTCAGATGGCCCATACTTAACATACCTGAGTTGGTGCAGCCAAACTGAAGACCCACATCATGCACGTAAAAGACTTGCAACAGTGTCTGGCATCTTGTAAGCATTTGATAAAGGACAGGTATTATTGCTATTATTTTTCCTGTTGTTATAATTATTTCCAGTGCTCAGCCAGGAACTACTGCCCTTCCCTCACTGTTTCTGATTTGCATGTGAGAGCCAAAGCCAGGGACCTTCTCTTCCACCCTGAGACACAGAGAAGGGTGGTAATGCAGTGACTTCAGACATCTCTTTTACTTAACAGGAGGAGTTACCACTTATTGTGCACTTATGAGTTTGCAGTTTATGCACCTGCTCTCATTTCCTCCTCTAAACAAGCCTCTTAGGAAGGTCCAGTGGATTTCCCCATGATACAGATCAGGGAACCAAGCCTCAGAGAAGTTAATTACCTTACCCCAGGTCACATAGCAAGTAAATTGCAAGGCAAAAAGTTCAAATCCAGTTCGGATGCCATCATTGCCTGGAGGGTGAAACAAGGGCTGGATTACATCATGCAGGCCTTTCAAAATCTCATTAAAATGGCTGCTCATCCACAGAGCCAGGTGTTTAAAGTCTGCATGGCTGAATAACCATGATCTGCTGCCTTTAAGTGAGAGGCTAGGGAGGACTTTCTGTACTCACTGACACTGGGAGTCATGAGAATACCCACTTAGTTCTGGTAAAAAGCAAAAGCAGCTTCATTTTCTTGGAAGCAGGGCTGTCAGATTGGCTCCCTGGGACCGCCGCCATTAGGCCCCCTCGTGTTCCAACCTAGGGCCCATTGGGCTCCAAGGGAGATTCGGGGGTTCAGCTGGGAGAGCAGATGGTCACAGAAGCACTTGGTTTGTAAATGGAGGGCTGAGCATCCAAATGTAATAACCAGGGCCTTTGACGCCACTCCTCCCACAGAGCCAGAGATTTTAATGGAACAAACAGGCAAGGTTATTTCCCTTCCACGTTGGAGCTGGTCCCAGATTTTTCTCCATAGGTCCCCGTGACTGGGCCACACACAAGAGCTCAAGGGGGAAGTCCAGTGTCCCCTTCCCGGGGGTAGTTGTACTTGTCACAACCTCATGTTCACTTCCTGGGTGCGTTCTCCTCCACGGAACTGAAAGGCAGTGTGATACCATGGACACAGCTCAAAACAACCTGTCTGCAAACCCCACTTCCTCTGCTTAATTAACTAAATGACCTTGAGCTGAAGGCTTAACCTCTGTTGGAAAACTCTCATGCTATCTCACACACACACACACACACACACACACACACACACACACACACGCTTTCTGGCAGAACATGAGGAATCATCTATCATAAATATTTTTCTTGGTTTTCCTCTTCAGCTGGAGTGGAAAGGAAGATTTTCAGAGAACAGTAGAAAATGTCCCAACATGTAAAAAGTTTTAGTGTCCGAATGGAAGGGGGCTAGGTTATTATGTTTTTTCTAATTTAGTTCATGATGATTGGGTACTATGGTTGAAATGTAAAGTGACCTAACATACTATTAGAAGAGAAGGGGGCTGCAGTTTGCATGGCAACAGACCATTAGTGGAACACAGAGACCGTGTCTACGTGGGAGTGTGGCTTTCAGGGTCTTTATTAGTGTGAGCTTGAGTGACGGCCCTTCTCTTCCAGACGCACCCTGGTCCCAAGAGTGCAGAGCGCTGTTCCCAGTGTTGGAAGAGCTGGGTAGAAAGTATCAAAACCACTCCACAGTCACCATCGCCAAGATCGACATCACAGCAAATGACATTCAGCTGACGCACCTGGACCAGTACCCCATCTTCAGGCTCTTCCCCACTGACTCTCAACAAGTGAGGGGCTCTTGGGAGTCACATAACTGGAAATGTTACATTATTGTCACGGACTCAGTCTCTCCCTGTCTCCAGCTCTGCCTTTTACCAAATCAGCTTCATTCTCAGCTCCAGCCCTTATACTATCTTCTCATAGTCAAGTTAGAGAGTGTTTTCCATTAGCTTTCACAAAAGTCCCAAGACTCAGTCTGATTGGGTGCCCCCCTGACCCAGTCATTGTGGTCAAGGCGGTGTGGGTGTTTTGATGGTCAGGCCTAGGTCAAGTGGTTCCCTCTGGTATTAGGGCTGAGCCTGATTCAGACTATATGGAATAAGGTCGGGGGAGTCACCGTGTGAGTATTGGGGGTGGAGTGCTATCAGAAGAAGAAAGGATGCGTAATAGAGACAATTAAGTATTTTACACTTTGGTATTAGAGTCATCGAACATCACCAGTGTTCAGGCAACACATTCTTCGTGCCACTTTGGCATGTGGGGAAGAATGTCTATCAAAGAATCACAAGCCAAAGTCCCCGCTCCTAAGAAGAGTATGACTGAGTGTGGAGGAGAAGTCAGGATATGGCCTCATCTCCAAATGCAACCGGAATTGGAGAGGGCAGATACTGGAGGACAGATGTGGCTGCAAGTCTTCATGCAGCCATGAGACTTTGAAGAACGGTGGGGATTTAAATCAGAAGGGTGTGAAGTATAGGTAGGAAGTAGAACATGAACAAGGGCATAGGCAGAAGGCCGGCCACAGAAAGGTGAGAGATGTCATCCTCCTGGTGCAAAAGATGTACGTGCCTCGATTGAAAGGGTGGACCTGGCACAGATCGTCAGTTATCTGAAAAGGAGTTTGGACAGCCAGAGGGCAGTAAGCAGTTTCCTAATCTTCTTAAAGACTGCAAGAGGAAAGGAAGCTAGTGACGGCTAAGCAAGGACGTAGGCCAGACACTTCGTAAAATAACTATTCTCATTCTTTAGTAATAATAATAAGAATAATAGCAAATATATATAGTGCAGACTATGAGTCGGGCATTGTTTTAAGGGCTTTTCGTATAGTAACTCATTAAATCCTTATAACAGCACCATGAGGTAGGGACTGTTATTATCTTCATATTACAGTTAAGGAAACTGAGTCCTAGAGAGGTTAAGCCACCAGACTACACTGCTAAGTGATGAAGCCAGGGGTTGAGCCCCAATAACGTGGCTCTAAAATTCTTGCTCTGAACCACTACATCGCAGCCCTATGATGGAGGACGTTTCGTTACGCTTATGTTAGAACCGCGGTAATGGAGGCTCAGAGCAGTTAAGGAACTTGCTTACTGCACTTAGGTTGTTAGGAATTTGAGTCTGGATTTCCCTGTGCAGCAATCCCTGAGTATTTTGCAAGAAGGGGCTACCATTTCAACCCTGCTCCATTTTCTTCCTAGGCTGTACTATATAAGGGCGAACATACCCTGAAGGGCTTTTCTGACTTCCTGGAAAGTCAAATCGAGATCCAGACAGAGGACGAAGATGAGGTAAGGTGAAACAGCAGTACCCTAGATTATTGTGTCCCACACAGAACCATCAGGAACTCAATGGACTAGGAAAGAGGGTACTAAGATTTCCATAATCTTGTGCACTTTGGAGAGAATGGAGGATGAATCCAGTCTGGATGACTTTATTTCAAGGACACCTACTACCAGAAAGGTGGAGTTGAGAAACACTGAGAAGGGCAAACGCTCTGAAGTCTCACACAGCTCCTAAGGCTGCTTCCCTGGGTCCCCTGTTCCTGACTGGGTAACCTCATGCCTTGATGGGCTCTTGCCCTCCGGCATCATTCTACAATCTCCACTCTCTCCTAATTCTGTTCATGCCTCAGTGAGGCCATCTGCTGGAAGGTGTCATCTGTATCAGTTAGGACCCTTTCAGTTGCAGATGTCAGAAACTACAGTACTCTTTGGCGTAAGCAGCAATGGGAATTTATCCCCTGTAACTGGGAGAACGTCAGATGTGGGTGGATCCTGAAGCTCAAAGTTGTTTTCTGTCTCCCCATCTCTGTTTTCCTCTGTGTTGGCTTCATTCCCAAGTAGTCATTTCCGCACAGAGGGGCAATGACTGCTCCACAGTTCTCAGCTAACACCCTCTCAGCTTGGAAAGAGAGTACCTACTCTTTAGTCCTAGCAAATGTCCGGGAATGGATCTCAGTAGCCAGGCCTGGGACAGCCGCCACTGTGGGCACAGAGCAGAGAAAGGCAGCTTGGCAATTACAATAATTATCGTATAATGCTCGCCTCTTGTTTCTTTTCCCACCTTCTTCCCTCTGTCCCTCCCACTCTTCTTTTCTTGAATAGCTACTGTCTGTTGAGCAAAGTGAAGTGACACAAAAGGAGGTATTAGTTGAGGAAAAGGAGGTACCTTTTACGGAGAAAGAGCTACCAGAACAGAAGTTGCCTGAGCTGGAGAACTTGACCAAGCTGGAAGGGCCAGCTGGGCAGAAAGAAATGGCTGAGGAGGAGGAAAAGGTAGCTGAGCCAGAGGGACCTCCAGGACAGGAGAAGAAGCCAAGAGTGAAGGAAGAACTGTAGCCTCTCCAAAACCGGGAGAGAGCGTGCCCATTTTCCAGGTCCTGGCATCATTTTCTGAGTGGATCTACTCCAAATAAAATTATATATAATTGTGGTAGGTGGGTGGAGGCTGGATAATAAAAGCCCCTGAATGTCTTTGGCCCTGTTTTATTCATTACCTCTTTTTCCTGGCTGGTGCTGCCTTAGAAGAGTTGCTTGGCCTGGAATTCACATAGGGCTGCAAGGGAAGCCATAAGAGCAACATTTAATGAGTGTTTACAACACGGTGGGCATTTGCTTAGTTCTCACAACCTCACTGGGAGCTAGGTTTCATCATCCCCATTTTACAGATGAGGAAACCGAGGCAAAGACACGTTAAGCAACCAGGCAGGATCACACAGCTAGCAAGCCCTTGAAATATGATCCTAGGCAATTTCACTCCACAGACGATGCATTTAACCACTATGCGCACACTGCCACCATCAGGTTGGGGTCCCCAGAGGGTGGCTGACGCTTTCAAAGAGGTGGATTGACTTTTTTACGTTTCATTTTAGCACAGTAAGAAAGAGATTCAACTCCAGATCTGTCCCCAGTCTTTCACATCTCAAAAATGACCCACTCTCTTAAACAGCCATATCCTGGGCCAACCCTTAAGGTCCCTCTTTCCTTTTATTACCATAAAGGTAACTCTACCTAAACACATGACTCCCCCCACTGCCCTCCATCTCCACCCACCAGTCTCAGCCACAGAAGTCTTCTAATTGGTCCTTCTACTGCCACTCTGCACTTCCATGCCCCACACACGTTACACAAAATCCATATTCCCTAAAGATGCTAAAGTGATCTTTTAAAAAGCCACAGCCGTGAGGGCTCGCAGTACTACCTTGTTTTTCTAGCTTCTAGTGGCCGCCTGCATTCATGGTTCCTTCTTCAAAGAACTCTGACCTTTTGCTTCCATCCTCACGTCTCCTACTTCCTCCAATTCTTCTTGCATCTCTCTCACAAGTGCCACTGAGATAGCACTGGGCTTGCCCAGGTAACCTCATCTCAAGATACTGAACTTAATCATGCCCAAAAGTCCTTTTTGCCACGTAAGGTAACATTCACAGGTTCTGGGGATTAGGACGTAGACATGTTAGGAAGTCATTCAGACTCATGCCGCTGGTGTGTAACATTCATTTCAGTCAGGTGATAATAAACCTTCTCTTGGGAAAAGGAGGGCATAATATTTTAGGGACCAAGGTCTGCACAAGCCGTCTGGGCCTCTCCACGCTCTACCCGTCATGTAACACAAAGGCTGATTGTGTCTCCGGAGCCGGTGTCCCTGTCTTTCTTCCCCCGAACCTGGCCTGTCTACATCCAGACCAAGCAGGGAACAGCCTGGGGCCCTGGAACTCACCTGAACCAGTTGCCCCGACAGGGGCAGGTATTAGTATTCAGGACACGATGCGAGGCTCACCTGCTTCAGTCTTAAAGCCACGTGGCTGCCAGTGGCTTTAAGAAGGAGGGGTCCACGGGGGCTGCTCGAACTAAATCACATGGAACAGAGCCCTTGACTGGCCACAAGCCAGAAAACGGGTGTGCTACCTGCAGGCTCCCCAGATGCAACTGGGACCTTAGGAAGTAGGGGCTCAGATTGGGGTAAACAGTATGGGTAGGTGGCACAGGTGATGACCCTCTGTTGGGAGGTCATCAGAGCATACAGGGAGAGAAAGGCCTTTTGCAGAAAGATATTGTCTCCATCATGACAGGAGAGGGGCTGTGGGAGATGAGTCCAGAGGCAGGTAGATGGAGAAGATGTAGGAGGCATGGCTTAGTTACTCCAATGAAGTATGCCACGATGTCATTAAGTGTGTGGGACTGGGGAGACGGTAGGAAGAAGAAAGAGTGGAAAAATAGCCAATTAGAGAAATATCACAAGATGATCCAGCTGTGTTGAGTGAGGTTGATGATTATTGTTTTAAAATGTAGGTTTGATTATCATTCAGGTATGGCAAGGCCAACAGATGAGGAGATAACTGTCATCGAAAAGACAGTTTATTATACTCACAGGTCCCAAGAGTAGGGTACACACCATGCCATGGGTGGGGCACACAGGGAAGTGCCGGGTTGGTCAGGAGGCAGAGAAAGCAAGGGGAAATTTTAGCTGTAATTTGAAACTGTAGCCTTCATTGTGGTTTCCATAGGAAGGAACAGAAGAGGCAAGGTAAGCAGGTTTAGGATTGGCTAGTTTGAATAGTTTCAGCAGCCTCTGGGACTTGGGAGTTGTCCCTAGTTATCTGGTACCTGGCCCTGGGATGATTAGGGCAGGGAAAATGTGGCCCTGAGTGTGAGCCTGATAGAGGAGGGGTTGGGGGATGGGCTCTGGACTGGCAGTTGTGCACATGAAAGTCATGCTCTCTGGAATATGATATTCCTAGAGATGGCAAGGGTATACATCGTGAGATATTCCTTGCTATCTCTAGGCATTAGTTTGCCTTCAGTGGGGTAGTCCCTCCAGAGTCGGCAAAGTCTCAAGGTGTAAAAGCATCAAATACAGAAACTAGAATAATGTGGTTATTAGACTTATGAATAGTCTCCAGCCCAAACTCCCCATGTTCCTGTCCAGGATCTCTGCTCAAACAACTCCAAGAGCCACCTGGAGCTCCATCTTTAATCCTTTAGAGACACCCAAACTCGGATTTTGACAGAGCCTCATGTGCACCAACCAGAAATGATATTCACCATCCAGGATGGAGCAAAAGAATATTAAGGACTTTTATTTTCTTCTTAAGATATAGAAAAGAGAGGGAAAAAAGACATATTCTTATAGGGGGGGAAAAAAAGGAAAAGGATACAAACAGCCAGTTCAGAAAAGAATAATAGTAAACAAATGAAAAGATAATAACGTCCCTTTTCATCGAAGAACTGCCAAAGTAAATAACAATGAGATATTTCTCACTTTTCAACAAAGATGAAAGTTAGTGCTCAGGGTTGGTGAGTACTGTGGTGGGATTGTAAACTAATTTTTAAAGATCTCTCTGGGGTGTTTTTTGGGAAGAGGTATCAAAATTCTTAAATCTGTGCCACCTCTTTGCCCCAGTCATTTCACACCTATGAAATTCCCCTGAGGAGGTGGATGTGACACTGCCGATGGTCACCCAACCACTAAACCAGGTGGAAGAAGAAAGCCCTGAAAAAGTAAGTGCCGTGGGTCATTGTCATATTTCCTGCGCAGCCTGAGTTCACACACATCTGATTTTTCTCAGTATGGGATTTCCGTCGACATGGAATTAGGTCAGGAGACACGGGGTTGGACCCAGCCAGGCTCTGTCATTTTCTACCCCGTGTCTGTACACCAGCAAAGCAGCATTGGCAGTGACTTCCACAGATGGTATCATTGCTACATGCCTTTACTTACATCATCTCCTTTAATCACCGTAACAACTCTAGGAGATGGGTATTGTCATTTTATAGATGACGAAAATGACCTCAGGAAGGAAAGAAATGAGCCTACTGGCACACAGCAATGGCTGATGAGGACTGATGGACTGATGGACTGATGGAGTCAGATGGACTGACTCCAAAGTTAGTTTGTTCAATCACAAAGTTATCCACCTCCCAAGGGACCTTCCTTCGTGGGAATTCAGATTTCTTCGTTCATAAAGTGAGTCTGGTCCAACGATGTCTGAGTTATCTTCTGGCTCTGACCTTCAGTCATTCTCAGCTCCTTTCCTGCTCCCATCTGGACCCCCGGGGAGCTGGCTTAGCCCATGAGGATGGAGTGTGCTTTGGAACCCGAGTGACCACAGGTACATGTCCCAGTATGGGCAATGAACACCCTTTTCTCCTGGAGCAGCCTGGCTTCAGATTCTGACCTCTGCCTGGCTCCACCTCGTCCTTTTGAGTGACCAAGAACAAGCCCAGTAACTTGGCACTGTTTTCCCAGTTAATTTCTAACTAAGGAATCTCTTGATTCCAAAAGGTGCAAAACAGAGGGCTTGCAACTGTGGGCACAAGTGTGACCCCCAATGTCAATCATTTGGGGTCTCTACCAATTAGGAAAAAGAATAACAACCACCTCACAGCCTGGGAAAGGTAAACACTGTGCCAAAGGGGTAAAATATTCCACCCCCGGGAAAACAATCAAGAAATAGAACCAGAGAATAACTGGAGGAGAGAGTGCCAGTGGGGGGCAGATGTGTGTATATATATATATATATATACATATATATATATATATATATATATATAGGAGGCACACACTTGTAAACGGATTAATCCTACCTTTCTGGCTTCAGGTAAGGCTTTCTGCAGCTCTCACTTCTCCTAGCCACTTCTCCCCATCTGGTCTTCTGCTGATTTCCATTCTGTTTGAGGGAGGGGGGAGCAGAAATGAAGAGATTGGACACTTGGGTCAGACCTAGGTTGAGTCATCACTCTGCTGACCATTGGCTCCGTGAGCTTTGGTAAGTCGATCCCCCTCTCTTTCAGCCTGTGCTTCCCTAACAACAATTTTTTCATTCATTCAATTCCTATTAGTGAAGTGGCTACTATGTACCAGGCAGTGGGGTATGCAGCAGTGACCAAGAGTATCTGCTCTGAGCCTGCTTTGCACATCTCATCTCAGTTAATCCCTGGACCACAATATGCAGGCGGTTATTAGCCAAACTATAGGTCACAACCTATTAGTGGATCATGAAACCATTCGTGGATTACATTCAGAATTTTATTTTAATTAAATACAATAGAATATGTCATCAAAGAATGCACACCGTAATGGTAAGAATTGTTTTATAAAACATTCATTTCACGTGTGCATGTGCGTGTGTGTGTGTGTGTGTGTGTGTGTGTGTACAAGCAGCTGTACTGGGTCATGGCATAAACTAATTTCCTTATAGCAGATTATTGTCTCAAAGACTTGCAAAACACTTTTCTAGGTCACAGGTTCTTTGATGACAAGGGACTTCTTCACAGTGAGCCTGATGTATTGTAGTCACTCAGTTTGTGCAAGCACTGATCTCTATTTCATAGATGAGGAAACTAAGTCTTAGCGAATTGAAATACATTGCCCAGTGTCACACGATGAGTTTACCAACCATAGTGATTGGTAAAATAGGGATTTGAATCCTGGTTGCAGGCTCCAGATCCCACATATTTAACCACCATGCTACGCTATTTTGCTGCTGTAAAAATTGGGGTAATAGTAGATTATTTTGCCAGGTGGGTGAAATAATAAGTGAGCACTCTGGAAACGTTAAAATACATTACGAAGGTTAATCACCTCTCAAGTTGCTTATCTCAAGCCACTTCTTCACAATATGTGAGCTGCATGAAGTCAGGGACTTTGTCTGTCACCTTGGTGCATAGTTCCCTGTTTGGCACATAGTAACTACTCAATAAATGTTTGTTGAATGAATAAACGTATCTGGGCAAGTTCAAAGTTTCCCATCAGGGGATCAGGAGTTGGCTGTTAAGACCCAAAGCTGCCTCCAGTAAGACGGTGAGTCCAGAACACTCCCCCGTCTTGCTGGTTCCTGCTCCAGATGAGAGATTCAGTTCTTCCAAATGCGCTGGAACTGGGGAAGCTGATGCTGGGATGTGAGTGGGAGTTAAGAGTAGGGCCACAGAGGGGAAAACCCCACCAAAGCAAGGGCCACAACAATACACACTTTTTGTGGTTCACATAAATGGCATCTCCTGGACTCAGGCAGTGCGCAACCAAAGTACTCCTCCCAACTGTGGGGCTGGGAGTTAGATCATGTGTTTATCCCATCCGTCTCTGTTCACAGGACTTCAGGTGTCAAGGACAAGTTGGAAACCCCAAGAGGCCAACTTCTCCTTGCCTTTGGGAAAGTCTCCCCAGACCAGAAGTAGCTGAGGAGAGCAGAAAAGATGAAGCGGCTCTTCTCTTCGACCTTAATGTGGATGGTAGTGGTGGTGACCTCTTGGGTCGTCATAGCTGCAGCCTCTGACACCTCGGCAGCGAGTAAGTGCTGTGTGCGTATAGCGAGCAGTACCCACATGAGCAGGGGCGGTTTCGATCCCCCTCCTGTTATGCTTGAGAGTTGCACAGTCTTTATTCTACATGCATTTCTTACTCTATAAGGTACATAGGACGCACCCAGGAATTTTACTGAAATGCAGTTTCTGATTCAGTAAGTCTGGAGTGGGGCCTGAGACTCTGCATTCTAATAAGCTCCCAGATAATGATGACGCTGTGGTCCTTGGATCACATATTGAGAGACAAAAAGTCTAGAACATCACTAAGGCCCCCTGGCACTTCACTGGAAGGTCAAGAACATATGCAACCACACAGGAGATTTGAACACACCCAGGTGGCTCCCAAATACCTCCCGTTTAACACTTAAGTGACCGTTCCATTGGGTCGCACATTGCTTCAGCCTTTCCTTGGAGGAGGGAGCTGGCCACCACCCCACAATCCCCAGCTGCGGTACTTTGGGACAGGGAGTAAACACCATCGTGTTGTCGTGGTTAAGAGCACACACTCTATGGTCCTGCCACCTCGGTTTGTGTCCTAACTCTGCTGCTCACCAGTGGAGCAAGTGGCTTAAGACTTCTGGATCTTGTTTCCTCACCTTTCAAATAAGGGCAAGTACGAAAGTCATTCCCCAGGGCCGCTGAAGAGGATTCAATGCGCTAATGAATAGAAAGTGCCTATCCCAGTGTCTGGAATGTACTAGGTGCTTAATAAACAACAGCTCACTATCTTTACTGTTATCGGGTTGGCCAGAAGGTTCGTTTGGATTTCTCCATACGATCTTATTATTATTGTCACAGAGGAACAAAGCGTGACTGCCACCGCCAGATAGAGAGAGGAAGCAGGGAAGGAGATCTGAGCAAAAGGCGTAGAATGTACCAAGTCGGGGAAGGGGTGACAGGGTCACCTAAGTGCTACCAAAGTGTCGAGAACTCTGCATGATTCCTCTGGAGGTGGAAAGGTGGACATTTGAAAAGAAGACACAGCTTGAAGGCAATGCTTAGACGCCATCAGGGGAGTTTGGTTTGTTTCTTTCGAAGGTGGTCGGCTATGAACTAAGTCTTAAAGAACGTGGGTACCCTAAGGGACACGGGAAGAGTCTCTGGGTGACCAGTGGCCTAGCGGCCTCCACTCTGAGTCTGGTCTCTTCTGTCCGCAGGAGGCTGCTCTGAATGTCACAGCAATGCCACCTGCTCGGAGGATGGGGCTGCCACTACGTGCTCCTGCCAGGCGGGCTTCACTGGCGACGGCCTCGAGTGCGAGGACCTGGACGAATGCGCCACTCCTGGGACACACAACTGCTCCGCCCCCAGCAGCTGCGTGAACACCCCAGGTTCCTACACGTGCGTCTGCCCCGAAGGCTTCCGCCTGAGCTCCGAGCTCGGCTGCACGGACGTGGACGAGTGTGCAGAGCCAGGGCTCAGCCACTGCCACACCCTGGCCTCCTGCGTCAACAGCGAGGGCAACTACTCGTGCGTGTGCCCGGCGGGCTACTGGGGGGACGGGAGGCACTGTGAGTGCTCCCCGGGCTCCTGCGGGCCTGGCCTGGACTGCGTGCCTGAGGGCGACACGCTCGTGTGCGCCGACCCGTGCCAGGCCCACCGTATCCTGGACGAGTACTGGCGCAGCGCCCAGTACGGCGCGGGCTACGCCTGTGACTCCGACGTGGCCGGCTGGTACCGCTTCGTGGGCCAGGGCGGCGTGCGCCTGGCCGAGACCTGCGTGCCCGTCCTGCGCTGCAACACGGCCGCCCCCATGTGGCTCAACGGCACGCACCCGTCGAGCAGCGAGGGCATCGTGAGCCGCAGGGCCTGCGCGCACTGGAGCGGCCACTGCTGCCTGTGGGACGCGCTCGTCCAGGTGAAGGCCTGTGCCGGCGGCTACTATGTCTATAACCTGACGGCGCCCCCCGAGTGCCATCTGGCTTACTGCACAGGTGAGTGGGTGACTCCCCGCCACCGCAACCGGGCGGCGTGGGCGCCTCGAGGGACTGGAGCGCATCTTTGTTGACTGTCTGTCTATAACCCTGCAGACCCCGGTTCCGTGGAGGGGACGTGTGAGGAGTGCAGTGTGGACGAGGACTGCAAATCGGATAATGGCAGATGGCACTGCCAGTGCAAACAGGACTTCAGCATCACTGGTGAGGCCAGCGGGGAGGAGGGGAGGTGCTGAGAAATGTCGGCGACCAGGGGAGGGACACATTCCTGTGTGGGAATTGGGGGCCTGTGGGGATGATCCAGGGAATGCTTATTATCCAATCTGAGTGGAAAACCGGTCCGGTAACATCCATTTAATCCAGCAAGAAGCTCTCTGGGCTCCCAGAGCTTGGGGAACAACCTCACCCCCAGCCTTCTTTCTGAGGCCCCCTGCACCACAGTGGATACGCAAGTGGCTGCCACCTGTTGGCCCGAGGCTACCTGAACCATATTCCGGCAGCACAAGAATGCAGGCGTGGCCCGCAGTCTGCAGTGTCTTGGGCCCGGCCCTCCACTGACCAGCTGAGGACCCTGAGCTGGGCCCTGGCCATCTCTAAACCTGTTTCCCCATATGTATAATGACTGAAGCAGGCTAGTATTTCCCAAATTCCAGTCCTGATATTAGTGACATCCTTCTTTTAAGTAAACTTGGGACATTGAAGTTTACTGCTGCGTCTGTCTGTGGGAAGTAACACTTACCCTACGTAGAGGTAGACGGTAACAGTGAAAATGAATACAATGAAAGAAAGTGATTCAGTTTCAGCAGCTGTGTAAATACTTCAATTTAAAAAGTCCAACCGTATTTTGTTATGTGCTGCAAATACTTAGCCAGAGGTCTGCACTCTGTTGTTTCAAAGGAAAATTACCAAGTGTAGGGCACTGAAAACATTAGCAGCTATTGACGACTGTCTCCTTGATGTAGAAAGGATGGAAAGAAATTGCAGTTAACTTATTCGCTTTCTTTGTTTGCTTGTTGTGTTGTTTTGTTTTCTTTTCCTGGGATTCAATGTTATTTAATGCCTGGGCAGTGAACGACCCAAAGATACTACTGTTCTTTGTATACAACCTACTCTTAGGGTAACGTGGTCTGGTGGTTGGTCACGTGGATCCATCCAGTGAGCTGGGAATCCAGTCTCATGTCTCCATCTCTCTCAGAAGGGAGACCACAGCGGGAGACCAAAGCGAGTCTGAGTACCCCCAGCTGGTGGCCAACCTGGCTAGCTGGGCCTGGGCCCTGGGGATGTGCTGTACCCTGAATTGTGGTCCCAGACCTCCCTCCAATCCTGCCTTCCCTAATCATTTCAGATCTCTCCCTCCTGGAGCGCAGGCTGGAATGTGGGGTCAATGACATTAAGCTGTCCCTGGGCAAGTGCCAGGTCCAGAGCCTGGGCTTTGAGAAGGTCTTCATGTACCTGCGAGACAGCCAGTGCTCAGGCTTCACTGAGAGGGGCGACCGGGACTGGATGTCCGTGGTGACCCCAGCCAGGGATGGGCCCTGTGGGACGGTGATGACGGTACGTTCTGGCCAATGTGGGACAGGGTCAGAGCACTGCCTGGTTCAAGCCTAGCCCTACCACTTGCTAGCTGTGTGAGTTTGGGTGACTGAGTTAACCTAGCTGTGCCTCAGCTTCCTCAGCTGTAACATGGAGTAACAATAGTACCTACTGCGTAGGGTTAAGAGGGTTAAAGGAGTTAATGTGTGTGAAATGATCAGGACAGTGACTGGCACATAATAAGTGCTCGGTAAACGTTAGCTGCAAATAAGAGGATGATCCATAGTGATAGTTCCCCATTTTACAGATGGGAAAGGTCAGGCCCAGACAGTGCAATGACTATTCTAAGCCAGTAGGTATCAGCTCTGAGTTCAGAAGCAGATCTGTTTGTCTCTGGCCATCCTGGGAGGCAGGGTCTGCATCACTGATGTTTGTAGACCTAGGACCTCAGCTATAGAAGCCTCCTCCAAAGGGACCCAGAGGTAAACACTTGTGTGAGTGGGCTCTGCTTCCTCCCATCTCCCTCATCCCCCAAAAGAAAAAGAAAGAGGACAAAAGAAACAAGGAAAAAACTGTCATTTGCCAGATATGGCTTTTTGAAGTTCCACCATTAATGATGACTCGGTACGTGGTTTTCAGTCTTTGTAGTGTTTGCGAGAG
The DNA here is from genome assembly GCF_963924675.1 of Phocoena phocoena. Lineage (NCBI taxonomy): Eukaryota > Metazoa > Chordata > Mammalia > Artiodactyla > Phocoenidae > Phocoena > Phocoena phocoena. The sequence continues at coordinate 22,445,999 of NC_089233.1, forward strand.
GAAGCATGGGGTGATGGGAAGAGTCCAGGCTTGTTAGAGCCCCTGTACCGGGGGCAAGTCACGCAGTTCCCATGAACTTCTGTCTCCTTTCAAGAGGCAGGGAGGTGCTTGCCTTGCCTCTTAGGGTCATTGCAGGGCCAGTGCAGTGATGCAATATGTGCGTTTAGCTGGGGTGAGGGAAGGGGGCTAGCACATGAGTCGTGCTCACGGAAACTGGGAGGGCAGTTTCAACACCTTTGGCTTTGAACCTTACTCAGATTCTATGCCCCTTTTTCCACCCTCCCTCCCCCCACCTCCCCACCCTAACACAGAGGAATGAAACTCATGCCACATACAGCAACACTCTCTACCTGGCAGATGAGCTCATCATCCGTGACCGCAACATCAAAATCAACTTTGCGTGCTCCTATCCCCTGGACATGAAAGTCAGCCTGAAGACCTCCCTGCAGCCAATGGTCAGGTGCGGCCAGAGAGGGTCCCCAACGTCCCTGGCCGGCTCCACCCCACAACCCCTTAGGCACCAGGCCCTTAGCTTCCCTGTCAACTGCCGCCCATAAGAAGCTGGGTGGAGGGAGGTGGCTGGGAGGTAGTGTTGGACTCCATAAGGAGCCCAGCTAGGAAGTCTGGAGGCTGCTTTCAAATCCCGGCTCCATCCCACAGATGGCTTTGGGAAGGTGATGGCCCACTCTGAGTGTCAGTCTTCTCATATGTGAAATGGGTTTGGCAATGCTCGACTGTCTTTCTTAGAAGCACAAAAGTGCTCTGCAGAGGTGAAACCGATATTAGGGTCCCTGGCTTATCAGAGGGGTGGGGTGGTTGGACCAGAGGAAAGGAGGGAGAGGTCTCAGTTCAGACCTGCTATGGGACTGGGCAAATTGTACTCCGTATCTGGACCTCAGTTTCCTTCTCTGTAAATGGAAGGAGTTTGAATAAAGAGGGGTTTACAATTTATGCTTCTTGGAGTGTGAGGGTCTTTAACGAGGTGATTTAGGGGTGGGAACCAGAAAACTTCCACCCACATTGAGTGCCACATGCGGTTTTATTTTTTTTCCTATTTTTTAAATTGAAGTATAGTTGATTTACAATGTTGTGTTAACTTCTACATATAGCAAGGTGATTCAGATATATATATATATATATATATATATATACACATACACACACACACACACACGCACACACACACACACACACATTCTCTTTTCATATTCTTTTCCATTATGGTTTATCATAGGATATTGAATATAGTTCCCTGTGCTCTACAGTAGGACCTTGTTGTTTATCCATTCTGTATATAAAGCTTACATCTGCTAACCCCAAACTCCCACTCCGTCCCTCCCCAACCCCCTCCGCCTTGGCAACCACAAGTCTGTTCTCTATGTCCGTGAGTCTGTTTCTGTTTCATAGACAGGTTCATTTGTGTCATATTTTAGATTCCACATATAAGTGATATCTATGGTGTTTGTCTTTCTCTGTCTGACTTACTTCACTTAGCACGATGATCTCTAGTTGCATCCATGTTGCTGCAGATGGCATGATTTCATCCTTTTTTATAGCTGAGTAGTATTCCTTTGTATATATCATGTACCACATCTTCTTTATCAGTTTTATTATTTAAAAGAATAAAAGGATCCTGTTGCTGAATAAACTTGAAAGTCTCTGAATAGGATGAATCACAAGCCAATGAGGCTGATACTGGACAAAAATAATAGTTGTAATAATAACAAGTGTTTACTGAGAGCTGACCATATGTCAGGCATTGTGCTAAGTGCTCTACATGGAACATCTCATTGAAAACTTAGCGCACCCCAAGAGGTGTAAGTATTATTATTATTCCCATTATACAGATATGGAAATTGAAGGTCAAAGAAGGTTTAGTAAATTGTCCAGAGTTGTAGAGGCTAGTAAATGACAGAGCTGGGATTCAAACCCAGGCCGTCAGGCATAGAGTCCCCACTCTACCATGACCTTTTCTTTGAAGCTTGCCCATGGTCACATGTTCCCTGGGCCAAACAGACTTGGGGAAGGGCACTGGGCACCGATGAGGGTGCTTGGCTGACTTGAAGGAAGACAGTTACTCATTGTCTGCCTTTGTGTGGAGCATCACCTGGCCAAGCAGTGCCCTGGAGCAATGTGGCCGCGTCCCAGGCCTGGTAGGTTGCAGGGAACAACACATCTGTATGCAGATCTCTCTCTGGCTTGAGCTAGAAATCTCATTCCAGTCTAACCAAGTCCAAACCAATAACCCCATTCTCACCTCTGAAATGGACTTCCACATTACTATTCCTCATGTACCCCATTTCCTCGGGCATCAGTCTTTCAGTGTCCTTTGTAGGATAATCCCGTGGAGTCTACATCAGCGTGACTGTTTTTAATGTGATTTAAAATAACCCATTTTACAATCCCCAATCTTCTGCTGTAGGTGGAGCCAGAACTCTGACTAAGGCCTGTAGGACTCATAGCCCATCTTTTTAAACCGTTCTGGATTAAGACCAAAAAAGGAATCTAGGTGATTCCCTAGAGAAAGTGCTTGCTGCACTTCTTGAATGCAGGGGCCACACCTGAGGGGGTGGACATGTTACAGAAAATACGGTCTATGGATCAGAAGCGGCAGCATCACCTGGGAGCTCGTTAGAAAAGCAGAACCCTGAGCCCCACCCCAAACCTGCAGAACCAGAACCTGCATTTCACCAAGATCCCTAAGTGACCTGTGTGTGCCCATTGTAGTTTACGGAGCAATGGGTGGTGGGTTCCAGTCCTGTTGCTGGATAAAAATGCAAGTAACTGGCAGGACCTGCTTAGGAATGCAGAGCAGAAAGGATGAGCTGTCTGTTGTTGTTCTCAGCTCCGGTTCTCTCACCAGCCCCTCTCCTCCCGCAGCGCCCTAAACATCAGCATGGGTGGGACCGGAACGTTCACCGTGTGGATGGCGCTCTTCCAGAGCCCTGCCTACATACAGCCCTACCAAGGCTCCTCCGTGACCCTGTCCACCGAGGCGTTTCTCTATGTGGGCACCATGCTGGATGGGGGCGACTTGTCCCGGTTTGCACTGCTGATGACCAACTGCTATGCCACACCCAGCAGCAATGCCACAGACCCCTTGAAGTACTTCATCATCCAGGACAGGTAAGGCCCATGGGTGGAATTTGGGAGCAGGGAGGGTCTTTGGACTTGGATGGGTACAAAGTACATTTTTATATTCATTTACCTCTAGCTGAAATTTAGCATTGCCGTTCCTTATGATATAGGCAAGAAACCACAGAAACATTAGCAGGACATATGAAAACATTTGCACACATCATACTTTTTAGTTACTATAGTATTAGAACTTCTACTAGATATTATTTGATGTAATATCAAATCCATGTACTTGTAAATATATATACATTTATATAATAGATATGTAAATATATAATGCATGTATCAAAAGTTTTAATAGTTTAAGACTGTGTTTAATGGGTTTTCTTTATAATCTTATGTAATTTAGTTTATGCATTTAAGGCATTCTTTTTGAGGAGGGAAGCACGGGCTTCACCAGATGGTGGAGGGGGTCCAGGACTCAGAAAAGGATGAGAAACCTGATGGAGAGGCAGGCCCCAGGCAGGAGCAGGCTGGCACTTGGCTGGGAGGAGTGCAGTGGAGGTATGGTTAGCCAAGGGCCGACTGAAACAGGGAGGACACAGATGGGCTGCCTTTGGCTCAAGTGCATTAGAGAACCATGAACCACACTGTGAGAAAGTAGCTCACAGTCTCATTCATAAATTGAACCGATATTTTTGGAAGTTTTCGTGTGCCAGGCTGTGTGAATAACAGTGAATAGAAGGGACAAAAATCTCTGCCCCCATATAGCTGATATTCTAAGCAGGGAGACCAACAATTAAACAAAAGTGACTTCCATGGCATATTAATGATGAAGGGGCTACGGGAAAAAACCTAAGCAGGAAAAGGGGAGGGCATTTGCAATTTTAATAGTGCAATCAGAGAAAACACTCCCAGGAGACACTGACCTATTTCTGTTTCAGTTCTCTTAGAATCTGCGTGGTCAAATCAAGGGGGAAAGTCTCAGCCAGGCGCTCATCTGATGCTCACACTTCTGTTATTTGTTAATCTCCCTTTGCAACGAAAAGAAAGGAGAGCAGAAGTCTGTTTGGGGCCTTTTACAGTGAACAGTGTCTAAGTAAAATGTAATGGCACTGTTTTACTTTATTTTCATTAGTGTGGTCATGTTTTATATATGGCAACTAATACTGGTTGGCTATTTGTGGTTGTGATCTCCTAAAAAATAGATGTATTTCAGTAAAAAGGTGTGTAGATTTAAAGAAAAATAGTAATAATAATATAATAATGTAAAATAATAATACAGATATTGGGAAACAGGAAAACATTCATGGAGACGGTTTCTGGATAAGGCAAAAAAAGAACTGAAATTTGGAAGATGCTGGCGTGACCTCGATTGGGGCATCATGGAGACTTGGGTTCATATCTTGGTTTTGCTATTTCTTAGTTTGAGACACAAGTCAGCTCATCTCTCTGGATATTCATGTTCTCGTATGTGAAATAGGCATAAATAAAACCTACCATGCAGGAATTTTTTAAGCTTTTTTTTTTTTTTGGTCTGAGTATAAAGGTAGAGCATGTACCTTGTGGGAAGCTTGGAAAGTTTTGAAAAAGAAGCATGAAGAAATGCTGGCTGTGGCCCTGTGTTTCTGCCGTGGCATGGGTGGGAGCTGGGCTGAGAGCCGCCATTCTGTGAGAGGCTCAGAATATCACGGGGTGTGTAAAGAGGAGACAAGTTGGGGAGACCATGGGCAGCTAGAGGAGACACGTAGGTGCCTTGCTTGGGTTGGGTGCCTGGGGCTGCCGAGGGCAGTGCTGGATGCCACTCTCTCTGCCTTTCATGAGGTGGGTCCCCTTAACCTCAGGGCTTTTATTTTGCCAAGCGAAGTCGGATCTGAATTGTAGGGGACACAGAGCAGAGTGAACACCACCCCCAGAAGTTCCTTTCTCGGTTCTCCTATGCAATCAGCCTTCAGCCCCTTTTCTAAATCCATTTTGAGCAGATCGTGTGAAAGAGCAGACAGGGTACCTGATTTGCCTGCCGAGGGTACTGCTCCGGCCCAGCACCCGTGTGAGCCTCCGAACGTGCAGTTTTGAGTTTCTATCCATGTGTTTGGGTGCGTTGTGTATGTGTGTACATGAGCACACACACTCCAATGTGGTCAGTGGACCTCAGTGCTCAGACATTTCCATTGTTAAAATTAACACCAGGCACCAGTGGACAACCAATAAATGGTAGGTAATGATTCCTGCGTGCCATTTCCTGGGAAATCAGGAAGTTCTGACTTTAGGATGGTTGCAGCTCTGTACCGATGACGTTTTTACTTTAGAATCATATATATGAATCACCTATTGTACGTCACATATTGTAATAAGTACTTTGTAATTTTAACTCATTTAATCGTTGCAACTATCTTATGGTGTGGGCTACAATTATTATTCCTCCTACGTAGGTAGGGAAACAGGCTCAGAAAGGTTAAGTAAATGGCCCACGGTCACACAGCTAATGAGTGGTGGAATGAGATTTAAATCCAGGAAGTCTGGCCCCAGAGTGTTTGCTTAACCAACCATGTTATATGACGTAACCTTCCCAGATGTCCACGCACGGAGGACTCAACCATCCAAGTGGAGGAGAATGGGGAGTCCCCTCAGGGGCGCTTTTCTGTCCAGATGTTCCGTTTTGCTGGAAACTATGACCTGGTCTACCTGCACTGTGAAGTGTACCTCTGTGACACCGTGAATGAAAAGTGCAAACCTGTGAGTCACCTCCCCTCCCTCAGCCTGCTCGCCACGTCCTCCGCCACGCCCAGCTCCCATAACCGAAGACATTTGGCCACAGGTTCAAAGAAAACATATAAACATGTTTCTGTTTTAGTACAGGGGTAGACAGAGCAATAAGATGAGGCTGCTGTAGCCGGGCAGGAGACCTAGGCTGTGGGGAAGTCAGGTGGGGTCAGGGCAGGGCAACAGAACCTCTGGCTCATCTGCAAGCTTGTGTTCTAATAACAGAAACGGACATTTTTAAGCACTGAGTGCGACTTATGTGTGTTAACTTTTTAATACTTCACAGCGGCTCTGGGAGGGAGGTATTTTACCAGTCCCTTTTTCGGTATGGGGAGAGAGGCGCAGAGGCTCAGTGACTTTCCTAAGATCGTACATCTAACATATGGTAGAGCTGGGACGTGAGCCCACGTATACCCATCTCCTAACAACCCCTGCCTCTACCATCCTCAAGTCCCAGCCTGAGGCAGGAGGTTGCCCCTGTGAAGGGTGTAGCCCACTCCCCCTGGCAGGGCCACATTCAGTCTCCCTTGTGGAAAGGTTTCTTTGTCACCCTCTCTCCCTGCAGACCTGCTCCGAGACCAGATTCCGCAGGGGGGGCTTCATAGACCAAACTCATGTCCTAAACTTGGGTCCCATCATACGGAAAGGTAAGAGGGCCCCTCCCTTCCCCACATTCCTGGCAAGAAGTGTTCTCTGGAGATGAGGAGGGGTGACAGAACCTGGCACTCGGGGTCTTACTGGGGTCTGAAGAACTGGAGCAAGTAAATCCTGCGAGGCGAGGTAGACTATAAGCTGCCTTCCTCTTGCCGGTTCTCATTCATTCATTCATTGCACAGCTGTCTTCTCATGCCTGCCTTGTGCCAGGCCTTGTGCTAGTGGCTAGGGTCTCAGGATGAGCAGCAACAGGTAAAGGCTGGCTCATGTGGCACCTATGGACCAGTAGGGGAGACATCATTCAAATAATCATGGATCTCTGCAGTTGCGATAAGTACAGTCACGAAAATGGACCAGGAACTCTGAGCTCTTCCGGTAGGGGGAGCAGACCTAGTGAGGAGGGTTGGGGAAGAATGGAGCTGAGGTTTGGAAATTGAGAAGGGATTAACTAAGAGGGGTCAGGAGAAGCAGAGGAGAGGGAGGAATCCCAGGGAGAGAGTAGAGCATGGGCAAAGGGCCTGTGGCAGGAGGGAGCCTACCGTGCTAGAGTAACTGGGATAAAGCCAGGCAGGCTGGAAGGAGGAGGGTGAGCTGATGCAGGTTGGGGACCAAACCATGTGAGGCCTTGTACTTCTTCTCTTTCTTCTCCTCGTCCTCCCCCTCCCCCTCCTCCCCCTCCCCTTCCCTTTCCCCCTCCTCCCCCTCCTCCCCCTCTTCCCCCTCCCCCTCCTTTTAATTGAAATAGAATTGACATGTGGTTCTTGCTAAGGTTTTGGGCCTTTCTCTTGAAAGTAGCTGGCAGCCCCTGAGGGGTCCAAAGCAGGGGAGTGACATGATCAGATTGGGGCTTCTCTAGCTGCAAGGAAGAGCAGAAGGAAGGGGCTTCACCCAGGCTTCCCCATGCACTGATCCTTCTGTTTCCTCCCACAGGGAGCCAGGCCACAGTCTCAAGGGCTGCTCCCAGTAGCTCGGGTAAGTTCAGGTCCTCTTTGCACAGGCACTTGCACCAGAACCTTCCTCTGGGGCTTTTATCTGTGGGCCCAGGGTATGCTGGAGTACCTGGGCTGCTCGAGCTGAGCTCTGAAGAGGTGACGGCACTTACGGAAAGTCTTGGGCCTGAGGCTGCACACATAGCCACGCTGTCCTACAACAGCGTGCATGGACGCAGGCACGCACAGACAGGCGCACAAGAACAGACACCACCCAGACCTCACGCGAGGTCACGTGCACATATTCACAGTCACACACAAAGGTGCGTGACAGCGGTAGCTGCGTGTGTGCCTATCTGTATATACAGACACATACTCGCTTGTTACACGGCTGTACACAGTGAACGAGCACACACTCTAGATCTGAACCTTGGGCACTTCCTGAAGCTTCAAGGCTCATCTCTGACACCTTTTTCAGGATGCTTAGTGCCGGGATGAACACAGCAGAAAAACAAGAAACGCTGTTTTTCTGCTTCTCTGCTCCTCTGACCACAAAGGCCGGGGACCGGCAGCATTTTCACGGCCCTTGATTTTGCTGGCCACTGAATTGACTGAAAATCTGGACGAAAAGTGAATCCGTGTAACTCGTGTCCTGCTTGGCTCCTGGCACCTAGATCCGAGCAGGTTGTTACACCAACCTAGTATTTGACCTGAGCTAGTTCATCCCAGTATCAGTGAGCTCAGAGCTGGAGAGTCAAGGTGTCCCCAAGAGGCTTACCCTTTGCGAATATCCCTCAAGGGCACCAAGGTTGAGTAAGTTGGTCACTGCACGAGAGTGCCCTTTGGAGGGGATACCAAGGCTAGTGCCTGCGGAAAGCCTGCCCTTTTCAGATTGGCCCACCTGGGAGGACAGCTTTTTCTAATTGGTTTTCAGGACGGATAAAGAGAAAGCTTCCTTTTTCTAACTGATCAGCCCAGAGAGGGTGTCCTTTCCTATTGGTCAGTTTAGAGGAAGCAGTTCATGTTAGTTTTGCACATAAAATGTGCACATCAGTGCTAGCAGCAGCCCTGTAATCACTTTCCTTTCAGGGCTCCTGAAGGTCTGGTTGCCTCTGCTTCTGTGGGCCACCTTGACCCAGATGTCTCAGTGATCGGTGGCTGGAAACCCTGTGCTCTGTGGCTGCCAACTTGCTTCCTACCGACTGGTGAGGCGATGCAGGCTAGCACTCTGCTCACAGAGAAGGGAGCCCACATTTCAGTCACTCTGCTCCTGTTTTCTCCCCTTTAATCCTCGCTACCATAAAACAGCTTGTGTCTTTAAATGCTGCCTTCTCTCAAAATGGGACTTGTGATATGTCTGCACATGAGGCCCCTATCTCCTTAAATAGTGTTACAAAATAATAATTTTGAAAAGCTCAGTCTGTGACTCATTTCTTCACTCAATAAGTATTTATTGGGCACCTGCTCTATGTAGGCACTGTCCGTGGTGCTACGGATCCTATGATGAGAAAAACCAGACTCCATCCCTGCCGTCATGGACTTCATGGTCTGGTCACTGAGACTGGGTTCAACTCTAGTTCTGTGAGCTTCAATAAAATACACAATGTCTCTGAGCTTCATCCATCTATCTATCCATTCAATCAGTCAGTCAAGAAATATTTGCTGATCACTTACTATGTGCCAGGCACTGTGCTAGCTGCTGGGGATACAGCAGAGAACAATCCCTGCCCTCCTGGAGCTTAAGGTTTGGCAGGGGAAAAAGAACTTGAACAAGTAATGATAAGTGTGTCAGGCACTGCAGAAATGGAGGGTATAACAGGGGGCTGCTGCTTCTGCATAATGGGGATAATAGTGATACCCTCACAGGGTTCATTCAGTTTTTCCAGAAAAATTTTTTTGAGCACCTAATATATGCCAGGCACTGTGCTAGGTGCTGGGAAAAGACAGACTTGAATAAGATAGACACAGCCCCTGCCTTCTGGAGTCTCACAATCCTTATAGGTGACGTACCTGGCACGTCCCAGGGACCCCTCCATCCTTTGCACTTCTCCCTCCCAATGTAGAAGATGTAGACCTGTTTACAGGGACTTGGCAGCAGAAGCAGAAGGCGGACCACTAACCCCAATGAGGGGGGATGCTTTGCAAGGGGGGCCTTCAGGAGGCTCCTTGCACACACAACCAGAGGCTGCCCAGGAGACCTGGATATCCCAAGGGGCTCTGGACTTCTTTGACCAGTGGACCAAAGGAAGCTGATGCCAATGGGAAACGTCCACCTTGATGCCAGCTGCTTCCCTGGATGGACCCCAGCCATGGCGTTCAGGAGAGACCAAGGCCCTGACCCATTATTAGCACCTCTGATCCCAGGGAAAACCACACGTGTGTATCAGCAAACTGGGGACTGCGGGGACAGCATATCTCAAGTTAAGGAACCTCTTATCACACGCAGACACGCACTGAATCCCCGTGCCTGCTGCCTTTATGTAAGAGCTTTATGTGGGAGGACGTCCATGGTCAGATGGGCCTGGCTAGACAAGTGCAGAATCATCTATACTTTGATTCAGGTACAAGAGAACATAAAGAAAAACAAAAACAAGGGCCAAAGGCAAGAGCCAGGAGGAAAAAGCACATCAGAATCTATCCTTTTGTCCTTCTGTTCCTTTCCTTTCTTTTTCTTTTTTTTTTTTTTTTTTTTTTGCGGTACGCGAGCCTCTCACTGTTGTGACCTCTCCCGTTGCGGAGCACAGGCTCCGGACGCGCAGGCTCAGCGGCCATGGCTGACGGGCCCAGCCGCTCCGCGGCATGTGGGATCTTCCCGGACCGGGGCACGAACCCGTGTCCCCTGCATCGGCAGGCGGACTCTCAACCACTGCGCCACCAGGGAAGCCCTTTCTTTCCTTTTTTGTTTGCTATCAGATAGTTATTCAACTCAATATTCAACAGAGATTTTGAGCATAAATTCAAGGCCGGACGCTTTTATAGGCAGCAGGGAAACTGACAGTGATCAAAACAGAGCCCTTGCTGGTAAGGAGCTTATGTTTAAAAGGGGGATACATGTAAACAATAGCTATGTGATATGTCAGGTGGTAACAAGCACGCAGAAGGGAGGGGGTGGGAAACGAGGGTAATAAGGCAATGAGGGTGTTATTTTACATAGGATGCTTGGGGAAGGTCTCTCTGATAAGCCGAAACTGAGAGAAGTAAGAAAATGAACCAGGGAGACATCTGAGGAAGAACATTACAGGCAGTGGGCCAGCAAGTGCAGAGGCCCTGAGGCGGGAACTTGTGTCTTTCCACCAAGCTCTCAGTAAGACTTGGGCACCATAAGTTTGAGGCATTACACACAGGAAAGGGTCTTGAGCATACATACCGTGATTTCTGTCCATTTGTTTACCCAACAAGTACTTACTAGGTGCTGATTAGAACTGCAAAGACAGGATCCAAGTCCACAAAGATCTTAGGGCCTTCAGAGGGAGACAGATACGTTAGTGGGTAATTGAGTGTGAACGTAATCAGCCCAGAGAGGCATAGTAGCACAGAAGAGTAGTACAAGCCAGTCTGGGGAATTTAGGGAGGACTTCCTGGAAGAGGCAAACCTGAATGCTAAGCAGTAGGAGGCTGGGCACAGAGTAATCCAGGCAGAGGGAATAGCGCATGGAAAGGTGTGGAGGGGGAAGAGTTCAGAGAACCACAAATAGGCTGGAGCATAGAGTGTGTGGGGAAAATCTGTACATGAGATGGGAGCTGTGAACAGGGGTCAGATCCCAGGAAGCCTAGTGTGTGTGGGGTAGGGCATATTGCTGAGAGGTGACACTGTGGCCTCTGGCTGCAGGGAGATAACAGAATCAAAGGGGACAAGAACGAAAGCAGGGAGACCCATTAGGCAGCTGTTAAAATCACCCTCCTAAGAGATGATGGTGGCCTGAATTAAGGCTGATGACGTGGGGATGAGGAGGAAGGACAGGTTCAGGAATATCTGAAAGATTGATGATTATTGGAAACGTGAGGCTGAGGGAGAAAGGAAGGAGCCAGATTTCCAGCTCGGGTTACCAGGTGAGCAGTGGTACCATTGGTTAAGATAGGTTATACAACGAGTAGGGTGAGATCTCTGGGAATTGATGAGTTAGGATTTGGACCTGCTAAGGTTCACGGTGCCTCGAGCATCTCAGTCCAAGTGGAGAAGTCCAGCAAGCATCTGGGTAGGCGGATCTGAAGTTCAAGGGAGTGGTCAGGGAGGGAGATACAGATTTGGAACTCACCAGCCTGTGGATGGTACTTGAAACCATGAGATAACTTGACACCTCCCAGGGAAAGTCCGTGGAGTGACAAGAAAAATGGGACCTACCAGCATTTTCAAGGACAGCTGGAGGAAGAGAATAATTATGATGACAATGATAACGATAATGATAGAGCACGAGTATCCAGAGAGGTAGAGGAGAATCAAGGAAACAATTGGCACAGGGGAGTCAAGGAAATACAGAGCGCCTGAAGAAAGCAGCGAAAAATCCATGGACAAGAGGCCAGAAAAAATGCCCAGTGGACTTGCTTAAGAGGTGATCTTAGCAGGGCAACCTTAGCCATATGCCTCAGATTGAAATGGAGAAGTCAGAGAGGGATGGAGGAACTGACTTTGAAAAGAAGAAAGATCACCTTATCAGAAGTTGGGGAGGGAATAGAAAATGAGGTAGATATTTATATGTTTCTAGGGGAAGGAAACACAAAGTTGAGTGAGGTCAAGTGTGCTGACTTAAATTTTCTTGAGGTAGAATGCAAGACACCTGCTGAGAATGGAGGAAGTGGGGAGAGTAGGTGAGTAGTGATGGCTGCAAAGACTGTTTAAAAGGATGGAGAAGGTTGAGAGTGGCCATAGGGGAGACTAGGGTGGGTACCTGGCCAAAATGAATGGATCAGTGGGCTATTTTGTGGGCTCAGATGAATTTCTGAATCCAGCATTTGTAGTTGTTATAAGTTTCACATTTAGGGGATTCTTCTCCAAATGCACTAGGAGTAGAGAAGGTGGCTTGTACCATCTCTTCCTTGTCCATGTTGAGGTTTTCCTGAAAGTTGTTACCAACGCCAAGACCCCCATGCTCCCCGACCCTGTAGCCTTGCCTCCTTAAAGAGTCCCAGAGTAACACAGAAAAGGCAACGGCTATTTATTCTGCTAAAGCTGTGACTCTTTTGTTAATTCTGTAATACCTACCTTGCCACAAAAGCCAGGTCCAAGCCTGGAAGTTAAAAGTCCAAGGTCTTCAGCTTCCTCTCAGTTTTATACCTTCCAATCTCTAGGGTAACCCACATACCAAAAGGTTCTTCTGATGCTTATTTTGTCCAAGGGCATGGGCTATCCTTTGCTAGCCCGCGATTCACACATCTCCAGATTGGCCCTTCCCAGACTCCTCAGCATTGAGCATCTGAAGTTGGGTAGATTCTATGGGCCCAAAATCAGAAATACCCATCCCCCCCTTCCTTACTTACTCCCTTGCTCTAGCTGACTTCAAGCTGAGTGGCATCCAGACAAAAGCAGAAGTGTTTTAAGGTGATTAGCTAGGAACACAAGGTACAATTGAAAATCTGTTGCGCAAATAAGTGTGTGTTTGATTTCTCTCCACTTCCCTTTGGATATTAATCCTTTAATATCCAAATCCTTCCTTTTGATTAGCGTTTGGTTTCTGGTGATAAATATGGTACCAGCTTCGTTGGTTTATTGTGAGGATTAAATGTGAGAAGTAATGGGGGCAAAGCACTCCGTGGTGCCCAGTGTGTTCAGCCTTCAGTACGTGCTGCTCCTGTTTATAGAGAAGCATTTGCATGAAGGAGGGACTGCTGGGGGGTGGGGGGAGAACAAAGAGGCCTTCCTTCACCATCCTTTGTGGTAAATTGTTTATCTTACCTGCACCCAACCAGCCCAGTGTATGCCTGGTAGGCTAACTCCAGTCACACCTCTGCACCAATCGTGGAGAGCCACATGGGTGGGAAACTGCAATAAAAGGAAGGTCCACTGCAGGCTTGCGTTCCCATGGCCAGAGAAGGAGGAGGAATGCTCTGTGTTCTCACTTCCAGGTAAGTCCTGCTTCAAGCCCCAGCAGTCTTTCTCCTGATCCTGGGGGCCTCCCCCAACCCTTGACTCACTGGAATTGCTAGGGCTGTTTGTTTCTGGAGGCTTTCAGAACCCAGCAAGGAGTTTGCACCCTGGCCCTTGTCGAGGGCTCCAGATATCACTCTATGTCCAGTTCAGCCATGACTCCAGGCACCTGCTGGCTGCTCCAGGGCTAAAGATGCCCCTCACCCTTGTCCCTGGACACCCCACCGAGAAGACAGGCCTCTACTTGGGATTTTTTTTTTTTTTAATATTTATTTATTTGGTTGCACTGGGTCTTAGTTGCAGCAGGTGGGCTCCTTAGTTGCGTCTCATGGGCTCCTTTGTTGTGGCATGCGAACTCTTAGTTGCAGCATGCATGTGGGATCTAGTTCCCTGACCAGGGATCGAACCCAGGCCCTCTGCATTGGGGGCGTGGAGTCTCATCCACTGTGCCACCTGGGAAGTCCCTCTACTTGGGATTTTATCTCTAAGAATTACCAGTCCCGGGCACTCTCTCATAACAGATTCACGCTATCCCTTCCAGAAACAGACCTCTGTCTTCTACTGAAGACTTCCAGAGGCTGTATGAAGTTATCCAAAGATTTTTCCATTTGAGGAGAGTTTCCCAGAAGAGGAAGTGTTATTTATTTGAGTGTTGACAGGCTCTTCACAGCTCTTTGTTTCTATCCACTCCCTCCCCGTTTATTATTCATTCATCCCTCAAACCCCTATCGAGCAACTCTTGTGCGTCAGGCACTGTGCAAGGAGCGAGACTGGGCTCAGTCTGACATGGTCTTACCCTCACAGACATCTACACACGTAGAGGACGCTTCAGGCTCTCTTAGCACAGTGCCTGATGCACAGAACTGAGAAAGGGAAGCCGTTACTTTTGTCGGTAGGTATTCATAGCACTGTCACCCGCCCCCCTCCATCCAGTCTCCAAGAGCCACTACCTTGACCTGAGTAGGAACTACCCTGAGACCTTCTAGGACATTCTGCAGTCCTGGCTGGCTCTAAGCTTGCCTTTTGTTCTCTTGCTGTCAATCTCACCCACTTGGCAAGTCTCCTGTTCCTGTTATACTACCTCCTTTCTTCAAGTCACACCTGCTTTAAAGCAATACAGCCCTTCATGAAGGAAGCCATCGGTCCATTTCGAAGAATATGGGCCTAAGCAAGCTATTTCACTTCCAGCACAGTGCTTACACATAGAAGGGGCTCAATAAGTATTTCTGGGATTAACTTACTCTGAGTCTCAGCTTCTTCATCTGTAAAATGGGAGGAATAATAATACTTTCCCTGGAGGGTGGTTCGGTGCCTTAAATGAGCTAAGGTATGCAAGGGGCTTAGTACACGTGCTAACTGATGTGAGTTCCCTTCTTACCCTTGCATGCACCCAAGGGAACAACCTCTGTCTCCTTGATCGTATCTGGGTCTCTCCCTCCCGCAACGCCCCCAGCTGCATTGATAATCTGCGGGCCACTGAGTGACCGCATGTCTCAGCTCATGGAAAGGATGGCTCCTGTCCTGTGGCTGGCCCTGGCCTCCTGCATTCTGACCCCGGCATCTACAGAACAGCAAGGTGAGTGCTCTGCTCACCTGGCATCTCAGATGCCCTGCAATACCTGGAGAGTGAGCAGGGAAGTGCAGAGAAGGTGCTTCGGGGTCAGTGAGGAGACAGGGGCATGACTAAAGCAAAGGTTCAGAAGCCGAAGAAAGTCGAGGGAAACAAGATGAGAGAAGCTGGAATCAGTCACAGTCTCTCAGAGAGCCAAATCAGAAACTCCCCTTCGAGGACAGTGGAAGCCAGTTAACATAACTTCCCGTGCCTGGATATGGGGGTGATCAGAGAGCCCGGGGTTCATGAGGACATGAATCACCCAGGCACTCTGTGCCTTGTTTTGGCAAGCGCCTCTCCTTCTTCCGAGTCAGTTTGCTCATCTGTAAAATGAAAGGACTAGGCTTAGTGATCTCTCTGTGGTCCTTCCAAAGACCCATGGATTGGGCATCTTAGATGCTTGTAGGAAGGGTTCTCAGGCTCAACACAAGGGTGAAAATTTCTGCCCGTGTCACCTGTGGAGGGGGCTAGAGGGACTCAGCTCATGGCCTCCCTTGGAAAAATACAGTGGGTGCAGGAAATAATCCAAGAATAACAAGTGCAGTGACTTCTTTCCTTAAAACAAGCATGTGCATAAGCAAGGCTTGAAAATGTCTTTTCTAAAAATTCCCTCTAATGTGATCCCAGCTTTGTGGGGATGGACAGAGCCTTAGCAATCAGAGCATCGGTGCTGGGCACACAGTCACCCATTAAGTAGCTTGTGCATCAGGGAAAAAAAAAAAAAGGGATGTGATGTGACCCTGGTAGGATATACTTAATTCATCGTTAAGGCACTCACACTATTCAACATATCAGAACTAGAGGAGAGAACTAGCTTAAACTACTAGGCCCCAGGGGCTGTGCGTGACATTTTGCACCTACTATCTCATTTAACCAGCCGACAATCCTTTAAAGCTTTATTTTCCCAAATGGGGCATGCCTATCCTGAAATGACTGTGAGGGTGCAGAAATTCTTAAAGAATTTTTGGGGGACTTCCCTCGTGATCCAGTAATTAAAATTCTGAGCTTCCACTGCAGGGGGCACGGGTTGGATCCCTGGTCAGGGAACTAAGATGCTGCATGTCGAGGGGCACAGCCAAAAAAAAAATTTTTTTGATAGCTATATATACTTTTCTTCATGGGTATTAAACAAAATAACTAGTACATCATACCTATGGTATCACAGCTATTACGCCTTAGGATGAAACGAATTTATAAAGAGAGTCATTGAAAGAAACACATGAAATAAATAATAGGACAGGTGGACACACGTGTGGCAAACGTCATAACCTGAGGCATGGGAATGGATGAAGTACGGGCACCATTAGCTCACAGGTGTTGTTTTGCAGAAGAGTCTCAGGGGAGTTAAACCATCTGCCAAGGTCACCCAGTCAGCAGGCACAGAGCTGGGTTTAAACCCAGACTGAGCAGCCTGTTGGCTTCCTCCGCCCCCCACCCCATCCCTGCTTTACTTGTCTGCCTCTTCACGCATCACAGTCCCTGAATCTGTTAAAAGCCATGAGATCAGCAATCAGAAATAGTCCTGTTAGACCAGTTGGGGGTAATTTTGCTTCTCAGGGGACAATTGGCAATGTCTGGAGACAGCTTCGGGGAGGAGTACTCGTGGCATCTAGTAAGAAAAGCTCAGGGATGCTGCTAAACATCCTACAGTGCCCAGGACAGCCCCTAGCACAGAATTATCCAGCCCAAACATCAACAGTGCTGAGGTTAAGAAACCTTGTGTTAGATCTTCATCTACTGATAATGGACAAATGTCTATGATATATTAAGTAAAAAATGCAAGTGGAAATGGACATATATACACTACCAAATGTAAAATAGATAGCTAGTGGGAAGCAGCCGCATAGCACAGGGAGATCAGCTCAGTGCTTTGTGACCACCTAGAGGGGTGGGATAGGGAGGGTGGGAGGGAGACGCAAGAGGGAGGGAATATGGGGATATATGTATACATATAGCTGATTCACTTTGTTATACAGCAGAAACTAACACACCATTGTAAAGCAATTATACTCCAATAAATATGTTGAAAGAAAGAAAGAAAGAAAGAAAGAAAGAGATGCAAGTGGAAAAAAATAAGCTCTACAACATTAAACCCATTTTTATTTAAATAGAACTGTATTTTAAACATATGCATAGAAAGGGTCTAAAGACTGTACAACAAATTTATGGTTACTTCTGGGAATGCAATGGACTCTGACAAGTTTCATTTCTACTTTATTCATTTTAATGACCCCGATGTTCTTAATGCCTGTAATGTACCACACAAAGGCCTCAGGATCATTCTGACCCCAAGGTGATGAGGGCTGGTGGTCAATGAGTGGATCATGTTCTGCTTGTCCTCATTGGGGCCCCTAGCATTTCCAAAACAAAGTGTGTCGGGGATAAAAACGCTGTAGGCTCTGGGGTTTCTCTGTAAACCTAAGCATACTGTTACTCTCCAGGTTACAGAAACCCCACCAGTGCCAGTTCCTATGAGCAGGGCTTGGAGTGTGGAGCCCCTGGCACCCCAGAGGCGCAGCTCTGTTTTGACCCCTGCCAGAATTACACCGTACTGGATGAACCCTCCCGAAGCACAGAGAACACGGGAGAAGTCGAGAAATGTGACAGTGACAAGCACGGCTGGTACCGATTTGTGGGAGATGGAGGAGTGAGGATGCCGGAGGACTGCGTCCCCGTGCACCACTGCCAGACGGCTGCTCCCGTGTGGCTGAATGGCACCCACCCCACCGTCGGGGAGGGCATCGTCAACCGTACCGCCTGTGCCCACTGGAGTGGCAACTGCTGCCTCTGGAAGATGGAGGTGCTGGTGAAGGCCTGCCCGGGCCAGTACCACGTGTACCGGTTGGAGGGCGTCCCGCAGTGTGATCTGAGATATTGCACAGGTGAGGGGAGCAGGGCTACCCGGTGAAGTGCCCAGGGTCAGTAGAGCGAGTGGAGCGGGTCAGGAGGGGACTCAGCAGAACAGCCTCGACTCAGTGCCTGTCAGTTATTGCCCAGTGGGAATGTTGCCCAAGGGCTGCCAGACCTTCCAGCGTTTCCAGTAAAGCCAGAAATTCGGATTTGAAGGTGAAATCTCCCGGTACGTCTATCCACGTGTGTGGCATAATAGTAAGAACTCAGACTCATTGAGATTTAGATTTCACTTGGGCAGTTTAATTCAACTCTCTGAGCTTGGGTTTTCTGATCTGAAAAAAACGGACAATGGCAAAAACAACAGCAACACAGCATGCATTACAGTGTCTCTGCTCCTGTTCTAAACACTTTAAACCATTCATTCCTTTAGTCCTCTCCTCAACTTCATGAGACATGCACTATATAGTTAGTTCAGATGAGGGGTCTGGGGCACAGAGAGGTTCAGCAGTTCTCCCAACATCACAGAGCTGGAATTGTGGCAGAGCCAGATTTGAACCTAGCGCCCCAGCTGCACGATCCAAATGCTTAACTGCTGTGCTACCCCCACCCCCATGTGGTCACCACGTGAAATGAACGAGCTACTGCACGGAAAGTACTGGGAACAGCGTCTGCCTTGTAGTAAAAGCACTAGGATGGCACCTCCGAGGTTCTCACCTCACTGGATTAGGAGTCAGGAAATTCGAGTTTGAGGCTTGACCCTTCCACCAAGCGTGGCACAAGTCTTCCGTGCCCTGTAGAATGACAAGGTTGGCCTTGGTGGCCTCAGGTCCACCCTGCTCTGCATCTTATCCTCTTCCTCTGCACCCTACCCCAGACCCCGCCACCACGCAGGACAACTGTGAGAGGACCTGCCGCTCCAAGGAGGAGTGTCGCTTCGTCAGCGGCACCTGGGACTGCTTCTGCAGACAGGACCTCAATGTCTCCGGTGAGCCCTGGGATTGGACTGGCCTAGTGGGCAGGGCAGGAGGGAGGGAACTTCAGAGGGTCTGGACAAGGTGTGGACCAGAGTCAGTAGGGATGGAACTGAGGTCAGGGGATGAGAGTGCCCGAAGCCAGTGAGTTTGCAAGGATTGGGGGCAGGGATGGAGCACGTTTCCAGGTCAGCCACTGGACCGTGGCCTCAGGAATGAGTGGGCTTGACCCATGAGGGACAAAGGATGAGAACTCTGCAGGTGTGGAAGTTGTGTTCAAATATCTGCAGCGTCTATACATGAGGAACAGGGGCGGACTCCTGTGCCAGTCCTGGATTGACCACAGGTGGGGCCTGGGGCCTGGGACAAGCCACCTACACCCTCTGAGCCTTAATGTCCTCATCTGTAAAATGGGGATGAGATAATAATAAAAAATACCCACAATGCAGGGATTTTATGAGACTTCAATCAGAGCAGTCCAAATGGGCAGGCTCTGGAGGTGATGTTTTTCTCATCCCAGTAGGTAAGCAAACACAGTCAGGTGACCCATGGGTAGACATGCCACAGATGGGCCCTAAGCCCTGGGTGGGGATTGGATGAGCTTCCCGCTGAGATGATCTCCTTCCCTCCGAGACTCTAACAAGGGCCTCCGACTCTTGCTTTGGGCACAGGCCTGCTTTCCTGTGAGCACACTCCCAGTCGCTGCAGAGGAGAGAGTGTTCTAAGCAGAAGGGCAAGAAGCAGCCCGAGTTCCTCATCTCTGGCGACAAGGGTGTCCTACCTCCAGATGCAGGGAGGGCACCTTTCACAGGGGAGACTTATTTCCTGCCTTCGGGGAGACAGAGAGGAGGGTCAGAGTGTCCCTCTTACATCAGCTGTACCTTAAGTAACTTTAATTCAAAATAATCAATGTACCATTAAGCATATTTTGGGGCGACCTGCTCTGGGGCTCAACAGGAACCAGACACGAGAACCTTCACCAAGCCTGCACAAAAAACGCTTGGAAATCTTGGACCAGGGGCATCTTTGCCAACTTCGCCTACCACAAGCCTGGGTGTGAATCCCACGTGGGTCCCAGGCCCCCTCCAGTCTCCCCAGCCTCCCGGTGGGCAAGGTGGCTTTGCCAAAGGGCAGAAAGTGTGAGCTCTGCCCGCTACTTCCAGGCTTCTGTCCACTCTACCTACCTCCCTCTCCCAACTTTCCAGATGTGCACAGTTTGCAGCCCCAGCTGGACTGTCAGGCCAAGGAGATCAAAGTGTCCCTGGACAAGTGTCTGCTGGAAGGCCTGGGTTTCGGGCACGAGGTCCATGCCTACCTTCAGGACCAGAACTGGAACTGCAGCAGTATGATGCAAACAGAGGAGGACAACTGGATATCGGTGACCAGCCCCGCCCGGGCCGGGGCCTGCGGAAACATCCTGGAGGTGAGTGGTGTTTATCCCACTGCTGCCGCAGTGCGGGAGCTGGGCTGGCGGGGCCTGTCTCAGTAACTGTGAGCCCTTGGACAAGTCGCTTAGCCTCCATGGGCCTCTAGAGGTACGTGAGCTCACACATGTTCGTCCAGGAGAGAGCTGACAATAGGTTTGATGCTTAAGCTCAGTAAATGTAAGTTATGATTATGATTATTTCACTTAGGGACGAGGTGGGAAAGGTTCCCAGAGGACCAGGCGTGGTGGTTCCTGACTGTTCCCAAGGGTCAGCAACTTATTGTTCTAGTTTTTGATCTGGGGTCCTCAGTCCCCTTCCCGTAAAGTGTCAGTGCCACTGCGGGAGGAGGCCCATTGCCTCCTTGAGGTCAGAGGGCAGGGTGTCAGCTTGACTGACAGCATCAACTCTGGAGTCGCACAGACCTGAATCCCAGATACACTTGTACCCTCATCCACGTGAACATACATGTGGTCTTGTTTTTATGCCAAAGAGAAACCAAACCCATGCCATCTACAAAAACACCCTCTCCTTGGTCAACGATTTCATCATCAGAGACACCATCCTCAGCATCAACTTCCAGTGTGCCTACCCGCTGGACATGAAAGTCAGCCTCCAAACTGCCCTGAAGCCCATCGTAAGGTATGGCACTGACCCTTACTTACCCTTTGACCCGTAACCCTGACTGACTTCACGACATCTTAGGACGTCCACAGGATCCGCCCACCTCCTGCAGCAGCTTCCGTTCATTCGCTCGTTCACTCCACAAATATTTGCTGATTATGTATGAGGATTGTTCGGCATGGACAAGGCAGGCATAGAATATTTTGTGGATATTAAAGATTATTACTATGAAACAATACAACAACATGAAACAGTGTTAATTAAATACGCTAAGGACGGGCTTCCCTGGTGGCGCAGTGGTTGAGAGTCCGCCTGCCGATGCAGGGGACACGGGTTCGTGTCCCGGTCCGGGAGGATCCCACATGCCGCAGAGCGGCTGGGCCCGTGAGCCATGGCCGCTGAGCCTGCGCGTCCGGAGCCTGTGTTCCGCGACGGGAGCGGCCACCACAGTGAGAGGCCCGCGTACCGCAAGAAAAAAATACGCTAAGGAACAAAAATGCACAACAATTTCATTTATCTTGAGGAAGAAAGGCATTAACAACTAACTATATCAAAAATTATTTACAAGTGAGATGCATGCAGTGTGGGGTAGGCTTGGAGTGCTGTGGGATCAGGGAGCAAGGGTCCCTGACCTAATCTTGGTTGGGGAGCACAGTTGGGGGCAGGAAGGCTTCCCTGCAAATGTGGGATTTAAGCCAGATCAGCTTTGATTGGATAAACAGCACCTGTAAATCACCAGAAATAGAACCAAATAGCAATTTGGATGGAATTCAATTTGGGTAGGGGCTTTTGTCTTTTGTTCACTGCTGTATGGCTGTGCCTGGAATGGGCCCTGTTGAAGGAATTCCTCAGCATTCCTAGACTTGCTGGGGGTCCTTCTGGGGGTATCAGAAACCCAAGGTGCCCTTCCCATTCCCTTATTGCCTCCTGGGCTCACAGAATGGCAGGGTTAGGATTAGAAATCTTCTGGTTCAATTTCTAGATTTCAGTCTGTAATGTGTTGGGGCCCAAGGTTCATAAAAAATAAACATTAAAGCCATTTTATTTATCTTGTTAAAATTGGTGTTTCATTGAAGATTATGGGGTGCAGGGAAGAGGTCTGCTGCTAAAAACTGTGAGCCCACAGAACTGGTTCCAAGCCCTATTCTACAGGTTAGAAGACGGAGGTGTTCTTTGAGTGAAGGAGGTATGTCTGCTCTCTGATGCAGGGAGAATTTGTAGGAATCCTGGAGCCAGACTCATGTGTTTGTCAAGTTTAGTGCCTAGAAGGTAGTAAATGCTTGATTTAAATAAGTGATTGAATAGTTCATTTAGGAATCAAAGATAGGCCTCTGCCTTCATAACCCGACACAAGTGTGGGACTTGATTGATTTTGTTCTCACTGGTCAAAACCTGAAGTTTCCATTCTTGTGGTTTCTCTGTTCTCAGTTCCTTGAACATCAGTGTGGACGGGGAGGGAGAGTTCACTGTCAGGATGGCCCTCTTCCAAGACCAGAACTACACATCTCCTTATGAAGGGGCTGCAGTCGTGCTGTCTGTTGAATCCATGCTCTATGTGGGCGCCATCTTGGAGGGAGGGGACACGTCCCGATTTAACCTGGTGTTGAGGAACTGCTATGCCACGCCCACTGGAGACATGAATGACCCTGTGAGATATTTCATCATCAGAAACAGGTATCGGACAATCTGGGGTTATCTTTTGGCCTAAATGAGGTTTGGGCTGGAGAAGAATGATCACCTCATCCCTGCCCGGCAGTTGAGTAACTTGGCTTGCCTCTCTTGGAAAATAATTTGGTATTACATGTGATGACCATACCCTGTGACCCAGAAATATCACTCCTGAGATTGTAGCCTTAAAGGATTAATACAAAATAGGTGGGCAGGGTAAAGAAATGCCAATTATTTTTCATTTCAGTATCTTTTATAACGTTGGCAATAGGTTCATAATTCAGAAACAGGGGACTTTTATACAGATGTTAACACTAACTGAACAACATGAAAATAGTGTAACTGTTATGGGACAAAATATTATTGAATATTGTTAACTAGCAAAAACAAAGGGAAATGCATATCTATAGATCATGATTCAAACCGTGGTAATAATACTAGTTACCATTTCCCATAGAGTTTAGCTGTATGCCAAGCAACGTACTAGGCAGAATATAAGGATTATCTCATCAAATGCTCACATCAACCCTAGGAAGTGCATATTCCTGTCCCTACTTTACAGATAAGAAAAGTGAGGTTCAGTAAAGTAATCGGCTCACGATCGCTTAACTAGAAAGTGGGTTGGGTTGGAATTTGAAATCAGTCTGTCTCGTTCCAGGGACTGTGCCCCCCCCCCACCAAACTTAAACCGTGTGGGCTTATGGGTAACATTGTGGAGGAAACCTGGAGGAATAAAAGTCTATGTTATAGGTTGGAGAAAACACTTGGCGGGAGGTGGGGAGGCTCTTTAATTCTCTCCGATGCTATTTTTATACTGGGTACAAATTAAAGATGCAGCCAAGGGCCTCAGGCCCCCTGAGTTGCTCTAGAAGTTAAATCCCTGTGCCTGTCACCCTCCCAGCTGCCCAAATAAACGTGATTCCACTGTCTACATGGAAGAGAATGGGGTGTCATCGGAAAGCCGGTTCTCAGTTCAGATGTTCATGTTTGCTGGAAATTATGACCTAGTTTTCCTGCATTGTGAGATTTCTCTCTGCAATTCCCTTAAAGAGCAGTGCCAGCCGGTGAGTATCTCTTTGGACTGAACAACTATTCAGTGCCTGATATGGGGCCTGGTACCTCCATATATATTTATTGGAATTATGGATGGATTGAAAGAAGGGAGGGAGGAAAGGAGAGAGGAAGGGAGAAAGGCAAAGGAAGTTAGATGGATGAAGAGATGGAAAGATGGATGGATGGGTGGATGGATGGAAGGGAGGGAAGGAGAAAAAGAGGAAGAGAGGGACAAAAGAAGGATGAATGGATGTACTTTAAGCCTCCAAAAGCCCACAGGTAAGCAATCCTTGTGTCCCCAGGAAGTATATCAGATGAAAGAGCCTGTCCTCTAGGTTTCCTTGGCCCAGGACATTTTAAATGATTTTAATAATAGTTGACTTTTTTTAGTGCTTACTCTGTGTCAAGCGCTGTACTAAAACTTTTATATGCCTTATCTAATTTAATTCTCACAGCAACCCTTTAAGTAGATTCTTTTAGCAACCCCATGGTACATATGAGGAAACTGAGCTCAGAGAGGTCCCTTGCCCAAGGGCCACACAGCTAGAAAGTATCAGAGCTGCGGTATGCCCTGGCTGAGGAGTAACTACAGTGCCCATGCTCTTAACCCAGATTTAGCACTGCCTGCTAAGAGTTGGCATTTCTTGAGTGCGGACTATGTGCCTGTGTGCTGCAGACATACTTCCTTTTAACCTTCACAACCAGGAAGATACTATTTAATAATAGTAGACAGGTATAGTCATTTGTCCCAAATTAAACAGCTAAAAGAGAGGAGACGAGATTCAAACCCAGGTTCATTTGACATGACAGTGAGAATTCTCTAGATTGAGAAAACCAGACATCAGAATTAGGATCATAGAGTGGGTGAGGCTCCATTCTTGGGCCGGAGCTGCCCATTGCAGGAGTAGCCTGGAGAGGAACGTGCCTTTACATTTTGACATAATGAGAATTCTCCATCCCCACAGTCTTGCTCGAGAAATCAATTCCGCAGTGAAGGAGTGGCTATTGACCCGGCCCGTGTTTTAGATCTGGGACCCATCACTCGCAGAGGTAAGAAGTGGCCACGTCCTAGTGATAACACCAGCTGGCCAAGTGCTGACAGTTAACTGCAGATGCCTGGGGTCACCAACCTAACAACCCAGGGCGTTTTCTGCTTCCTCAGTGCCCCCCACTGGTGAATGCATCTTTCCAGGAGATGCTTTGGGTAATGATAATCGCTTGCTTTTGCCACATGTGCTGTGCGCTAGAGATCAGGCTAAGCTCTCAGCGTGCACTGACTCACTTAATCCTCCCCAGATGCATCCATTTTACAGGTGAGAAACTGAAGCTCAGAGAGATTAAGTGACTCATCCAAGATCACCCACTCATGAGCAGCTGGAGTTAGCGCTGAACCCAGCTCGGTCTGATTCCAAAGCGTGTGTCCTTTGCCTTTTCCCTCCTGCCAGGTCCCCATAACTCAGTCTAAGTCCTAAACCAACTTTGTTTTCTGAGGAATGACCGTGTTTCTCAAAATCCAGTTACAGTGTTCTGGGGCATGACATAGGAGAAGCTTTCCAAGTGCTCCTCAAATTTTCATCCCTCCATCCCATGGGTTAGCAGTACCTGTGGTAGTTAGTCATGGTTTTTATTCACACTGGAATGGCAGAATCAAGAAATCCAAAAGAGTGAAAACATTTTTTTTTGTCCTAGAGAAATTAGGATGCAGTAACATTAATAACAGTAATAATAGTAACGGTAATAATAATACTTTGTGCCTGGCACCACACCAAACACATTTATATGCATTGTCACATGGAATGTTCACAACAGTCTAAGGACGTAAGCACTATTACCACTTCCATTCTCCAGATGAGTAAACAGCCTGTCTCCTGAAGAAGGCTCTGCCTGGAATTGTCCTGTCCTTTTATTGCCTCATGTGTTGTCACAGGGTAGCTAGGGGAGCGGGGAGGAGGTGCTAGGAACTTCCACTTTGCAACCAGACAGACTGGGGTTCAAATCCAAGCTCTTCCACTTACTGGCAGACATTGCTGAGCCTCAGTCTTCTCATCTGTCAAATGGGGATGAGAACAGTTTCCTCACAAATCTGTCAGGAGGATTAAGTTTCATATGCATGACAATAGATGCTTCCACAATGTGGATTGTCCGTGACTGTGACGGCCAGGTCCAGGAGGTCTTGGAGCAACTATGGCTACAGTGCCACAGTCAGTGGAGCATGACTATGGCAACCCTCACCTTCTGCTCTTGTCTCCAGGTGCCCAGTCTCTTGGTGTCATGAGTGGAACCACCAGCACTGCAGGTACATCATTTTCTCCTGCCTTTCCCACAGCCCTCCCTCCCAACTCTCCCGCTTTTTAATTCAGTGAATATTTAGTTATAGCCTCTTCTACGTGCCAGGCCCTGTGCCAAGAACTGTGGACCGTGATATAAATCAGACCCTAGACTGGCTCTAGAGATGAGCTCTCACAGTGCAGCAGGAGAGCCAGTCATTAGACAGGAAATGTTTGTTGAGCACCTACTGTGTGCTAGGCTTTGTTCTAGACAGTGAAGTTATAATGGTGAACGATACAGGCCAGATGCCTGTCCTCATGGAGATTGTGTTCCAGTTGAGAAATAGATAACAAAAAGTTAACAACGTAGTTTAGAAATAGAGGAGAGTGATGTGATAGAAAATTACCAGCATGGGTTAGGGTTAAATAACCGCCTTAAATAACACAGAAGTTTATTTCTCTCACACATAAATGAAGTCCACAAGGCAAGCAATCCAGGGCTAACAGGGCAGCACCATGAGGTCATCAAGAATCCAGACTCACTTCATATGGATAAGGGAAGGCTAGCTCCTAGTAAAGAGAGGTAGGCTCTGAGGGCATTCGTTCCGGGATACCAGCAGAATCACAATCCTTAGGGGCCTCTATCCAGATGATCTCATCCCATGTTCCTCAGTCCCCAGGTTTTTCCAGCCAGAGCTCTGACATCGTAGCAAAGCTGCCTAGACAGACCATTCAACCATCATTTAAGCTTGGCAACTATATTGAGTCCAAATTTGCTCTTCAGCTGTATCCACTCTCCTATTGGCTGTAGATAAGGGCTTCTTACAAGCTAACTAACTACCAAAGAGACCCTCTGGCTCCCTCACTTGGCCCTAACAATTAAAACTCCTCAGTTACTCATCCTTCTGCAGTAGGGCATTACTATAAAGCAGTAATAATTAACCAATTCCAGTTCCCCTGTACTTAAAGGCCTGAATCATTGTACTGGCCAGAGAATTCCCCCCTCAACAGGGACTTTCTCTTGAGTCACTAATTGGTGAACATTTTAGCAATTATTTTGCTACCTTATGATGGGAACTACTCATGCCACACATATTAGTTGGGATTGGGTTCTAAAAAAAAAAAAAGAGAATCCAACCTCCTTCCATCTCACCCCTCTACCCTCTTTAGGGTGTGGCCATCACCTTCATGGTCCAAGATGGCAGCCAGAGCACCGATCTTTATATCTAGGCCAGGATTGAGGGAACTTGGAAGAAGTCAATGACTTTTAAGGAACAATCCTGGAAGCTGACACCTTATACCTCCACTTACATCTCATTGACCAGTGCTTAGTCACATGGCCACACTTAGCTGCAAAGGAAGTTGGGAAATGTAGTCTTTATCCTGGGTGGCCATGTGCCCAACCAATGTGTGATGGTTCTATTACCAAGATAGGAAGGAAAATGAATATCAGAATGGATAAATGGTCAGAAAATGTTTCAGAGGAGGTGATATTTGAACTAAATGAGAAAAAGGAGACAGGTGTGCAAATATTAGCAGAATAAGCCCTGTAGGCCAAATGAACGCCAGTTGCAAAAATGAGATAGGCATCTAAGCAAATAAATCACAAGCAAGTAGGTAGTGCAGAAGGGGCACACGGAAGAGTAATTAACTGTATTGGATAAGGTCAGGAGAGAATTTCTGCATGTGTTAACATCTGAAAGGGCTTTTGATGGATGAATTGGAGCTCAATAGGAAGACAAATCTAAGAAATGTATTTTGGCCCAAAGGGAAAGCAATGCTATTAAGATTTCACTATCCCCCAAAATGGCCTATGCTGGTGAACCCAGACATGAGAGAGTTCTACCCATCCTCAAATCTCCAGCTAGATAACAGTCTAAAAGTTTCCAGATAATCTCAAGTTGTCCTCTCCATGCTCAGTGCTAACATTCAGACAACACTCAGAAAAGCAGTGCTCATTGGAGAGGGCGGTTAGAGCTCAGAGCAAAAGCAGCTTGAGAGCAGGGACCTCAATCTCATTCATTTCTTCCAGTCCTTCACGTTAGCACAGTGCCGGGAGCAGCCTGGCTTCCCAGTAGACTTTGCCAAATTGACTAATTTCTTGGTGGGTAGTGGATTCTGGAGCCTTCTGAAAACGGAGGGAGTTACTCTGACCTGGTAGCAGAGTACCACAAGAGGGCACCTATGGTTTCATTGCTTGCTATCTCCCACAAGCATTTTTGATGTTTTAGAATTAATTAAACATCAACCTATGTTTCATAATTATAAGCTGGCTGTCATATACTAATATGTTTCTGAAAATTAGGATATTCTTCTCCCCCTCCCTCCTAAGGACATCAGCAAGTTACTCTGAAAGTTAGGGGACAGAGAGCCGTTATAACCTGGTATTGGGTGGAAGCGGCGGTGCATGCCTCTCCCAGGTCCTCCAATATGAGGCAGCTATGATCCAGGATCCAAGCCCTTCTTTAACCCTGAGTATACAGTAATGTTTAGAAGAGATGTGATTCCAACCTCCCAGATCTTAGAGTCTGATTTTCAAAATCAATACTTACATGGTGTTTACCATGTGCCAGGCACTGTTCTAAATGCTTGCTATGAGTTCACTCACTTGCCTTACAAAAATCTCACGCAGTAGTAGCTGCTAGTAATGTTTCTATTTTGCATACAGGGAAATTCAGGTTTGGAGAGCTTCAATAACTTGCCTGGGTCTGCACAGCTAGTTGCAGAGCTAGGATTCTAAGCTAAGTAGTCAAGCAACAGAAGTAGTGCTTTTTAACCTCCCTGTCCTTCTGCCTCTTCAGTATTAGTCATAGTAAGTAATGCTAGCTGCTGTAACAAACAATCCCCATCTTTCTGTGCTTTTATACAACCGTTTATTTCCCATTAAATCACTGGAGGATGCAGTTCAGTGCCTTTGCAGTCATTAGGAACTCAGGTTCTTACCTTCTGGTAACTTCTGGCAACTCTACTGTCCCCCGCAAGTCCTCTCCTGGATCCTCTGCATCTGGTCCCTAGATGATGGATGAGGGAGCAGGGAGAATTATGTAGGAGGTTTTAAGGACCAGGCCTAGAAGCAGCTTCTACCCACATTCCACTGGCCAGATTCAGTCATGTGGTCCCACCTACCTGCAAAGGAGGTGGGGAAAAGTGCCTTCCAGCATGCTCAGAGGAAAATGAAGTTTGTTTGGTGGTGGTGAGACAGCTTTGCCTCTACCACATGGCCCTGTGCCACCTCCCAGGGGCTATAACCCAAAATAAATATTAAGGATACTCTGCCTTTGTCATCCTTGTAAGACAGAAGATAGGGATGCCACCTCATTTTGGCTGCTGAATTCCAAAGCCCACCTGACAGTCCTCTCTTGCGTTTCAGCGTTCCTGGTGGCCTGGCCCATGCTTCTCCTGCCTGTCCTCCTGGCTGGGCTGTTCTGAGAGCTCATCTGGACATCTGGCCTTGAAGCTCGTGTTCTTCCCTCTGGCGATGGCTTCCAGTCACCCTTCAGCTCTGCTGATTCTCTCTCCAAATCACATAGACAGTCTCCAGGCCTGACTAGGTTTGGAGAAAAAGAAGAGTTTTGCTTGTTTGACACTCGCAGTGCCTTTGAATTCCTTTTTTTCTCGGGTGGGTGCCCTGCCATCTGGCCTGGCCGGACTTCCTCATTCATTAGCAGGATCCTGAAAGCAAATTTGTGACGTGCTTCTGTGGCTACAAGTATAGCACATGTTCATAACTTCAGGGAAGAGGGGCTGTGTCAATGGGGGGAAGGGGCGGGGGAATTGCTTGTAAAAAGATACCTCCCACAGACTTCCCAAACACCCCCTGTTCTGACTGCCATGTGAATTGAACAGACCAATGTTTGCTTTCACCCTGCTTCCTCTGGTGTACTTCCATCACAGTTTCAACAATATGCATGGGAACATGTTGTAAAGGGGTCACTTTTGGAGACCTTGTTCTGGGGAAAACTGGTGCCCATTGTTCCCCTGTCCCCCACCACACTGCAGACATGCTTTGACATGCCTAAAACTACACAAACCCCTACCCCGGGGACCTGGATGCTAGAGGAAATGCTCAGTTTGGGTGCAGAGATGCTGTCACCGCAGAGCACACCTCTAGCTGTAAATAGTGATGCCCTTGCTCTGAAGGGTTAAGCAGGGAGTCCCACTATAAAATGATGCATCAGTTCTGCCATGGGGATGTAGCAGCAGAGCCTGGGGGATGGGTGAAGTCCCTTTCTGGAAACCTTGAATGAACCCTCACAAAGACTCCATGAAGATGCTACAGATAGAGAATGCTATGCATGAGGCCTCTCCAAGCCAGCCTCAGGGAAAGTGACAGGATCAGGGCTAGGTGACCAGAGGCAGAGCCTATCATCTGCCAGGAGGAGACTTTCCAAAGTGCCACGTTGTTCAGAGATGGTATGGTTGCAAGAAAGAGAAACCCACTCCAGTGGACTCAGGCCACAGGGGAATTAATTATAAGGATATAGGAGCACCAAGTCCAGGGACAGAAGATACAGCCTGACTGCACAAGGAGAACCACGAGAAACTGAAGTTTGTCTGTCTTTCCACCTGTCACTCTTCCTAGAACCTTGCAGCCTTTACATCTGCTTATCTTTACGTGTTCCCTTCATTCCCCCCCTCTCTCTGTGAAACTAGCTTTACCTGTTCATTCATCATCCTTGATTAAATACGGACATTGCAGCTTCATATCACTTCTTAATTCAGAGACCACAGAGACCAACTGGCATCTTGGTATTCCACATCCAAATTGCACCCGGGGAAGCTGATTTCCTTGTGGGTATGAGTGCTTTCCCTGGTCCAATCATTGAGGGCAGGCGAGCGGGCTCATCTAGCACAGAGCCAGTGGGGCCGACCTGAGGGGGCAGGTCTCAGATAAATGGGAGTGTTCCTTGGACAGATATCCCAAAAGACCACTATGATAGTGGCTTCTTTGAAAGGGGGGTTCCCAGGAGGAATTGCTTTCTGTTTCCCAGTAAGTTAGAGGATTCACAGCTACTATATTCCAAGGGAGGTGTCATGCTAGGAATGGACCTGAAAGGAGGTCAGAGGTCCTAATCTTTCGCCTCTCTGAGGCTCATCTTCTCCCTTCTGTAGAAAAAAGGGGCTTGGCTAGAGCAAGATTCACAACATTTATAGTGGAGCTATTTCTTTAAATACGAGTCTACATGAACATCCAATATCTAGAGATTAAAAGCAAATAGACTCTTGTTGATGTCAGGTAGGGGGCTTACCTCTTCCGTTCTGTGCTTCCCTCCTCAAACCCCCAAAGAAACTCCATGATAACCCACAGGGTTACCAAGGGCAAAATTTTGGAATTCCCTGGAACATACAACCTCTAATATCCCTTCCGGTGTAAAGCACACGGGATTCCACTTAACTAGACTGACGCCCTTTGTCTATCTGTCTGTCTAACATCTATTTGTATATCATCTATCTATCTATCTATCCATCTAGCTCCTAGTCTCTCTTTCCCTCTCCATCTGTCTGCCTATCATCAAGGTAGTTACAGCTTTTTGTGTTCTGTGAATGGGCATCCCTACAAGCAAGAGCCACTGAATATTCAGTCTCCTTCGTTCATTCAGTCAACACTAATCCTCTGAGCAGTTGTTATGTCCCAGGTCCAAGGTCCTCTGGGTAAAATAATGAAGGAAACACAGTCCCTCCCCCTAAGATGTTGACAATCTGGTGGAACACAAACACGCACAGGCAGATCACATCCACACACACTTTCCCACTGACCCTCAGGCCCAGAACTCACACCCATACCAACATATACACTTGCAACAGATATACGTGTCAACTTCACGTGCTCAAAGATACATGTCACACACAGAGATCCTCACCTGGGCCCTCAAGCTCAGTCACCTACATGTTTATTGCCACGAATAACTTAGTAACAGCTAACAGTTTAACATGTCCTGTGCATCATTCTAGATTCACTGTGGACACTGTATCATTCCACCCTCACATTAGGTACTGAAGATATGTACTTTTATTGCCCCCAGTTTAGAGATGAGTAAACCAAGGCTTAAAGAACTACTCGCCCAAGAGCTTATAGCTTTCAAATTCTGTATTCAGGGTTTAAACCCAGGTAGCCTGAATTTGGGGCATTTGCTCTTGACTGGACATTCTATGCTGCTTCTGTTTATATACAAAGCACACACACACACACACACACACACACACACACACACACAGAGGTACTCATATATCCACACAGGCACCACTATATATACGTGCATCCACTCATGTGCATACAGGCACATGGGAACAAATGTGGACACAAATGTGGACACATTTGCCTACACAGAGACCCTCACACATACCAGACATGAACATTAATGGACACACAGATGCTAATGTGTACACTGACTTATGCGTGGTCATGTAGATGCAGACACATACACCTTAGTATAGAAAAAAATAAAACAAGAAACATATGCTATACACACACACAAGCACACATAGATACATATACATATGCATACAGGACCTGGATCCAACTCCCCAGGAGCCAGGACTCCAACCATGTCTCCTCTCTCATTAGTTTTCCTCTCCTCCATCCCCAGTCCTGCACAGCTGGGCACTGAGACAAGAAGTCCAACCTGGGTCACAGTGAAAATAGGCTCTAGACTCAGCATCTGGAAGTTCTGGAGTAGAAAGATGATGGAGACAGTGAGAAGGAACCTGACCCGTATCAGGAACACTGACGTCTCTGTCCTGGCGGGGCGTGGGGTACCTCCTCGTAGCAGTGGTGGAGGATGCAGAGAAGAACTGGGCAGCCCTGCCCTCTAGGACCTTAGAGTCGACTTGGGAAAGCAGGGCATACAGACTTCATGCAGCCAAAGCCAAGCCAAAGCCAAGTGTAAGACTGACACAGACACTGCTGCAAGATGGGGAGAAAGGAGAACTCAACTCAGCCTGGGAGAAGAAGGAAGTATCCCAGCCCAGAGAGTTTAGTCCCTTCATTTTCCAGTTGGAAACTGAGGTTCCCAAAAGAGAAGTCACATGTCCATTCTTAACCCTATAAGGGACACTAGAAGACGTGTTGTGACCAGCTGGGCATGAGGGGCAGGGGGAAAGTGGTCCCCTGAAGGAAATTGGAATGAGGACCCTAAAGGATAAATTCCACCCATCCTAAGTCATTTCATAATCTCTCCTCACCCCCTCCTTCTTCTTCCACCCCTTTCTCTTACAAAGGGCTGGAAATCACCCTTTTCTTTTCCTTCCTCATCACAGTAGATTGTCCCTTCTAAGGAGAGAATCTTAGAAGGTTCTGTGACCTTCTGTGACTTTTCTTCAATTCCATTGACGCTGATCTCTTCTAAGTCACCGTCCTCTCATACCTCTATAATAGCTTCCCCGCTGGTCTGTCTCCAGCCTCACCCCTCCCAATCCACTCTCTACGCTGCGGCTAGTCAGCATATAAAGCGATTCACTTCTCTCTTGAAACCCTTCAGCAGCTCTTTACCTTCTATGGAATGAGGTCAGCGTACTAGCTGGCAGACAAAGTCCCCACCGTCTGAGCCCTGGCGGTCTCTTCAGCCTCAGATCTTATACGTATCCCCTATATACCCCTGTTCTGGCTTCTCTGAATTTTCCACCTGTTCCATTTCACCTGTGCTGCTTTTTTCATGTGCTGGTCTTGCTGCCTGGAAGGCCCCTCCCGTGCTGGGGATGTGACCCTAATTAACTTTAGGGTCATTTCTCCTGGAAAGCCCTCCTGTCCCTGCTCCCCAGTCTAGAGCTGATTACACTCCGTTCTGTGAGCCCTTCTCTCCAGAACCTCATTCTCCTGTTCATTATCAGCATCTGAAGTGATCTGTTTATACTCATCCCACATCCTCCACCCTAGACTGTTGGTTCCTCAAGGACAGGGGTTTTGCCATATTCACACATCACTGGCTGGATAAATGAAGACACAGCCTGCATCATCTTCCAGGAAAGGAAGAAAGAACTTAATATCAAAAATAAAGAAGAATTTCTCACTTGGATAATTATGAAAGCGCCAGCTCAGAATGGGAACAGGAATTCTGGGCTCGACCCCAAACGTGCACTGCATCCCAGTGTCAGTCAGTCTTAGCAAGGATCGCTTTTCTTTCCCTTTAGTTCCCATCTTCTGTGACTTCAGGGGAGGTTGCTTGGAAATCTGAGTATTTTTTTTTTTTCTTTTTTTTTCTCATTGAGGAGGGCTCTTAGGAAACTGATAGAGCGGTTATTAGTGGGGAGCAAATTGAGAGAGCTGAAGAGTGATTATAACTTAACAGCAGGGGGGGGGAAACACACACAAGAAAACCCCCCATAAAAACCAAGCACGTAAGAGATTGGGAGACTAGGTCCAGAACTGAACACACATAGCAGCTGTAAGGGTGGAAAAATAATTTTCCCTCTATTCTTATAGGTAGAGGCTGAGACACACCCCCCCCCAGCCCCCGCACCAGATACACACACACACACCATAATAAAAGATTAACAGGAGAAAAACAAACATCAGTTTAATAACATGTCCACCTCCTGTATACATGGGAGATGCCCAGGAAAACCGACATGCAGAGTGCACTGGGCCAGGAATCAAGAAATTCAGATTTCAGACTGACTTCTGCTGATGTGAGTTCAGGGATGCCACTTAACTTCCCTTGGGCCATCTGTAAATTAAGATAATGATACCTCTTCCACCGCACTTAATGATCTATGACTCTGCTTTCGACAGGCTGTGGCTGTCGCATGTTCTGGCCCCAGCATAGCCCTCTCTATCCAAACTGGGGCTGTCTCAAGACACATTCCCAGTGGTACACTTGGCCTCAGAACCCTCTGGTTGGCTTGGAACCTGGGAGAGCACCTCTCTGGTCCTGAAATGCAAGCGGGGGCGGCAATTCAGAACTCGGAGATTACCTGGGAGAAAATGCTCCCTTCCTTGATTCCTTAAAGTTCTTTCTGAAGAGACCAGTGGGCCAGCTCCTGTGCTGGTCTTTCTTCGCTCTCTGGGGACTCACTGGAACTGGTTTACCTTGTCAAGTGTCCCCTCCAGTTGGAACTTCTCAGGTGGAAAAGTGGCACATAGGGCCGCCTCAAAATAGTCGTGGCTGTATTGCATTGTGTGTGACAGTAACGCGGCTGTAATGAAAAGGTGATGTCACTTTGTAGCCGCAGAATGCTTTCACTATATTTTATTGGTGTATAATACACATATCACGCACATATCTCACTTACACACCTTGATACATTTTCACCAAATGAGCCCTCCAATGTAAGTAGTACTCAGCTCAAGAAATAGTAGCCCCCTTCCTGCCCCTCCAGTTATTGCATCTCCCAAATGCAACACCTGTCCCAGCTTCCAGCACCACAGAGTAACTCTGTCTAGCTCTGAACTTGATCTAAGAGGAGTCATACAATGTCTATCTTTTGAGCCTGGCTTCTTCTTTGTTTTTTTTTGTTGGGGTTAGGAGTTTATTAATTTATTTAATTTATTTTTGCTGTGTTGGGTCTTCGTTTCTGTGCGAGGGCTTTCTCCAGTTGTAGCAAGCGGGGGCCACTCTTCATCACAGTGCGCGGGCCTCTCACCATCGCGGCCTCTCTTGTTGCGGAGCACAGGCTCCAGACACGCAGGCTCAGTAGTTGTGAGGCTGGCTTCTTCTGATCAGCATTGTCTTTGTGAACTTGATCCATGTTGTGTTTAATTATAGTTTGATCATCCTACTTGCTGACATGGTTCTGTAGGAAGAATACAACCTAAATTATTCATCACTTCTACTATTGAGGACATGTGGATTGTTTCCAGTTATCAGCTGTTGCGAAGGTTGCTACTTGCTTGGTGAGCACAGGTACCCATCCCTGTGAAGTGTGTATATTCAGCTATAGTAGCTACTACCAAGCACTTTTCCAAGGTGATTGCACTTATACCTGACATGCTTTTTTTTTAACATCCCAAGATTCCAGTATCTAGTGACTATTGACTATTGACTCCACTTCCTTGAGCACCCCAAGACCTTTGCCTGCCTCAGGGCCTTTGCACAAGCTATTCTCTTGGCCTGTTAGTCTTTCCAGGTGAAGGATGGACAAGTGCTCATCCTATACGCCCCTTTCAAGCAGGCCTGTGCCTGTTATACTCACCACTTCATACATAGCATCTAGCCCAGCCTGGTAAATAACCAGCCCTAAACAAATGTTAGTTCATGTTGCTGTTGTTGCAATAAATAGTCTCCTTCCAAAAAGAAAAAGCAACAACCACAAAAAGAGTTTCTCTTTCCCAAATTCTATGATTCCGGGAAGTCAGATTTCCTGCTGTGTGCTGATCCGTATGTTACCCCCAAGGGGTCTAAACTCCCCACAGGAGAGGGGCCGTTAGCAGGTGTGTGTGTGTGTGTGGGGGGGTCTCCCCAGGCCCCCAGGGGAGCGGCGATCTCCCTGGGGCTGCGCAGTCCCTGCTCTCTACAGAATGGCCAATAGAGGGCACTGTGGGAACATAACCAAAAGAAGGAGGGAGGCGGTGGTCAGAATTAGAAAGACAGAGCCGGAAGGGACCTTCATTTTGCAGACCCAAACCTTCATTTTACAGATGAGCAAACAGATTCCCAGACAGGAGACTTGACTCGCCCAAGGTCACACTGGTACTGCTCGGCGAGCGGAGATGACTCTTCACCCCTTGGCGTTCTCCGCTCTGCGTGGGAGCTGCCAGCCCCGAAGGAGCCGGTTGCCCGCGGGCGCTGCAGCCTTGAGCCGCCAAGGCCGCCGTTTGCCAAGCCCCTCACTGCCCCGAGTTTTCTCCTTCTTTGCTCCTGTTACATCGGAGAAAGGATCTAGATTTTGGAGGTAGGACAAAGCATACAATGCCCCTTTGATTCCACAATGATCTCTGAGGAAGTACTCTACTTTTCTTAATAACGGCTACCAATTATTGGGAACTTCCTGGTGCCAGATATTATGCATTACCAGATTTAATCCTCAAAGCAGGAATGCTTTGAGGGTTCAATTTTTCCCTCCCTTCTGGGAGTCCTTTCCTGATCATCACCCCATTGAAAGAGACCTTCCCCCTCACCCATTGCCTCTCTATCACAGCGCCTGGTTTATTCCTTCACAGCTCTTATAATTATAACAATTTTGGTTATCTACCTGTCTGCTTATTTATCACCTGCATCAACTCCTCTCCTCCTTCCAGTAGACTCTGAACTCGGTGAAAGAAAAATTCTGGAGCTAGACAGACGTGAGTTCAAGTCTCAGCTCGTCCATTTACTAGTGTTATGACAACCTCGTGTGAGTCACTAAAACTGTCTGAGGCTGCATTTCCCTTTGTAAAATAGGGATTCATGCTTGTATTTTACAGGTATATGGTTGGCTGTGCCAGTCATTTGTTGATTAGATCCCCTCTCCAATATCATCATTGTGGTCATCCACCCTATATTTGATTACCCTCTGTGATGGAGAACTCACTATAAGGCGGCCCAGATAAGGCAGCATATCTGGGCATTCCAAGGTCAGTCATAAGATATATGACTTTGGAAAAGTCAGAAATCTTTTCTGAGCCTCAATTTCTTATTCTGTAAAGTGGGGATGGTGATGATAAAACCCATTTCCCAGGGATGCTATGAGGATGCAATGAGATTGTGTGTTGTGTATAAGGGTCTGGCATATGGTAGGTGCTTACCAAATGTTAGTTTCCTCACCTTGTTTCTTAGAAAGGGGGAAATGACTCTAAAAAGCACATTTTATGATATCTGAAGTTGTTATAATTGATGGCATGACATAGTTTGGAGGCACCGTTCTTTTCTTCTTGGTGATACATATAATGATGTGTTTTATAATCAAAGTCATCTTAGATTCAATGAGATGTGACAGTAGGTTCCAGGGACAATATTCAAATTCAGGTTTGCCTGACTCCCAAGGCCCATTTCTGGGGAGGAGAGTCAGGTAACGGTGGACACAGCTGAGAAGAGAACAGACAGTAGAAGTGTGTTCCAACTAAGACTTATCTGAGCCTGGCTGTCCAGAACGCCACCACTGCTCAGCTGGTAATTGAATTTGGAAATGTTTTACCATGTAGGTCTGTCTGAATAAGACTCTTCATAACCACTGGTGAACTGGCTCCCCTGCAACTCCAGCCCCATCCCCAGCCAAGCCAAACAAAAACTTAAAAACTGCTAGGGGGGGCTTCCCTGGTGGCGCAGTGGTTGAGAGTCCACCTGCCGATGCAGGGGACACGGGTTCGTGCCTGGGTCAGGGAGGATCCCACATGCCGCCGAGCGGCTGGGCCCGTGAGCCATGGCCGCTGAGCCTGCGCGTCCGGAGCCTGTGCTCCGCGACAGGAGAGGCCACAACAGTGAGAGGCCCGCGTACTGCAAAAAACAAACAAACAAACAAAGAAAACTGCTAAGGGTCATATTAATATGCTGCGCTTATGTGTGTGGGGCAAGGAGAATCTGGGGCTAAATTAAACAAAGATGTCCATCATCTGCTACTGTCAATGGATAAGTCTGGAGATTGTACCTGTGGCTGTTTGAAAGGACACAACATTTGTTGAGTTTCTACTGATTTCAAGGCCTTGGGCTAGGCATTTTGATAAAGGCAAACAAATTATCTCCTCACTACAATCTTATGAGGCAGGTATTATTTGTTTAGCTCATCTGCATACAAGGAAAATATAGACAAGGCTGAGAAACTTGTCCAAGATCAGGCAGCTAGAAAGAGGCAGAGCAGGGACTGGAATCCAGGGTTACTTGGGCACAGAACGGCAAGGAAATTGGTTGAAATTGCTAGTTATAAACCTTGAATGAGCCAACTCTCATCCTTTTTCTTGGTTCACAGGGATCCCAAAATTCTGACTTTGTTATCTTTGCAACATGTACTCTGTATTCAAGAAAAATCAGACAAAGGGATATGAACTCCAATATACAAGCATTCATCTACCTTGTACTCTTCCAAGAGTGGTCTCTTTGTTGGGTGGACTTTGTAGCAGAATGCACCGGCGTGGCCCAAGTTCCTTATTCCTTTGGGCCCCAGTTACCACATCTAAGGGAAGATGATAACCCTTCCTCTGTTGGAGACAAGAGCCTGATAAGATGCTCTGAAGGGCCAGGAGCAATGGTCAAAGGAGAACCGGTCGGCATTGCCCCAGCCGGGGAGCCAAAATTTTGGGCACGTGGATTTCCAGACTCAAATGGAACAGAAAAGAAGAGAAAATTGGAATATTTGAAGCTGAGGAGGTAATATTCCAGGGTCCGCACTGTCAGTCATTACGTCATTTGCCTTTCTGACCCTCATTGCTTCTGTTCCCTCAGTTTCTCTGCTCCACTAACTATGGGCCAGTCACTGAACTTGGACTTCAACTACTTTATTCCAGCATTTCTCAAGCTCAGCACTCTTTACCATTTTGAAGTTAAACCAACTGGGGTTCAGAGAGGTTAAATTACTTGCACAGAGCTGAGCAGTTTGAAACAAGTCTGACTCCCAAACCCAAGCTTGTTCTACTACAGTATACTTTTCTACCCACTGGAGCATGGGGCAGGCAGATGGATGTCGTGGGCATGAGTGACAAGCTGTTAGGAACAAGAAGTAAGGTCATTGGGACAGCTGTTTCAAAGAGCCTTGGTTAATGGAACAAAGATTTCCCCCAGACATAACACCTGATATCAGCAGATTCCGTGGTTACTTCCTGGTATGCAGTTCCCAGGTCTCAGCCCCTGGGAGCCAGAGGGCACATGGTCTAACCCTGAACTGAACAGAAGAACTAAGACAGGGACAGTCCTGTTAACAACAGACACATAGTGTTTATCATGTTGCAGGCACTGCCCTAAGCACCGTAGCAATATTAAGTCTTTTAATTCTAGCAAGGAAAGTACAATTGCTTTCTCCTGTAAGATGGGAAACCAAGTCACAGAGACGTTAAACAACTGCCAAGTCACACGGTTAGCAGACAGCAGAAGTAGGATTTGAATCCAGGCATTTGGGTGGTAGAGCCGGCATCATTTGACCATTGTGCCTGTCTGAGCCCATCTGCTTTTGGCCCCATGGCTTCTCTGCTCCCAGAGCCTCGGCATCCTGGTTTGAAGGGTTTGTTTTGTGCCTGGAGCAGAGACAGCCAGTTCTGCTCTCACTGATAGCCACTGGAGTCCAGCCGATAGACTACCAGTGGGCTGTCAACAAGCAGGCTTTAAACTCATGCAGAAAAACCCTATAGGATAGATTCATGGGATGGCTCCATACATTCTGGGTGGGTCTACTTCCTAGTAGCCTCTGGGATTTTTTGTCTATCCCCCAAACTTCCCCTTGTCTTGCTGTTACCCTCAAATGTGTTTATTTCACTGTGGCCTAGAAAAGTCCTCACCTTCAGCAGCCAGAGTGGTGAATCATATTGTGGCCCTTCGCCTCCCGTTGGCACTAGACAGACAGATCACCACTGATAAGAGCCTCTTCCTACACCTCTTGGAACTCACTGCTATTATGGCCTGTTCTGAACTATGATGATTTATGTGTCTCTCTCTACTTCTCTAACTTGTGAACTCCTAGAGAGAATGAACCATCTTATTCACCCAACACACCTAGTGTAGGACCTGGCACTTAAAGATACTTTATAATTACCTGTTGAATGCATAGGTGGGTGGATGGGTGGTTGGATGGATGGACGGATGGATAGATGGATGAATATACAAGGTAACTCTCAGTGAGACCACTTTTCATCACCACCCCCATCAGTTCCTATTCAGACAGATGTAATAGCTTCCTAAAGGGCTCTTCACCTCCACTTTGGCCCCCCTAAAACCTGTTATTCATACTGCAGCCAAAGGAATGCTGTAAAGATGCAGATCTGATCAGCCTTGACTCACCTCTGTCTAAAATAGGCCAATGACTTCCCACTGCCCTTAGAATAAAATCCACATTCCTTCCCAGGGCCTGTGTCAACCAACAAGCTGTGGTGTCTGCTGA
Source organism: Phocoena phocoena (assembly GCF_963924675.1). Classification (NCBI taxonomy): domain Eukaryota; kingdom Metazoa; phylum Chordata; class Mammalia; order Artiodactyla; family Phocoenidae; genus Phocoena; species Phocoena phocoena. The sequence goes on from NC_089233.1 coordinate 22,486,911, forward strand.
CCACTCCATCCTCGTCCTGTGTCAGCCCCCCTCCTCACTGATGATGTTTGGACACTCAGCCATCTTTCATTTCCTAGAATGACCCCAGCTCTTTCCTGCCTCAGGGCCTGTGTCTGAACTTGCTGTTCTCTGTGTCTGGAATGCACTTCCTCTGACTTTTTGCATAACTGGCCCCTTTTCTTTAAGGTCTCAGCTTCAAAATAAATTCTTGGGGAAATTTTCTCTGCCTCCCCCATCTAAGTTACACCCGCTATATCTTCTTTATGGCACTCATGTGGTATATCCACTTTCATTATAGTACTTTGTTGAACATTTTCAGCATTATTTATTAATGTCTATCTTCTTAGCTAAGCTGTAAGCTCTAAGAGGGCAAGGAGAGGAGGGACCACACCTGTCTTATTCACTACTCTACCCTTAGTACTTAGCAGATTGTAGGTACCCAAAATATATATATATATATATATATATATATATATATTTTTTTTTTTTTTCAGTACGCGGGCCTCTCACTGCTGTGGCCTCTCCCGTTGCGGAGCACAGGCTCCGGATGCGCAGGCTCAGCGGCCATGGCGCAGGCTCAGCGGCATGTGGGATCTTCCCGGACCGGGGCATGAACCCGCGTCCCCCACATCGGCAGGCGGACTCTCAACCACTGCGCCACCAGGGAAGCCCCCAAAATATTTTTAATAGGTGTTGTGGGTGAATGGATAGACAGGCACAGGATATGTTCTGACATTTCATCAGACTGAGGACACCTGGAGGACTGAATGAGGGTAACAACCAGGCCTCTTTCCTTTTCCCTGGACATAACTGATAAGCAAGTTTAGGTTCAGAATCATGAAATCTGATAACCTTGGAGCTGAATGGGATCTCTTCGATCATTGAGAATCAATAAGCTGATAAATGGAATATCAACTTCATTTTAAATTTGCAGAGATGGAGCCCCAAAGTGAAAGTCACCTGCCGGAGGTTACTGTAGTTGGGTGGGACTGCTAGTTACCTGAGTAATAGCATTCTTTCTTCATCCTTATAAGCAGAACCCAGATTTTGTTGTTGGTGGTGATAAGCCCAGCTTAAAAATTAATAAATAAATGCTGCATTTATTAGCCTCATTTTCAGGGAGGGGTGGTCGTGTGACTGTTCTGGCCAATGATGTAAGCAGACATTGCTAGATGCGATTCCTAGAAAATCTTCTTAAAAGAGGGCTTGACTTAGCAGGCATACCCTTTGCCTTTTCCCCCTTCCTTCTTCTGGAACACAAGCACGAAGGCCAGTGCAGAGGGGACTATTCTGTGCCCAGGAGGCAATCTCGATGACAGAAGCCACAAGTTAGAGAGAGTAGAACAGAAAGTTAGGAGTCTGGGATATTGATGACATCCAGAACCTACCACATTAGCCCTGGATCACTGACCACTGTGTTTTATGTAACGAGACAAAAATAGACCCTATTTTGTATGCGCCATTGTTATCTGGATTTTCCATTATATGCAGCCAACTTAATCCATAACTGATATGGTCACTGATAGAGCTAGTGGCACAGCCAGGATTTGAAACCAGGGATCCTGACTCCACGCCAAACGCCACTTACATAAGGATAGTAAGTAATCCAGTGCATCTAACCACATGGGCGCGATAAGAAAATGCTGTCCTAGAGATACTGCTGCAATACAGCCATTCTCAAACTGTGGCCCCTAGACCAGCAGCATCACCCGGGAACTTGACTGAAATGCAAATCCTCAGGCCCCACCCCAGACCTACTGAATCAGAAACTCTGGGATGAGGCCCAGTGAGCTGCATTTTCACAAGCCTTCCAAATGCATTCTAATGCATGCTAAAGTTTGGGAACCACTACTGAGCTAATACTGTGTGTTACCTATGGAAAGCATGAATAAAGCAAGTCATTTGGTGCAGAGGTCACTCCTGGCGCAGAAAGAGGGGAGCTGTCTCCAAGTTCAGGGATACGTGGGCTCTCACAGATAGAATAGGCAGTTATTCTTGTGTTTTTATCCACTTGCTACTCAGAGTGTGGTCTACAGATCAACAGCGCTAGCTTCACCTGGGAGTTTGTTGGAACTGCAGAATCTCAGGCTCCACCAGACCGACTGAATCAAAATCTGCACTTTAATAAGATCCCACCTGTGGTGGAGCATACAGAGGTTACAATTTGAGTGCCCAGCTCACTCAGCGAGGTCTGGGGCTGGGGATGAGGTGGCCCAGGCCCTGATCCCTAGAAGCACATGCAGATGGTTGTGGGAAGATGGCAGCCACGCCTGGTGCCAAAGGAGATGGGAACACAAAGCTGACAATCAGTGTAGCTGCCACATGACACCTGTTGCCCACCCACCCACCTACCATCCTCTCTATCTTGCCATCTCTGCTTTCCCCTAACATTCCCCCAACATCTTCCTCTCCATCCCCAGCCTAATGCTTGAGTCCTAGAGTCAGATCTGCCTTGATTCAACTTTACAACTTTGAGCTGTTTAATCTCTCTGAGTTTTGGTACCAACTTCATGGAGCTGTCGGGGAGATTAAACGAGTTAATACTTCTAAAACACCTAGACCAGAGCTTCACAATCTTGGATCACCTGAGGAGCTTTAAAAACATGCTGACGATGGGCTTCCCTGGTGGCGCAGTGGTTGAGAGTCCGCCTGATGATGCAGGGGACACGGGTTCGTGCCCCGGTCCGGGAAGATCCCACATGCCGTAGAGCGGCTGGGCCCGTGAGCCATGGCCGCTGAGCCTGCGCGTCCGGAGCCTGTGCTCCACAGCGGGAGAGGCCACAGCGGTGAGAGGCTCGCGTACTGCAAAAAAAAAAAAAACAAAACAAATAAAAACATGCTGATGGCTGGGCACCCTAGACCAAGTAACTAAGAATCTTCAGGGAAAAGGGCCCATCATTCATATTAAAACAGATGAAGAACAAGCCTCCGCAGGTTTTTCTAACGTGCGGCCAGGAGGGAGAACCACGGACCTACAGCGGCACCAGGCACACAGCAAATACTCCATAAGTGCCGCTGTTGCTATTCACACCGTGCGCCCTTCCTCACCCACCCCCGGACTGTCTTCACCCCCAGGTTTAATCCTTTGCCTCAAATGACCTGCCCCTCCTGGACTGCCTGACACACAGTGTTCCTTCAAGATTCTCCAAGCGTCTCACCACCTTCAGGAAGCCTTTCCTGATTCCTCCAAAGGGTAGAGACCACCTTCTCCCCCGGGCTGCAGTGTAACCAAGTTGATAATAAAAATACTGACTTAACGCTTTTATAGGGTATTAATTTATCCTGGGCATCGTGCTGGGCCGTGTGTACATTCTCTTTGTCATTTCTCACAACTCTAGGAAGGTTCTGTTGAAAGCCCCAGTATACGGATGAGGAGACAAGGATCCAGAAGGGTACAGTCACGAGCCTAGGAGCGCCTGCTGGTACCTTGGGCAGGTGGTATTTGCACTCAGGTGTGGGCTCAAACCCCTGCACCGCACTGCCCGTGTCTGCCTGTCTGTCTCCTGTTACAGCCTCTTAAACTTTTCCAGGACAAGGATTGTGTGCTCATTGTATTTCTAACACCTGGGATCTGTTAGGCACATAATAAATGATGTAATTAATTAACTGTCAGGGTAGGGTGTGATATATATCTGCCATCTGCTTGCTGCTTCACCAGTATCGGGGACAGGAAAGTATAGAGCTTGAACCCAGCAACCCTGGTTGTGGTCTCACTGGGATCAAAGACCGCCTACAGCTCTCCACCGTGATGGTGACCTTGGTGAGTCGCCTCATCTCTCTAAGCACTAGCTCCTCGTCTGTTGCTGGAGACAGCAAATGTGGCCTCTTCACGTGACTGGGTTACACACGTGAGGCGCCTAGCACGATGCCTGGTATCCAGCCAGGGCTCAGTCGCTGTGAGCAGCTATTGGCGTCTCCTTTTATCCTCACAACAACTGGTTTAGGAGGATAGTGTTACCACTTCTTTAGCTGAGGAAGCTGAGTCTCGGAGAAGTTGCCACTTGCCAGAAGTTGCAAAGAAAGTAAGTGGCAGAGCAGGGGCTAGAGCCCAGATGGGCCTGACAGTAAGTCTGAGCTCCTTTCTAGGCTCGCTCAGGCAGACAAAATGGTCTAGTGGCCTTGAGCTCTCCCCTGGAGGAGGCTGCAGGCTGGGGAGCAGCAGGGAGAAGAGCTTGCACGAGCGAGAGGCTGCCTCAAGCATCGTGGCTCAGAGGTTTCATGCTCTCCTGTCCCTGCACCTCTGTATGTGCCCAGAAGAGAGGTGGCCCCAAGGCCTGCAGGGGTGGCGGCTGGTGGGCAGAGAGCAGGGAGCGGCCAATGGGGGTTGGGCCAAGTGCAGGGAGAGGACAGATGGCGAGGACAGGACGAGAGGAGGGGGGAAGGGTGGGGGAGCACGGTGGAGGGGAGAGGGATGGAAAGGTGACTAGGACAGTGTGGGGGGCGGGGAGGCATGGGGGCTGAGGAGAGGGAGGGGTGGCCTGGGAAGAGGAGGGGAGGAGGCTAAAGAAGGTCTCCTTGTGCTGGTGAGCTGATCTCTCCTGAGTGGAAGAACCGTTGCCATGACAATGCTGAGAGCCAGATCGATGCTCGGCGCTGGATGGAGCTCTCAGTCACTGCCAACTCCCTCCCCCTCTTTCACCCCTGAAGTGGGGGGTGTGGAGAGAGGGTGGAGGATTGTTCCTCACTCCCCAGAGCTTCCTGGAGTGATGACAGGGGTCCCCAGAGCCCCACAGCTGAGTACTGCACATCCTGCCCCAGAGATTGGGCCAAGTGCGGAATAGGAGGGGCTCCTTCTGCCTCCCTCCCAGCTCCTTTGATGATGGGGTGAGAAGGGAGCACAGGGTTCCCTGAGAGCTGGGGGAACCTCCTGGCTGCTGTCATTAGGGATCAAGGGTACAGAAGCCAAGTGTCACCTCCTCCCCTCAATCTTGCCAAGAAACCTACAGAGGGAATCCCGAGGCATGGGTTCAAATTCCTTCCCAGGCCTCCTCTTCAAAATGTGGCAAATGGCAGCACCTTCCAGCTCTAAAAGCCAGGACTTTTTTCTTGTTGGCTTTCTGGGGTGGGGTCACCTTCTGGTATGACTGAAAAACCCCATGGGATCCCCTCCTGCCTCTCAATACAGGCCTTTCCACTGAGCAGTCAAGAAGGTCTGAAAGGCCATTAGAGGGTCCACTCCTTTGAACTGTTACAAAAATGCAAGTTCTCCGCGGCAGGGCCATGTGTTAGCTTCTTACCAGGCTCAGGCCTGGAGCGCCCAGACCTCAGGTGAAACGCTCAGTCCCCACTCACTGGCTCTTTGAACCTGGCAAGTTACACAACTTCTCTGCGACTGTTTCCTCCTCCAAAAAGCACTGTTTGGGGAAATAATAATACAAGGGGGTATGGTGAGTATGGGTAAATTGAGATGATAGAAATTAAAATATATTTAAAAGTAGAAATCATTATGTAAGTATTTTAAATTATCATCAGTCATACCTGAGTGAGTCAGCCTGATAGAAAGAGGTTTTGGTGAGTGTGGTGACCTGGGAACAAGCCTTGAGCAGTGCCAGGCCCTCTGCTATCCCATGTGATCTCAACAACTCTGCTGGTCATGTTATTCCCATTTTTCAGTTAAAGAAACTGAGTCTCAGGAGGTTAAGTATATTGCCAAGGTCACACCAAATGTCAGGGACCATTCTGGGATTTGAATTCAGGACTCTCTGACTCCAGAGTCCTCAGTGGAAGTATAGTTGTTGACCTGAGTCTCCTGTCCAAGAAGGGCCAGGCTCGGGAGCTATCTTGGCATAAAGACATAAGAGGTTTTGGCAAGAAAGGCAACGAAGTTGGTGAGAGACTGAAGATCGTTTCTACGCACGCCCCCTGTGGGGTCCCAGAAGGAGAATTCCTGAATGAGTCCAAGTTCAGAGGGATGCATCAGGGTTGAGCAGTTTGTCATTGATTTCAACCAGGAAGGAAGATAGAAACCAAGGAGGGAAGGAGGGAGAAAGGAAGGGAACGAAGAAGGGAGGGAAGGAATGGTGAGCAAGAAACCCTGGCTCCAAAGTAATGAAGTTCTCCTTTCTCAAGTCCAGGGGTGACAGGATTTCACCAAAGGTCCCACCTGGACAGTCCAGAGAAGCCCCGCCCAGGCACTTCCAACTTCACCAAAGTCTGGCTTCCTGGGAGTGCAGGGGGCAGGGAGGGGGAACATTTTCGAGCAAAGCAAGAAGCTGACACAGAGCCCAGCTTTCCAGGAGAGAGGGACAGGGGAGGATGACATGAGCACAGGTGCCCTGCGCAGCTAGGAGATTTCAAGAAACTCCCAGACACCAGGTGCCAGTGCGGCTCCCCAGCATCAGGACCAGGACCAGAACCAGGGGCTGGGAGGCCGTGGGTGGGAGCCAGGCCTGCAGGGAAGGACGAGGGGCGTCAGGGAGAGGGCAGCAACGGAGGAGAAGGCGGCAAGCTCTGCTAACTAGCAACAGCCTACGGAGGCCAGCCTTCTGCTATCTGTTTTGGTTTGGAAACTGCTTTTTTTGTGTGTGGTATGCGGGCCTCTCACTGCTGTGGCCTCTCCCGTCGCGGAGCACAGGTTCCGGACGCGCAGGCTCAGCGGCCATGGCTCACGGGCCCAGCCGCTCCGCGGCAGGTGGGATCTTCCCAGACCGGGGCACGAACCCGCGTCCCCTGCATCGGCAGGCGGACTCTCAACCACTGCGCCACCAGGGAAGCCCTGCTTTTTTTTAAAGGAGTAAGTTTTGCTTTTACTTGGAAAATGAGCAGATTTGTCTGCACACAGCAGTCAGTTGGTCATTTTGCCTCTTAACTGCATGGTCTCTGCTGTCAGGTTATCCTGGCTTCTGTTCCTGTCCAGCTCCCTGTGAACTGTACAACCTCCAAGTATCAGTGTCTTTTTCTGAAAACGGGGATGGGGATGACTAGCCCAGAGGGTGGCTGTAGAGATTAAATGAGATGATGTGTGAATGGGAGCTTAAAGGACTCCTGTCTTCTAATTCCTGATGTGCAAAGGGGCTAAGTGGGATTTCTCCTAGGAACTCAGGGTCCGGGGCAGGGAATGGAATGGGCTCTGGGGGCCTGAAGAGGACACATCACCGAGGGTGTGAGGAAGCGAGTGTGTGAGGTCACAGGGCCAACATGCGGTCACGCAGGAGCAGAACATTTTGTTTCCACTGGGTGAGACACCATTAAACCCATTTTACAGATGAGGGGCTGAGGCTTACAGAGGGGTTGATACTTATCCAAGTTCACTTGGTCACTGAGTTCCACCAAGTGGTAGAAACAGAAGGTAAGTCCAGGTGTTTCTGCTTTCAAAGCTCAGGCCTTTGTTATACTGTCCCCTGAGAGGGCAGCATTGAAGGCAGGCAGCCCTGGGTGCCAGCTTCACCTTTGCTGCCGTAGGCAGGCGTCTTTGCCTCCGTTTCCTCATCTGTAAAGTGAGGGTTATCTATGCTGATGTATTAAGAGAACCCAGCAATTTCAGTACATGATGATGTGTTGGGAAGACTGTTCTGAGAGCCAGGAGTCCTGGGCTGTAATCTTGCCTCTGCCTCACCTTGCTGTGTGACCTTGGGCAAATCCCAGCCTCTCTGGGCTTTAGAGCATTAGAATTCCCAGGGAAACTTTAAACACACAAGCAACTCAGCCTCTCCTCTAGAGATTCTGATTTAGTTCATCTGGAGGCCTACACACCCAGAGCTGTGGCTATGCAACCAGGGTTAAGATGACAACAGTGGTTCTCAAATGTAGTCCCTGAACCAGCAACATCACTGGGGAAATGCAAAATCTCGGCCCATGGGGACCGACTGAATCAGAAACTTCGGAGGTGGAGCCCAGCGATCTGTTTTTTGGGGTTTGTTTTTAACATCTTTATTGGAGTATAACTGCTTTACCTTGTTGTGTTAGTTTCTGCTGTATATCAAAGTGAATATATGTATACATATATCCCCATATCCCCTCCCTCTTGTGCCTCCCTCCCACTCTCCCTATCCCACCCCTCTAGGTGGTCACAGAGCACAGAGCTGATCGCCCTGTGCTATGCGGCTGCTTCCCACTAGCTATCTATTTTACGCTTGGTAGTGTATATATGTCCATGCCACTCTCTCACTTCATCCCAGCTTACCCTTCCCCCTCCCCTCGTCCTCAAGTCCATTCTCTACAGCTGTGTCTTTATTCCTGTCCTACCCCTAGGTTCTTACAAAGCTCTCAAGGTGATTCTGATGTGCATTCAAGTTTGAGAACCTCGGGGCTATAGGATCCAGCCCTAAGATCCTCTCCTTTTTAGGTTGTGTGCATCAGAGGAACAAGATGAAGGAACTGGGTAAGAGCAGGAGAAAGCGTGGGTACGATAGGGGGAAAAAAATAGAGGGACGGGAGAAGAGACACAGAGAATCAAGAGGCGACCTCAGCCTCGTCCCTGGGTCTGTTGGCATTGCAGCCATGAAATCTGCTGAAAAATTTAAAAGCCTCCAAGGACGTGCTTCTCAGAACAGAGTGTGCCGTGTGGGTGATAGAAGCCACAGGGGGAAGACGCTTGTCTTCCCGGAAAGTCAATTTACTGGAAGATGTTTTAGGGGAAAAAAGTTAAATTATTTCGTCAATGAGTAACTGAAAACATGGCTATTAGATTTAAGCAAACAGATGTATTATGGTACAGAATACACTTCTAAGATAAAAGAAAAGCTCAAAAACATTTTGCATTTGGGAGCTTCAGACCCCAGTCTCAGACCGTAGGAGGTCAGTTCTCTTTTCCTTGCCCTTTGGACAACTGCGGTAGAAAACACCCATTAATGAATGAATTAATGGATTGACTGATTAGAAAAATGATTGTCCCAAGCACTCTAGACACCAGGGGTGTCCCAGTAACAAAAATAGGCAGAGTTTCTGTCCTGGAAAAGCTTATGTGTAATGAGGGTGGGAGAGGTGGACAGACTCCAACAATAATCCAATTATCACACAAATAGATACATAATTACAAACTGTGATCAATGTTTTGAGCAAAATAAAAAAGAGGCAAAGGCAAAGGGAGAGTGTGACAAGGGAGCAAAGCTACAGTGAGGTCAGGAAAGGCTTCTCCCAGGAAGTAACACTGGACCAGAGCCCTGGAACCGAGAGTGGGAAAGGAAACACCAAGAGGTGTTTCCAGGAGGTCTGGAAACAGCACACCAAGTCTTTGGCTTCTCCACCTGGAACTTTCTCCTTCATCTATTTAACCCCTAGATCAAGCCCAGCCCAGCCCCCTCCAGGAAACATTTCCTGACTCTGACCACTCTGGCCATGCTCTGAATTTCTACGCCCCATTCTTCCAGCACCGACTGTGATCTTATTTCCTGTCATTCAGATCCCACTTTCATGACCTTCTCTATACCCAGGTAATACCCATCTAGAGTTGCCCTAAATAAAAGGTAAATAAAAGTAATCGCTATGACTCTTCCTTTGTGATAAAGGGAGACTGGCCCATTTCAGAAGGATGTGAAAGACATATCAGCACGAACTGAGACATCCTTCTTGGCACATCAGAAAGACCAACGAAGACATGTGAGGGGAAATATGGTTACTCTGTGATTCACTAGTTGTCCACGTAGCTCCCGAGACAACTTCCTGTCCCATTAACGGTACAAACACTGCATATATGTTTTGTTTGTATTTTTCATGTTTTGTTTTCAGGAGGATATTAGGGATCTCTAACAAAACTGTGAACTCCTCAAGGATAAGGTCTCTCTTACATATCCATAGCACCTGCAGTTAGTGTTCAAATGCTTCTTGATTCAGCGGAAACTTTTTTGACTTGCCATGACCCAAAAGAGCTGAGATTTGTCGTGTCCTTCATGTCCTCCGTGAACTGTGCGAAATGCTTTACATCTCTTGCCTCTTTTTATTCTCACAGTAACCCTGGGACAGAGGTCATGCTGTCATCTCAGTTTTACAGAAGAAACTGAGGTTCAAGAGATGGAAGGAAATGACTTGATTGGCCTCATCCACGAAGAGGCAGAGCTCAGTCTGGACCCAGGCCTGGCCTGAAGTGCTCCGGGCCACACCAGTCAGCTAGACCATGTGCACACAACGGGGTTGTTCAGGCCTGAATCACAGACACATGTTCTGATTAACAGTCTCACTTTTGCAGAGGGCCTCCTTCCCATAGGATTCTTATGAAAATACAATGAGAACACAGATGTGTAAAAGGGTGAAAGGAAAGACATGGTGCCAAGACTGCAGACAACTGGTTAACATAGTAGATCCACGTGAAACTCTCCTTAGCTGCCTTGCTCTTCCCTGCTTCCCCATTGCCTGCACGCAGGTCTCAGACTCACGCCTTTCATGTACTGCCATGACAATCTTCACCATATAGATGACCTGCACTCATTAATATTAAATAATTGAACTTTACTTAGAATGCATTTATGTGGTTCAAAATGCAGAAGTTATAAAAGGGTATACAGCAAAAACTCTCCCAACCACCCTGTCAATCAGGTCCCTTTCCCAGAGATGGCCACCATTGCTACAGTCTGTATGTTTGTGTCCTCCTAAAATTCATATGTTGGAATCCTAACCCCCATGTCATGGGTTAAAAGGGGGGGGCCTTCAGGAGGTAATTAGGTCGTGAGGGTGGAGCCCCCATGGATGGGATTAGTGTCCTTATAAAACAGACCCCAGAGAGTTCTGTTTCCCCCTCCATCATATGAAGACACATGGAAAAGGCTTCAGCTGTGAACCATGAAGAGGGTTTTCTCCAGAATGTGGCCATGCCGGTACTTTGATCTTGGACTTCTCAACCTCCAGAACTGTGAGAAATAAATTTCTGTTGTTTGTAATCCATCCAGTCTATGGTATTTTGTTACAGCAGCCTGAGCAGACTAAGACAACAATTATTAGCTGCTTGTGTCCTTCCAGAGAAAGTGTACTCATATATAAGCAAATACACACACACCCACACACACACACACACCCTTTTAAACACAAAGAAAACATATCAGACATAACGTTGTGCCACTTGCCTTTATGACTTAACAGTACACCTTAGAGCTTGCTCTATATCAGAATATAAAATCTTCTTCATTTTTAAAGGCTGCTTTGTATTCACTTGCCCCATTCTTCAACCAATTGATGGACGTTTAGGTGGTTCCTATTCTTTTTGTATTGCAAACAATACAGCATGAATAATCCTCCAGTTATACTATTAGTGAAATAACATCTTTCTCCCAATCAATTGTTTCTTAAAACTTTGCTTCTGTACTAAGCGATATCTATGAAATCACAGGTTTGATGGACTAAATGTATATTTTTCAAATTTACATTAATATAAATAGATAAGAAATCCATAACTGTTTAAATGAAAATGCTTGCCTGTGTATCACCTATATTCATTTTGTTTAGCCCTTGTACCATGCATCTGCTATTCAGGGAAACACCGGCTTCCAGACATTCCAAACTTCTTGGCCAAGATGTACCTTCTGCCTCCCTCTCCACATTCATTTCTCCGATATCCTACGCTCCAGGCTTTTGGACTCATGTGCTCTTTTAGGCTTGTGCCTAGGTTGATCCTGCCCCAGTGACTGTACGTGCTCCCCAGTACATGTACCGCTGCCTGGAATAACATCTGCACCCTGCCCCTGGAGAATTCCCATTCTTCCTTCAAGCCACAGTCCAAGTCTTCCCCCTCCAGGAAGCTCTCTCTGCCTTCTTCATCCAAAACTTGCATCCACACATCTTGTGCATGCTTCTACTCTAGCACTCAGTGCACATAGCTAGCGTGGCAGAGTGATTAAGAAAGTAGGGCCTGAATTGTGTAGCTCTGGGTTCAAATCCCAGCTCTACCACTTATTATCTCTTGGGGGGGGGCTCAGTTTTCCCATCTGCAAAATGGTGATAAGCATAACATCTACCTCCTTGTTATAGTGAAGATTAAAAGATGTGTTTAGCGGGTTAGGTGTTCACTATAGCTCTTGCCTTTACAGCTGTTTCCCCCACTACATTACTAGCTCCTTTGAGCTTCTGAGCTCTCTATTTGCAATCCTGTCAGGCTTACCTTCAAAACAGATCTCATTTCCGAGCACATCGCAACTCATCCACAGTGCCAGCTGAGCAACCATCCTCTCCCACCTGGACATTAGCCTCCTGCCGGCCTCCGTGTTCTGTGCCCAATTCCTTCAGTTCGTGCTTTACAGCCGCCAGAGGGGTCCTTCAAGACAGAAGTCAGATCGGCTCTTATCCTGCTCTCAACCGTCTAGTGGTTTCCAATCACTGTTAATGTAAAATCCACAGTACTTTACTATGGCAAAAGTGGCCCACGTGAACTGGCCCTGCCTTCCTCTTCCTCTCGCCCCCTTCTCTGGCCACACTGGCCTCCTTGCTCCTCTGGCTCATGGACCAAGAGCTTTGCACTGGCCAGTTGGGCCTGTGGTCTGCTCTTCCTGCGGGGAGCCGCATGGCTGGCTCCTTCCTGTCATTCAGGCTGCTGCCTTCCCGGCCCCCATCCAAAATGACCGTCACCTTCCCTCTCTAGTCCTCTGTTCAAAGCATCACGGCTTCCTAACGTGATGTCTAAATCTGTCAGTCTGTCCGTCCCACTGAATGCATGTTCTGTAAGGTCAGGGGATTGATTTTATTCACTGCTCTCTCCACAGTCCCCACGCCAGTGCCTGGCACATAGTAGACGCTCAATAAATATCTGCAGAATGAGTGGATGAATGAAGGACTGCAGTGCCTAGTACTGGGCCAGGGACATTTTTGAGCAAATGTTTAGGGAGGAACAGAGAGAGGGAGAGAGAGAAGAAAGCAAGGAATGAAGGAAGGACAGAAAGAAGTCCAGAGCATTCTTTTTAGTTGCCGTGTCTCTTTAGTGAGGTATAATTTACATACCATAAAATTTACCCATTGCAAGTGTACAGTTCAGTAAGTTTTAGTAAATTTCCACAGTTAGGAAACCATCCCCACGATCCAGTTTTAGAATTCTTTTATCACTCTCCTTGCCCATTTGCTGCCAGGCCCTACTCACAGCTCCAGTCCCAAGCGACCACTGAACAGCTTCCTCACGCTTTAATTTTGCCTTTTCTAGAAATTTCATATAAATGGAATCATACATCATGTAGTCTTTTCTGTCTGGCTTTTTCCACAATGCTCGTAATTATTTTTGGGTTCACGCGTGTCAGGCGCGCGTCAGTAGTTTTCTCCTTTTCATTCTGGAGTAGCATTCCAGTACACATTTGTGCCACATTTTATGTATCCATTTGCCAATTGATGGATGTTTGTAGGGTTTCCAGTTTTAGGCTGTTTTGAAGAATGCGGTCATGATTTTCATGCACAGGTTTTGGTGTGGACATCTATTTCCAAATGTCTGGGGAAGACACCTAAAAGTGAAATTGCTGAGCCATACAATAAGCCTGTGAGTCCAAAAGATTTTGATGCCCTAAGACACGGCTTCCTTTTGGAGTCTCCACCTAGGCTTGTAAGAAAATGCCCCAAACATGGTAGAGAAAAATGCATATAAAACTCAGTTGGAGCTGCAAGCTCAGCTCCAAGTCCTAAGTGCGTGGCCAATTCGTTGCGCCCGTGTTTGAGTCCCATTTGTAGCTGCGTTTGATGTATTGCCTGTGGGGAGATGGTGAAATGTGCCAGCCTTCAGACTAACAACTGAGCCTCATTTTTCACCCGGTGATTCTAAAGAATTCTCTTCTTGGCAGAGGTTTGAGAGAAGAACAGTTGATGAAATTGATTGGGGCAGAATCACGTGGGAAGGAGTCACACTTTCTTTACCACTGAGAGGCCCAAGCAAGAGGTGAAGTGATCACAGACAACCACAGTTGTGCAGAAGTATCTCCGGCCCCTGTGAGATTTTGGCCCCTTCCAAGTGTCTTGGACACCCTGTCACCATTCCCAGCTGTAGAGGCCTTGAAACCTGGGCTCCAGCACCAAGATCTCAGGTCCTGCCAGGTGCATCCTGCCAGATCCTTGCTTCAGGTTTTAAACTTCATAACTATGATGATGAGGCTGCAGGTGGAATTTACAGAAAGCTTTGAGGCCTTCACCTCCTGCCTTGCCACCTGACGCTGTGCTTTGCTCTGCTGTGCTTCAGTTTCAAAGACTTCACCCACTGAGGGAGTCAACCTTCAGGTGGAAACCTCAGGGGCCGGACCATGTCAGCTTCCATCCCACCCGTGAGAAAATGAAAAGCTCCCGGCTCCTCTCCTTAGAGATCTTCTGTAGCATAAAATCAGAGTTCATCCTAGGATATAATTTTGGCTTCAAAAGTCAGTTTCTGATGTTCCCGATTGAACAATGCCCATTCAAAAGAAGAAGAAAGAAAAGCAGAGGTTCACAGAGCTTTGGATAAGTAAATATCCTTTCTGATGGGTTCCAGTCTCCCTGCAAAGAGGGGACACTGAGAAAAATGATAAGTCAAGGGAGTCAAGATTTCATAGGAATTTTTGTTGTTTGTTTGATGTAACAGGTTCTGCCTGAGAAAAAGGGAATTCAGGCTACCTTGCAGGGCAGATAGGTTGAGAGGTCAGCAGCCCCAAGGTAATCCGCGTGCAGGAGTTGATTAACGAGGAAGATGTGGGGATCTCACTGGCCTCAAGGCTGGGGTCTGAGCCCTGAGGAGAGAGATGCCGAAGGAGCATCTCTGAGGCTCAAGCGGCCCTGACATGACAGCTTTGGAGACCAGGGGACAAAGTGGGGCATGTGCACGGGGAGGGCAGCGTTTGACTCTTGTCAGCACAGCACACAGTGTGGCTTCTGCTCAGGAAAGACTGGGAATGTGGCCCTCCCACGTGGGGCAGACTGCAGGCTCTGGGCTGGCCACCTGGGTTCACACCCTGGCTCTGTGTCTTTCTAACAAACTTTGGGTAAGTTGCTTCTCCTGTGTGAGCCTTGTTTTTCTCATCTGTAAAATGGGTATATTAATAATGAAAACCTCCTAAGTCTGCCATGAGAAATAAGTAAGTTCTCACATGCAGAATGCTTACCTGGGTATACAGAGTGTTTGCTAAATGCTGGCTGGTTTTTTGATGTTGCTGTTGTTAAAGAATTCCAGCTTTCAGGAGCACTTGGCGACACCACCCTAACATACACATCAATGTTGTCAAGGTGGTTCCAGCAGGAGCTGGCGAGAGGTGGCCACTAGAGAGGGGCCGGGGCAAACACACCCTGAGCAAATCATTTCAGAGCTCATGTGAAACCCCTTTGGGACTCGTAGCAAAACCTGGGTGAGACCTCACCTGGGACGGGAGAGCCCAAAGGCCTTTATTACACAGATGGGGTATCAGCCAGTCACCACTGTCAGTAATGACCTCGTTAAATCCTCAGCTTCGGGGACCTCTCCAGGTTACCCAAAGAAGAGACTGGCAGAAACATAGAGGAAATAGCTGCTGAGTAGCTAACAACTGAGAGCACAGCCATCCACACTCCCTGGGTTCCAATTCTAGATCTGCCACTTCCTATCTATGTGTTTGCAGCAAGTTAAATTTCTCTGTGCCTCAGTTTTCTCAACTGCAAAGTGGGAATAAAAATAATAGTTCATAAGGTGTTTGTTGGGCTTTAAAGAGATCATTAAAATAAAGCACTTAACATGGTATGGTGCCCAGTAAACATTAGTGAGCCAAGCTAGTAGATTAGAAGGAAGAGGGTCCCATGCGCAAAAGCCCAGAGGTGCAGAGAGAACAGAGCTGCAGGAGACAAGGCCTGAGCCTGTCCTAGGCTCACAGGGCTTCTCTTCACAAGGGAAGCGACGCTGAGTAGGAGAAGAATTCGGGGGGCATCGGTCAATGACCTTGTTTGTGTTTGTGTCTCACCATCTAAACTAAGCCCTTTGAGGGCAGGGACCTTGTTTCCTCATCTTTGTTCCCATAGCACCTACCACCGCACCGAGCGTGCAATGAGCGCTAAGTTGGCATTCTCAAGATGTCGAAAGCACTGGAAAAAAGCTCCAGACCAGGATTCTGGTACCACGTTGGCCTTTACTGATTTTCACTGGGACTGTGGCCAGGTCATACCATTGATGTCCAGGTTTTGCTGGACAAACAGAGATCATGGAAGGGATTTTATTTTATTTAAAAAAAAATTTTTATCATCCAAAACTAGTTTATTATTCACTTTATCAACTCTTCCTGCCAAATGAAGGACCCCCAAAGAATTAAGTGTTAACTGCAAAGAAGTTAGGTCTTCTCTCCTGGAAGGGATTTTAGAGATGAGGAAATGAAGGCCCAGAGGACATGAAGAACACAGTTAATGTCGAACGCTGAGCAGTAGAGCCAGGCCTGGAAGCCATTCCCTCTGCTAAGTCCAGTGCCCATTCCCACCTGATTTCTCACAGGGCCGATCAATGACAGATTTGGCTGTGCCGCTGAACTTCATATCGTCTATCGAGCTTGCGTATTTATTTTCGGTGAGCTGATCAATTCATCCTGAGACTATTCTTCCAAGCCAAGCTGGAGGTTAATAATAAGCACTTACCACCGTGATGTGAATAAGATATGAATCCTATGTTACAAGTGAAGACAGCCTTCAAAAAGCTCAATTTACCTGTCTAGGTTCGCACACCTGGTAGGGAATTTGCAGAGTACAAATTCATCTCAGTTCTCCCTGAATCCAAAACACATGCACTAATCTACTGAGAGGGAATTCCAGGTGTAGCTAAGGAGCTTTGCCTGGGGTTCAAGGATTCTACTGGAGGTCTGGGCTTCTGCCCACGCCACCAAGAAAGACCTCTAGGACAGAAGGCTATAGTATGGGGTGATGGCTCAGCCATTCAAGAGGTTCAATGCCATCCTGGTGTGCTTGACTATTTGGGTAGATCAGTGAAAATCTCAAATCCCTACCTAATCCTCTCCCTGTCTCCTTCCCTGAGGGTCATTGAGCCTATAAGAAAAGTCTTAGCTCTCACTGTGACTGGTGAGTCTTCCCTGACTGACAAACAGAGGTCAGACAGAAATGTGGAAAGCAGGGCATGCTCTGGGCTATGGTGTCAGATGCAGCACAAAGGATGCCGATCACCTTCAAGTTAAACAGCCTCCCGAGACTCCACAGTTTCCTCCCTCCCAGCCCCAATCCCCTGCAAGACAATCAATGCTTTCACTTTGTTTTAGCCGAAATTCACATTTAAATCCCCATTACCTCATAAAATATGTCTCATGCATTCACACAGATTTACCAAATGTATTACTGTCTATTTCATTTTTTTTTCTGTAAAGATCTATCTTAATCCAATATTGCTCCATCACCAGTAAGGTACCTCATTTAAAGGTTATCCCCATAAGGACATTCCTAAGTGCCTGCAATTTCATCCCCACTGTCAGCTGGAGAACTCTAAAAATAAATGATAGCTACAATTTAGTGAGCACCTACTATGTGCCATACATCTCACACAATGATAAATTATATAATTAAGTTACAAGTTTGGTTGCTAAAACAGAGTCCCCCATTTCTCTGTCATTTAACAGTCGAGGAATATGCTGTCCAGGGTTGGGATGGGGGCTCCAGGATGTCAGAATTCCCAGGTTCCTTCTATCTTGTTGCTCTGCCATCTTTAGGTGTTGCCCTCATTCACCTCGTCCAAGATGGTGCGTTGCTACATTCCAGCCAGCTAGGAAGAGGACTAGAGAAAAAGAATGCCCCTTTCCTTTAAGGACATGAACTTATAGATGGCATAGCTGCACAATTCCCATTAGCCAGAACTTAGTCAATGACTACACCCAACTGCAAGGGAGGCTGGAAACTGTAATCTTTAATCCAGGTGGGATAGACCCAATGAGAAATCAGAGGTTCTAATTCCATCACAGAAGATAACGAATGGTGGTACTGGGTACCACCAGTAATATGTGTCATATCAGGTGATTCTAAATGAAACCAGGCCCCAAGATTTTTGAACCTATGATAAGAAAAGGCTGAAAATGAAATGCTCTGAGAGAGGTGCAGCCTCACCTGGACTGGGATGTGCATGCGTCATTTCCAACTTTGCTTAATATAAAATAACCCAAAGGACGGGATGTAGGATAGTCCCACATGTGTGGCAGGGACAGGTCACAGCCCTGGGGGTGGGGAGGCACTGTGGAGCTTCCCCTGAAAAGAAGGGGTGCTCCTGCAGTCAGCCCTCCTGGAGGGCGGCCAGCCCTGGAGCAGGAAACGAGGATTCTGAAAACAGACCTTAAATGAGCTGGATGGAAAATGGTCTCTCCTCTGTGAACTGGGGGTCAGCTGGGTCTGGACCCCACCGTGTAGAGATGCCAGGAGTATTTCTGGTGAGGGAAGGGGGGACTTGGGCCCAGTCATGGTGCAGCCATACTGAGAGGGACACCCAGAGCCACGCAGTCCAGAGAAGCGGAAGACACATCTGGACCTGTTCGGTCATAATTATTCTCTATTTTCTTTCTTCTCAACTAGCCCCAAGCTGTCATAAAAGCTTGTGAATAGCTAATCCTGGTCTCTCTTCTATTGGGGAAATGAAGGCAAAGTACCTGCTCCACACTTAGGAAGAAGTAGACGTGTCACTCTGGCCTTCCTTCAGACCCTGACAAATATGCCACATTCCTTGCTGCCCCAGGTCTTTGCACACACCTTCTCTCAGCCTGGAATGCCTGCCTCTGCCCCTTTTGCCTGTACACTCGTGCTCACTCTGACCTATCATCTAGAATATCACTTCCTCAAGAAAACCCTCCCAGACTCTCCTAACCCTCACCCCCCAGACCCAGTAGATTCTTCCTATGCTCTCTCATAATCCCTGAATTATCATATGCATGGTTTGTAATTACATATTTATTCATGGGATTGTTTGATCAGAATCTTTCTCCCCTACTAGACAATAAATACCACAAGGGCAGGAACCATGTTCAGTTTTTCTCACTCTTCAATTTCGAGCATCTAGGACAGTACCTGGAACGTAGTAGGTGCTCGATAAATATGTGTTGAATGAATGAACGAGAATGGTGTCCCATCGCTGAGGCCAGAGTGCACAGGACTCAGCAGCAGAGGACAGTTTTGGCCACCAGACTATTGACCCTTAAGGGGCTTTGGCATGGCAACATGACGGGGAGACAGGAGAAGGCCTGCCAGTTCAGAGGGTCCCCTAAGAGCTTCTCACAAATATCCGAGGAGGCACATTTGGGACATAAGGGGCTTAACCTGGTTCAGAAATGTTTGAAAACCACTCAAGGACATACAGTAAGTAAATGCAGTCTGGATTCAAACTCACGTCTGGGCATCTCCAAAGATCACCCTCATTCTACAAGTCCAGTTTGTTATCCAGAGAAACAAAAGCAAATGGGAAAAAACATACAAAGCCAACTCATGAAATGACTCAATGACAAATGTTTTCAGCTCATGGCTGCTCCGGGAGGCCTTTTCTTCTGCAGGAATGTCTCTGTGGCTGAGTACTCCCAGCCTAGTCTCCCAGACCCTCTACCATTTAAGCTTGACACTGACTACTTCTCATAAAATTTGGTTTCCGTTATGCCCTTAACATGGCAAGCATACTTTGGGATCCTGTTCTCTGAATACACAGTAGTTTATTACACCTATGCCCCTTAAGGGTAACATCCCAAACAGAACATGCTGAAATAGACCCAGCCTTTCCAAAGGGCAGTTTGGGTTTGTGTATGCAAAGCTTCTGAAACGTGCATCTACTTCATCCAGCATTTCTGCTTCAGGGGGTTTATCTCAAGAACTAAATCAGACAGATGTGTAAAGATGTCATGTCAAGGATTTTTTATTGGCAGAGATATTTGCAATAGCAAAAATATGGAAACAACCAAATATCCAATAATAGGGATTGGTAAAATAATTGGAGATACATCTGTACAATGATATACAATGTAGTCATTAAAAATGACAATGGGGCTTCCCTGGTGGCGCAGTGGTTGAGAGTCCACCTGCCGATGCAGGGGACGCGGATTCGTACCCCGGTCCGGGGAGATCCCACATGCCGTGGAGCGGCTGGGCCCGTGAGCCATGGCCGCTGAGCCTGCGCGTCTGGAGCCTGTGCTCCACAGCCGGGGAGGCCACAGCAGTGAGAGGCCCGCGTACCGCAAAAAAAAAAAAAAAAATGACAATGAAGATTTTTACTGATGATAAAAAACATTCACAATGAGAAAAAGTAGGTTCAGAAGCAATTTGTATAGTACGATTTCATTTCTGTTAAAATATGGCTTTATTTGTTCATTCAACAAAATGTATTGATTGGTTGCTATGAGCTGGGGATATAGCAGTGAACAAAATAAAGACTCTATCAGGAAACCACCAATCCATTGACCATTCTCTGCTGGTGATCACTGAAGTCAAACTCTGAGCCTCCATTTCCTCATTTATCAAGAAAGAATAATAACAGTTATCCACAGAGATGTGGGAAGGTTAAACATGTATGAATATAAGGGCTCAATAAATAAAAGACAGTGTATTTATCACGCCAAAATCTACTACTCCCTACTACTCCCATTTACCAGGGATTATTGTGATCTTATGTAAAACCCTGAGGCTGCGTCTCGAGTTCTAGTCTCAACACAACTATCAAATATCTGTACAGCCCAGGATAAATTGCTACATTCAATCACTTCAGTCAGTTGGTTAGTCTGTCATTCAGCAAACACTTATTGAGCACCTACTATGTGTCCTCCTATAGCCTGTAGGTTTGTACACCCTCTGGTTCCATACCCACCCCTCTGCCCTCTGCTCCCATGACTGGCCTCCCAACACTGGCCTTCTTGAAGTTCTTCAAACATGCCAAGTTTGTTCCCATTTCAGGGCCTGCTGTTCCCTCTGCCTGGAATGTTCTTCCTTCTGTATGTCATGACTGAATCCTTCTATCTTCCCAGTCTTAGTTTGAATATCTCCTCTCAGAAGAGTCCTCAGCATCCTAGGGCATCCTAGACCCCCTGCTCACTACTCGACTCTATTGTCTTCATAGCATTTACCACTATCTTATGATCAAATTTATTTTCTTGTTTATTATCTGTCTTCCTCAATACAATGTAAGCTCCAGGAAAGCAGACACCTACTTTGTCTAGTTCATTGCTATACTCCAGCTCTTAAAACTGTACCTGTCACATAGTAGATGTTTAATAAATTATGTCAGAGGCAAAAATGAAAGGATGGGCCTGGCCTCTTGCTAAGGCAGAGGACACAACAGTGAACAAGGCACATGTAATCTCTTATAGTTATCACCTTGTGATGCCTAGTTTCTCAGTCCTCCAAAAGGGAACTCTTTTTGTCCCTTTCTCTGCTGAGAATCCTTTAGAGTTATGAAACCAGCATTCACTTTAATATGCACAGCCCCCATCAGATTCTTTCTCCAAGGCTATCCTCTGCCAAAGTGCTGAGTAATTATCCGATAGGAGCTACAATGGCTCCAAATTTTGATTAAGCATTTTCCTGGCTTTTAAAATTCCAGGCCAGACTATTAGGCCGTGTTCTGCTATGGCATTGCCCAGGGCAGTGATCGACTGAGACAGACTTTGTCCCCCTCTTACTTTGCAGTTATTTCCTTGAGTGTTTTGATCTGGATGAGAAGTATGACATTATTGATTTGCTCTGCTCCACACACCGACTGCCTCATCTGCAAGAGCAGGAATCTTTATGGCTTCAATAATTTCCCGGAGTGCAGAGAACGAGAACTCTTTATATTTTTGCTTGGCACTCTGCAATTCTGTAAATTTTTTATAGACTCCGAGGTTAAGTTTTGTCCTTTGCTCTCGGGCTCATTGGGATGTCTGCTTGTGCTCTATGAAAGAACCTGACCCTTTTGTACCCAGTCATGTCACACCCCACCTTATCATCAGAGAGGGAAGGACAGAAGAAGAAAGAGAAATAGAATAGAATTCTAGAGCTCTTTAAGTTCTATACTTCTTTTTACTTAAAAAAAAAAAAAGGAGCTCAGAAAGGTTTAGTGACTTACCTAAAGTAACCCTTATTAGTAGGAAATAATAAGTGGGAAGCACTCTTCTACTTCTGGGGCCATCTGTGGTGCTCTTCACCAGTATTTTGTTTCTCTTCCCCCTGAGCACAAAATAGTGCTCTGCTTCTCTGTCTCCATAAGGCCCTTTGATGTGCAGAGGCCAATACAATGCACGTGGAAGTGAGCTGTGCCACTTCAGGTGGACGCCGTCCAGAGCTTCAAGAGCCATGACCCATTGTGGCTTCCCCACCTCCAGATGGTGGAGGCTCCATCTACCTGCATCCCTACATGAGCTCAAGCTCATCAAACAAGGAAAAGTCCAATTTCATTAGGAAAATACTTAGATCTCTTCACAACTTGACCCTAAACTTCCTTTCCAGCCTCAAATCTCCAAACCCCTTCCTGAGACACTCTTCTTCCTCGTCATTAACCTCTTTCCCTGCACACATTTATTAATTCTTTGTTTGCACAGTCATGCATTCAACAAATGCTTATCGGGTTTCTGGAATGTTCAAAACATGCTGCGGACTTCAGTGTATCAAACTATTGCATGTACTTCTTTATTCTTTTCTCAAGATCCAGGTCAAAATCCTTTCCACTAGGAAGGCTTGTCTGACACCACTTTTTTCCAAAATTATTTAGCTTCCTCTTTCTCTGGGTGTTGATGACATGTCGTAGGTCTTTCTTTTACCTACTGTGTGTGCGGTACTACAATTACTGGTTCACATATTTATCTCCCGCACTAGACTGTGAACTCTTTTTTTTTTTTTTTTTTTAATTTATTTATTCATTTATTTATTTTTGGTTGTGTTGGGTCTTCGTTTCTGTGCGAGGGCTTTCTCTAGTTGTGGCAAGCGGGGGCCACTCTTCATCGCGGTGCGCGGGCCTCTCACTGTCGCGGCCTCTCTTGCTGCGGAGCACAGGCTCCAGACGCGCAGAGCTCAGTATTTGTAGCTCACGGGCCCAGCTGCTCCGTGGCACATGGGATCTTCCCAGACCAGGGCTTGAACCCGTGTCCCCTGCATTGGTAGGCAGACTCTCAACCACTGCGCCACCAGGGAAGCCCTAGACTGTGAACTCTTTGAGGGCAGGGATCACACCACAGTCATCTCTGGGGTTCTCATGCCTGGCTCATCGTCTATGCTCAATAAATATCTAATGAGAGGGGGGATGGATGGTGATTCGATCTCACTATTCTGATTCTGCTTCCAACATCCCAGCATCTTAGCTCTCCAAGGGGGAAAATGGCACCCAGAGTCCCAGAAATCTGGTTGAGCTGGAAATTGGGGTGAGTGTCTGATTTATAAACATACTGGGTGCGTTGGTGAGGATGGATAGCTGTTTAACGTCTCTGCACCTACCTGGATGAGAAGCAGCAGAGAGAGACCCCAAGGATGTGCTCATATGTCTGCATGGTAGAGGGACACCCAAGACTGGCTTGTTTAGGGGAGCAAATGCCACTTAATGAGCAGGAATCACTCTCTTAAAGGCCCCAGAATTACGCCAGTGGGGATGTCCTCCTTTTCTGCTTGTATTTCAAACAAAATAAATCATGAACTACCCTCCTGATCCCAAAGCTTGCATCCCAATGGTGGAGCATAAGAAGACTCAGGCTGTACAGCAAGGCTGGTCATTTCGGCAACATCAGCACCACTGATCTCTGGAAGTAACCCCCAGTCAGCTGAGCCTTCAGACAGCCAACGCCCCTCACTTACCCTCCTCCCCACGCTTGTGTCTGCACAGATCCTGGGCTTTCTGTGCTGGTTTCCTCAACCACATTTGACATAATCCATATTTTCCACTTTAAATATTTATAGCAAACTTGGAGGGAAAACATTCTCTTTTCAACAGGCCTTCTAATTTCATTCAACAGTGAAGGTCAGAGCAATGAATGCTCTGCAAAGGAATTTCTCTCCTGATTTTTGATCTACGGCAAGCAGAATGGAGAGCAGGAAACAGAATTCTTTTACCCAGTTTCACCCTCCATGCTCTCCACTACCAACCATCTGAAGGCTCCTGTTAAGCGGAAAAACAGCTGAGAAATCACCTTTTCATAGATTTATAGTGTTTTTCAGATTATAAAAATGCATATCCCTTGCAATAATTTCAGGATATAGAAAAAATATATAGAAGAAAATAAAGGCCACCTTTAATCCACCACACAGAAATAATCATTATTAACAATTTGATGTCAAATCTTTTAGATCTTCTTCCAAAAAAAGGATTATATTACTTCTTACTAAAATGGGATTGTATTATGCAAACTATTTTGCAAACTTCTTTTTTCTAATTATAATTATAGTGTGGAGATCTTTCTTGTGTGGGAGTGTGTGTATGTGTTTGTCTAATGCACATAATTTTTAATGGCTGTATAATATTCCATTGTAAAAAAGTACCAGAAATAAGTAATTAAGCAATCCCCTATCACTGGGCACTTAGGTTGTTTCCACTTATTCATTATTATTTTAAAAAGTAATTTAAAGATGTGGTGATTATCCCTCCACAGAAAGATGAGTGTTCTCCTCTTACTATTTCTTTCATATAAATTTCTTGATGTGAAACTGTTGTTCCAGGGGATATGGGTCTTTTAAAGACTTCGACTCACATTACCAAAAAAAAGGAAAAGAAAGGATCAATTTGCTTTCACAAGCAGTGCACGACCCTGCCTATTTCCTTACAAACTTATCAGTTTTGTGTATGAGCCATCTTTATATTTTTTGACAATCTGATGGCAGAAAAAAATGGTGATCACATTACTGTCATTTTTAATACATTTCATTTATATTAAGTTTAAATGTTCATTAAACACATTTTTTATGAATTTGTATATTAGGTATCTTGCTCATTTTTTCCCATTGGAGTAACTTGATACACTGCCATTTTAAATCTTAAAGATTGTATGCTGTAAGTACTCTTCTTAATGTGTCTTTTGTCCTTTAACTTTGTTCTCCTTTGCTGTGCAGAGTTTAACTTGTGTGTAACAAAGTCCATCAGCGTTTTTTTTTGTTTTGTTTTTGCGGTACGCTGGCCTCTCACTGTTGTGGCCTCTCCTGTTGAGGAGCACAAGCTCCGGACGCGCAGGCTCAGTGGCCATGGCTCATGGGCCCAGCTGCTCGGCGGCATGTGGGATCTTCCCAGACCGGGGCACGAACCCGTGTTCCCTGCATCGGCAGGCGGACTCTCAACCACTGCGCCACCAGGGAAGCCCTTTTCATTTTTTTAAAAATTTATTTTATTCAAGTATTCACCGCTTCTGCTGTACAGCAAAGTGATTCAGTTATACATACATATACATTCTTTTTCATATTATTTTCCATTATGGTTTATCACAAGATATTAAATATAGTTCCCTGAGCTATACAGTAGGACCTTGTTGTTTATCCATTCTACATATAATACTATGCATCTGCCAATCCCCAAATCCCACTCCATCCTTCTCCCACTCCTCTTCCCTCCTGGCAACCACAAGTTTGTTCTCTGCGTCTGTGAGTCTGTTTCATAGATAAGTTCATTTGTGTAATATTTTAGATTCCACAAATAAGTGATATCATACAGTATTTGTCTTTTCTTTCTGACTTACTTCACTTAGTATGATAATCTCTATTTGCGTCCACATTACGCAAATGGCATTATTTCATTCTTTTTTATGGCTGAGTAGTAGTCCATTGTATATATGCACCACATCATCTTTATCCATTCATCTGTTGATGGACATATCAGTGGTTTTTTCTTGATGGCTTCAGGTGTTGATTTCAAAGTTTAAAAGGCCTTCCCCGCTCCTGAGACGATAGAGCTTTCACCTATATATTTCTATGGAAATTTTGTGGTTATTTGCTTATTTTTATAAGTATTTAAACAATGTGAAATTTATTTTGGTATAAGGTATGAGGTAAGGCTCTAACTTATTTTTTCCCATAAAGTTAATTCATTTTACAATTAACTCTTCCCTCTGATTTGAAATACATTTATAATATATAAACTACTTACATATTTGTGTTAGGTAGACACACTTTGTTAGAAGAAATCCTTTCACTGCTCTTCTTTTTTCAGAAAATCCTTGAATTGTTTTCAGTTATCTATTCTTCCAGATGAGCTTATTATTTTGTCAAGTAATAATAAAAATTCTGCTAATATTTTAATTAATATCACATAATGTTCATATAATTTGGGCTAAATTGGCATGTATCTAATACTGAAAACATAGATTCCATTTATTTATCTCTTATACCCTTCAATAAAGATTTGCAGTTTCACACAACATAGAATAACACATTTCTTATTAAATTTATATCTAGATATTTTATGTTTGTGCTCAGAATTTTATTATAATTTTATTATTAATTTTTACTGATCTATAGAAAAGCTACTGGGAATTTTAGAGTATATTTTATACCTGTAATTGTTTTTGAAGGTGGTTATTTGGTGGTTAAAACCATGTCATTGTGTACTTCATAGTTGCAATTGTATTACAAATAGACATAAATCATGCCAACTCTTCTGAAAACCCCACTGGTATAAGAATGGTTGTGTGGCTTGGAAAGTTCACCAAGGATAGTTGTATTAATCGTGGTTTTTATTTTCTGTATTTTATTATGCTTTGACATTTAGAGAGCTTGTTGACTTGGAAAAGACTGCCCCTCCCGGAGCTAGCTGATTCCTGGAGACAGCAAGCTGCTTTCCTGGGAGCACTTCTCATACGCAAACTACCCACCCTCTAACCGTCTCCTTTATTGCATTCTTATACTTATGCCCATATTCTCCTGTCTTAATCACCCCACAGCCAGGTACTAGACAACTCAGGCCATGCTTTCCTCCTGCTCTGCTGCCTCCTGACCAACCCTGGTACTACCCCATGTGGCCCTGCATAGGGTGGCAGACCCCCTGCTCCTGGAGACTGTGAGTAACAAACTGTCTTTTCAATCTGTTCAATATGTTTCAATCTGTTCAATCTCCTGATCTGTTGGCCTTGCCATACTTGAATAGTAAAAGATTTTACTGAATAGTCTGATACTAGAGCAAGATGCTAGGTTTTAGAGTCACACAGTCCTAGGGCTGAATTAAACTTCCTGGCTTGCCAGTGGGGTGACCTTAGACAAGTATCTCACTCCTCCAATACTCCAACTCTCTCCACAAGATGGAGGTTCTTGGAAATGGGATGACTCACTGAAGTTCACCCAGGCAGTTGGTGGCTGAACAGGGACTCAAACCCACTTGAGCTGGAATCCAGACCCATGCCCCGTCACTAGGTTACATTGTACTTCATCTCACTGTGATGTGTGCGTGTCTTGCAGGGCTAAGCCACCTTTCTGAGCCCTTGATACCATCATCCATATCTAAGACAAGAGTCTAAGACACAGAAGAGAAGGAGAAAATGCAGGGGCATCTTTCCACTAGCTGAAGCCTACCATGCCCATTAATAGAAGGCCCTGGTAAGTTGTAGTCTTACTGATTGAGTGGGGCTACTCTGAGGTCAAGACATGCTTTACACGCCCAACACATCATGAGACACACCGGCAGCACCTTGAACAAGCAGGGAGGCAACAGCAACAGAGGTAGCCTGGATTAAAACGTTCACTCTGTGGTAAAGGAGCACCTCCAAGGACCCACAGCCTCGCCTCAGCTCTTGTGAAATGTACACAAAAGGAAGAACTGTGCAGGTTCTTCTTCTTTTTATGCACTTACTACTTATTCAGAGCTTACTTTCTGCTGAGACAATGCTAAGGAATTCGTGATCACAAATTCACATAAACCTCACAACAGTCCTGTGAGGAAGAAACAGTCATCATCTCCATTTTACCAATTAGGAAACTAGGATTCAGAGAAGAGAGTCTAACTCGAGTCATATACCTCAGAAGTGGCAGAGTCAGGATTTGAACCGACGCTTGCCTGGTTTTTAAACACTTTGCTCTACTGTCTTTCTTCTGATGTTCTGGGTTCCCATTCACGTCCTGGCACCGATATGTCAGCACGTGAACTGGCTATTTGTGGGTGATCTTATTGCTCCAACGATGAGTCGCTGACGAACTTCTGTAACAGTGCAGGTGGCACGATCAGAAGTTTTACAGAGACTTCACGTTGCACGCATTTTAGGCTTTAACTGTTACTGTCAGTTGCCTTCCTGCTTGTCAGGGTGGCTGTTGAGGTCTTGTGGTGTGTCCCATGATGCCCTGTGTAGGTAAAGCATGCCTTGACCTCCGAGCTGCCCCACTCCAATACATAAGAGCTGATGTCGCTTTTAAGGAGACATCTAACAACGTCAGTTTACCCACTCACAGCCATTGTCTGTGGGAGGCGCTGAGGTCAGAAGAGCCGTCATGGGTCCAGATATTCCCAAATGCCAGCCTACGAAGCTCCACTTCCCAAGCACTGAGTCGGCTGCCCCGACATGTCTAGAGCACATGGTCGTCCCTGGGAGGCTGCAGGAGTGGTACCTGGGACTAAGCAGGAACAGAAAATCCCTCTTCTGAAATGTTATGCATTAATGTGAGAACGACATCTGGCTTGGAAGCCGAGGACCCAAAGCCTTTGGTTGGTGTGTGACCTCAGGGAGCCCAGGGCTGCTTGGGGTGGGTGAGGCTTACTCATCATAGACATGGCCACAAAAGGACATTGTTCTCTGCTACGAACACCAGGTCACGGAACCTGCAGAGCATAGGGTGAAACAGATTAAGAGGGCAGGAAAGATTTTCTGTGTCAAGACATCAGCCTAATTTACATGGGTTAGCACCTATGAATGAAGTCATTTCCTCTCAGTCAAAGGCTGAGGAGCTTGAAGACCAGAGCAGGAACCAGGGCAAGATATCAGGAGAAGGGGCGAGTTACATCTCCCAGTGGGAGATCCCCTCCCCTGGGCTTGAGCCTTCTCTTCTCTGCAGCCCTGAATTTCTGCCTAGTGACTGAAGTTTCCCTTAATCTTTCCCACACTTTTGTCTTTCCCAGCTAAGACTCGAGCAGCCTAATAGAGTGTGACTGGGTCTTTCCCCTCTTTTTTTTTAATACCAGGAAGAGGTTTATAGAGCTAGCTGGAGGAGACCTGATGAGAGTTTGGGGATTCACCTGCGGGGTCACTGAGCACCTGCTACGTGCTAGCATAACTTAAGGCATTTTGCATATATTTGCTCACTTCATTCTCACAGCAAACCTGTGAAGGAGGTACCATCCCCGTTTTCTAGCTCCAGGTCCTTTCAACTATGCTGAAGGGAGGATGATGCTAATAACAGTGCCAACTGGCACTGACCCCTGACGCTACGGCAGACACTATTGTAAAAGTTCTTCCTACTTTAACTCTTTTAATCCTCACAGCAACCTCATGAGTGTTAAAATTATGAGGCTTATTATGAGGTATCACTAGTGCAACTTTACCGATGAGGAAACCGAGGCACAGATGGGTTAAATACGGTCACACAGCTGGTAACTGGAAAAGGCAGGAGTCAAACTCAGGTGACTTACTTCAGGGATTTGCTAATTATTGCATACCTGCTGGCCACCTGTTTTTATAAATAAAGTTTACTGGGACACAGCCATGCCCATTTGTTTACTTACTGTCTGTGGCTACTTTCCTGTTATAACAGCAGAGTTGAGTAGTTGAAACAGAGATCATATGGCCTGAAAAACCTAAATACCTATCACCTGGCCCTTTACAGAAAGTTTGCTGACCCCTGGTCTAGCACCAGAAGGAGATGGCACCTGGCACTCTCTGAGCTAGCCAAATGCCACCCCCATCAGCATGTCTTTCCAAAGCCCAGGTGGGGTGGCGGAAAACCTTCAGGCCTTGGTATCAAATACATCTGCGCTGAAATCCCCACTCTGATGTATTGTCTCGCAGCACCTTGAGTTCATCTGTAAACTTAAGGATGACCATTTCTTTCCTGGGGTTGGGGGGTGTCCGTGTGTGTGGAGGCCATTATACAAAATACCATAAAACAGTAGGTACACAACAAGTGCCCAGAAATCATCAATGGCACAGGTGAAGTGGGAACCTCCCTTCACCTCCCCTGCATCCCAGCAGAAGTGTCAGCTCCATCCTCCGCCATCCATGGAGGAATAACCCCTGTTATGCCATTGAAGCGCAAAACACTTCCTATCTATTTCACGTTTGCAAGCAATCATCGATATGCTGCTTCAGCTTGGCAGATGCAAAGAGAATGCTCAGATCTCCAGCTTGGCCAGCTGCTCCCTAATGGGCAAGGAGGAGGGGGGATAAGGAGAGTGGGGGGGGGGAGGGGGGAGGGGAAGGGAGGCAGAGGAGGAAGAGTGAGGAAAGGAAATGGAGCAAGGGCCCGGGAACCTCTGTCACCCCACTGACCTCCTCAGTGTCCTAGAGGCCCCACTTCCAACTTGAACAAAGGGCCTTTTAGGACATGGAGGTGGAGTTCCAAGACTCCCAGAGCTGATTGCTTCCAGAGAATGCTTTAATAATGGAAGCTCTGTACAGGAGAAGAAGACTGGAACCTGCCTTCCGCAACCTCTCTCTGGAACTGTTGGCATGAGAGACAACTGGGGGCGCCTTATCAGACTGACTTCCCTGAACAACTTCCCAGGGGCACCCCCAGGAGCCCAGCACCACCAAATAGTAGCAGCCACCATGCATTGAGCACTTACCATTTAATACCACAATAACTCCATGACCAAGGTACTGCAATCTCAGCTTTACAAATGAGGATGCTGAGGCACGAAACATAGAAGATCCAGCGCTGGGAGAGAATACAGTCCCATTGTTTCAAGTCCCCCAGTCTGACAATTTGTTATAGCAGCCACAGAAAACTAACACAAGGGCTTCACACATGATCTGGCATGTGGTAGGCAAGGCCATTAGATCTCACCACACCCAACCAACTCAGATCAATTGGTAATGCCTGAAAGTACTGAGTCTGGACTCCTCAGGAAGGAAGAGTACAATTGATTAGTGATGTCTGTCATAGGTAAGGAAACAAGGACTGTTGGCATGAATACTACGTATTTCTATTTCCTATAAGAATGCACAATAGGGCTTCCCTGGTGGTGCAAGTGGTTGAGAGTCCGCCTGCCGATGCAGGGGACACGGGTTCGTGCCCCGGTCCGGGAAGATCCCACATGCTGGGCCCGTGAGCCAACGGGAGAGGCCACAGCAGTGAGAGGCCCGCGTACCGCAAAAAAAATAAATAAATAAGTTGAGAGCTATATTTTATTCCGCGGGAATCTTTAGGACTTCAAGCCTGGGAGGCAGGGTTTCAGAAAACTCTGAGAAAGTGCTCTGAGGAGGTGAGGGGGGAGCCAGGTTATATAGACGTTTTGCAGCAAAGGGCAGGTAGTCGAGAACATCAAAAGATTATTGTTAATTAAAGAAAACCAGATATCCCAAGTTAAGGAATTTAACACTTTCCTATCAGTGGGAAGATGTAAGAGTCTAGGCTCACTGAAATCATGCCTTTGATATGCATCTCAGCTATCTGGGGCCAGTATCCTGTATTTTCACATCCTGAGTTTCTTTTTTTTTTAAATAAATTTATTTATTTACTTTTGGCTGTGTTGGGTCTTTGTTGCTGCGCGCGGGCTTTCTCCAGTTGCGGTGAGCGGGGGCTATTCTTCGTTGTGGTGTGTGGGCTTCTCATTGCAGTGGCTTCTCTTGTTGCAGAGCACAGGCTCTAGGCGTGTGGGCTTCAGTAGTTGTGGCACACAGGCTCAGTAGTTGTGGCTCACGAGCTCTAGAGTGCAGGCTCAGTAATTGTGGCGCACGGGCTTAGTTGCTCCGTGGCACGTGGGATCTTCCCAGACCAGGGCTCGAACCTGTGTCCCCTGCATTGGTAGGCGGATTCTTAACCACTGTGCCACCAGGGAAGCCCACATCCTGAGTTCCCTCAGGACTCACCAGCTCACACTGGAGGGCTGCAGTTGTTGATGACTGTGACATCCTTTGTTTACTGATATGGCAGGAAATATTCCCTTTCTCAAATGTAATGTTTTGTGTCCAGACTTAGTCAGCTTCTTCTGGTATTTGTTCTCAGAATACTCATTCTTTCGTCACATTGATCACAAATGTAATTATAACGCTTTTCGTATAATTAACTGATTGACATTAAATCCCCTTGCTAAATTGTAACCATCATGAAGGCAGGGACAAGGTTTATTTCCTCCTTTGCTGTATCCTCCAGAATCCAGCGCGCAGATGTTCAATAAATAGTGGAATTATTTAGGACTCTTGGGGTTGCAAGCAACAGAAACTCACTATATTATTTAGAATATAACTTCAGCTGCTGTACCAGAGAGCCAGAGTACCAGAGCCTCAATAAAACAAAAATTTCTTTCTCTGACATGTAATAGTCTTGGTGTAAGCATTCCTGGGCTGACATGGCAGCTCCATGATGTTACATACCCAGGCTCTTTTGGTCTTGTTGCTCTACCATCCCCTTGAGTGCCGCCCTCATCTTTATGAGGCAAGGGAGCTTATGGCCACATCAACATTCCTGTAAGCAGGAAGGGAGAAAAGTAAAATGGGCAGGCAAAGATTTATCCCTTTTGTTCAGGGATACAACCCAGAAGTTACAAGCTTTCTGCTTGCATCCATTGGCCAGAGCGTTGTCATGTCATCACCCAGGTGTAAGGAGGCAGGCAGAAATATGGTCTTTAATTTGGGCGGCCACATGGACAGCCAAAAATCAGGGGTCATAAAGAGTAAGGCCAGAATGAATATTAGGAGAAAATTATCACTACCTTGAACAAGGGTGGGCAATTTATTGCTTTACATAATCCCTAAAACATGGTTAATAATCAAACCTCATGAAAGGCAAGAACACTCCAGGCCTCAGAACAAGGAGAACTAGGACAGATTCTCCCTCCATCTTCAATTCAGCTCTCTTTGCCCATCACCTCTTTGTCAATGTGATAGCTCCTGAATTATACATTTTACAATGCTCACAGTTGGAAAGTGACTGGTTCTCTATAACAACTCCTGGGGAAGTCCAATGCCCACTTTGAATTAAGCAATTGTGGTCAAGGAGACAGGGTGCTGTAAGAACATTCTACTAAAACTAAGTGGGTACACGTAGATGCCTCCTACATGACGTAAAGACAGATAAAGTAAATGAATAAGTGACTTTGCACGTCCTTACCTATCATCTTGCATTTCTGGCTAATAATCACGTGTCAATACCTTGAAGGCTAAAGCCTCCATGTGATCCCATTCCTATTTCCCCAGATGCTGAAATCATTCCGTGAACACTTGTTGAAGCAGAGTCAAAGAATCAACACTTGACATTAATGTCAGACAATACCGTAAAAATGATCAGTGGACTAAATACATAGTGAGGCACAAGAGTGGGAAAACTTAGCACCTGTGCAATGGAAAAGGTAACAGTGCGCTTGGAAAAGCCCCAAGGCTGTGGTTGCTGAGTTTGTTCTTTGTGTCCAGCTGATAGGAGGTCCTCGGGGTACGATAAGGGCAGCACGCGCTAATTGAGGCCACAAATCGTGCTCATCACCAGAATGTTTCTGTTATCCTTTAAATCTAAATGAGACCCAGTGGGGTAAGTTTGGAACATGATTACCAGGGATTTTGCAAGGTGGCTTATTAACATAATTCCCCTAATTAGGAACCAAAGAAACTCTTGTTGAAAATTTTCCACTAAATATTATAGGGCCATAATTCCTGCATCATTAGGTGCCTAGCTCTGAATTCTAATTGTAAACCTTCCCCTGTGAAGGGCTCAGTTCTAGAGGGATTTCTTTCATTTAATAAACAGTTATTGAGCTCCTACATGTTTAGTACTGGGTTAGGTGTTGAACATACAGAGACAAGAGATAGTCCCTGACCTCAGGAAGCTCACAGTCTAATAGGTGGGACAGAGAAATAGACAGGTAATTGCAATTCAAAGGATATATGGTGTGTGTGCATGTAAGGGGATGGGGGTAGAGACAGAGGGAGGGAGGGAGGGAAAGAGAGAGAGAGAATATGAATATGAAAAAGATGCTTTGGAAAAACCTAACAGCTTCTCAGCTTGGTGGAGGGAACTGAGGTGGGGAACAAGGGTAGGGAAAGCTTTCTGAACTAGGCAATCCATTAGCTATTTTGACGATCATTATGTGCAAATAAGAAGAAAGGTATTTCTGGTTGGGGAACAACACATACAAAGGCTTAGAGACATGAAGGACAATGTCAGGTCCAGGGATTTGCAGGTAGGCAGTTCAGCAAGTCCAGAGCGTAGAGCAAAACAAGAAGTGGAGACAGACATATCTGTATTGGTGGGTGAGGGTCAGATCACTACGCACCTTGGAAACCATGGTAAGGAAGTGTTTTCAAGGGCTAAGAGGGAGAGGGAGAGGTGGAAGAGAATAATGGTCAAAAACACTTTATGTATGATGCCTAGAGGGTTATATCCTCCCAGCAAAGCCCCTTCCTCTCACTCTAAAAACCTGTCAATCCTCCCTCCCATCCCCGCCATCTTAACATGGCCGTAGTCCACAGCACTGGTTACAATTTGGCCTCACAGTTGATTGGTCTGGAGGAAGATCACGTGATTCGAGCCACACCAATCCGGCATCAGGAATGTTCTCAAGTTGGGTGTAAAATGCTGTATACATTTTAGGGGAACCAAGCAGTCCTTAACTTTTCTCAGGTTATCAGAGGATTCCTCAAACCACTCATTTCCTGAGGCCCAAACTAGGGGGTGGGGGTGGGAGTAGGGGTGAGGAACCACACAACAAGGCACCCAGGCCCACCATTCTGCAACTTGCTTGAGCAAAAAGGAGAATGGTTTTATAAAGCTTAAACTACTCCTGTGCCCTCTGCTCCAAATTTTCCTTCTGGCCTTTTCATTATTTCAGACCCAAGCCCACCTCACTTATTTCTGTCTGACATGATACAGTGCCTATCTTGTGAGACATGGTGAAATGGACTATAATAAATACATTGCTTAAGCAAGGAAAGTTGACAGGAATATAAATACAGGGCATGATACATAAAGCCCCACACATCCCAATGGCCTCATTTATTAAAATATTGCCATGCTAAATTTACAAAGAGTGATTGTCTCTACATGGGTTCTCATAAAATACCACTTACTCTATTGCTCACGTGCAAACCCTCCCCAGTTTCACTAAGGGGGGACCTTTCTGTATGTAAACCTCAAGGTCTCACTAGAATCCACCAGGGACTCAGCATTAGATGTTCAGGGTAGGCTTTAGATTTGGATCAAAGTGACGATATGAAGCTCTGGCCAAGGTTAGAAGGAAAGTTAAATGGGAATTTCTGGAGGAATCGTGGTCTCCGGGTCATTCCCATCACTAGCCACTCATCTAATCAGTCCTGAGTCAGACCCCAAATCAACAACGTTCACTTATCTAATTAATACTTAATGAACATCTGCTATGTTCTGAGTATGGCAGGACAGAATGAATTGGCCACAGCCCTTGCCTTTTAAGAACTCACACTAGAATGAGGGAACTAAATACACAAATATATAGTTTTGACACGTTGTGATAAGTGGTGTAAGTGATTGGAAAGGCAAATAACCATAACATTTGAGAGTCTATGATGAGCCAGGCACGGTGCTGTCTTTATGCCACTGTCTTGTATTTACATATGTATCTCCACTTTACAATTATGGAAAACGAAGCTCACAGAGGGGAAGGGACTTGCCTGAGTCAAACAGTGAGAGATTTTTTTAATTGAAGTATAGTTGATTTACAATGTGTTAATTTCTGCTGTACAGCAACATGATTCAGTTTTATGTGTGTCTATATATATTCTATTCTTTTCCATTATGGTTTATCACAGTATATTGAGTATAGTTCTCTGCTACACAGTAGGACCTTATTGTTTATCCATTCTATATGTAATAGTTTACATCTGCTAACCCCAAACTCCCAATCCATCCCTCCCCCGCACTGCCCCTCCCCCTTGGCAACAATAAGTTTGTTCTCTATATCTCTGAGTTTGTTTCTGTTTCATAGATAGTTTCACTTGTGTCATATTTTAGATTCCACATATAAGTGATACCATATGATATTTGTCTTTCTCTTTCTGACTTACTTCACTTAGTATGATAATCTCTAGTTCCATCCATGTTGCTGCAAATGGCATGATTTCATTCTTTTTTATGGCTGAGTAGTATTCCATTGTATATATGTACCACATTTCCTTTACCCATTCATCTGTTGATGGACATTTAGGTTGTTCCTATGTCTTGGCTATTGTAAATAGTGCTGCTGTGAACATAGAGGTGCATGTATCATTTTGAATTATAGTTTTGTCTGGATACATGCCCAGGAGTGGGATTGCTGGATCATATGGTAATTCTATTTTTAGTTTTTTGAGGAACCTCCATAGTGGCTGCACCAACTTACATTCCCACCAACAGTGTAGGAGGGTTCCTTTTTCTCCACACCCTCTCCAACATTTGTTATTTGTAGACTTTTTAATGATGGCCATTCTGGCTGGTGTGAGGTGATACCTCATTAGAGTGTTTTTTTTTGTTTTTTTTTTTTTTTGCGGTACGTGGGCCTCTCACTGTCGTGGCCTCTCCGGTCGCAGAGCACAGGCTCCGGACACGCAGGCTCAGCGGCCATGGCTCACGGGCCCAGCCGCTCCGCGGCATGTGGGATCCTCCCGGACCGGGGCACGAACCCGTGTCCCCTACATTGGCAGGCGGACTCTCAACCACTGCACCACCAGGGAAGCCCCCTCACTGTAGTTTTGATTTGCACTTCTCTAATAATTAGCAATGTTGAGCATCTTTTCATGTGCCTATTGGCCATCAAACAGTGAGAGATCTGAATCCAGGTCTGTCTGAATCGAAAGACTGTGCTTTATTCTCTGGTTCCTGTTTTACTGTGGCCTTCAAGATGGGCATGGACTTCCATGCAGGGTCAGCACTGGGAAGCTGATACACTTCAAGATCCCCCTACTTACCTGCTTCAACTCCTTATTCCTACTCTTCCCCTTCCCTAGACATACACTTGAAGAAATGCTTGCGTTGCCCTCGGTCCATGCTGATGGAACTCTTTTGGTTATTGCCTGCCTACCACCCATTCCCTTTTCTTCTTTTAGTGGAACCCTGGTATCCCTTTCCCTCTTTCCATCCACATGCTCACATGCAGCTGATCCCACTCCCATGACCCAACCCTAGGCAAGCACAGCCACAGTGACTGATTCAGGGATGGGCATGTGATCCAACCCAGCCCAACTGGAACGAATGTAGGGCCTTCTGCTGGAATTGCTGGGCAAGAGCTGCTCTCTGTTGGCTGGGGTTGCTAAGGAGAAGAAGTGTAAGCCTGAAGCTGTCCTTGGCCATTTCTGCCTCTCTTTGGGGGGAACTTGGTGTAGAACAAAGTCAACAAAGAGAAAACTGAGCCAAGAAATGGAAAGAACCTGGTTCTGACACCCTTTTCAGTTCATTTTCAGTACTGGATACAGCCATGACCCAAACCTGCCCTACCACAGACTGTCAATACAGGAGGCAGTAAATGCCCTTTTTAGCTTAAGCTCACTTGAATTCGGTTTCTGTTATTTCAGTCAAAAGGGTCCTAATTAGTACATCCACCAGTCTTATCCCTGAGCTCCTAGAGGCTGGGGCTGAGACTTGGGTTAAGCCTAAAATCCCCTCCAGCTCACCAGCTTTCCATTCAGGCAGCAAAGCAAAGAATTCACTTGGTCTCAGACCCAGAATCCTCTCTGTCAATTCACTCCATCATCTTCCTCAGTGAAACTCAAAGAAAAAGTTGAGAGATGTGTCTCCTTGTATGACTTGAAGAAAAGACTACCTCACAAAACTGGGTATTTTGTAAGCTATTCTCCAATATGAGTTCTTAGGAGAAAGGCGTGTCGTGGACAGCTAAGTACCTGACCTTGTAATAAATAAAACTCCCTCTCATTATAGTACTAAATAAATAAAAGTGGATATGAAATTATATGTGAAGTATGATTAAACCATGAGAAGATACATAAGGGGAAAATGGTTTAAAACGTACTGCTGGGCTTCCCTGGTGGCGCAGTGGTTGAGAGTCCGCCTGCCGATGCAGGAGACACAGGTTCGTGCCCTGGTGCGGGAGGATCCCACATGCCGCGGAGTGGCTGGGCCCGTGAGCCATGGCCGCTGAGCCTGCGCGTCCGGAGCCTGTGCTCTGCGACCGGAGAGGCCACAACAGTGAGAGGCCCACGTACGGCAAAACAAAAAACCAAAAAAATCGTAATGCTAACTAAAAAAAAAAAAAAAAAAAAAGAAAACTGATGGAGATTTATCACAGGCCACCATTTAAGTATATTTAAATCACATACACATAGAAAACAACCCTGAATAATTTACAGGTAAACATGCATTAGAGACATATATCAAAAACATTAGAGCGTGTGCCTGTGAGGGAGGGGATGGGAAGAGGGACTGGGAATGAACAGGGTGGAGGCGATAAGTAAAATGAGAACGGCATTGCATAGACCAATGATGACCCCAGAAGTAGGAGTAACTCAGGTCTTTGCATCTGAGATTATAGACACCAGAAAGAAGGAAAAGAAGGAAAGAAGGAAGGAAGGAAACTAGGAGGAAACACTGCAAAATATTAACATATAGTCAGGGAGCATTTGGCTACCAGGAAGAGAAACTCACTCAAGGAAGCTAAGTTAAAAGAGGGCTGGTCTTATGGACACAACCGTAGACAATTCAGGCTGATCTCAAAGAGCTGTAATCTTGGCGACTATCTCCGCTAGCTCTTTATCAGAACTACATGCTCCCTCAAATCTGCCTCACTCCCTACAGAACAGCTCTTTGTGCTTTCATCTCCTTCCACAAGATCCATTGTGGAGGCCCCAATGGTCCAGGTACCTCAGCTGTTCAGCAACCCTCCTTTTCCCAGCTAACGGTCTCTGTGACTATTCTAAATTTGCGACGGACAGATGTGACTGGCCTAGCTTGAGTCACCTATTTACCCCTGGTTTAAACAGTGCTGGTGATAGTGAAAGGGAGTGAGGTGGATGAAAGGGAAATGAAAATGGGGCTGCAGGCTAAGACAGTTGGGGGAGAAGAACAGTGTAGCTTGTACAGACTGTCCCTCGGTGCTGGGATTATGAACAATTATTTTCTTTATAACATTAGCATGGTCCAATTTTCCTCAAATGTGTGAGCTGGAGATAGAACGACTAGTGTTTAAAGGTGCAAGCTCGGAAGTCAGACAAAACTGGCTTCAAATCCTTGCTTTTCCACCTCCTTGCCATGTGAGACGAGCAACTACCTTCACCTCTCTGAGCCCCTCTTTCCTCCTCTGGAATGCAGGTGGGGTGGTAGCTTTCTCATAAGCTCTTATAAGCAGTAAATGAAACAACGTAACTAAAGCATTGAGCACAGTGTCTCATTCATAGTAATCACTCAAGAAATGTTATTCTACATTATTGTTAGCATACGTGATTTCTAGAATTAAAAATTCTTTTTTTTTTTTTTTTTTTTTTTGTGGTACGCGGGCCTCTCACTGTTGTGGCCTCTCCCATTGCGGAGCACAGGCTCCGGACGCGCAGGCTCAGCGGCCATGGCTCATGGGCCCAGCCGCTCCGCGGCATGTGGGATCTTCCCGGACCGGGGCACGAACCCGTGTCCCCTGCATCGGCAGGCGGACTCTCAACCACTGCGCCACCAGGGAAGCCCTAGAATTAAAAATTCTTAACCAAAACAAACAAAAACCCTCATGTCATATGTCAGTTATCATTGAACTCTGTTGCTACTCTTGTTCTCTCACTCTCTTCCTGCTTGGAATACGGGATTTACCTGTGCCGGAAATGGCTGTTGGAAATCTTCACTGTATACCATGTCCCCCTCCCCCCATGCACATAATCAATGAATTAAGTTTCCTCTTCCTAGCAGCCCTCATTTACTCACCCTAATTGATCATTAAAAGGCATGCTCCGGGGGTCCCTGGGCTCATATGTTCATTGACTGCATACCCACTTCATGGGGAAGTCCCCAGTTCCCCAAGAGCGAGCAGACTCTGCTCCCTCCTGCGCCCACAGTGCATTCTGGGAGCCTTCAGAGGAGAGAAGGTTGGCAGGTGGTGCATCTGATCAATTAATTAGGAGCATATTGAGAGGTTTGACTCCAAGCCTAGCTAATCGCATAATTAAATCTCCACCCATCCTCCATCCCAGTTCCCAATTCAAAAGGCTCTCCCGGCCTGCCATCCTGCTTGTTGCTGGGGAGATATGAGCCCTGCTCTGGTCTGTCCTCGGCCGGGGCAGCCTCTCCCCCTCCGCCTGCTGCTCGTTTCTGAGGCTGAAAAAACGGACTAGGAAAATGTTTTT
The DNA here is from genome assembly GCF_963924675.1 of Phocoena phocoena. NCBI lineage: Eukaryota > Metazoa > Chordata > Mammalia > Artiodactyla > Phocoenidae > Phocoena > Phocoena phocoena. The sequence goes on from NC_089233.1 coordinate 22,527,041, forward strand.
GAGCACCTGGGAATGAAAGTGGACCAACTTCCTCAAAAGGTTGTGTGAGGATTGCAGAAAATAATAGTGAAAAGGAGTTTTTGCAAGGGGAAAAACCTCAACCTGTTTCAATAAGCAAAGCCTGTTGATCTAGTCCTCGGAGGTCGTTGTGCCAGACATGGCTTGTTCTCCGTCTCCTGCCCATATCTGTTCTCCTCCACTTCACATAGAAACCCTGCTTTTGTTCATGGCATCCACGCGTGGAACCAAAATAAAATGTCTTTCCCAGGCTCTCTTGAGTGAGGAGCGGCCCCAGGACAGTGAGATGTTGGGAGTAGACATCAGAGAGAGTCACCCTGTACAAATAATAAGGGGGAGCCATAGAGGAGGGAGCTTTTGCCTCAGGTCCGTCACCTCCTTTTTGCTCTCTTGATGATAGATGCAATGCCTGGCAGTGGAGCGACCATTCGGCAGCCATGAAGAAAAAATGCCGACCCCTAAGGACGACTGAGATGAAAAACGGAGGGAGTCTGGGTCTCTAATGGCGCTGTAAACAGCCATAACAGCTGGGGCTGCCTCTCAGGATTTGTTGCTATGTGAGACTATAAAGTTCTATTTGGTAAAAACCACTGTGGGCAGCTATTACCTGCATCTGAACAAACTCCTGACTGATACAGATGCCGACATTAGCCTAATGTATAGTAGTAACAGTAGCAAGAATGACAAAATACAATGAGCATATGCTACAGACAGGATTGTCAGGAGGATTGAATGAGATAAAGTGGTTAAAACTCTTAGTACAATGACAGGCACATGACAAACATTCATGTACTTTGGTTTTTATTAGAATTTGAGGTTGAGAGGGTTTATAAGACTTATCAAGAAGTCTTTGATAAGACTTACCAAGAACTTGGAAGAGAAATCAATACCAAGATTTGGGAACCACAAAAGAAGTGATTACACTGATCTCATGCTCAGGAACTTTCCCCATTAGCCAGTGTCCTGGACCTGCCTCTGACAAGATGTGTGAGCTCAGGCAAATTACTTAAGCTCTTGGAATCTCAGTTTCCTCTTCTGCAAAATGGGGAAATTATGAGGATTAAATAAGATATGCCCGTTGGTTAGCACTTGTGGTTAATTCCACCTGGAGGTGGGCAGGAATCTCAAAGGAAGAGAATCTCTCAGGCCGTTGAGAAGGGTAGCAAGACAACCTCCCAGTCTTCAGCAAAGGTGTTTTCCAGCAGACCCCATGAAAAGCAAGAGGAGGCACTCAACATGTTCCTCGCTTTGATAAATATCTCTCAGAGAGGCAGTAAATTACCGAATCCTTGTTTCAGCTAAATCAAACATACTGCAGATTCCATTGACATTTAACACTGATATTATAGCCCCCAGGAATAACAAGTGAAAGTAATTAAGTTTAATGATTGCAACGAACCCAATACGCTTGATCGCAGTGTGTACACCTAATTATCTTCCTTCTTTTGTTGTGTGTGCGTGGTGTAACTAAGGCCTATTTGTTTAAAAAGGGCACTAATTTTAACATGCGACAGGAAAACTGCATCTGCAGCACCTTTCTGAAGGGCTCGCTCGAAACCCTAAGTGAGGAGAAAGTAGCTTGGCTTGTCAAAGTGGCAAAGGAGGGATGATGTAATGCTCAGGTCTCTAAACTGCAGGACAAAGCCAACTTTCCCAGCAGCAGAGGAGGAAGCCAAGGAGGCCCAAGCCTCTAGGGGCCCCCTTCTTCTCCTCACCAAGGTAAAGGAAAAACAGAGGGGTGTAGAGGCTAGAGGCATACCCTGGGGGAGGAAATGGTAAGGTCTGACTATGGTCCTCAGGCGCTGAGTCTGCTCTGCTCACCTGGAGAGATGCTCCAGTGGTAGATGAGTCATCGGCCTCAATGCCCCAACACCTCGCTGTATCCAGGCTCTTTGCCATATGACTTTCACTTCTTTCCATTAAAAAGACAGAATATATTTCCCTATCCCTTGACTTTGAGTCCGAACACGTGACTTGCTTTGGCTAACAGAATAATGTGGAAGTGACAGGCTGCCAGCTACAAGCCTGGGGCTTAAGAGACCTTAAACATTTCTATTTACCATCTTGTGTTTCTGCCATTGCCATGTGACCATGCTTGGACGAGCCTGCTGGTCCCAGGTGGAGAAGGAGAGACACATGGCAGACGCACTGAGTCAAGCCCAGCCTAGATCAGCTGGACCCCAGCCAAGCCACAAATATGAAAGCTAAATAAATGCTTAGTGCTGATTGATTTATTAAGTGCCACTGGGATTTTGGTTTTTTTAATGGAGTATAAGGGCTTTGGTATAACAATGAAAACCTTGAAATGCTTTGAGAATTTTGGGACAATAAGCAATTTTCTGGGAAACAGTTTCCCAGGTTTCAGGGGATTTTGAAAACTGTGTCCGATTCAAGGGAAATAAGAAAACACCTGCAACAGTTAATCACACCTCCCTGTACACAACCACAAGCTGAAAACTCCCAAGGCCTTCTTGGCTCTTCTCGCTAACAGCCACTGTCTTCTCCCAGCTCCACATTCGGTGACATCACATTAGTAACTTCAAATTGGCCATGGTGGGAGTATTTATACCATATACATCGGTGAAAGCTACCAACCCGGGTTTTTCCCCCCAGAGAGCCAGCTTAGCATACCTGTGCCTCAGGCAATCTGTTGATCAAGTCATCTTGCCGCTTGGGCAGCAGCAGTGTCTCTTGGAAGTAGCCCCTTCCTCCTCATCCTTGATTCCACTGTCCTTGCTCCAGGGGCAGCCTGGAGCTGAGGAGCATATGTCAGAGTCAAATGACCTGTGTTCAAATCCCAGCTCTGCTACCCTGAAACATTTAATCCTCATTCTCCACATGTGTAAAATGGAAATAATCAAACAGTATTTAACTCTTAGGGTTACTAGGAGAGTTCAGTGAGATAATTCAGGCAAAGCAGGCAGCACTGCTTACGACACCTCCTAACCACATAAGAAGTGACAGCGATCGTTACTTGGTTCACGCTCACACCATCTTTTGCCGTGTTTATTTGCAACGTCTTCCAGGTGACTTCTCACTTGTTGGTCTTGCCCTCTTTCACTCCATTCTCCCCAAAGCAGACAGAGCAAACTTTCCAAAACACAAATATGATTGTGTCACTCCTTGCTCAAAATCTTCCAGTCACTCCCCTTTGCTTTCAGGAGACAGCCCCAATTAACAAACAGGGAATGTGGAGCTTGGAGAGGTTAAGAAATCTGTTCAAGGTCATACAAGCAGTAAATAACATAGGATTGGAATCCAGGCTCTGGATCTCCACGTTCTGGCCTCTTAACCACTATGCTATACTGAGGGTGAAAGGATAGGTGGTTAGGAGGGATAGCTGGATGAACAGATGGAATAACAAAAGGAGAGAAAGATTGGGGGATGGATGGAAGTCTAGAAAGGATGGCAGATTCTGGAATGAAAGGAATGGATGGATGGATGGATGGAAGAGTAGAAGATAGAAGGATAAAGATAGAAGGATGAATGGACCGAAGGATGGAAGAAGGTAGGGATTCTCCTAAGTTGCTCTCTCTCCTTCCCTCTGGCCTGGCCTTTCCTAGCAAGGCCTTCTCTCCATGGACACCTACCTGGGACATCTACTGAGAATGTAGCAAGTCCTTTGAACCCTTCCACTTCCTGGCTCCGAGTTCTCTTTTCCTCCTGCCAGCTCAATTCATCCCTAAACAAGTCTCCCTTGGTGATCAGTTTCCAGTGAACTAACCACTTCTGTCTTCTTCTTTTTTTTTTTTTTTTTTTTCGGTACGCGGGCCTCTCACTGCCGTGGCCTCTCCCGTTGTGGAGCACAGGCTCCGGACGCGCAGGCTCAGCGGCCACGGCTCACGGGTCCAGCTGCTCCGCGGCATGTGGGATCTTCCCAGACCAGGGCACGAACCCGTGTCCCCTGCATCGGCCTGCGGACTCTCAACCACTGTGCCACCAGGGAAGCCCAATTCTGTCTTCTTCCAGAAGCTCAGGCTGTCCCATGACCAGGGACCAAATTTATCTTAATAGTTAATATACACTAGGCACTTACTGTATGCTAGATATATAACTATCTCATTTAATCTTCACTATTCCCTTACAAGGTAGGTACTGTTATTTTCTCCATTCCATGAAGATTAAGAAACAGAGTCACAGAGACCTTAAATAATTTGCCTAACGTGGCACCACTACAAAGTGGTGGATCCAGGATTAAACTCAGGCAATTAGACCCCAGGGCCCATAATCATAATGACCGCACTGTGCTGCTATGTCTCCTTAGCTACCTCAGCTGTTAGCTCCATTCTCCATATTTGGATGGACAAGCTCTTATCAGTCCATGAGGGCGAGATTCACATTGTCTCTTGTGACCTTACCTAAGGCATTTCTCAGACATCTGCCAATTTATACAGTCATAAACAGCTATTGAGTACAGGTTACAGAATATACCACCATTACCAAACCAGAGCAATGTGGGCCAAAGACACCTCCCACGTGGGATTAAAGGGCCTCTGACATCTTGCCTGAGAAAAACACTCCTGTAGGAGGCATGGCCTAGTTGGGACAAAAGACCCACAGTGGTTCCAGAATCTGACAAGCCTGGATTCTAGCCCCTACCCGCCATTCAGTTAAACTGTGTGACCTTGGGCACCTTACATTTCTGAGTGTTCGTTTTCTTATCTGCAAAACAGGGAGAATACCAGCAGCTAGTATGAATAGTTGTAAGAATTAAATAAGATAATGTGTACAAAAGGCTCGACATGAAAAGAAATACACAAATGACAGCTCTCGTGCTGGAGGTTGTCATATTCTGACCGCAACTTCTCTCTGCGCAGATAATCTGCCTGGAACTTTTCTAAACTGTGGTAGATTGTAGAATAATACCTCTCTACCACTAAGACACATGATACAGTGTAAACACTACCTGCGAAGAAAGGCTTTGTTTCTTCAATGTGTGTTTTTTAAACAAAGTGAAAAAGCTCAATCAACTTTGACCAAGGGCCCAAGGCCCTCACCTCCCTGCTCGTTTTCTCGTCCCCAAAGGCCTCACCTCTTGGCAGAGAATCTGTTGGATGAGCTCCTCTTCTGGCTTCATTATCTTTCCCTGGTTCACTGACGGGGCTCAATGCAATTTAATTTCATTGGGAGGAAGTGGTTCAGAAATCAAGGTCATTTAATTTCCGAAAGGCAAGTAAAGGGTTGCCTTTCCGAGGTGATCTTTCTGCCATTTTTCCCCTTAAAACGGAAAGTACAGTGGTTAATACAATGGCTTCAAGGTCATGTTAGAGCACCTTTGCAAATAAGGGAAGAATTCTTCCTACAGGATTTTAATTAGGTCGAGTACAACTAATTCTTCCTTTGCTACTTATTCCATTTCCTTTCCTTTCTGTAATTACTGCCAGTGTGACAGTGCTCACACACAGAAATGGAGCTGAGGAGAGCCGTGCGATTATCCTTTATTTCTCCTTCATGCAAGAAGGGTGGGTTTTATCCACTGCCTTCAGTCTTCGTAATTCTGAGGACTATAGTCCTAACAGCCTTTACACGTGAGTGTCAGCATCATTATAAGAAGTGAGGGGCTTTCAAATGTGATACTAACACCGTGACACACAGGTCTCCCCTTCACCTGGTCTACAGAAAATGTTAGGCACCAGCACAAAGAAATCAACGTGTGTGCACGTCGTCAATCCATAAACATGTATCACCTGCCTGTCAAGGGCTTAGAAGGGTGTTAGGTACATGCGAGTCAGGGTTGCGAAGGACACTAAGGAGCTTAGGTTTGGTGAGACTGACAGTTAGCAGGTACAATAAATCAGCAATACACTGCTTGGTTCTAGAATGGCAAAGGCGCTGTGCAGCGGTGGTGATGGGGGTGCAGGGAAGCAACCGGAAGGCTCCACAGAGGAGGTGAGGCTTGAGTTGATGGCACAAGTAGGATTCAGATCATTCACTCCTTTAACTATTTCCTCAGTGCCTAATATATGCCAGGCATTGTATAAGTACCGTCCTCACTTCAGTCCTGAGGGGCAGGTGCTATCCTTACACCCACTTTACAGATAAGGAAACTAAGGCTCAGATTCATTAAGCAAAGTGCTCAGAGACGCATTGGAGTGGCAGAACTGGGATTCAAACCCAAGTTTCTCTGACTCCAGACTCCAAGACAAAAAGGGAGAGAAGAATGAAACTCATTGGGAAGACAGAGATCATACAGGTTGTCTGGACAGGGAAGAGAGCTGGAACAGAACCTTTAAGCGCCCATAAGCCAGGTTCTGTGGTAAATGTGTCACCTCAGACACCTGTAACACCATTTTATGTTTAGCATAGCATTTTTCAGTACCTGTTATTTTCTTTGATTGTTTTTTATCACTCTCCTCCTCTTTCTAGAATGTGAACCTCAAGACAGGAAGGCCATATCGCGCTTGATTACTGCAGACTACTCGGTACCTAGCTCCCTGACTGGCACATAGTAGGTGATCAACGAGTATGTGTGGAATGACAGATTGAATCTCATTTCCCAGGAGCCAAGGGGAGGAGGTGCTACACTGCAAACTCCAACAAGGTACTCTGCATTCCTGTCTGGTGCCCTACTGTATCACCAGCACCTAGGACAGCACCCACGGCAGATGGCAGCTACTCAAGGACTGTTGAATGAAGGAGAGACGGAGAGAGGGAGAGAGAGAAGGAGAGGAAGAAGAAAAAGAAGGAGGAGGAGGGAGAGAGGGAGGGAGGAAGGATCAGCCAGAGCAAGACACATACATTTAGTAGAACGCAGATTCAAGTTCAGCTAAATTGTTACTCCCCCTCACTGACAGACAAAGCCACTTTGCTAGAGACTGAGTCAAAGAAAACTCACTGCTCTGAATCCATTCTCAGAAAGACCCAGACACCTGGCTGGTCCACATCCCTGAGGACTAGCCTCTGTGCATACCATCCTCACCTGGAGGGAAAGTGCCCTCTAGACCTTGCAGATCTCACCACCAACTTGGATTCTCTTTTCATTAATTTGTGTTTTCCTAAGGAATATTTATTCATGTAGTTTCTGTTTAGGCAGTTATTGAAATTATGTCTAATTATGTAATGATGGTAAATAATAATAATCACCTAGTTGCAACATGCTCTGCTTCTATTATGGGTCAGGGTTTTATGCAATTTACTAAGAAATTTTCTAAGGTAGGAATGCTGATTAGGAAGAAGAGATGGTCATTTCGAATATTTGTTGAGTTATCACTATCCCTACCTAACGGTTATGCAGGAAAGGTCCTATATCTTTTTTTATCCAGCCCTAGGGCTGTACTCTTTGAATATTAATACCACAATTACTATTAATAATAGCTACTCTTAATTCAGCATTTACAATGTGTCAGATCGACTTTAAATACAAATTAAAATTCAATGCAAACTTATGTGCCTTCAAAGACCAAGAAAGTATGGTAAATGACTGAAGCAGGTTGGGTTGGGGATCAACAGGGAGCAGTGGGGTCTGCTGTGAACTGAAGCTCGCTTGCCCTAAAGGAGACAGCCGACACTCAGCTTCAGCTGGGTATTGCCGTTTGGAGATGTGGGAGTCGTGATGCCAATTCTTCTGACATTTCAGGAGAAACCAGAAATATGGATTTTCATGTGAAATCCCTAGATTTTTCCACTACTGTGTGTGCCAACAGTCTGTGTGCTGCCCATTAATAATCCCTCAACCTCAGGCATTTTCCATCTGAAGCTTCTGGAAGCAGGGGCTGTGTCGACTTAGTTGATTGTTGCATGGGAGGAGGGAAGGAAAAACTGCATTGAGCTAACGTGGAGGCTGTAAGAGGCCATTTCTCATTTTTATTTAAAATCTCATAGAGGTAATTTCAGAGAACAATGAAATATCAGAAGTCTGGTCAGAGAGGAGAGGCGGGTAAAAAGGGTGGATATAATTACTGGCAGTACTGATAAGGAGAGCCAGAAACAGACAAGCCAGAGGCATGAAGTCCTTCTCCAAGGTCCGCACATGCCCCTGGGGCTGGCCAAGGCAGGGATCTGCACAGAAGGGATGCCAGGCTGCCCAAGTCAGAGCCCCCCAGGACCAATAGGGGCAAAAAGAGGCTGATCCTGGCTCTTAAGTAACAGGGGGGAACAGGGCATCCATGGTCTTCCCACCTCTGTTTAACTGTCATAACTCAGGGAAGTCTAACGTTCACGTTCCAGTGGCTTGATATTCCCTCCCCATAATATCCTTAGACTTCCCCTTTGTGACATTCATTATGCATGTGGTTATCTGTTTATATCAGATCCACTTTCCCTCATGAATATGAGAGTAGGGATTTTATCTGTCCTGATTATCACTATATCTTTAGGACCCACAGAGCTTGACACATAGTAGGGGATCAACAAATAATGACTTAAAAATAAACAAGTGAATGAATAGTTGTTTGACCTTAGGCATGGGTTACTTAATTGCACGGGTTCGTCAATAACGTGGAACAGGGAGAAGAATAGTGCCTCTTAGGATCACCGTCTTCTTTGTGCTAGTCCCCACAGAAAATGTATACACTGTGTGTTTCATCTGCTTTCCACAACAGGCATATTAGATCAGCAGGCTTTTTATCCCAAATTTGTACTGAGGAAACCCAGGCTTACAGCAGCTAAATGACTTGCCCAAAGTCACACAGCTAGGAAGTGACACTACGGAGATTCCAGTCTGAGTTGTTCTGAATCTTTATCTGCTTCCCTACAGGAATTTAGAAAGTGAGAATGTCATTTTAGCAAACTGGTGGGAGCCAAAGCAAACCTCGTAAAGAGATGCATTTATTTGTTCTGGTCTTGAAGGGTGAATGAGGATCTAAAACGCAGAGGAAACAGGGAAAGCATTCGAGGTGGAAGGAATGACTTGGGCAAGAGCCTAAAAATATCAGATCCATTCAAGGAATGGCGGGTGATCACTTTAGATGAAGGGGAGTCCTGAGTGAGGCCGAAACCACATTGTGAAAACTCCGAATTCACTCATCCTCTCAACAATTATTTAGTGAGTGCCTGACTCGGTGCAGCACCGTGCCGGGTGATGCAGGGAAGGAGCCACGCACCCCGGCTTCCTGTCCCCACGGAGCTCACGGTCTGGCGCTCGGCTACACTGACTCCATAGCACCATGGCGAGGACCAAATGAAGAAGTAGGCAAGAAATTACTTTGAAGAGCTAAGCTTTGCTATTTAAATTCTCTCCTCTGTTCTGCTATGTCAGTTAGATGCTTCGTCGCGATTAAGTGAAAACTCCAGTTGAAACTGGCTTTCGCAGAAAGAGACTTCATTGACTCTGGTAAGAGGAAAGTTGGAGAGTAATATGGCCCTGCTGGTTTCAGGGGCTTTATCAAGAAAGCAGAACAAGTTCACCACGACTCTCTGCTCACCTCTCCTCTGTGTGAGGGCTTCATTCTCAGCCAGCCTGGCTCCTCTCAACAGCTCAAGACCTCATACCTCACTTTCACATCCCACTGAGTTGAAGCTTCTCTCTCCCAGTAGCTGAACCTGAGTTCAACTCTCATTGGCCAGAAAGTGATCACGTGCTCATCTTAGAACCAATCACTATACCCATAGGGACGGGATATGCTAATTGGTTTACACTAATTGAGACCTCCTTCTTCTCCACCAACCAAGCGAAAAACATAGGCTAAGAGTTAAAGAAAAGTGGTTTTACAAAGAAAATCCTGGGCATAATTTTACCAGAAGAATGGTAAATTCTGGGAATCAAAAGCATAGCAGTGCATTATTACCAGCGTGGGGGTTGTGATCTTAAGAAACCTCACATTATCAAAAATCACATTATAAATACACCATTACACTTGCCAAGCCAAAGTTGTTGGGGGCTTTTGGCAGAAATTTCAATAACAAGGTTTTCTTTTTTAAGATAGATCTGTTATTTTGTCACTGCAGGCTATAAAACTGACGAGACATGGCTGAGTACATCCTTAGCAGCACTTGAGATCAGACCCGAATCAGTGAGCTTCCAGAGTGGTCGTTCTGAAACCACGGGAGTGGTGGCTGCACGTTAAATCACCAGGAGAGCTTTTAAAAATGCTGCTGCCCAAGCCTCACCCACAGTGATTCTCATTTAATTTGTCTTCAGTGTGGTCTGCCAGTGGATATTATTAAAACTAGTAGTTCTCAATTGTGGTCACAATTAGAGCCACCTGGAGAGTTTAAGTCCCAAAGTCTAAGCTAAAACCCAGACCAATTACGTCGGAATTCATGAAGGTGAGACCTAGACATCAGTATACGTTGACGTTCCCACGAGCATCATTGTTGGTAGCAACCAAAAGGAGCGTAAAGAACACGTTCCCAGCAAGCGGACAACAGCTCCATAAAGAAGCTGGGCATTCCTTTGCAACGTATAAGACGATTTTTCTTCTTAAGTCCATGCTTCTGATTCCCAATTTTGTTCCCATTATGTGCCACAGAGGTCTGAGTTAGGCAAGCCATGTCCATTAACTTAATTGATGACATCAGATCCATTTCCTGCTATAAAAGCTTGGGTGGTGGGGGCTTCCCTGGTGGCGCAGTGGTTGAGAGTCCGCCTGCCGATGCCGGGAACGCGGGTTCGTGCTCCGGTCCGGGAAAGATCCCACATGCCGCGGAGCGGCTGGGCCCGTGAGCCATGGCCACTGAGCCTGCGCGTCCGGAGCCTGTGCTCCGCAACGGGAGAGGCCACAACAGTGAGAGGCCCGCGTACAGCAAAGAAAAAAAAAAAACTTGTGTGGTGGAAGTGGCCAGGATCAGAGCTATTTTCATGGCTTACACATGAGATATCACAAGCCACCATCGTTGTCAACGATCTGAGTTAAGGATTTGCATTGAGCTAACATTTAATAAGGGCTTAGTTTGTGCCAGGCACTGTTTTAAGCAGTTAACATAGACATGACTTATTTAATCTTCAGAAAACCCTGTGCTATCATTATCCCAGCTTTACAGACGAGGAAACCCAGACACAGAGAGGTTCAGTGGCTGGCCCAAGATCCCATGGCTACCAAGTGGTTGGGCCAATATTTGAATCTTAGCAGCCTGGATCCAAGGTCTATACTCTTAACCTCTATGTTACAGGAAGGCTGGCTGGAACTTAAGAGGAATGTTCCATACCTCTTACTGTATTGCCACCCTAGTGAGCACATGCGCAGCTTGAAGGGACTCTCCCCTGTGTTCTCATTAGAGATAGTGGCTGGTGGCCTCTGGACTGCTGGCCTTTCAGATCAGGTCCACAGGGTTCCTTCTTTCATCCACTGGCTCAACTGATTTGATGAAGGTTAAAAGATGCTGCAGGGGAAGGAGGCAGGAGACAGGTGATGGGCGTTCACCACTCTCATCCTCAATGTCTTCGCTCAAGGAGAATGTTCTCTCTGCACCTCTTTCCCTAGTTAATTCTAACTTGGCCTTCAGGGCTTAGCTCAGGATTGGTATCCCCTTTGAGAAATTTCTCCCGATCAACTCCTTCTCACTCCCAGGTTTTCCTTCTCTCTCAAAGGAAGTGTGGAGCAAACAATTCTCAGATTAAGAGTTGAGATTCCGGGACAGGTCTGCCTTTGTTTAGCAAAACCACCTTGATGAACAATCTTGGTTGTGGAAGGATGGCTCTTAGACTCTGGAAGGACTAAGACACCCATGAAAACCTGAATGTCTCTGTATAACAATGCAAGAGGAATTTGGAAGCTGCTGGGCAAGATTAGTGAGGATGTGAGGAGATTCTTGGAGGTGAAAGACAATATCATGCCTGCAGGACAGGAAACTTGAAGAATGACATTGGCCCGTGAGAATTCCCCTCATGCTCTGGCAGGTCTGGCAGAGGGACCTTACAATAAGGATGTCCTCTTAAGCCATTGGCTGTGTTATAATTGAACCCCTTTTACTGCCTCTCTCTACCCACTCACCCACATCCCAAAATACATTAAGTGAATCTTGACTATCCCTTGGTTGATTGACATTTTGGAGCGGTAAGGGAAAGTAGCTTTGTCGAATATTTGGGCTGATGTGGAGAAGAGCACAGTCACAGAAAGCAAAAGACAAATGCACCTAACGGTAAGGGAGGATAGAGCTGGAGACAGGATCATAAGCCATAAAGTTTAGGAAAATCTTGGGGAAGACTAATCCAATAGCATGAGATGCAGTTAGGGATATGAGCCAATGTTATTTAATTCTCAAAAGATAAGGCAACCTCTGCTACTATTTTAGGGACGCAAGGTTTCTCTTAAGGTTGGATTCCTCAAAGGCACTCACCTTTTTCCTTTGCAAATTGCCAACATTATACAAGAAATTTTAACAAGCAACTTCTTTAATAATCTTGATTCTGGCCATGCTGAACCATTTTAAACTCTACAGACACTTCACATTTTTATTCCTCTACAGATTTTTATACATGTTTCTCCATCTGCCTGAAACATACTTGTCCATAATCTTTGCCTATTTTAATTCCTGCTATTCTTTCAGATCTCAACCTTAGCTGTCACTTCCTGTGATGTATTAGTGAGGATGTTTTCGACTGCCAGGAAAAAACAAAATTTAACTCAAAATGACTTAAACAACAGGATATTTACTGTTAAATTAGATGCCTCTTATGTATCATTCTGTTGCTCTCAGTGCATTGTGTTCTTCATGCCAGTGGGCCAGCAGCCAAAGAAAAGAGTGACAGTGCCAGTGAGGTTAATTGATTATTAGTATTATGAAGAACTAGGGGTGCAACTACACAGTGGGGGCAGGGAGAATCCACTGGCTTATCTTTTGGTGCTTCTATTCCCTGAGATCATAGATAATGTGCAGTTTCAGGAAACATGGCCCCGAAAGGGCAAGGCAACAAGGGCTGAGGGTAATCCAGCATGGTAGTGAAAGGTGAAGATGATGGATATGAATCAGGAGCTCGCAATCGGCTGCAACAGCGGGGATCATAGTTGCGAAAACCCCCTTGCCTTGAGTCTTTGCAGCTTCCACCTTGAAGAGGACTCTGTGATGAATCAGACTTGTACCTCTTCTCTCAGGGAAGAAGTAAGGGTATATTGTCTTCAAAAGTGGAGGTCAAGAGGGGATCCGATTGATGCCAGGCATGGACTGTATTAGATACCATATCACCATATCCTTCTATCACCGCTGAGATTCCATCAGAATTAGGTGCAATCTGACTGTACCTCAACTCATCCTTGCACCTGGACCACACATTTCTCATCTCCTTCCCAAGGTTTCCCTGTTAATGCTAAGCTGTTGGACACTGTTGAACCTGGCTGGTACCCATGCATGCAAAACTCAAAGGTCTGAGGCAATTAACACACCATAGGCAAATCTTTGATCAACAGGAGGTGAGAGTTGGTGCATAAACTATCCACCCTCTCCCCCTGATGCCCTGTCCCAAGATGCAGTTTACATGGCTTCTTAGAGGACTGTCACACTCAGTGCAGCCAGCTTGATAATGCTTCCTCATACTGACCCTTCCTCCTTCCCGCCTTCATTCTCTCTGTCCCCCACACATGCTCCCTGATACTGTATCCTCTACTGAGGTGCATATCAGCATTTTGTCCCAGGATCTGCCTTTTTGAGCAAACCAAAGATAACGATCACCCATAACAAAAAGTACGGAGGAGGTAGGAAGTTCCAGAGTTCAGAAGGATGTGTGCCCTGTTTATTTTTCCAGTCTTCCTTTTTCAGTGCCTTGGGTTTCATCTTCACACTTGTCCTTTCATGGTTTTAATAGGGCTGCAATAACTCCAAGTACCAGGACCTCAAACAAAAATGTTCAAATTCTGAAAGAGGGGAAGAGAGCATAACTCGTCCTTTCTGGATAGGAGTTAAGTCTCCTAGAAGCTCCCCAGGCTTCTGGGAGATACCTTCTCACATCTCCTTGCCAGAATTGCATCCCATTCCCATTCCTAACTGGCATGAGGAACTGACTTTCTTAGTCCAATCATGATTCATCCCTTGGGATTGGAGAAGACCCATCCTCCCCTAAGTCGCGTTCCTGAACAAATCAAGAAAGAAGTGAGGGATTAATAGCGGTGGGCACAGTGGTAACTATGTCAGACACTTATTAGCTAACCCAGGAGCCATTTTCAACACTCCTTCACCTTTGCCCATCTCCCACTATAGAGACTAAAGAAGCAACATACTTTCAGCCTCCTTTGCAGCTAGGGAGCCACGTTATCTGTTTTTAGACATGTGTATGTAAGGGAAAGCTTGGTAGGGGGTTTCTTCTAGGTCCTCCTTGATAAAAGTATATTGACACGAAAAGAGCTTCCTCTCTCTCTCTTGCTCCCTCTTTGGTCACCTCTCTGATTCATTTCTTTACCCCTGATCATGTGAAGATATGATTCCCAGAGCTTTGGAAGCCATCTTGCAACCATGGGGCAATAAACCTAAGTACGAAAGACTAACAAACTAATAAAGGTAGAGTAGAATGATGGAAAGAACTTAGTTCCTTAACTACATCCTTGAGCCACTAAAGCAGCCCTGGGATTGCTTTTCTCTGGATTTTTTTAAGTTATATCAGATTACTGTCTTTCTTATTTAGCCATTATTATTTAAGTATTACGTTACATGCAGCTAAAAGCCCTTCTAACTGATAAATCAACCAACATTTCTAGGAGGCATCCCTGGACCCTACAGACTCTATTAGCTATCCCTTTCCCCTAACAGCCAAGGCTTACTGCTGTCATGGCTATTACTGCAGTACGCTTTCATTGTTCAGTTAAACAGAGATTCCTTTGAATCGTCTAAATTCTGCAAGCAAAAGCTAAGCCACTGCCACAGAGCGTGTAATACAGTATTCCTGCACAGGGCAGTGGGCTGGTCTAAGCACCTCCACAGTCTCTTACAACTTTGAAATCTATGACCCCAATTGCTTTAATATAAATGTCCCTTTTCCATGCATAAAAGGCTTTTTTCCTTCCATTATGTCATAGCAAATTGCTAGGCAACACAAGAATAAAACTTGGATAAGTGTTCTATTCTGTTTGTACTGTGGGGAACTATCAAGCTAAATTTCCACTTTTGCAGATCATTTGGGGGATTATTTGTTATTCTGAACAGGCCTGTCCCCATTCTCCTTCAGCAGTATGGAGAATGGATACGAAAAAAATGTGCGTAAATGTTTCTTTCTTTTTGAAATGATATTAATAAAGTATTTCCTGTGGTTATGGGTAATAAGTCACTTGTTTCCTAATTTTTCTGTATCAATATGCTCTTCAAGGAAGCTTAAACCCCAAACCTCTACACGTAGTGTGGTATTTGTAGAGTTCACTACAGTCTATAATTAACAGAGGGATTGCCTTTGGGGAAGAACAGAAAATTGAAGATTAAAAACCTGACCAAATATTTACCTGCAAACAGAAACCTTTTATAAGGAGCAAGGACTTGTAAATTTATAAATGTTCAGAAAATGTTCCCAATATTTTGTCTGTCTTCACTGAGTGATTTCTTGGTGGTCGACCAGAGAGCAGAGCAGAGAATGACACTGACTGTCCTCCAACTCTATGCTGGGTACTCGATGAGTCACTTTATAGGTATTAGCTAATTAAATGATTTTTGTCATTTAAAAATACTCTTTACAATTACATAAGTAATACACACTTGTAAAATTTTTCAGCAATTCAGGGACATAAAGATGAAGAAGTGAAAGTTCCCCTTCACTCCCTTTACCCCTCAATTTCCCTTACATTCCTGGAAATAATTACCATTCCCTTTGGCGTATATCCATCCCGACTTTATTTTTTCTATACCTTTTCATAAATGCACATATTCTTACATGAATATATAAACAAACCATACTTCATGTATTCTAGGATGCACTTTTTTCAAGTTTAAAATCTCTGAAATAAGAATGCACCTTACAATTAAAGGCATTCTACAGTGGCCAATTTCTCTCTTTCTTAGTGGCACATAAAATAATGGTGCATCTTGAAATAAGTGGCATTTTGGAGTAACAAGATACAGTAGATACAGCGCTTACACAATTATATAGATGTATGACTGTGTGAATTGCTATGGATAGCTTTCAGTACACATGGGTCTGCCTCATGCATTTTAATGTCTGTGTGAGCTGCCATTGTACGAATGTACCTGCTTTTATTTAACCATATACCTTGTAGATGGACCTTCAGATTATTTCCAAGTCCTCCTGGTAGAAAACAGTGCTGCACTGACCATCCTTGCCCCTAACTCTTTGGATCCATGTAATAAATATTTTTTTACCAAGAGATTCCTATCTCATGAGTTTTCATAGTTACCCTACGTGGTAGGAGAAACTTATTCAGAACTCAATGAGACACATGTTCAAATCCTGGCTCCAGAGCTGCCATGTTGAACAACTCAAGGGAGTTCAAACTGTCATTTGGGTCAGGGGTCAGCAAACTTTTCTGTAAACAGCCAGATGGAATGAACACCTGAGATGTGTGTATGACTCAGTTTCTTCACCAAGAAAATAAATCTGTGTTAACAGTGTTTGTGAGAATTAACACAACGCGACAAGTAAAGCATTTACAAGTGCTTGGTAAATGCTATAGCTATTAAAAAATTTTATTCTTTTACTGATGAGGAAATTCACAGTTATTAATTCACAGAAGCAGGACACAAACCAGGTGAGTCTGACTCCAAAATTTATGCCTCTCCTATAGCACCTACTGCCTCAAAAGGAAGATTCTATTGAAGAGAGAATCTGAACTCAGGGGAGCTGAAAGGCTTTTATAAAGTCCTACTATGTCACTGTCGGACATAGTGGACTTTGGCTCTTCGAGTGTCCAGCAAATATACTCCCCACCTGAGAAGGCAGCTTCTGTGAGACCCAGCCCTTTGGGCTTGCTGACATCCCCAACCAGTGGATTGTCCTGTTATTTACGCCAATTTAATATGATCGCAGTTCTATTACCTGGATGGAAATGCAGCCACAGAGGTGTTGATACAGCTGTCACAGCAAGATGGAGATAGTAAGTCTCATTAATATTAAGAAAAGAATAAACTCATAAATAAGACATTATCAAGTGAAATAAGATAGTCTCTCCTCCAACTTCTAACAAATCTCATGTGCAAAACCATGTAATTTCCCCAGGCATCCTCCCTACGAGACAGATGTATAGAATATGAATTGTGCGGGGAGGGAAATTGATATGCAGAACAGGAGTTGGCAAAATAATTAGAGCTGGGAGGCTGCCTGAGTCTCGTGGTTTATTTCAGAAGTCACCAAATGTACAATCCCGGGGTCCAGACCAGACGGGTATGTAACATATCAGTCCTTGAAAAAAGCCTGGAGATGATGGAGGGGTGATGGTACTGGCTGCTGAGGGTGAAAGCAGTGCCAGGCCTGACACACTGAACAGGTAAGGGCCACCTCCCCAGGTGGGGAAGGGCAGGGGCTGCCCCTTTGGTGGCACAGCACTGCCTAGTACTGTCGCATATGCTCCTTACCCACTCTGCCCACTAAGATCCCAACCTTCTGCGTCCCTCTCAATCATCCCAACCATTTCTCCTGGCTGAGGCTAAGTACAAAATGCAAGTTGTATTAAGTTCCTAAAACCTTATCAACTAAGAACCACTCGCAGACAGGGACCAGTTGGATCTGTATCCCCAGAGGGCCCCCAGCTCAACACCTGGCTGTGGTAGGGAGTCTAGAGATGCTTATTGATTGGAATTGACTAAAGCCACCAACAAAATACCCCGATGGAATAGGAGAGAAAGGAGAGAAGAGAAAGGCAGGAGTGAGGGGAAGAGAAGAGGAGGAAGACAGGAAGGAGGGAGGTAGAGAAAGTGGCGAAGATGCTGGAATGTGAATTGAGCAGATTGAGGCAGAAAAGGAGCAGAGAGACGAGGGAAGAGAGAGGACGAGACCGACGTAGAGCAGCGACAGAAGGCAGAGGAGGCAAATGGGAGTGGAACGCGAGCTGAGCGGACAGGGCAGGGAGATGGGCAGACAGAGAGAAGAAGCAGGTGGGGGCACAGGGGAGGCAGCGAGACAGGCAGAAAAAGACACACGGGACAAACACACTGAAAGAAAGATGGGCATAGAGATGGTCAGACCCCCGCAGACTGAAACAGCGCACAAAGATGGAAAGAATGTAGACAAAGCCTGAGGAGGGACAGAGATACAGGGCAGAGCCAAAGGCTTTCCTGGTCCCCCAGGGGAACCCACACTCCCCTCAGTTTATCTTCCTACTGAGCTAATTCCTTGATAAAGAAAGGAAAGAAGAAAAAATGTCTTTCTGAAAGAAAAGATTCTGAAAACCCATTACTTGGGAGGTGAAAAATGTCCTTCGTCTCCAGGCATTCTGCCAATTCTAAGGTGGCACTGCATCTCAACTTTTAGTTATAAAAAAGCTGCATCTGGGCTTGCATCTCAGCCCCAGAGAGCCTGGGCGGCGGGGGGGGCTGACGCCTCTGGACTCCAGGCTGCTCGACGTGGTAAGTTGTGACCAGGAACCCACTCTTTCTACCCTCATGGAATTCTTGACAGGATCAGCTCAAATAGCACTATGAAAGCCTTCCAAAAAGTACATCACCCGCTGAGATCATCCAGTAATGAAGGTGAGACGTTAGTTTGTTTTGGTTGACTCCTATAGTCATTCACATTCCTCCCTCCCTCCCCTCCCCCTCCCTTACTGTCCTCTTTCCCATCTACTCCCCCACACGCGCCTGCTTTATATTCCAAAGAGACCTTGACTTCAGCCCTCAGGCCATGAAATATTCAATCCACTTGGACACTTTTTAATGAATCTGGGGTTTGATTCACGCCATCGTGCCTTGACGCCTGCCTCTGTAACCCCTTCCTGGGACCGATTTGTCGGCTTTGAGCACTGCCCTGGAGATGGAGACAAGACCTCCTCTCCTCTCCCGGAACTGGTTTGCTGAGGCATCTGCGAGCATTCTCTTTGCCATCCCACCATGCGTGCCTGGAAGAGACAACAAGGCGACGAGATCTGTCTTACGCAAGAGTCAAAGGTGACTTTTAAAGGATGAGAAAAGAAAAATGCAAACCAAAAGCTACTAACAGCTCAGGCGGCAAATATCCAGGTGATTAACAGGCTGGCTGGATCAAGGATACAGATGTTTCATCCGAATTCCACGTTGTCCTCACCTGACTTCCTTCAGCAACCCCACCTCCCATACAGACTCAATGATCACAAGATTCATTTACACTTATTGACATTTTGCTCTGTTAAAAAAAAAAAAAGTGGGCTTTTCATTGCTATTATTATATTGCGCTAGTGGGTTTCGTCTGACAGGTTGAGTCATAAAAAAATTAAACAGACTGATGCATTTAAGACTCTTAGCACAGTGTCAGGCTCATGTTAAGTGCTGGACAAATAACCGGTATTTTGATTAATTTTAGTCGTAGTCACCGTCACCGTATTCATCTTGGGGACAGGCCTGGCGTTCCGTTCTGCCTGCAACAGGTCACACCATATCTGGCACTGACGTGGCTCTTAGTAAAATTTGCCAAGGAGCTGTTTGGACAGTGAGCATAGGCTTCCCAAACAGTCCGTGCATCCCAACGTGGTCTCCCTTCTTCCCTAAACTCCTATCCAGTCATACAACAGTTACCAGGCACCTGCCGAATGCCACACATCATACTAGGTGCTGGGGATTCCAGGTGAGCAAGATAGAAAGGGTTCTTACCTTCAAACTTGTTAAGCCACAGGACTTCCCATCCATGTCAGTGACAATGGCAAATCTTTATACAGCACGGGGCTCAGCCAGATACTCTTCTCACATCCTTACCGGCACTGACACACTTAATCCTCACAATTGGTCTTTGGGGGAGGGACTTCTACAACTCTCATTTTATATTTTATGTATCTATAGACTGAGGCCCAGAGAGGTCGATTCATCTACTGAGAGCACACAGAAATAAGCAGCAGAGCTGGGATTTAAAAGCTCCAGAGTCCACACAGCTAAACCACAGTGGTGCTGCATCATTCGGTTCATGGTGTTTTGTTCTGTGAAGGACTGTTGCCATTTGTTTCTGCAAATAGATTAGAATATCCTTCAACTCCGTGGAGACAGGAAGCAGATTAGTGGTTGACAAGGGCTAGGAAGAGGGGGAGTGAAGAGCGATCACTAATAGGTATGGAGTCTCCATTTGGGATATGAAAGTTCTAGAACTAGACAGTGATGATGGTTGCCCAATACTGTGAATGTACTTAATACCATCGACTTAAACATTTTTAAATGGTTAAAATGGTCAATTTTATCTTATGGGAATTTTATCCCTTAAAAATTTCCTTTAATCCTTAAGTGTAGGGTTGTCTTATATCTTTCATATCCCCACAATGACTAGAATGTAAAAGTTCTTAGCAAACATTTCATGATCGGCTGAGTGATTGCCAGTGGTCTTAGAAGTGGAGTTTGTTTTGTTTTTATTATCATCACTCTTGTGATTATTATAAACAGAGCCCTTTTGGAGCCCAGAAGTTTCCTGTCCATCTATGAGCAACGGGACCACAGATTGCGCTGATTCCGAGGGTGAGGGGACAGGTGTTCAGCACCAGGTGCTGGGCTAGGCCGCGCAAGGTGCTTCCCCAGAATAGGCGCTACACAGGGGCGAGTCAGCATCAAGATGGGGTTGAGAAGGCAAAGTTCAGAACCAGAGGAACAGCTCAGGCTTGAGGTCTGAGGGACAAACCAGGGCTAAAAATAGAAAACAACCTCAGGGTCAGGAAGTGAGAGAATCTGAAGCCTTTTGGGAAGAAGAATACAACAATAATATAAAAATAACAGTAATAGTGAATCAAACCCTTAGATAATTCTTTCCACGTGCCAGATACTGACTCAAGGGTTTTCACATATTAATTCATTTATTCTGGATTATTATTATCATTACCCCCATTTTATAGGTAAAGCAACTAAGGCACAGAGAAGTTAAGTGACTTGCCCAAAGTCACACAGCTAGCGAGTGGCAGACTCTGTATTCTAAGCCAAGTGGTCAGGAGCTCGGGATTGACTCAACCATGGGAGTTAAGGAGTGAATCCGGAGTTAAGATTCTGGTCCTGCTGAGAGCTAACTGCTGGCCTGATGAGAGGAAGGGCCCCTGGAGCTTGAGGTTTAAGGATGCAGATGAAATGCAGTCCTCAGGGCCCTGGACTCACAAAGGAATAAGTCAGTTCCCAACACCTAGAGGTAGAGAGGTGTAATGGCTAGGAACAGAGATTCTGGCCTGGAAGCTGGGCCTTGGACTCCAGCTCTGTCCCTAAGCAGCTGTAAAACCTCAGGCAGATTCCCTGATCTCTCTCTGCCTCAGTTTCCTCATCTAAAACGGAGATATGATCCTTCCTAACTGTGAATTATTATAGAGTTACTGTCAGGAGTACATGACTGGATTTTTGTAAAGCGTTGAGACCAGCACCTGGCATGGAGTAAGCAGAATGTGCTAAATAAAACAAACTCAGTCGAGTAGGAGCCACGACGCCATGTACCGTGGGCGGGGGGGACTTGGAGAAGCAGCGACCAGATGGAGAGCTCCCTGCACACTTTGCCTTTAACAAAGGAAACCGAACTCTTGGCTGAAAAAGAACTGGTGGCTTTTTGTTTCATACTGAAAGTTTCACACTGAAACTTACTCTTACGTCTTGAGCCACCGTGCTGTTTGTGTGCCCACAGTTCCTGCACGCCCCCTCCTGTTTCCATCCGTGGCAGGAAGGGAGGGGCTGCAAGTCCTCCTGCCTCAAGCTGCCCACGTGGTGATATTTAATTAATCTGTTCATTTGATCTTCTGGTTTGCTCAGTGGCTCCCTTTCCTTGATGCTCCCAGAGGTTTGAATACAGTAAAATTCAGCCCTAATTAAAACCTAATTGAGATGCCAGCAGTCTCTGTTAATGAAACATCAGAATGAGACTGGATTTCTTTTTTTTTTAACAGGCTTTTCTTAAAATCTTTGAGAGGGGGGATAGAATGAGCCCAGGTAGGAAAGAACAAAGTTAACAAACTCCCTCTTGTCTCCAAGTGTGTGAGGGTGGCCTTTCTAAGTCTCTCTTCTGGTCTGGGACTGGAAGCCAGTCCTTTGAGCAGAAAGAGTCCTAGAATCTGTGTCCAGAGATCTCTTGTCCCAAACTTCCTGTTTGGGACCTAGACCTCAGTAATTTTCTCCCCTCTTAGAGTCTCCGTTTTTCTATCTGCAAAATGGGGATGCCAGACCAGCTTTAGTAGTCTATGGTTTGAGAACATTAAGTTGTCAAGTCCTTGTATTCTTGAGCCTGGCAGGACAGAGTCGCAGGACCATCTTCCGCCCCAGTCTCTCCCCTCCCCTCATCATCCTGAGAAAATGGCAACAAGCAGTTTTTTCCACTCAAGTCACTGGGCTTTGAGTGATACAAGCTGCCCACAGTCACCAGGAACTGGACCAGAGATTGGACTTCTAATTCTAAGCAGCACTGCAGATCTAACTGAGAGGCCAGGGTTCTCCACATTGGGTGGAACCAGTCAGACCCAGCCAGATTCCCTCTCCTGGGGGAGTTTTAGCTGTTCCTCTCCCCAAGCAGAGTAGAGAAGCAGCAGCATGGGCACTGGCCAGACAAACCTGGGTGTAAAACCCTCCTGGTACCTCCTCCCTGCCACGTAGCAGCTATGTGGTGTACACTCTCTGGGCCTCGGTTTCATGATATGTAAATGAGGATAATAAGAATAATTCCCTTCTTTTTTTTTTTTTTTTGCGGTACACGGGCCTCTCACCGCTGTGGCCTCTCCTGTTGCGGAGCACAGGCTCCGGACGCACAGGCTCAGTGGCCGTGGCTCACTGGCCCAGCCGCTCCGCGGCATGTGGGATCTTCCCGGACTGGGACACGAACCCGCGTCCCCTGCATCGGCAGGCGGACTCTCAACCACTGTGCCACAAGGGAAGCCCTAGTTCCCTTCTTTATCTCATTAGATAACTACGTCAATTACATGGCACAGGGCTTGACACATATTAGCCCCTAGTTATAGGTAGCTGGTAGCTGTGGTTACCATTGATGGCAGCAGATAAAGAAACAGGAGAGAGAGAGAGAGAGAGAGAGAGAGAGAGAGAGAGGGAGAGGGAGGGAGAAGGCAAAAGCAGAAGAGACACAGAGATGGCAAATCACAGAATGTGTGCATGGGTGAAGTGCCCTTACACGCAGCTCTCGGCCCACGTGCTCCAGGGGGACTCCATCCCTTTTCCAGCCATAAAGCACGTGGCTCAGGCCCAAGGCAATCGGAGCCTCACATTCTCCTGGCCACTGTGACCGGTCCAGAGGAGAGCACGCAATGAAAGTTAGCCCATGCCTGGTTGCACTCTGCCGTACCCGAGACGCAGAGTTCCGTTGATTCTCCAGCGTCCACGAGAAATCAACTCCCACTGACCCTTTTGTGACTTTCGAGGACTCTCGTAAATTTGTTGGGCAGGTCATGGGAAAGGATCACATCACAGAGCAAGTGGCTTTCCACCAGACGGTCACCTTGCCTGAAACTTACTCTTTCTCTCGTTTGTCGCTCCCCGCCTCCCAGGAACAACCCAGGTGCTTCCAAGAATAAACTTCAGCCCCGAACACCCACCAAAACGTTTTCCCAACAAAGGGAGCTTTCTATTCCAAAGAGCAATTCTGGCTGAACCAAATGTCCTCTGTCTGTCTGCGTAAGTCAATTACCAGGTAAGCCCTCCATCAGCAGAGGACATTATCATAAGCGTTCCTGGGCAGGAGATAAGATCGATATCCTCTGCCCCTCATTTTGCTGGCATGTTGCTCCCACCCCTGGTGTCAACATCCCAGGCAGACCGAGCAAAAGACTTTCCACCTTAGTTCCCAGAGGAGAGAGATTCTGATGCACAGCCATCTCATTTTTCCTTAAACATCTTTATTGGAGTGTAATTGCTTTACAATGGTGTGTTAGTTTCTGCTTTATAACAAAGTGAATCAGTTATACCTATACATATGTCCCCATATCTCTTCCCTCTTCCGTTTCCCTCCCACCCCTCTAGGTGGTCACAAAGCACCGAGCTGATCTCCCTGTGCTATGCGGCTGCTTCCCACTAGGTATCTATTTGACGTTTGGTAGTGTACCTATGTCCATCTCATTTGACTTAGGGTTTGCAGGTCCCACTGCCACCAGAATTGCCAAGGTTAACCATTCCGGATGAGAACTGGAATTAATAACACAGCAATGGCCTTGCACCCACCATGGGTTCCCCCTGTTAGTTAACAGAATGATTCATTTGAACTGCTTCCCCCTTCATTGATGGCGAGGGGTCCACTCCTCCCACTGCTATAGCCCTTCCCTCTCTAGGAAAAGACAAGTGAGGCTTATTGAATTCTAATACATCATCCTGGCAGTGGGCAAAAACAGAGAGAGACAGACGTGAGAACAGAACACGGAGCCCCATATCCATCCCTCACGGCCCCCCCTTCCTCCTCCTCTACTCAGCAGATCTACTCAGCACCCCCTAGGGAAGCCGAGAGTTCATTATGAACACTAGCAAAGGGTCAATAAATACACGGCTGAGATTTCAGGCACCTACTGTGGCTGTCCTCACCACCGGCAAAGTAATTGCATGGCCCCAGCCTCGTTTGTGGGGTGGGGATTGGTGGCAGGGAGCTCAAAGGAGCTCTAGAGCCAGAATGATCTTTTCCTAAAGCAAATTTGATCGTGTAAAACCTCTCCACCTCACTTAAAACTCTTCAATGGCTCCCTATTGCCTCTAGGATAAAGACCAAAGCATTTAATATCGCTCACAAGGTTCTGCAGGGTCTGGTCTCTGCTGAGGTGTCTAACATTACATACCCACGCCTGCCCCCTCCCATTCGCAGCCTCTCCAGTCATACTGAGAGACTTTCATGCTGTCAGTGGCTTAGGGGGCCTCCAGAACTCAGGTCAAACCTAAGTTCCTCATTCTGGAATAGATCCTGCTTTAATACAGTCTTCTAACCCCTCATACCTGCCCACATTTCCCTGTCTAAAGACTGGGTTGATGCTGGGTTGATGTGTAACTCTATGTCCTGTTCACCAAGCATCTCCAGCTTCTAACACAAGGCCTGGCACACAAAAGGAACTCAGTAGATATTTGCTGAATGAATGTCGTTATAAAGTAGGGTACGTTCCAAGAGCCGGAATCTGGAAGTGGAGCTAAAACAGCATGTGCAACAAGGTGGGAGAAGAGGCAAGAGAGGTGAACGGAGGAGATCACGGGACAGTCACTATTCAGCACTGACCGTGCGCCAGGCCCTGTTCTACGCACTGAGGATACAGCAGTGAGTAAGGTGGACAACACGCTCTAAGTTTCCGGAGCTTACATTTGAGGTCATTCCCCTCTCATGTTGCAGGATATTCATCCTGGAAGTGTCTCCAGTTGTAGTGTTATTCTAAGTTGTGACAAGAATACATTGCACACATAACCAGGTGTAAAGGACCTCCCATGGGCCACCTCCAGAGCTGGGGTCTCATCCACGGGGAGGCCAGTTAAGTACTTCAACACACCCCCAAAATGAATCCCCGCCACAACCTGTTGATGATAATTGGGTGGCTTCTTCTCGATTTTGTGGAGGCTCAGGGAAGGCGGATTGCGTCGCACACCGTAGGATTGTTTCCCCCTTGCACACCCCAAGGCCCTCACCCCTACCGGCCACTTCACCTCTCTTCTCTCCCTCTCACGCCGCCTCTCAAAATTCTTTCTGCTCTGAACAATTCAGCCTTCATCTTCAGCTTGCAAATTTTCCTAATAGTGACCATCTGCCGTTCTTCAAACGTGCCCCTTGGTCTATGCTCCCGTATACGCACTGATCTAATTTGCTTGCTCTCCTACGGACAGTTAGAATCCACCAGCACACCACAGCCCACCGGCAGTCACACATGGGGCCTTGCTCCACAGGCTAAGGATTTTGGCCTCTGTCTAGAGGGCCATGTGTAACACAGGAGGTTTCTGGTAGGGGCGTGACTCTGGGCAGACTGCCCCACGGCACCGGAGACTTCAGCTCAGCTGCCAGGAAGAATCGAGATGCAGCTGTGGGCTCCCTTCTTCTGGCATTAACTGAGGCTTCACCCAGGGCCCAGCTGCAGAGAAGCCCATGTGGTGCAGCAGCTGCATAGGCGGCTCTAGGCCCCGCAGGCCTGCCTCACCCCAGGGGTCTTGCTGCTGGAAGCAGAGCTAGGGTGGCCTTGGGGAGAGGGCATCTCTGAAGTGGAAGGGAAATGCTTCAGCTTCCCACAGAAGAGGGGAATGGTTGTTTCCTTGGGAAAAACCTATAAAGTGGAATCGCCCAGAGGATTCTCTCTGATCTCCTTTGAGGACTGAAGCCTGCAGTCAGTGGCCCTTCCACAGAGCGCTCCTTTCAAGGGAGAGCCACGGAGTTGGGCCGCCTGGCAACCCCACCTCCCATCTCTTGCCTCCAACCTCCTGTGGCTGGGCCCAGTGGGCCCAGAGAGTCGTCTGGTAAGAATCAAAATTGTCAAAAATAATCGCAGGTACCATTTATCAAGAATTTACCAGGGCAACCTGCTTAACGTACACGATCTTGATTAAGCCCCTCAATAACCTGGTGAGATGGAGATTATTATCACCACTTGACAGATGAGGGAGCTAAGGCTTCCAGCTACTTTCAAGTCCCGGACTCCCAGTTAAAAGCATTGTGATACTGAGCACGTTGCTTGCTTAGCCTTTCCGCCTCAGTGACACCCCTGAATGCAGCTGCATACAAAAGTCTCTCTCTGAGTACAGCCCCCATCCTTACCCGGGTCTCCTACCCACCCTCAGGGTGACTCATAGACCATTCTCTGGGTTGGGGCAGCAGCTGTGGACTGGGCCTGCGAGAACCCTGGGAAAGCTAGAGGAACTGTCCCAGTCTGGAAATGATGAAGGTTTGAGGCTTAGGCAAAAACACAGGGTCCCGCAGAATCCTCCCTGCCCAAGTCTGGCTGCTGGGAATTCAATTCTGCGTTAGATAAACACCTATACCACCCCCCAGGTGAAAATCCTAAAAGGCATATCTGACCCATCTGTCATCTGGTTGAAAACTCCACCACTGGCTCCCTTTCTATTACAGAACTCATGGGTAGCCAGCCATAAAAAAGAAAGTCAGCAAACTTGAGAGGGGAAAAGAGAGGGCAGAGGGAATGTATGATGGCTTATGGGAATTAGTAAGAACTGGTAGCTTGAGAAAAGCGAGAAATTGAACTTCAGTGAGCCTAGTCCCAAAAGAGCAATTTAGTGGGCCACGTAAGGAAACAGCAGAAAGCATGGTGAAGACGGGCACCCCCGGAACCAGGGGCTCAAGTGCTGTCAGGCTTCTGTAGCTCTCACGTCTGTTTCTTTCTGAAATTTGGCTTCACTGTTCCTGTTCACATAGGTCTTCACCCAAAGGGAGCATGGCTGTGACAACCCGTTTTACTGCTTCTTTGAGTGACCGAGAAAGGAACGGTGGGTTCTCTTACTTCAGGTTGAGTTGAAGAATTTGCAGGAAAAAACAGATAGTGGCCAGATCAAAAAAAAAAAAAAAAAAAAGCCATGAGCAATAATCAGGATGGCTATAGATCTCACTGATGTAATAGAGCCCCAACATGACAGTGGCTTAAACAAGTTAGCTGTTTTTCTCCCATGTAATAGTTCAGATGTAAGCCGGTCAGGGCCTGCAAGGTGACTCCATTTTGTCCAGGACCCAGGCTCTTTCCATTTTTTCGCTCTGCTGTGCTTAGGTATCGTTCTGCATGGCCTAAGAATGCTCACCACCACATCTACCATCCGGGGAGCAGAAGGAAGGAAAAGGTGAGTGAAGGAAGCAATACTTGGCTTAAAGAGCACAACTCAGAAGTTATATATATATCAGTTCCACTGACATCTTATTGGCCAGAATATAGCCACATGGCCACACATAGGTGCAAGGGAAGCTGAGAAATGTAGTCTTTAATCTGGGCAGCTATGTACTACACCAAAAACTAGGGGTTCTACCATTACTATAAAAGGGAGGTTATACACCCAGGACGACCTCCATTTCTGCCACAGTTGTGCAAAGGCAGGAGGGTTCTGGAAACAGAAACCAGAATGTGACCTGGAAC
Organism: Phocoena phocoena; assembly: GCF_963924675.1. Classification (NCBI taxonomy): domain Eukaryota; kingdom Metazoa; phylum Chordata; class Mammalia; order Artiodactyla; family Phocoenidae; genus Phocoena; species Phocoena phocoena. The sequence goes on from NC_089233.1 coordinate 22,555,021, forward strand.
TAAGAATGTATTCTCATCTCCATCACTCTTCTCTGCTTCTCTTGGACGTCTGCTTCATTACCCTCTCCCTCCTCAGCTTTGAGCCCCTTCATGCCCAGGGCAGGTAGACTATGGCCACCTCACCATTTCTAGGCTTCCACATCCAGTGAAGGAAAATAAGACCAGCCAGGCTTGAACACACATGGAACTTGGGATGAGCATTTACTGCCAAGTTAAGTGGATTTATGGTTTAACTCTGGGCCAGAAAGGGACAAATAATAACATAATGAGGCTAGGCTATTAGCTTATGAGGAATGAATGTTAAGTTATGTTAATAAGGGGAATATTAAATCCTTGTGAAGATCTGAAGGAGCTGTATGTGGCAGGGGTATGTTTTGGAAATAAATTAATTCTTGGGGTGATGAGATCAGTTTCATTTTAAACACTCTAGGGAGCAGCCAGCTGTAGAAATGCAGAGTAGAAGGAGATGCTCCAATCTATCTACAGGAAAAAAGCCGTCCCCACAGCCCAGCCAATGGGCCCTGAGTTGGAACTGCCCTCTATAGACATCAGTAACCAAGGCATAAGAGAAGAGCCCTTGACAGTCAGAGCCTGAAGCTGGAAACCTGCCAGACATCAGAAGGGACTGGTGAGTATGGAGACTTGAAGATTTTGGGTGGAGTGGGGACTGGATTCAAGAATGGGAGGGTTGGTGTACTCTAGAGAGAAGTGGATAAAGGGAGAGGGCCAGGGAGGGGCAGGAGAGAAAGGAGGGCATTGGGACTGGGGAGAGCATCCACATAGTAGTGCTTCAAATTCTAGGCCCTGGGGCATTCTGAGCGGTGCCTTCGGTCAGCGTGGTTAGGCTAAGGTCCAGCTGCCCCAGACGCTACATAGTTTGGTACTTAGCACCTGAACCTGTACCCCTGAGCAAAGAGCTGCTCAAATTTCCATCAGAGTCCAGTGTACATGCATTCAGTTTGGGAACAGCAAGCAAGTGTGTTTCCAAAATAAGGAGGGAAAGAGCCCCCACCCCCCCCGCTTCTTGCATCACCAGGCATCAGGACATTCCCACTGTAGACTGTGAGGTTGAGGGAGGGCCCACCATTTGGGGACTACTGAGAAGAGATGGGATCCACCTGCAGACCACAAGCCAGATGCCCAAATGGTTAAGTTAGCTGTAACCACTGTATGAGTTTGCTAGGGCTGCCATGACAAACGACTCAGACTGGGTAACTTAGACAACAGACATTTATTTGCTCATAGTTCTAGAAGCTAGAGGACCATGATCGAGGTGTCAGTAAGGTTGGTTTCTTCTGAGATCTCTCTCCTTGCCTTGTAGATGGGCTTCTTCTCCCTGTGTCCTCACATGGTCTTTCCTCTGTGTATCTGTGTCCTAATCTCCTCCTCTTATAAGGACACCAGTCATATTGGATTAGGACCCACTACAATGAGCTTATTTAACCTTAATTACCTCTTTAAAGACGACCTCCAGAGATAGTCACATCCCGAAGTTAGGGCTGGGGAGTTAAGGACTTCAACATATGAATTTTGGAGAGACACTTCAGCTCATAACATCAACCGTGATGAACCAAAAAGGGAGCTTACTTTGTAATTTCACATGTCAAAGCCTCAAGGAGAGACTGACTAAACTCCTTCTCATCTCTAATTACAAATTTTGGGAGAGAGGATTTGGGGTTGGTCCAGTTTGGGACAGATGTCCATCCCTGGTCCAATCAGCTAAGCCCAAGTATGTGGGCTCATCCAGAACAAACATGGCTGCCAAGACTCTGCCAATGGACGCTGGCAGCAAGCTATTGGCCTGTGGCCTTGACAGACACTCCATATCACCTGTCAGAATAAACTCAAACTCTTCAGTAGGGCATACAGAATCCTTTACTCCCTACCCCCTTAATTGCTACCTCTCTGCCCCATGCCCTGCGACCCCTGCACAAATTCTGCCCTTCATCTGTGCTAAAGGTACAATGCCCTGACCTCACCTCACTGTTTCCTGCCTCCGGCCTTCACTCAGGCCGTTCCCTCCATCTATCGAGCCTTCCCTCTCCACTCCCTTTGTCTACCTGACAAGCTCTCACTTATATTTATATTTCAAAGCCCAACTGAAGCATTCCCTTTGGAAAATCTTTTCCGACTTCCTTTAGAGTCAGCCTCCCTCTTTTATTTCATTCTGTGCCTGTATGTACCTCTTTTATAGCCCTTAGAACACTCAGGCACAATTTTTGTTATATTGCTTTTCTCTTGCAGTAGACTCTGGGTTCCAGGTTATTAGAGAAAATTCACCTTACCTATCCCAAAGTCTAGCACAGTGCTTGCTTTGTACTCAAAACTATTTGTGGAATAATGAATGAATGCATGTTATCACCTGGGCACAATGGGATACACAGTTTACAAATAAAGCACAAGTCTCTGTCCTTTAGGAACCTCCAAGTGACTAAGGAAGACATTAATATGAATACTGGTTATGAAAATAAAGATGTAAGCCAAGGGCTAAGGAAGTACAAAGGGAGCCGCCACTTAAACTGGGAGAATTACGGACAGCTTCTGGGAGGAGGTGATTTTGAGTGTCACAAAGGATAAGTAGGAGTTTGCCAAGTGGTGTTAGACAGGGAGGGGGAACTAGAAAGACAAGGCCATATTAAGGAAAGAGCATGAACAAGGCATGGGGAAAGGACCTTGCTTGGCTTGTAGCTGCAACAGAGAGCAGTTATAGGGACAATATGACCACGGATACCAGGTGGGAACAGCATCACCTGGTGTTCTGAGAAAGGGAGCCCCAGTCACACCTGGGCCTTTTGGCTGTTCTCAGGAATAAGCTGGGAAGAGAAAACCACTTTATGTTGTACTCATGGAGCCACCAGCTCCTCAGGACATCCACCCAGAGTCTCTCTGCCTCCATGGATTTTCTCAGGAGAGAGGGAAAGACACGAAGTTTCCAACAGTCTTGAGTCAAAGAAACCAAGTCTTCAGAGTCTGGAGTCTGCATGACCTCTTCCACTCCCTCCCCCAAATGACAGAGGGGTAGGGTGGCCTCTCTGAGCCTGGAATGAGACATTCGCTTCCCACCTCCTGCACATAACAGAACATTTTCTAAGCCTCTCTGATTTCAGTTTGCTCTGCTAGTCACAAGCAGGTCTTTCTCCTCTCTGAGCCTCAGTTGTTCATCCGAGAAAAGGTGATAATGGCCCCTCAGGATTATTATGAGGGTTAAAGTTAATGTAGGTCAAACACCTAACCATGATTGACATCTAAAAGGTACTTAGTTAACAGTGGCCATTACAGTTAATTTCTTAAGTAAAAATTGTGCTTGTCTTTCATCTCCTGTTCTAGAACTGTAAGTTTCTGGAGTAGATTCATGCCCCACACTGTCTAGCATATATTTATGCTCAATAAATGTATGTTACATCAATGACTGCCTAGAATCCTAGAATTTTCAGACTGAGAGATACCTAAGAAAACAGCTATCCCAACACCTCATTTTATACACGGAGGAAATAGAGACTTCTGACTCCATCACGTGTTTCCTTACCCACAAGAAAATGGAGTGGCTATTGGGTGGTCATAAGGATTCATGAGTAAGTACATATGTAGCATTAAGGCCAGTGTCCGGCACATAATAACCATCAATAAATATCAGTACTGTTATAGGATGATTGAGGTGGGCCCAAAGGCACGTAATGAAGTCGTAGTGAGCCTGAAGCTGGAGTCATGTGCTCTTCCCCGTCTATCACCTTCCCCATTACACCCCACTGCTTCCACATGCGCCTTACCCTAGCTCCTGAACTCACGTGGGGTGTGGAACTCACATGGTGTTCCCATGTCCCAACAGGGCACAGGTTGACCCCTAATTCCTGGGGAGGACTTCTCAGGCAATCTGATTGTCAGTCAAACCAGGGTCTTGGCCAGCTTAGGGCCCCATCATCTCTGAGCACCCTCCCTGCTTGCAACACCCCAAATATGCTGAACTACTTCGTCTTCAATTGTATAGAACCGTTTGTCTCAATCAGGGCAAATTTTGCCCCCAGAGGACATTTGACAATATCTGGAGACATCTTTAGTTATCAAAATTGGGGTGAAGGGTGCTACTGGTTTCTAATGGGTAGAGGCCAGAGATGTTGCTAAACATCCTACAAGGCACAGGCCAGTCCCTTACAGCAAAGTATTGAGTCCAGAACGTCACTGAGCCGCTGTTGAAAGACCCTAATGTCAGCGCATGTGCATTCAGATGCTTCACATCTGTTTCATAGCTATGCAATCAGCAGGTAGCTTTAGCATTAAAGAGACCAGGGTTTAAATTTTAGCTCATCCACTTACTAGCTGTATGACTTTGGACGTGATACTTAACTTCCAGTTTCCTCATCTGAAAACTGGAGATATTTATGCCGTAGGGAAGCTTTACGATGATACACAGAAAGCACATAGTATGTGCTTAAGACATAATAGGTAGTAGACAACGTCCATTATTATTTACCTCCTCATTTTTGTAAGGTGTGTAAATATGGATTCTTGAAAATTTTGGTTGGGGATGAGCCAGAAGTTGGCTGACAGAAGACAGATGAATGGATGTTGATGGATCACTTAGGGCCAAGAAAGGCTCCAAGGCAAGAGATGGGAACCTGGGCAAGGTGAATGGGAGGGAGTGGAGGCAGAAGTAGTAGGGGAAAGAATCCATGCATGTAGGAAATTATCATTCACTCATTTATTTTCAAATGTTATAGGCCAGGCTCTATGCTAGAATCATAGACATGATTCATTTATTCATTCAATAAAAATTTAGTGAACACCTACTATGTACTAAGCACTATGTACTTAGCACTGTACTAACACACCACCCAGTTGTTCATATCTTTATTTATTTATTCTGCAGTTATTCCCTGAGTGCCCACTCTGTCCCAGGCATTGTGTTACAATCTCACGTACATTGCTCCCTCCCTCCCTCACTTACCCACTCCCTCATTAATTCATTATTTAATTAACTCATTCAACAATTGTTTATAAGAACCTATGCTATACCAGACACTAGGTTAACTGCTGATAAAAGACTGAAAGCTCTAGAAAGGGAAGAGACAGGTCATTGATGGACCTTCATCTAGGATGGGGAAACCACAAGGGAAGTAAAAAATTCTGGACTTTATGGAATCATGGTACAACCCGCTTAGTGGTCAAAACTTTGTGGAGAGAAGACCCTCCACAGCAGCTAGTAGGCAGAAGCTCATTTTCCCAAGACCCCAGGTTGTCCATGATATAGACGTGAATGGTAAAATCTGAGGTCTGAATTAGAATTGTTAGGTGATTTTCTAGGGCTTGGTTGCAGAGAACAGAATCCACTTCAGCTACTAAAGCATAGTATCTCTTGGGTTTGGGGCTCTGTTCATTGCTTTGTGCAGCGATGGATTTTAGAATCACTGGGAAAACTGAAGAAACAGCTTCTAGACTGAACTTCTTGGAGTGACTCCTAAAGCTAAAGGGCAGAATTGAGCCCCAAAGAACTTCTGCTCCCACCAGACTAGTCTGCAGCTGGAGATCCGAGCCATCTCTGCTGTGCACGGCGCCAGCAAGGGTGCCTCTTACCTCGCCCCCGACTTAACTCAGTTCTGAATCTGAGTTTCAAGCAAGATTGTCTGATTTTCAGAAGCCCTCTCTGGGAGATGTAGTTTCTATCTTTCCAGGAACAAAAGCATTTTGGAAGGAAGATGGAATGAAAGTAGATTGAGCCAATCCACAGTCTTCCTCATAGGAGATTAATTTCGTTGTAAATCAGTGATAAAGTAGGTTCTGTAAATCTAACCCTCTCAGTTACCATCAGAATACACTGTTCTACAGGTGTTAAAAGCTTTCCCTTTAAAGGGCTGGCTGAATTAAATGTGTGCTGATGACCCATTCATTCTGGAATTCAACCGAATCAGAATTTTTGTGGGTAGGGACCAGGAATCTGTATTTTTTTAACTTTTTTGGTAAACCCTCTGAACAGCCTGATTTGAGACCTCTGAGAAAAACTAATTCATAACAAATGACTTAATTCATCCTCCCAGGAATGTGTACATCTCAACAGAAGACAATTTCCTCAAAAGAGTAGATTGTCTAATGCCAGAATAAGACAGGAGAAGAAAGCTTTCTATTTTCATCAAACTAAACCAGGTGGGCACCACTCATTTCATATAATCATAGTCAAATCTTTCTTCAGGGGGTTTTGGAACTTCCCTCTGCATTTAAACAAAGAATGCCAATACTGTCAGTAGCTAACTAGATAGTTGCAAAATTGAATCTCAAGAACTGAAATCTGGCACACATCAAATAAAAGAAATAGAGTCTCTGCCCTCATAATGCGAACCACCTAACAGAGCAGACTAACAGGTAACCAGACAACCATAATTACTATTAGGGGCAATAAGTAAGTGACCTGATTTGAGGAGCGGGGGAAGGAGGTGTGTGGACACAGAGTGAAAAGGAAGCGTCAGCATGGATCCCTGCCCAGCCTGCGGGCATCAGAAAATCTTCTTGACGGAAGTGCTGTGTTAGCTGAGATCTGAAGGACGAGGTGGCCAGGCACAGAGGCCAGGGAGAGGGAAGAGAGCTACAGGTGGAGGGACCCATAGGTGAAAAGGCCTGGAGCCATGAGAGGGCCGGACACATTCGGAGAACTGAAATGTGTTCAGCACGGCCGGAGCACAGAAAATGAAATGACTGATTCTGAAAGTGGTGGCCCTGTACTAAAGGAAAGCAAGGAAGCAACATCAGCTGAAATCTTGGAAGGGCAGAGAGACCTGGCACGGACTGTCCTAAGGATGGAGCAGCGACCATCCAGTGCCCAGAACTGGGCAAGCGGCTTCTGTGTCAGCTAACTGGCTGTAATTGAGCTGAACCAGCAGGAATAAATGGCGAATCCGATAGGGCTGGAATGAAATCGCTGTCCCAGCTTCACGCCGGAGGAGCATCTAAGGAAGCAAAAGCTTTCAGTGGCCTTGCAAGAGGAGCCTGAGCACAATTCTCCTTACTGCAGGAGTCTCCATCTAGAAGCACACAGCACAGATCGCGTCCTTAAACCAAGCACATTGGGAACACAGCTGATCCTCTAGCCCGTCAATACCGTATGATTCCTTTTAGTCTCCCTTCCCATTCTTGAATCTGATCCAGGCAAAGGAGACACCGGAGAGGTAGGTTCAGGGACCCATACACACAGACACACACAGACACGCACACACACACACAAATGCCCACAAGTCCAGTTATAAATGTCTTGTTCTCTCTCATTCCTCCCACTGAGCCCTGTGCTCAGCCCTCCTGGCTTCTGGTTCTCCTGTTTTCAGCTCACCTGACGGTCCACACTCAGCACCACCTCCCCAGCTTTGCCTTGTCCTCCCTTCTCAATCATGATTTGACTTTTTCTTCCAACTAGGCTGTCTTAAAAGCTGCCTTGATACACTCTTTCCCAGTTTAACCTGGAGAGTGTTTTGTGATGAAAAGATTATGGCTCTCGGATCCCTCCTTAGCTTTATGACCTTGAGCAGGTGATAACCTCCCTGAGCCTTGCCTCCCTCACCCATGAAATGGGAACAACAATGGCTATGTCAGCGTTGTAGTGAAGATCAAATGGGAATCCATGCAATACCTTTACTGAAGTACCTGGCATATAAAAAAAATGCTAGAGAAGGAAAGCGTCCTTTTGTTTTCTCTCCCCTCACCAAAAGGAGTGCTTTACTCATGGCCACTAGTCTGAAATTAGGTAATCATTATGATTGTGTTTTCTTTTCTCAGTTTCCCAGATTATGTTGAGCAGAAAGCAGATAAGAAGCACTTGTTTAGAGTTTCTTGCATTTTTAGCAATTCTAAGAATAACCATCGCGGCACTAAGAATAACGCGTAGTTGATTTCTCCCATGTTTGCTCTCAGAGAATTTGATGTTTTTATGCAGTTGGTTGGAAATGTGGGGAGCATTTGGGGCTGTCATAGTGACTAAGCGGACACGATTGACAGCGTAAGTAGCTGATTACAAAATGATCTGTAATGTGCAGGATTTGTCCAGCCCCAAAGGCCTATAGTTACCCATTGAGAAATACCATATAAAGCGCAATGAAGCCGCAGAGAGAAATTCTGGGGGAACTGGGGCTAGACTCAAGGATCATTTCCATCCAGAGCAGCTTTTCAATTCAAAAAAGTTCTTTAACATATTTAACAGACATGCAACCGATATGAATTTAGCTCTTATTCTATAAATTAAGTGGATAAAAACTGTCACAGTACTTTATTTTCTCTACCTCAAATTTGAATCCCAGCCTCATCCCATTGGCCGGGTGGGAAATTCAGTTCCAGTTATTATCAGAGCTTCTTCTCACTCTCCAGGACTAGGAAAGGACCTCAAAGTTCTTAGAAAGAGCGAATATTCTGGGAGCCACTTCACTCTTTGGAGTCAGGCAGCTCTACTATGACGGGTCTTGCTTGGCCATGGGCCCCAGAGGATGCTGGAAGCCCAGAGACTAAGCACACCTCCGTGGGTGCACCTTGACCATCACCCTGAGGTCTTGACTCCCCAAGGCCTTGTGAAGGGATCAGCCACGGGTTCCAGCCTCTCACGGAGTCTGTCCAACTTCCTATGCTTGGGATTTACTCTTCTCTCTGTCTTTCTCATTTCTGCCGCCCCCAAAAAGAACTTGCCCCCCTATCCTCACTTTTTCAGGGCCCACCTAGTATTATCTTCCCAATAAACTCTGCAATAAAACTAGGAAGGGGGTTCACCTTCCAGGCAAAGACAAAGGAGTTGTTACCTTCTTGGAAAACACCTTATTTTATCTCTTCTAGGATATAAATCTTTTCCTGCCTCTTAACATCTCTGACAGTCTGAGGCATCACTATTGATGGCATCTTACCATAGCTGTTGGTCAGTGGCCTTCAAGACATAGGTATTATTTTCTGTGCGTGTCCAAATTTGGTTGTCACTCCAGATGGCAGGACGGGACACCTAACAACCCCTTGACCTGTCAGTCAACAAACTATTGAGGACCATCTAAGGAAGGGATATGAGTCTTGGTTGTTATCTGAAAACTTTCATTACAACGACCTGATAAGATCTAGAAAATGTCAACATCAAAACTTGTAGAATGAGCGTCAGCGGTTTGAAGAAAATCCCAGTGACAACGATGGGGCTCTCTTGTAGGAAATGCCACATCACCAGCACTCCACACAGCGCAGAGGCTGACACTGTGTGGAAAAACACAGACACTGTTGACCACCGATGGCTCTGAGTTGAAAAGTGATTCACAAGAGTCGTGCATCGAACGTGAAGAGGTTTTAGGACCATCCTAAACCATTTTTTTGCTAACATTTTCTGTTTGATATATCCATTAGAGTGATACATGTTCAAATCTATGTCTCAAAAAGGCTAGCAGGCGTTTTTCATGAATATAAAAGTAAAATTCTAGATGATTAGCATGTGTCATAGCTTAATTGGTAGTGTGATGTTTTTTCTTAGTGAGATACAAAGTAGTGGTACATCTTAAGATCAATACCACATGCTGTACACCAAGACCCTCGCCAACTGAGAGACAGCAGCTGAAGAATGGAAAAATGAGGTGTCAGGGAAGGAGGAATGCCAGTTCTCGCCTGTGGTCTGCAACTTCTCGATCTGGACCCTAAGCCCCAGAGCCCCTGCCTGAGCTCCCAAAGTATTGCCAAATGAAGAGCAAAGACAGGGCTGTGAGCTCCAGCATAGCAAAAGCCCTTGACAAGGAATGCAAGGACCTGTCCACTAAGTGGCCTCAGAGACCCTATTAAGCAAATACTTTGTGTTAAACACTGTCCTAAGCACTTTACAAAACTAAGTCATTTAATCCTCAGAGCAAACTATAAAGCAGAAACTACTATTTTCATCATTCTCATTTACAGACTGGGAAACTGAGGCATGGGGAGTTTAACAAACTCACCTGTGTTCACATAGCCAGTAAGTGGCTGAGTGAGGATTCAGACCCAGGCAGTCCACCCCGCAGTCTGTGTACTTTCTTTCTTCCTATGCTCTGCTACCCTGTCACGCTTGTCAGCGAAAAAAATAACCACCATCTCTGGGTTACTGTGCTGCTTAAATAATAGAAATAAAGTCCCTGGCACATAGTAAGTCTTTAATAAATGACAGTCATCGACTTCATTCTCCAGGCTGCCAGCCTTTTAATTCACACAGAGAATAATAATAAATTCTACTTGTATTGTTTTACAAGTTTAGAAAACGCTTTCACCTTAATCACCCTCATTCATCCTTATAACAGTCATACAATCCACTGTTTTGATTATAATAATGTTAACATATAGTACTTTATACGTCCCAGGCATTATTCTATGTGGCTTGTGCATTTAGTCCTAAACTCAGTTCTACAGCTCTGTGAAGTAAGTACTATAATTATCCCCATACCACTGGCCCAGAGAGGTTAAGTAATGTGCCCAAGGTCACACAGCTAGGAAGTAGTTAGTGGTGCTGGAATGAAACACAGAGAGTCTGGTTTCAGACTCTGAGCTCTGAACCTCTACTCTGGGAGGTCCATGTATGAGGCAATTCAGGCTCTTAAACCCCTGTGATGAGTGACAGAGTCAGTAAGTGACAGAGCCAGAACTCAAACCCAGGGCTGTCTGTCGCCAGTGTCCCCAGTAGTGATTTTTCTCACCCTGCCGTCTTGCACATCCAAGTGGCCTAATGGAAACAGCCTTGAGTTGACGGTCAGGAGAATCAGGTTCTAGTCCTGCCAAGAAAATAATTGGTCAACAGCTGAGTGACCTTGGGCAAATCACTTTGCCTCCATGCTTCATTTAAAAAATTAGGGAGTCATACTCACTTGCTCTTTAATATCCTGTAATTCTAAGCAACTATTTTCCGGTACTGAATTGTCTGCCACAATTCTGTTTGAAGAGGAGAAATGCAGCATGTTTCTTATGGCTCAAGGTCAACTCCACCCCCACCCCTGAGGAAAACTCTGGAAAATGCGTCTGTACCTGATGAAACCTGGCATGTCCTCTGAGGTGCAGCTCAAATGCACAGCAGCCAGAAACACAGTCACTTCTCTGGAGACCCCTCCAGCTCCCAGCGGCTTCCTCTCATCACTACTGGGAAGAATTACACAACACTTCTCTGTGCTCCTGCAATACTTAGTTCGTGCCTCTATATTAGCAACTACTCTATTCACTGATATTAGGGGTAAGTGCGTGTGTGTGTGTGTGTGTGTGTGTGTGTATGTGTGTGTTCCCCACTGAACAGGAGCTCCTTGAGGGCACAGCCTGTATTCCATTAATTTTCACATGCTTGGCAAATTATATTAGATTGACCATATGTAACCGCCAATATTTGACCACTTTTGACCTGCACAAATGGCAATCTCATATGGTTTAACCTAACAGATACTCGTTAAATATGGGATATTTACTACTGTGTAATACATGCTTTCCTTTAAAACCTCATGTTCTGCAAGAGAGCTCAGTAAGCTTTTTCTGTAAAAGGCCACATAGTAAATATTTTAGACTTTGTGTGCCATATAGCCTCTGTCCCAACTATTCAGCTTTGCCATTTTTTTTAATCAGAGCAGTCATAGACAATCTATAAATGAATAAGTATGGCTGTGTTCCAGTAAAACACCATTTATAAAAACAAGATGGACTCATGAAGAAACAGAAAATCTGCATAGCTCTATAACAAGTAAAGAGATTGAATAATCAATCAAGAAACTGCTCACAAAGAAAAGCTCAGGACCAGATGGATACACTGGTGAATGCTACTAAACATTTAAGAATTAATACCATTTCTTCATGAACACTTCCAGAAAATAGGAGAGGAGAGAATACTTTCCAGTTCCCTCTATGAGGCCAGTATTACCTTGATGCAAAAAAACAAGGACATCAAAAGAAAAAAACCTACAGACCAATATCTCTTAAGAATACAGACGTAAAAATACTAAAAAAAATACTTCAAATTGAACCCAGCAATATATAAAAAGGGTTATACATCATGACCAAGTGGGATTTATCCCAGGGATGCAAGGTAGGTTTAACAACTGAATATCAAGTTATGGAACACAGCACATAAATAGAACAATGTACAAAACCACATGATTAACTGAATAGACACGGAAAAGCACTTGACAAAATTCAACACCCCTTTATGGTAAGAACATTCAACAAATTAGATATGGAAGGGAACTTCCTTAAGCTGATAAAGGGCAGCTACAAAAAAAATTACAGCTCACATCATCCTTAAAGGTGAAAGACTGAATCTTTTCCCTCTCAGATGAGGAACAAGACAAGGACGTCCACTCTTACCTTTTCTATTCAACATTGTACTGGAGGCTCTAGCCAGGGCAATTAGGCAAGAAAATGAAATAAAAGGCATCAGGAAAAAAAGAGGTAAACAATCCCTATTGCAGATGTTGTGATCTTGCATATAGAAAATCATGCATATAAGAAATCCACTAAAGAATTTTTTGCATGTAAGAAACTGTTAGAATGAATAAAGGAGTTCAACAAGGTTGCAGGATATAAGATCAATATACAAAAAAATCTATTGCATTTCTATATACCAGCAACAAACAATCCAGAAATGAAATTAAGAAAACAATTCCATTTACGATACCATCAATAAAACATTTAGGAATAAATTTAACAAAAGAAGTGCAAAATTCTACAAAACACTGTTGAAAGAAATTAAAGACCTAAATAAATAGAAAGACATCTCATGTTCCTGGATTAGAAGACCTAATATTGTTAAGATGTCAATGGACCCCAAACTGATCTATATAGTCAGCGCAATTCCTGTCAGACAATGTCGAATGCCAAAAGTAGATAAGTATAAGACGCAAAATAAGAGAAGGAAAGTCCTGGATGGACTGGATAGAAACCACTTTCTTAGTCACACACAGCAAAAGATAATGAACAATTTTGGAATTTAATATTCATAATCATATATATTTTATGCTAACTGAACAATAAATTGTATACAAGTCTCATTCCAAAATTTAGACTCATTCTTCTCAACTAATCTTTTTGTCATAGTCATAAACTTCAGAATTAATTTCGGGGGGATATGGTTGAGATAGCTATCAGGATTGGGTGGGTCATCTCTGACAATTATAATCACTATTTTGTTGCCAAAGTGGGAAGATGGACCCATTTTATAATAGTGCCTTAGCCCATTTCTATCCAGGAATGCTAAATAGTACCCAAGTAGGGGTGTTCACATGAGTAATCAGTATCATTACCATCTACATGATTCTTTGGATGCTAAAGAAGTTATCTAGCTGAAAGCAACTATATATTTCTTCTCATTTGCTCAGCTTGTATTGAATGCTTGCTATGACGCCACACAGGGCTAGGTGCTAGAATATGGCAGAGAACAAGCTCCAACTCTTGCTTCAACCCTAGAACTTGTAATCTGCTTGGAGATCATCTAATTCAGTGGTTCTCAACTGGGGGCAATTTTACATCCGGGGGGCATCTGGCAATATCTGGGGACTTTGTCACAATTAGGGGAATGCTACTGGTATCTATTGAATAGGCCAGGGTTGCAGCCAAACCTTCTAAAATATACAGGATTATCCCCAGAACAAAGAATTATGCAGCCCAATTTGTCAATAGCGCACCTAGTGAGAAACTCAATCTCCCCATTTTACAGAAGAATAAACTGAGGCCTATGTAATGATGCACCCAAGATCATCGGCTCTACAGAAATGGAGTCCAGAAGTCCTGGTTGCATACCGCGTTCAATAAACTTTCACCTTCCCTTCTTTGAACTGATACTGAGGACTCATTTTGACATTTGTCCTCCCTTTCCTAAAAGCAATGGGTTCTGCAGTTGCACCCTAACGGAAGGCTGTTTTAGCCAGTAATGGAGAAGCAATCACCTTTGATCTGCATGATTGCTGCAGGAGACGGGCTCTAGAGTTGAGTAACAGAGCTGCCTTGGCATGGTTGGATACGGCTTCTGGACTTTGAAAGTAAGGATACTGTGAAGAAAAGCATAGACTTGGAAGTTCCATTTATGCATTCTTTCCTTTTCTTGTTCATTCCTAGATTCAACAAAAAGTACTGAGCCCATACTATGTGGCAAACATAGGCTAGAAACCAGAGGCATGACAATGAATAATCAATATGCGGTCCCTTTTTTCAAGAGCTCGTGGTAAACAAGAGACACACAGATGAACAAGGCATTACAATACATTGAGATAGAAACACTGATGCAGGCAGGACAGGATGGAATGAGATGCGGCAGGTGGTCAGAGTTACTGGTTGCAAGCAACAGAAACCAATTTTGGCTTATCTGAGCAGAAAAGAAATTTATTGGAAAAATACCAGGGAGCCCACAGAAGCACCAGAGAGCCTAAAGAACAAGGCTCAGAAAACAGACAGGAAAAGGGAGGCTCAGCTGTAGCTGGTATCTCAGCCTCAAATCTACTATGATGAGGACTCTGCGACTGCAGTCAGTGAACACTGGCTGTTAAAGTTTAACAGCACTACTCCAGCACTGGACACTATAAGTTGCATTGGACTCCTGCCCCGTGTCCCTGGAGCCAGCATTTTGCTGGCACAGCTATGGCAGGATGGCTTCCCCAATGTCCCAGCTTTTTTAACTTTCCAGATTCTAAAGCAAAGTCTTTGGCTCACTCTGGCTGCAAGGCATGCTGGGAAAGTAAGCATCTCACCTGTTGAGTTTCCGCAGATAGAGGCCAGCTCTGTCTCCCACCACCAAAACTCATGCGTAAGAACAAGTCCTCCTGGGCTTTGCTCAAACGTCACCTTCTCAGTGAGACCAAAGTGTATCAAATCAACCCATTGTACACCTTAAACTTATACAACTTTATATGTCAATTATATCTCAATAAAGCTGGAAGAAAAGGGAAAAAAACCCTCTAATACCTCCCTCCCACAGCACTTGTTACCACCCTTCCATGCTATATTTTCCCCCATAGCTCTTATTATCATCTCATATACTATATGTCTATTTCTTTATATACTTGTCTATGCCTCCCTTCTCAAATGTAAGCTCCATTTGGAAGGAATCTGTGTCCAGTTTATTCACCGCTGAGTCCGCAGTGCCGAGAACAGTGTCTGAAGCATAGTAGACTCTCAATAAACATTGTTGAATAAATGAATGAATGGATGGATTCTTCAAACAAAGGGAGATCAAAGATCCCAAGGATCCAAATTTCAACAAATGCTCACTGCACAGAGCCTTTGGGAAAGGCACATAACATAACCTGGCCTGGGGATAAATCAGAGAGAGCTTCCTGGAGGAAGTGAAACCTGAGCTGAGTCTTCAGAAGGGGCAATGCAGGCAAATCAGGATCAAGAAAGCAAGACTTAAACAGTTACGTGGGATTCCAAGAATGTGTTGTTTTATGGTTTGCCATGATTCTGGGATGCGCCTCAGCCAATCTCCCTGCATCTTTCCTGTAAGAAGCAGGCGCTGGGTTGGACAGGTACAGCATCAGGCTTGACCAGCAAAAGCCAAGATTCAGAGCTTGGAGGTGGAAGGAATCTGACCAAAAGCATCCAAGAGTGAGTTCCCTGTAGAATCAAATGGTAGGTTCCAAGGAAAACCTGGAGGCTTAAACAAAACAGTATTATTCTGAACATGATTTTGGAGAAAGGCAATCGGAGCAGTGAGAAAATAATGATCAAACCTAAAAGGCGAATGAGTTTTTCTTAATAAAGGTGCTTGTATTATTACCTGGATAGCTTTTTGTTTAAGTGATTATGTTGCCATAGAACTTTTTGTAATTCATTAAAATTCATAGGACATGGAGGGCCAGGAAAAACAAGAGTAGGTGGCAGGGTTATTACTTGAAGTCCAATTCAATAAATATAATTTATTTTTCTATAGAGTCCTTTATACACAATATTGCCAGTGGCTTTACGGTCCAACAAGACTGAGCCTGAATGACTTAAGGTATTTGCTTTCAGATCAAATCGACTTTATGAACATTCTGACTTCCCCCTGTACTAAATGAAGTGATATACAGCTATTCTCGACATAATTTCTATCACCACCATTATCTTTCCTCGCTTCAGCTCTTTCACAGAGCTCTGGGGTGACATAAAGTGATAATTGCTGCAGTCTTTCCCTCACAGAGGGGACTGCTTTTTCTTCTTTCAGTTGATCACTTCAGAAGGGACTTTCACAAGATGCTGGGTGGTGTAAGGAGAGGAAAGGAGCCGATAAGGACAGGAGTCTAATGAAGGGGCACAGGACTCACCCCTCTGTCAAATCCAACCGACCCAGGCACAGCCAGAGACAGTTTCCTAGGTCCTCGGGATGCAAACATGACCCAGATGCAGCCTTGTCACCTTGTGCCTTACCTCATCTCCTTATGACATTCAAATAAATGGTAATTGAAAGGCAATTTACATCTTTGCTGCAGTTTTTGCTAAAAATGCCAAGGGGAAAAGACCATAGTGCACAGCAAAACTCAAAAATCCTTTCCCCAGCCTGTCTCTCTTCTCTCCTTCCGCCCTCCCTAAAACTCCCTCATAAATCAACCCCTGGCAGCCTTTCTGCTCTTCTTCCTTCCCCTCTTCAGGCTCAGCTCTCTGGCTTTGGCCGGTTTTTCTTTTCTACCCTCACCTAGATACTGTACCAGAAAAGAAAGCAAGCAAGGTGGACCCGAGGCAGAAACACATTGCAAAGATTTATAACTTAATATATTTTCTTTTATAACCTGTCATAAATTCTTCCTTCAAGGAGTGCCCACTCTGAGAACAGTTGTGTTTTAGTTAAACCTACTGTGTAAAAGACTATGTTATCACCTGGACTTCCTGTTTGTTTAGAATGAACAATGTTGACCCTTAGAATTGGTCCAAAGAAGAAGAGAACTGTGTATAATTTAATGTGAGCAAAAAAGATTTAATTACCTCAAGTGTGATCCAGGAACAACCCCTTCTTTGTAAGAGCAGAGAAAATCCCAGAGGAAGCAGACCTGCTTTTTCCTAATTCCTTTAACCAGTGACCACGTCTTCAAAATAAACCTAGGTGTCAAGACAGTAGTTTTTAAAATTGGGTAAAATACACATAATAGAAAATTTGCCATTTTTAAGTGTACAGTTAAATGGCATTATCTACATTGATACGGTTATATAACCATCACCACTATCCATCTCTAGAATTTTTTCGTCTTCCCAAACTGAAACTGTAGCCATTAAGCAACTCCCCATTTCCCCCTCCCCCCACTCAGCCCCTGGCCACCAGCATTCTACTTTCTCCCTCTGTGACTGACCACTCTAGATATCTCATAAGTGAAATCATACAGTTTTTGCCTTTTGTGACTGGCTTAGCTCACACAGCATAATGTCCTCAAGGTTCATCCATGTTGTAGCATGTGTCAGAATTTCCTTAGATTTGTTTATCCATTCATGCATTGGTAGACACTTGGGTTGCCTCCACCTTTCGGCTATTGAGAATAATGCTCTATGAACGTGGGTGTATTCAAGCTGCCTTTCTTGTCCAGTACAAAAGTCTGGAGGCTGTTTTGTTTCTGTTGGATTTTTACTGGGTAGAAAATGAGCATCCTTGAACATTTAGCGCTTCAACTCCTTACTTATCATTGAAGTAGATGCTTTGTGGGCATTTGCCAACCCATATCCCTGTTCTCTAACAACTGCCTCCTCGTCCATCAGTTGGGATGCCGCTGATGTCATCCCAACACTGGGAGTGACTCCACCCTTCCCTGGACACATCTGATTGGATAAGGGAAAACTCTGACCGGGGGAAGCCAAGCCATTGGCTGAGATCAGCCCATCAAATTCCTCCTCTCACAAATTTGGACTTGACACTCATGAAGAGACTGGGTCAGTTAGCACAAGTCCACAAGTACTGGACTTGTGCAATACGTAAATTCAGGGCCACAGGGTCAGTCAGCCCGCTCTCTGAGGTGGAAAATGGAGAAAGCCAATCCCTGAGAGAAAAGAGTAAAGTCTTACTACAGAGAGGACAAGAGACAACCTGCAGCAGAGAAAGTTATACACCCAGAGAAAGGAACAGAGACAGAAATAGAAAGAATCTGCCTTTGGTGCCACTGGCCTTTCTGTTTCTGAAATGCTGTATTTCCCATTCCTGTGTTCCTTGAGATGCTCGTGTACCCTTCCAAAAAAGTTCCCATTTTGCTTAAGTTATTTTGAGGGATTTCTGTTCTCAGTAACCTAATGTGTCAAGATAATCTATCGAGATATTAATTTTTGTCTTGTTTCTCTGCTCAAGGAGAGAAAGATGAGAAGCAATTTTCTCTTTCTCCCCACCTCCTGAGAGAACAGCCGCATTTCTGTTTTTGCTTTATTGTTCTAAGATTCCACTCATTGTTCTAAGGTAGCCACTAGCCACATGTGACTGTTGTGTGCTTTTGACATGTGGTTAGTGTGAGCATAAGATACACACTGTTGCAATGGCGTAGCCCTGAAATCAAATGTCAAATAGCCCATTAAGCATTTTACATTGGTTACATGTTCAAAATGGTAGTGTTTTGGCTATCTTGGGTTAAATAAAATATATTATTAAAATAAATTCATCCATTTTGCTCTCCTATTTTAATGTGTGCCTGCCACTAGAAATTTTTAAATTATACATGTGGCTCAAGTTATATTTCTCTGGGACAATGTCAGTTGAAGGTCTAGACTAGTTGGGGGGAAAAGGAGTGTCCAGAACTTCTTTGCATTCCAGGAGTCCTTCAGAAGAAAGCTCCACTCGTGTCTTTAGTGGGTAGGTCAGACTGACCATGGAATTAAGCTAGAGTTGTCATAGAGGAGCCAGAGGAGAAGGGCGCTGTGAATGGAGGAGGGAATAGTGTCACCCTGGGGAGAACTGGAGATCCTAGGACCCAGAGGGTGGAGGGAGGCAGACCATGAGCGCCAGAGACCTGTAATGCCCTAGATGAGACAACCCTCTGACCGGGTGACTCCTGGATCCTAGGGGTGATGGCCAAGAACCATGACTGCAAAGGCTATAGGGAGGTCCCTGTATCTGAGCCACAGCTCAACTATGGAAAGCATCTCCCAAAACAGATGGGTGAGGACCAAGCCCCCACTGGCATCAAAATAAACTCCGGGATTTGATAAAATGCCATGGGGCGGGGTGGGGGGCAGCCTAGTGCCGACAGATCTCATCGGTCATGTGGGTGGGGCCTCGGAGTCCGATTTTATTTGACTTAGAAAAATGAAGAGAGGTGCGGTTTTCTGCACCCCAGCACAATGGAACAAATTCATGCCTGTTTCACCAATAATCTTGGGCTAAGACAGCCAGATTCTGCGGGTCTTCAGGGCATGTGAAGCCGAAGGTCCACGGGCCTCTGTGCACGTGGCTGGCTGCAGGACTTCTCTCTCGTAGCCGCTGACCTGAAGTATCAGGACCCTTCCAGTTAGATACATCTTCTTAGGAATATACGGAGAACTACTGGGAACCAGAAGCCAAGAGAATTCCGAATAATGTCAAAGCTGCCGTCATATAACCTCTGAGCTGGAAAGAATCCATAGAGATGACACAGTCCAACTCCTTCGTTCTAGCAGAAAGAAACCATAGCCTGGGTGGGAAGAACGGAGGATTTGCTTGTGGTCACACAGGCAGTGGTCAGATCTCTAACTAGAAGGCGGATGCCTTTTTTACTCTCCTGGGCATCTCAAACGGCCCTAGAGCTGGGTCCTCAACACTGGGGCCTCACATCCTTCTCTTTTCAAAAATGCCAAACGATTTACAAGATTCCAGGCAGAGCCTTCTAACCAGATAACATGCAGGTATCTAATTTGAGACATTCAAACTCTACAAGGAGGAAACTACTTTTACTAGAACTATGCATATATACACACATTGTCATAAGATATAGCCTAGTACAGCTTCTGTAGCTGCTATAACCGAAAGAGGGTGGCTTAAATAAGCAGCTCATCATTGTCTCATGAAACAATCTGGACATAAGTAGTTCAGAGCCGGTAAGAAGGCTCCAGGCGCCTGAGGCCCAGGATCTCCCACTGTGTTGCTGTTCTTCCACACATACGGTCTTTCCTTCACTGTGTGGTCCGAGAGGGCTCATCTTCATACCTTCATTCTGACCAGTGTGCGGCAGGGGTGGGCAAAAGAGAGGAACGGGGAGAGTCATGACTGGAAGCTGCTAATATCACTTCTGCTCACACCCTATTGATCAGAACTTAGTCACATGGCCATGCCTCACTGCAGGGGAGACTGGAGAGCAGCCTTTGTTCTGAGAAGCCACATACCTGGCAAAAAGTCTATCACCACAGAAGCAGAGAGTAATAGATGTGGGGAAAACTAGCTGCTCATGGATACAGCTGCCCATGTGCCCATACTCACACATCAGCATGCTGGCTCATATAGAAACACACACTTACATGTCAATGAATGCACCTGACACCAACGTTCCTATGTGTACTTTCACACACACTCAGATATGCACGTGTTCCAACCCTATGCATGCTTGTTTATCCATTCACATGTTCATATATCTCCACACAAAGCACACATACCAGTGTGGCTGTGTCACTAACACACACATACAAATGCGTGTACACATGGAGAGAAACAGAGACGGAGGGAGAGGAGAGACTGCAAAACCTGTCCCTCTGTCATCCCACTGTGCAATGTGGGGATCGATTCCCAATCTTCATATGTCCCCTGTCATTGGGGATGCCCCTTGTCCTGTGTTTAGGACACATTCTTTTTTCCTATATTCAGAAGGACATTTAGAACAAGATCAGGGATTATGCAACACACCACAATGTAAAACAAAATAAAGTATCATGGAAGTGCCTGTGAAGAGGTCCACCCCATACTCCACACCCATAACCACTGGGGTAACTGACATCTCACCCTCTCTATTGGCAGTCTGCCCACCATATGTTTGGGGCTACCCAGCTGACTAGGAGGACATATAAGGTGCTAGAGCCAAGATTAAGAATACCTGTAAGGCCAAGTGGTATGGGAAGGGATGCAGACTTAGAAGCAAGCACGAGATACGGTGAAATACCGAAGCAGGTCACCAACACACGGTACTTAGTGAATACTTGGATGGATGGATGGATGGATGGATGGACAAGTGGACAGATGGATAAATGGATGAGCAGATTCATGGGCAGAGAGCATAGAACATTCTGCACCCTGTCCTCACTTCACTCCTGTAACTCGATCCCCTGACACAGCAGTAGGCACATAGTAGGTGCACAAACAACAGTTAAGCCAGTTGGCTGGCTGATTGGATGGAAGAATAAATGGTTTAGATCTTTTCTGTCCTTTTTGGAAAATGAGTGTTTGCCCAAAGTGACATTTTGGATTAAGTAAATTAAGGCATGGGGAGGAACAGAGCTACCACTTACTGGCATTTACTATGTTCCAGACAGAACAGTTGCACGTGCCGGCACGTTTAATTCTCAAAAGAAGCCTGTAAGGCAGGTTCTATTATTATCTTCTCCATTTTACAGTTGATAAACTTGAGACACAGAGAGATTAAGTACTTTGCCCAAGGTCACTTGCTCAAGCTAGTGAGTGGAGAGCAAGAATTTGAACCAGGGCTGTCTGACTCTAGCTTGCAACCGTGCCGTACTGTAGAGAGCTTTCCCCAACTGCAATGGGCTGTGGGAGCCCAGTTCACGTAATAGATGAGGGAAAGACAGCTCTGCCTGTTTTGACTCATGATCCCAGAGCCCTGCTCCTCCCGTCCCCTCTCCTTACTGCCTAGGACAACTCTGTGGACCCCTGGAGCCCCATGAAGCATGGTGGGAAAGCTGCTGCTCTGTAGGACGCTCCAGGGCTCTTCCTGGCCCTGTGCTAAGAGGTCTCCCAGGCTACCGCAAGTAGAGATAAAATTACTTCCCCCAAAGCTTCCCACCAATAGGGGGAAAAGCAGTTAAGGGAAATGGGACACAATGGGAAAAAAAATCCCGATGGCCCCGGGCTTTGTTGCCTCATCGCTGTGAGCTTCATTTCCTCAGATGTGAAGTGGGTGTAATGCTGTCACCTTCACAGGGTGGCGGATGGGTGAAAGGAAACAATGCGTGCTCTGCACACAGCGCATGTAATAGATAGTCACTAAATGTCAGGTGGCAGTAGTAGCAGTGGAGGAAGCCCCAGAAGATCCTAGTTCTCTGGCCCCATTAGGTGGCAACTCCTTTGCTTTGTCTCTTCTGGCAGCATGAGATGGTAAAAAGAGGATTAGACAGATGTGAATTAGAATGACAACTCAGCTATTTACTAGCTGAGTGACCCTGGGCAAGTCACTTTACCTCTCTTAGCTTCCATTTCTACTTACTTAAGTGTAGACTATTTGCTAACTTATGTTGTAAGCATCAAATTAAATGAAGGCAGGCACACAGGAAGGGGGACATAAACATTCTTCTTTCTTTCCCATTTCCCAGAGCCTTTAGGGTTTTGCAGTGACAGCCAACAGCCCCAGCTCCCGTGAAATCCACAGCTGCTTCCTTAGGACAAAGGTTCCCCAGCCACTTCTCCCCACAGGGGATTACAGTTCTCTCCTTCCCACCAGGCTCCAAGACCTGCTGGCTTCAGCTCCTGGGCTATGGGATAACTTCCTCCTGGTTATTTAATTTCTCTCCAAACAGCAAGGGAGAAAGAGCAGGCCGGCTCCTGCCTTGGGCAGACAATCCTCAGATACAGAAATCACTTCCCTAGGCAGCACAGACGAAGAAAGATTTGGGGCCCTGGATGAATCATCAGGGCTCCGGGGAAGCAGGGAGCATCACAGTCTATCATCCAGTTGGCATCACGGAGAAATAAGGGTCGCTGGGATTCCTGGAAAAATGACATGTGAGAGGAGGCTTTGGGGGGCCAGTGAGACAATTTACTAGTTGGCCGTGCCATCTAAATAACACCCGAAGGTCCTCTGGACACCTGTGTCACCTCACGACAGGGGATCTGAGTGAGGCAGCCCGGACAGGCCCGCAATGGCGAGAGGAGTTAGCTGTCACATCAGCCTTTGCCACTGTCACGGGGGTTGAGCCTCTCTCCTCCTCCTTGGGTGTTTCACTCTGGAGTGTACGTCTGTACGGGGCCTGGCACAGGGCATGGGTGGCATGGAGCTGAATGGATCAGGATCCTGCCCAGGAAGAGTGCTCAGAGAGGGTAGACATGTGCACCAACTGTCGCACGTAATAATCACCGTGCTAGGCGCTGAGCGTTCGTTCACTTCATCTACACCACCGCTCTGTGGCGTCGGTGCAGTTATGATCCCCATTTCACAAACACAGAAAGTGAGACACGATAGTTCAGTGACTTCCCCAAGACCACCGTCAGCAAGTGGCAGTGGCAGGAATAGAAACCAGGCGGTGTAGCTTCGAGCCTCCGTCTTCAACCCCTCCACTCCAGTCCACACAGGACAGGAAGCAGTAGGGCCATTCAGGCTTTGGGGTAAAGTGTTCAAGGCAGTGCACAAAGGGAGCCCTGGAAGGCTTCCCAGATCCCATATGGTTTGGACCGAAAGGGATGCAGGAGGGTGGGCATTCTGGCAGATGAAACAGCATGACTAAACAGACAGAGGGTACCCTGTGGGCTTGGAAAGTGGACCTCACCAGCCGGTGGGAAGGTCCTGGAGGAGAAGGTTGGCAGGAGGGGGCTTAAGCATGAGAGCAAGAGAAGGTCTGAGGCCACCGAGGTTCTAGAACAGGAGAGAGACCTGCTCAGATTCGTGCTTTGGGGGCTGCGGCAGTAATGTGTGCCGGGGAGCAATGGAGGGGCTGAGCCCCGAGAAGAGGGCTGGAGAGGAGGGTGCAGCCACTTACAGGTGATTCTGTAAAATTTGAGGAAGAAAGGGGGAAAGGGAGGAGAAGGATGAAACCCAAGGAAAAGAAAAGGAGAGCAAGGAAAGAAAAGCAAGGAGAGGAAGAAAGAAGGAGGGAAAGGGAAAAGGGAAGGAAAGACCTGACTCTGGCCCGGGCACCAGGCACACGCGTTCTCTCAGCGTTTCCCCTGAGTGTAGGGTTCACATGTCTGGTGATGGGCACACACGGAGATGACACGAGGGGCGCCTGGCCATGGGATTAAATAACGCCAGAGCTGGTAGTAAGAAGGGTGTCCCCCTTTAAATGTGTTCGTTCCTGTTTGTGTTGAAAGGGAGTGTTGGTTTGGTGCCCCCTGATGCTTGCTAATCTTCCTCTCTAACAGAGTGGCCTCCGGCTCACAGTCTTTGGCGGGCAATGGTAAGTAGCTAGCACTGAGAACATTATCTTGTTTTTGTTTTTGTATGGGGGTTGGATATGACAAAAATCACAAAAATGGTGCCCAAGTGACCAAAGTGCTGGTTTTCCATCCTGGCTGTACTTTAGAATCATCTGGGAGTTTAAAACTCCTAATGTCCAGGCTGCTCCACAGACTTTGGCCTGAGATGGGGCCAATGCATCCATTTTTTTAAGCTCTTGAAATGATTCTAAAAAGCAACCACAGCTGAGAACCACTGGCTAAAGTCTTGAAAATATCCCATTATCTCATTTAAATCATCACCGGTATGTCATTACTCTGAGGATGGTGACAAAAATCTCTACCTCACGCTATTGCTGAGGACAGGGGATCTGACCAATATTTGTAGTTCAGGTTCATCTCTTCTATGATCATGTCCCCTCCCTAACCTTCATTCCAATGCCCAGGGCTGGGCTCAGGGCCAGGATCATACCACTTAAAAGTCCTGCAGGGTCCTCTGCCCCCATGGAGATTACAGCAAAGCTACCCCATGTGAAGGCATGTCCACTTGTAAGCTGACCCTCCTAAGACGTGGAGCTTTCCAAGTGCCTGATGCAGCCCCAGCCCTGGCAACATTCCAATTCAACCAGCCTTGCTGAGGAAGGACACTGGGGAATCCCGTGTCCTCTTCCCAGCCCATCCATTCTCAGTGGAGGGAAGCTGGTTCTTTTAATTAAGCCCCACATCAGTGCCAAGTGCTTCCAAGACAGAGTGTGGGAGGAGTCTCTGAAGTGTGAGACAAGTTGACAAGGGGGGGTCATGATGGATCTTTCCACACCAGATTCAATATGCCTCTAACGACTTGTGATACAGCCAGCATCAATCCAGACTAGCAGCGGCCCCCGTGATGCATGTGTTTTCTCTGCAAACCAGAAAGAAGTTTTCGTTCAAAGGAATTCCCAAGAATGCCATTGCCTGAGAAACATTAATCTGCAAAACAGGAACTGCATCTTTAAATACCTTTAGGGGCCATGTGAGAAACATCTGTGAGTGAAGCACGCCAGGGTGGGTGCGGCAGGGAGTAGCAGAGACCGCGGCAAACAGCAGGGGAAATGCCAAGGAGAAAGCTGCTTCTGAGCTCTGGGTCCAGTGGGTCCAACTGGGTCCAGTGTAGCCTAGTCTTCTGATTTTTTTAGGGGAGCAGTCTTCCCATTTCACTCTGAGTAAAAGCTAAAATCCTGACAAAAGCTTGTCAGTCCGTCATGATCTGCTCTTCCTCTCCCACTGCCACCATTTCTGTGTCCTCTTTTCCTATCACTCCTACCCTGCTTGCTCCCACTCCAGTCACTCTGGCTTCCCTGCTGATCCTGAAACTCACCAGCCACACTCTCGTCTCAGGGCCTTTGCATGTGCTGCCTGGCAAGCTCTTTCCCCAGGCATCCCCATGGCTCATTCCCTCACCACCTCCAGGTCTTTGTTCTAATCTACACTCTCTCAATGAGATTCACTCCAACTAACTACCCTCTACCATCTGCCCTCCCCACACCCCAGCCCTCCTGACTCTGCTTTTTATTCTTTCCTACAGCATTTATCACCTCTCACCTATATTACCCCAAAAGGCAGGTTTTACTTTATTTACTGCTATATCCTAAGCACCTGGAACCATGCCTGGCAGGTAATAAGTGCTCAATGAACATTTGGATAACTGAAATCTGCTGTTATGAACTGAAATTATGGTGAAATTCATATGTTGAGACCCTAACCTTCAATGTGACCATATTTGGATACAGGGCTATTTAAGGCAGTAGTTAAGGTTTAATGAGGTCATAAGGGTGACCTTAATCCAAAAGGACTGGTGTCCCTATAAGAAGAGGAAGAGACACCAGGAACACACATGCACAGAGAAAAGGCCACATGAGGACACAGCAAGAAGGCAGCCTCCTGCAAAGGCAAAGCCCTCATCAGAAACCAACCATGCTGGCACCTTGCTCTTGGACTTACAGAAAATAAACTTCTGTTGTTTAAACCCCTCAGTCTGTGGTATTTTGTCATGGCGGTCCAAGCAAACGAATGTATCTGGACATCTGGATTTTTGTGTGAAATCTCCTGATTCATAAACGCTGTCCACTGTTTCGAAATTTAAAAATAAACTTAAAAGGTCTTTCTGAGGGCCAAACAGGGCATGTCTACGAGCCAGATACTGGACATGTGCCCCTAGCTTGTGACGTCAGGCTTGCTAGAAGTCATGCACTCAAAGAAGGATTCATATCCCACTTTAGATCACCTGTGCTCATCCAGCATCTCTCAGTTAGGACAAGGAAAGGTGAGAGTTTTGTCAGCCTCCTTCCACCCTACCCCTTGTGCAACTCACTGGAGCCAAAGGCTCTGAACTGCAAAAACGATCATGCTCCCCCATTCCTGAATCCTCCCACAGCCCCCTATTGCTCTTGCAGTAAAACCTATCTCCTTACAGGATCTACTCAGCCCTTCATGATCTGTCAGTGGGAGGTATACAGCTGTAATGAATGCCACCGCCGGCTATGGCCCCCCAAAACCCAAGTGGCCACCCACATTCTCTTTTCCCCTTCTATGGCAACCATTAAGGCTTTGTGCTGAAGATGGCAGGGTCACATGATGGAGGGAGGCAGGATCCCTGAGTCACTGCTTAGAAGAGAACCACCAGGAGAGCTGCCCAGTTTTTACCCAGACTGTGGCATGAGTAAGAAATAAGCCTTATGGGCTCCCCTGGTGGCTCAGTGGTTGAGAGTCCGCCTGCCGATGCAGGGGACACGGGTTCGTGCCCCGGTCCGGGAAGATCCCACATGCCGCGGAGCGGCTGGGCCCGTGAGCCATGGCCGCTGAGCCTGCGGGTCCGGAGCCTGTGCTCCGCGACGGGAGAGGCCCCAACAGTGAGAGGCCCGCGTACCGCACACACAAAAAAGAAAAAGAAACTGAGATTTGGGTGGGAGTGATGTTGAGGCATTGTTACTGTAGCACAGCTAGCCTCTCCTGATCACCACAGTACAAATGCCAGTGACAGCAGGCTGTTCTTCCCGTTTAATCCGAGCCAATGGGACTCTCTCAGGCTGGAGAGAAATAGAAAAGCCTTAGTTCAGATTCATCCAGCAGAGGCTCCCTGAAGACAGTGCCCAGTAGTTCCTGCTTTCTGGAACCTGAGGGAATCTGGATCCTGCTCTTTGAAAGCCTGGGCCACATGACTCTGAATTCTTCCCCCACTGTCCCAACTTGGATCCTACTCTGACCCCTGGGACTTACTCCCTAAACTTGGTCTCCCTGCCATTTCCCTGTCTTCCAAACCTAGAGATTCTGCACCCTGTGTGACCTCAGATAGGAAGTCTCTTTTCCCCAGACCACTCAGAGCCCAGTCTCCGACACTGGCCCTTAAAAGGTGCCCTGGTCACACCAGGAAGGCCATGCCTGCATCCAGCCCTTGACACGGTGATTCAATATGGCCAGAGTGCTCTTTTTTGTCAATTCCCTTCTGAATCCATTTACAAACATTTAAAAGTTTCAAGATGGGAACAAACTCATACAACCCAATGGTTAAGGATTTGGGATCTGGAGCCAGATTGCCTTTTTTTTTTTAACATCTTTATTGGGGTACAATTGCTTTACAACGGTGTGTTAGTTTCTGCTTTATAACGAAGTGAATCAGCTATACATATACACATATCCCCATATCCCCTCCCTCTTGCGTCTCCCTCCCTCCCACCCTCCCTATCCCACCCCTCTAGGTGGTCACAAAGCACTGTGCCATGCAGCTGCTTCCCACTGGCCATCTATTTTACATTTGGTAGTGTATATATGTCCATGCCACTCTCTCACTTCGTCCCAGCTTACCCTTCCCCCTTCCTGTGTCCTCAAGTCCATTCTCTACGTCTGTGTCTTTATTCCTGTCCTGCCCCTATGTTCTCCAGAACCAATTTTTTCTTTTTAGATTCCATACATATGTGCTAGCATATGGTATTTGCTTTTCTCTTCCTGACTTACTTCACTCTGACAGACTCTAGGTCCATCCACCTCATTACAAATAGCTCAATTTCGTTTCTTTTTATGGCTGAGTAATATCCCATTGTATATATGTGCCACATCTTCTTTATCCATTCATCTGTCGAAGGACACTTAGGTTGCTTCCATGTCCTGATTCTCTTAGCTTTTGCTTGTCTGTAAAGGTTTTAATTTCTCCGTAGAATCTGAATGAGATCCTTGCTGGGTTCGGTAATCTTGGTTGTAGGTTTTCCCCTTTCATCACTTTAAATATGTCCTGTTACTCCCTTCTGGCTTGCAGAGTTTCTGCTGAAAGATCAGCTGTTAACCTTATGGGGATCCCCTTGTATGTTATTTGTTGTTTTTTCCTTGCTGCTTTTAATATTTTTTCTTTGTTTTTTCCTTGCTGCTTTTAATATTTTTTCTTTGTATTTAATTTTTGATAGTTTGATTAGTATGTGTCTTGGCATGTTTTTCCTTGGATTTATCCTGTATGGGACTCTCTGCGCTTCCTGGACTTGACTATTTCTTTTCCCATATTAGGGAAGTTTTCAACTATAATCTCTTCAAATATTTTCTCAGTCCCTTTCTTTTCCTCTTCTTCTTCTGGGACCCCTATAATTCGAATGTTGGTGCGTTTAATGTTGTCCCAGAGGTCTCTGAGACTGTCTTCAATTCTTTTCATTCTTTTTTCAGCTCTGCAGTAGTTATTTCCACTATTTTGTCTTCCAGGTCACTTATCTGTTCTTCTGCCTCAGTTATTTTGCTATTGATTCACTTCTAGAGAATTTTTAATGCCATTTACTGTGTTGTTCATCATCGTTTGTTTGCTCTTTAGTTCTTCTAGTTCCTTGTTAAATGTTTCTTGTATTTTCTCCATTCTATTTCCAAGATTTTGGATCATCTTTACTATCATTATTCTGAATTCTTTTTCAGGTACACTGTCTATTTCCTCTTCATTTGTTTGGTCTGATGGGTTTTTACCTTGCTCCTTCATCTACTGTGTGTCTCTGTCTTCTCATTTTGCTTAACTTACTGTGTTTGGGGTTTCCTCTTCGCAGGCTGCAGGTTCATAGTTCCCATTGATTTTGGTGTCTGCCCCCAGTGGCTAAGGTTGGTTCAGGGGGTTGTGTAGGCTTCCTGGTGGAGGGGACTGGTGCCTGTGTTCTGGTGGATGAGGCTGGATCTTGTCTTTCTGGTGGGCAGGACCACGTCCAGTGGTGTGTTTTGGGGTGTCTGTGACCTTATTATGATTTTAGGCAGCCTCTCTGCTAATGGATGGGGTTGTGTTCCTGTCTTGCTAGTTGTTTGGCATAGGGTGTCCAGCACTGTAGCTTGTTGGTCCTTGAGTGGAGCTGGGTCTTGGCGTTGAGATGGAGATCTCTGGGAGAGCTTTTGCCGTTTGATATTACGTGGAGCCGGGGGGGTCTCTGGTGGGCCAATGTCCTGAACTCGGCTCTCCCACCTCAGAGGCACAGGCCTGACACCCAGCCGGAGCACCAAGACCCTGTCAGCCACACGACTATGTCAGATGTGTAGCCAACCGAGTCTCTGCGTCCCCTCCTTTAACGTCTACATCCAGGCTGGCTGGGACGGTCAGGGTGCAGGACGCTGGTCTGGGGCTGCCGGACTCTGGCCTGCCCGGGCTAGCCGAGCGCCAGGAGCCCAGATTGCCTTTAAATCCAATCCCCAGTACTCACTAGCAAATGACCTTGGACGTAACTCTCCGAGCTCTAATTTCCTTATTTGTAAAATGGGCCTAAGAACAGCCCCAAGATTTTTATGCAGGTTTAATGAATTAATATATGTAAATTACTTAGAACAGACTCTGGTACAGAGTAAGCACTCAACAAGTATGAGCAGTTCTTGTTTTGTGCCACACACTGACCATATTTTCCCATTTAACCCTGTCATAAACGATACTATACTCTCCTGCTAGCAGAGGAGGAAACTAGGGCTCATTGAGGCTAAGTAACTGGCCCTGGATTAAACAGCTCGTCAGGGATGTAGTCAAGATTCCAAGCCTTGTCTTTCTGCTCTGCTCTACTACTTTACTTCCCCAAAACCAGTATTCAAAGAAAGCCAAGGTTTATTAAGCACCTATTAATGTTTCAGGAACCAAGCTTGATGTTTATGAATATACAGTTTCAATTTTCCCCCAACAGCCCTATAAAGTCTAACATATCATCCCCAACTAGCACATGAAGAAACTGACTCTCAGAGAGGTTAAATCAAGCACTGAAGGTCACAGTGCTAATAAGAGCAACTGGGGAGCTTCCCTGGTGGTGCAGTGGTTGAGAGTCCGCCTGTCGACGCAGGGGACACGGGTTCGTGTCCCGGTCCGGGAAGATCCCACATGCCACGGAGCAGCTGGGCCCGTGAGCCATGGCCACTGAGCCTGCACGTCCGGAGCCTGTGCTCCACAATGGGAGAGGCCACAGCGGTGAGAGGCCCGCGTACTGCAAAAAAAAAAAAGAGCAATTGGGCTTTAAAATCAGGTCAGTTTGACTCCAAAAGCTCACTCCACTGTTCCTGGCTACCTCTTGTAGTAATTAAAACTATTTGTTGAGCTTTCGTCTATGTCCCAGGCAAAGTAAAACTGACAAAGCATGCTTTGCGCAGGACATGTCATCCTCAGGAAACTGAGGCTGGAGGAGCTAAATTTGTTGCCCACCTGCGCACAGCTCCTAAGTGACAGAGGTAGGACTGGAACTTGGATCTGCAGTCTCCACAGTGTTTGTTCTTTCCCGATGACATCAAGCTGCAGAGGCTAAAGGCCTCCCACACTGATGAAATTCCCACCATCACCTCACGGGCCACATCGTGGCTGTCCCATAGTGGCTAGTGGAGTTGGATGCTTTTCCTGTAATTCAGAATTCTTGATACTTTGACCAAAATTGAGGTTTCCCTGCATGCGGTGCAAAAGGATTGGCCCAGGAAATGAGGGGTGGAAATAAGATTGTAGGCTCTTGTTTACATATGCAAGGCATGTGTTCTTACAAAAGCTCATACATCTGAAAATTGCATCTTTTTAAAGAAACCGTCCCACAGAACTATTGGGAGAGGACTTCAGGGGCCCAGCTTCAGTAGTTGATTAATGACCTATAAGCTGCTGACATCAGAAGCTGGTGAGGCTGGTCCGGCTCTACCCCACAGATAAAAGATGCTGCCAACCCCAAATGCCCCGTCTCCTTTGGAAGGATGGCAAAGCTAACTCCCAGCCTGCTTTTTTTTTCTGCTGCCCTGGGGGAGGTTAGCTTCTCAAAGCATTCCCAGCAAGGGCTATAAAAGACTTTTGGAAATCCGAGTTTACCCACATAATAGATTCCTTAGAACCCTTTCTGCAAAGAGGCAAGTACAAATCACAAATGGTTAATGAAACCAAAGTAAAATTTGCAGTGAGATAAATCTTCTCCTGGACTTTCCAATTACAGGAGCCAATAGCGCCTCCGGATAGAGAATAAAAATCTGAGGGGGCAGAAGGGAAGGTGGCCGGCGGCACTGCGCTCCCTGGCAACGCCCCTGCATTAAGGAAACTTTGATATTCCGCACACGGGTACACAGAAGATCACAAAAGAGCCGAGGAAAAAGCTCCTGCTATTTCAGAACCACATAACCGGAGTAAGAAGCCTTGAAGCCAAGAAAGCCTTGACGTTTTGCCTTCTTAAGAAGACCTACAGTTTTAAGCCGCGTTAGCATATTAATTGCCCTTATGCAGCTGCGTGCTGCTAATTACAAATGAATGGTGTTTATTCATCATAGGAGACCCAGCAGGAACGTCTGTCTACTTAGCAACACTATGTTAATTTGAGTTTGGCTTTCAAAGGTCATAAAACTGCTTTGAATGAAAACGTTTCTTAAAGAGAGAGTTGTTTCCCCTTCTCTCCTTCACCCATTGCAAGGAAGTTCTGGGTAGAGATCTGGTCCTTTCTCAGTTCCCAGACTTGCTTCTCAGGTGGGTGAGAGCCGGTCTCCCTAGTGGGCAGGGAAACAGCATTAGCAGCTGCGGAATGCACAGCCCACCCTCTTCGCCTCTTTCCCTCTTTGTTTGTTTTTCAAGTATCTGCACGTCAGCACTGCAGACCCATCTCTCCTTTTCTATCCGCAAGTGGGAAACACCCATCCCCACCGGCCAGAATTTCTCTTTGTGCTCCTGGCCTGCATATGCTCGTGTCTGGGTGGTAAGTCTGACCAACCTCGCCTTGACCAACTAGCTGCCTTCAAGTTAGGGATTAAGGAACTAGGAGCCCCCAGTTTGTGTTCTCATTCCAGTTTTTACCTGAGAGCCCTGAGTTTGGGGGAGGCGATGGGCACAGTGTTTTATATAATCAAAGCATCATTTCTCATTTGGTTAGTGATGCTTGAGTACAGTATCTGCTGGACAGAACACACAAGAGCTAGTGGAAGCGTGGCTCCTTGAACCTCTCTTGAAGTCTATAATTTAGATATTTCCAAATTCTCTTTACTGTGATTAGTCTGAAGTATTAAAGCTTGAGCCTGTATGTTTATCTCTCCTGTGGAAATCCCATTTTCCTTCTATAATAATCCTAAAAGGCAGTGCTATTTATTATTCCCCTTTTTTCAGATAAGGAAACTGAATCTCAGAGAGGTCAAACAGCTTGCCCGAAGTCACACAGCTAGTACAATGTGAAAGTAGAAACTGAATATATCTGACTCCATAGTTCTGAATCACTGCTTTACAGGGACCTACCAAAAACTCAGGGCTTTTCAATGTGGAAAAAGACGTGTGCTAGAGAGATGGAGAGAATCCAAACTCATACCTGGATAACGTGAGAGCAAGGTCCTCCATGCCTTCTGGGGCATTGGCCACAAGCTGAAAGATGCCATTACCCTAGACCAAAGCATTTTAGAAGCTCAGTTTTGAAAAATCAGTAAAATGTAATCCATCAAACCATTGAGAAGTTACAGCTGCTGATAGGATGAGACATAAGCCTAGAATTGCTCAGTAACCTTCTTATCACCGTGAGGGAAGAGCTTGTCAGAAAATGCAGACCACAGAGAAGAGAGAAGATCTGAGACGAGGAGAGAGAAACTAAATGCTGATCTCACCATTCAAGCCTCTGGATCCAGCCATAACTGTGTGCTCACCACTTTTCTAAAACTACTTGAATCAATCGCTGTCCAATTCTTCCATGTCCTGGTACTTATAAAAATCAATTATGAACTGTTAACTCTTCTCCTGAACGTTTTTAGTTACATGAGCCAACACATCTTCCTTTCCTTATTAAACTGAGTTGGATTTTCTGTCATTTGCACCTGCCAGTGTCCTGAGTACCCATTAGTTTTATATTGCTGTTGTTGTTTTTCTCTTCATTATTAATATCATTATCTTATAGCACGTGAATAAATCGTTTAACTGTGGATTTAGAGGGCCCTCAAACTTTACCTCACACCAAACACAAAACTTAATTCCAGATGGATCACAAACCTAACTACACCTAAAAGCTAAAAATATAAAAACTTCTCAAACAAAACACAGGACAATATATTTGAAACCTCAGTTTAGACAAAGATTCCACGGACAGGATAGAAAAGCATTAACCATAAAACGTTTTAAACGACAGATTAAACTTTATTGAAACTAAAAACTTCTATTCTTCAAAAGACATCATTAAGAAAATGAAAAGGCAAGTCACAGGCTGGGAGAAAATATTCACAATACATATATCTGACAAAGAAATTGTATCCAGAATAAACAAGTCATACAACCCATAATAAAACATTTTAATGGCAAAACGCTTAAACAGATATTTCACAAAGAAGATACTCAAATAGCCAACAGACCATATGAAAAGATGCCCTATATTATGAATTTTCTGGGAAATGCAAGTTAAACTTGCAATGAGATGCCACTTCATATCTACCAGAAAGGCTAGAATTGAAGACAGATAACCCCACTGTTGAGTACAATAAACCACTGGAACTCTCATACTTTGCTGGTAAAATGTTAACAACCACTGTGGAAAATAGTTTGGCAGTTAGTTAAACACACTTGAAATGATCCAACCATTTCACTCCTACGTACGGAAGAGAAGTCAAAACTTGTACCCACAAAAGGACTTTCATAAGAATGTTCATAGCAGTTCTATTAAGAACAACCAAAACCTGGAAATGATCCAAATGTTCATCGAAAACAAATCATGGTATATTCCTACAAGGGAATAATATTCATCAATAAAAATGAACAAAGAACTAATACATTCAATAACATAGATGAATCTCAAAAACGTTATGTTGAGTGAAAGAAGCCCAGACACAAAAGACTGCATGTTGTCTGATTCCATTTATGTGAACTTCTAATACAGGCAAAACTAAGCTATGGTAATAGAGATCAGACCAGTGGGTGCTTGGGTGCTTGGGCGAGAGTAGAGGGTGACCCTCTACTCTTCCTTTTTTTTTTTTTTTTTCTTCCTTTCTTCCTGAAGAAGTATAATAGATACACAGCATATAACAGTATATGGCACAACAGCAGAATACAGCAGAGTAACAGTATAAGCATGGAGACTTGGAACTAGAATGCCCAGCTCAAATCCTGGTCCATGACATACCAGAGGTGTGACCTTGGGCACATAACTTAACCTCTCTGAACTTCCATTTCTTCACCTGTACATTCTTCATGAATGTTCAAAACTTAAATAACGTTTAAAAAAATAAGGTAGGGCTTCCCTGGTGGCACAGTGGTTGAGAATCTGCCTGCTAATGCAGCGGACACAGGTTCGAGCCCTGGTCTGGGAGGATCCCACATGCCGCGGAGCAACTAGGCCCGTGAGCCACAGCTACTGAGCCTGCGCGTCTGGAGCCTGTGCTCCGCAACAAGAGAGGCCACGATAGTGAGAGGCCCGTGCACCACGATGAAGAGCGGCCCCCGCTTGCCACAACTAGAGAAAGCCCTCGCACAGAAACGAAGACCCAACACAGCAAAAATAAATAAATAAAAATTAATAAAAGGCAGAATAGGTGATAGTGCGCCCCGAGCACACTATTAAAAAAATAATAATAAGGTAAATTTTTAAAATAAGATAAATAAAATATGGTGTAGTAGGTTGGATAGTGTCCCCAGAAAAGTTCACCCAGACCCTGGAATGTGACCTTATTTGGAAATATGGTCTCTGCGGGTATAATTAGGGCAAGGATTAAGATGAAATCATACAGGGTTCGGGTGGGTCCTAAAGCCAATGAGAATGTCCTTAGAAGAGACAGAAAAAGACAGAGACACAAAGAAGTGATGTCATGATGAAGGTAGATGTTGGAGTGATGGGCACACAAGCCAAAGAACACCAGGCATAGCCAGCAACCTCCACAAGCCAGAGGACAGTCATGGCACGGTTGGTCTCTCAGAGCCTCCAAAAGGAATCAACCCTACAGACACCTTGATTTCAGACTCCTGGCTTCCTAACTGCGAAAGGATAAATTTCTATTGCTTTAAGGCACCCAGTTTGTGGTAATTTGTTATGGCAGCCCTAGGAAACAAATACATATATGGTAAGGGCCCATGCTGGATGAATGGATTTTTTTTAATTAGTAAATGGTTTTTCCTGTTATTAAAGAGCAAAGCCCTCGCCCTGTATTCCTGGGGATCCCATGTAGTATCTAGCTAGATGTTTGTATTAGTTTCCTGGGGCTCCATAATGAAGTGTCACAGACTGGGTGGCCTAAACAACAGACGTTTATTTTCTCACAATTCTGGAGGTTAGAAGTCCAAGATCAAGGTATTGGTAGGGTTGATTTCTTCTGAGGTATCTCTCCTTAGCCTGTAGATGGCTGACTTCGCCCCGTGTCTTCACGTCATCTTTTGCATGTGTCTGTGTCCAAATTTCCTCTTCTTATAAAGACACCCATCATATTGGATTAGGGCCCACCCACATGGCCTCATTTTAACTTATTTATTTATGTCACTTAAGACCCTATCTCCAAATACAATCCCACCTTGAAGTACCGGGGGTTAAGATTTCAACGTATGAATTTTGAGGGGACACAATGCCACCCATAACAATGTTGATAAATGCTTATTTTACTGAAGCATCAGAGTCTTGACCTTCAACTTACAGACAATTCGATTATACTGAACAAGAACTTACTACTGAGGCTTCCTGTAGCAACCATGGAGGTGCCCTTGTCAGATCTTCCTTCAAGAGGACCTGCTGGCTGTTTGACATCCTTCAAACTTAGCACCTTTGTACCTGTCACAGCATCCCTGCCAGGCCATGTTCCCTGGGCTGCTCCCAGCCAGGGAGGGAAGATGGCAGGGGCACTAGATGCCAGCCATTGCCGTGGCAGGGCTGCTCTAACCGGCAGCTTTGGCTCTGAGTCTCCCCGGCAGCCAGCCAAGACTCACCCAGGGCTGCACTGTGACCTGAGGCTCATCTTTTCCTCTCTCCTTTCACAGATGTCAGACCTGAATCGGGCTGAACTCTCTCCTTCTGGACTCCTGCTCTCGCCCTTTCTCCTTCACAGGCATTTCCCCAAATAAATCTTGCATCTCTTATCTCATCTTGGTATCCAGTTCTCAGAAGATCCGAACTGACACATGTGCCATGATGAGAACTTGGAATGAAACACGAAGTTGTCCTTAAAAACCTGGGATTGGGGCTTCCCTGGTGGCGCAGTGGCTGAGAGTCCGCCTGCCGATGCAGGGGACACGAGTTCGTGCCCCGGTCCGGGAAGATCCCACATGCCACGGAGCGGCTGGGCCCGTGAGCCATGGCCACTGGGCCTGTGCATCCGGAGCCTGTGCTCCGCAACGGGAGAGGCCACGACAGTGAGAGGCCCGCGTACCCCAAAAAACAAAAACAAGAACCTGGGATTCACCAAAACCACCCCAAAGCACAATGCAAAATCCAGCAAGGCAGGGGCTCCCTTCATGGCCAGGCGCCATGGTGTCACTTCACTCTCACAACCACAAAATTAAGGTACAAACACGCTCATCGTTTTACGGATCTTACATAGCTACGCGGAGGAGTTGGAACTCAAACCTAGATCTCTTTTGCCCCGTAGTCTGTGCTCATCACCACTAAGTTCTTGAGGGTTCCAAACGCAAACGCCTGAGACATTGGCCGGAAGGAAGGAAGGAAGGAAAGAAGGAAGGAGGGAACCCGGGCAGGCTTAAGACCCAAGGAGTGGTGGGCTTGTGGGGAACTGGAGAGGCTCTATGCATTCAAATTTAAACTAGTCAAAGAAAGCTCATCTGTGGACAGGACTGAACCTGCTGAGGAGTTTGCAACTCTTCCTTTTCTTCATTATTGTCATCGTCATCGTCACGGTCGTCATCCTGCCTCCTCTTCTTGGAAATCTTTTCTCTGACGCTGACATGGTGAACTCCTACCCATCCTTTAAAGCCCCAGATAAATGTTATCTATTCAGAGCTTTCCCTCACTTCCCTAGAACAGCTAGACTCTCCCTCCTCTCTGTCCCCACAACACTCCCTATGTCCCTCTGTCCCCGCAAGGAGTACATTAGTTTGCAGATCTGTCTCCCTTGCTAGACAGTCAGTTCCCCAAGGTCGGGCCTTATTCTCCTTCCTATCCTTCAGCTGCACTGGGGGCAGGAAACCACTATTTTTTGGATGCCTACTCTGCCCCAGGCGTTGCAATGAGCACTTAATCTTCACAACCACCCCGGAAAAGCATTTCTCTTACCCCGTTTTACAAATGGGGATTCTGAATTCCAGAAAGGTGAAGTGACTTGTCCCACAACTAGCAAAACTTAGGCAGAACCAGAATTCAAACTCGGCCTGCCCCCCATCGTCCCCAACCAAAGCCCCCTCGTCTTCTCACTCTGCTCTCCGGGCAGCCACAGGGCAACTGCCACAGCCAGCAGAGGGGGTGGCGGGAGGGGCCGCAGGACAATCCCAGTCTTCTCTGTATATTGAGGGGGTTGGACCAGCTGACGTTTAGCTCCTTTCCTGCACTGACGTTTTATTCTAGGAGGTTTGTTATCTCTCCTTTTGACACCATCTGAACTATTCGAGACAAGCCCCTGCTTTAAAAATAATGATAAAACTGCCTGTCATTGGAAATAAGCCTCACACACTATCTCACTAATAGAGGCAGGACTATTTCTGAGACACCTTGGCGAGTTCGTTAGGCATGCAAGATTAAACTCGAATTCATCTCGGCTCAGTCAGACGCGCCCTGAAATCGAATTGCAGGGAGTGGAATATTCAGCTGCTCAGCTGGTTCAAGACGAAGGTGAGGGAGACCTGGACAAACATGCAGAAATCTGCCCACTGGAAGACAGGGGCTTCTAACTGCCAAAAGCCAGCCTGACCCATACAGGGACATGGCATAATGGGTAGACATGCAGACTCTGGAATTGGAATCACTAGCTTCAAACCCAGCTCCCCCACTTGCTAGATGAGTATCCTTGAGCAAGTTTCTTAATCTCACTGTTCCTCAGTTTTCTCATCTGTAAAATGGGGTGAATGATAGACCACATGCTATTAGTTGTTGTGAGGAATAAATAAGCATGTAGTTAGTGCAGCCCCTGGTATATAGGAAATGCTTAGTAATCGAAGTTAGAATTATTATGTAGGACCTTTCTAAAAGTGTCCAGAATATTGTTACTCACAGGACACAGCTCATACTCAATCATACTTGCAAGGCCCTGCATACTCTGGCCTCTGATAATCCCTCCAGCCTCACCTCTTGCTTTTGGCCCCATCTGCTCCGCATCCCTGCTCAACTGCCTACAATCTCCCAGATGTCCCCCTCTCTCTTCCCTTCCCCACCACAGCTGTCACACACAACTTCCCATACACCCTTCAGAGGTCACCCTCTCCGGAACCCTCTCCTACCTCCCCATCAGTCAGGAAGACTGGATTAGGGGCTGCAGGTGGAATACCCACACAGACACGAGGCTTGGTCCTACAGGGGATGACACTCCTGGGAAACTGCCCTTCAATTCCCCTCACCCTACTGTACACACACAGGAATGTGCTGGCTGTCACTGGAGACTCACCCTTGGTGGGCAGGCAGGCAAGGGTCAGCGTCACGCAAACTGTCAGGAAGGAACTGGGTGTCCATGATGATGGCCAAAGGAAGTTACTCTGAGAATCAGAAGAGATCCTCTCCCCTCTCCCCTCTCAGTTTTATCGGTAGCTGGGTGTCGTCATGGGGACTTGGAAGCTACATGTTCTGTGCAGTTTTTTTCTTGTTCAGTAAGATCTCGTATCCTTTACCCATGCCGTCTGGCATTCTTTCCTCCAAACGCATCGCTGTCACCTCCATTATAGCCTCTCTTCTAAGTCCTGTGCTGTCCTTGTATTTCCCCTCTACGGTCCTTCTCAGGCTGTACATGCTTGGTATTTAAGGTTATGGATTCAAGAACCAGACTGCCTGAGTTCAAACCCACATCTTCCATTTACTAGCTGTGTGATGCTGGGCATGTTACTTAACCTCTCTGTACTTCAGTTTCCCCATCTGTGCAGTGGATAATACTAACACTTTTCTCATAGTGGTGTTGTGAGGGCTAAATGGATCAACACTTGTACTGCTCTGGGAAGAGCGCCTGGTACACAGAACTAGTTCAGTAAACACTAGCAATGGTTAGTATGACTATGAATCTGAATCTCCCTCCCCCCCTCCCCTCTGGGTTGTAAGGTGAAAGAGAATAGTGGTTACCTGCACTGTTTATACTTTGCCCCCAGCACAGGATATAACCCAAAGCAGGTACTAAGTAAATATGTGTGGAAGGAAGAGAGAGAAGAAGAGGAAAAGAGAAGAGGAGAGGGGAGGAGAGGGGAGGGGAGGGGAGGGGAGGGGAGGAAAGCCTTGAAAGTTAAGTGCAACATATAATGTTATAGGTAGAAAATTATCCAGAATTGAAGAAAACCAGATAAATCCATTTCCACCCAAGTGGAACCAAATCATGCTTTTTCAGTTTGCCAAAATCATGTAATTATTCTCAACCATCACATATTTCATAATTCCTTATATTCCGTTCATTATTTGTTACTTTAGAGAGAGGCACATTAGCTCTTACTTGAAAGGTGCATTGACCAGCACAGAATGACTGTCTACATTGGACCAGGATCCAGCCGGTCCTTCAGAGAGCTTGTGACCACATCTCAGTCTCAGGCAGTGCCCTCAGCCCCATGGAAAGCCAGTCATCGCCTCAGTGCTCATCCTGCAGTCCCACGTGTAAACCTCAGCTTTGCAGACTGAATCCCCGATTTTGCCAACACACCAACAATGAATCTGTTTTCAGTTGTACATTCACATTATGCAAGTTCTCAAGATGAATGTTTAAAACCAAAAACTTAATTGAATAGTTTTCAATGCAAAATCATTACCACACAGATTGGATTCCTCTAACTCCCTGTGACCAGTATTTTCTCTCCCTGTCAACAGCCAAGTCATATTCAAAGGTCATCCGATGATTAGACACTCAGAGCTAGAGGAGCTGGATGAATCAAAAGTTCAGCGGCATCAGAATAAGATGAACTGATGCGTTCATCTCACAGTAACAGATGGCCTTGCCTCACAGTTTAAACTTCAGGCATTCCGGTACCACCTGCATGACTTTCCGCTGTATCTACTGGCACTGTTATCTACTATCTTATAAGGAGCTCCTGGACAATCCCTTTGTTGGGTGGGGCTAGGAGCCCTCAAACAAATACTTCTTTACATCAAGAGTTTTTCTCTCTTGTTACCAGATAGTTCCTAATATAGTTAAAGCCTATAGTTCTTCCTTAAATGTAAAACTGGCTTTGCAATTTTTTTTTTTTTTTTATCAAATGGTGACTGACAGGAGGTAACAGTTGTATCTCGAAATGTAAGAATGTTCTTGCTTTTCAGAATTATGGAATTCTAAGGATTGGTGTTTCTAATATGCCTGGGCAGTCCCACTCTGGAAATCTTGCCACCATTGATAAGGTTAGGTATGCTTAGATGACCAGCACTCCAGGGCAGCCAGAAACAGTGGGATTCCCACCCAGTCCATTTCACTACTATTGTTCTGCCGAGAACCACTGGTAGAAATTCTGATCTTAACTGACTGGGTACAGATAAAACACAAGTTTCCTTAGGAACTCACAAGTTGTTGGAGTCTGAAGATTAAGAAATTGTAGCTCTTTACGTCCCTTTTTTTTAATATTTATTTATTTATTTAGTTGGCCGCATCGGGTCTCAGTTGCAACACGCGGTCTCTTCCTTGCAGTGCACGGGCTTCTCTCCAGTTGCAACATGTGGGCTTTTCTCTAGTTGTGGCGCTTGGGCTCTGCAGTTGTGACACACGGGGTTAGCTGCCCTGAGGCATGTGGGATCTTAGCTCCCCGACCAGGGATCGAACTCGCATCCCCTGCGTCGCGTGATGGATTCTCAACCCCTGGACCACCAGGGAATCCCCTCCTCTCCTCTTTGACTAAGGACCACACTTTCTTCCTCACTGGGTTTAGGGAAGTTGGAGTATCATCGAAGTTCACATCTATTGAATCTACACCTTGCCTATCTGCATTCCCCATGCAAAGCCCCATTCATTTGGTGGGAGAAGAACCACCTGCTCTTCTAACTCCTCGTTTGGTACCAGAAAGTTAGTTCTTAATCAAACTGATACATTTATACCACTTTTTAAAGGTCAACTCTCTTTTATATTACTTAAATACACTTATTTTTAAAATAAAGCATTATATTTCTATTCTATGATTATTTTACAGATATAAATAAGTGGAAAATCTGTATCACTTGCCAGAAGTAGAAAGCAAAGTAAATATAAATAAAATAAGACAATACCATTAAAATCTAAATAGATACTGTGGTTTGCTAAAGGCACCAAACTGAATGAAGGAAATTTACTATATCTTGTTTTTGGTGGTTGTGTATACTTGTCAAAATTCATTTAATTGAACACTGAACATTTTAGCATGTGTAAACTGTACCACAAAGAAGAAGAAAAATTCCATTGGTTAGGATTTCCTTCAAGATGGACAGTGCTGGGCGGAGTGTGACAGAAGTTTCTCTCCCTTCTCTTGTCTCCATGGCTGCTCAATCACCTGCCCATCTATTTTTGATTGACACTTTCTGTATTTGGCTCTGTTAATTCATTCAATCAGGTTACATTAACATTCTACAGGCCTAATACCTACTCAGTCTTTCTGAGGTGATTTTTGGTTTTGGTTTTGGTTTTGTTTTTGCGGTACGCGGTCCTCTCACTGTTGTGGCCTCTCCCGCTGCGGAGCACAGGTTCCGGACGCGCAGGCTCAGCGGCCATGGCTCACGGGCCCAGCCGCTTCGCGGCATGTGGGATCTTCCCGGACCGGGGCACGAACCCGTGTCCCCTGCATCGGCAGGCGGACTCTCAACCGCTGCGCCACCAGGGAAGCCCTCTGAGGTGATTTTTTACATCACTTTTCTGACCCTTTATGAGGTTATATGTCTTACCCATAATAGCCTCCAAAAGGCAACCCTACCACAATGATCAAATTTTAAGGACATGTCTCACTAATAGCTTCAATACTAGACTATGATATTATTTCCAGTACAGGATCCCCTGGATTACACAGGATAGTCCAGTAGTTTAGCTTACAGTTAGATAAAATTAATAAACTGAACCATATGAAGTTGCCAACACTCATTTATTTTTACCAACAAAATGGCAATTATATACAGCTCAGAAAGTAAAATTGGATAATTTCACACCTACCTCAACATTCTGTACAGCTACTATAAAGTAAGATGAGTACACAATGGAATATTACTCAGCCTTAAAAAGAAATGAAATTGAGATATTTGTAATGAGATGGATAGACCTAGAGTCTGTCATACAGAGTGAAGTAAGTCAGAAAGACAAAGACAGATACCGTATGCTAACACATATATATGGAATTTGAGGGGAAAAAATGTCATGAAGAACCTAGGGATAAGACAGGAATGGAGGCGCAGACCTACTGGAGAGCGGACTTGGGGATATGGGGAGGGGGAAGGGTGAGTTTTGACAGGGCGAGAGAGAGTCATGGACATATACACACTAACAAACGTGGTGGGGTGGATAGCTGGGGGGAAGCAGCCGCAAGGCACAGGGATATTAGCTCGGGGCTTTGGGACAGCCTGGAGGGGTGGGAGGGGGAGAGTGGGAGGGAGGGAGATGCAGGAGGGAAGACACATGGGAGCACATGTATATGTATAGCTGATTCACTTTGTTATAAATCAGAAACTAACACACCATTGTAAAGCAATTATACCCCAATAAAGATGTTAAAAAAAAAAAAAAAAAGAAAAACTTAATCGACAAGCACAAATCATTAGTTAATAATTAAATAATTTAATTAAATACATTAAAATTAGTTAAATAATTAAGTAATTGGTTAAAA
Organism: Phocoena phocoena; assembly: GCF_963924675.1. Classification (NCBI taxonomy): domain Eukaryota; kingdom Metazoa; phylum Chordata; class Mammalia; order Artiodactyla; family Phocoenidae; genus Phocoena; species Phocoena phocoena. Next base: position 22,598,490 of record NC_089233.1, read on the forward strand.
TGATTAGTCAAGTATGCAAAAGATTTTAACTAAATTAGTGTATGTATATACATACATGCTCAAGGTGGCCCAATATTTTGCTGAAAGTCATCTCACAACCACAGAGATGAGCCTTTATGTCTTGTTCACGGGTATATTTCCAATAGCCAGTAGAGTGCTGTAAATATAGTAAGTGCTCAAGAAATATCTGCTAGGGCTTCCCTGGTGGCACAATGGTTGAGAGTCCGCCTGCCGATGCAGGGGACACGGGTTCATGCCTCGGTCCGGGAAGATCCCACATGCCGCGGAGTGGCTAGGCCCGTGAGCCATGGCCGCTGAGCCTGCGCATCCGGAGCCTGTGCTCCGCAGCGGGAGAGGCCACAACAACGAGAGGCCCGCGTACCGCAAAAAAAAAAAAAAAAAAAAAAAAAAAAAACTGCTAAAATAAGCAAATGATCAGGACTTTTGGCAAATAGATCACCCCATTCTCAAAACATATATTCCTAAATTCTTTTACTTCTAAAAGAAAGTTCCAGATTATTTTTGCTGCATCTTTCCGTGTTTACATCATACCCAAATCAACTTTCCTGCTTCTAACCAAGACATACAACAGTGCACGAGTCAAAAGGAAAAAGATGGGGGTATCAATAATCCAAGTTTTAAAAATCATGTCCTCTATGTGACAGAATAAAAACCAGCTCAGAGGATTTTAGGTTTGACAATAACATGAACTTCCAGAAAAGATGGTAGAATGCAACCAGAGTATATCTTCTGCTATGGAATATTTAATTTGCTGGAGACAATATGACAACCCGCTAAGAGCATGAAGCTTATGAATTAGACAAATCTGTTTTCAAAGCTCAGCTTTTCCCTTTTCTGGAAGTGTTACTTTGAGCAAACCCTTTAACCTCCTTGAGCTTCAATAACTCACCTGTAAAATGGGGATGATAATGAATCATTCATTCATTCATTCATCAAACATGAATTGAGCACCTTCTCTATTCCAGGCCTTGGGCAAGGTGGTGGGATACAACAGTGAACAAAATAGACCACAATCCCTGCCCTTGTGGAGTTTACATTCAAGAGAGAATAAGAGGCAATAAATTAAGGAAGTACATTGTAGAGTATGTTTGAAGATAGGGAGAATTTCAGAAGGCTGAGATGCTGCGTGAGCAGGTAGGGCAAAACCCAATCAACTTTGAGTTATTATTGGCAATGGGATGAATTACATGCACCAATGGGTAGCTTAGAGCAATCACTTAAATCAGATTCGAGAGAGTGCGAGCCCTAGCTAGATGGGTGAACGCCTGGATAGATCAGTATGATGGGTAGACAAATAGAGTGACAGATGGATGAATTCGAGAGTCAGGCAGACAGACAGACCTAAACAGACGGACACTAATGGTAATTCACGTGCTCTGACAATAGCCTCTGCCGCTAGAATAACTGACTATTGATCTTGCACATCTGGCTCATGAGGCAGGCATTTCATCTCCCTCCCAGGCTGGGCCACAGGCATCCTTGACAAATCCTCTCCATCCCTGAGGGTGATTGCAAGAGGCCGCTCCTCTCTCCAGAGGGTACCCATGTAAACCCACACCAGGCCTTCATGACTTCCCACTGCAGAGGAATGATTATGGACTGGGTACTGAAAGCTACTGGAGAAGGACTGTTGGTCTCCTGGGTGTGCTGATAGCCCTGTAGCACGGTAGTGAAAGGTCTTTGTCTTCGATGCTTGCAATACAATGATATCATACCTGGGATTTACCTTGGCAAACTCCAGCCAGGAAAATATGACAGGAATTTGGGGATTGAGATGAAACAAGCTGGGCAAACTGTTTATAGCTGTTGGGTGCATGGGAGTTCCCTGGATGGTTCTCTCCACTACCAAGTGTGCTGGAAAGTTTTTATTGAAAAAAAAAAAAAGGTTAACATAAAATCTTTCCATTTATTTTCAGAAGGGAAAAAGTGCACACAAGCACACATATGTGTACTTGGAGCATTTTTCCAACTTTGAGGATTCGTTCTGTTTGGCAGACAAAAGCTATTCTATTCAATGATTTTCGGTATTCAAAGAGCAATTTGGTTCCATGTCATTGCTACCTTTAACTAACTGTTGCCTGAGCCTACAGAGATGATTGTTCGGGCCAGAGTGAAGGAAGACGTGGCAGTGGGCTTCAAGTGGCATCGAGTGGCTTCAAATGTGACCCGCTTAAGGAAAATCACCCATCCCCAGGAAGGATGCAGAATTCCCAAGTGGAAAGCAAAGTTCTCCAACAACCAGTGACGCCAGTGGCTTGTTTTCACTGCTCTCAACAACCTGCCACCATCTGAGTGAGAAGATGATTTGAATTCCTCCCCAACTGTTCCTAAACAGAGCATTTTAGCAGTGAAAGGGAATTTTAAATAATTGAGCCTAGCCTTACCTGCCTTCAACATTCATTCACTATATGTTCATTCAGTATCTACTCAATGGCAAGCACTGTGCCAGCCATAAGGGGTATATAGTTGTAGGGGACCCAGAGAAGGGTACTGGCCTTATGAGACTTGTAGTCCAGCTGGGAAGTCAGAAATCCTCAACAACTAAGTCCACAATACAGTAATCAGTATTGTCCAGCATGATACAGCATAATAAGTGTTATGAGGGAGAAATGCAAAACTTGAGGAGGGTGTCTGAATCCATTTTGGGCTGCTATAACAAAATACCACAGACGGGCTGGCTTATCGACAGAAACTTATGTCTCACAGTTCTAGAGACTGGATATCTAAGACCAGGGTGCCACCATGGTTGGGTGAGGGCCATCTTCTGGGTTGTATCAGCACACAGTGGAAGAGACTAGGGAGCTCTGTGGAGTCTCTTTTATAAGGGCACTAATCCCATTTAAGAAGGCTCCATCCTCATGACCTAATCACCTCCCAAAGCCCCACCCCACTGGGGATTTAGGATTCATCATGTCAATTATTCAGACCATAGAGGAGGGCTTAAGCAAAGGGACTCGACATAGTCTAGGAATCAGGGAAGTCTCCTTGAAGAAATGTCAGTGATTAGCAGGGGCCAGAGGCAGAGGAACCTGTGCGTGCAGAGTTCCTGAGGTGGGAGATGCATGGTACAGCCTAGAAACTGTAAGGCTGGTGTAGCTGGAACTTCAAGAGTAAGGTGAGAGTGGTGTGAGATGAAGCAGGGGTAGATCACACAAGAAGCTTTTAGCCATTTCAAGGACTTGGGGCTTAAACGAGTAAGGAAACTGCAGCCCAAAGAAGTTAAAGTGATTTTCCCCAATGCACTCGCCCACGGTGAGGCTGGAATTCAAAAATAATAAAAGAAAACACTGATAAAGCCCCGTAAGAATGCGCTGGACACTGGGGTCTCTTGGATAAGGTAATATTTCAGCAGAGATGTAATGAAGCCTTGAGAGCAGATAGGAGAAGATTATCCCAGGAAGCGGTGACAGCATCCAGGCCTTGAGGTAGGAAAGGTCCTACTAAATTCAAGGCCCTTCCCAGAAGGCACTGACCTTGGAGGAGCGAGGGGATGCAGTGGGAGCTGCGGTCTGAAGGTGCCAGGAGTCAGACGATGCACAGCCTTGTAAATCAAGGTGCGGTCCTCGGATTGTCCTTTGCATAGATGAGGAACCCCAGGGGCAGTGAGCAGAGGAATGATAGAATGTGCCATTTTTAAAAAAAGTCTCACTCTGCCTTTAAGGAGCGAGGGTGAAAGCAGAGAGACACTTTAGAAGGCTGTTGTAACAGTCCGGGGATTCATAATGGCTTGAACCAGGAGACGACAGCAGGGAGGATGAGAAACAGTCTGATTCTGGATGTATTTGAAGGGGAAGCCAGTAAGACTTGCTGACAGATCGAATGTGAGTTAACAGGAGAGCACCGAGGTGTTTGGTCTCAACATCCACAAGGAGGGAGCTGTCTTTAACCAAGGGGAGAAAGAGGGGGAGAGAGAGAGAGAGAGAGAACGAACTGCAGGAGAGCGAAGTACCTCTCCTGACACCGGGGAGGGACCTAGAGGGTGGCGGAAGGAGAATGAATGGGTCTCCTCACCCTCTAGAGATACATAAACTGAGTTGGATCAGGTCAAGGCTGGAAACAGGGCTAAATAAAAAACAAGGGGGCTTCCCGGGTGGCGCAGTGGTTGAGAGTCTGCCTGCCGATGCAGGGGACACGGGTTCGTGCCCCGGTCCGGGAAGATCCCACATGCCGCAGAGCAGCTGGGCCCATGAGCCATGGCCGCTGAGCCTGCGCGTCCGGAGCCTGTGCTCCGCAACGCGAGAGGCCACAGCAGTGAGAGGCCCGCGTACCGCAAAAAAAAAAAAAAAAAAGAACAAGGGATGAGGATTATTCAAAAGGGATGAGCAAGCAGTGGTCTGCAAGAATCCTGGGGCCTAAGTGCCTGCAGGGTATTTCACCTGGGGTTATTTAAAGAGGCAGGGTACTGAACACTTGGCATTCTGCACTGAAGGATGGAGAAGGCACAGGGAAGCAGAGATAGCATCATGGCAACCATGCAGGTAAAGGTGCAGAGTGAGGCATGGCTTTGATGTGTCGGTGGGACTGTCCGTGTCTCCAGCGACCATTGGATGAGGTTTCCAGGGCCCAGTTTTCAGCCTTGCCCAGAGCGTGGGCAGGGGGACAGGTCCTTCTCGAGTTTCCCAGGAAGACACATTAAGCCTAATGGAGGAAAACAGATGGTGCAGCAGTAAAAACAAGCCACCCCGTTCCTGGCTTGGCTGTTTGGGTTGTAAAATTTCTGATGGAGGCTGAACAAGTGGAAGCTGGGGAGGCACAATTCAGTTTAGTGATGTCTCAAGCAGTTTCTCAGACGCGTGATTCGGAGAAGATGTGGACAGTCCCCCTTTGCTGTGGCTTCACACACCCCTCGCTACTCAGCCCTGCTCTCCACTACTGCTACACTGGGCTAGATCACGGGCTCTGGAAGAGCTGGGAAGGGGTGACAGAGACCCTAGGGAAAGCCACTCTCCCACTTGCTAACCGCGTGACCACAGGCAGGTGGAGTGACACTCATAGTGTCTCCTCACAGGGTGCTTGTGACATTGAGTGAGTTAAGCCATGGAAAGCATGTAGAGCAGTGTTTGGCATGTACTAAGTACTCAATACAAATCAACTGTAGTTATTATTATTCAATTCTGCATCCACAGAGCTGAGTATATAGCCCAGCACAGGAGTTCAATGAACAGTTGTTTAATAGAATTTGATGTCATCGCCATTATGTTCATCATCATAATCGTCGAGCCTTTACAGTGTCCACTTCTCTGCAAAGCAGCTTATAGACACTTGAGTTTCTTGGGTTGTGGTGAAGGGAAAGTTCTAGAATCTCAGGACATGTGTCAGGGACCAATTTTGCTCAGAAACTCGAGGATCACTTTTACAAGAAGATTTTGGCCTTGCGGTTGAATGTGGAGGACAGCAAAGCAAAGGAGGAAGAATGAACTGAGAGAGAAGGTCTTCCTGAGCACAGAGCTGAGGTTTTCGGTGTGTCAGGGAATGAGATGCGTTCATACTACACCCTTTTATTTTTAAATTGGAGCTAGGAGTTTGTTAGTCAATAAGTCAGTTAATTAATCAGCTAGTTTTACTTTAGGACTGATGGTCCTTCCTTCTTTCCTTTCTACCTTTTTCCCTCCCTCTCTACTTCCCTCTCTTCTTTCTTTCTTTCTCTATTTCTTTCCTTCCTTCCATGGAAGAAAGACCAAGGGTTAAAGAACTATAAGATATGACTCAGGCCAATACACAGACAAACCAGTACACTAAACACCAATTCCAAAACAGCCAATTCCCTGAATGCCAGTTTTTGAAGTTTCCCACTCAGCAATTGACTTTCCCGGAATTTACCTAAATCCTTGAGGTACAGCTGAAGATAGAAAAATAGAGACAAGTGCAGGCAGTTGGGCCCTTGGAGAGAACAAGGCATCAAGCACTGTTCAGAGAGTTGTTCAGTATGAGGTACCCGTGACTGAGAGGCACTGGGGGGATTTGCCCTCAATAGATCCAAAGGGAAATGGACGTCGGAGGCTTTAAATATTTAGGAAGAATTCTTAAGGGAAAAAGAAATCCTCAAGCAAAACCTGGAGACCAGATGCCACCTCAGAATCCATCCAAATGCGGCAGGAAGACCAGCGTGAATTAGACAAGTCCCACGCTCTGAAAGAGGAGGTGGGCTACAACACAGAGGTGGGTTCTCCCCTGGAATAAGGGAAGCAGAGGGACACAACTTCTACATGGGGGATTTTTTTCCCAGCTGCATTTAAATTCATGGTTCTTTAATTCCGCACAACTGGTATAAAGTGACTAGCATCCCAGCGAAGCATAAGCTATGGAAGTTGTCTTCTTTTTCCTCCTATTTTCTGTGTCTCCACCTTCCCCAGATAACACTAAGATTTCAACGGACCCCCAAAGATACAGATACATGTAACTTAGTGATCAAGAGTGTGGACTCAGGAAACACCTGCCATGTGACCTTGGCTAAATCACTTCACCCCTCTGTGCCTCAGTTTCCTCATCTATAAAATGTAGATAAGGTAATAAGAGCACTAACCTCATAGGGTGGTTGTATCGAATTAATATCGAAAGTGCGTAGAACAGTCCTTGACTCATGGCAAGTGATCAGCACAATAGTAATGATTACTATTCCTATGACTACTGCTACTGTTATCATTATTTACACTAGTGAATGAAACTACTCAGTCTAAGACAAATCAGAGTAAAAATTGGGAAGAGGATAATTGCAGACTTTAACTTCTTTGAACTCTAATTTAGAAGGAGAAGGGGAGTTAACTGGAGAGGAGTTATATGGTTTCCATTTGGGACAAGGCGTGACCACTAGGAAGCTATGTTGGACAACATCACTGGGTATAATCTGAGATGGTCATTGGAACACAGAGTGAATTTTCATCCTTGGTGGTACAAGGAGGCCTCACTTAATGAATGAGCTGTTATGGATCCATGTCAAAGAATTCTCGTAGGCAAGAGCTGAACCATCCGTCCTCCAGGTTCCAGGAAAACAGCCCAGGTTGTGTTAGGAGGGAATTCTCCAGAAAGTAGAAGCAGAATTGCCCACTTATGCTTCTGCTTCTCCCACAAGGAGGGAAACTCTGCTCGGGTTGACCATCAGCTAAGCCTTTTAAGCCAAGGGTAGAGAAGACCAACCTAGAAAATGTTTCAGAGAAGGTGTGTTTCCTCCTCTCTACTCACATTTCTAGACTTTTCCTCAAGGGAGAAGAGAATTCCTGTCCTTTATCCCATTATCTGCCTGTCACCCAATCCCACGGGAGAAATCGCTAACCCAACCTTCATTGAGGCAAGCTGCAGATCACAACACAGAATGGAAAACCCTCTTTCTTCCACTGTGTGTGACAGCCACAGCTCGGCTGGTCCTAGCGGTGCTTTCTTGCATTTTCTTCTGCTCCCTCTGCAAAGCGGATGAAGGGTCTGACTTCTCAGGGTAGGCTGGATTACATGCTAGCCTCAGTGGAGGGAAGCACAGACGTTTCCTATTCCTTTTTGATTTTTTGTTCCCTGTGCCTCCATGTGGACAGCCAACAGACAAAGTCAAAGCCAGCCTTCTTGCACCCACTGTGGAAGATAGACCCACTAGTCCCTTCCCTGCCGTGTTCTGTGACCCACTCCTACCCACCTCTCTCCCTCCCCAACTGGCTTTTGTTCGGTGTGTGGAAAGGCACGCTGTATGATGACCGTATGCAGGGAAGCAGAGGTGAGGGTGAGGGTCCGGTTACTCAGAAACCTTTGCATCCAATTACACACACCCAAAGAGCAACAGCTGGTATTGCTGTATGATACAGCTTGTGGAATTCCCACTTTGTAGAAGGGAAAACAGAGACCCACAACACTAAAACGTCTTGAATATAGAGAGTAGGTGGCAGAGCCAGGATTCTATGACTGGTCTTCAAACTCTAAATCCTCTTGCTAGTTCATCCATTGCCCTTTATGCATATTCAGTGCACGTTACTTTAATAACTTAATCACCCTAGGAAAAACGTGTATGTCTACATCTCTATAGACGTGTGTGTAAAGAAAAGTAAAATGTGTATATAGTATACGTATGTCATATAAGATAAAATCACATAATCCATCATCCAACGTCTAGGTGCTTGGAGGAGTGTATGAAAATCAAAGTATGTTTTCTACCACCTTGACTCATTGGTCTCAATACCCCTTCTTACTTCCTGATTCACAGTAGGCTCTCAAAACACCAGCCCCTTCCTCTCTGGTTCCCAGCCTGGCGGTCGGGTGCTGAATTCTACCCTCAGCACAGCACAGCCTTCTGATGGAGGCTCCGTGGAGTTCAGAATAATCGACTCTGCTGGCAATTCCAATCACTTTGACCTGAGGGAGACGCCATGCTCAGCCCACAGTGTAGACAGAAGACAACAGAGCTGAGCATGGACCCGACCAGACACAGATAAGAGCGGGGGTTGGCACAGACTGGGCAGCTGGAGCTTCCTCCTCTTGCCCAGCATTCAGGCAGGGATCTGGGAGGAGACAAGCGCTGTATGGTGTGTTGAGTGATGGGCGCAATAGTGCCAACCGGAGGGTCAGTTGCTCTGGGGTTAAGTTTTTCTCAATTAACAAATTAATGCTGGTAACACTGGGACAGTGTGTGCACTTTGGTGCCTGGTGAGAGATCAGGGCAGCTCTTCTCCCATTAATCCTAGGAAGCATTTTCTCCTCTTCCGGACATGAGGGCAGAGGCTGGGGGTGCCAGGGCTGGACGCAGCTGCTGTAGAATAAAAGCAGCACCATCTCTGGAGTCAGAAACCTGAACTCTAATCCCAAATTCGTTCACACAAGAGTGACAAGACCTTGGGCAAACTACCCCATTATCCTGGGGTGCAGCTTTCGTACCCTCATCAGTATAGAAATATAGAAATAATAGATATAAATATATTATATATGACATATTATATAATACGTATACAGTATACTATGTATAATATTTATATTACATATAAATTGTATATGTATATATGTATACAGTCGGCCCTCTGTGTCTGTGGATGCGGGTACAGAGGGCTGACTAAAGGACTTAAGCATCCGTAGATTTTGGTATCCGCAGGGGTCCTGGAACCAATCCCTTAAGGATACCGAAGGACAAGTGTACATGTCTATATATGTATATACGTACATATGATATGTATAAAGCCATATGTCTCTATGTATATCGTATATACATACAATATAGACATATATACCCCTCACGTCAGAGGGTTGATGTGAGGATAAAGTGAGACTAACTCTGTTAAGATGCGAGATACTCAAGAAGTGGTACCTGTTTCCCCTTCATAGCAGTTAGGATAGCTGTAATTTTAGGAAACATGCATCTACTTTGTGTCTCCTGTCTCTCTCCCCTGCTGGATTTTGAGACGGATGACAGCAGGAACTACCTCTGCCTGTTCATCACTCTCCCCAGGTCCCCATCAGGGTGGGTGCTCAATAAATCGTGCCGCTTGAGCGAATGACTAAATGAAGACATTAGCGCCTACCTCCAGGAACTGGAAATAAGGAGATGGCGTGCAGTAGAATGCATGATAAGCCATTAAATGCTGCGGAAACAGGAAAAGCAGTTGTTGCTGTAGTCTGTGAGGTGCAGAGGGGATCACGGACCACTGGGTGGGGGCAGGGATGAGAAAGAGGAGAATTAGAGCTCAGGCAAAGAGCTGGAAGAGATACAGCGAGGGGTCTTTAGGAGGTGGCCTGAGGGAATGGAAAGATGAGTGACAGAGATTGACATCATGGCTGGTCCAAGAGCCCTGATTCCAAGATGAGATTTCTCCAGGGCTGCACAGGCAGAAACTGAACAGACCCTGGGCAGGAAGCCCCACTTCAACACTCTTCCACCTCGCGGCTCCTTTTATGGTCATTGTCATTATCCCTTCGGTCTCTGTGGCTTTGGAGAAGCAGATCCACAAAGAGCTACTGCACTTTAGAGGTCAGGGTAAAATTAAGAACTTGCTTTTCATTTATAATTTATGCATTATACACCACCTACTTCCCAAAAGGATTTGAGACAGCTTTACAATAACAATCATCTTTAAACCGTCTGCAGAGCCACAAAAAAAACATGTTTTCAGAGAATCCTTAATGGCACAAGGAAATTCTCAAAATGTAACTTTAAATGAAAAAGACAAGACAGGACACTTTATTTACTATAATACTGTCACGTAATATAAAGATGGATGGGGGAGGGGAGAGGGAAGCGGGAAGAAAGACCAGCAGCAAGAGAGGAGAGAGGAGGAGAGGGGATAAGAGGGGCCGGGAGGGAAAAATAAAGTGGAAGGAAATATTTGCAGTAGTTATTTGCCTCCTTAAAACTGTAAGGAGAGACCCCACTGCTAACAGCACAATTTCCCCCAAGATGTTGTAAATAAGATGATCTTCAAGGGTACTAACGTCTTCTTAGCGTGAATGGTTATGCCTTCATAGATCAAATGTGTATTTTTTGAAATATAACTAACACATTAAAACTGTATGTGCTGGTTCAATTTCATTTGCCCGGCTCCCTTCTTCCCCGGCCTCTGCCCTGCTCTGTGCAGAGGAGTCTCCTTTGTCCTCTGGCTTTGGGTTGGTTGGGGCCAACAGGCACTTCAGTTAAAACATAGAGGGTGGAGGAGAGAGGGGTGAGGGTATTCGCTGCCCTTCCCCTAACCCCTGTGGCCTTGCCCCAGCTCTGGACCTGCTGTGTCCCTCGGTGCCTGAGGGCCTATGGGGGCTCTCTTAGGGCACCTTGTGTCCCATTAATACTGTTCGGTTTCCCCTCTGCTAGTTCCTGCTGTTTCACTGTCCATTGCTGCTTCTCTTAACCCTGCCCTCAACTCTGTTGCTCTAGTTCCTTTATTAAACTCTTTTTAGTACTTATTAAAGTTTAATGTGCATAAGAGTCCCCTGCAGGGCTTGTTAAAACACAGATTTTTGCCCATCCTCCCACCCCCATTCCCACCCCGAGAGTCTGCTTCAGTAGGTCTGGGGCGAAGGCTGAGAAGTTTCATTTCTAACAAGCTCTCAGGGGATGCATGTACTGGTGGTCCGGGGAACCTGCTTTGAGTGGCAGTCTCTTGGGTAATGCCTTGGGCGTGTCCTCAACTTCCTAAAAGCTCCCTACCAATACTTGATGAGGGCAGTTCGATAGAAGTTTCTGCGATCGTGGAAACGTTCTGTAATATTCCGCACTCTCCAGTGGGGTAGCCACACGTGGCTTGTGAGAACTTGAAACGCACCCAGTGCACTGAGGAGTTGGATTTTTAATTTTATTGAATTTTAATTAATAGAGATAATTAGCTCTGAACTAATAAAAGTCAGTTGGCAGGTTCAGCGTTCTACCTGGAAATGTCCTTAGCCACACTGGCAGGTTCGTTAGGTACCATTTCTATCTACGTGTTCCTGCAGAAGTAACATTGTGCTCACCGTTCTGGAAGTTCATTATTTGAGTCTCATTTTCTCCGGCCTCCAATAGTTTTCTCATTGCCCTTCCAGCCTCCATTAACAGTCTCCTCAAGGTGCTTCAGGCTTCCACCTGCTGCCTGGTTTCAAGGCCATCACCACGTGCTTTAGGTTTATGTTTCAGTAGCACCCTACTTCTCAGCAGTACCATGTCTCTTTCAGTTGTGTACTGCTGTGTAACTACCTGAGATTTAGTGACTTAAATCAACAATGATTTTACTATCTTTCCTGATTCTGTGGGTTCAGCTGGGCAGTTCTTCTGCTCTGTGTGTGTTGGCTGGGGATACACTTGTCTCAACTGGGATGGAACCTCCAGGCTGGTTTACTCATTTGGCTGGCAGTTGGGGTCAGCTAGATGCTCAGATGACGCTATGAATCACAGCCTCAATTCTTACCCAGGTGTCTTCTCCATGTAACTCCATGTAGCTCAAGCTAGGTTCCAAGAGGCAAGAAGTAGAAGCTGCTTGGAAATCCCAGAACATCATGTCTGGTGCATTCTAGTGGCTAAAGCCAGTCGTAAGAACAGCACAGTTTCGAGGGAAACAAGTTCCACCCCTTGATGGAAGGAGTGGCTTGTGCACTGAGGGAGGGGATGGATTCCTGGGGACATCTTTGGAGACTAGCTGCCCTTAGAGAGTGTCTTTCCACAGCAAAGATGGGCTACACAGACCATTGCTTCTCAAACTTCAGGATTCCCACAATCCCCTGCAGACTCTGATTCAGTAAAGCTAAGCAGTTCATAAGAGGCCACTTTTTTTTTTGTTTTGTTTTGTTTTACGGGACGCGGGCCTCTCACTGCTGTGGCCCCTCCCACTGCGGAGCGCAGGCTCCGGACGCGCAGGCTCAGCGGCCATGGCTCACGGGCCCAGCCGCTCCGCGGCATGTGGGATCTTCCCGGACCGGGGCACTGAACCCGTGTCCCCTGCATCGGCAGGCGGACTCTCAACCACTGCGCCACCAGGGAAGCCCCAAGAGGCCACATTTTTAACACCTTTCACGTGACTGCTGATGCTGGTGGTTCACAGATCACACTTCGAGTAGCAAGGATGTAGATTATACCATAGAAGTAGACTAAGGCTTAGGATCACAGACCTAAATTCAAAACCCATCTCTACCACTTTTTTCTTGTGGGTCCTTGAGTAAATTACCGAACAACCTCTAGCCTCAGTTTCCCCATCTGTTAAAATGGAATTGTGGGACAATTGTGACAACCAATAGGAAGAAGTACAATATAGCAGCATTTGAGTCTCTCTGAGTCTCTTACTAGCTGTGTGTCTTGGGACACTTAACTTTCCCTTACTGAGCTTTAGCTTCTTCACTTAAAATTAAAGTGAGAATGGGAATGACGGTCCCTATGCCGTAGGGTGGTTGTGAACATTCGGTGAAACCTGGAACTAGCCGATGGTGACTATGCGAGAGGACGTGGGAAACACGTCTTTCCTCCCGCTCAGCGTCATCAAACACTTTCCGGCTGGTCAGCATTTGCTGCTACTTGGCGGAAGGATAGGGTGGATGGAAACAAGCAAGGACTGAGCTTCTGAATTAATCGAGTTTTGAAGCTAACTCATGGTCTGCCTCTACCAATGACTGCTCCATAGAAAGGCAGGAGTTTGCTTCTCCTTTTCCCCCAGTGGGTTGGAACCAAGGAGACAACTGTGAACCGTATTTGTCCTAGATGCCAGGCAAACAGCGTCAGCCGTATTGTTTGTGGTATCAGTGGCTAGCGCGATTGATGACCCCTGCTGGGAAATTCTGCTGTGGGCTTCTGATGATGAGAAGAGTTATGTATCAGGCGCTGAGTCCCAGAAGACTTCTGAGCTGGTTCCACTTGGCCTGACCCCGACAGGGTAGGGGTCCTTGGACAATGCTTGGGAATCAAATGCTCTGGACCACTGAGGACAGCTCAAGTCTGTTTGGTCATATTCTTGGACTTCCTCGTATTCGTTGAGATCTGTGTAGAATACAAATGGCTCTCAAGACTTTGGAATTATGTCAAGATGTGAACCAAAGCTGTCATACCTGGGAATAAGGCTACAGATAACAAAGCAAGAAACGATGGTTACTGCTCACTATGCACTTGCTCCATGCTGTGTTCTAAGACAAATGTATAAACATGCATCATCTCACCCTTACAACAACCCTAGAAAGAAGACAGCATAATAATCCCCACTTTACAGATAAGGAAACCGAGGTACACAGAGATGAGGTGTTTGCTCAAGGTCACACGGTGAAGTGGCAGGGCTCCGACTTGAATTCAGGTCTGCCTAATGACGAAGACTGTGCTGAAATGATTTATGAGAGCTGATGGAATCTGGCTGGGATCGGAGGGGTTAGCATCTCACGTATAAAAACAAGGCTTCTTCCCCAGTTCCGTTCAAACACGCACATGCACACACACGCGCACGCACCTCTTGGGAAAAAGAGAGCAGTGTGAACGAAGCAGGAATTTAGGAAGCAAACTTGTGTGTGGTGCTATTGACCAAGGCAGAATTGGAGGGATCTGTGGATCTAATATGAATCACTGTTCCATGCAGTGTGAGACCTGGCCCTGAACACTTGGTGCCAGGGGCTCCAGCTCGATGCTCCGTGCAGATGAGGCTTGGCACGTGCCGTACCATCTTCTCTCCTGTGTAGGCCCCTCTTCCACACTGGGCAGTGTCTTCCTTGAGGACCCAGACCTTATCAGGGTCCCTGGGACAAGATCCTCCTCTGTGGTCACTCTGTCTGCACTGGACTCCTCCAGCTTACCCTCTGCAATGACCTCTGAAATTAGTTAATTTATGCAATTAATTAATTAGTGCAAATTAAGTGATGTCACTCTCAGCTCAACTATCCCTCAGGGGCTCCCACTGTCTTTCGGGTCAGAGCATCCGAAGTCCTTCCCAGACTCATCTCCTGCCTTCCCTCACCCACAGCCAGCTCTCCAGCAATGCCCAGTCACTGGCGGCAGGCTGGTCCTCACTTCCTCACTTTTACTCATGCTGTTTCCTGAACTGTCCCCTCCTCAACATAACTCAGCTCTGTGGCCTTTGGCAAGTCACCGCCCCTCTCTGAAATTCAACTGACACCTCACTACAGTGAGCTAATAATGATGCCTGCCTCACAAGTGGCTGGATGATTAAGGAAGACAAGATGGGAGAATGCCCAGAACAGGGCCTGGCAGCCATTAACTATCTCACCCAGCTATGGTGGGAGGAGTCTATTCCTTGGCCAAAATCCTCCTTGCCAATATCCCCTTAGGCCATTACACACTTTGCCAAGGAAGCTTCTCGCACCATCCTTACCTCAACTGAAGCCATTTCCCCCCAGAAAACCTAACACTGATGAAAACCTAACACGGAACAAAGAAAAGTGGTACTTTTTTCTCTCCTGTGGCCAAGGGAGAAGGGAGAGGGAGGGACAGAGAGCCCGGGAGGAGAGAACTTTGGGCTGGTCCCTGGAGAGCTAGAGACTCAGGGTCAAGCTGGGGGATGGGCAACAGGGGATTGATCACATCCCTTTCTCTTCGAGAATGACTTGATACGTTAGAGCAGTCTCATTCAAGACCATAGACAGTGCTTTCTTGTCAAACCACTAGCATTTGTCATGCTTTGAGAAAAGCATGAGCAGAAGGGGAAAAATATTAGAGAAGTATTTTACCCTAAAAGCTCGACAGTCTTCTGGATAAACTGCCTGCCATGACTAGAGCCACAGGGAGGTTTTGAGCAGTTACTTGCCCAAGATTCTCTCTTTTTTTTTTTTTCCAGCTTATTGCACCCAATTTATTCTTTTTTTATATGTATATCTTTATTGGAGTATAGTTGCTTTACAATGTTGTGTTAGCTTCTGCTGTACAACAAAGTCAATCAGCTATAGGTATACATATATCCCCATATCCCCTCCCTCTTGAGCCTCCCTACCACCCTCCCTATCCCACCCCTCTAAGTCACAAAGCATCGAGCTGATCTCCCTGTGCTATGCAGCAGCTTCCCACTAGCCAACGATTTTATATTTGGTAGTGTGTATATGTCAGTGCTACTCTCTCACTTCTTCACAGCTTCCCCTTCCCCCACCGTGTCCTCAAGTCCATTCTCTACGTCTGCGTCTTTATTCCTGCCCTGCCACTCGGTTCATCTGTACCATTTTCTTAGATCCCATATATATGAGTTAGCATATGGTATTTGTTTTTCTCTTTCTGACTTACTTCACTCTGTAAGACAGACTCTAGGTCCATCCACCTCATTACAAATAACTCAATTTTGTTCCATTTTATGGCTGAGTAATATTCCATTGTATATATGTACAACATCTTCTTTATCCATTCATTTGTCACTGGACATTTAGGTTGCTTCCATGTCCTGGCTATTGTAAATAGTGCTGCAATGAACATTGTGGTACATGTCTCTTTTTGAATGATGGTTTTCTCAGGGTATATGCCCAGTAGTGGGATTGCTGGGTCATATGGTAGTTCTATTTGTAGTTTTTTAAGGAACCTCCATACTGTTCTCCACAGTGGCTGTATCAATTTACATTCCCACCAACAATGCAGGAGGATTCCCTTTTTTTCCAAACCTTCTCCAGCATTTACTGTTTCTACATTTTTTGATGATGGTCATTCTGACCAGTGTGAGGTGATACCTCACTGTGGTTTTGATTTGCATTTCTCTGATGGTTAGCGATGTTGAGCATCTTTTCATGTGTTTGTTGGCAATCTGTATGTCTTTTTTGGAGAAATGTCTATTTAGGTCTTCTGCCCATTTTTGGGTTGGGTTGTTTGTCTTTTTGATATTGAGCTGCATGAGCTGCTTGTATGTTTTGGAGATTAATCCTTTGTCAGTTGCTTCGTTTGCAAATATTTTCTCCCATTCTGAGGGTTGTCTTTTCGTCTTGTTTATGGTTTCCTTTGCTGTGCAAAAGCTTTTAAGTTACATTAGGTCTCATTTGTTTATTTTTGTTTTTATTTCCATTACTCTAGGAGGTGGGTCAAAAAAGATCTTGCTGTGATTTATGTCAAAGAGTGTTCTACCTATGTTTTCCTCTAAGAGTTTTATAGTGTCTGGGCTTACATTTAGGTCTTTAGTCCATTTTGAGTTTAGTTTTGTGTATGGTGTTAGGAAGTGTTCTAATTTCATTCTTTCACATGTGGCTGTCCAGTTTTCCCAGCACAACTTATTGAAGTAGCTGTCTTTTCTCCATTGTATATTCTTGCCTCCTTTGTCAAAGATAAGGTGACCATATGTGTATGGCTCTCTATGTCTGAGCTTTCTATCCCATCCCATTGATCCGTATTTCTGTTTTTGTGCCAGTACCACACTGTCTTGATTACTGCAGCTTTGTAGTATAGTCTGAAGTCCAAGAGCCTGATTCCTCCAGTTCTGCTTTTCTTTCTCAAGATTGCTTTGGCCATTCAGGGTCTTTTGTGTTTCAATACAAATTGTGAAATTTTTTGTTCTATTTCTCGAAAAAATGCCATTGGTCATTTGATAGGGATTGCATTGAATCTGTAGATTGCTTTGGGTAGTATAGTCATTTTTACAATGTTGATTCTTCCAGTCCAAGAACAGGGTGCATCTCTCCATCTGTTTGTATCATCTTTGATTTCTTTCATCAGTGTCTTATAGTTTTCCACATACAGGTCTTTTGCAAGATTCTCATAAATTGTCAACTTCAACAGTCAAATGCTAAACTGCACTTGAGAAACAAGAAGAAGTGGCATAAACATTAAATTCATAATCATTCAAGAGTGTCCCTTCATTTCCTGACTACCCTCTGAATGAAATCATTTTCTCTTTTCTTTCTTTTTTTCTTTCTCATCTGGCACTGCATGGAGGAGTCAGAGATCACCAGTTTGATTTCTGACTCAGCACACCAACAGTGGAGAAGAGAGAAGGAGATGTTCAAGGAAAGTAGAAGGTAGGAGAAGCAGCCGGTGCCCATCCCCACTCCACCAATTCTCCAGCAAACGCATCTTCTGGTGAGATGTTAACCTTTCCAAACCACAGCTTCCTCATCTGTAAAATGGGTATAATCTGCCTACCACTCAGGACTGTTGTGAAGTTTAAGTGGAGGTATACACAGGACAGGCGATGTGTGGTAGGCACTCAACCAATGGCTGATATTGTTGCTGTTGTTGCTATTACACTTGAATATACTTAAAATACTCCAGTAGCTACCAGTAAGAGTCCTAGGACCCCCATCTGTGCCTCAGCCCTCTCATTTCCCTCCCCTGCTTGGTTTTTCTCCATAGCCCTTATCACACCTAATATAAAATATATGTTTCCTTATTTGTTGTTATCATCTTTCCTCATGGGGAATGTAAACTCCTGGGGGCAAACATCTAGGTCTACTTTTTTCAAAAAGCTGCCAAATTTCCATCACTTATCAAATCATGGCACATAGTAGATACTCAATAAATACTTGCCGGATGAATGAATAAATGAACCCATACTGCACTCTGATCTCTAGTTCTCACTGTAGCTGTTAGAAAAGGGAGAACTCACATCTTCTTCTGGTGTACCCTCTGCAAGTTCTATGACTATCAAATAGACCAAACCAGGATACTGGTTCTGGATAGTCTGCTGTGAAATAAACCACCCCCAAGCTTAATGACCCAACACAGCAACCAGTTTGTTTTTCTCATGACTTTGCCAGCCAGGAATTCTGGTCTCACAAGCAGTTGCCATCAGTTGCTGGCTGGGCTGCAACCACCTGAAGGCTCAACTGGGGCTGGAGATCCAGTTCCCAGATTATGCACATGTGGCTGGCAGCTGACGCTGGCTGTCAGCTAGAAGCTCAGCTGGGGCTGTCCCCAGGCATACCTACCATGGCCTCTCCAGCATGGCAGTCTCAGGGTAGTTAGATTTCTTACATGGCAGCTGGCTTCCCCCAGAGTAAGCACCCCAAGATGACAAGGCAGAAGCTTTGCGTTTTATTGACCTAACTCATGTCACATAGTGTCACTTCTGCCATACTCTATTAGTCAAAGTAGTCACATTGCCCACCCAGGTACAAGAAGAGGGAACATGGATCCTATCTCTTGATGGGAGGAGCATTAAAGAATTTGAAACCATGTTTTAAAGCCTCCACAGATACGATCTCGGATAGCTACAGGGAGTAGCCAGGTCTAAGAAGTCAGTGAGGCAGATGTGGGTGAGTGGTTAACAGGAGTGGTGGGAACTGTAGGGGAATGGAGCCTTTTGCCCTGTCTGGAGGGACCATAATTCAGCTCAAGTGAAACGTGGAATTTTTAGCAGAGTTGCCCAATTTTAAAAACACTATATGAGCCAAAGTGGGCAAGTCTGAACACCCATGGATTTTCATTTGTTGACTCCTGATAAATGATGTAAAGCAGGGCTTGTGATAACAGAGCAAGGGGTCTGTCCCTCATTCCTTCAGCTTGGGCAAACTTGAAGGAACTTTTGAGATCCCCTCCCCAGAACAGGAAACAATGAGAACCAGACAAAAGACCTCTTTGGTGGAAATGAGTCATCACCGATCCTGAGAGCTGGGAAAAAATAAATGGAATGAAGCGACACATCTGTTGACACACCTCCCATCATGTGTCAGGCATTTTAGGTGTATTATTGCATATAATTCTCACCAACAACTTCATGTCATAGGCAGAACTACCTTCCCATCACAAGTGAGGAAAATGCTCCTCAGAGCAATTAGGTGCTGTGCCTGAGTTCACACAGGCAGAAGGTGGTGGAGTCCAGGTTGGCAGGACCCCAGAGCCCACACACACAACCCTCCCTACCAGACAACATCCTTGGGCATTGCCAGAGCTGTGTAACTAGTGTGGTGGCCCAACCTGGCTCAACCAAATGTGAGCTCACTGAGTAAGTGGTATGATGGGAATCGTGAGGCCTTGAAATGGGCCAAAAGCTTTACCGTCTTCTACTTTGAGCATCTCCTGGTTGATGGTCTTTATACCAGTAGAACTTCCTTATGATAATAAAAATGTTTAGTAATAATAAAAGTACCATTTATGGAGTGCTCCTTGTGTACCACCGTCTGTTTGTATGTATGTATGAGCGTGTATATATATATATATATATATATATATATATATATATATATATATGTTATTTAATCCTTAATAGTCCATTTTACAGATGAGGAAATTGAGGCACAGGGAGGTTAAATAAATTGGCTGAGATAACACACTAGCAAGTGACAGAGTTAAGGTTATAACCCAAGTCTGTTTGACTCAAAGTTTGTTCTCTGAAAGCCTAGGCTACCCTGCCCATGCATTCTTCCTACATGCCACATTCATCAGTGAAGTTTGAATGGGCTGTGTCCATCAATATCAATCACTGTGAGTGTCTATCACTGGGAGAAGACAGAAAGCTGCCTCTCAAGGGGCCCTGCGGGATGACCTTATCTTGGTGGATTCATTTATTCTTGGTAAGGCACAAGGATTGAGCATCCTAGAGTCAATGGTGCTCAGGGAGACTGACACATGCTGGCAAAACTCACAAGAGACAGACGTATACACCAGAATGAATGTACAGTAAATGCCTTCATTTCAATGATTACTAGAAGTGCCAAGAGGATCAGAATGCCTCTGCTGGCATGAACAGCACATTCATTCCCTCTAATCATTTATTCATTAAACAAATATTGATGGAACAGATGCTCTGGGGTGAACAGAATCAGACATAGCAAAAAGGTGGTTTGGTGAGCATGTAATCAACGAACTGACACTGAGATTCTTTGGGTTGTAGGTGACAGAGACCATTTGTATTTGCTTAAATGGAAAGAACCATTTATTCCCCACCCCCACCCCCCAAAATAATACAGGAGTCTCATGGAATGCAATGACAGGAATTAAACTTTGGTCTCAAGAGATATAGAAATTAAGAACAGGAAATATTAAATATATATATATATATATATAATTTCTCCCACTCTCTGTCTCTCTGCCTCTTTCCTCCCATGGTCTGTTGTCTCAGCTTCTCTGCATCAGCTTTATTCTTTTCTCGTATCAGCCAGAAATTCTGGCTGCACAGAAACCGACTCTGGCCGATTTAAACACAAAGAGATGTATTGAAAGCATATCAGAAGCCTCAGAATCTCCAGGAAGCCCAAAGAACAAGACAAAAAGAAAAGCAAGAAGAAGGAAAGGTTAGACAGCCAGACCCAGCCAAAATCATGCTACAGCCCAAGCCGGGTGATGACATCACTGCTGCCATTTCGGAAAACCAAATGTCTCAGCTGGTACCCCTCCCCCACTGGCCCGGGTGCTGTGTACTGCTGGGGCTCATGTGCCAGAGTACCATCTCCAGTATGCCTGCATCGTGTATATAAGCTTTTGTCATGAAAATACATATATACACACTCACACATACTATATATATGTATATATATATATATGTAGTATACACATGCACATAAATAGATGATAGATAGATAGGAGATAGATGGATAGATAGGTAGATAGATAGGAGATAGAGAGATAGATAGATAGATAGGAGGTAGATAGATAGATAGATAGATAGATAGATAGATAGATAGAGACATACTCCCAAGTAGAGACTAGTATAATGAATTCCCTTCACCAACTTAAATAATTCTCAACTCGTAGCCCATCTTGTTTCATCTGCACCCTACATACGTCTTCCCACCGTCTCCTCCTAATAGTATCTTGAAGCAAATACCTTGTTCCTATAACTTTATAGGATCAAAGTATAACTATGTCAACATGTATCTCTAGAAGAGGGTTTTACAACCTCGGCATTATCAACATCCTCGACCAGATCATTCTTTGTTGTCCGGCCTGTCCTCCGTGTGATAGGATGTGAAGCAGCATCCCTGGTCTCTGTACACTAGGTGCCAGTACCCTCCTCACCCCCAAATATGTCTCTAGACATTGCCAAATGTCTCCTAGAGAGCAAAATTGCCCCTGATTGAGAAATATATATGTATATCCACAAAACTTATCACACTTTAAAATGTTAAAATAATTCCTCAATATCATTAAATGTCAAGTCAGATTTCAAAGTTGTCTGATTGTTTCATAAATATTTTTACAATATTTATTTGTTAAATTCTAGATTGCAATAAGGCCCATACTTTGCAATTGATTAATATGCCTCACAAGCCTCTTTAAATAATAGGCTTCCATTTCCCCCTTCTCTTTTTTTCACTTTGCAACTTATTTGTTTAAGACATCAGGTCCTGTAGAGTTTCCCACAGTCTGAATTTTACGGATTATTTCCCCATGGTTTAACTCACCATTCTCCTCTGTCTCCTGTATGTCCTGGAAATTAGTAGTTAGATCTAGAGGTTTGATCCAATTCAGGCTCATGGTCATGGAGCACGTTTCCATCAGGAGGCCATGAAGCCCATTCGCCTCTTTTGTTGGATACCAGCAGTCATTGGCAATCACTTCCTAAGTCCTTTATTTCATTAGGTATTTCATTAGGTATTAACAATAGTGAACTTCTATCATTCCTTCTTCATTTATTAGCTGGAATACTTCTAAAGATAAACTTGCCTTTCAATTGTAGGGTTACCTTGACAGTTTGTAAAGGAAAAGTAGAATGCTTGATTTGTTTCCTTTATTTATCAGTTTTCAAAATAATACATTCAGAAACCAGCATCTTCCGAAGGAAACCTGTGAGTTTTGTTGTGATTGGTATAATCTTGAATTCATGAAATAAAACATAATAGAAATGTTTTCAGTCCCTTGCTGAAAGGAATATATATCAGTTATATTCCTTCTGATGCTCAGTTGTTCCAACTCTGGCCGGTGGGAGCCCCTTCAAGTTGGCTCCTGAGTCCTTTGGTGGACTCCAGTTTTGGGCAGCTTCCTTGCTTCCTGATATGAAGAAATATTCCAGATTCATCATGTACATTTCCTGCCCCCGACCAGGAATCAGTCATTTCTCAAAGGAGCCTTAGTTCCTTCTAGTGTGTCCCCGCTTCCCGGTAACCCTGGCTCCAGACTCCAGCCCCGAGCTGCTGTTCCCATCTGGCTGAGCACCACTTGCCCCTGCACCAGCAGCCAGGAGGTCGAGGAATCAAGGATTTGGATTCGGGGGCTTCTGTAATGGGCTTCCTTGCTCCCACCAAGCTGACAGAAAGGGAAATTCCCCAAACATGGGGAGGAGGGTTAGACGACAGCCCCCCAAATGCCAGATGCCCCCATATCTCTCTCCCCCTTTACACTTTCTTGGTACATACAGCCCAACATGGCTGTCCAACGGTCCCTGAGTTCACACATCCTCCCAGCTCAAGTGCAGTAGGTATCAAGTCTCAATTCTAAATTTCCAGAAGCTTTGGTCTGATTGTTCCAATCTGAGTCAAGTATAATTTAGCCTAAGGGCAGGATCATGCAATACACACCTGCCCAAAGGACCTCCCCACTGAACAGAGAAAACAGGTCTCAAAGAAAGGGAGACCTGCCTGAGCCAACACCCCCAAAAAGACACCCTCTGCCTAGAGCCAGAGTTGAGAACTGGATGATGATCCAGACTTTGGAGGCTTTGCATTCTGGAATCATAATGGACCCCTTTCTGCAGTTCCCAATGTGTGGAGCTCCAAAGATGACACCCTAAGTCCTCTACAAGCCTACCTGGCCTCTTGTCTCAGTGACATCAGTTACTGATCCCTCTTTCTTCAGCTAACAACCACAGTTGTTACAGAGTCCTCACTGCAGGCCCATCACCTTGCTACCCATCGTACGTGTCTTGTTTCTCTGAATACTTGACGCCTCCTGTGGTGGGCACTATTGTCTTCGTCCTCATTTTTCTGATGGAGAAACTAAGGTTTGGAGACATTAATTTCATCACCCTACTGGTAAGAGGTAGAGCCAGGATTTGAACCTAGATGGTTTAAAGCAGAAGCCTGTGCTCTTCAACTGGACACCATCTTGCCTCACCAGCATCTGGGAGCACCTGAGTGTTCCCCTGTCCTGTAGCCATAGAATCTAATGAAGGTGACTGTCTCTCTAGTTTCATCTAAGTATCTCCCTTCTGAACTTACCTCTTAGCGAGCCACCTGATTTTAAAGTCCACGCACTAACCACAAAATAGAATTCAAGAGCCAAACTGTCTACTGTGGTCCCATGCCAGGGAGTCAAGTTATCATAACAAACAAACAAAGCCTCATCATAAAACTTGTACCAATTAGTGTAGATATTGTGGGCTTTTTTGACTATCAGAAAAATACAAACCCATATGTTGAAACCTAATCCCCAATATGATAGTAGAAGGAGGTGAGCCCTTTGGGAGGTGATTAGGTCATGAGGGTGGAGCTCTCATGAATGGGATTAGTGCCCTTATAAAAGAGATCCCAGAGAGCTCTTTCATCCCTCTTCCATGTGAGGCACAGCAAGAAGGCGATCTGTGAAGCAGGAAGTGGACCCTCACCAGACACTGAAACTGCCAGCACCTTGATCTTGGACTTCCCAGCCTCCAGAAATGTGAGAAATAAATTTCTGCTGTTTATAAGCTACCTGTTTATAGTGTTCTGTTATAGAAGCCCAAATGGGCTAAGATGCTCATTTGATCATGTGAGAAATATCTGTTAAGAACTGTTTTAGACATGGGCAGTAGAGTAGTTAACAGATAAAATGCTGGAGGCAGCGTGGAGCAATGAGACAGGCAGAAAACAGGAAAGACAAGTAAATATATGATATATTAGATAATGATGAGCTCTTTGGGGAAAAAAATTAAAAGGGAAGATGAATATAAAACGTTGAAGGCAAGGAGTGAAAATTTTAGATTGGGCAGGAGGAGGTCCATGGAAGAGTCATTTGAATAAAGGAAGTGAAGTAGTATGTCACTATCTGAGGGATAACATTCCAGGCAGCAGGAACAGCACGTGCAAAGGCCCTGAGGTAGGAGCCTGACTGCAGGGTGCTCAAGGCACAGTGAGAAGGCCACGGTGGGGAGAAGAGAGGAGAGGCAGAGCAGTGGAGGTGAGAGAGCCCTGAGCCAGTGCTGTGGGGCCTTGATGGCCAAGGTGAAGACTTTGACCTTTATTGTGGGTGAGGCCAGAGCCAGTAGAAGAGTGACATGACCTGACTTATGTCTTCACAGCATCACTCTGGCTGTGGTGTAGCAAAGAGACAGCCAGCAAGGAAGCCAGGAAACCAGTTAGGAGGCTGTTGCAATAATCCAGTAGGAGCTGCTGCGGTCTGAACCCGGGTGGTGGCAGTGGAGGTGGATATATTTATCTTCCTTCCTCACAAAGGTAGAAGTGACAAAACTGATGTGGGATGTAAGAGAAAGAGAAGCGTCCAGGCAACTCCCAGGTGTGGCCTGAGCGAGTCCTCCAAACTTTAAAACTTCCAAGTGAGACAGAATACAGCTCAAGTCACCTCTAAGCTGGCCATGCCTGCAGCCTGAAGAGGACTTTTTCTTTCCTGTTATATATTTTCTTTTTCTTTAACAAGGCCAGCTTGAAGGCAATTTGTTTATAACTTTAAAACTCCAAAGGATCTCTGCAGGTAAAAATAGTGCCTCTCCTCCCTAAAAGATGCCCTCTGTACTTTCAGACCACTAATAAGATCTTCTCTCACTGCTTGCCCAGCCCCTGCCCCAGACACACAAAGATGTTATTTTCCTGAGAGCCAAGTTCAAGTAAAAACGTATTTTTTGGCTTACTGTCCCAGGCAAAATTCCAATACAGTGTGCTTAAATACTGTCAGCCAATTAGTCAAAGATCTGTTAACTCACACCAGTGCTACCGACTAGGAGTGTGTGTGGATGTATGCCTGTGCGTCTTTAATATACACTGTTTTTCAGAGTATGCTGAAATCAGGAGAAAACCGGGGAGTAAGAAAGAAGTAGAAAGAAAAGCAGAGCTGGGACAAGAGAAGTTAGACCTATGGATTTAACATAGCAAATTAACAAGCAGTCGGGTACTGAGAAAGAGGAATTTCAAACAAAAACATCTATCTCAAATCTACTAATGTACACACACTCACACGCACACACACACACACATATATTAAACACTTGTCTGTAGGAAAACATCTTTAGACATTAATCCATTAACCATTAAGTTAGGTTTCTCCCCCTATAGATTTGCAATGCTCTTTTGCAGTATACTGAAATTATCTTTGGAACTAAAGCATTTTGATAGACACAGGCATGTCCTATCACAGAAAGAAAAATAATGTCCTCTAACCACAGCTGACCAAGAATTCTGAGCTTGATGCATAAGGCATCCTATCAACTGACGTATTTCCTGGCCAAGAGGAAGTTTAGTGGCGTGGCTGAAAGCTCTAAACACAAGTCCTAATTCTGCCTCTGTGGAAATCTTGCACAAATGACTTAACCTCGCTACGCCTCACTTTCCTCATCTGTAAAATGGGAACAATTATATTCTACCTGCTAGAGGAGCTGTGGAGATCAAATAAGGGACAAGCAACCTCAGCTTAGCCCAGTGCTGGGCGCACAGTAGGACCTCAGTAGAGGTTGTCTACAGCCATGTCATTACTAATAACAAAGCCTGGAGGTATTGATGGCTCTGTGTCCCCAGACTCACCACCAAGCTTCCCTCCGGGTCTGTTGTCACACCCCATCAGTGAGCCGTGAATATTTAATGAAACACAGAAGCCTGTTCCAACAGCATGTTTTCCTTCATTGGGCTGCAATTTCTTAATTGCTTTAAAGCAGATGTACTTGGTTTGCCAGCCAAGTTGCAGGAGATTGGTTTCAGCGTTTGGGTTTCAAAACACGACATTGGCACCGGGTTGTTTCACGTTTGCAAGACGGTCTCTGGGAGTGAGATGAGCAGGGCTGGGGGTGGGAGGTGGGGAACGGTATTTTCTGGCTTAATTAGGACGTGCCTAGGAGTGTGAGCCCTCTGCGTCCTGCCCACCTAGTGACCTAGACACAGACCACAGGAAGGGAGGGGGAGGGCTCTGGCGGCTGCAGTGAGCCCCAAATACAGTAAGAACTGAGGGAGAAGACTTCGGGTGTCATTAAGAGCAGAGGCTGTCAAACTGTACTTCGCAGAGCTCTGGAAGGGGGTCCACAGGCCCTGTCAGGCCCCCCAACCTCCCTTTTAATAGCACTGATTATCATGGTGATCAGGGCCAACACTTACCGAGGACTCACACTCTGCCAAGCACAGTCCTAAGCGCTTTGCACAGGCTGAGGCATTACATCCTTCAGGAGTTCCCAGGGGGGCTTCCCTGGTGGCACAGTGGTTGAGAGTCCGCCTGCCGATGCAGGGGACGCGGGTTCGTGCCCCGGTCCGGGAGGATCCCACATGCCGCAGAGCGGCTGGGCCCGTGAGCCATGGCCGCTGAGCCTGCGCGTCCGGAGCCTGTGCTCCGCAACGGGAGAGGCCACAACAGTGAGAGGCCCGCGTACCGCAAAAAAAAAAAAAAAAGAGTTCCCAGGGGTGGGTGCTATCATAAATCCGCTTTCATAGAAAAGGGAACCAAGGCTCAGAGAGGTTAGGTAATAAGCTGGGCCCAAGGTTACCCAGCTTGTAAGCAGCAAGGCCAGGACTCTGACCCCGGCAGCTTGGGGTCAGGGCTCAGGCTCTTAAATGCTCAGTCTTCATCGTCTTTATTTGTGCAGCTTTCTGTGTGAGATTCCATTTCGTTGCATCTGCGTGTACACACTCAAAGGCACACGTATGCACACGCGCATGTGCGCTCACACAAGAACACACATGGAAATCATTGATCTAGTCTAGAAGAGAAGAAACTACTTCAGACAATGTTCCAGAAGCGTTAGGACTCCTTGCTCTTAGCTGCTTCTTCCTAGATACTCATTCATTCAGTTGTCCATTCATTCGTTCCACAATTTTCACAGAGCATTTACCAGGAAAGGGAGCACAGCCCAGGGTCTCCCAGCATGGAACATTCTGCAGGACACAGCAACAGCCTGACAAACGGGAAGAGGCGCTGTCTTGAGGCAGAGATCTCAGAACCATCCCCACCAAATGCAATGGGAGACTTCAATGGATCTTGATTTGAAAAAACTCAAAGACATATTCAAGACAATCGGGAGATGTGAATACAGATGAGTATTAGATGATATTGAGGATTATTTATTTAGTTATTACCAAATTCTCATAGGTAATAAGGTCCTTTCTTTTTTTTTAATAAATTTATTTATTTATTTTTGGCTGCATTGGGTCTTCATTGCTGTGCGCCGGCTTTCTCTAGTTGCGGCGAGCGGGAGCTACTCTTCATTGCGGTGCGCTTCTCTTGCTGTGGAGCACGGGCTCTAGGTGCGTGGGCTTCAGTAGTTGTGGCACACGGGCTTCAGTAGTTGTGGCTCGTGGGCTCCAGAGCGCAGGCTCAGTAGCTGCTGAGCACGGGCTTAGCTGCTCCGCAACATGTGGGATCTTCCCGGACCAGGGATTGAACCCGTGTCCCTTGCATTGGCAGGAGGATTCTTAACCACTGTGCCAACAGGGAAGTCCAGGATTATTGTTAATTTTGTGAAAGTGATAATGGCATGATGGATATGTAAAACATGGCCTTGATGGCCTGGTTTCTCTAACAAATAAATTGCAAGGGAGAAAAAGAGAGAAAGGGAGAATCCATAGGTTAAAACACTTTAGAGACATCTCAACCAACTGTGACATACAGTCCTTGTTGCTACACTGACTCAGACAGACTGTAAAAAGAAAAAAGGCCAAGAGAGAGGGAGAGAAGGAGGAAGAAAGAGAAGGAGAGAGGAGAAAAACAATAAAACGGTATGAGATGATCAGAGAAATGTGAATGTCAACTGAATGCTTGATGGTATAAAGGAAATGATTGTAAAATGTTTAGGTGTGATAATGGTATCATGGCTATGTTTTTTCAAGAGTCCTTATCTCTTATAGATACATGCTGAAATATTTACAGATAAAATAATAAAGTGCCCAATATTTGATTCAAAATAATTAGCAGGGGAGATTAAGGGGAATATAGATGAGGGCGCAATGCAGACCAACCAAGAACAACTGTCGAAGCTGGTGATGTGTACAAGGGAAGCTGTGATATTATGGTCTCTACTTTTGCCTAGGTTTGAAATATCCACAGGGAAGTTTTTTTATATGTTCGCATAAGTCAGAGATACAAACTGACATATCTGTGAGATAACGTTATGTCTGGGATTCACTTTAAAATATTCCAGCAAAAAGATTTTAAATGTAGGAAGAAGGATTAAATAATATGGCCATGACTTAATTGCTGGAGTTGAGTGATGGATCCATGGTCGTGAGTTATTCTATTCTCTCTACTTTTGTTTGTGTTTGAAACCCTCCTTAATACAGAGGTGGGCTCTGGATCTACAATACCTCTGTCTGCATACGGCTCTCCCATTTATTAGCTTTGTGGACTTAAGCAGTTTATATACTCCCGCCTCAGCTTCCTCATCTGTAAAAATGGGACAAAATAAAATGCCCAATATTTGATTCAAAATAATTAGCAGCTTTGGACAGCAGAAAGCTTTGGACAGCTTTGGACAGCAGCTTTGGACAGCAGAAAGCTGTCCATAGCAGCTTTCTTTGAAATAGCTCAAAACCAGAAACAACCAAATGCCCATTGACAGGTAAGCGGATAAACTGTGGTGTATCCATACAGTGGAATACTACTCAGAAATAAAAAGGAATAAACATTGATATATGCAACAAAATGGATGAAGCTCAAAATAATTATGCTCTGTAAATTAACCAGACCAAAAGAGTTCATATTGTATGATTCCATTTACATAAAATTTTAGAAAATGCAGACATATCTATAGTGGCAGAGAGCATACAGCATTTGCCTAGTGAGGGGGGGTAACCAGGAGAGGTGGGATGGAAGGATTATCAAGGGGGACAAGGAAAGTTTGGGGTTGATGGACATGTTCATCATCTTGATTGTGGTTTATTTCTCACAGGTGTGTACATGTCAAAATTTATCAAAGTGTACACTTTAAATATGTGTACTTTATTGAATGTCAATTATATTTCAATAAAGCTGTTAAAAATAAAGTAAAACTTATCTCAGAATGTTGTGAGAATTAAACAAGTTGATACATGTAAAGTACATAGAACCATATTAGGCGCCTGGCCAGCTCGCTCAGGCAAACATTAGTAGATGTCAGATTCTGTGCTAGATGCTGGGAGTACAAGAGAACACAGGACAGACCAAGGTCTTGAATCCTGCCCTCATGAGGCTTTCAGGCTTCCCAGGAGAGAAAAGAAGCAAATTCTAAAATATTACAATAGGAAAGAACCACAGGGAAGGGAGAATATAAGGCAGTGCAGGCTTCTTGGAAGAAGAAACGTAGCAGCTGAGTAAGAGTTGTCCAGTAAAGAGCCTGGGTGAAGAATGTTCCAGTCAGAAAGAAAGAATGTGCAAAGGCCCTGAGGCAAGAGAAAGCACGACACAGACAGGAAGTACAAATTGTCACCATGGGTAGAGTACAGGGAGCATTAAGTCTGCGAGAGGAAGTGGCAGAGAAGAGACTGAAATGAAGAAGAGAAGGGGCGGGGGGAAGGAGGTGGAGGAGAAGAAGAGAAGAAGAAAAGGAGAAGAAGGAGGAGGATAATCCCTAGCATGCATGGTTTCCTATGAGCCAGGCTCTATACTAAGCATTTTACGTTCATGAACTCATTTACACTCAATAACAAACTTCTTAGGTGGGTATGATTACTCCTGTTTTACATATGAGGAAATTGACGCACAGAGTGATTAAACCTCTTTATCCAAGATCACACAACTCTTAAGGATGGCGGGGGGATTCAAATGCAAGCCTGGATGATTCTAGCTTTCAGCCATACCCTAACACCCTAGCTCCGAAGAAAGGATCAGAGAGTTGTTGCAAGTATCAAAAACCTCACGAAGTTCCCCGGCTGTACCTTCGACCCCCATCTCTAACCCTTGGCAACTTCTAATCTGTTCTCCATCTCCACAGTTTTGTTATTTTAAGAATAATATGTAAACATAATCACGAATTACTTAATCTTCGGAGACTGGCTTTTTAAAATTTTTCCCTCGGCATCATTCCCTTGAAGTTCTTTTCAATTTTTGCGTATATTCATAATTTGTTCCTTTATGTTGCTCAGTAGTATTCTATCGTAAGATTTTATCACAATTTGTTTCAACATTCATCCATTGAAAGACATTTGGGTAGTTGCCAGTTTTTGGCTATTATAAATAAAACTGCTATGAACAAAAAAAAAAAAAAAAAAAAGGTGTTAACGACAGCCTAGTACCCAACTGAGTCTTTCTCCTCAATGTAATGAAAAGGATTAAAAGAGATTTGAAAAGGGAATGACTTTCCCTGAAATACCATTTGTGGGAAACATTGCCTTGGCAAATATTATCAACCTCCATATAATGAATAAGGAAACTAAGCATCAGAAAAGTCAAGTAACTGGCCCAAAGTCACAGAGTTGGTAAGGTCTGGAGTCTGACTCCAAATCTCAGGCAACACCCTGTCTTGAAATTACTTGTCACTGAAGTACTACCTCACCATTCCCCTTCTGTCCCACCCTTCCCAGCCCGTGCCTCTGCAGGGCTCAGGACTTCCATCTTCCTTTCCTTTACCAATGCCTGGCATCCGGCAAAGCTCTCTGAGGAAGGTCATCATGATTGCTGTGGGCAGAGGAGGCCATAAGACCTCTACCTCTTGAAAGTGCGTGTCAGAGTCATGACGCTACACTCTCAGTCAGCCCCTCTTTCCTATTGAATTAGCATGCTTGACACAATCCCTCTTTGGCCATTTTAATGTAATAAGTGGCTAATTTGATTGGGTTCAATGAGACGTAAATGATTGGATTCGATAAAGAGCCAGGAAGTTCTTCCCTCCACCCTGCTGACCTCATTTCTCATTGGAGGTACAGTTTTCTGCCCAGGAAGACTAGAGAGGAGATGGAAGGCCTTGTTTGTACCTTACTGATAAGGAAGACTCCAGGCTCTTCTCTCCTCCAGCTCCAGGGGTCCTGCTGGGTAGGCAAACCTTGATTCTGTAAAACAGGATCACCAGGTACCCATATCATTACCATACCAGATCTCTTTGCCTCTAAACTCTTCCCTCTTCAGGGGCACCGCCCCAAAGGGCAGCCTCAGAGTGTTTTGTTCAGGTCCCATCATGTCACTCCAAAAGTATTATCACCCACTTTACACGGAGGTGCAAAGCAACCAAGACACTCCCAAGTGGGGTGGGAGTGGCAAGTAATTAATGGAGTGAAGTCCCTTGAGGAGAGGTTCTGGGGTCCAGATAGGGTTTCCAGATTAAATATACCCCAGGTAAATTTGAATTTCAAATAAGCAATACATAATGTCCCAAATTTTACATGGGACATCCGAAATTCAAGTTTAAATGGGCATTCTATATTTTTATGTGCTACATCAGGCAACCATTGATCCACAAGTATGGACAAATTAACCTTCAACAGGAGTTATAACATGTCTTCCATTTTAAGAGTAGAGGATGAAATTTATACTAGTGTGACTTGTTCAAGTTACTTAACCTCTCTCTGGGCTTTATTTCCTCCTGTATAAAAAGGAGATGATAAGAATACATACCTCCTAGGGTTCCGGTGAGTTAATATATGTAATGTATTAACTTACAATGTATGTAAATTGCTTAAAACAGTCCCTGGCACATAATCAGCATTAATAAAAGAGAGTGTGAAGATGATATTGATGATGAAGAAGAGGAGAAGGAAGAGGATGAAGAGGTTGCTAAATCTGAAGGTGGGTACAACCACAACTTCCCATTAAAACAGTGAGTAAAGATAGTCCCCATCTGATGGCTTATATTTTCTCTGTGAAACTTCCAGAGGGCAGGAGCCATACCCCCTGTTGTTTTAGTCACTGCTGATTCTCCAGTGCCTGTAAATATATCTGCCACATACTAGATGCTCATTCAGTATTTGGTGAAAAAAAGGACAAAAGGAAAGAAAGGATGGTATGGGAGGAGATTTAAGGCAAGTTAAGAAAGTTGGACATAAGAGTGTTGGCTATGGTAACACAAAAGGAATTCTAGGCTACATTGAGAATGGAGCCCTTGAATTATAGTGGTGCCAACAAAGAGCTTTCTAGGATTTAGTCCAGGAGAGCTCACCAGAACAGACATAAGTGCAGGTGGTAAGAAAGATGGGGAATTCACTAGTGGTACAAGAGTGGGACAGTGAAACAAGGAAGTTGAAGACATTCCTAAGAAAGTAGCTCAAGTGATGGACTGTCATTCACAGACTTGACAGGGGAGGATGTGAAGACATGTGGAAGCTGACTGGCATAGGCCAGCTTTAGAGGGAGTAACTGAGTGAAAAGTTTGAAGGACAGGAGGGTGTGACCTGAGTGCAAAGTGTTCACATTTATGAGTTTAGTGATGGAACAATTCTGGGTGACCATGAGGTTCAGGTTATGGCCAGAGAGATCTGAGTTCAACACTCTTATTTAAAATGTAACAGCTTAAACTTATAATGGACACCTTCATATGTTAAGCTCTGTGACAAGCATGTTCTTTTCATCCACTCTCTTTTCCATCTTACCTCATTTAATCCCCACAACACCCCTGGGAACTACTCTAATTATCTTTGTTTTAAGGAAGGGGAAATTGACACTTAGAGGGGTAAATATCTTAAAGGGTCACAGGACTAATCAGGGGTAGAGCCAGGATTCACATCCAGTTAAGCACCAATGCCCATGGTCCTAGCCTCTTCACTATACTGCCTGGGTAGGGCTCAAGGAGAAAACAGAGCCAGGAATGAGCCATGACTCACCCAGAGTGAGGGACTCAGACCCTAAACCATTTTCTTCTGACCTTCAAGGAAAGTACATTTGGTAAAGTATCTGGCACAAAGTGTCTGGCACATGGTAGGAGTTCAATTCCTGGGGTGGCAGCTAATTTCCAAGATGGCACCCAATGATCCCCACCTGCTGGTATTCACACCCTTCTGCAGTCCCCTCTGATACTGTACCAGTGCAACCTATATAATGACAGAATAATGACAGAAGTGATGGTAAGTGATGGTAACCTAACCACTTCCAAGATTAGATTGTAAAAGATACCATGGCTTTTGTCTGGGTTTACTCTTTCTCTTGGGTCACTCACTCTGGAGGAGTCTGGATGGCGTATTGTGAGGACACTTGGGCACCCTCTACAGAGGCCCACATGGCAAAGGAGTGAGGCCCCCATTCAACAGCCAGCCGGGGACTGAGCCTGCCAACAACCACAGGAGTGAGCAGGGAAGCAAAGCATCCCCACTTAAGCCTTCAGCTGAGTGCAGCCCCCAGCACCACAAGAGACCCTGAGCCAGAACCACCAACTAGGTGACCCCCAATTCCTGATACACTGAAACTGTGAGATGATAAATGTTTGTTGTTTTAAGCTGCAAAGTTTTGGGGTAACTTGTTACACAGCAATAGATAACCAATACATCTAGTGACTATTCTTCAAGTCAAGCCTGTCTCTGAGGCTCCCTGACCCTCAGCTTCCTCATGAAATTTTTTCAAGAAGTAGACAATAAAAGGACACATCATTAAAACCCTGAATGTCCCTCAGTTTAGACCTTTCAGTCAAGAATGGGATCTGAGCCAGTCTGTTCAGGTCTGTAACCCAACTCTAACTGCATGACCTTGAATATGTTATAAACGCTCTGAGACTCAGTCTCCTCTTCTTCGAAATGAGGGTAATATTAGTACCTACCTCAGAGAGTTGTACAAATGACACAGAATGATGACTAGCATAAGAGCCTGACACATAATTAGTACTTAATAAACATTGGCTATTGTGGTATTATTGTTAGAATTAGTAGTAAAAGGCTAACTGCAAAAATTAAAAAAAAGAAAAAGAAAAACTATAAGAATTTCTGTTACCTAAAGTAACTGTTTAAAGACTAAACAGAGGTTTGAAATAAGAAAACAAACAAAAACAAAAAACCTGCCAATGCAATGACCTGTAAAGGACACCGATGAATGTTGATCGTACAAGGCATGGAAAATCACCCCAAATGGTGCTCCTGGGTATCCCCACCTCAAACACCCAAAGGTGTACCCCGACATTGGGCCCAGATGCTGGCAGATGGCTGACTTCCAGGTGCTGCACATTTCATCGGAACTGGACTTCTCAGGCCATAATAGAAGTGAGTCAATGGCTTAGTCACTGCTTGGCATGTAGCAGAGGTCAGATTAGGAGAGGAACTGAACCCAGAAGCAGAGGCTTGCTGGGAAAGACCTCAACCGTTCCATCTCTCCCTGGTCAGTGGAAATCCCTGCTTGCTCCAGAGCTGCCCCCACTTTAGGGGAGGCAGGCAGGGGATAGGGAGTCCAAGATGAAATCAATCCTGTGTTTAAAGGTATCAGCCAAACCCCAGTGGAAAGAACTAGAACTCCAGGGTCAAAACACAGCTCAATTCCAGCCTCAGTTCAGCCACATACTGGCTGTGTGCCCTTGGGCAAGTCACTTTACACATCTAGGCCTCATTTTTCTCAACATAAAATGGTCCAAACTGATGCCTACCTGGCAGGATTTTGTGAGGCTAAATCAAGATCACACATGTAAAGCAAGGTACCTAGCACACAGTAGGCCCTCAATAAATAGTAGCTAGACATTTACCAGGGTTTGCTCCATGGGGATAATAAAACTGCCTTCAAGTCATTGCTAGGAGGATGAAACAAGGTAACAGAAGTACAGTATCAGGCACACTGCACACAGTAGGTCCTCAAGTAGGTGAATTCCATGCTTTCTAGCAGTTCCTAAAATCTCTTCTCCAGAGAGTCTTCCCAGGCTAATCAGAAGAGGAATGATAAATTTCTCTAGGGCTTCTTGACCAAATTTAAAGATCCTTTGACATGATCACTGAGGCAGAGACTGGCTAGTTGGTCACCACACCTGTTTCCTCTCCTTCTTGGGTGCATGAATGGACCACACTTCCCAGCCTCTCTTTAAGTTATATGTGGCCAGGTGACTGAATTCCAAGCAAAGGATGTGGACAGAAGTGATGCCTTGCCCTTGAAGACCTCCTTCACTGTTCCTCCATGTTCTCTCCCCCATCCCCTGGGTAGATGCAGAAGAGTCCAAAGTCCTAGATGGGGGAGAAGAGCCAGAAGATGGAAAGAACCTCGGCCCAGGAATCATCCCGTGAACAACCACCCCGGTGACCAGGAATACCTACGTTGGACTAGTACATGAGCAGGAAATATACTTTTGTAACGTTAAGCTACTGGATTTAGGGCTTTCTTTCAGCGTCTGGAGAATCCCGCTCCAAGTTCCCACTATAAAGTGGACCTAATGAATTAAACGAACTTGGCTGCTCCAGGGATTTGAGAGCTGGATATTCCACCAGCAAATATGAATTATCTTAACTTCAAAACTGCCATAAAGGAAAAGCTCGTGGGGGATTAACCTAGGAGGTACCGCCCATAATAATACCCAACACTTCTGAGAGCTTGCTTTGTGCCAGGCACTGTGTTAAGTGTGGCACAGCCCTTATCTCAGATACTTCTCATAATAACCATATGCAATAAATATTATTAAGCCCATTTTACAGTGGAGGGAACTGAGCACCACAGAAATTAAGGAACTTCTCTTTTTCACAACAGAGAACTGGGTCTATGTCATGAGACACTGATGGTTCCATTTTGTCCAGAGAAGGGGGAGGAATAGGTGTGCCCTGGGGTCCTCTGGGAGCCAACAGGGAACAGGAGGGTCCCCAGGTCCCTGAGTACAGAAAGAAGAGAATGCTGCCATTTCCAGATGGCGGGGAAAAACCAACGTTCATACGTTGAAATATTTACCCCAGGTCAGCCCTGTCCTGTGTCTCATGCTTGATGTAGATATTATATTTGTCTATTACCAGTGTCCACCAGAAGCATATTCACGTCTGTGGTTTTGGAAGCCTTCCCCTACCTTTTTAGGCCAACCATTAAATGGTTGTCTTTTGAACTCTCATTGTACTTCATTTGTATCTCTCACTGTGTGAACTCAGGCAAGTTACTTAACCTCTCTGAGCAACAGTGGTCCCTTCCACAGTATAGAGATAATAATAGTGCCAACTCCCTTGGGTTGTCATAAAGATCAAACAATGTGATACGCGTAAAGTGTTTGACTTGGCAGATAGTAAATGCTCAGTCAGTTGGGTGTATGCATGTGTGTATATGCATGCACAGATTTGCTGAGTACCTGCCTAAAATAGAGATAACATTAACTCCTTTGGTACCAAGAGAATTGACTAAAATAACATATTTCCAGTCATGACAGCACCTTGCACAAAGACAACAGTCAAAGAACCTTAGCTGGTGTTATTATTTCAAGCCACCCGCCATTAGCACTGAACTGGAATGAAGAAGTTCCTGGTTTGAGTTCTGGGTCTCCCGGTGGCAGCCTCGGCCAGGGCAGCTCATCTGTCCATGCCTTAGTCTCTATGTCAACAACATGGGGATAATGAAGGTCACCGCAGAGGATTTTTTTTTAAGCATTGAATAGTATATAAAAATATTCTGTACATGGTAATAAACTTTT
This sequence comes from Phocoena phocoena, assembly GCF_963924675.1. Lineage (NCBI taxonomy): Eukaryota > Metazoa > Chordata > Mammalia > Artiodactyla > Phocoenidae > Phocoena > Phocoena phocoena. The sequence goes on from NC_089233.1 coordinate 22,635,353, forward strand.
AAATGTATGTAAATAGAGTTATTTGGGGACATGACCTTTATTCTTCTTGTTAACAGGAAGCAGAGTTTGCTTTGTTAGTCCCCCAGTACCCAACACAATGACTGGCACACAGTAGGTGCTCAAGAAATGCTGAACAACTGAGTGAAAGAACAAATATATGAAAGAATGGGTTGAATGTCTGTGACTGTTTTAAGCTTCCAGAGCTCAGGGTTTTTGTCTCTGATGCAAATTTCTCTCGGAAAAATTATCTACATAATCCACTGGCCCAGGACTTCCAGCTTGATTTTTGATAACAGTGATGAGGCCTTTCCAACCCTTTCCAATCAGCATAACAATAATAATAATTGAATGCTTTACTTTCAAAAGGCCTTTACATCTACCATTGCATTTTATTCTGTCTGCACCCTTATAAAAGTGAGTTATTATTTTCATTTTGCAAATGGAAAAAAAAAATTGAGACCGAGAGAGGAAATGCAATTTTTCCAACTCTGCAAGCCAGTGGCCTGTCTGGAATTTCTAGGATAAACTTGATTTCAGTTATTCTTTCCCCTCCTCAGAAATCTGGCATCTTGATTTAGGGATCTGGAGAAATGCCCTCATTGTTGGTGTCCCTCAGAGTTCATTCCAAGTTAGATATTTGCTCTACTAGCTAAATGGCATCACCTTCTACACCATTGTCCAATCTAGAAATTCGGAAATTATCCTGGGTTCTTCTCTGTGTCTCATGCCTCTCTAACCCATACCCCACACTCTTTCCCACTGAGGCACATGCATTCACAAACCAGTCACCAAGTTTTGTCCATTCTTCCTCCAAATCATCTCTAGAACCTCTTTGCCCATCTCTATTACTCCCACCATAGATGGAGTCACCATCACTTCCCAAGTGGATGACTTCAATTTCCTGATTGACTACTTTGCCTCCATCCCAGTCCCTCTGACCATTCCCCACATCCTAAGTGATCTTTTAAACATATACATTCTATTTCGTAGCCTTGGAATAAAATCCAAACTCTTCACCATGACCCACCAGCCCTTTAAGATCTGCCCTCTGCCCTCCTGACTTCCTCTCTGGCCACCATCATCTCAAACTCACATTCCCACCACAGAGAAGTCCTTGAAATTTCTAGAGTGCTCCCTGCTCTCTCTGGCCTCTGACCCTTCACACACATTGTCCCCTCCTCTCCATATCCTTCTGTCCTCCAAGACCTGCCTCCCCTCTATACCCTTCTATTCTCCAAAACTCATCCTAAACATCTCAGACTCAAGGAACTCTCCCTTGCTCTTGCAATCTCCGTATTCATGAATTCAACACACGTTGTTTTTTGCATGCTCCCATCGCCAGCCATGAGAGCTAAGTAAGATTGCATTGAGCCACCATTTCCCAATGATTTCCACTCTTGCCCAAAGCCCTTCCAAAGACTCTGTGAATTCCAGGGCAATAGAGGAACTTCATGGGTTCCTCCGGCAGACCACATTGTGCCCAATGGGAAAACTCAAGCTCTTCTCCAACTGTCACATTAGAAAACCACTCTCACTGATACAAAGGGGATTGTTTGACCTATAATGTTTGGAGGTCCTCAGAGAGGTATCTCAAGATGTTGTGGAGAAGCACATATCCTTTTGCCATTTTACTGGAACATTCTCCATTTAGATGCCCTTCACACTCCCCCTCCTGATCTCCTGCAAAACAGCTTAGCAAATCCCTCAACCAATATGGTAGCCAGTAGCCACATACAGCTACTGAGCACTTGAAATGTGGCTAGTCCAAATGGCGATTTGCCATAAACGTAAAATACGCACTGAGTTTCAAAAACTTGGTACACAAAAAGAATGCAAAAATCTTATTAGTAATTGTAATATGATAATATTCAGATATATTAAATTAAATTATTTCACTGTTTCTTTCCAACTTTTAATGTGGTTACTAGAAAACTTTAAACTTCGTACGTAGCTCACATTGTATTTCTACTGGACAGCATTTATCTAAACCACTGAGCTCACCAATGCCAGTTGTCTCCTCAGGAGAAATTCCAATGCCAAGTTTTAAGATGATGTTTAATATCTACATCCCCTTCATACACTATCAAGTGAAGACACTATAGCACAAAAGTTCATCTTCTCTTAGTCTGTTTTCCCAGTGATAAAATAAGGAAGGTTGTTCATTTGACAAACATCTCTGGAACTCCACAATATGACTGGCACTGGGGATACAGGGGTGAAGGCAATGGCATAGAACCCACACTCAGGGCTGGACCAAAAGGCGCTTCATGATCCCTTCTATCTCTAAAATGTCCATGTCACCTCAAAGCTCCAATTTTCAGTTGCACAATCTAGAATTCCTCTATTTGTGGTCCAAACACGAGAAAGTCAGGGTCTTGCAACTTGAAAGCTATTTTTCCTTAGAAGATCCATTATAAAACATAAAATATAAGGCCCCAGGCTACCCACATATAAATTTATTTAATTAATAATTACAGTAATACATTATTGATTCTGTAAACACTGTGCATTTTTAGGAATTGTCTCATTTAATTTTCACATCAACCGTGAGAAGTTGACGTTAATATATTGGCTTTTCAAATGAAGGAACTGACGTTCAAAGAAGTTTAGCAATTGCCGAAGTTCACAAAGCTAGAAAATGCTAAAACTGGTATTTGAAGAAAAGTTTGTGCATGTGTGGAGGAGTGGGGGGCTGAAAACCATGGCACGTTTCATTAAGCCAAAGTAGAACTGGAGACAAAAGCTCTTCTTCCTTTCCCTCTACCCTACCCGCCATTAGATTTTCTTGCCAGGTCCCCTGGAATTTGATCCAGAGCATGAAAGCTATAGGGATCCCGAAACAAATGGGACTTTTTCAGTTACAACTCATAACTTGTAAGGGATGGAAAACCCAACATACCCAGGTTTAAGCCAAACAAAGACGAAAGTGGACTCAGAATGACTGGCGCAGCAATTTCAAAGTTCACGGGTATTTGGCTTCCAGAGTAGCTTTCAGGAGTTCAACCCATGTCATCAGGCCCTGGTTATCTATCCATCTCTTGGCATCTTGTTCTACTGAGTCCTCTCCACGCTTTTCCTTCTCCTATGCTCTAAGCTCCTACAACCTCTAGCCTTCATGGCAACAAGATTCTCTTCCCTGGAAGTGCCACCAAAACCCCACAATTAGCTCTGAAATTGGTTTTAAGTGAGTGACATGCTCATTTATGAACCAATCTTTGTGGCAAGGGGAATGGAGTGTTCTGATTGGCCAAACGAGATCACATGCTCACTCTTGGACCTGGGGAATATGGTCAGTCCCACCCAAACCACTGGCCTGAGGTGAGCAGGGAGTATTTCCTCAAAGAAAATCTGCTGTTACTGGAGGAGGCAAAGGAACTGATGGTGGACAGGCAAAACCCGCAAATATCAACTGTAGTTGTTATGAACCAGTATGCAGGTAAACTGGCTCTCAAGAAAACGAACAGACCCTGATTTGTAACATTTGAAGATGTCATTGATGTAAATAATCCCACCATGGCTAATTTCAAGTTACCAACAGTTTAATAACCGCTTCCAAAATTCCTGAATATTTAACAGTGTGTTCTCATAAGCCCGTCAGACCTGGCTTTATCACACCACTGCATCCTCTAAAGGAAGAAGAGAAGAACCCTTGCAGAGAAAGGTATTATAAGAGGAAAGGGATTTTTAAATCCCCTTTATTTTTGGTATTTTATTAAATAAAAGTATGTCTCTCATAATCTCAGAAAATGTCCTTCCTCTAATCCTCAGAGTTCATGGAGAAGCAGGAGACAGCTCCAGTGACCTCAGGGTAGCCAGCTCTAATTCTTCAGATACTGTAGAAAGCTCCATCACCAATTTACCCAGAATCTCTCTGAAAAAACACTTATGGGCCAAACTAAAGCTCCTCTTTCTACCTTAGGATTTGTGTTTAATGTTATTATCAAAACACCAATTCAAAGAAAATTCTGCCATCTGTGAACATCTGTTGTCACTGATTAGAAACCACTCAGAACGAAGCCATTTCCCATCTTGCCCAATATTAACTGCATACAGACACCATGGCCAAAGTTCTTCTAAATAACTTGTAATAAACTGGGATGTTTCCTTAAACGTACATGCAGATGAGGACTCACCATAGCAACTATGAGTGCCAGGATGTGAAACGCATACTGCAAACGTGGAGGTAGCTGTATTAGTCTGGGTTCTCAGAGAAATAGAACCAATAGGAGATAGATATTAACGATAAAGAATTGGCTCACATGATTACGAAGGCTGAAAAGTTTAAGATAAACTGTTGGCAAGCTGCAGATCCAGAAGAATCAGTGATGTAAGTTCCAGTCCAAGTCTGAGTGTTGATGGTATAATTTTCAGTCTGAGTCTGAGTCCCGAGGCAGGAGAAGACTGATGTCCCAGCTCAAAGACAGTCAAGTAGAGAGGATGGATTCTTTCCTACTCAGCTCTTTATTCAGGCTTTCAACAGATCAGATGAGACCCACCCACTCTGGGGAGGGCAATCTGCTTTACAGTTTTCTGATTCAAATGCAATCTCATCCAGAAACACTTTCAAAGACACACCCAGAAATGTTTAACCAAATGTCTGGGCACCCCCATGGCTCAGTCAAGCTGACACATAAAATTAACCATCACAGAAGCCATTTCCCCTATATTCCAAGTGCCCAGCAATAGTCTGTTAGTCTGAGACCTTATATTACACATTTTATAATGGAGTCTCTATAGAAAAATACCCCACAAGTTCGAAACCCCTGACTTCCTCATGTTTGGATCCCAAGTGAGTGGAGGGATTCCTAGGCTACACCACGGAATATCGGAAGTTTGAGGTGAGATGGATATTTTCAAGCTGGATGGGACCATAAAACTTTCTTTTCATCCAGCCCTTAGGGTTAAGAACTCAGCTTTTGGGTTCAGATAGACCTGGGTATACATCCCATCACTGTCACTTTCTAGCTGAGTGAACCTGAGCATATTTCTTGACTTCTCTGGACTTAAGTTTCATAGCTATATGCTGGGAATAATAATACTACTTCCCAGAGAAGAATAGTTTGAGAAGATACAAAGAGTTTTAGCACTGAGTCTAGGGCTCCCAACTGATAGGCTCCCAAAGAATAACAAATAATTTTTAAATAGTTTTTTTTTGCATTTTATTCTCATTTTAATGAGATTTTCAACAGCTGCCATTTGGTTTGTAGAGCAAAATTTTTAAAAAGTAACTATTTTTCCATTTTTGATATTCTTATGAAAAGTATTTTCTTCAATTTTAAAGCTCTGCCCCTCTCCCAAAGAAGTATGAATAGCTATGATGTAATATGTATTTAGGGGAAAAAATGAACTAAAACAGCTTTTAAAACATTTGAGAAATAGGGATAAAGGTCCAAAGTCCAGGCCTGGGCCTGCTTTAGGTGCTAAGCTGCCCTGGCATGCTCAGCGCTTCACCATCCCCAACAGCAGATGAGTGGGCCGTGCACAGACCCCCTGGGATGTACCACAAAGTCCAATCTCAATATTATTCCCTTATTGAAAATGCCCCCATGACTTAGGTGTTAGGTTACTGAAAAGAAAGTTGAGAAACACATGAGCTGTGTTTAAGGGGTCTATAAAAGAGGATGTTTCACAGCCTCTTTGCTTTAAGGAATACAAGACTTCAACACAGGTGAGTTTTGAACTTCCTTTGCTTGTGAAGTGTTTCTTTCCATCAGCATTTATTATAATCTACTACACTAGGTGCTGTAGGGGTCACCAAAGAAATAGAAGACATGGAAGATGAGGAAATGTAGTGACCAGTGTGTGGACTTGGAGAGACAGCCTTGGATTTAAAGTCCAGCTCTACCACTTTTTAAACGTGTGACCTTGGGCAGGTTATCTAACCTCATCAGGAAAATGAAAGGTGTCCCTACCTGGCAGCACGATTTTGAGGATTGAATGAGATAATGCCTGAAAAATATCTGGTACTCAGTTAAGAACAATGTTAGAACCCTTCTCTGCCCACAGGTAGGAGCTGATTTTCTAGGAGAGAAAATAAGATACACAGAGAAGTTAAAGCTACCATTTGTGTTATGTTTACAATGGACCAGGGTTTTGCATGTTGATTTATCATGTTCTTCACACTGTCGTAGCAAAGGAAAAAAAGGTAATTTCCCTGCCCCCACCCATGCTGGAATAAAGGGGCCTTGTTGGAAAAAATGCTGCCCCATCAAGGAATCAAGCTGAAGCGACCTTAGGGGGGGGTGGAAGGAGAGCGAATGGAGCAACAGCAGAGAGGGAGGCACCCTAAGACGGGAAGCACCCAAGGGGGCGGGGTGATCTCAGAAGAGTCCTGGGCCTTGTTGGCACCCCGCCCCAAGGAGTCAAGACCCACTCAGCAAAAACAACTTCCAGGGCCTCTTGGTTTGGGCAAGGCTGGACAGGCCAGGTTAGCCCTGGAAAGAGCATGGCTAGTGCCTTAGCAGGAGCTCCCTCAGAGGTTGAAGGACCAACACTCAGCTCGGAAAACCACAAAAGCAACCTCAAGGAAGAAAGACTGGCCTCCATCAGCCAAGCAGATGAGACTTGAAGACTGATTTGATTTGTTTCAGTAATAATAATAATATACTTCTTGAACCAGAATGTCATTTATAGGACTATAAGGCTTTACTAAGGACTTCCATTCATATTCTGTGCACCAAATTGTTCAAATCATCCTGTGAGACAGGCTTCAGTATTCCATTTGACAGAGGAGGAAACCACGGATACAAGGGTTGCAACAAATTGTTTTGGGTTACAGTCAGTGACAAATGATTAAAGACTATTTATAGCACCAACTACATATCTGACATGGAGTAGGTGTTTAATACATATGTGTTGAATTGATTGAATGAACAAGATACCTTCTCAGTAAAGTCCAATTGAAATAGCAAAACTAGGGGGCTTCCCTGGTGGCGCAGTGGTTGAGAGTCCGCCTGCCGATGCCGGGGACACTTAGTGGGACACTTAGTGGGACAATTGGGAAAATTTGACCATTGACTGACCATAAGATGAGAGTAAGGGAATATTAAATTTTCTTTTACGTGTGATGATTGGTACCGTGGTTATGTTTTTTTAAAAGTGTGTATCTCTCAGGCATACAGAAGAGTCTACAGATAAAATGATATAAAGGCTAGGATTTTGCTTGAAAATAATCCAGAGATTTACAGCAAAGGGATAGTGTAGAGGACATAAGAGTATGCAAAGGTTAATGGTTGTCAGGGCTAGGTGGTTGGAAGGTTCATTGTACTATTCTCTATTTTGGACTGTGCTTGAAAATTTCCATTACAAAATGTTAAAAAGGAGGGGAGAATAACAAAGGGATCCAATGGGACTTACGTTAATGATCTGTTCATGGAGCAGTCTGATCATAATCTTCCTTCCCTCTGTGATCTGCCAGTAAAGGTAAGTGATGATTCTGGAAGAGAAGAAAAGAAAGAATGGCAGGGCTTCCCTGGTGGTGCAGTGGTTGGGAGTCCGCCTGCCGATGCAGGGGACGCGGGTTCGTGCCCCGGTGCGGGAGGATCCCACATGCCGCGGAGCGGCTGGACCCGTGAGCCATGGCCGCTGAGCCTGCACGTCCGGAGCCTGTGCTCCGCAACGGGAGAGGCCACATCAGTGAGAGGCCCGCGTACCGCAAAAAAAAAAAAAAAAAAAAGAACACTAGGACCTATACCCTAAACATCCACTCTCATGACTAACACCATTCAAGCCCCAGGGAAATGCTTCTCTGCATCCTTTGCTCTGTATCTTTAAAAGAAAAGGCAACTGCTTTCAAATGCCATGAAGGATTGTCTCTGATGCCCCTGCTGATTTTGGAAACAAACGATGCCTTGGAAGGCAGAGATTTCAGCATTGAAAACACTTAGGTAAGAGAAAATGGGAATTAATTAACTTGTCACATCCTTCCTCTCAGATAGCACAAATGGGACACATTCTTACAAAATGAAGCAGTGTTTCCTAGTAATGCCAAGCAACCATTTCCTTGCTGCCCTTCATGTTTCAATTCATGAGTCCAGAGGTACTCACAGATTAGCACAGTATTTGCAATGGTTGGACAGTGTAGCTGAGAAATATTCTGCAATGTTAAATGATTTATATTACTCTGAAGTTAATATATATGTAGGTCTAGAGTCTATTCATGACAAGCAAAAAACATGATATCTAATCTTTACATTGACAACGAGCTAAACTTTGAATGTTAAAATGAGTTAATGAATTTGGAAAGTTCTTAAAGCACTGATTTGTTTTACTTAAATCATTTTGATTTGGATTTTGATATTCATTATAATTCATATTTTACTGGTTAAATTTAATAAATAATTGAAAATATTTAGGCATAAGTTACACTGGCCTCCCTTGGGTCCTGAAAATTTTGCCATCGGGGCTCAATCTCAATGGAATTCCTTGAGTTCCTCAAGTGCACTGTCCTTTCTTACCTCAGGGCCTTTGCACGTGCAGCTCCCTCACCTGGGTCATACTTCCCCTCAGTACCCTTCACTTGGACAACTTCTCCTCACACCTTATATGTCGCCTTAAACTTCTCATCCTTTAGGAAGCCTTCCTTGGTTCCCCTGACTGGGTTCCCTTATCATGCATACCCATAGCACCTGTTACTTCTCTTTTCTATGTTTTGGTTCAATATCTGCTTTCCCCAGGAGACTGTAAGCTCCTTGAAGGTAGGGACTGTCTTGTTCACATCATTCTCTCTAGCACCTGGAAGAGAACCTGGAGTACAGCAGCTGCTCAGTAAATATCACGCAACTAAACAAATAACTGGGCAGAGCGTCAGCTCTGATCACACTGAATTGTAATTACTTATTCAGGTCTCTCCAGTTACCACGAGGCTGAAGCCAAAAACTGGCAACCCCTGGGCTACATTTGGCGTGCAGTTTGATTAGTTTGTCCTGCAAAATATTGCCCATACCATGCCTTTAAATTTTTGAATTAACTGCCAATGTTTAAGAACTGGGAAATTTCACTTGAAAACTCCATTATCTTTGGCTTCTCTTGAAAAAGCCAAAGATTTGGCAACATTTCCCACATGGCAATGACCCTCAGAGCTGAGACACATCTGCTCGTAGAGAGAGCTCAGTTGTCCTGCCTGCCACAGTCCTGATCTACTCTGCCTCGCTCCTTCCATTACACTCCTATGGCAGCGACTAATATTCCATCACCAAACCTTTCTCCTCTTCTCCCTGAGCTCAGAGCTATATTACATTTGGCAGCCTTCCTTGCAGCTAGGAGTGGCCATGTGACTGAGTTCTAGCCAATGAATTCTGATAACATGTAATGAGGATCATGTCTGGTCCTGGCGCATAAAAGACTTCCATGTAAGGTCCTCTCTCTCTTCCCTCATCTGTCAGCTGGATATTGATGGCCAGGGAAATCCTGGAAGGCACACGTTAAAGATGGAAAAGCCCCCCTAAGCCTAGGTTTCTGAAAGATTGGGTAGAAACGTCCCCATCTACCTGCTACCCACCAGGAAGAGCCACATGGGACTGTTTCATTAGAGAATAAAACATTCTTACTGTATGAAAACCACTGAAATGTTGGGGTTTATTTTTAACAGCAGCTAATGTTACCCCAACACAGCCTCCGTAAGGCATTTGAATTTGGTATCCCTGCATAAGCTTTTGGAAAACAGAGATGATATCTTGTTCACTCCTTTATCTGCAGTGCCTGGCACAGTGCTGGGCCCATAGTGGATGCTCAAAACATGTTTGCTGAATGAATGAGTTACAGGAACACAAAGAATCCATGTAAGCTGCAATCAGAGCTGAGACAGGCTAACTCTACCCCACCACCCTCATTAATGGCAGCAGCATCCCTGCCCATCAGCAGCCCCTAACCTTGCAGCCGAGCTTTCTCCTATAAGACCCTCTCCAGTTGGCCTCAGATCTCCCTTATCTCCTGCACCTTCATGGCCTACACCCGTGCAGAAGACAGCAGGAGGTGACATGTGGAATTGGTAGGAAGAGATAGGCGTGCAGTGTTAGAAGCTGCTTGGAAAATAAATTTCATGGAATCACCTGCTACTCCTACTCAAATCTCACCCAGAAACTGCTCTCCCAGTCCCTGATTCAGCTCCCTTCTCTTGGTTGCAGAATGCCCTGAAAAAGGAGTTCCATTGGACAAGAGGAAGAACAAAACAGAATCTATCTTCAAAATCGTGCATCACCAAATATTTATGACATGACCAGCTCCGATAACAGTGAATGCTGAGCAACTTCTGTGCACGCCTTCTTGTCTAGAAATTGAGAATAGTAACAACTAATATTTTATATCACATCTTCAAAATCTCATTCACTTACATTATTTCATTTAATATTCAAACATCTGTGTGACAACACGCAGGCAGGATAAGGATAAATGCATTACACAGTTGCAAGAAGTTCTCAAACTTTTGCTTTGTATGTGTCAAGCACTCTGCTAAGGACTTCATGTTCATTATTTCATTCGAAGCTCAAAAGGGTTCCATGAGAAATGTTCTCTTACAATTGTGTCCAGTTCACTAATGAGGACTCTGAGGCCTAAAAAGATGAAGTGAGTTGCTCTGAGCCATGAGATAGTAAGAAGTAGAGCCAGAAATTGAACCCCTGTCTATCTGACTCCAGCATGCTATATACCCCTTAGCTTAGGGTAACACTGAGTTATTTTTGTTATGCGTATGTCTGTCTGCTCTAGATTATGAGCTCCTTCAGGCAAAGACCGAGCCATAACACTCTCCCCAGTGAGTACCATGCCTGACACTTCCAACAGTACATATGTGGAGGATGACACACACAGAAAAGAAAGAGTGAGTGAGGGTTTAAATAACCTGTCCACAGCCATGTACCTACTAGCTCCCTGACTTGAGACTCAGAGTCTTGAATCCAAGAACTTTTCAATAATAATAATAAGAAGAAGAATAGCTAACATTTATTGAGAACTCGTATCAGGCATTTTTATGCCTATACTATTTCATTTAATTCTTGAAAGAACCTTGTAAAATGGGTGTCATAATACCCTCATTTTGATCTCAATGAGATTCAACACCTTGCCTAAGGTCACCCAGCTAACTAATATCAAAGACTCAGTTTGTCATATCTGGGTGACTTAATGCTTCCCACCTTCCTCCTCTGAGAACTGGACCCAGTCTCTGTAGCTGTTCCAAGCTGATTGAATCCTTCCCACCCCATATCCCAAACCATGACCCCCACCCATATGACTATAAGAACCCCACTGCTCAGACATTCCTGTGATGGAGCTCCACCTCCAGAGGAGGTCTTTTAGATGTGGGGGACACTCCCCAGAATTATACCAGAGAGGCCAGGAACATGAGCTTCTGTATCAGGCAGACCAGGTTCCAGTGCTCTGCTGCTTTCTAACTGCATAAATGGTTGGAAAAAAGAAAGACAGGACTTACTGCAGACTACTATTTCTCTATCAAGTGTGGCCTGGGATCTCTAACACATCTTATGTCCCCACTACATATTTTATAGTACTCCATCCATCCACCCATCTATGCACCCATTCTTTTTTTTTTAATCTATCAATCCATCAACCTTGCATCCTTTCCTTTCTTTTATCCATTCTTTTACCAATGTCCCCTTCCATCATCTTTCTTTCTTCCTTCATTCACCCCTTCCTTTATTCCTTCAATCCATCCACTCGACAAACATTTGTCAACTGAAAAATACGCACAACCTAAAAGTTGAGAATTATGTCTTACTCGGTAGACACACTGAGGACTTAAGCCCAGGAGCAGCCTCTCAGATAGCTCTGAGGGACCTTTCCAAAGAGGTAAAGGAGGAGCCAGGATATATGGGAGGTTTTGCAAACAAACAACAACAACAAAAAAAACAGGTAGTCAGAACATCAGAAGATTACTGTTAATTAAATAAAACCAGACATCTTAAGTTAAAGAATTTAGCGCTTTTCTATGTATGGGAAGAGGCAAGAGCCTGGGCTCACTGAAATCATTCCTTTGATATGCACCTCAACTATCTAGGGCAAATATCCTGTTTTCTCCATCCTGAATCTCTTCAGCGTACACAGTCTGGGGCAGCAGCAGTGGCTGCAGACTTGATGGCCACAACATCCTTAGTTTACTGGTATGGGAGGTGACATTCTTTGTCCACACATTATTGACCAACTACTGTGTTGCCAACATTGTACTGGTCTCTGGGTTTACAAAGAAAAGACACAGCACATGACGTAGTATAGTGGTCAAGAATGGGGTCAGCAAGCAGAGAGAACTAAGTTAACATCTGGGTTCTGTCACTTGCAAGCTGAATGCCCTTGGACAAGCCCCTGAGCTTCTCTGAACCTCAGTTTCCTACTATTTAAAATAGGGTGATGGGAGTGTAGTACATAACTCATCGAGTTGTTTGTGAGAAGACAAGATGAAGCACATAGTGAGTGCACAAACACCATCAGTTGGCATTGCTATTATAAAACCAGTTCCTGCCCTGGAGGAAGTCGAAGGAAGGCACACTGGTAAATAAGTTAAGACTTATGATATGAAACCAAGTGGTGGGAAGTGACTAAAGTCAGCCTGAGGCATTAAGGCCGGTCTCAAGAAAGAGGAAGATCCCAGCTTCTTTTCTAATAAAAAGGCACCTCTTCCAGGAGAAGATTCATCCAGAATTACTTGATGACCTTGAGACATTTAAAATGACTTTCCGAATAATCACCTCTTTCCTCCCCTTGACCAAGGTCTTTGCCAAAGTATTTTCAGCACTCTGGTTTTGTGCTGGTGTCCTGTGTTTGTTTCTTGAGTTTAATAGATCTTCATTCTCCCATAGGTTGCTTCTAGAATGTCCTTGGAGCATAATATATCTTAGATTCATCATAAAATTACAGCAGTGAAAAGTACCTTAGGCACCATCTACCCTACACTTCTGCACTCACTAGAAGGGAAGACCCAGAGAGGTTAAGTGAGTTGTCTGAGATCACACAACTAACCTCGTGACCCAGTTGAGATCAGATACAAGGTATAGTGAAGCCCACTCCAAGGTTACTTCCAGACTACCATGCTGCCTACTCCTCTAATTTCTCATGCCACGTAACACCCACCTGCCACCCTGTAGTCCTCTTTCTGTGTATTTCTTTATCTCTTTCTCATCCATGGTGGGGAGGCAAGTTGAGGGCCAAATTATCTTGAGAAAATTACTTTGCCTTGCCTCACTGAGTCTGTTTTCCCATCTGTAAAATTATGTGGATAAGACAAACTTCACAGGTTTGATGTGAAGATTAAAGGAGAGAATTTAAGTGAAAGTACTTCAAGAAATGCTATGTATTGTCTCTGATTCCCAGTACAGCCTATAAGTGGTGGAATCAGGACTCAGACTTAGCTGGATCTGACGGCAATGTGTATGTGCTTTACACTACATTTCTGACACTTAGTAGATGCTTAACGAATAAAAGAAATTAGCTTCCAAGAAGGTCAAGTAGATGTACTTTTCCCTATTCCTCCTGCTAAGTACAACTGAAATGCATGGACAGTATATATAAAACAAACATAAGTACAACTTCTACTTCTACCTGAAAGTAACAGTGCAGCACCACTCATTTCCCCTACCAGAGCAGTGTCAGAGAAAATCAGCCGGAACCAAAGGCTTTACGAAGATACAGGGTGACAACTGCTGAACAACCACTGACAGTAAGACACTGGAACTCACCAAAAATTATACCCCACATCCAAAAACAAAGGAGAAGCCACAGTGAGATGGTAGGAGGGGCGCAATCACAATAAAGTCAAATCCTGGAACAGCTGGGTGGGTGACTCACAAACTGGAGAACAATTATACCACAGAAGTCCACCCACTGGAGTGAAGGTTCTGAGCCCCATGTCAGGCTTCCCAGCTGGGGGTCTGGCAACAGGAGGAGGAATTCCCAGAGAATCAGACTTTGAAGGATAGTGGGATTTGATTGCAGGACTTCGACAGGACTGGGGGAACAGAGACTCCACTCTTGGAGGGCACACACAAAGTAGTGTGCACATCGGGACCGAGGGGAAGGAGCAGTGACCCAATAGGAGACTGAACCACACCTACCTGTTTGTGTTGGAAGGTCTCCTGCAGAGGCAGGGGGTGGCTGTGGCTCACCACGAGGACAAGGACACTGGCAGCAGAAGTTCTGGGAAGTACTCCTTGGCGTGAGCCCTCCCAGAGTCTGCCATTAGCCCCACCAAAGAGCCCGGGTAGGCTCCAGTGTTGGGTCGCCTCAGGCCAAACAACCAACAGGGAGGGAACCCAGCCCCACCCATCAGCAGACAAGTGGATTAAAGTTTTACTGAGCTCTGCCCACCAGAGCAACACCCACCCACCACCAATCCCTCCCATCAGGAAACTTGCACAAGCCTCTTAGATAGCCTAATCCACCAGAGGGTAGACAGCAGAAGCAAAAAGAACTACAATCCTGCAGCCTGTGGAACAAAAACCACATTCACAGAAAGATAGACAAGATGAAAAGGCAGAGGGCTATGTACTAGATGAAGGAACAAGATAAAACCCCAGAAAACAACTAAATGAAGTGGAGATAGGCAATCTTTCAGAAAAAGAATTCAGAATAATGATAGTGAAGATGATCAAGGACCTTGGAAAAAGAATGGAGGCAAAGATCAAGAAGATGCAAGAAATGTTTAACAAAGACCTAGAAGAATTAAAGAACAAACAAACAGAGATTAACAATACAATAACTGAAATGAAAAATACACTAGAAGGAATCAATAGCAGAATAATTGAGGCAGAAGAATGGATAAGTGACCTGGAAGACTGAATGGTGGAATTCACTGCCACAGAACAGAATAAAGAAAAAAGAATGAAAAGAAATGAAGACAGCCTAAGAGACATCTGGGACAGAATTAAACAAAACAACATTTGCATTATAGGGGTCCCAGAAGGAGAAGAGAGAGAGAAAGGACCTGAGAAAATATTTGAAGAGATTATAGTTGAAAATTTCCCTAACATGAGAAAGGAAATACCCACCAAAGTCCAGGAAATGCAGAGAGTCCCAGGCAAGATAAATCCAAGGAGAAACACACCAAGACACATAGTAATCAAACTGACAAAAATTAAAGACAAAGAAAAATTATTAAAAGCAACAAGGGAAAAACGACAAACACCACACAAGGGAACTGCCATAAGGTTAACAGCTGATTTCTCAGCAGAAACTCTACAAACCAGAAGGGAGTGGCATGATATATTTAAAGTGATGAAAGGGAAGAACCTACAAGCAAGATTACTCTCCCCAGCAAGGATCTCATTCAGATTTGACGGAGAAATCAAAAACTTTACAGACAAGCAAAAGCTAAGAGAATTCAGCACCACCAAACCAGCTCTACAACAAATGCTAAAGAAACTTCTCTAAATGTGAAACACAAAAGAAGAAAAGGACCTACAAAAACAAACCCAAAACAGTTAAGAAAATGGTAATAGGAACATACATATAGATAATTACTTTAAATGTGAATGGATTAAATGCTCCAACCAAAAGACACAGGCTTGTTGAATGGATACAAAAACAAGAACTATATATATATATATATATATATATATATATATGCTGTTAACAAGAGACCAACTTCAGACCTAGGGACACATACAGACTGAAAGTGAGGGGATGGAAAAAAGATATTCCATGAAAATGGAAATCAAAAGAAAGATGGAGTAGCAATACTCATATCAGATAAAATAGACTTTAAAATAAAGAATGTTACAAGAGACAAGGAAGGATACTACATAATGATCAAGGGATCCATCCAAGAAGAAGATATAACAATTAAAAATATATATGCACCCAACATAGCAGCACCTCAATACATAACACAAATGCTAACAGCTATAAAAGAGGAAATCGACAGTAACATAGTAATAGTGGGGGACTTTAACACCTCACTTACACCAATGGACAGATCACCCAAACAGAAAATTAATAAGGAAACACAAGTTTTAAATGACACAATAGACCAAATAGATTTAACTGATATTTACAGGACATTCCATCTGAAAACAGCAGATTACACTTTCTTCTCAAGTGCACATGGAACATGATCCAGGATAGATCACATCTTGGGTCACAAATCAAGCCTCAGTAAATTTAAGAAAATTGAAATCACATCAAGCATCTTTTCCAAACACAACATTATGAGATTAGAAATAAATTACAGGGGAAAAAATGTAAAAAGCACAAACACATGGAGGCTAAACAATATGTAACTAAATAACTGAGATCACTGAAGAAATCAAAGAGGAAATCAAAAAAACCTAGAGACAAATGACAAAGAAAACATGATGATCCAAAACCTATGGGATGCAGCAAAAGGAGATCTAAGAGGGAAGTTTATAGCAATACAATCCTACCTCAAGAAACAAGAAAAATCTCAAATAAACAATCTAACTGACACCTAAAAGAACTAGAGAAAGAAGAACAAACAAAACCCAAAGTTAGTAGAACGAAAGAAATCATAA
This sequence comes from Phocoena phocoena, assembly GCF_963924675.1. Classification (NCBI taxonomy): domain Eukaryota; kingdom Metazoa; phylum Chordata; class Mammalia; order Artiodactyla; family Phocoenidae; genus Phocoena; species Phocoena phocoena. The sequence goes on from NC_089233.1 coordinate 22,651,825, forward strand.
AGATCAGAGCAGAAATAAATGAAATGGAAACAAAGAAAACAATAGCAAAGATCAATAAAACTAAAAGCTGGTTCTTTGAGAAGATAAACAAAATTGATAAACCTTTAGCCAGATCCATCAAGAAAAAGAGGGAGAGGACTGAAATCAATAAAATTAGAAATGAAAAAGGAGAAGTTACAACAGACACTGCAGAAATACAAAGCATCATAAGAGAATACTACAAGTAACTCTATGCCAATAAAATGGACAACCTGGAAGAAATGGACAAATTCTTAGAAAGGAATAACCTTCCAAGACTGGACCAGGAAGAAATAGAAAATATGAACAGACCAATCACAAGCAATGAAATTGAAACTGTGATCAAAAATCTTCCAACAAACAAAGGTCGAGGACCAGATGGCTTCACAGGTGAATTCTAGCAAACATTTAGAGAAGAGTTAATACCCAACCTTCTCAAACTCTTCCAAAAAACTGCAGTGGGAGGAACACTCCCAAACTCATTCTACGAGGCCACCATCACCCTGACACCAAAACCAGACAAAGATACTACAAAATATATATATATATATATATACAGACCAATATCCCTGATGAATATAGATGCAAAAATCCTCAACATAATACTAGCAAACAGAATCCAACAACACATTAAAAGGATCATACACCATGATCAAGTGGGATTTATCCCAGGGATGCAAGGATTCTTCAATATATGCAAATCAATCGATGTGATACACCATATTAACAAATTGAAGAATAAAAACCATATGATCATCTCAATAGAGGCAGAAAAAGTTTTTAACAATATTCAACATCTATTTATGATAAAAACTCTCCAGAAACTGGGCATAGAGGGAACCTACCTCAACATAATAAAGGCCATATACAACAAACCCACAGCAAACATCATTCTCAATGGTGAAAAACTGAAAGCACTTCTTTTAGGATCAGGAACAAGACAAGGATGTCCATGCTTGCCACTCTTATTCAACATAGTTTCGGATGTCCTAGCCACAGCAATCAGAGAAGAAAAAGAAATAAAAGGAATAAAAATTGGAAAAGAAGTGAAACTGTCACTGTTTGCAGATGATATGATACTATACATAGATAATCCTAAAGATGCCACCAGAAAACTACTAGAACTAATCAATGAATTTGGAAAAGTTGCAGGATACAAAATTAATGCACAGAAATTTCTTGCATTCCTATACACTAACAACAAAAGATCAGAAAGAGAAATTAAGGAAACAATCCCATTCACCATTGCAACAAATGGAATAAAATACCTAGGAATATAGCTACCTAAGGAGGTAAAAGACCTTTACTCAGAAAACTATAAGACACTGATGAAAGAAATCAAAGATGACACAAACAGATGGAGAGATATACCAGGTTCTTGGATTGGAAGAATCAATATTGTGAAAATGACTATACTACCCAAAACAACCTACAGATTCAATGCAATCCCTATCAAATTACCAATAGCATTTTTTGCAGAGCTAGAACAAAAACTCTTAAAATTTGTATGGAGACACAAAAGACCCCAAATAGCCAAAGCAATCTCAAGGGGGAAAAATACAGAGCTGGAGTAATCAGACTTCCTGACTTCAGACTATACTAGAAAGCTACAGTAATCAAAATAATATGGTACTGGCACAAAAACAGAAATATAGATCAATGGAATAGGATAGAAAACCCAGAGATAAACTCACTCACCTATGGTCAACTAATCTATGACAAAGGAGGCAAGGATATACAATGGAGAAATGACAGTGTCTTCAATAAGTGGTGCTGGGAAAACTGGACAGCTACATGTAAAAGAATGAAATTAGAACACTCCCTAACACCATACACAAAAATAAACTCAAAATGGATTAAAGACCTAAATGTAAGACCGGACACTATAAAACTCTTAGAGGAAAATATGGGAAGAGCACTCTTTAACATAAATCACAGCAAGATCTTTTTTGACCTACCTCCTAGAGTAATGGAAATAAAAACAAAAAATAAACAAATGAGGCCTAATGAAACTTCAAAGCTTTTGCACAGCAAAGGAAACCATAAACAAGACACAAAGACTACCCTCAAAATGGGAGAAAACATTTGCAAATGAAGCAACTGACAAAGGATTAATCTCTAAAATATATAAACAGCTCATGCACCTCAATATTTTAAAAAGTAATAATCCAATCAAAAAATGGGCAGAAGACCTAAATAGACATTTCTCCAAAGAAGACATACAGATGGCCAAGAGGCACATGAAAAGCTGCTCAACATCACTAATTATTAGAGAAATGCAAATCAAAACTACAATGAGGTATCACCTCACACCAGTTAGAATGGGCATCATCAGAAAATCTACAAACAACAAATGCTGGAGAGGGTGTGGAGAAAAGGGAACCCTCTTGCACTGTTGGTAGGAATGTAAATTGATATAGCCACTATGGAGAACAGTATGGAAGTTCCTTAAAAAGCTAAAAATAGAATTACCTTATGACCCAGCAATCCCACTACTGGGCATATACCTAGAGAAAACCATAATTCAAAAGGACACATGCACCCCAATGTTCATTGCAGCACTATTTACAACAGCCAGGTCATGGAAGCAACCTAAATGCTCATCGGCAGACGAATAGATAAAGAAGATGTGGTACATATATACAATGGGATATTACTCAGCCATAAAAAGGAATAGAATTGAGTTATTTGTAGAGACATGGATGGACCTAGAGACTGTCATACAGAGTGAAGTAAGTCAGAAAGAGAAAAACAAATATCATATATTAACACATATATGTGGAATCTAGAAAAATGGTACAGATGAGCCAGTTTGCAAGGCAGAAATAGAGACACAGACGTAGAGAACAAACGTATGGACACCAAGGGGGAAAAGTGGGGGGAGGGGCGGTGGTGGTGATGTGATGAATTGGGAGATTGGGATTGACATATATACACTAATATGTATAAAATAGATAACTAATAAGAACCTGCTGTATAAAAAAATAAATTAAATTAAAAAAATAAAGATTAAAAAAAGCAGATACAGAGTCACATAGCATAATACAAAAATGTATAGGCTTCAAAAAAAAAATGTATAGGCTTTAACAAAAAAATCACTCATCAGACCAAGAACCAGGATTATTTCAAACTGAATGAAAAAATACAATTAATAAATGCCAACACCAAGATGCCAGAGATGTTAAAATGATCTGACAAGAAATTAAAGTAGCCATTGTAAAATTGCTTGTTTTTCTTTTTTTGCGGTATGCGGGCCTCTCACTGTTGTGGCCTTTCCCATTGCAGAACACAGGCTCCGGAAGTGCAGGCTCAGCAGCCATGGCTCACGGACCCACCAGCTTCGCGGCATGTGGGATCTTCCCAGACCGGGGCACGAACCCGTGTCCCCTGCATCGGCAGGCGGACTCTCAACCACTGCGCCACCAGGGAAGCCCTATAAAATTGCTTTAACGAACAATTACAAACACACTAGGGAAAATGAAAAGATAGAAAACCTTCATAAATAAATAGAAAGTATCAGCAAACAGAAGATACGAAAAAGAAGACAGGAATAAAGACACAGGCCTACTAGAGAATGGACGTGAGGACACGGGGAGGGGGAAGGGTAAGCTGTGACAAAGTGAGAGAGTGGCATGGACATATATACACTACCAAACGTAAAATAGATAGCTAGTGGGAGGCAGCCGCATAGCACAGGGACATCAGCTCGGTGCTTTGTGACCACCTAGATGGGTGGGATAGGGAGAGTGGGAGGGAGATGCAAGAGGGAAGAGATATGGGAACATATGTATATGTATAACTGATTCACTTTGTTATGAAGCAGAAACTAACACACCATTGTAAAGCAATTATACTCCAATAAAGATGTTAAAAAAAAAGAAGCAAATGATATTTTTAAAATGAAAAACCAATAACCAAAATTTGAAAACTCAGTGAATGGGATCAATAGCATAATGGATGGGAGAGGGGAAATAATCAGTGAACTGGAAGACTAAACAATAGCAGTTACCCAATCTAAACAACAGAGAGTAAATAGGGCGAAAAAAGAAAAGTGAAGAAAGGCTTAGGGACCTGTGGGACTGTAAAAAGGTCTAAGATTCATGTCATTAGAGTCCCAAAAGGAGAAAGAAAGTGAGTCCAAAAAAGTACTCAAAGGGATAATGGCTGAAAACTTCTCAAATTTGGCAAGAGCCAGAAAACTTCAGATTCAAGAAGTTAAGAAACTCCCAAACCCTGGGACTTCCCTGGTGACACAGTGGTTAAGAATCCTCCTGCCAATGCAGGGGACACGGGTTCAGTCCCTGGTCCAGGAAGATCCCACATGCCATGGAGCAAATAAGCCCGTGCGCCACAACAACTGAGCCTGTGCTCTAGAGCCTGTGAGCCACAACTACTGAAGCCCGCACGCCTAGAGCCCGTGCTCCGCAACACGAGAAGCCACCCCAGTGAGAAGCCCACGCACTGCAACAAAGAGTAGCCCCCACTCACCACAACTAGAGAAAGCCCAGGCGCATAAATGAAGACCTAACGCAGCCAAAAATAAATAAATCAATTTATTAAAAAAAAAAAAAAGAAATTTCCAAACCCAAAGAGAGTCACACTTCATAAACAACCTTCTGGAAACTAAAGACAAATAAAAAAATCTTAAAAACAGCCAGAAAAAGGACACTTTACTAACAGGGGAAAAAAACAATTCAGATAACATCAGATTTATTACCAGAAAACATGGAGGCTGAAAGGAAATGGCACAACATATTCAGGTGCTGAAAGAAAAAAACTGTCAATCCAGACTCCTATACCCAGTGAAAACATCCTTTAGGTATAAAGAGGAAATCAACATATTCTCAGGTGAAGGAAAACTAAGAGAATTTGTCACCAGAAGCCTAAAGAAGGGCTAAAGAAAGCTCTCTGGACAGAAAGGTAATTTTAAAAAGGAAACTTGGACAATCAAGAAGGAAGAAAGAACACAGTAAAGAAGATATGGGTAAATACAACAGGTTTTCCTTTTCCTCTTGAGTTTTCTAATCTATGTTTGATGGGCAGAGAAAAATAGATAAATCATCATCATAAAGAGAGAAAAATATTTGGAACTTAATTTATAAAAATTTGGAAATTTCTTTATAAAAATGTCTCTTTATATGTGCATTATTTAGAATTTCCAAAAACTTCATTACTTCACTTTACACTTGCCCTCTAAGAAGCACAAGTCTCAAGAAGATCTATCTGTGATACATCACTTCTCCCTAGTCAGATCCCACCCAGGTAAGGCACAATGTGCCCAGCACCCAGAAAATTCTCCTTTGTCTCTCTAAAAATTTTCCTTAAACATGGCTAAATGAGAACTCTTTGATTGCAAGTGACAGATACTCAGTTTGAACTTTTTTAAGCCAAACAATAGGAAGGTCAGGGCTGGTGCTAAGAAATGGCTAGAATCAGTGTCTCCAATGCCATCAGCTTACTCTCCATCTCTGTCTCTCGTCATGAAATTGGTAGGCCTCTTTCTGCATATCAATTTCATGATCTCTTATCTGGGCTTTCTCTGAGTTTACTTCCTAACAGCCCTGGGCCCAGAGTAGAAAAAGATTTTTCTCCTCTGCCTCCCATTTGAAAAAAAAAAAAAAAAAAAAAAAAATCTCAGGAATTCTCTGGCTGTCCAGTGGTTAGGACTCAGCATTTTTACTGCCAGGGCCCGGGTTCGATCCCTGATAGGGGATCTATGATCTTGCAAGCCACCAGGTGTGGAAAAAAAAAAAAATCTCAAGGAAGGACTCTGGTTACTCCTGGGTCTTTTCTTCCCTTTTGACCAATCTCCTAAACCTATTCCTAGGGGGTGGGATCTGTTAGCAAAAGAGAGCCTTAGATGCCGGTCAAACAAAATCTGTGGCCTGTGAAATACTTTAAAAGCATGAAATCAAAACAAACCTTGACTATTCTCCTCCCACTGACTTCATCTTCCTTAGTTAAGAATCCTTAAGGAATCTGATCATAGCAAAGCAGGGTTTCTCAGCCTCAGCCTCAGCCTCAGCCTCAGCCCTACTGATGTTAGTTGCCAAATAAGTCTGTTGTACGGAGCTGTCCTGTGCGCTGTAGGATGTTGAGCAGCATCCCTGGTCTCTCTACCCACTAGATGCCAGTAGCAGTGCTCCATCTCCCATCTTTAAAACCCAAAAATATCTCCAGACATTGCCAAGTGTCCCCTGGGGAACAAAACTGCTCCCAGTGTAGTCACTGCAGTAGAGGGATGTGAGATGGGAGAACAGAGGGCATTTTCCCAGAAGCTATTACCAAAGTGGACATCTTGTGGGGTGAGGGGAAGATAAGGGGAAAGCCATGGAGGAAGGGAGGGAGGGGAGGATGGAGATGGCAGTGCTTCCAGCACCTGTCATTTTTCCATTAGCACCTTAGAACCAATTAATTTATCATATTATCTAGCTGTCAACTTGGAAGAAGAGCTAGGGCACCAGGGCATATGAAATAGAATGAGGCATATAAATACTTCAGCCTGCGGGTGTGGGGAGGGAAGGAGGGACTAAGGATTCAGACTCCTTAATGGAGCGGGTAGATGGTGGTAATTCAGCATCAGTGACCATAAACTGAGGGTGCTGGACTATGTTTCTTGTGTCTACTACCAATTGTTATCCATATTAACAAAAGCGATCACTTGTAGTTCAGAGTTTTCATTGGGGTTTCTCAGACCTAATCTTATTTGATTCTCCCCTAAACCACATGAAGTGGGCAAAGGAATATCTTGTTATGCCCATTTTCATATGAGGAAACAACCCATTGTATAGGAAATAGAGACACTATCACATGGGCACTAAAAGTGTGGGGCTTTTAATACCACAAACCCGGCTTCACTTCTTAGAATCACGTTCCTTATAGGAACTTCCTGTTGTGAGACAACTCAGGCAAGCGGGCCTGGCCAAGGCAGCTGGTTTCAGTCAACCGTTCCCTAACAACCTGTCCCCTGAGAGACTTCATACTCAAGATACTTCTTGGGAATTGGGGTGGAGGTCTGTTTCTTCTGTAACTACTTCCTGCTGGGAATGGGTGCCGTCCTGCCTAGTAGAGTAGAAGTCTCTCTCCACCTGTTCTATCCTTGTATCTTTTTTTTTGTGTGTGTGTGTGTGTGTGGCTCGTGGGCTCTAGAGCACAGGCTCAGTAGTTGTGGCACACGGGCTTAGTTGCTCTATGGCATGTGGGATCTTCCCGGACCAGGGCTCGAACCCGTGTCCCCTGCATTGGCAGGCAGACTCCCAACCACTGCGCCAGCAGAGAAGTCCCTTTCCACCTGTTCTAAATCAAGGTATTCCATGTCTGAAACTGGCTTCCACCCTCACAGTAACAACAATTTAGCCTGAAACTGTTGGACCCTATTAGAGATAAACCTTGTAAGCAGACAGGGACCAAACAGAAGGCCTAACAGAATGTTCATCGCCGAGCCCAGAAAAGGAAGGCAAAACTTGGGGTGAGGGCTGCAGGGGGTGTGACTTTCTTCTGATTGGTTAGTGGTGAGGTAACAGGGCGGTGCTCCAGGAATCTTGCACTCAGCCTGAAGTTACCATCCTCCACCTGGGTGGGACCCCCAGTTCTACCCCCAGAAGAGCTCAAAGATATTGTTATGCATACTCCTGAGGAGGAACCAGGGCCCTGCCCCAGGGCAGCACCACCACTTACCGCTCCTTCCCTGCTTCTGCATTCCCTACCTTCCCTGATTAGCAACTGTTTGAATCCGCTCTTTTGAACTCAAGGAAGGTCAAGGAGGCTGAAATATGGGACACAGAAAGGATTTGTACCTGGGAGCTCTACAGGGTCCTGCTCAGTTTCAATTTCCCCTTTTCTTTGAAACTCCTCAGTCTCTCATGGAATGGAGCGACAACCACTCTGGCCACTTTCTGCTGAAATGGGGCACAGTCCTGCCTCAATCTGGGGAATAGACGCCAAATTGGAAATATTCCTGAGTTCCAAGTCCTGGATCTGAGTCTTCTATGATTAAGATCTCAATTCCTTGGTCTGTCATTTTGGTGTAACCGACCCAATTAGAAGTAGTTGGAAGAGTGACAACTGGAATTTTAATAGACAAACTAAATCTCATTCCCCAAGGAATTCAGAAGACTAAGCTTGAAACCCAGTCTGGACCTCGCATCTTGGGGAGACTTATAGCCAGGTAGCCAGTTGTCTAATTTTACCTAAGTAGGTTTTAACTTCTGATGTAGCATTAACATATACATAACAGGAGCTACTGGCCACTACACATATGTCTCCTCTTTTTGTTAATATCTCATCTAAAGCGATTTCATTGTCTAAGAAATTTAATAGTTACAGGAGGATATCTTGAAACCATAAGGTTGCAGCTACCAGAGGCCAGCAGATATTGTTTTGAGAATGGCTGGTGGATCCCAAGTCTGACGCAGCTCAGAAAACTCAAGTTCTCAGCAATACAAGGACTTTGAAATCACGTCCATAAAGCCACCTAATATTACCTTGGATGTCTGAACCGCAGCTACCCCATTTTGACTTTCAATTGCATTTCTCTCCTTAATGGCCAAAGCAGATGTCACTGTTAATGATGTCAGTGCTTTTCTAGATATGAGAAGATGCAAGAATTTGGGCTCATAAAATCTTCTCCTGAAAGTATCTAACTACCTGAAGGCCTGTTCTGCCAGTTTTTCCCAGAGCACAGAGTACCTCATTCCTGATCTCTACCCTGAACTCCTTTCAGGGTGTGTTGAAGGTCAGTGACCACAGTAACCATAGACTTAATCCTTGCAGAGGCAGATGACAAGTGCCAACTTGCAGCTGGCACGGTCCCATCATGGTCATAAACTTGCAGCTGGCAGGGTCCCATCATGGTCATAAATTCGACCATGGTTTGACAGGTATTTCATGACCATTTTGTTCCACGGTGCTAGGAATGCTCATTCCCAGGTCTGGCAAAGATTTCGCTAGTAGGCCACTCAATGTGCTGTTACTGGCCTAGGCCTTATTAACAGTAGCCAAAAGTCTCTGGACCACCTGTCTTACTAGTCTCTTATGGAAAAGAGTCCCTCTTGTTGCTTTTTCCCATAGCTGGAGTTACACTATTACAATCCTTGATCTCATAGGAACATACCATCATTTTATCAGCGGCTCAGTCACACATTTGGTAATGCAAGAGACAACAATTTTATAAAACAGGCACTGTAAAAAATAGTACAGCTAGCAGTATTAATAAGGTCGTAAGCAAGAATTTAAGTCAAGAACTTCCATTAGGTGCAGACCAGTATATCTCAGGTTGTCTGACTTAGTCTGTTCTGTACCAATCCTTATCTATAAGGTAAATTTTATATTGGCATTGTCCATAAAGCAGGCAGCCCAATTTCCTAGTGTTACTAGGCTGGTTATCACAAGTATGGTTTGATTGTTCCCAACATAAGGGAGCCTTTAAATTTAAATGACCATAGCCTGGTGTTAATCTCCTGATTGCAAATCATGAAGCATTTGATCTTCATTCAAACACAGATTACTGAGTTAAGCTTCAGAAACAAACTTAGAGTGCCCTTTTAATAATTCAATTAAATTTTACAACAATATAACCTAACAGCAAGGAACTATTTGGGAAGTGAATCTTAGTGAATACAGACCTCAATAAACAGAATTAGAATTTGATATCCATTGATACATCTCTTTCTCTCTAATATTACCCTCACTTTTGTCAAATATGGTCAAATCAAGACTGATTCGTCTGCAAATTAAGTCTGATTAATGGATAGAAGGCCCCCTAGAGCCAGGAAAACCATGCCAATGGCTTCTCACAGATTCCGCCTTACAGATTTAGGTGAATTGTTCCCTTTTGAGGTCCACAAAATACCTTCAGATTCCTGCACCTGTTAGGAGGTGGCCTTCCTAATTTAATTTACCTTATAAAGCTGCTGGGAACCTAAGAATTTCCAATCTCTGGAGGGATCGGGTAGAGAGAAAAGAGAAATGCCATGATTTTACTCACAGAGGTGTGATTTACCAAGTTATTGTAAGTCATAAGTAACTTGAGGGGAAGGCTTCCCTATATCTGGAAGACACAAATCAAGACCAGTACAACCATATTCACCAGTTCACTCAGTAAACAATCCTCCTGTTAACTTTTTATGAGCTATCAAGCTTTCATTTAGGATTCTTTAATTTCTTACCCAGTTCAGCATTATGGTCTGAAAGTCAGAAACTTGTATTTATCCAAAAGTTCTTTCTATAAATCTTCTTGAAGAGGAAACTTTTTTTGCAAAAGCATCAGAGTAAAACCATAGCTATCTATAATGACAAAAGACCTAAGAAGGCATGTTTAAAATCTGATTACAATGCAACTGACAAAGAAACTTGATTACTGCTGTGACATACGCTTTCAGATAATAACTATAATTATGACTGATAACATTTTACCGGGACATATCAGATTCTTAGGAACCCCATATAATTTCTAGGATATCTATATTAATAACATTTACCATACGATAGAGCCTAAGAAGATTTATTACTCATTTGACAATACTTCCCATGTAATTTAACACACCAAACGAACCTAGTAGAGTTTAATCTCTCTCTTTGGGCTGTTTCAGGGGCCCTTTGAAGCATCCCAAAGTTAGCTAGCAGTCAAAAGGACTTCATTAGAATTTGATTTAGGAAGTTTTGTCCAAAATTAAAAATACCAAGAAGGATTTAAAACACTTGGTAAGACAGGATCATAGATCACTGTGAAACAACAGTTATTCACTTAGCCAAAGTGACAAGGAAAGATTTCAAAGGTAAATACAGAACTCTTCACTTAAAAGGTAAAGAAACTTAAAATCTGTTATCAAAGTCACTTCAACATTTTAAGAAAACTTGTTCTTTTAAGAGAGAGAAAAACCAAATTCAAGTTTTGCACCAGCTTACCTTTAAAATTCATTTACTCATTTAAATTCATTCTAAACTCAGCCAGTCCCAGCCACACACAAAACTCAGTGTCTGCTTCCCACAAACCTTCCATCACTTTCTGTATCTATACTAGCACATCCCTCATTTTTCCATCCCAAAACAACCAGCTCCAAGATAGAATCACTTTCTTTTTCCTTAATAAAATGTAATTCCATTCCTCATACCTTCTTTACTGAAAACATACATCCTACTTTCCTTAAGCAACCATGAACTGTCTTTTACATTAGCATTAAACATAAATGCCAGTGATAAATTCTAAAAACATCTCAGGGAGGCACCAAACATATTCATTAATAGTCCAAAATACCTTTAGTTTCTCTGTTTAATAATTTTATTTGGGAATAACCCAGCTATTCAACAAACTTCCATCATTTAACTTAATTTAACACAACTCTAAAATTTAATGTTGCCAAATATCTGGAGAGATCATCCTCAAGTAGACATTCTTAAAACATAATTATTCCTATAGAGTTTACCTAAAAGCTCTTATATCATTTATATTTACTTTCCTTAAAAGGTTTTTTTTCAGTTACTTTTCTTGTTGACAGATTTGTAACAGATATAATAAGGTTTTATTTGACTTCTATTAAACTTAAGTACAATAAAGGTATTATACTTAATGTTGATGACTCTAAAGACATGTTTATATTAATTAAATTTACAAACGTAAACTAAGTTTAATACCATATATTAATTTAATACTGAATATTTCCCAGTTCACGTGAACCTGAAATTAATTCTAGCCAGTTACCTTCCATATTTTTGAAAATTTATATAAGTGCTTAATTTCCTTTAAGCCACTTAAGTAGAACCCATTGACAAATTAATCTGATAATACCATCCAGAGGTAAGGACATATATATAATGCACACAGGCATATAGACAAACACAACCAGAGATCTCATAGCTTCATTTTCTAAACTTAGTCATGAATTGGGAGTTAAAATATAAAACTCACTAGTTTATAAATAACAGTTGGAATAAATAAAAATTTTAAAGGTTTTTTTCCCCTATCTTTTTTTCCTCAGTCTCAGGAATTAGGGATGATCTAGATAAGTGATCCTGAGTGCCCTGGTCTCAAGGCACAGGGTGAGAAAAGCAAATTCTTCTAGAAGGACTTATTCCCTCAAGGTCAGAATTCTGAAAAGATGTTTTATCAAGCTTGCTTTTACTAACTGTACAGGCAAAAAGAACCAGTTCGGGAATTTTCAAGAGTTTTACCTAAACCAACTTTCTCTGGAGTCTAAAGAATACTGTGGCCACACAATGTTATAATAAAATATCATCTTTTCTTAGTCATAGGCTCATAGCTAAAATCTTCCCAGTCAGGCAGAATTTGCCCAAGAGGGCTTCACAGTAGAACAGAACCAGAATTTCCCATTTTACGAGGCAGAATGACCATCACAAATCACAGCACAGAACACAAAGTATTAAACACACATACTCACAGCTGTCCTAACCAGATAGTCCCTTAAATACAAGGCTGCAGTTTCTCAGAAAACCTCCTACAGAGACACAGAACTTCAGATCAGAGTAAACGGAAATATCTCGGGTCTTCAATGATATCAAACGGAGGGAAGAAGGCCAGGTTGAAAGAAGAAGGGAAGGAGGAGAGACAAAAGGGGTGGCCTTACGGACGTCTCCTGCCACCCGCAGAAGCCCAGGCATTACAGGACTTTTCCCTGGGCTTACAGGAAGGGAGGACGGGAACTCAGCCCTACCAAAAACCAGAAACCAGATACCAGATACCAGATAATTTGAGTTCTCTGCCCATCGGAGGTGATCAGTCTCTGGCCCTCAGATGAGGCTGAGGCCCTTCAACCAGACTCCTGTGTCCAGGACAGAAGAAAGGAGGGGACAGATAGGAGGGGTTGAAAAGAGGAAAGGGAGAGGGAAGGGGAAAGAGGGCAACAAACTCTCTTGTTCCTTACCTGGTTGGGGCACTCTGGTCAGTCGTCCATGTCAGGAGGAGACCAGGGACAAAAGGGTCCCGGCAGCAGCTGCTGGGTCTGGTCCATCAGTGGGTGAGCTGGTCCCCAAGAACCCTGAGTGGTCGGGATGTCAGTCGTAGCAAAGAATGGGTCCCACCAGAGTCATCAGCTGTTGCAGAAAGGGGGATCCCTTTCAGAACCTGAGAGTGGGCTCTTGTCTAACACTCGGAAATGATTGTCCGAGGAGACACACATGCTGACAAAGCAAAAACTTTACTGGGGGGGTTCCCTGGTGGCGCAGTGGTTGGGAGTCCGCCTGCCGATGCAGGGGACGTGGGTTCATGCCCCGGTCCGGGAGGATCCCACATGCCGCGGAGCGGCTGGGCCCGTGAGCCATGGCCACTGAGCCTGCGCGTCCGGAGCCTGTGCTCCGCAGCGGGAGGGGCCACAGCAGTGAGAGGCCCGCGTAACGCAAAAAAAAAAAAAAAAAAAACAAAAAAACCTTTATTGGGAAGGGGCGCCCAGGTGAAGAGCAGCAGGGTAAGTGAACCCAGAACTGCTTTGCCGCATGGCTTGCAGTCTTGGGTTTTATGGTGATGGGGTTGGGTTAGCTTCCAGGTTGTCTCGGGCCGATCATCTTGTTTGGCCCATTGTCTGACTCAGGGTTCTTCCTGGTGGTGCGCACATTTCTCAACCAAGGTGGATTCCAGCAAGAAGGACTCTGAGAGGTTGATCATCTCCTCCCTCTTTTGGCCCCTTCCGAATTCTCCAGGTTACTTTTCAGCAGCTGGCACCATGTTCCTTATAGGAACCACCTGTTGTGAGACAACTCAGGCAAGTGGACCTGGCCAAAACGGGTGGTTTTGGTCAACAGTTCCCTAAGAGTATGAAGCCCTACCGCTCATGCTTTTGCAATTCTAGTGACTGGTTGAAGTGTGGAATGGCAATACAACTCTGGCCATGAAGACCTGAAAAGTCTCAAAGACTAAGGGAGCTTTTAAAACAGCTTTCCTTCACTGAAAAAAATAAAGGTGCACAGGGGAAGTAATGGCCCCTCTTTGGTGTGATATGCACAGAATAGCTGCCACCATCTTGCAAGCATGAGAAGAACAAACTGGAGAGGAAAGCTGAAACATCAAAGACAGCAGAGCAGATGATAAAGACATCTGGGCCCTGACGATATCACTCAACCAAGCACTGATTTAACAGCCCTGGATAGCTCTGTCTTAGGACTGGTTTTCATGGGAGAAAATTAATCTCCTTTTTGTTTCATCCATTTGAATCAGATTTTCTGTTATTTTCAGCCAAATTCATCCCGATAAAATCAGCCATAATGATACCTGCACTACTAAGAATAAGATTCATTGTACACTTACTACGTTTCAAATACTGTACTAGGCTTTTTAGACTTGATATTTCCTTTGAAATATTACATGTTTCACCCCTACAACAAACTCATAAAGTAAATACTATTAACTCCATTTTACAGATATGTAATAAAGCGGAAGAAAGAAAACCAACATTTGTAGATTACAAGCATACATACTTAACCTCTTGGGACACTGAGGAGATGGCTAAGAGTGCAGACTCCTGAGTCAGACCATCTACATTCAAATCCAGTTTTATCTCTTACCAGCCCTGTGATCTTGGGCAAGTACTTATAAAATATTATCTTTGAGCCTCTGTTTCCTCGTCCTTAAAATGGAGATGATACTTGCATCCATCTCAAAGTGTTGTTAGAATGAAAGGAAATTCATTGGATCAACAAATATTGTGTGCATGAATCAGGGTGCTGGGATTCAAATCTAACTAGGTTTCTTTTGGTTTCAAAGAAATTGGTGTGGCTACACGACAAAGGCTGTTTGGGTCTGAGATTGGGACAGAGAAGTGGAAGGATGAACTAAGCACTGGTTGTGAAGAGCTCTTCATGTTTGGTCAAGGAATGTGGGGAACACATTTCTGAACTGAGGCTGTGGGACTGTGAGAAGAAGGCAGCATGGTCTAGAGCTGGCAGTGGAGAACAGGAGAAGGTGAGCGCTGCCAGATGGGTGACCCTCAGTCTCCAGAGATGCAGTCAGTCTCTGGGGATACACTCTCCAAGGATGGCTATGGGATTGCCTCATTAATTATTAGATTTGCTTGTGCACTGTGATATTGTGATTTTTTAATAAGAAATATGTATTTGTCTCTGTCCTGTTTCTGGCACAGAGCTCCTGAAACCCTTAGAATTTCCTAAGTGTTGGGAGTGATTAAGGTGTCTTCTGTTATGTAAATGAGGTGAGTTTTGGACTGCATCTAGATGAGGGCTGGTTACCAGAGGAACGAACCCTGTGATTGAAGGATTGGAACTTTCAGTCCCACCCTGCTGACATCCAGGGAGAGAAGAACTGGAGACTGAATCACGAGCCCACAGCCAATGATTTAACCAATCATGCCTATGTAATGAAGCCTCCGTAAATACCCAGAAGGAGGGGGTTCAGAGTGCTTCCGGGTTGGTGAACATGTGGAGGTGCTGAGCTCCATTCCCCCTTTCCCCATACCTTGCCCTGTGCATCTCTTCTACCTGGCTGTTCCTGAATTCTATCCTTTTATAATAAACTAGTCATCTAGTAAACAAAATGCTTCTCTGATTTTTGTGAGTCGCCCTAGCAAATCAATTGAACCCAAGGAGGGGGTTGTTGGAACCTCCCATCTATAGCCAGTTGGCCAGAAGCACAGGTGACAACCTTGACTAGCGATAGACGTGTGGAGTAGGACAGGGTGTGCACGAGGGACATCCTTGTGGGACTGGGCCTGTAACCTGTGGGACCTGACATTGTCTCCAAGTAGATAGTGTCAGAATTGAGCTGAATTGTAGGACACCCAGCTGGTGTTGGAGAATTGCTTGGTGTGGGGGGAAAACCCCTACATATTGGAATGGGTATCAGAATATTAGGCACTTTTGTTGCCCAAAATCCATGAGATGTTGCTGATGGTTACGGTTCAGTCACCTCTCCATCAGCCAACCTGGGCACAAACTGACCTTGAGTATTTGGGCAATCAGGGCCTCTGAAGTCTCAAACTATCTTATTCTAAAAAGACAAAAACATGATCAGGTAGCTACAGTAGGAAATTTGGGGTCAGGCAGAGCTGGCCTGGAATCCTGTGGATCAGGTGATCTTAAGCACAGTGCTCGACCCTTAGGCCCTCAGTATAATTGTTCTGGAGTCAGACTATCTGGATTCAAATCTTGGATCCGCCACCTGCTGGCTGTGTAACCTCAGATAAGTTACTTATAAGCTCTCTCCGGCTGTTTCCTCGACTGTAAAATGGGGAAGAGAGTTTCACCTACCTCTTAGAGTGGTGGAGATGAAATTATATGAGTCATACATTCAGTGAGTAGTTACTGAGAACCTCCTGTATGACAGTCAGGTTCTGGTGGTGACAAGACAGACTAGATCCTCGTTCTCGTGGAGCTCACACTGGAGTGTGAGGTAAGAGATGATATGCGTATAATTAAAATAAAAAATAATATCAAGCAGTGATCAAACTAGAGCTGCTTTTGACAGAGAGGGGAAGTTTGAACAGAAAGTTGAATAATGGTGGAGCAGGGGCAACAGCAAGTACAAAGGCCCAGAAGCAAAACAGTGTTTGGCACAATCACGGACGAAAGTATTAAAAGGCCACTGCGTCTGGACTGAGCAAAGGGAAGTGAAGTGCGAGAGGTAGACAAGGGCTGGACCCTGGGAAGCCTCATCACTCTTATTTCGGAGTTTACTTGAGACAGGAAAGCATTGGTGGAGGTTTTTAAATAAAGCAATTTCTTACCAGAGTGCCATCTATTCTAAAATTCATACCCAGTGTTTGTTTTAATGAGGTATGGTTAGACACGCAGACATGGAAATGACTGTCATGAGGGAAGAAGTTTATACTCACAGATCCCTAGAAACAGGAGGCAGGACCACACAGTGAAGCACCATGGTCAGTCAAGAGTCAGAGGTGGGATATGGCAGAGTATGGCCCAGAGCCTTTATTGGGGTACTAGCAGGAAAGAAAGGGTGAGGCAGGGTAGGTATACTGGGTAACTTTAGAAATGGATGATTGAATAATTTTGATGGGCTCTGGAGTATAGGGGCAGTCCCTAGTTGTCTAGTACCTGGCCCTGGAGTGATTTAGGGCAGGGGGAACATTGGTTTGGTGTGTGAGAGTTTGATAAAGGAAATGATTGGGGGGTATGGGATCTGTATTGGTTGGTTTGTATATCAAAAGCACACTCAAAAATAGTTGTTTGCTGTTTCTGGGAATTAGCTGGCCCTGGAAGGGGCCATATCTCTAGCATCAAGGCCCTAGATGTCAGAACATCAAGAATACAGAAAATAAGAAAATATAGCCAATACATTACCACATAACAAGATTTCCATAATTGATATCTATAGTATTATCTAATAGAGAGATGGGGGCAATGCATCCTATTTTGAAGAATTGCGAGAAATGATTGTGCAATGTATGCAGAGAACCAAAAACATAGGAAGTCCTCAAAGCTGTTATTTCTCTCCCTTTCCTGCTACAACACATTTTGACCTCTAATGCTGTATTTAGACCAGAAAATACGCTATAGCAGATGGGTTCTGACCTGCATTTTAAACTGAGAACAAAGTTTCACCTTCTACAAACCAAATCAGCCCTGGCAACTGATTTAAAAACAGTGTATTCATCATTGGATGTGTTGCCACCATGTTTGACCCTCTGACAGTCACTTAAAAAGTAGCAATGACAAAAGGACAAGGGAAAGAGAATAAACATGTGTTGAGTATAGTCTATGGGCCAAGCACTATGTAAGACGAGCATCATCACAACGTTTCCCCAAATATAGTCACAAAAATGCTATGGTCTGACCGTTGTGCCCACACTTCAAATCCATGTGTTGAAATCCTAACCCCCAAAAATGATGGTGTTGGAAGGTGGGAGCTTTGGGGTTGATTAGGTCATGAGGGTAGACGCCCTTATAAAAGAGGCCCCACAGCGCCTCCTAGCCCTATCCCATCGTATAAAGACACAATGAGAAGGCTCTGGCTGTGAACCGGGAAGTAAGCCCTCACCAGTCACTACACCAAATCTGCTGGCACCATGATCTTAGACTTCCCAGCCTCCAGAACTGTGAGAAATAAATTTCTGTGGTTTATAAGCCACCCACACTTGTGGTATTCTATTATAGCAGCCTTACAAACTAAGATAAGAGACTATGGGCAAGATCATTTTAGAGGTTCCTATACCCAATATTAAATGACATTGAATCACAAGGAGAGAGAGTTCATTCCTTTCCCATCATTCCAATTGCAGCAAGGGAAAGTCTCAAGTGGGTGCTAGCATACCTTTAATGCCTCTCTAACACTTAACAATCTCCCCTTTCAACAAAGAATGAGTTAAGCCTTAGACTCCGAGCCTTGGCAGGCTACAATACTAGCTAGAATTCTAATGACATTAGTCTTTTTCCCCTTTGATTTCTTAAACGATTTCCTTCTTTATGAGCAAGAGAGGCTAGTTTGACTATATGTGATAAAAACTAATTTAAAAATTAATTTTAAATATCTAATTTTTAAATAGAAGTATTTCTAAGTGAATCAACTTAAAGAAAAATACTATGTAAATAATAGTACAAGCAGCAAAAATCATGCATATTGTACTCAAATTGCTAAATTTCAGGAAATACTAGGTTATTTCTTTTATCTTAAACCTATGAGGCAGAAGCCTTATTTATCTCTGGTTTACCTGGAACCTGGAATACAGAGAGGAGAAATGATTCAGCCAAGGTCACATAAGCCTCTTCAACACAATTCCTTCAGGCTCCAAAGTTTGAAATCTTACAACACTGAGAGATCATGGTGTTTATTTCCAGAATCAGAAGTTATCAATTTGGGAAAGCCTCATATGTATCTCTTAAGGAAGCTCAGGGACCTGCCGGCTTTAGAAATTAGCAGCCAGGTGTCTGGGTAACCCTCACCTGGGAAAGCCTGGGCAAATCACTCAATTCTCTCTTCAAGTCTGCTGCAGCTTCTCCTCCCACAGCACAGCTATAGAGAAAGGCAGAGCAATACTAGAACCAGACATTTCAGGTATTCAGGACACTCTGAAACTTTCCCGAGCAGGACAGCTCTTTCCTCTGCCCCCACCTAGCCTGGTCCAGCCATTAGATGACCTACCTACTGGCCTTTCTAGCTGCTCTGCTTCTGTGCCCATTGCTGCGTGGTGGAACTGGCCTTATCTGTACATTGATGAGTCATGCTTTCTGTACATTTCAATGTTTTATCCCTGCGGGAAAGATTCTGGTAAATACCTTCACTCTCACTGCTCTCAATACCCTGTGCCTCCCTCTTAGGACTATTTCTAAGGCTCTTAAAGAAAATTGAATTTTTGGCAGTTATAGTGCAGTGATTGGAGGAAAAAAAGCTCAAGGAATAGGGGAATGTTCCCATGATAGATGGCTGGAAAGGATATTCAAACCTTCTCTTCTAGTTTGACATCCTGAGTGCCTGGAATGTTCTAGGTGTTATATGGTGTGTGAGAAATCTTGGCCTCTGTAACTCTGCAAATCAAATGAAAATGACATCTGGTAACTTTTTACTCATACAATACATAGACATGATGGTAACTCTACTGTTATTGTCTCTTTTGAAGCCAGCTCTCCATCGTGCCAAGAATGGATTCAGCTTTGAGTTTTAAAAGCTGCATTTGTGTTCCAGCTCTGACGCTAATACTGTGTGTGGTCATGGACACCTCACTTGACTTCTCTGGACCTCCATTCTCTCAACTGTAAAGTGGGGGAATTGGACAGAATTCTCTCTGTGGATCCCACAGCTCTCAAGCACCAGGTCATCATGGGCACATTGCTTCCTCTCTCTGAGCCACGGATTTCTCATGTGCAAAACGAGCTAATTAAGCCCTGGCCCCTTCACACAGTAATGATGAGGATTCACATAGGATGGTTTATGTGACCACACAGGCAAACCTGGGAGATATTGCGGGTTCAGCTCCAGACCATAGCAGTAAGCAGATATTGCAATAAAGTGAGTCGCACGAATGTTTTTGTTTCCCGGTGCACATAAAAGTTATGTTTACACGATACTGCAGTCTATTAAGTGTGCAACAGCATTATGTCTAAAATAATAAACATACCTTAATTAAAAAATACTTCAGGTAACAAATGCCAACCAACACCTGAGCCTTCAGCTAGTCGTAATCTTTTTGCTAGTGGAGGGTTTGAAATATTTCGAGAATTACCACAATGTGACACAGAGACACGAAGTGAGCAAATGTTATCGGAAAAACGGCGCCGATAGACTTGCTCAATGCAGGGTTGACACAAACCTTCAATCTGTTAAAAATGCAGTATCTGCAAAGCACAATAAAACAAGGTATGCCTGTACTTTGTTAAAAGTAAAGTCCTATCAATTATGAAGTGTTACTGTAATGAGAACAAAGAATCTAAAAAACAAAAAAGCGGATATATGTATAACTGATTCACTTTGCTGTACACCTGAAACTAACACAGCTTTGTAAATCAACTCCAATAAAAATTATAAAATAAAATCTTCGAATTCTAAAAAAAAAAAATCCTTGGCTGATCAGTGCGTGTCCTTTAAATGAAAGGGAGGGTTTTAGGGGCTTTTTTGAGAAGTACTCCTCACATCTCTACAGAGCCTTATCTAGACCATCTTTATGTTTGGGGGATTTTTTTTAAAAAATTGTGGTGAGAACATTTAACATAAGATCTACCCTTTTAACCAAGTTTTAAGTGTATAATGCAATATTGTTAACCACAGGCACGAGGTTAAAGATAATATCTCTAGAATTTATTCATCTGGCATAACTGAAACTTCATGCCCCTTGAGTAGCAACTCTCCATTCCCATCTACCCCCAGCCCCTGGCAACCACCATTCTACTTCTGCTTCTATAAGTTTGTTCTTTTAGATATTCCATGTAAGGGGAATCATGCAGTACCTGTCTCTCTGCGACTGGCTTATTTCACTCAGCCTAATGTCCTCCAGATTCATCCATGTTGCCACAAACGGCAGAATTTACTTCCTTTTTAAAGCTGAATAATATTCCGTTGTATGTATACACCACATTTTCTTTGTCCATTCATCCACTGATGGACATTAGGTTGTAGCCACATCTTGGCGACTGTGAATAATACTGCCACGAACACGGGCATGAGGAGATATTAGAGGGCTCACAAGGAAGCTGGAAGCCATAGATCTGGGAATGAGCAGGAAACATGAATCACCGAAATAGACCCAGAGCAGGTGAGTCCTCTTGGGCCGTCCCCACGGAGGTGAATGAAATCTACCTCTCCTGCCCATGTTCTACTCATTCAAGATTCTAAGCCCCGGAGGACGGAGTCTAATTGACCAAATTGAGGATACCTGTGTGCCCCTGACTGTCCTGGCTCAAAGGATCTGGCCTCTTCTGCTTCCGTAAAGGGTTGGCAGGCGCCTGAAATCACTCTCCTGAGAGCACATCCAGCGGGGAGGCTCACGCTCTAAAAGGAAATCAGGATGTGTTAAGAAGGGGAATAAGATTCCGCACAGCCCCTAAATGTGAAATAACCACTGCCCAGAGACTACTTAAATGCTTAAGTAATCACAATGTGTCACTCTCAGATATGACTTCTTTGTTTTACTTTTTGCCACTAAACACGTTTCCCCACCTGATAGGAAACAGGTTATTCGGTGAGACAGACTGGTTTTGTTTCTTTCCTCCATCTCCTGTCTCTTTTCTCCCTCTCCTCCAGCTCACTTCTGTCAGGTAAGATGACGGGAGCAAAGTGAGTCTTAAAGGCTGTTCAGAAGTCTCACGTGTCTCTCTGAAGGAGAGAAAAGACGGTGCTCCTCCTGCTGCAACATTCTGGTCAATTACACCCTCCCTCAATCTACCACCCACACACACCCGTACAGACACACACACATGCCCTCCCTCAATCTAACAGCTACACACACATACACCCATGTGTGCACACATACACACACATATAGAGAGACATATACATGTGCAGGTACATCACACAGGCATGTGCACACATGCACACATATATAAATACCTGTGCATGTATACACGTGCATGTACATGTACACAAATACACACACACACACTCTCTCTCTCTCTCTCTCCTAACCCTCACCTCCCTTCCTCTCAAAGGCCCATTTCGTTCACCTCATCAACAGCTATTCTTTGCCTGCTGATGAAATTTACCCAGCAGTGACTTGGACTCTTTCCCCCCCCACCACACACTGGGCTGTAGGGGGAGAGAAGCATGCAATTGTGGAAATATTCTCTTCCTGCTCTGTGGCAGCCCCTGACCACTTGACAGGTCAATGACAAGCAACAAAAGACTTTATCCAAATTCTATGAGAATCGATGCGCCTCTCAGAGAACTCGGCCCATGGCTGTTACAAGCAGCGCTGGAATGCATCCTCATCAGCTCACCAAGACGGCCTCAACCACAAGCCATGCCTACGGAGTAAAACCAACACAGCCCCAAAACGCAAGGAAAGCAAACAAGAGGCTGCAGACGAACTGGTAAGAGCTCTAGCAGAGCTGGCCAACGGCAGTAGAGAACCCGGAGCATCAGGGGAAAATGCCAGGTACCATTCTGACAGCTTAATTGCAGGGAAGGAAGGGTCTCCTGCAACATCTCTGAAGGCTGGATGTCTAAAGAGCTGCAACACCATCAGGAGGGGTTGGTTTCAACAATAGCTTGTAATAACCTGCTTGGCCAAGAGACCTTACACAAGATATTTTTTCCTATATTTTACTATTAGAATTTTCAAGGATACGTAAAAAGTGAGAGAGAGTGAAAACTCATATACCCATGACCTAGACTCTACTATTCATATCTCCCGCTTTAACACATATCTATCCTCCCTTCTCTCTAGTCACCAATCCATTTCATTTTTTGATGCATGCCACTCACAGTGACACACTTCACTCCAGAATTTCAGTATGCATGTCACTAACTAGAGTTCAGTGTTTGTTTATGGTTCATACACAAGATACTTTTGACATAAAAATAAAAGGGGGGGCTAGGGAAAGGGAGAGAGGAATAGGTGAAGCACAGAGAATTTTTAGGGCAGTGAAAATATTCTTTATGATGCTACAATGATGGCTAATGTCCTTATATATTTGTCCAGACCCATAGAATGTGCACCACCAAGAGTGAAGGCTAATGTAAAATATGAATTTTGAGTGATAATAATGTGTCATGTTCATCAGTTGTCACAAATGTGCCACTCTGACAAATGTGCCACTCTGGTGCGGGATGTTGACGATGGGGGAGGATCTACACGTGTGAGGGCAGAGGAGATATGGGAAATCTCCCTGCCTTACGCTCAATTTTGCTGTGACCTAAAACTGCTCTAAAATATAAGGTCTGGTTTTTAAATTAAATAAATCATTTTAAAATGAAACAAAACCTATGACTTAGCTATGACAGAGGACTAGCAAACTGGCATCCCATGGGCTGAATTCAGCTTGCAGATGTGCTGGTTTTACCTGCCCAGCATCTATCCCCATTTCTCCTGTTACAGAATTCCAAGTTTCCTTTGGATACATGGTCTATCTTATCTCACAGTCCATGTGGTTTGGGAAGAACTGACCCCTTCTTTTGGCTCCATCGCTGGACCCGTGAGCCCCACCCGGCCAATCAGTGCGTTTGGGTCTGTCTTCAGAAATCCAACCCAACTCGTGCGTTGGATTGAGATGGGCACATGAGAAGGGCTGGTCCGACAAGAGCGAAACTTCTATTTTAGCTCAGGTTACTAAGCTGTTAGGATACATCCAGGGATGCTGGAGTCCACCTTTTTATGATGTTGTAAGAGCCTGTATAAGAATGTAGCTAATCCAAAGCAAAGCAGAGCCCATTGGTGGAAAGGGACAAGTACTTTTTGCTCCTGGATCCAGCAAGTTCTAAAGTTCAGCAAACTTCTATATTTTTCAGTTATGAGTTGATACATTCCTTTTTAAAATTTAAGCTGGTTTGAGCTTTGTTATATTGATTCCAATAAAAAGATTCCTGATGAATACACAGTAGTGAGCTGATCTGGGATTCACACCCAGGTCTAGGTTCAAGGACCCACTACACACCCCTCAGTGAATTCCTACATTAAGAATTCAAAAGGGAAGGAAACTGACCTTGCCCATGAGGCCATCTGAATCCAGGAACTGCAGGTAGCAGGTAACGCCTGAGCGGCAGCAGGGCGTGGTGGTGTAGAGGAGGGGGGATCTGTGCAGGGAGCTACAGGGGGTGTGCAGACTTCCAGGGTGAGAAATCTGTAAAAGGGAGGAGGGACCAGCGGACAAGTTACACTCTTATGGGAGGTGGGGGACTGGGCAGGTCCGCACCGTGGGCCTAGGGTGCTCCAAGCGCGCTTTCACCGGCCCTTCCATCCTGAATAATTTCAGTCATAATCACTGTGTGTGTCTCTCTCCCTATCAGTCTGTCTGTCTTTCTGTCTATTCATCTATTCCTTGCCTCCCTGTGTCTCCACTTCTTTGTCTCTCCCTCACTGTCTCTCTTTTTCTTTTCCTCTCTGTCTCTCCCTCTCTGTCCGGGTGTGTGCCCCTCCCCCTCCCCTTCCTCCTCCCCCCACCCACACTCGCTCTCCTATAACTGCTGGGAGGCAGTCCACTCCATCACCATCACCACCAGAGTTCAACATAACATCAGTTCTCACATGTCCAACTTGACAGCCTCATGACTTGTCTTCCCACCCCCATTCTTGTCTCCCTTCCATCAGTCCTCCACCTCTCTGACAAAGCAAATGTTTTAAAATGCAAATCTAAACCTGGCACTCCCCTGCTGAAAACCAGAGGTAAAGACCAAACTCCTCACCACAGGCCACAAGGCCCTTCCCACTCTCCAACCGCAACCGGCTCCATGTACTCTCCAGCTCACTGCACCCCAGTCTCCCTGGTCTTCTGGTTCCTCAAAGAGTCCTTCTCACTCCCACCCCAGGACCTTTGCACTTGCTCTTTTTTCTCCCTGAGATGCTCTCCTCACTCCCAGCCCCACATCCCTTCCTTAGTTAACTATTATTCATCTTTCACATCTTGTTTCAGGTCTAAGTATTGCTTCCTCAAAGAAGCCTTCCCTGATTGCCAAACCACATCGGATATCACTAGTATGTGGTTTCTCATTCCTATGACTTTTTCTGTAAAGCATTTACCTAAGTTTATAATTATGTGTGTGTGTGTGTGTCTGTCTGTCTGTCTGTGTGTTTATGGTATCAGATGGATTAATTCATGCCTGTCTTTTGCACTTAAGATCCAGGAAAGCAGAGACCAACTTTTTAGAACAACTGTATACCCTGAACTCAGTACAGCGGCTGGCAGACAATTCTCGTTTGTTATAGTCCCCACTTCTCCCTTTTGCCTTCCCAACACTGAATAAAGTGTTAGTTACAATTTATATTATATTTGTGCTACTGTTTTTCTTAAAGAATTATTACTTTATACCACTGTCTCTGTCAAAGGGCAGAGAAATGAAAGCTAGACCAAAAAGGCTAGGTGTCACCAGAAAAATGGGAAATAGCATATTTCCTTATGGAACTGAAGAATGAACAATGGTTCTGCCTCACTCATGTTTATTACCTGCCCAGGCTCATAGGTATTTGAGTTTGCAACCCGCGTCCCTAACATTCTCCATATATTTCTATTATATTTATTTACTCATTCATTTAAGATTTATCGCTGGACACCTACCTGGCACTGTTCTTAGCACTGGGATACGGCAGAGGACAAGACAGATGAAGTCCCAGCCCTAGTGTCACATGGAGCCCACCTTACATTGTGTAACAGTTTTCTGTTGGATACATGTCTCTCCACTAAACTAAGCTCCTCCCAGTGGTTACAGCACAGGCTCTGAAGCCAGACCACCTGGAACCTAATCCCAGCCAGGTGGCCTTGGCAAATTACTACACTTCTCTGTGCCTTGGTTTTCTCACCTGTGAAATGGGGCTAATAATTGTACCTTCCTTCCAGTGTTATCATGAGGATAAAATGAGTGAAGACATACCTGTTTCATAAGTCCCCAGTCAATGTTAACTCTTATTACCCACCTCTGTACCCTAAGCAGGGCCAGGTTCATGGGCGTGCTGTCACACAGGCCCCTCGCTTAGAAGGGCTCCATGTTTGGTTTAATGCTCTGCTGTTACCACTCTGAAATGCTTAATTTTTGAACAAGGGCCCCACAGTTTCATTTTTGCAACAGGCCCTGCAATTATGTAGCCAGTCCTGGTCAACACATGTCAAATGTCCAGTGAAAGTCTGTTGAAAATGAATAAGTATATGAATTTCACCAACCACAGTTGTCAGCTCACATACTCCATTGTCTTACAGAGCCAGTCAAGTGGGTCAGCGCTTGGGCAAAATTAAACAGACTTTGTTGTTGACTCATCATGTCCCTCCCCCAGGACCAAGAACACCCAAGGCCTGACCTTGGACCTTAAAGTTCTTCTCTTCCCACCCATCCATTTCCCAGGAAACCTGGACATTGACAAGCTGCCAAGGCTCTCAATAGAGCAGCAGAGAACCCAGTCCAATTCCCTGTTCTCCAGAACTGCAGTCTGCACTGTCTCTGCTACTCCACACCATTTCTCCGTGCTCAGCATCCCTAGAATGAGGCATACCTGGTTTCCTTCATCCCCATTTTACAGATGGGGAAATGGAGGCTCAGAAACAAGACGTGTTAAGATTCCCCATGCAGCCCAGTCCCTCTGCCCAGTCAAGTCTCTAGTTTTATAAAGAGTCTCTAACTAGAGCCCCAGAATCAAGCCACACAAATTATTTTTAAAGTAGCAGCCATATATGATAATGACATACCCTGACTGAGTATCGTGTCTGTGTGAGTGTGGATGAGTGTGTCTGAGTGGCTGCAACATCCCATCCCTGGCAGGAGGGATCCATGTGGAGGGCTTCTGCAACCCTGCCCATGTCCCATTCAAAGGCACTCAGCTCAGGGACAGTCCACCTCTGGCCAACACACACACTCAGATGAACGCACACTTCCTTTTTTTTTTTTCTGTTTTTTTTCTTAACATCTTTATTGAGTATAATTGCTTTACAATATTGTGTTTGTTTCTGCTGTATAACAAACTGAATCAGCTATACATATACATATATCCCCATATCCCCTCCCTCTTGTGTCTCCCTCCCACCCTCCCTAACCCACCTCTCTAGGTGGACACAAAGCACCGCGCTGATCTCCCTGTGCTATGCAGCTGCTTCCCACTAGCTATCTCTTTTATATTCGGTAGTGTATATATGTCCATGCCACTCTCTCACTTCGTCCCAGCTTACCCTTCCCCCTCCCTGTGTCCTCAAGTCCATTCTCTACGTCTGCATCTTTACTCCTCCTGCCCCTAGGTTCATCAGAACCTTTTTTTTTTTTTTTTTAGATTCCATATATGTGCGTTAGCATATGGTATTTGTTTTTCTCTTTCTGACCTACTTCACTCTGTATGACAGACTCTGGTCCATCCACTTCACCACAAATAACTCAATTTCGTTTCTTTTTATGGCTGAGTAATACTCCATTGTATATATGTGCCACGTCTTCTTTATCTATTTATCTGTGGGTGGACACTTAGGTTGCTTCCATGTCCTGGCTATTGTAAATAGTGCTGCAATGAACATTGGGGTACATGATTTCTTGAATTACAGCTTTCTCAGGGTATATGCCCAGTAGTGGGATTGCTGGGTCATATGGTAGTTCTAAGCTCAGCTCCTCTGGTCCAGGAGAACGGACAACCCTAGAGCATCTTCGCTCCTACAGCCTCCTCTTCCCACCCCCTGCCCTGGGTGGAGAATCCTCAATATGGAGATGGACTCGAAGCCCTGGCAGGGGGTGGGGCGCGGGCGCTTGGGGGGAAAAGAAGTGGCTGGGGGGAAGGTTGAGAAAGGCAAACTGAGGACACGCTGGAGGAGTACGGAGCCTTTGCGGGAGAAGCAGGTCCCACCCACACCACGCCCCTCCCATGCGGTGGGGGGAGATGAGGGTAGTCTGTTCCCACCCAGACTTCCTCTGGTGTTCCCAGGTCTAACTCCATCTCTAATCCAGAAACCGAAGCCGAGAGAGGCAGCTGGGACCCCCTCCTCCCAAGCATCTCCCCCCTCCACCTCCACCGCGTCCAGGCATTGCTGATTGGCTGCGGGGAGCGGCGTCCCAGCCCCCCGGCTCCGAGGCGGGAGCCTAGAGGGTCGGAGGTGGGAGGTGCACAACCGGGCTCCGGGAGCCCCTCCCGAGTCCCTGCGCCCTGCGCCCTGCGCCCTGCGCCCTGCGGGAGGGCTGAGCCGGGACTCCAGGCGAGCAGGTGCGGAGGGAGCAGAGGGGACCACGGCCGAGGGTAGAAGCAAGTCCTGCAGGGAGAGGCGCTGCTGCTCCAGCTGCTGCCTCGGCGGCAGCCACCACCGAGCCGGCGTCCAGAGCAGGGCTGGCAGGCCGGGCGCAGAGCTGAGGCGAGCGAGGGGCGCGCTCATGGAGCACACGCACGCCCACCTCGTAGCCAACAGCTCGCTGTCCTGGTCCCCCGGCTGGGCCTGCGGCTTGGGCTTCGTGCCCGTGGTCTACTACAGCCTCTTGTTGTGCCTCGGTTTACCAGGTGAGGGGCGTGGGGGACAGGGAGGGAAGACGGGAGCCCCGAGTGCGGGGTGACCCTGCCCGGGACCCCCAGGCCTAGCCACTCGGAGCGATCCCTGACGCCCCCCTCTGAAAAAGTTTACGCCTTAAGGGCAACTGCGGACATTTCCAGGCTGGGGGAAAGGAAGTTGCGGTGGCCTGGCGGGGACCGTGCGTGTGTGCGTCTCACGAGTGTACGCGGCAGGCGATGGGCAGGGTGTGAGTGGGGTCGGTGTGAGTGCGCGGGATTCGAGCGTGTCTGTGTGTATTTGTGTGCGCGACTGAAGCGGTCGGCGCCCGTGAGGGGGTCCAGAGCGGGCTGTGTGTGTGACCCGACTGCAAGTCCGGACAGATTGTTTCGCGGGGGCCTCCCCTCTCCTGTCGCCCCCAGACTAGGGGCACCTCTGCCCCTCTGCCCCGCGGCGTGTCGCCGCCTGACCCGAGATGAAGCTGGAACCCCTGATCCTGGGCACTCTCTGGCCCCCGGGGGGCGCTGGGATGGAGCGAGGGATGAGCCCCCGCTGCCACCCTGAGGAACGCGTCTCCAGGCCGGCTAGAAAGAGTCGGGGCGGCTCCGGAGCCATGCCCTGGACACAGGGCAAGGGTGCAGAGGTACACGCGGGCTGCCGAGGCCGCCACCTCAGGGGGTCACAGTCTCCTTGAGGACATGCCTCACCCCTGGGCTTTGCCTCCTGGTCCACCCACCCTAGGCAGCTCAGAGCTGCTGCACATGTCTGGCTGGTCCCACATCCTAGCCTCCTGTCCAAAGTATAGCTGAGACTTGTCCTGAGTTCCTGAAGAGAGCTGAGCTGTTGGGAGGGGGCTTACTGAGGGGGGAGGGGGGAGTTGGTGCTTGCCATGGTCGCCTGAGGCGGGGGCGGGCTTCCTGAGGCTCCAGCTTGAGAGGGACCTTTCTTCCAGCTAGTCCCTGAGACAGTCTCTGTGGCAGAAAGATTCCTAAAGGTCACTTCCATGCAGATGGGAGAGAGGGACAGAAAGAAATGAAAAAAAAAAAATCCAATCTATGTAAAGCCTAGAATCGTAGCATCATCAACCCCACTGTCTTTAGCATCCTGGGATCCTGGGAATTTGGGAGCTGGATTTCTGAGAGCCTAGTGAGATTTCCTTTCCAAGACATTCATCTTGGTAGTCATGGACCCTGCTAAGGTTGTTTAAATAAATCCTCCCTCCCAAATTTGGCAGGTTCGAGAAACCACAAGTTTGCTAAGGCTGAGCCTCTCCCCCAGTGAGTGATGGGAATTTTATCACTAACTAATCGCTCTGGCTGCCCTCGCAGAGAGGCTAGCCTGGTTCCCCCTGCTGGGGTGGTGGCATGTGTCCTGTAATTACCTAGAGCTGGAATTGATTTCGGCCCAGTTCCCACCTCCCCATGTTGGCCCCCCTGAGCCTCTTCAGAGCTCTCCTTTGGGGAGTGTTCTTGAGAAGGTTGGTTATTTGTTGAACCGGAGATGTGACAGGGCCCCTTTCTGACTCCTACCCTTCACCCCTCCATCTCCTCTTTGGACTCAAGAGTAACTACTCTCTCAGGCTTTTCTTCTGGAAACCCCTTAAGGGACAGAACCATAAAGACGAGGAGAGGCTCTAAGGGTCCAGAGCAGGGAAATGAGGATGGGGAGAATGAGGGAAAGCTCAGACCTTCAAGCACCTCAAGGTGGGAGTCAAGGTACCACACACCTTTACGGCTTAACTCCTATGCCAGCTAGGAGCTTCCTGACCCATTGACATTGGCACCTATTATATGCCAGGTACATGCTCTTCAAGGCTGAGCTCAGGGCCTAGAGACAAAAGAGTGGGGGACTGTGATTAGAACTTGAAGGGCATTGATGTGTTCATACATTCAGAGTTATGACCACCTACTGTGTGCCAAGGGCTAAGGACGTGTAAAAAAGGGACTCAGAGACCCCTAAGATGCAGTCTCTGAGGTCAAGGAGCTCATACGTGGAGCTTGTGATGGATGCAGAAGGACCAAACATTCTGGAGAAAATCGATTAGAGAAGCCAGGCTTGCAGGAAGATCATGGGCTCTGTTAATGGCTTGCAAGGTGGTTCAAAAGTGAAATCCTTAAGTCATTCTCTCGAAACCGTAAGGGCAGACAGGTATGTCCTAGTGACTAAGAATGCAGACTGTAGAATGAAGCAGAGCTGGGTATTAATCTGTGAACCTTTCATGTCTCTGTGCCTCAGTTTCCACATCTGTAAAATGGGCATTATGCGAGTACCTACCCCTGAAATTGTGGTGAGAAGTAAAGATGTGGATGGAGGCGAGGGTGCATGTGAAGCCCACAGCTCAGTGCCTGACACACCACACATTGATTGCTGCTGTGCTGCTGCAGTTGTGGTTATCATGAAGCTGCCTTGGTTATAAGGAGGAGGGGGGTTGCTCAGCCCTGCCTGAGCCAGAGAAGGGACTGGGAAGCACGCTGAGAAGAGCACTCAGCGCAGTGCGGTGCTTCTCTGTCTGAGCTCACTACAGTATTCCCTGCCCTGCCCCTAGCCCCAGCAATTCGCAAACCCTTTCTACCTGGCCTCCGACTGGGAGGCTCAGCTATGCTGGGTGTGAAGTAACAGACCACAGGGCTTGGTAATATTGTTGAAAACTGAGATTTTAATTGAGTCACTTTTCCTGGCAGTGGACTCACCCCAATTCCAAATTCTCGCCATGGTGGTTGGAGAGTGAAAGAGCGATGGGGAATGGCTGTTTGGCAACAGGGGAGCTAGTAACTAGGGGAAAGCCGGGCTGTTTCTTAGCACTTTCAGCCTCTAGATTGAAAGGAAGAGCTTGGGAAAGGCCATGTGGTCCAATCCCCTGCCTCTAGAAATTACCCCAGACAGTCCAATTTAACTGGTCTGGTGTGGGATCCAGAGGGTTCTAATGTGAAGTATAGGCAAAGCTCTGCCACTTAAGAATTCTTATTCTCTGTACCACAATCTTCCCTACCTATAAAATGATGGTAACGGTAGCGCACAGGCAGTGTATATTAAATAAGATAACCTATGTTAAAATGGCTTAGCACAGGGCCTGGACTGTGGACCACACTGGATCTTTCCCTGTATTAAATGCTTATATTATTGCAGTGGATCCCCACCACATCCCTGTGACCTGTACGTGCCCTGAATGCATCTTACAGAAGAGCAAACTGAGATTCAGAGAAGTGGAGGTCTCATCTACGGTCACACAGTCCAGCCAGCGTGCAAACATCTTTCCATTGCATCCAGTGCCTTCATTACTGCCTTCGTTACTACTAGTTCTTTTAACTAACTTCAGTTCTTCGTGCTGTGGGCTCACTGGAGAAAATTGGTGTCCCAGCTGTTCCTAAAACTCCATCTCTTTCCTCCTCCATTTTAAATAAGCAAAATGTTTCCAACTTTTCAAAACGCATACACTAAGCCAACAAAGTAGAGTTGGGGACACTGATTGGGCCACAGCTGGGACAAGACAGTGCAAAGCAAAAGGCAGTGCCAGAGGAAAAGATGAGCCTGAATGCCTGGGGGAAGAGAGTGGGAGGGAGGACGGCTGAGCCCCCCTGATAAGGAAGGAGTAGTGGAAAATTAAACTGAGATTTGAAAGACATTTTTAAAATTTTACCTTCTAAAAGGCACAATGGATGTTAAGGGAGACAAAGTGAAGAAGATGAAGCCCGAAACTGCATGCCACCCAGCAGAAGGGAGCATTTCTACAACTGCCTGCCTGCCTCTGAGGGCTGGTGCAAGATGAAAGGAGATGATGAGTCTGTAGCCTGGCAGGTAGTAAGTGCTTTGACATGTGCTAGTTACTGTTGTTGTTAACCACAGGTGGAAGAATGGTGGCTGCTAAGCTGGGCTGAGCCCTCCAGATGTGTTCTCTTTTGCCTGTAAAATCTTTAGAGAAAACGTAGTAAACAGATTAAGAGTACAAAGTCTGGAGCTGGACTTCTGGAGTTTGAGTCTTGGCTTTACTACTTATAAGCTGTGTGACTTTAGGCAAGTGGCTTTAACTCCTCTGTGCCTCAGTTACCCCACCTTTAAAGTGGGGATGATGATAATAATGGTACATACTTCATAGAGTTTCTGTAAGTATTAAATAAGTTAAGCACGTAACACAATGCCTGGCACACAGGAAGCACTCTGTAAGTCATTTTTTCACCATTTAAAAATTAGGGAAATCAAGGGAAAATTCCCTACTTGCTTTATGACATCAGCTTTACCCTAATATCAAAACCAGACAAAGACATTACAAGAGGGCTTCCCTGGTGGCGCAGTGGTTGAGAGTCCGCCTGCCGATGCAGGGGTCACAGGTTCGTGCCCCGGTCCGGGAAGATCCCACATGCCACGGAGCGGCTGGGCCCGTGAGCCATGGCCGCTAAGGCTGCGCGTCCGGAGCCTGTGCTCCGCAACGGGAGAGGCCACAACAGCGAGAGGCCTGCGTACCGCAAAAAAAAAAAAAAAAGACATTACAAGAAAACTACCAACCAATAGTTAGTCCTCATGAACATAGTCATAAAAATCCTCAACAAAATATTAGCAAATCTAATCCAGCAATATATAAAAAGGATAATATGTAAGACCAAATTGGGTTTATCCCAGGAATGCAAGGCTAGTTCAACATTTAAAAATCATTCACCATAGTAACAATGTGATTCACCATATTAACTAAAAAGGAAAATCCATATAATCATTTTAACAGATGCAGAAAAATATTTGACAGAATTCAACATCCATCCATTTGATGAAACCTTATCAAACTAGGAACAGGCAGAGAACTTCTTTAACCTGATAAAGGACATCTATAAATAATCTACAGCTAGCATCACATTTAATGATGAAAGTTGGAATGCTTTCCCCTCAAGATCTGAAACAAGGCAAGGACGTTCTCATCACTCCTATTCAGCATCATACTGGAAGTTTTAGCCAGTGCAATACGGCAAGAAAAAGGAAAAAACCCAGGTATACAGGAAGGAAGAAATTAAATTGTTTCTATTCACAGATGATATAATTACCTTCATAGAAAATCACAAAGACTCCACAATAAAAGTTCCTACAAACAAACTGAGTTCAGCATGTTTGCACACTGTTAATATGCAAAAATTCTATTGTATTTGTACATATTAACAATGAACAATTTGAAATTAAGCTCTGGGATTTTAAAAAAATAGCTTTCCAGGTTCCCTTAAAAAATCAGAACTGAGGGCTTCCCTGGTGGCGCAGTGGTTGAGAGTCCGCCTGCCGATGCAGGGGACGCGGGTTCGTGCCCCGGTCCGGGAAGATCCCACATGCCGCGGAGCGGCTGGGCCCGTGAGTCATGGCCGCTGAGCCTGCGCGTCCGGAGCCTGTGCTCTGCAATGGGAGAGGCCACGACAGTGAGAGGCCCGTGTACCGTAAAAAAAAAAAAAAAAAAAAATCAGAACTGAAAACATTAAGCTCATGTTGCCAGAAAGTAGCAATTGACTAGAGCTGAGTAATAGGCTGCTTTTCCTATGCAGCTGTGTGTGTGTGTGTGTGTGTGTGTGTGTGTGTGGACATACACACACATTAAAAAGGTAATAACATTCATATTATTTGAAAACCTAAAAGTATAAAAAAGGCACACATTGCGAAGTCTCCCTCCCATTCCTTTCCCCTGCTCACCAGTTCCCAAATCCACCCCATCATCACCACCACCACACAAGTAACCACTGCATTAGTATCTTAGTTTCCTATTTATTCTTTCAGAGTTTTTAAGTATATATACAAGCAAATATGAATAGAGGATTTCAACTCTCCCTTTTTTTTACTCTCTCCAAAATGAGCACATTATTCACACCATCCTATATCTTACTGTTTTTTCGCTTAATATATCACCCAGAACAGTATATATAATGCTTTTTTCATTCTTTAATGAAGCTGCATGGTATTCCATTGTATATTTGTACCATAATTTAGTGGTCGCCCCCTCAAAAGCACACATGCACCCCAGTTCGAAACATTCCCTACCTGGTGCACCTAATTCTCCTCTAAAACCTGTCTGGCCCCTCTTAATGCGCATTTGGCCTTAGGATCCTTGTTATAACAGTGGGAGAAAGACTACTACATGAGGAATCCTGAATTCCAGGATTGGTTCTGGTAATAAGTCACTGTGAGACATTGGACAAGTCATTCTTGATGGGTCTGTCAAAGGCCCAGGAAAGCTGGGCTCTGCTTGTGTTACTCAGTTGGAGATATGGCCCGTAGATGGGACATAAGTACAGACCAATGAAGTATCTATGCTGGAGGCTGCCTGGGCTGGCCTTGGGTTGGGGTTCAGAACAGTAGCTTTGTAATCCTTGTCTCTGACTACGAGTTCAATAAATGTTATTAAACTTCTGTGCCCTGCATTGTTTTGTGGCAATTTGAAATAAAACATGCAAAGGCTTCTTTTGTTTTTGTTTAATTTTTATTTATTTATTTTTGGCTGCGTTGGGTCTTTGTTGCTGTGTGCGGGCTTCTCATTGCAGTGGTTTCTTTTATTGAGGAGCACAGGGTCTAGGCGTGCGGGCTTCAGTAGTTGTGGCACGTGGGCTCAGTTGTTGTGGCTCACAGGCTCTAGAGCACAGGCTCAGTAGCCGTGGCACACGGGCTTAGTTGCTCCGCGGCATGTGGGATCTTCCTGGACCAGGGCTCAAACCCGTGTCTGCTGCATTGGCAGGCAGATTCTTAACCACTGCGCCACCAGGGAAGTGCACAAAGGTTTCTCATAGTCCCTCACACATTGTAGAAGCTCAACAAATAGTAGTTCACATTGTTTTCATTGCCTAACATGTCATTGTGTTCAAGCCCTGAAGCCACACACTGCTTTATACATAGGTCTTTTCCATAAATGCACAATTCCACTCCAAGTGTACCCACCAGATATGAAGCTCCATGTCCTGGCAAACTAGGAGAGAATGATCCAGTGGATTAAGCAATCAGTGCCATCGTAAGCCTAGGGAATTTGTACCCCTAAGAGAGCTGCCTGTGGTTCAGTGAAACCTCCAGACATAATATCAGTTCGGAACACGAAATGGTCTTCAGCTAAAGCTAGTGCAGAGAATGACAAGCACCACCAGCAAGATCACCCTGTATGCTGCAGCCGGGATCGCGAACAGAAGTGGAGCAGGGAGGGGAACGCAGATCCTGCCACCGAACCTCCATGTAGATCTGAAATCCGTGGACGATGTTCATAGGGGAAGCAGCCCTGCAATGCTAGGGGTTGGGGAGGGCCTGTGTCTTGAATTCAGATACCTGCATGGGGCAGTCAGAGAGTATAAATGAACAAAATGGGCCAGTTTTAAGAACTGCTTCACTTATCCATAGAATTGTGCTTCCTTGCTGTTTTTCCGAAAATACGTGGCTCTCAATGATAGAGACGTAGGTACCAAAAACACTGCCCTTTCCTCTTAATAATTGCTAGCACTTATGTAGCACTCATTATGTGCTAGAGATTCTTCAAAGCACTTCATATACGTTAGCTTATTTAATTCTCACCACAACCCTTTGAGGCATGGATAAATATTATGCCCATTTTCCAGATGAGAACATTGAGACACTTACCCAAGGTCACATAGCTAGAAAATGACAGAGCAATATTCAGTACCGCTGTCCAGCTTTATTATAAGAAAATGGCAGCACACGTGTAATGACAGCTGACAACTGACGGTCAGGCTGGGTTGAGAGGTGGGGGTGATAGACAATAGGGAGGAGGGGGACCTGGGGGAGTTAGAAAGTGCTGCCACCACTCAGCTTTCCAGCCAACGGTCCAGTGTTGCCAAATTGTTCCCAAAACTCTAGAAATCCAGATTTTTATTTGAAATGTACCAGTGTTTAAATGTTGGCAACTAACTCACAAATTTTAAAAACACTATGTGAGCCAGCTATGTGAGCCACTATGTGAGCCAAATCAGACATGTCTGCAGGCTTGATACGGCCCACCAGGCTGCCAGTTCTCAAACTCCAGAGTGGGGACATCTTCCAGAAGCACCCAGAAACACCAAGGGGGTAACAGGGAGTGGAGAATAAAAGCAAGAAGCTAAAAGGAGGAGCAAGAAATAACAGAGATGGAGACCCAAAGAAAATGTGGGTAAATCAGAAAAGCCTGCCAACTCAGGAAACCAGGGACGTGGCATAAGCTGGAAGGAAAAGCTCCAAGAAATACCGCACATTTCATGTTGATTATGTTTTGAAACACAAACCTACCATTTGGGGGGATGGGAGTTGCCCTGAGAACCTGACAGCGTGGGCTCAGTGGTCCTCACACCTGGGTTCAGGTTCTAACTTTGTGGCTTCTATTGGTGGGGCTCTGGCAGGTTGCTCAAATCTGTCTGAGCCTCCACGTTTCCGCCTGCAGAAGGAGTGGAACAGTGCCTTTCTCACAGGGCTTATGCTGTGGACAAAATGAGACAGTTCGCGGCTAGCCAGGGCCCAGAGCCCGCCACTCCATGGCTGCTGGTATTTGGTGAGTCCAAACACTTCTGTTTCACAAAATGAGGAAACTGAGACCTCACCCAGAGTCACAGAGCTGGCAATGACAGAGTCTGAACCAGAACGTAGTTTTTCCAAGTCTCGCTTAGTTCACTTTTTGCAAGATCACATGCTAGTGGTCTCTGAAGAGGAAGCAAAGTGATAAGAGTAAAGGAGCAAAAGGCTACAGAATTTCAGAGTGCAGAGTGATCATCTAGATTTGGGTGGTCCGTTGATGTTTTATGCAGGATTATTTTAGGTGGTACAAGGCTGCGGCATTAAATTCCTTTTCAGTTTTCTTAATCCTTTTGATTCCATCAAAAGGAGAGTCTCAGCTAGGTGCCAGTGTGTTTTTAACACCTTTACATATGTGCTAAATCTCCCTTTTTAACAGACACAGAGCAGACCTAGGGCTCGGCACCTCAGCAGGCAGCAGTATCTAGCTAGAATTTAATGTCACTCTTGTATTGTCATTGTATTTATTTTTAAGGCTACCTTCTGTTTACAACAGGGAGGTGGGTTTGTTATCCACGATTGTCATATGTCCATGCTGTCCACTGTAGTCACCACCAGCCACATGTGGCTGTTAAGCACTTGACATTTATTTATTTATTTATTTTTAAAATTATTTTTTAATCTATTTATTTATTTTCGGCTGCATTTGTTCTTTGTTACCGCACGCGGGCCTTCTCTAGTTGCGGCGAGCGGGGGCTACTCTTCGTTGCGGTGCGCGGGCTTCTCATTGCGGTGGCTTCTCTTGTTGCAGAGCACAGGCTCTAGGTGTGTGGCCTTCAGCAGTTGTGGCATGCGGGCTTCAGTAGTTGTGGCTCGCGGGCTCTAGAGCACAGGCTCAGTAGTTGCGGCACACGGGCTTAGTTGCTCCGCGACATGTGGGATCTTCCCAGACCAGGGCTCGAACCTGTGTCCCCCGCACTGGCAGGCGGATTCTTAACCACTGCGCCACCAGGGAAGTCCTGCAGTACAACCTGCAGAACTGAGTTTTTTATTTCATTTCATTTTAATTAATTTACAATTAAAATCTGATACTTGACTCACTTATTAGAAAATAACTGTGTGCTTGGAACAAGTTGAGTATGTGAGTCTATTCTTTCAACTGTACATTTTATGACATCTAAACAGAGATCAAGGATTTCCAGTGAAAATTTAGCATCCATAGAGAGATCTGCTGGAAGTGTAAAATACACAGCAGACTTTGGACATTTAGTATGAGAAAAAGTTAAATATCTGGGTAATTTATAGTGTTACATTTTTGGATGAACATGGTTAAATAAAATATATTGTTAAAATTAATGTCAGAACTTCCCTGGTGGTCCAGTGGTAAAGAATCTGCCTTCCAATGCAGGGGACGTGGGTTCAATCCCTGGTTGGGGAACTAAGACCCCACGTGCCACGGGGCAACCACAACTACTGAGCCCTTGCACCTCAACTAGAGAGCCTGCGTGCTGCAAATTACACAGCCCACACACTCTGGAGCCTGCGTGCCACAACTAGAGAGAGAAAAACCCACATGACACAACTAGAGAGATGCCCACGCACCACAACAAAAAATAAATAAAAATAAAATTAATGTCACCTAGGGCTTCCCTGGTGGCACAGTGGTTAAGAATCCGCCTGCCGATGCAGGGGACCTGGGTTCGTGCCCCGGTCTGGGAAGATCCTACATGCTGCGGAGCGGCTGGGCCTGTGAGCCATGGCCACTGGGCCTGTGCGTCCGGAGCCTGTGCTCCGCAACAGGAGAGGCCACAACAGTGAGAGGCCCGCGTACCACAAAAAAAAAAAAAAAAATTATTTCACCTCTTTCTTATTGTTTTAAATGAGGCTGCTATAAAATTGAAAGTGCATATGTAGTTCATATTACATTTATATTGGAGAGTAGTATTATATAAAATATAAATTCAAGAAAAAAATGGCAAGCCACTTTAAAACAAGATGTTAAGTAAGTAACAGTACAGGGAACATAAGAACATGGCAAAAGTCACAGCACTGGTGGGCCAGTTACTAAAATCTGGGGAACACTGATCTAGTACAATGCTCTTGATGAAAAAACTGAGGCCCAGAGAGGCCAAGGAAGTTCCCCCAAGGTTTCAGAGCTAATTAGGGGTGACCTTGACCCCAAACCTTCCAGATTCCAAATCAAGTGAGCTTTGGCCATTGCAGGGGGGATAATCCTGCCATCTCTACTCCCATCAAGGGAAACGCAAGGAAGGTAGGGTCAGGGTGTGGGGAGGAAGTGGCTACCCTGGGCCCCGGTGGGCTTCAAAGGGAGGGAACTTCTCTGTACGGACGACCCAGGAGCTTGGTCTTCCTATCAAGTGGAAGCAGAATGACTGGGGCTTCTCTTGAGGAAAGGCGTGACCAGCTGAAGTACACTGAGGGGAAGCTAGGGCTTTTAACCCAAAGGTATGTTTTCATTTTGCCCCGTGACGAAGAAGGATGAGATGAGAAACCAGAGAGCACAGACTTCAATCCAGAGAGCATCTGCATTCGTTGATTCACTTATCCACCCATCCGTCCATCCATCCATCTGACCATGTGCCCGGCAGTGCCAAGTACCAGGCACTGTACTAGACCCTTGCCTTGCCTTTGTGCGCATGTGCACACAACACCACACACACACACACACACACACACACACACACACACACAAAACCACACACACAGATGGGGAAGACCAGCATGATCAGAAACCCGAATAAATGTAAACAGTCACCTGAGAAAAGATCGTGAAGGAGAGAGAGGCACATGGAGAGCTCTTTATGGGGGCCTGCCCAAATGGGGAGCCCAAGGATGGGGACCCTCGAAGGGAACAGCTGAAAACTGAGGCGGAGGAAGGGAAGGAAGGAAGGATGAGGGCGACGGGAGCGGGCTGTGCAGCCACCTGTGGCAGGAGGGGAGCTGGTGCCCGCACAGCGGGACAGAAGGGTCACCCGAGTCTGGGGGCCAAAAGGTGGCTGAGGTGGGGGAAGAACGTGGTGTGAGATGAGAGCCAAGGGGGACAGGAAGCCAGAGCTTCATAAAAACCACGCACGTTGACCCTGAGTTGGGACAACACGCTCTGCAGTGTGAGGACTGACGGGTCCACCAGCGACCTCTTTCCTTGCCCATCGTTTGCCATCGATAGAGCTCAGGGAATTGCTTTTCTGCCACAGACATTTCTTACCATTTTCAGCTAAGTGCAGAGCAAACTATCAGCCACATCACTTCAACTGAGGGCCTCTACACACACACACATACACAGAGATGCGCATACACAGACACGCACACGCAAACACACAGACATATAGACAGACACACAGAGACACGCACACAGATACCACACAGACACACACTCCACAATCAAAGTCATAGAATGGCCAGCGATTCCGTTCTGGCTGCAGCCCTTGCTTTTAGCATTCCTCGCCTCACCCCATGGTTCAGCTCCACAGAACCGCTGACAAAAACCACCATCTGCCTCTTGAAAGAAAAGCACCAGCTTCCCTGGAAGGTGGTAGAACAGAGCAGTGACTGCAGAGGGAACTCGAGCCAGTGGGGCCAGTTTTTGAGGAGGGTGGGGATGGATGTTCCTTAAAGGAATCACACGACCCACGCTCTTGACCTTCACAGAATGCGGTTCCTACACATGTCTGCCCTCCACACCAAGGACCCTTCCAGAACTCCACTGCTCCTGGCCAGAGGGATCAGGGAAGTAACATTGGTTTAGGAATTAAGTTCCACTTTGCTAGCTGTAAGGTCTTGAGCAGGTAATTTGCCCTCCTTCGAGCCTCAGTCTCCCACTGAGCATATGTATGTGGAGGCCCTTTCACGTGCCAGGAACCCTTGTTGTCACTGGAGGAAAAGCAGGGGGACGAGCAGTCAGCAAGTAAACCACGCGTCCACAGAGTCATGTTAGCTAGTGATGCACGCTACGGGGATAAGAAGACATGGTAGAGTGATGGGGGGCAGGCAAGGGCTCTCCAGAGAGCTGATGTCTGAGTGGAGATTGGAGTGATGAGAAGGCAGGAGTGGCAGCGGGGAAGGAAGGGCGTGCGGGCACAGGGACCAGGAGGTGAAAGCCGGGAGGGGGGACTGCACGCTGCCTCGGGGCTGGGATGTGACGAGTGAGAGGTGGGGACGAGGGAGTCACCGGCTGGACGCTGCGGGCCCTTCGGTCCAGTGAGGAGCTTGGATTTTACTCTAAGTGTTGCAGGACACACTAAGCAGGTGACATGACCTATTGTGAGGTTTTCAAAGGCCTGTCTAGCTGCTGTGAGAAGAATCGAGGGAAGGCGGTACAAGGGGAACAGCGAGCAGCTGAGGAGGTGGCTGCTGTGGGAAGGGATGTGAAGGGTTTGGGCGCTGGCACAGGGCACGCGGTGGGAGTGCGGGTCAAGGGTCACGTTCAGAGCCCTCACATCCCACTCCTGCCCTTTCCACCATCTCCTCCGTCTCCAAGTAAAACAGAAGTGGCCAGAAGAAGTGAGCCAACTAACGATGTTCTGGGACGTGTGCCCGCCCCAGGGCCGTGGGGGGCGCCCG
This sequence comes from Phocoena phocoena, assembly GCF_963924675.1. Lineage (NCBI taxonomy): Eukaryota > Metazoa > Chordata > Mammalia > Artiodactyla > Phocoenidae > Phocoena > Phocoena phocoena. The sequence goes on from NC_089233.1 coordinate 22,693,357, forward strand.
CGTTGGGAGGGCCATGGTCTCAGTCACGGCCATGAGCAAGTCCCGCTGATGACCCAGCTGTCAGCTGCAAGAGTCCTGATCAGAAAGGAAGCAAGTGCCTAGGTGAGAAGAATAGGGTCACCTTCAGCTCTGTCACTTGCAAATGAACGGGAGCGAGCTGTGGCCAGTTGTGGCAGAGGGACATTGTCACTGTGACTGCCTTCAGTTCTGAGGACCAGGGTCCAGCAAGAGGAGGGGAGGAATGTCCCCAAGACTGAGGTGGAGACACTGAAGACATCTTGACAATGGGCAGAGAGAGCTCGTGGAAGAGGGAAGAAAAGGCTGGTCGCCTCTTGGATTTTCTCAGAATAGACCTTCCGGCCAGAAGAGGTGGGCTCTGAGAAATGAGAGGGCTTTTTTTTTCTTGATCACTGTCAGCAGTAAATGCTGGTCAGATGCTTGCTGGTGAACACCCTTCTCAAGCCCCTCATTCACTTTCCAAGGAGGCTGGGCTGAGGGGTCACAGTCTCAGAACTTTCGGAATGAGAGAGAAGCCTGTTCAAGGTTTCCTTAAAATGCAGCACCCTCCCTATCAACATTCAGACACAAGCTCATAACAATTCAGATTTCTCATGACTCTTGAGAAACTTTAAAGTCTGGCAAAACTGAGCTCTCCCTGACTGTCATCAAGTGCCCAGAACAAGGCAGCTCTAGTCACTTTACGTGAAGCTGGTGCTGTCCAGTTCACCTCAGCCCCACCTCTCCCTACTCATACACAAAGATTATTTTCTTCTACCTGGTCTGCTTCTTTCACTTATGTCTCCTGCCCTGCCCCTCTAGGATTTGGAATTTTCTGTGTTAACGCCTTTCCTCAAATTTAACTATGTGTACAATACACACACACGCCCTATCTATTTACACCATCACACGTTTGGCCTCACAGCCACTTTCCTACCACTCTAAATGCTTTACTGCAAGAAAGGAAGCTGGTAAGACCTGGATTTGAGATCCACTGGACTTTCTAGGTGTGTGTAGTTAATTTCTCTGAGCCTCTATTTCCATATCTATAACATAAGGCTAAGAGTACCCACCTTGCTGAGAATACATGAGATGATATACATCATGGGCCTGGCATGTAGCAGGTGCTCAGGGCCAAAAAACCAAAACATAAACCAAAAGCAATGCAATATTGTAACAAATTCAATACAGACTTTTAAAAAGTGGTCCACATCAAAAAAAAAAAAAGGAGAGACTGACAAGGATTTCTCATCTGATCCCCACTTGTACTCTTACGGTGCATAAAGGACCAGGCTCCATTTCATGAGGCCCTGCTTTGTGCCGAAGGTTATAGGGGATAACGATGTGGGAAAAGACAAAGATGATGGTGAAATGGTCCCTTAAAGCACTCACACTCTATAGTTAGGTAGGAAGGCAAATCAATAATCATAATACAATGTGACACATTCTATAACAGAAGTGAGGGTGAGGCATTTAAATTCCTGTAGGGACTCACACTTATCTCTGTCTGGGAGCATCAAAAAGATATTGAGGGCTTCCCTGGTGGTGCAGTGGTTGAGAGTCCACCTGCCGATGCAGGGGACGCAGGTTCGTGCCCCGGTCTGGGAAGATCCCACATGCCGCGGAGCGGCGGGGCCCGTGGGCCTTGTTATGTTTGTTATGTTTGGCCGCTAAGCCTGCGCGTCCGGAGCCTGTGCTCCGCAGCGGGAGAGGCCACAACAGTGAGAGGCCCGTGTACCGGGGGGGAAAAAAAACATATTGAGTCAGGCAATGTACCCTTAACAGTAGGCATAGTCATCTCTTTGACTCCAATGCCCTCTGGCATTGGCGCGTGGCACGTGGTAAGAGGCTTGTTAAGTAGTGGATGGGTGGATGGATGGATGAATAAGCAGATGACTGCCTTCTTAATTCCATAAGTGTAATTTCCTTACTAATCTTGAAGAGACTGAAGAAAACATCTTGACTATAACCATCATCATCACCATCATCATCTTCATCGTCGTCGTCATCACCACCACTACCATTTATTGAGCACTTACTCTGAGACAAACACTAGATCGAACATTTTCTCCACGATGCCTCATTTAATCCTCACAGCAGTGGCTGTGAGCTTGGAAATTCTATGCTCACTTGGCAGATGGGGAAAGCGAGGCTCTGAGAAGTAAAGTGAGTTGCCCAAGAGAATTCAGCCACTGAGCGGCAGAGCAGAGCTGTGACAAGCCTGTGCACCCCTGCTGGTACCTGTGCTGCCGCTGGCCCTGCAGTGGACATTGGTATTCAGAGCACTGGAGAAGACAAATGCTGTGTCTACAGACCTCTGCCTCGGTTCACCCTTCCGGCCTGGTCTTTACAGGCATCTTGAGGGACTATGTCTTCCTTCGTGATCGAAGACTCTCCCGGCGTCCGCATTGCCCTTTCCCCAAGCAGATGGTTTAATTACTTGAAATTATTTTTAAGCAAGGACAGGAAGGTGAATTCCCTCTCTGCTCCACTCCTAACCTACAAAAAGGAAATTGAGTTGCTTCTTTTCTTTTCAAGTGTCACATTGTGATGAAACAACTCCCTGGAAAACTCTGCCGTCTTCCAGAGCCTTCCAAGGTCTCCTTTATCAGCCAGAAGTGGACTCAATTCAATCAAGTGCTCAGAATTCCAAATCTAGTCCATGGGGTAAATGTTTATTGACCACCTATTATGTGCCAGGCTCTGTTTCTAATGCTTAAAAAGAGTCATCAGTAATAGCTATTAATGTCAATATAGTGTTGGCCAATATGCAAAGTGAATTGAAATTTACAAAGGGCTTTCTCATCCATTATGAAACTGAAGTTAGGAGGAGGCAAATAGCTTTCCCAAGTTACTCCTAGTAAGCAGGTCTGAAAAACCAAAGCTACATCCTTGGACCTCAAACCAAGGGTTCCTTGTTTCACTAAATATACAAAGCTGTTAAAGATAGGAATGAGTCCGCACAAAGGGAGCCACCCCACTGAACCCTGCTAGGACTTACCAGTATTCATTCATTTGAGAACTGAGTGCTTCCTACAGGTGCCACAAATAGATCTGGGACCCTGCGCTCAGGGAGAGCACAGTCTAGTTGGAGAGATGAAAAAGCAGATACCTCAATGTGAAGCTTGAAGTGTGATATACTAGAAGGGAGCCTGGGTACCATGGGACAGAGAGGAAAGCATCAACTCCCATCCTGGGGTAGGGGCAGTGCTGGGGATGGGGTGTGGCTATCGGGGCAGATATTTGCCCCTGCTCTCTGGAACTCCCCTTTGTTCCTTCTGGGATGGACATGCTATGTGTGTTCTGACCACAAGTCTTTTCTTCATCACACACACGCGCTGAGCACCTCCTTCAGCATCAGAACCATTGCCAAGGACTGGGGACCAGAAAGAGGAATGAACTTTGCCCAGGCTTTCAAGACATACACAGTCCAGTAGGCAAAACAAGTAAATTGAAAATGATCAGGTCACTTTTTGGCCACTTTTTGCCTTTTAAAATGTCCATTTTGTATGGTTCAACCTATTACCCTATAAATGTAATAACTTGCTGTTCTGAAGAAAAACTCAGGCTGATGTGAAAGCCCCACATCCTCAGCCAAATAAGGCACACTTCCTCCTCCGCCACCCCCTGCGGCAGTATCCATGGCTGAAGCTTAGAGAGCACGACTGCTGAAGCCTTGATGGTAGAATCCTAATGGACATTAATCGAGTGCCTGCTACCTATTGGGCACTGTTTCAAGCACTTTCCATGAATTAACTAATTGAATCCTGATAAGCCCACAAAGTAAACTCTATTATTACCCCCATTTTACAGGTAAGGAAACTGAGGCACATGGTAAGTTGTTAAGTGGCTCAAGGTCACGCGGTTAATGCTACGGCAAAGACACGTTTCTGACCCAGACACTGGGAGCCAGAGCCTGTGCACTCCTTGTTAGCTGCAGCAAGGGATGGAGATTTCCATAGCGCTTTCCATCAGTTTTGTGAGAGACTTAGGGAGATTTCAGGCACGAGCAGGGCTGCTTCGGGACCCAGGAGACAAAGTACAACCCAGAGTCGTCACAAAGGAGGCCATCCTCCCCACCTGTGGGCACTTAGAATGCTGTGAGTGGAATCTTCTTCCCATTCCATCTTCTGATCAGCCATTGCTGTTATGTTTGGGCTTTGATACTCTCGAGGTCTCACTTGCTGGTTCCAATAAAGTTTTGACTACTTGTCTTGAGTTCTCTAAGCATACTATTATATAATCAGCAAATAAGAATAATAACAATTATGCTTTCTTGAATAGTTTCACCTCTTTGTTTAGTTTCCTACCTTAGTGTTTTGGTTAAACTGTAGATTTGGACTCTTCATTAATAGCATTAGTATGTAACATTAGTTAAGTTAGTTTTACGAATAGTATTTTATTAGACTGAGGAAAATGGATTGAGGTTTTGAGCAAATGCAGACAAATGGCTTCGGGAACAGAGGGGCAGGGGCCAGGGTGGAGCTAAGGAGTCCCTGCAGTAACTCACATATAGTATGATGCCATGCAGACTTGGATGCTACACTAAACAAATATTTATCAAGTGCCTACTATCTGTCAGACGCTGTGCTAGTGACTAAGAATATGTCCCCAAATGAAGGAGACATAGACCTGTCCCCCACCCCAGTGTCAGAGGAAAGGGAAGAGACAGGGTGCATCTAAGAAGTACTTGGATAAAGAATTAGCTGGATGTGGCCTTATGGGTGGGCAACAAAAATTCCTACAAGTCTCAAAACCTGCTAGTGTAATTGATAATGACCAGGAAATTGACTGAATTTTTATTAGAGTCCAAAATCGATTACGATTTACTAACCTGAAAAACAGATGAGAGCAATGACATGAGAATTTTTCATTTATGAGTTCTTTCGAGAATGTGGATTCATGAGAAGTTAGCAGGTCTTTTCGTTTTCTGCTCTCTCTTTCCCGATACCAATGAGGCTCCTCCAAAACATCTTGTGATAATTAACATTTGCCTAACGTTTCTCCAGTTTGCAAAGCCGCTTCCGTGCGGTGTCTCCTTTGGTCCCCACGACAACCCTGGGAGTTTGCAAAGCAATTTCACTGAGGTTATCACACTGGAGACTTGAATTCTCAAACCTCATTTCCCTGCGGTCCACATGCCAGCCAAGCCTGTCACTTTACAGTTCCGCAAGCACAACATGGTTTCACATTGGCTTGATTTTGTACTTGTAGTCCCCTCTGCCAAGAAAGTAGCCCATCCCTTCCCTGTACAACCAAGGAGTGCCCTCTTCATTCTGGAAAACCCTGGGCAGGCAGGGAAAGGCCTTTTTCCCTGGGACACCCTGGAGTCAGGAGCACCCAAGGATGGGGCCCATGTCAGAGGCAGACCAGCAGGCCAATGAGCACAGGGCCTGTCCTGCAGCTGGTCTGGGTGTCAGTAGAAGCAATGGTCCCAAGGCCTTCTGACTTCTTAAAGAGTGTAGCAGTTAACAAGTTGGACAGATCCGAGTTCAAATCCTGGCTTTGTGACTTACTAGCTGTGGAAACTTGGGCAAGTCTCTAAACCCAGTCCTGAGCTCCCTCCTTTATAGAAAGAATCTGATAATACCCACCTTTAAAGTGAGGGGAGCTGCAGTGACTTTTTTTTTTTTTTTTTTTTTTGCGGTACACGGGCCTCTCACTGTTGTGGCCTCTCCCGTTGCGGAGCACAGGCTCCGGACACGCAGGCTCAGCGGCCATGGCTCACAGGCTCAGCTGCTCCGCGGCATGTGGGATCCTCCCGGACCAGGGCACGAACCCACGTCCCCTGCATCGGCAGGCGGACTCCCAACCACTGCACCACCAGGGAAGCCCAGCAGTGACTATTAAGTGTAAAACGCTTATCACAGTTTTTAGCATATAATAGATTGCTAAGTGGAAGCTATTCTTTTTATTATTAAGACCACTTCTGTCTGCGTCTTTGTTCCTGTCCTACCCCCATGTTCTTCAGAACCTTTTTTTTTTTTAGATTCCATATATATGTGTTAGCATATGGTATTTGTTTTTCTCTTTCTGACTTACTTCACTCTGTATAACAGACTCTAGGTCCATCCACCTCACTACAAAAAACTCAATTTCGTTTCTTTTTATGGCTGAGTAATATTCCATTGTATATATGTGCCACATCTTCTTTATCCATTCATCTGTCAATGGACACTTAGGTTGCTTCCATGTCCTGGCTATTGTAAATAAAGCAACTATCCTCCAATAAAGATGTTAAAAAAAAAAAAACACTTCCAGGAATTCCCTGGCGGTCCAGTGGTTAAGACTCTACACTTTCACTGCTGAGGGCCCAGCTTCAATCCCTGGTTGGGGAACTAAGATCCCACAAGCCGTGTAATGCAGACAAAACAAAACAAAACAAAACAAAAAAACAGCCTGGAGAGCTGGGTTGAATTTTTTTAAATAGTAATATTACTAAAAAAAAAAAAAACACTTCCCTCATGGCAGAAAAAGGTATAGAATCACTCATCATCATCACCGTTACTACCACTACTGCTACTATTATTAACATTTTCTCTTATTTCCAAAGGGAGAAAAAAAACCCACTTGCTTTTCTACTGACACTTTCCCTGTCCTCTCTTGGAAATGATGTTTCTGCTCAGAAAAAAAAAGGAGGCAGATTGTTTTGTCATAAGCAGGGCTACAGCAAAGCATGGGGGGGCATCAATCCAGGGGGCTGGAGAAGCTGACTCCTGAAGGGTCAAGCACAAGGGTCAACCAGATAAAGTGGATGAAGAGTGTTCTAGGAAGACACAACTGCATAAGCAAAGACCCAGAGCTGGAGACAGTGAGGCTTGTTTGGGGAGCTGCACGTGCTTTGGTTCCTCTCCACTGGGACAGAGGGAAGGCAGGAGTGGTGAGTGAAATGGGATGGAGAAGGGAGCCGAGGCCACAATTCCAGGGGTGTCAACTCTGCAGCCCTAACTTTTGTAAGCACTTTCTATGCATTGACTTATTTAGTCCTCACAATAGGCTTCATTTCACAGCTGAGCACATGGAAGCACAGAGATGTTAGGTAACTTTCCCCAGGGTCACACAGCCAGTAGGAGTCACACCTGGATCCAGTGCCCATGCTCATCACCACAGCACTAGGAAGGGCACTGCTTCTTTTCTTCTGTGACATTCAGGTGTGTGTCCCCCAAGCTAGAAAAGAAAGATACCCCCTCAAAATCACAAGGAAGCAAGCCGACTTTCACCTGCTGAACCCAGCTTGGGCAGAATGGAAGCTACACTCTCTCTCTGCCACCTCCCAGCGTGCAGAGGTGGGTCTTTAGAAGTTCCCAAACATAAATCCATTTCCATATAATTACACCTCCCTGACCTACAGGTCATTCGGCCGTGTGGCACAAAAATCAATTTCCCCAACCAGAGAAAATTGCTTCCTGAGGCCCCCAGGTAATTAGACATTGTCTTCTGGGCGTGGCCTGTTCCCTGTCCGTCCATGTCCTCTGGCACAGGTGCTGCCGTTTCAACCCCGCATCTGCTGGGAGAATGCAGGTCCCGTCGTGGAACACAACCACCACCAGGACACTGGCCTTGGAGAAAGTGCAGCCAGGTGGTGTACATCAGAGAATTTTCCAATGTTCTCGGACATCCAGATCCCATGGAACTTTCCGCTGCCGGCCTAAGAGGGGAAGGAAGATGGTACCTCTGGAGCATTTCTGCTGTCAAATGTTATATAGGAGGAAGCTACAATACCGACCCATGCTTGAAAGTTTCAATGAGTTATAAAAAGGACCCTCTGTTTTCCACCACCCCCCTCAACTACCTTCAAGGACGTCTAAATAACAAGCATCTTACTTAGTAAAACCCTTTAATGCTTAAAGCCCTTCAATGACGCTCCATCACCTCAGGACAAATTCAACTCAAACCCAGTTTGAAGCATGAGAATCAAGTGCTGTTACTTCTCTACCTCTTCTCCCGCCAGGCCTCCCTCCAACTCCCTCCCCGGCTCTGGGCAGGGGCAGGCAGATGGCAGAAATGAGTGCGGCCCACGGGGACTTGTTGAGCTGCAGGGTAGCCCCCAAGTGGAAATGTGGGCCCAGTGTGGCCTCTCCTTCTGATTTTCAAAAGAAGTTCAAACCCTCAATTGGACATGAAATACTCCAATTTGTAAACATGGCAACTGATTCAAAAATCTTAAAGACACATCTGCAGCCTGGAATCAGCGCCTCAAGCCCCCAGTCTGTGGCCTCCATTCCATGCTGAGCTTAGGAGCTGAGCTGCTGCAAAGGCCATCCTCTTTCTCTCGCCTCTTGGCCTTCGCACATTCTGTTCCCTCTTGTTGACACACTTTGCTCCCCAGTCATTCGACTGGCTCCCATTCCTCCATGTCACTGCACACGTGCCACTTCCTCCAAGAAGTCTTCCGTGATCCTCTAGGCTAGACTCGTTACCCCTTCCTAAGTGCTCCCATAGCACAATGTCTCCTGCTGTCATGGAGCTTCTCTCTGGTGATCTATCTGGCTTCTGTCAGGATAGGAGCCACAGAAAGGAAGAAACCATTTCCTTGGGTTTACTACGACGTCCACGGCTGTAGCAAGGTGGCTGAATCCAGCAGGGAGTCAATATCTATAATAGAAGGAAGGGTCTGGAAGTCGGCCTGAGTAGTCTTGGTGAATATGCAAAATTCTCCTCAGCCCTGAGTCTCTTGGGTTGGGTTGGTGAGCGACAAAATGAACACTTACTGAGCCCTCACCATGTGCCAAATACCCTTCTAAGCCCTTGATTTAATTTCCACAGGAACCCTAAGAGACAGGTATCATTATCCCCATTTTACAGATGAGGAACTTTAAGGCACAGAGTTATTTAAGTAACTTAGCCAGGGTCACAAAACTAGGAAATGACAAACTTGGGAGTCAAGCCCACGAAGTCTGGTTTCAGAATCGGTGCTCCCTACTTTCCAACAAGGGAAAGAGTCAGTGCTCTAAGAAAGAAACTATCACACCCAATACAGAAATGAATAATACTTTTGAGTACATACTAAATGCCAGGCATACTAATAATGTTTTTATATATGAAGTTACTCAGTCTTCTCAATAAGCCCTTTGGGGAAATGGTATTTTCCCCCTTGCACAGGTGAGGAAACTGAGTTAAATCATGCCTGGACAAGTAAATGGGGAATCTGAGCCCAGATCCATCAGCCATCGTAAGAGGAAACAGGAAAATGTTCCCGCGAGGCTACCTAGAGAGACTGGGTTTAGAGAGAAGACAGAGGGAAGGGATAAGATCAAGTCGTCGTGGATAGAATGGAGTACCACAGAAGTGACAGCCAGCAGTTGAACACTCCACAGAGAGTGCCTTGGGTAACCCATTCATCCACCCATCCATCCATCCGTCACACTTTTATTCCTCTATCACTGACAGAGTGCATACTCTTTGACTGCCCTGTGATAGGCCCTCAAGGTTCAGAGAAAAAAGATACAGTCTCTGCCTTCCAGAGAACGGGTGATAAAGATTTTGAAGGAGATCAGTACCAAAGTGTTCTAAATACTCTACCCAGTGAGGTGCTTACCTCAGTGCACTGAGATCAGGAAAGGCTTTAAAACTAAAAAGTCTGCCAGGCAAAGTGCTGTAGGCAGGGAAGGCCTTCCAGGCAGAAGAAATAGCCCATACAATGCTACAAAGCCGAGAAAGAGCACTGCACATTTAGGCAACAGCTCGTAAAGTGAAGAGCATTTGCGTGGCATGCAGAAGAGCGCTGATGGTGTGGGAGGTATCTGGTCGGCTGTGCAAAGACACTGGATTTTGCTACAGAGCAGAGGTCTCAAACCCATGGGCCACCCTCTGTGTGTGTGTGTGTGTGTGTGTGTGTGTGTGTGTGTTGCTTGCAAGCCTCTCTTGAAACATTGGATGACCTGGCCACAGTTGGCTGTCATTCCCTCCTGGGAAACCACCAAGTGGAACTGAACAGTGGCTGCCCTCTTGAAAGGGGCTATAAGCTGGGCAGCTCGCTAAAGGCCCCCGCAGGCTCACCTCACACATTGATGTCACCTAACTGGTCCCTTGTGCCATTTGAGTTTATAAGCCCTGGCACAGAGCCATTGAAGGTAGCAGGGAGTTTGAATGACTCCTCATGCTGCCTTGGGATGACTTATTCAGTAAGATCTCAGCACCCTGAGTGCAGGGTCTTGTACTCCTTGAGAGTCTGATCCAGGCTTGGCTACATAGTTGAGCACCACTAAATTTATGTCGAGCTGAAATTGGATTCACGTGGAAGATTCTGGCACAAAACCTCTTCTGGAGAAGCTGATAGTCTCTAAAAGATCTCACACAGTGAGCACTAAACTGATTTCCAATTAATTTCCAGTTACCCTTGATCACACCACCTGACTCATTTCCTGCAGTAAACACTTAGCAGCCTTCCAGTCTATTCAAAACGATGACAAAGCCCTTCTGCATGTCTAAAATGCCACGTTAATCTACGCTCATAGTCATTCATTCATTCAACAGATATTTAGAGCACCTACCATATGCCCAGAACTGTGTGAGAGGTTGGCAATATATCAATAATAGTAAGAAAAGCAAACACACTTCCTGCTCGTCTGGATTTCTAACCTAATAGCTATGATGGTAAAATTACATAGCCTGTATGATACCAGGCACTGTGCTCGGTACTTTCCGTATATTAATTCATTTAATGCTCACAAAAGCCTATGATAAGTGCCGTATCATCCTTTCCATAGATGAGCAAACTGAGGCATAGAGAGGTTAAGTAGATTGTCCAAGGTCACACAGCTAGAGTGGCACAGGCAGGTTTGAACCCTAGCAGCATGGCTCCGGAATCTGTACTCTTTGCCTCTTACCATTCTGGGATGACACTGGGAGTCCCTGAAGTACCTCCCAAATCATCAAAGTGATGGTTGTGATAGTTGTGGTCAGCACTGGTGGTGTCTATAGCAATGGAACCCTGGGTAAGTAGATTAACCATAACAACATGTTCTGGGACCTTTGTATATAATGGTGAGTGGTTTCTTTTTCTTTCCTGACATCACATGGTATTGCTTTTCCTTCTTTTAAGTTGGAGACACTTGATGCAGACCTAATACTAGAAAGCAGCTGGAGGTGCGAAGTGACAGCTGATTGCTGCAGTTTGTATGTGGCCTTGGCTGCAGGGCAGCCAGCTGTCCCTCGGAAGTGGCCCCTGGGAAGAGAAGCCTTCGGGCTAGAAAGACAGCTTGGGTCATTAGCTGAAGAATTATTTGTTTAGTTTATCTGTTATGTTCCTAGTTCTTGACTGTGTTGCCCACCGTCCTGCTTCCTTTGCCCATGTGGCTCCTGGATCCCACCAGCCCCTCCTTCACGCTTCCGTGCAACTTTCCCAGGCCCCGGGGTCAGAACTCATTGCCATTTTCTCCCATGGGCCTGAGAAAATGCCTGGGCCACCTGGGTCACGCTCGCTGCTTGGTCGTGCAACCTCTTTCCCTTTCTACCTCGCTTGCTAGTGGGGAGAGACTTGTCTCTCCACACCAGCAACCTCAGTGCTGTGAATGGCAAATAGTATATGCCCAGCACGTGCTTTTTGAATGAAAAAAGGTCCAGAGAAATGTGTGACTCACCAAAAGCCTCAGAGTTAGCAGAGCAGACCTCAACTCTGTCAAAATAGATCGTAAGCCCCATGTGGACTCACGCCACCTGTGCGTTTGCACATTGCTGCATCCACAGTGCCTGGCCCAGTGCCTGGTGCACGGTGGGCAGCTCAGTAAATGTTTGTGGAATGAGCAAATGAGTGCCAACCTCCTTTAATTCTTCTGTTGTCCTTGCCTGCGTGGAAGAAGACAGGCAACAGGAATGAAGGCTCTGTGTTGGCTGCATTTTGCATGCACAACTGATAAGCTATTTGCCCACAGCTAAAAATACCTACCCCCGACAGCCAGTGGGAGACGGATGGTGCTTAGAGCAAGACATTTAATCAAACAGCAACAACCCGAGCAGAGCCACAAAAGCCTCTGACACCCCAGTGAACTCCAGATGAAGAGCCCAGAAGCCTCTGACTTCCTGTTGGTCCCCTGACACCCAGTGACCATCACTCTGGGTCCACAAAACAGCAAAACAAATGAGCATTCTGTGCACGTGGCAGCCACCAGCTGCAGGTCTGGGGACGGCCATGTGGGCGGAAACCGTGCACCTGGGGTGAATCCCATGGAGAATTAGCCCACGCGAGCACCATTCCATATCGGGAGGTGCCATGGAGAGGGTCTCGGTGGTAAGCCCTGGACTTGGAGGAAGCGATTAGACCCTCAGAGGCAGAGATGAACCCCCTGTCCCTTTACCCTCACTTATTCCCAGGGACTGGGAGTGGCCGGTGTTCTTGAAGGACCTACAACTCCTCTGAAGGGAATTCTTCCCTCAGCTACCTCCTGCCACCATACATGCAGGCTGATACACACTGTTAAAAAAGAAAAAGAAACAAAGAAAATACTGACCCATTTCTACTTAATGGTCAGTTCCCTCAAGCTAATGATGGAAGCATCTGGATGAGCAGGTGCATCGAATGGGCTTTAGAGTCTAATACATTGTTTTTGAATCCTGGGTCCAGCATACATTTGATGTCCGATCTGGGCCAGTCTCTTAACCCACTGAGCCTCAGTGTTCTCACCTCTATAATGGGGATATTAATAGCATCTATCCCTTTATGTCATATGAGGATTAAATTTGATGCCAGTAAAACCTATAGCAAGTGAATCACACATAGCAAGTGCCCAATAAAGGGAATTGTTGTTAATAAACGTACCAGTTATTACTGCATGTGCTCAGCCCTTGTATTACAGGTCTGCGTGAATGGAAGAACTGGAAGAGGCATTTGACACTTTTGCATCCAACCTCAGTCAACTTCTTCACCCTCTGAGCCTCAGTCTTTCTCATCTACAAGAGGGGATGAAAATAGTACCTACTTTATTAGCAAGGATTACATACTGGATATTTAAGGTTAGATATTATAATATTAGATAATGTCTGATATTGTAGACATGAAATATGCTTCATGGATATGAAGCAGTGAGTTCAGGGCCTGACAAACAGCAAACAGTTAGCTGCCCTGAGGACCTTCCTCTTTCCTGCCTTCGCACGTGCTATTCACCCTCCCTGGGAGCCTCTCCTTGTCTTGTGTGCCTGTTTAACCCCCGACCACCTTTACCAAACGGGAGCTATGATACTAATTTTTAAATTATTTCTTTATTATTAACCGGCTCACTTTGCAGATATGGAAACTGAGGCTCTGAGAAGGGAAGGGGCTTGTCCAGGAGCACACAAGCGTCTATGTGAGAACTCAGTCTAACCCGAGGGGCCTCCTAACAAAAATGGAAAAGCTAAAGATGCTTTCTTTTTTCTTCCACGGTTTTATTGAGATATGATTGACTTACAACACTGTGTAAGCTTAACATATACGGCATGATGATCTGACTTACGTATATTGTGAAATGGTCACCGCAATAGGTTTAGCTGGCGTCCGTCATCTCACAGAGATACAAGAAAAAGCAGAAAAGGAAACAAAAATGTTTTCCTTGTGATGAGAACCCTTAGGGTTTACTCTCTTAACAACGTGCATCTGTAACATACAGCAGCATGAAGGACACTTTCACTGACCGAGTGTGAGAAACAAGTTAGAGGTCTTTTCTCCAGCCAGTTCTCCCATCCTCAAGAACTACACCAGGAGAAGCCCCACCTAGATTTGCGGGCGCTGCTTCGCCTGCACCAGGTCTTCGCCTGGTTCAGTTTGTCACCTTCACAGGACTGGTCATCACACTCGCAGACAGTAACTGTGACCACTTACACTGCACACTCTCCCTGGGCCAGGCGCCGTGCTAAGAGCTTTGTGTGTGTGTGAGATTCCCTCTAACCCTCACAACAGCCCTCTGAACTGGACAGCACTGTTACTCCCATTTTATTGACTGTTCCTTGTGTTTACTTGCCCAAGAGTGCCAGCAAGAAATGTGCACATCTGGGGTGCTAACCCAGCTCCTCCAGACATCAAAATTCATGCCTCTCTAAGGAGCCTGTCCTTTCTGATAACTCTTCTGTTTTTGTTTGCTGGAGAGCCACCTCAAGCCCTGCCCCCATCTGTCTCTGTGACAAACCCCCAGAGCTGAAAAAACACAGTCGCATCCATCACTTAGTACAAAAGTTGACCCAGAATGGCACCATCAAGTGCTTTCAGAATGCTTCTTTGACTTACCAGCTGTGCCGTCTTGGACAGGTGGCTAAACCTTTCTGAATATTAGTTTTTCCTCATTTGTAAAATGGAGATGAGAGCCTACATTCTGCTTGCACTGTCATCTCCTTAAATATTTCTTTAAGTCAGTTCACTTTTTGGATAAATTTATTTTATAAACAGGCTTTTATCACTACCCTAAATGGAAAAATAACATTCCTCTAATACCACTTAAACTAAATGTATAACTTTGAAAGTAAAAATGTTCATCAGCAAATCTCATAAAATCATCTCATCTATACAGAGCCACCCAGCACACAGTAGGTGCTCAGTGCATGGTAGTCATAAGAAAATGAAGCTTGGCATTGAGAAGTATGGTTTGGAAACTTTTGAGTCTGTTGGCCAACTTGAATGTGGTTTCCCAGTTGAGAATCTAGTTGTTGTCATGCTTACCCAAAGAAGCTGTGCCTAGTCAAAAAGCCAGAAGCAATTTTACGGTCAAGAGAAGGCCAACTGATTGGCCTGTAGCCTGGAGGATGACTCACTTCTCCCCATCGCCCTGAGTCAGACTGCCCTGGGGTGGCAGCCATCTTAGCTCTTGCTGACTACTCAACCACAAGGGCAGGCTTGCTAGGTCTCAACTAGTCCTGGTCTATACTGGAAAACACTACTTTATTAAGTTCTGGGAAAAAGGAAAACTGCACCATGTATCCAGGTCCCAAGACTTCCTTGTGGCAAATCCACAACATTTCTTCCACCAAGGCAGGCATCGCCAATTCATTGCAGCACTGCTAAACCCAGGTGTGGTTTTGGAATAAGTTTCAACATGGCGCCCAGCAGCCTCTACCAGTCAATTGAAGAGTAAACATTTTTTGTCATCCCTGCCTCAGGCTATGCTATCACCCCGGGCAGGAGATCCTAGAAAGGGAGATTCAAAGGAGGAAACACAGATCCTAGCTTTGAAAAGGATCCACTCAAGTGCTAAATGTGGTGACAAGTAGGGTCTCCACAAAAAAGTAACAGTGAAGGGCATGATAGTAAAGCTACAAAGAAAATTAAAGACCTGTCAAATAAGAACTAAAATTTTAAAAGAACAGAAGCTGTTTCAGAGAATGCAAGAAACAACTGAGTTATCATATAGTAATGGCTCTTAAGGGTATAGTTCCATAGATAAAGACCGATGTTTTTCTCCACCAAGCATAGAAAAATAAAGGGGTGGGGGTTGTTGGTGGGACACAGCTGCAGCTAGAGGAATTGGGAATGAAGAATTTCCAGGGCTTCCCTGGTGGCGCAGTGGTTGAGAGTCTGCCTGCCGATGCAGGGGACACGGGTTCGTGCCCCGGTCCGGGAAGATCCCACATGCCGCGGAGTGGCTGGCCCCGTGAGCCATGGCCGCTGAGCCTGCGCGTCCGGAGCCTGTGCTCCGCAACGGGAGAGGCCACAACAGTGATAGGCCCACGTACCACACACACACACACACACACACACACAAAAAAGAATTTCCAGATAAGGTGACAGGACTATAGTGCCTGGAATGATCCATGGAGGTAAACGAGAATCTTCCACGGATTCCTTGAGAGCTCAGACTCTCTCCTATTCAGCTCTGCTTCTAGCAAAGAGTCTGGCCTCTAGCTCAATAATTGTCTGCTGAACTGAACTGGCCAGGTGTGAAAAGTAACAAAACTAACATTTACAGAGTGCTCACCATGTGCTAGGGGCTGTACTAAGCATTTTACACGTTATTTCCTCTATTTTTCTAACAACCTATGAGGGTGATATTTATATTGATGCCGATTTCACAGATGTAGGAATTGAGGTTCAGGGAGATTAATCACTACACTTCACAACCTCTTCCAGCTATGATAGGTTCCTTTTTTTCTATTTTTCTTTTTAAGCGAGAATTTTAAAAATTATTTATTTATTTTTTGGCTGTGTTGGGTCTTCGTTGCTGCGCGGGGGCTTTCTCTAGTTGCGGCGAGTGGGGGCTACTCTTCGTTGCGGTGCACAGGCTCCTCATTGCGGTGGCTTCTCTTGTGGAGCACAGGCTCTAGGCGTGTGGGCTTAGTAGTCGTGGCTCGCGGGCTCTAGAGCGCAGGCTCAGTAGTTGTGGCGCACGGGCCTAGTTGCTCCGCAGCATGTGGGATCTTCCCGGGCCGGGGCTCGAACCTGAGTCCCCTGCATTGGCAGGAGGATTCTTAACCACTGTGCCACCAGGGAAGTCCTATGATAGGTTCTTATGTACTTGGATATGTGGGGTGAAGTTCAGCCTGCAAAGAGGAAAAAGAACAAATGGCCCTTCAGAGCCCTTGCAGGAACCTGGAAGCTATCCCTCAGGGATTGCCTTCCCATGAGCTGGGGCCCCACTGCCTGACCTCCACCCCCCTAGTCGACAGTCAGTTTCCTGCCCCCAATAGCCAACTTCAGGAAGTACGTTCCACATTCCCTGGCTTCTGCCCTGGAGCAAGTGGAACAATGGGAAACAAGGTTGGCCACTGGCCAGCGGGCAGTGCCTGGGGTTGGGACCACATGGACGGACAGCTGCCCTTGGGAAACCCTTCCCTGCTCCTCTCCTAGAAGCCCTCAGGGCACAACCGCCTGAAGACCTCCTGGCACCATCCACAGAGGTCAAAAAGACTGAACCAAGTCTCATCAGCATCATCTCCCCCCATCCCCCACTGGAGACAAGAGATTTTAATAATGCTGATGGGGTAGGAAAGGCCCGGGGGGCATCGGGGGCTGAGTCAGTCAGCAAAATGCATAAGACTTGGGCATGTGGGTGTAGGTTAGGGCATATTCATCATCCTTGGGTTCCGTGGCTCCTTCTTTGGGGAAGGGAGAGAGCATCTAGAGGGGAACCAGTCAAAGAGCAGTGAGGGAGCTGTTAGGGACTGAACAGCTGAGAGCTCCTAACCTGAGAGGACGCAGCACAGAGGCACCAACGTCTGTGTGGGGAAATGGGGAGGGGCAAGGGTTGGCTTCTTGGGAAGGGAGCCAACCTTGGCCTGGGTGAGCTCTCGAGAATACCTGGTATTCCCAAGCAGAGTGGGGCAGGACCCAAGGCTCCCTTCTGTGGGCCTCCTTAAGGAGAAAAAGGCATTCAGGGAGCACCCCCCCTCCAAGGGGTGCTAGAATTGTCCTTCAGGCTCAGCTGGGGGCAGACAAGGCACCAAGGCACCAGTTGTCCACGGTCGGGCAGGGGCAGCCTCCAAGCTGGGCGCCGTCCTGCTGCCAGGTCAAGCCCTCCAGGTAGCGCACAACGTGGATCTGCTCGGCCAGCACCTGGCCCTGCCCTTGAGGCGCCGCAGGTGTCAGGCTGAGCTTTCAGGTCCTTCCTGGTGCCCAGCAGGAGGATGTACACCTCAGGGCAGTGGTGACACACTGCTGGATGCCACTTGTGCCGCACGTTCTCTGGCAGTGGAGACATAGATGACAAAGACGTTGGGCTGAGGGTGGGAGAGTGTGCGAGATGGTCGTGCTCCTGGCCCCGCGTCCCACAGGTTCGGGCTCACCGTGCGCCAGTCAGGTGCACTTCGGGCACTGTAATCGTCGAACGCCGCAGGGGTGGACTCCTCGGGGAAGGCATCAGCTGTGTAGCAGAGGAGCCCCATCACCTACCACCACTCGCTTGATGCTGTGCATGGTGGGTGCAGCTGCCGCGTCGAGGCCACGCCTCCCGCCCCTTCTGGCCCCTCTGGACGCAGCGACCTGGTGCCCTGCCCACCACGGGGGAGCTGGGGCAGCAGCAGCGGCTTGGTTCAGGGTTCCAGAGCCAACACCAGCATCTTATTTCCCCTTTCCCCTTTATCTCCCCTTGCTCCAAGATCCCTCCGAGACCTGTAGTGGAGCAGGTAACAGTAAGGGAGATGACAGCCCTCAAGAGCAATGCCCCATCACCCAGTTCAGTCCCCACTCCCCAGCTGATCTAAACAAGGGCAGTGCTGACTTCTTGCCTGCGAGGCTTAGAAATTGCTTTTCCTAAAAACCTGTCCTTGAGGCACCTTCCAGCAACCATATAAATAGCACCACTGGAATGGCTCACAGTGTCAGGGGTCATCATGTGTCTGTAGGACATGAGGGCTGACTCTTCTAGTACAAAAGATAGGCACCTTGAAGGAGGGAGGGATGCATTTAAGTCACAGGGGATGGTGGCTGAAAGGGGTGAATTACTCTCTTTTTGGAAATTCACGAAAATATAATTTAGGATGCAGATAAAGAGGATTTGCAGAAGGTAACGCCAGGAATTTAATCAGCCCAGATACACAACTCTTTGTTCTTTTCAGAAGACCTGCGTGGACCAAACAGCTGTGGTGTCAGTGGCCTGCTCTCGTTCACATAACTACCACTGTAGTCAGAAAGTGCTTCTTGGTGTCTAAACTAAATCTTTTTGTAGCTTCACCTTGAGCTCTTTCCCTTCTTACAAATTCTATTAGCTGCCTTTAAGAAGAAAGGAGGGAGAGAGGGAGGGAGGGAGAGAGGGGGGAGAGAGGGAGGAAGGGAAAAAAATGTGTGTTACCCTTTAAGCCAGCATTTCTACTTTTGAGAATTTATTCTACAGAAATATGCAAAGATGTTTAATGAAGCTCTGTGGTGGCCAAAATAATAAAATAAAACAAAATAAGTAATGTCCAGCCATAAGTGAACATTTCATGAATATAATTGACATAGGAAAAAATCCACGATTTATTTCTAATTGATTAAAAAACCAACTTGGGGCTTCCCACATGCCGCGGAGCAACTAAGCCCGTGTGCCATAACTACTGAGCCTGCGCTCTAGAGCCCACGAGCCACAACTACGGAAGCCCGCACGCCTAGAGCCCGTGCTCTGCAACAAGAGAAGCCACCGCAACGAGAAGCCTGCACACCGCAACGAAGACCCAATGAAGCCAAAAATAAATTAATTAATTAAAGTTTTTAAAAAAGAGAGAGAAAAAAGATAATAAAAAACCAACTTGCACAACAGTATTAGTGTATGATCTCATTTTGTGGTGATAATCATATTACCAATTATATTTATAGTTATAGGCATATAAATACCCTAGAGATACAAACACCAAATGGTTAATAAACCTCTGTTCTGGTTGCAGCATTGCAAACCACCCTAAAACTTAGAGGCTTAATACAGCCATTTAGGATTATTTGTCCTGGTTCTTAGGCTGACTGGGCTCAGCCAGATGGCTCTTTCTCACGGTCTCTCACAGTAGCAGCCGCAGGGCACTGGGACTGCAGTTATTTGGGGGTTCCGTGGAGCTGGACATCCAAGAGCGCTCACTCACATGACAGACACATGACACAGACACATGACAGACAGTTGATGTTGGTTGTCGGCTACCAGCTCACCTGGGGCTTTCAACCAGAGTCCCTACACACGACATCTCCATGTGGCTTGGCCTTCTCACAGCTGGGCTCCAAGATGGAGCGTCCCAAAGCAGGTATTCAAAAGGCCCACGTACAACCTGGTCATGCAGTGTCACTCCCACAATAGTCTATTGGTTGAAAGTGAATCACAGGGACTTCCCTGGTGATGCAGTGGTTAAGAACCTGCCTGCTAATGTAGGGGACACGGGTTTGAGCCCTGGTCCAGCCTTGGATGGGGGAAGATCCCACATGCCGCAGAGCAACTAAGCCCGTGTACCACAACTACCAAGCCCGCATACCACAGCTACTGAAGCCCGCATGCCTAGAGGCCATGCTCTGCAACAAGAGAAGCCACCAGAGAAGTCACCACAACGAGAAGCCCGCACACCGCAACGAAGAGTAGCCCCCACTTGCTGTAACTAGAGAAAGCCCATGCGCAGCAACAGAGACCCAACGCAGCCAAAAGTAAATAAATAAAGTTATTTTTTAAAAAAAAGGTGAATCACAGGACAAGCTCCAATTCAAGGGGAGGAGACTACACAAAGGCATGAACACCAGGAGGTATGGTTCACTGGGGACCGTCTAAGAGACTAGATACCATAATATCTCTAGAAAATGCGATTCGGACAGACTTTCACTTTCCAGTGTCTAATGTAATAGTTACATGTACAAACTCAGGAGACAAAAAGCCTGGCTTAACGTCTGGGCTCACCACTCGCTTGCTCTGTGACCACAAACAAGTTACTTATAACCTCTCTAAGGCTCGATGCTCTCAGATAATTGTTCCAACCTCATAGGGTGGTTGTAAAAATTAAATGAAATTAAATGTGTGTAAGATGCTTAGAAGTAAATGCTCAATAAAAGTGAGCTAATATTATTATTATACGCTGATATAATGTTTAATTTTTACAGGTATATTTTACTTTTGTAATTGAAAAAAATAATTTTCAAAGACCAAAAGAAAACCAAGAAATGTAGCAGAATTAAGAGATATAAACTCAGAACTCCCGGTCAGGGCTTTTCCAAGGAATCTCCAGGAACTTCTTAGTCCTCACAGACACAGAAAATACCTCTGGAAGACCTTTCCCTCTGCACCAGTCAACCGTCCAGTGGTGGGGTCTGACAGCCCAACCTGTGTTGATCTTTTAGCGCTCCCTAAATCCTCTCAAGTTTGAGCATGGTAAGCTGCAAAGTATAGGAAATGAATTCCCCCAAGAATATAACCAAGAAGCTTTGCAATCACAAAACATGGGCTTTATATTACCCACCTGTCCAAAGACACCATTGACAGAAAAGATTTGCTTTTTAGAAGCATTGACTTTTTTTTTTTTTTTTTTTTTGTGGTACGTGGACCTCTCACTGTTGCGGCCTCTCCCGCTGCGGAGCACAGGCTCCGGACGCGCAGGCTCAGCGGCCATGGCTCACGGGCCCAGCTGCTCCACGGCATGTGGGATCCTACCGGACCGGGGCACGAACCCATGTCCCCTGTATCGGCAGGCGGACTCTCAACCACCGCGCCACCAGGGAAGCCCAGAAGCATTGACATTTTGATCATGAAGTTCACGGGGGCTTGCTTGGATGGGATTGGTTGGTTTTCCACACAACAGATTCTTGGACCTGTTAGTTTGAGAAAAAAGCTGAGAAATGGAACTTCAGGTGGTGATGACTTGGGTTTCTTCGCTTATTCACCCCTTATAAATGCACACAGACCCTGTCAACACCACTCCTTTTCTTTGGGGAAAAAACTATCACAGTGGAAATGAAAGGATTTTTCAATGTGGGGAATTATAGCAAATGCCAACCTTGGGAGTTGAAAATTCTACCTTCTCATTTCTTTTTCAGAAAATCAATACACGGGCATTGTTCCATTCCCCTCTGGGTCTCTGTGGCTCACACATCTCTCTCATCCCAAGGATGTTCTAAGTGTTCTTGATATTGCCTTGGGAGCAAATCGACCTGCACGAAAGAAATGGAAAACTCAATGTCTGCGGGTTAGTTTCTTGAGAGACGCAATTACTAGAAACTTAAGGAAATGTCAAATATGAAGAGCTGGAAATTTAATTTGGAGTTGATGACTTGCCTGAATTAAAGCATTAATTAGATGGAGATGGAATATTTTTGAAGAGTTTGGATATGGAAAATTTTTAGCACCACATTACAAACAGGGTTCGATGAGGAAGTAAGAGATGGTGTTGAAAAGTGACTCTCCGCAGAATATATACAGTCAGCCCTCTGTATCCGTGGATGCGGAACCCACGGAGACAGAAAGCCATCTGTACTCTACAATTTTATTTAAGGGACTTGAGCATCTGCAGATTTTGGTATCACAGGAGGGTCTTGGAACCAAATACCCTGCAGATACTAAAGGATGACTGTTTAACATTTTTTTCTAGGGAGACCCCAGCATTTATTCATTCCTACCCCCCTTATAAGCTGGGGAGCAGAGCAGGGACATGAGAGAGTGTGTGGGCGTTGTTTAATGAATGGAAAAAAGAGGTTCTGAGAAATGATGGCACTTTTCTAAGTCAGGGACAACTGAGAGAACAGGAATCACTTTCCTCCGGCTGGAAACAAAGCGGAACTTGATATTCCATAAAGTCAGAGAGAGCTGGAGTCAACTTCAGGCTCTCCCACTTACTCAGTTTGTGGCTATGGAGATATAACCTAAATATCCAAGCCTCAGTTTCCTCCCCTGTAAAATAGGGGTGCTAATAGGACTGATGAGAGTCCTTCTTTCAGTTCCATGAATACCAAGTTCTTTCCTACCTCAGAGCCTTTGCACTTGTCATTCCCCCTGCTTAGAGTTCTCGTCTCACGGATCTTTTTATGGCAGATCCCCTCTCCTCATCCTTAACTGAACTCAAATGTCCAATCTAAAAAACAACACTCCCCAACAATTTGTCTCATCCCTTGGTTTTATTCTGTATAGCACCGCTATCTCAAATTCTGTTGTACGTTTTTGTATTTATGTGTTGTCTCTCTCACCCACTATACTATAAGTCCCATGATAAAAGGGAACTTGTCCATTTTGTTAATTCCTGCATCTCCAGCACCTCATAGAGCGCCTGACACATAGTAAATGCTCCGTTAATAATTGTTGAATGAGTGGATTCTCAGTCAAGAACTAACATTCATTGAGATCTTACCACATGCCAGATACTGTTCTAACCACTTTATAAAAATTATCTCACTTAATCCTCAGAATAACCCTTTAAACCTATTTTATAAAAAAGGAAGCTAAGGCACAGCGGGATTGAATAAATTTGCCCAAAGCCAAAGAGTCAATAAATAATAGAGCCAGGACTGAACCCCAGGCAGCCTGGCCCCAAACTCCACATTCTAAATCACTGTGCTCTGATGCTCTTGGCTTGATGGGAAAGCATCAGACCTGGTTTTTTTTTTATATATATTTATTGGAGTATAATTGCTTTACAATGGTGTGTTAGTTTCTGCTATACAACAAAGTGAATCAGTTATACATATACATATGTTCCCATATCTCTTCCCTCTTGCGTCTCCCTTCCTCCCACCCTCCCTATACCGCCCCCCGCCCCGCAGGTGGTCACAAAGCACCGAGCTGATCTCCTTGTGCTATGCGGCTGGTTTTACAGCTTGAGTTCCATGAAACTCTGACAGTCAGGTCGGAGTAGCCTAAATTTTGACCCATAACCTCCTCCAAAGCCTTTGCCCTTCATTCTGTATCTATGCACCTGTGGCTCATGTATCACTGTGTGGATTCTTGTTTGTCTCTTTAATATTCAGCCCCTTGCATGCTGTTTCTACACTCTGAGTGGAGACTCTGAATGTCTACAATACTAATTTGTATCCATCTTGGGCTCATGTACACAGAAGGAAGATGCTAGATGTTTTCTGAAAGGATGTCTAAATGAATAAGACATTTTCGAACACTTTTCAACAGGCTGTTTAATAAAAGAGAGCTATGAAGTGCAAAAATGTACACAAAGCAAGTAGAAATCCATATGAGTATTCCTTGCCTTAATAAACTCAACTCTTCATGCTTTCCCCACCTCAGGGCCTTTGCACATGCTGTTTCCTTTGCTTGAAACACTTTCTCCAACCACCTTTTTTGCCTATTTACCTCCTACTGGGTCTCCAAATTTCAGCTTGGACATCACTTCCTCAGTAAAAATTCTTCTGATCACTAATAGCACTTACTAGAGCTTCCAGTTACACATTTTCTTCTGTGATTCTTCGGTTGATGCTTTTCTTACATAGTAAACTCTAAGCTCCATGAAGTTAAGATGGACCATGTCTATTTTGTTCAATATCTCCTTCCAGGGCATAGCTCATAGTAATTATGGAAAAACACTGTTGAATGCATAAGTAAACTTTTGAAATTCCAGGATTAAGAATATAAAGAATTTTGCTTTAATGGACCTCTTTTCTTAGATATTGACTTAAAGTAAAATTTACTCATAATTTTTCTTTATTGTCCAGGGTGTAACACACTCACATGGTGCCCTCGCCCCCGCTTAGAAGTACTGATATTGCCGAGTGGTTTAAAGCATGGGTATTGAATGCTCTAAACCACTGGGATTGAATACTGGATAATTAATATAATTGGTACCTTAACTCTCCACCACTTCAAAATGTTATTTCAAAGTGCTTTGAGCAAGAACAAGGACAGCACAGTCTTAAACAAACAAACAAACAAAACAACCTGACAGTGCCGAGTAATAAGAGGTTATGGAGCAACTGGAACTCTCATACTCTACCGTTGGGAGTGCAGATTAGTAAAACCACTTTACAGAGCAATTCAGCAATATCTGGTAAAGATGAAGATGCACATATTCTAAAACATAATAAACACCCTTCTACATATGTATATACTACCTGAGAGAAACTCTGACACACAGCTACTTCTCATGGAGAGTCATATCAAGGTATTAACTATAGCAGTTTATAACAGCAAAATCCTGAAACCAATTTAAATGTGTGTATATATATATATATATATATATATATATATATATATACACATATATACATATACAAAGACACATAGATGTCTATATATAGTATATGTGTATATATATATATATACACATATAGACAGCTAGATATATATGTCTACATAATATATGTATATATACATATATAGACATGTGTGTATATGTATAAATATGTCTACGTATATATGAATAAATAAATTGCAATAAGGTTATTAATGGAATTGCTCTATAGTTGTTAAGATGAGTGAAATAGATCTACATGTATCAAAAAAAAAGAGGTCTCAAAAGCAACTTGTTGTGTGAAAAAAAGCAGCATGTAGAGTGGCAGGTTCTGTATAAAAGAAGTTAAGAGTATGCAAACGTGGCCCTGAAGACCGCAGCACTGTGGCTGCCTCTGGTGGGAAAGGGGGAAGGGAAATGATGGGCTGGAACAATTTCAAAGGAGACTTCAACTGCATCTATAGTGTCATTTCTTTATTTAAAAAGAACTAAAGCATATGTGGCAAAGTGTTAAAATTTGCTTAACCTGAGTGATGAATACACCAGAGTGTGCATATTAAAGACATTTTCACATGTGAACTATTGTGAAATAATTATAAAGGCACATGCGAGAAAGAGAGCCCTGGATTCCAGCTCTGCCACTGCACTTCAGACAGGGGACATAAATTCTCTCAGACCCTTGTTTGCAAAGTAGGATTAATAATGTTCAAATTTCAGGTTTGGTTGTGACTTAATGAGAATAAATGTGTAGAATGACTTCCAGATGTTATCCATTGGGATATCATTTTAGAGTGAGTCCCTAATGACTTTCCAGATGTATCTTATTCAGAGAGACATTTGTTTTTTTTAAAACTGATCAGAATTATGTGGATGCATTCCAAAACAATTCTGACCCCCAGAAAAATAATCTATTGCTACTATATTTGCAAAACCCGTATACACACATATTATACAGACATGCATAAGCACAGATTATTTATTAACTATGATTGCCCTGAGGGAGGGGTATTTGGGTGGTTGCAGAATACGAGTGGAAGGAAATTTTACCTTTCTATTAACTTTAATTATGTACCATGTGTACCTACTCTAAAAATAAATATAATTTATTTTTAAATTAATCTAAAGGTCATGATCTTCTCCATTCCTTCAATTCTGAACCCACTTAAAAAAGAAAGGTCTTAAAATCCAAGTTCTAAAGGTTCTTAAGAGGTTGTATAGTCCAATGTCCTACCTGAGCACGGGAAACAGGAAATGCCATCCCAACCCCATATTCTCCATGCAGTCAGACAAAAGAAAGAGCACAGGATTGGGGATTAGAGGATCTGGGTTTGGTCCCTGTCACCATGAATGACTAACTCTGTGGCTCTAAGTGAGTTCCTTAAGTTCTCTGAGACCCAGTCTCATTTCTGAAGTGAGGACAACGGCAGCACCACTGTCATGACTGTGTGAGGGAAAAATTAAGGACCATGTGAACAGGAAACTTTGTCAAAATCGTATCCAGATGTTTGTGTGAGGTGCAATTGCGGTGCAGAGGTTGTCCCTCAAGAGCATGGGTTCAGTCCCTTTGATTTCCGTGGGAGTGCCTGAGACACCATGCCTAGGGGCCCCTAGTAGGCAATAAAGTCATCTTGCTTCAGATGTAAGCCAGATTCTCTTGTCTCCACAGCAAATATCCTAACCGTGATCATCCTCTCTCAGCTGGTGGCCAGGAGACAGAAGTCCTCCTACAACTATCTCCTGGCACTTGCCGCTGCTGACATCTTGGTCCTCTTTTTCATTGTGTTCGTGGACTTCCTGTTGGAAGATTTCATCTTGAACATGCAGATGCCCCAGGTTCCCGACAAGATCATAGAAGTGCTGGAATTCTCATCCATCCACACCTCAATTTGGATTACTGTTCCATTAACCATTGACCGGTATATTGCGGTCTGCCACCCGCTCAAGTACCACATGGTCTCCTACCCAGCCCGCACCCGGAAAGTCATCGTAAGTGTTTATGTCACCTGCTTCCTGACCAGCATCCCCTACTACTGGTGGCCCAACATCTGGACTGAAGACTACATCAGCACCTCCGTGCACCATGTCCTTATCTGGATTCACTGCTTCACTGTGTACTTGGTGCCCTGTTCCATCTTCTTCATATTGAACTCCATCATTGTATACAAGCTCAGGCGGAAGAGCAATTTTCGCCTCCGTGGCTACTCCACAGGGAAAACCACTGCCATCCTGTTTACCATTACCTCCATCTTTGCCACACTCTGGGCCCCACGTATCATCATGATCCTCTACCACCTGTATGGGGCACCCCTCCAGAACCGCTGGCTGATGCACGTTATGTCCGACATCGCCAACATGCTGGCCCTTCTGAACACGGCCATCAACTTCTTCCTCTATTGCTTCATCAGCAAACGGTTCCGCAAAATGGCGGCCGCTACCCTCAAGGCCTTCTTCAAGTGCCAGAAGCAACCAATACAGTTCTACACCAACCATAACTTTTCCATAACAAGTAGCCCCTGGATCTCGCCGGCCAACTCACACTGTATCAAGATGCTGGTGTACCAGTACGACAAAAATGGAAAACCTATAAAGGTATCCC
The DNA here is from genome assembly GCF_963924675.1 of Phocoena phocoena. Taxonomy (NCBI): domain Eukaryota; kingdom Metazoa; phylum Chordata; class Mammalia; order Artiodactyla; family Phocoenidae; genus Phocoena; species Phocoena phocoena. The sequence goes on from NC_089233.1 coordinate 22,720,451, forward strand.
CATGACCTCATAGGTTTGGCACCTAGTGTCTCTGCGTAATCCACTTCCAGATGCGAATGTGGCCCATCCTATGGCTGAACAGCTCTCCTTAAGAGTGCTAACCTGACTTCCTGTCTCCATAGATTGAGCGACTCTCAGACTGGTAGATGAGGAAAGATGGAGGAGAAGAAAGAAAAGCATGAATCTTGTTTTCATTTATGCGTTCATTTCTACCAAGTCATGCTGACAGCAAAAGTTCCTACCAGTTTGAAGATGTCATTGGAGGTTGTGTTATTATCCTGTGGCCTGTAAGGACACACAGTAGAGAAATAGTCTATGACTTAGCCTTGGCCCCATCCACAGTCACTGGAAACCGCTCATTTATGTGACACATCAAGCCACAGTAGCACATAGCTGAGCCCACACTCTTCTTCCGAGAGCTGAGGTCATCCATCATTTCCCTGTGCTGTGACCAGCAGCTAACGATGCTGACCAATTCGAGAATTTTCCAAGGTGCCCTTTGTCCTAGTGAGGGTTTTGGTCTTGAAGTGGCCCTGGCACCCCAATCTGTAGAATGAGATTCTGGGGGCAGGGGAGGATTGGATCTTACTCAAACTCTGGCCAGAGCTTCTGTGAAAAGGCTCCTGGCCAACATAACCACGACACTCAGACCTGGGGTCTAAGATGCAGTCTTTCTATTTGCCATTATGTATAGATTTTAACTAGTTCCTCCAAAACAAAGACCCTGCCTGGTGTGTGGGGATATAGGAGGAGTTCTTGAGCCCAGAAAAACAAAAAAATAAGCCCACTCTTGCCATTGTTCCAATCCATCCTTGTGTCAGCTGTGTATGGTCTCCTTACTCAAAAAGCTTGTTGCGGTGCCACTCAAGCTTCCTGGAGAAGCCTTTATGTGTAGAGTTGCCAACCCTGCCTCCCTGCTTGCTGAAGCCGTCACCAAACTGTTTTATTGGAAGTGACTTTGGAACTGGGTTTAGTTTTTGAGGGTCAGGAACTGTAGCTCTGCAGGTGTAAAGGGAGACATTCTCAGCTCTGCCCCACTGTCCAGCTGGCATTGCCATTTAGCCGCAAATGGCAGTGGAAAGGTATGCATGTTGTCTGCATGTCTGCGCTTTGATGCACATGGCTCAAAAGGGTGGTGCCAGTTTTTGGTGATGCTATTTAACCCAGATCCTTTGCAAAATAATAAAATATGAATTTATTTATTCTGCTCTTGTCTGTCCAAGGCAAGAACAGTTCTAGGGTGTAATTAATAGAGGCTTCCCCGGGAACTACAACTCATGTGTGCACACACACAGACTTGATTACGTTAGGTTCCTATGTACCCCATGATGTGTTTTGAAAGAAAAATCCATGCTGGAGTTTTTCTCAGTTACCTTTTTTTAAAAACTTCTCTCCCAGATTCCCAGTATTTGAACTTATCCCTGTTCTAGAAGAAGTCTTCCAAAATGATTTTGGAATTGTATGATATTTTTGGTGACCCAACAAAAAGCAGACAGTCCACCTGGAACACCTGGTTCCTCAGGCTGAATTTTTACTGCACTTTTGTCCCTAAATTGGAAGACATGTCTACCCTCTGAAAGGGAACTTGCAATAAATGAGCAGGGTAGAAAAGGCTCTGATGTCACACAATCCCTAAACTTCAACCAATGTCCTCAACACTAATTCAATACAACCTTAGGTCACATTCATCCTGATGATCCGATTTCCTACTCCTTTTTGCAGTGCGCGGGCCTCTCCCGTTGCGGAGCACAGGCTCCGGACGCGCAGGCTGAGCGGCCATGGCTCACGGGCCCAGCTGCTCCGCGGCATGTGGGATCTTCCCCGACCAGGGCACGAACCCGTGTCCCCTGCATCGGCAGGCGGACTCTCAACCACTGCGCCACCAGGGAAGCCCCCTACTCCTTTTAAATAATTGCAGTAGAGTCTCATCAAAAAATCTGGCAGAGCCAAAGTTATTTCTGCAAAGTTCTCAGGAAGGAGCCATGTTGGAGACCATATTCTACCCCTTAAAAACTTAGCTAAGTTTTTTTCCAGCATTGGAACAGTTTGCTGTTTCTTCTGTTGAAGACAAGACGGAGTTGGCTTGCATTTAGGGACCATATGGTATGACTCTCATGTACCCAAGAACATTAGGATCACACTGGTGCGTCAAGATGCTCCCACTAGAAGAGGTTCACGGCAGTTGCTTGACTGAGGGACAAGCAGATTCGTTATCTCCCAGGTCACACTCTCCCCAGGGCATGTGCACATCTAGTGGAAGAGTGGCCAGATTTCCCCACAGAGTTCCCCTTGAGTTGCATTTCCCTCTGTTTCTTTCTTGCCAAGCATGTGTAGTCAGGCACCTGTTCATTAAATGTGCGAATGATGCGACTCCACCACACCCCCTTGTGAATGAACATTGACCAAAGGCTACCTACACCTAATATATATACGTATTTATTTAATTATTTATTTTTAAACACATAAATGCTAGTCTGAACTATACATGAATGAGTCACAGTGCAATATCTATAAAGGTTAAGCAATTCCTTTTTGAGAATGTATGCAAGATGAAAAATATGTATGTGGATCTCAATGCTCTCTGCTCCACGTTTTTAGTTGTATGTAACAATTATTTATTGATGTTTAAAAAGTAAAACCTGGGTGTGCATTTGGAATGTTTTCCTCATACACTCGTTTATTACTTCTCTTAACAACAGAGGCTGTACCAACTAGTATTGTGATCACTCTTCCTTCTGACTGTATTTTATATTTTGATACAGTAATGTTTAAAAGAGGTCTGATTTTTGAAGGCAGCCCAGAGGTGTTGTCTTCTGGTTAAAATGCATACAAACGCCTGTTGGCTTAGGTTGATACATATCTCCTAAAGTTTAGTTCAGATAATCTAAGGACTTTTAATTTATTCTTATTTATAGTAATAATTGTGGACAAAAGTTAAAAGTTTTTTTAAAGAAAAAAAACAAACTTTTAAGCCTTTTCTTTCAGGCCAGTTTTAGAAATAAAGCCTTGAATTTTGAAGCCTGTCACGTAAACAGCTGCTGTTGATGGCACTCAAGCAATTGCCTTATAACAGGATTTTGTGATGCCTCCTTCAAAGACTGTTAACTAGCATTCCTCTTGTATGATTTGTGTCCTTGGTTGGACATGCAGTGATGCTACACATGTACACACTGTATCTTTTTTATTGAACAGCTCAAGGACTGAACTGTCTAATAGGAAGGAAATAAGGAGGATGAGAGACAAACCATAAAAAACAGACCATGAGAAGGCATGAAGTTTCATTTTGCAAACACTCTGCAATTAGAAAAGGTTACTTTGCACAGTTGGTGCCTACTGGTCCAAAATGGGGGCCTATCTGAAGTGAATAAGAGACTCTAGTGTTGGCTATTCCAGTTGAAAGAATGGAATAAAACGTTACCATAGAAAAATAGTAGATGTTCATATTTTCTTAATTAGATATATTGTGTTTGGACTTGTTTGTATTATAATAAATTCTAATATGGTGCACACTTGGTGTTTGGTAGATGCATATATGCTCAAGCAATGGCAGAACTCTGATTAAAATTTTTAAATAAGTATCTCCCTTATGCTTTGTGCTGGTGCTAGAATGTGACCTGAGTCCCACCTGCCCCTGCCACTGAGCTCTGCTTCCTATAATCCTAAATTAGGTAGCTTACTGGTTATAAATCTGAATTCTTTTCTGACTACATCGTCTATGCATCTTCGAGACTGTGGTGGCTGTTATCATAGTGGAAATCTAGCATAATGGCTGAGAGCTTGGGCTTTGAAGTCAGACAATCACAAATTCATGTCCTAGCTCCACAATGTACTAGACGTTTGACCTTGAACAAGTCCTTGAAGATCTCTGAAAGATTGTCCTCATGTAGAAAGTGGTGTAAAAGTCAACTTTTCCCAGGTGCCTGAAAGGTAAGTAGACACTCTCAAGGTCAGGACACCAAAGTTTGGAGTGAGTTATTGTCAGCTGTAACTTTGCAGGCTCTGCCACTTTCTAGCTGTGTGGCCTTGGGCAATGTTTTCAATCTTTCTGAGTCTCGTCTCCATAAAATCGGGCTAATGGTAATTCCAGTACGTACTTCATGGGGTGGTGATTATTAATAGTAGAGCTAAAAAGAGCCTCCAATTGTACCTCCTCTTACAGGTGAGGATGCTAGACCCAAAGACTTAAATGATTTTGTCCAGAGTAGAACCCAAGTCACCTAACACTTCATCCTTTCCACTCTACCTCATCGCATCTCTGCAAGATTCTGATTCATCCCTCCAAAAGTTCACATTATTTTCGTGCCCTTTTTAGAGTTGGTTATATTACATAGTTTTCCGACTCTTCCAACCCAGGTCATCCAAGCGTGAGATATAGTATCACAGCATCATAATTAAAACACTTGATTTGACCTTTCCCTGTGAGGTGTAATTTTTGTTTTTAATTGACTCTATCAGGAATTCTAACCACAGCTCTCAAACCAGCTATGCATTTCCCACACAAACCACTGTCAATTCTGACAGCCACCCACAAACTATTGCCATAATCTGTCTTTGCATCAACTTGGAGCATGAAAGTAACTTACAAGTTGAGAGGGAAGTACAGAAAAGCAAAGATTTTGATAAGAAGTTTGCAAACAGAAGCTGGTAAGCATGACCACAGTGTTCTCGTTAATTTCGTTCACCAACTCAGGGAAGCAGGATAAAAGTGAGTTGATGGAAGTTGAACTGTTAAATAATAATCCTTTTATTACATTTATTGGCTAAATGTGATGGCTCAGCCTCTGTGAGGGTGTGCAATTAGTCTGAGTACTTACCAGACACAACAAGGGGGATGAGAGGTTTGTGTCTATGGGATAAATAGACACAGTGGATTTCCTGGGTTTACTGAAAGAACGTGTCACTGTCATGCCAGAAAAAAAAAAGAAAACTTTTCTGATTAAAAAGGAGCAAAACAGGGCTACGGGGAAGAGAGATGCCATCTCACCAACTCTGCATGAGAAGTTACCACGTCTGCGGAACTTTGTTACCTAGTGAATGGCGGTAACATGACATTTCTCTCCACTGGAGATAAAACAAGAAGGAATGAGACCTAAACTGCAGTATAAGGGATTCAGATCAAACCAAAATAGAAATCTTCACAGTGATGTCTATTAACTCCACAAATGGTTTTCCACGGGAGTCCTTAGAATCTGCTTCTCTGTATATATTTCCAAATGGATTGCATATCAATCAGAGTCTTGGAGGGAAGCAAATCTCACTCAGATGATTTCAATAAAAAGACTTTAACCAAGAGACCATTCAATAATGATCTGAGAAAGAATAAGAGCTATCGAGGCACCCGGGAACTAGAAACAATAGGAAGCCTCACCTCCCTATGCCTGATGGGGCAACGGGAGGACATAGCTGTTACTGCAGCTCAGAGTAGGATGTGCTTTGGAGAAGGGGCTTTCCAGCAAGCAGGTGCCACACCGCTGCCAGAGACATGATGCCAGAGAGGAAGGAAGGGGTACCCCAACCTCTTTCTTCCTTCCCTCTGATATCATGCTGATGCCTCCACTGACCGAGCTCAAAGAGAAGTCAGCGAGGGAGTGCAGGTGATGCGGTCCATCGTGGCCAGATCGCAAGGCACAAAACAGTGAAAAATCAAGGGCGAAGTGAGATAGGAAGTGATTACAGAATAACCAGCAAAGGGTAGATTCTTATTTTACTATCATAGGATGCTGGAGAGAATCTTAGAGATTATTTCACCCGAATATCAAAAAGAAAGAAAGCTAAGGCCCAAGAGATCCCTTTGCCCAAGATTATAAAACCTAGATGTTGGTTGGTCCAATTTCCAATGATTTCCTAGCACATTACAGGAAATATATGTCATAGACCTTTACAAGCTTGCTTTCTAACCTTCATCATTAGAAATTTCTTTTATTCATCTTCAGCATCTCCAATGACTAGACTATCAACTTGAATACGTCTAGGAATGGAAATAAAGAGCGCCAAGAGAGTGGGCACTCATTTAACAACCATGTGTCCCAGCACTCCCACGGTCATTGATTTATTTGACATGTGGCAAGATCCATTCTAGGCATAGTGATTCAAGGCAGATTCAGTGAACAAGACAGATAGGGCCCCTGCCCGAGTAGGAGAGACAATACACAAGGAAGCCAATAAAATCATTTCAGGTAGTGATAATTTCTAGGAAATAAATGATAGTAAGTGACTCAGGTCAGGAGGAAAGAAGAGCAGACAAGTTAGTCAGGGAAGGCCTTTTTGAGAAGGTAACAGAACTGGAATCCAAATTAAAAGGAAACAGTCATATAAAGAACATTCCAGGCTGAGGGGAAAAAAGGACAGAGGCCTTGAAATGGGAATAATTTTGAGTACTCAAGGAAAAAACAGAAGACTAGGACTTCTGAAGCACAGTGACCCAGCAGAGGATGGTATTGGACAAGGCAAGGGGGGGTGGGCAGGAACAAAACCGTGCAGAGCTCCGTGGGCCCTGGTGAGGAATTTGGTGGTAAAAGGCAATGGAGAATTTTAAGTAAGAAATTGATGTGATCTTCTTACTTCATTTAATCATCATAACTCTTAAAATGCTGTCACCTCCTTTTTTCAGATGAGAAAACTGTCTCGTGGGAATTAAATTAAGCTTGTTCAAGGTCACAGTGAGTAACTTATGAATTGTTATTTAAGCCCAGTCCCGTCTGGTTCCATGAGCCACTTCATCAGGCCACTTTGACACATTTTCCTTGACATCCCAACACTCTCCTGAATTAGCAGCTTGTTCCCATTCACCTTTTCAGTATCCAAGGTTGATATTTAGGCTAAAGTCATCCTCTAATTCCAGTAATGAGGATTCAGAGATCATCAGGTCATAATATTAAATGGTTCTATTTCATGGTCCAATTCATGTGTCTAATGATATCAGGCAAAGTAGAGTATCAGCCCCACAAGACTGTAGATGAAATAATACAGACTCTACTAGCAGGTAGGGCATTAAGAATGTATATACTTTTTAAAACTTTCCCACACAACCCGCAGTAATATATTCGATATCATTGTTTTGCAGATGCTTTTGTATGCAGATTTCAAATCTTGGTCCTTCCCTAGTTTATGCACTGTTCTTTCAAAAAAAAAATTGGACTTCCGGGAAGACGGCGGAAGAGTAAGACGCGGAGATCACCTTTCGCCCCACAGATACACCAGAAATACATCTACACGTGGAACAACTCCTACAGAACACCTACTGAACGCTGGCAGAAGACCTCAGACCTCCCAAAAGGCAAGAAACCCCCCACGTAACTGGGTAGGGCAAAAGAAAAAAGAATAAACAGAGACAAAAGAATAGGGACAGTACCTGCACCAGCGGGAGGGAGCCGTGAAGGAGGAAAAGTGTCCACACACTAGGAAGCCCCTTCGCGGGCGGAGACTGCGGGTGGCGGAGCGGGGGAGCTTTGGAGCCGCGGAGAGAGCACAGCAACAGGGGTGCGGAGGGCAAAGCGGAGAGATTCCCGCGCAGAGGATCAGGGCCGACCGGCACTCACCAGTCCGAGAGGCTTGTCTGCTCCCCCGCCGGGGCGGGCGGGGCTGGGAGCTGAGGCTCGGGCTTCGGTCAGAGCGCAGGGAGAGTACTGGTGTTGGCGGCGTGAACACAGCCTGCAGGGCGTTAGTGTGCCGCGGCTAGCCGGGAAGGAGTCCGGGGAAAAGTCTGGACCTGCCGAAGAGGCAAGAGACTTTTTCCTCCCTCTTTGTTTCCTGGTGCGCGAGGAGAGGGGATTGAGAACGCTGCTTGAAGGAGCTCCAGAGACGGGCGCGAGCCGCCGCTAAAAGTGCGGACCCCAGAGACAGACATGAGACGCTAAGGCCGCTGCTGCCGCCACCAAGAAGCCTGTGTGCGAGCACAGGTCACTCTCCACAACCCCCTTCCGGGGAGCCTGTGCAGCCCGCCACTGCCAGGGTCCCGGGATCCATGGACAACTCCCCCGGGAGAATGCACGGCGCGCCTCAGGCTGCTGCAACGTCACGCTGGCCTCTGCCGCCGCAGGCCCGCCCCGCACTCCGTGCCCCTCCCTCCCCTCGGCCTGAGTGAGCCAGAGCTCCTGAATCAGCGGCTCTTTTAACCCCGTCCTGTCTGACCAAAGAACAGACGCCCCCCGGCGACCTACACGCAGAGGCGGGTCCGAATCCAAAGCTGAGCCCCTGGGAGCTGTGAGAACAAAGAAGAGAAAGGGAAATCTTTCCCAGCAGCCACAGAAGCAGCGGATTAAAGCTCCACAATCAACTTGATGTACCCTGCATCTGTGGAATACATGAATAGACAACGAATCATCCCAAATTAAGGAGCCCTGTGGATGAAAGGCTCTTGGTGCTACAGCCAGGAGTTAGTGCTGTGCCTCTGAGGTGGGAGAGACAACTTCAGGACACTGGTCCACAAGAGGGCTCCCAGCTGCACATAATAGAAAACGGCAAAAATCTCCCAGAGATCTCCATCTCAATGCCAGCGCCCAGCTTCACTCAACGACCAGCAAGCTACAGTGCTGGACATCCTATGCCAATCAACTAGCAAGACAGGAACACAACCCCACGCATTAGCAGAGAGGCTGCCCAAAATCATAATAAGTCTACAGACACCCCAAAACACACCACCAGAAAGACAAGATCCTGCCCACCAGAAAGACAAGATCCTGCCTCATCCACCAGAACACAGGCACTAGTACCCTCCACCAGGAACCCTACACAACCCACTGAACCAACCTTAGCCACTGGGGACAGACACCAAAAAGAACAGGAACTACAAACCATCAGCCTGCAAAAAGGAGACCCCAAACACAGTAAGATAAGCAAAATGAAAAGACAGAAAAACACACAGCAGATGAAAGAGCAAGATTAAAACCCACCAGACCTAACAAATGAAGAGGAAATAGGCAGTCTACCTGAAAAAGAATTCAGAATAATGATAGTAAAGATGATCCAAAATCTTGGAAATAGAATAGACAAAATGCAAGAAACATTTAACAAGGACCTAGAAGAACTAAAGATGAAACAAACAATGATGAACAACACAATAAATGAAATGAAAAATAATCTAGATGGGATCAATAGCAGAATAACTGAGGCAGAAGAACGGATAAGTGACCTGGAAGATAAAATAGTGGAAATAACTACTGCAGAGCAGAATAAAGAAAAAAGAATGAAAAGAACTGAGGACAGTCTCAGAGACCTCTGGGACAACATTAAACGCACCAACATTCGAATTATAGGGGTTCCAGAAGAAGAAGAGAAAAAGAAAGGGACTGAGAAAATATTTGAAGAGATTATAGTTGAAAACTTCCCTAATATAGGAAAGGAAATAGTTAATCAAGTCCAGGAAGCACAGAGAGTCCCATACAGGATAAATCCAAGGAGAAATACACCAAGACACATATTAATCAAACTGTCAAAAATTAAATACAAAGAAAACATATTAAAAGCAGCAAGGGAAAAACAACAAATAACACACAAGGGAATCCCCATAAGGTTAACAGCTGATCTTTCAGCAGAAACTCTGCAAGCCAGAAGGGACTGGCAGGACATATTTAAAGTGATGAAGGAGAAAAACCTGCAACCAAGATTACTCTACCCAGCAAGGATCTCATTCAGATTTGATGGAGAAATTAAAACCTTTACAGACAAGCAAAAGCTGAGAGAGTTCAGCACCACCAAACCAGCTCTACAACAACTGCTAAAGGAACTTCTCTAGGCAAGAAACACAAGAGAAGGAAAAGACCTACAATAACGAACCCAAAACAATTAAGAAAATGGGAATGGGAACATACATATCAATAATTACCTTAAATGTAAATGGACTACATGCTCCCACCAAAAGACACAGATTGGCTGAATGGATACAAAAACAGGACGCATATATTTGCTGTCTACAAGAGACCCACTTCAGACCTAGAGACACATACAGACTGAAAGGGGATGGAAAAAGGTATTCCATGCAAATGGAAACCAAAAGAAAGCTGGAGTAGCAATTCTCGTATCAGACAAAATAGACTTTAAAATAAAGACTATTAGAAGAGACAAAGAAGGACACTACATAATGATCAAGGGATTGATCCAAGAAGATATAACAATTGTAAATATTTATGCACCCAACATAGGAGCACCTCAATACATAAGGCAAATACTAACAGCCATAAAAGGGAAAATCGACAGTAACACATTCATAGTAGGGGACTTTAACACCCCACTTTCACCAATGGACAGATCATCCAAAATGAAAAGAAATAAGGAAACACAAGCTTTAAATGATACATTAAACAAGATGGACTTAATTGATATTTATAGGACATTCCATCCAAAAACAACAGAATGCACATTTTTCTCAAGTGCTCATGGAACACTCTCCAGGATAGATCATATCTTGGGTCACAAATCAAGCCTTGGTAAATTTAAGAAAATTGAAATTGTATCAAGTATCTTTTCTGACCACAACGCTATGAGACTAGGTATCAATTACAGGAAAAGATCTGTAAAAAATATAAACACATGGAGGCTAAACAATACACTACTTAATAACGAAGTGATCACTGAAGAAATCAAAGAGGAAACCAAAAAATACCTAGAAACAAATGACAATGGAGACACGACGACTCAAAATCTATGGGATGCAGCAAAAGCAGTTCTAAGAGGGAAATTTATAGCAGTACAAGCCCACCTTAAGAAACAGGAAACATCTCGCATAAACAACCTAACCTTACACCTAAAGCAATTAGAGAAAGAAGAACAAAAAATACCCAAAGTTAGCAGAAGGAAAGAAAGCATAAAAATCAGATCAGAAATAAATGAAAAAGAAATGAAAGAAACGATAGCAAAGATCAATAAAACTAAAAGCTGGTTCTTTGAAAGGATAAACAAAATTGATAAACCATTAGCCAGACTCATCAAGAAAAAAAGGGAGAAGACAAATCAATAGAATTAGAAATGAAAAAGGAGAAGTAACAACTGACACTGCAGAAATACAAAAGATCATGAGAGATTACTACAAGCAACTCTATGCCAATAAAATGAACAACCTGGAAGAAATGGACAAATTCTTAGAAAGGCACAACCTGCCAAGACTGAATCAGGAAGAAATAGAAAATATGAACAGACCAATCACAAGCACTGAAATTGAAACTGTGATTAAAAATCTCCCAACAAACAAAATCCCAGGACCAGATGGCTTCACAGGCGAATTCTATCAAACATTTAGAGAAGAGCTATCACCTATCCTTCTCAAACTCTTCCAAAATATAGCAGAGGGAGGAACACTCCCAAACTCATTCTACGAGGCCACCATCACCCTGATACCAAAACCAGACAAGGATGTCACAAAGAAAGAAAACTACAGGCCAATATCACTGATGAACATAGATGCAAAAATCCTCAACAAAATACTAGCAAACAGAATCCAACAGCACATTAAACGGATCATACACCATGATCAAGTGGGGTTTATTCCAGGAATGCAAGGATTCTTCAATATACGCAAATCAATCAACGTGATACACCATATTAACAAATTGAAGGAGAAAAACCATATGATCATCTCAATAGATGCAGAGAAAGCTTTTGACAAAATTCAACACCCATTTATGATAAAAACCCTCCAGAAAGTAATAGGCATAGAGGGAACTTTCCTCAACATAATAAAGGCCATATATGACAAACCCACAGCCAACATCGTCCTCAATGGTGAAAAACTGAAAGCATTTCCACTGAGATCAGGAACAAGACAAGGTTGCCCACTCTCACCACTCTTATTCAACATAGTTTTGGAAGTTTTAGCCACAGCAATCAGAGAAGAACAGGAAATAAAAGGAATCCAAATCGGAAAAGAAGAAGTAAAGCTGTCACTATTTGCAGATGACATGATACTATACATAGAGAATCCTAAAGATGCTACCAGAAAACTACTACAGCTAATCAATGAATTTGGTAAAGTAGAGTAGCAGGATACAAAATTAATGCACAGAAATCTCTGGCATTCCTATACACTAAGGATGAAAAATCTGAAAGTGAAATCAAGAAAACAGTCCCATTTACCGTTGCAACAAAAAGAATAAAATATCTAGGAATAAACCTACCTAAGGAGACAAAAGACCTGTATGCAGAAAATTATAAGACACTGATGAAAGAAATTAAAGATGATACAAATAGATGGAGAGATATACCATGTTCTTGGATTGGAAGAATCAACATTGTGAAAATGACTCTACTACCCAAAGCAATCTACAGATTCAATGCAATCCCTATCAAACTACCACTGGCATTTTTCACAGAACTAGAACAAAAATTTTCACAATTTGTATGGAAACACAGAAGACCCCGAATAGCCAAAGCAATCTTGAGTATGAAAAACGGAGCTGGAGGAATCAGGCTTCCTGACTTCAGACTATACTACAAAGCTACAGTAATCAAGACAGTATGGTACTGGCACAAAAACAGAAATATAGATCAATGGAACAGGATAGAAAGCCCAGAGATAAACCCACGCACATATGGTCACCTTATCTTTGATAAAGGAGGCAGGAATGTACAGTGGAGAAAGGACAGCCTCTTCAATAAGTGGTGCTGGGAAAACTAGACAGCTACATGTAAAAGTATGAGATTGGATCACTCCCTAACACCATGCACAAAGATAAGCTCAAGGTGGATTAATGACCTAAATGTAAGGCCAGAAACTATCAAACTCTTAGAGGAAAACATAGGCAGGACACTCTGTGACATAAATCACAGCAAGGTCCTTTTTGACCCACCTCCTAGAGAAATGGAAATAAAAACAAAAATAAACAAATGGGACCTAATGAAACTTAAAAGCTTTTGCGCAGCAAAGGAAACCATAAACAAGACCAAAAGACAACCCCCAGAATGGGAGAAAATATTTGCAAATGAAGCAACTGACAAAGGATTAATCTCCAAAATTTATAAGCAGCTCATGCAGCTTAATAACAAACAACCCAATCCAAAAATGGGCAGAAGACCTAAATAGACATTTCTCCAAAGAAGATATACAGACTGCCAACAAACACATGAAAGAATGCTCAACATCACTAATCATTAGAGAAATGCAAATCAAAACTACAGTGAGATATCATCTCACACCAGTCAGAATGGCCATCATCAAAAAATCTAGAAACAATAAATGCTGGAGAGGGTGTGGAGAAAAGGGAACCCTCTTACACTGTTGGTGGGAATGTAAATTGATACAGCCACTGTGGAGAACAGTATGGAGGTTCCTTAAAAAACTACAAATAGAACTACCATATGACCCAGCAATCCCACTACTGGGCATATACCCTGAGAAAACCATAATTCAAAAAGAATCATGTACCAAAATGTTCATTGCAGCTCTATTTACAATAGCCCGGAGATGGAAACAACCTGAGTGTCCATCATCAGGTGAATGGATAAAGAAGGTGTGGCACATATATACAATGGAATATTACTCAGCCATAAAAAGAAACGAAATTGAGCTATTTGTAATGAGGTGGATAGACCTAGAGTCTGTCATACAGAGTGAAGTAAGTCAGAAAGAGAGAGACAAATACCGTATGCTAACACATATATGTGGAATTTAAGGGAAAAAAATGTCATGAAGAACCTAGGGGTGAAACAGGAATAAAGACACAGACTTACTAGAGAATGGACTTGAGGATATGGGGAGGGGGAAGGGTAAACTGTGACAAAGCGGGAGAGAGGCATGGACATATATACACTACCAAACGTAAGGTAGATAGCTAGTGGGAAGCAGCCGTATAGCACAGGGAGATCAGCTCTGTGCTTTGTGACCGCCTGGAGGGGTGGGATAGGGAGGGTGGGAGGGAGGGAGACGCAAGCGGGAAGAGATATGGGAACATATGTATATATATAACTGATTCATTTTGTTGTGAAGCTGAAACTAACATACCATTGTAAAGCAATTATACTCCAATAAAGATGTTAAAAAAAAAAAAAAAAAAAAATAATTGCCTGTGCTTCTGTCCAAGGTGCTGAAGCCGTCTGGCCACGAATTTGACTTGAGCAAGAAAAGTAGTATCTGTTAAAATTTTATGTATGAAGATTCAGATTTTGCTCCCCCTTTTCATTAAAAAAAGGAATTGGGGCAGCACTATTTACTTTATGAAACCATTTAAAATACGATTTCTTACAGAAACAAAATTCACTGACCTTGCTTCTCCACCTAACAGGAGCATTGCATGGGCATCCCCTGGGAGTTTGTAAGAAATGTGGAATCACAGACCCCATCCAGCCTGCTGAACCAGCATCTGAATTTTAATAAGATCCCCAGGTGATTCATACACATATTAAAGTTTGGGAAGCACTGCACTGCTGCCCTTTAAAACAGTGGCTTTACACCCTTGGCAAGCTTTTGAAAATCACAATCCCAAGATGAAATCCAGATAGCAGTATTTTTAAAGCTCCTCAGGTGATTCTAGTGTTCACCCAAGATGGAGACGCTTTTTTTTTTAGTGAAGTACAGTTGATGTGAAATATTATTTAAGTTACAGGTGTAAAATATAGTGATTCACAATTTTTAAAGGTTATACTCAATTTATTGCTATTATAAAGTATTGGCTATATTCCTTGTGTTGTAGTCATATTGTGTTGTATTCTTGTAGCTTATTTTATACATAATAGTTTGTACCTCTTATTTCCCTACGCCTATATCACCCCTCCCCTCTTCCCTCTCTCCACTGGTAGCCACTAGTTTGTTCTCTATATCTGTGAGTCTGCTTCTTTCTTGTTATAGTCATTAGTTTGTTTTATATTTTAGATTCCATATATGAGTGATACCATAAGTATTTGTCTTTCTCTGTCTGGCATATTTCACTTAGCATAATACCCTCCAAGTTCATCCATGTTGTTGCAAGTGGCAGATTTTCATTCTTTTTTATGGCTGAGTAATGTTTCAATGTGTGTGTGTGTGTGTGTATATATATATATATATATATATATATATATATATATATATACACACACACATATATATTCATACATATCTTCCTTATCCATTCATCTGTTGATGGACACTTCCATATCTTGGTAATTATAAATAATGCTGCTATGAACATTGGGGTGCATGTATCTTTCTGGGTGCATGTATCTTTTTGAATCGGCGTTTTGGGGTTTTTTGGATGTATACCCAGGAGTGGAACTGCTGGGTTGTTTCGTAGTTATATTTTTAGTTTTTTTGAGAAACCTCTGTAGTGTTTTCAACAGTAGCTGCACAAATTTACATTCCCACCAACAGTGTTTGAGGGTTTCCTTTTCTTGATAGAGATTCTTTTCAAAGAAAACTTAATATCACTACCATAAGCGAAAACCAGTATCACCTGCCATAAATAGATAGACACCATTAAAGGAAAAGATCAAAGACTGTCAATAATTCTTACCTTACATAATTGTCGGAAACTGACATCTACTCTCTTTTTGTTAAAAAAACAAAAGGTAGGTGTTAAGGGCCTACTACCACCATATTGAGACTTTTCTTTAACCTAATCGGAAGAATTAATAGCAAAATAGAAAGGGAGAAATTTTTTTCACTGTGTGCTTCATTGTTACTGCTATCTCAGCCTACTCACACACCCCTTGTGTTGTAAACACTGTACTTTGTGAAACACTGATCTATTAAATCAGGAGGTTTCAGCAGCTTCTTTATTTTAGTGACTCCCAGCTTTAGCTGCACTTTAGACTCACCTAATGTTTTTAAGCCTAAGTCTAGACTCTACCCCCAGATGCATTAAATCAGAACATCTGGGAATGGGCCCAAGGCATCAGAATAGTCTAAAACATTTCCAGGTGATTCTTATATACAGCCAGTATTGAGAACCTGCTTGTCTCCTTGGTAACACTTGGTTGGCTATAAGAACTGAGAAATTACAACATAACTTTCCCAAATAATCTGTCATCAGGCCAGTTCCCTAATTCAAACTCTCCACAATTGGTTGAGGTTTCCATTGCACGTGCAGTTCCACTGTTGAAGATTAAGGGGGCTGACAAATCATACCCATCTACCCCCTCACTCTCAGTGCGGAACAAATTGAGAAATAGACTCAAGAAATAGACTAGTGGCGATCAATTATCAGCTCTATTATTGGAAGGGTAGGTTGGAAAACCTCGGTTGAATCCAGGGCCAATGGACTTCCTCCCCAACCAGTTTAGATCTCGGCTCAGACACCCCTGAGGGAGTCTGGAACTGCATAAAAGACAGTTACCCAGATGATTACAAGCAGACTTTCTGTCCCCCCAAGTAGAGTCTTATTAGTGAGGACAGTTAGAGATGGACATCTAGACCCTACTCTGGAAGCTAAGCCTGGATCACAAACCAGTTAGCGTTCCTGTATGTAAGATGGGTGCATAGAAAGAATTCCTCCCTTCTAGAAACCTGAGAAATAAAGAGTGAAGGAGGCTTTCTCACATATGCTGTGTTCCTTCTTCCAATCCTACAAATCAGTCAAGGCTTTCTTTCCCCATCAATGATGGAATGAAAGAGAAGGGTTGAGAGAAATTATATTCCAAATACATCTGACAGTAAGATCAAGAATTCCTAAATTATGGACTAAAATAGAACTATTAGAGAAAACGGTTCCCCCTGTACTCACCTCCTCATGACCTAGGGAATTTTACAAATGTGACTCGGAGTTTCACAACCCTCAAGGAGATAGACAGGTGTGCTGTACTGTTGAAATACTTAGAGAAAAGGCAAGAGAAGATCCTCCTGGGGCTTCATTGTCCTCAAATTAAGGTTATTGGGTACTTCCAAAGGCATAATTCTATCTTCAGGGTCTGAGATTCTAGGCCCTGGTATATCCATCTCTCATGGCTGGCGCTCAGATACCTAAAAGTTCTGAAATCAAAAATCATTTTAATTGACTTTGATTAAAAGAAGGATGCCAAATAACACTTTTAGGAGTGAACAAAGGTGGTGCTAAAATCAGACACATTCATAGCATTGCAACCCCCAAAGGCAGGTTTCTGGTTTGCAAGGATGTGGGTTGTGCAGATCTGGGTTCAAATTCTGATTCCACCACTTTCTAGCTGAGTGACGTTGGACAAGTTATTCCCAGTCTCTGAGCTACTGTTGCCTGATATGTAAAATGAGAATAACCATAGTACTGACTTCAAAAGGAGGTATTGAGAATTATTTGTAATATGATTAAGTGTATAGAACATACTTGTAGTATTCATAAACAGTATTATTATTATTTACTTCCCTGTGATAGGGACAGAGAACATGGCATATTCTAGGACTTCTCTGGGAAACTTGGTCACCTTTGCAATGAAGAGGACACTCCCAGGAAGAAAGGGTTTAGCTACGTCATTTTCCAGCTCTTTCTCTTTTCTAGTGTAGAGAAAGCATGTCATTCATTTCAGTTATCCAATGACAGTCCCTGAAAAAGCTATAGCATCAAAGATTTGGAAGACAAGAGGCCAGCCATCAGTCACTCCATACTCAATTTCAATGAAATGTGGCCTCTAGTTTTACCCTAATTCTTTCTCTCAGTCAGTTTGCATCCACTGTCAATCTCTGGAGCAAAACTTTAGCCTTTGGGATGATATGATGGCAGCTGCATAAAGGCCAACTCTCCTGTCTTGTTAGAATTGCTATCACTTGGTTCCAATGATGAGAAAAAAGGAAATAGTCCTTCCTGCTGGTGGGTGGAGGTTGATACAGGTGACCTGTACGTCCCCACTATGTCAAGAATGTCTCTAGGGCTCTGAAAGAGGATACAAATAGTCCTCAGCTGGAGACAAGGGCTTCTTGTTATTGTAAATTAATCTTGTAAATAGCTGATTTCTAAGAAGCTGTAAGGAAATGACTCCCTACTGCTATATGTGTGTGCCTCTTAGTGTATCTGATTTCTGGGGCATGGTGATGTGTTCTGACATTGCTGTCCCAGTGAGGTCTGCAAGGGAAAGGCCACAACCATGAGGGGAAAGGACAGGGCCTTTTCCACAGATGAGGTTATCATAGCATCAGTCATCCAGGGGAGAAGCAGGTCATCAGACAGGTGAAAAAGAAAACGTGCCTGGGATGGTAGGAGAAAGGGCTCAGATTCTCTGTCTTACCTTGGACAGTCTAGATATCAGCAGTAGTTTTCCTGGGGCAGAGATGTTAAAGATAGGGCTTGAATCCAGAAGAAAAAGGACTGGGATGGGCCATTTTTCCTGAGGCCCCATTAATGAGAAAGGTATACCTGGAGAAGCAGCTCTACTTCAAGCTTGACCAGATCCTTAAGGTTCTGTTTGTTAGTTTCCTGCTATAATCCCAGGACTTTAGCAAAGCCCTGTTTAAATATTCCATCTTGTCTCACTTGAACTGACATGTTAAACAAGAGCATACCCCCAGTCAAAGCCAGCACAACTGTAGAACCTCCCTCCCAAAGAGAAAGTGAGACAGGATCAGATCTTATGATAAGAGATCTCCTGCCTGGGAAAGCAGCAGTATCTTTGAGAGATTAACTTTTCCCTTTGGTTTACACCTATGCTGCTAGGGTTATAAAAGGATTGAACTGACGACATATTATCCACAGCCCAGAAAAGGGTAAAATGTTTAATAATCCAAATATGCCCCTGCCTCATCATCTTACAGACACACAAAGAACTACATCGAGATGTTCCATTAATCAAATTGTTTATGTCTTGCCTCCTTGTGTTCACTCAGGTCCCTCCTTCAATATTTCTGGGAGTCTCTGCAGTCACTTCACATGTTCTCAGTCTGTCAGCTATTGCGTCCATGTGGGGTCCCACCACCCCCTATTCCTCTCCTCTTGTCCCAGGTCCTCCTTGTTGACGTCTTCCAATCACGAAGAACTTCAGGGACCTCATTGCTGCCACTGCTGACAGAGGCCACATGAAAAGGACACCAAGGAGCTAGAGTAGGGCCCCTTCCTAGCAGAGGTGGGAAACTGTCCCTCTTCCTGGTCAAGTCACCTTGGCACACATTTGGGGAAAAAAATGGATGAAAGTTCTGACTATGAATAGGCAGTTCATAAAAGAGAAACCTGGATGGCTAATAAAAATATAAAGCTTGCCTTAGTTCACTAAAAATCAGAAATGTGAACATTAAGATATCAACAATGTTCACAACTATCAGATTGATAATAATTAAAAGAAACAGACAACCTCAAGTGTTGGGTGGAAATGGAAAAGACAAGGACCTCTGGTGAGAGTGAAAGTGGATACAGTCACTTTGAAGAGAAGCTGGGCAACCTACAGAAAAATCCATGATGCATTACCTTACAACCAAATGATTCTATTTCCAGGTGTATGCTGGAGGGAAAAAACCTCACATGTGCTCAGAGAGGTAGATACAGCAATGTTTATTGCATGTTGTTGTGTTAGCAACAACTTGGAAGCAACCTATATGCCCATCAAGAGGAGAATGGATAAATAAATAGAATCCTATACCACAAAGCAAATGGATGAACTAAGGCTACACGTGTCAACAAGGATAGGCCTCAAAAAGGGAGTGTTGAAAGTTGACACCTATGTACGGTATGATTCCATTTACGTGAAGTTTCTCTGCATACATACATATCTTTGTAGAAACAGTATAAAAAACATGAACAGAGATGCGAAATTCCAAATTTCCGAGAGTGAGTACTTCTTGGACAGGAGAAAGAAGTTAAGAAGGGGACAGACATACCAGGAGCTGAAACTCTATCTGATATGTTTCATTACTTTAAAAAACTCTGAAACGAACAAGTCAAAATATTAAGATATTATATAGAAGAGTGTCCTTTCTGTTATTTCCTATGACTTTCTGTGCATTTACCATATTTTATAATAATGTGACAGATATATCCTAACGTAACCTTCAATGAGTCAAGTCCTTACATAATTCACTCCGTATGAGTGCAGGCAGAACCTGTGACTTGATTCTAAACAGAATGGGGATGGATTGTCATTCTCATCATTAGGTTATGTCTTATGGCAAAGGTGGTAGGCTGTCCCTGTCATGATTTCATTACATTACATAAGACTCTGCCTTAGAAAACTAGAGTGAGTTACTCTTGCTGGCTTTGACAAAGAAGCTGCCATGTTGTGGGAGAGCAACATGGCAGGGAACTGTGGGTGGCCCTCTAGGACCTAAGAGCTGCCCCCAGCCGGCACCCTGCAAGAAGCACGGACCCTCAGTGATATAGTCACAAGGAAATGAATTCTGGCAGCAACTTGACTGACCTCGGGTCTGAATTTTTCCCCAGCCAAGACTCCAGATGAGAATACAACCCAGCCAATCTCTTGATTCCAGCATGCTTGGATCCAAGCAGAGGACCCAGGTAAACTGTATCTGCACTCTCGACCCACAGAAACTGAGACCATGAAGGTGCGTTGTTTTAAACCTAAATTACTAAACTACTATATTTGCAGTAACTTGTTACACAGTGGTAAAAAGCTAATACAAGTAAAATATTCATGAAAAGAAACAGAAGTTTAGAGGAAAACCATAAAATCGTGATGTCGTAATGCTCAAGTTTCAAGAAGGAAGCAATTAGCTAAACAAAAGCTCTCAGGCTAAGGTAGGGGATGACCAAGACATCTCCTTGGCATTAGCAGTTTCAAAGTGGTGGATGGGTCGGAGGCTGGGTGCCAGTGGCTTGAGAAGTGAGTAGGAGATGAGGAACTGGGGACAGCTGGCCAACAAGTGTCAGGAAGGAAGGTTGAGAGGGATGGAGCTGCTCGCCGCAGGGAGTTGTGAGGCTGAGGGAGATTTGCTGGGTTTAGTTATTTTTATAAACCAGGAGAAACTTAAACATGTTTACTTGGTGTCTCGAAAGTTCTTATTTATGATGGGATGGTGTAGTACAGGTATACCTTGTTTTATTGCATTTTGCTTTATTATATTATGCAGTTTTGTTTCTTGCAAATTGAAGGCATGTAGCAACCCTGCATCGAGCAAGTCTATCGGTGCTATTTTTCCAGCAGCATTTTCTCACTTTGTGTCTCTGGGTCACATTTTGGTAATTCTCAAAATACTTCAAACTTTTTCATTATTATTATATTTGTTGTGGTGATCTGTGACCAGCAATCTTTGATGTTACTACTCACTGAGGGCTCAGCAGGTGATTAACATTTTTTAGCAATAAAGTATATTTTAACTAAGGTACGTACATTTTTTAGACATAATGCTACTGCACCCTTCAGTATAGCGTAAACATAACTTTTATACACACTGGGAAACAAAACGACTTCACGTGACTCATTTTATTGAGATATTGGCTTTACTGCCAACGGTGGTAGTAGTCTGTGTAGTTTGGTAGTTTGGTTCCAGTGGTCTGGAACCAAACCCACAGTGTCTCTGAGGTCTGCCCATATCTGGTGTATATCCATGCTATAAAGTACTATTCGACAATAAAAAAGAATAAAATACGAATACATGCTACAACATGGACGAACCTCATGAACATTACGCTAAGCGAAGGAAACCAGACACAAAGACCACACACTGTGTTATTTCATTTACATAAAATGTCATATACACAAAAAGGCAGTTCTATAGAGACAAAAATAGATTAATGGTTACCTGAGGTAGAAGGTGAAGGTGGTTATCAACTGTAAACTTTTTTTTTCTTACCACTGTTGCATTAAAGAGACGTTCTCATCTCATTTGTCCCCAGGTCCTGGCTCCTGGGGGTCCACCCTTCTATTGGGGTAACCCTCTCTCCAGATGATCCTCGCGTGTGACATGCCTTTGAGGATGACCCATAGCCAGCTCCCTTCCATGGGTAAGGTGGGGGCAACCTTGGCAACCTTGGCTGTGAGACTCAGGGGAATACAAAGGCAACCTCGTCTCATTCTCTGCTTCGAGCCAGCATCCTGGCTGTGGATGGCTAGGAATGCAACAGGTAACAGTTACTGTATTCCTCCGGTTTCAGGGGATAATTGATGGAGCATAGACCCTGAGAACCCAAGAGGGGGGATTCCAGAGCACAGGCGAGACACCACTTTGACCATACGAAAGAGAAGGAGAAGATGCTCAGTTGGAAAGGAGGATCTCCCCTTGACTGATGGCTTCCATGAGCATCTGCTGAGGGATGGTAGATGGTGGGAGGAGTAAGAACAGAGAAGGTTAAATTGCCATCTTGGAGGATGGACATGAAAGCTGAACAGGGACGCGGAAGGCATGGGGACCAACCACAGTGAGGCTCAAATTAACTCATTTTTAAAGTGAAACAGTGCCACCTGCCTCACCAGATGATGGCGGAAGTGTTAAAACAGCCATCTAGGTATTCAAGAATCCTGGAATGTCTGACCAGGAAGGGACTTTGAAATCATGGAGGCTTCCCCAAATGAGTCATGGTTATCACTGATGAGGGTAGAGATTGGTTTTTATGTGGTGCCCAGCCGTGACATTAAATAATATCTATTCATATACTGGGGCAGTACTTTCCTTCTCTGTTCTTTTTCTACCTTCCTAATCACCTCACATAGACAGTCTCCATCTGGTTCCGGCATGTCTATAACACCTCTCGTAAACGTGCTATTTTCCTATTTAACAAATCATGGCAGGCGCCAGATTCAGAGCTTGCAATGGGTGATAGCATCTGAATAGAATTTAATAGTGGGGTTTTTTTCCTCCTATTTATTTTCATAGTCGTCTTCTACTTGTGGCAATTGATTGGCTTTTCATTCATGATATAAAGATTCTATAATTTTTCCTTTTAAAGTAAATTTAAGGTGAGTCATTTTAATAGAAAAAAATTCAAGTAACTCAGTCTCAAGGTGGTACACAAATAGGGAAACATAATGAAGATGTTGATAGAATCAGACATCACAGATAGGGCTCCCCAGAGGAAAGGAATTTCTCCCAGATCACACAGCATGCTAGAGCTAAGCTGGAATCAAACACCAGGTCGCTCCATTCTGAGTTTCTTAGTCTTGCTGGTAAACCAGGCCTCACTCTCACTGAAAAGTTCTCGTGTTTTGCATTGTACAGCCCCAAGCTGAGACCCCCATCAGTAACCCTTTCACGCTCTCTTCTCAGAGGCGCACCTTGGCAGGATGCAGTCGACATCGTGGGCGAAAGTGTTCTTGTCCATCAGCTCTGGGCTTTCATGCAGGAAAGAGGAGCAGCGCCGTGATATGTGTGAGGAAGCAGCTAGTGAAGGGACTGGAGCTCAGGGAGCTGCACGCGGCTTTATCCCAGAGTCTCGTGAGGAATCAAGATGCTCCGGCAGCCACTGGCGCTGATGAAAAAATGTAAGGGAGAATTGGGAAGGATGCTGAGGGTCTGGAGGGGACAGTGAAACTTGATCAAGGTAGCAGGCATTTCTGGAGGCCAAGGGGCCAGACCCACTCAGAACTCAAGGGCAGACCCCCACTGCCCACATCTTAAATGAAAATCGCTGCTGTGCTGTTGGTCACGAGTGGTCTTTGTTTTGTTCTCTGCTATATCCCTGCCTGTGTCCTGGCACGTATTAGACACTCAGTGAAAATCTGCTAAGTGTCTAATGAAAGTGAACCTTGAGTAAGAGAGAAAGGAAAGGGGGAGGGAGACAGGAGAGAAAGAAACACAAAGGGGAGGAGAAGCAAGAAAGAGGAGACTGCAATTTCCGTGCAGGCAGGGACTGTGTCTAATGTCTTTCCCAACATTTCCGCAACTGGTAAGACAGTACACAGCGCAGGGATAACTCTCAATGGATAACTTTTAAAGAAATGAATGAATGAATGGAAGCAATATAAGAAGCATTCATAAATGACCATGATATAATCACGAAGTGGGAATAGTCAAAACGATTCTAATAGATAGCATTTATTGAGCACCTACTATAAGCACTCAATGGATATAAATGATGTTAACTGTTGCTACTATAACTAGTCTTACTGAATACCAGGCACAATGCTAGGAGCATTTACATGATTATCCCAGGTAATCCTCAGTGTTCCTCGAGGCAGGACCTCTTATCAACCCCATTTTACAGGTGAGAGAACTGAAACCTAGAGAGACCAAGTATCTTGCTCAAAATCACTCAGCTAATAAAGAGACTGGTGGAGGCAAGACCCATGTCCAGATCTATGTGGCCCCAAAATCTGGGATCTGTCCCTTATATGACACCCAGAAGGCTGGATAGATTTGACAGGTGTTTGAAAAGAATCGATTAGACACAAAGTAGAAAGAGGAAAAGAGAGGGAAGAGACACTGTGGGAGACATTACTAGGATTCACCAAGATTGGGGGTTCCCCTTTCTTTCTGGGCAGACCTTTCTTAAGGTGAGGCACAGACGTATGACTTTCTTTGGCCAATGGAACGTGAGCACAAGTTACATATATCACCTCCGGGCATTTAAGAGCTACTCGGTGATCTGTCTGCACTCTCTCCCTGCCAAGCCATTGTTGAAAGAATCTGGGACGAGCCAATATATGGAGGTCGGGCACCCAAACCCACAGTGAATTTTAAATGAGTAAGAAATGAATTTGTGTTAAGCAACTACACTTTTGGGGACGTTTGTCACTGCAGCATCACTTTGCCTACCCTGAGTAATACGGTGATAACTATGAAAGAGTTACAAAGCAGTGGTACCTGTAAAAACTGAAATGTAGGGAACAATGTTTGCACAGAAGAATCTATTCATGGATGTCAAATCAAAGAGAGAGGTTTTCAGTCTGCTTAAAAAATAGAGCAGCAATATCAACCCCTTTGAAAAGGTTGTACAATGTGGTAGATAAGTGGTGTCTGATCAACCTGGGATTAATTCTGGTCTTGGACACTCACCAGCTGGGTAGACTCAGCCTCTCTGAGTCTGTTTTCTCATCAGCAACATGGGATTGACAGTAACATTAACCTCATAGAGTGGTTACAAATTTTAAGTGATACTTTACCCATAAATTACTCAACGTACCTGGCACAGGGTAAGCCCTCAAGAAATGTAACTATTATGACTGAAGCAGGAGGCAAGAGTTACTGGCAGGAATGAAGATTATGTTTGCCCCTCCCAACAATGCCCCGTGAGTCCTGCAGGGCTTAGCCCGAGACACACACACACACGCACGCACACGGTCACATGTGCAGGTACATGCAGCCGCACGCACTGCCCTATGATTCCTCTCCCAAGGCAGGAATGGAGATGAAGTCTGCCAACTGTGCAGACTTAATTGCATTTTCTTCCTGAAAGAGGGTCTGGTGCAGAACACCTGCGGTCCAGCGCTACGTGACCGCCAGGCTGTCGTGCAGGCAGCAGTGGCACAGGCAGCGTGCAAATTCGGGGCCTCTGGGACCTGAGATGTAGCCAGACCCCTGGATGCCCTCCCAACCGCTGCACCCACCCCGGAAACAGAGCTTCCTGCGCAAGGCTGGGGGCAGTCTGGAATTTTGCAACTAATCCCCCTTTCAAGGGCCCTCAGGGACCGAAGGTGGAGAAAGGGGAGTGCAAACCTTTCCCCGACACCCTGGAAGGCAGAATACAAACGTGGTGTAGAGAGCAGAGGGATTTGAAAGGGAAGAGTCAGACCCCAAATCAAGCTCTAGCCGTGCAACTAGCCGTGCAACTTAAGACATCACTAGCCGTGCAACTTAAGCAGGTGTGACACACTCTTCCAGAACTAGTTTCCTCAGCTGTAAGACCTGAGATGGTAACATTTGCAGGTCTGTATGGGGTGATGTATCTAAGGTGCTCAGCCAATATTGGACATGTAGTAGGTGCCCAATAAACTGTAGCCATTATAATTAGGATGATTCATTCATTCATTGGACGAACATTTATTGAGATTTACCATGTGTCAGGTACAGTTCCAGCTCAGTGGTTTGCTAAGGCAAACCACTTAGACCAGGTCTCTGCCCGTGCAGAGCTTACAGGGCAGAGGAAAATAATCATGCAAACCAATTAGATAAATTTAGCCCAGGATAAGTTCTCTGAAGGAAATAACACAGGATGGCAGGATAGAAGATAGCTGAGATTAGAGAGTCCTACTACAGCCACACTCTTCAGGGAAGTCTTCTCTGGGGCACCTGAAGGAGAACTTGTTGGCAACTATGAGAAGATGGAGGGTAGTATGTTCCAGGCAGAGGGAACAGCAAGTACAAAGGCCCTGAGGCAGCCCCTCAGTCATCATGTGGAGAGGTGGCAAAGAATGTCTCATAAACCACAGCTACCAGCACTCATTCAGGTTTACAAGAACTGGGATCCATCTAGAAAGTTTTCAAACGTTCCAAGGTTCTGAAGCCCAGAGCAGAGGGGGCGGATTAATATTCCATAAAATGTAGTCTAAGACCGCTTAGACTCTACAAATATTTACTGAGCATCCTCCATGAAGCAGACAGTAGGCTGAATTCTGGGGAATACAAAGGTCAATCCAGATGGCTGTTGCCTCCTATACCTGTGACCTCCCTGTATCCCAAGCTTGAAACCCAGGCTCTGGAAGATAGAAAGTAATCGGCAAATATTTGTTGACAGAAGCAACAAGAATAATGACATTTATTAAATTCTTATTCAGCTCTTCTACACCATTAACACATTGACTCATTTAATCCTCCCAACTCGAATATTAAATACTATTATTATCCCCATTTTACAGAAAGGGAAAGTGAAGATCAGAGTGATCAAGTAGCTTGCCCAGAATCACACAGCTAGTAAGTGGTAGACCCACGATTCAAATCTTGACAGTCTGGTTCTACAGTCCATGCTCTTAGCTGACAGCAGCATGCCCAACCACCCTGATTTGCCTGGAGCAGTCCTGGGTTTAGTGCTGGAAGCCCCATGTCCTTGGAAACCCCTCAGACCCGGGCAAACCAGGACACATGATCATTCTACCCAGTACTGCCTTTCTTTTTTTTTTTTTTTTTTTTGCGGTACTCAGGCCTCTCACTGTTGTGGCCTCTCCCGTTGTGGAGCACAGGTTCCAGACGCGCAGGCTCCGCGGCCATGGCACGGCATGTGGGATCTTCCTGGACCGGGGCACGAACCCCTGTCTCCTGCATCGGCAGGCAGACTCTCAACCACTACGCCACCAGGGAAGCCCCAGTACTGCCTTTCTAACAAGATATATAGCCATGAAATAAAACAAATTTCAACATGGGGAGCCAAGTAGAACAATAAATGCAGGTACACCTCCGGACTAGCAAAGAGAGGGAACCTAGACTCCTTCTGGATAGAAGGGAGCTTTCGTATAAGACTCCTTATACGAAAGGAGGTGGGGTTCCACAATCCCACCTGATATCCGGTTTGCTCCTGTCAAATGCCTCTTCTCTGTATTTGAAGGACAGCATCACTCACTAAAACTAACTGTTCCCAACTCTACCCACTTGGTCACTCATGCAGTCATCCAATGAACAGTACCTACTCTTTGCTAGGCACCGTACTGGTCATGGGCATTGAGGATTTGCAGCTAACCAGACAGATGTGGTTCCACCCTCCTGTCATTCTTAGTCTAGTGGGGACACAGGTACTAAACTACCAAACATAATTAACTAAAGAATTCTAAATTGTCAGAAACCATGAAGTCAACCAATACCCATAAAGTACCAAAGAAGAGAATAGTCCCCACTTAAACTAGGAAATCAGGGAAACCCTCCCTGACCCCAACAATGATCAGCAGTTAGCCAGGTAACAGTAAGGCAGGTGAAAATTCCAGGTAGAGGAAGCTGTGTGTGCAAAGGCCCTGAGGTAGGAAAATGCTTGGCTGGCAACTTCAAGAAGACACATGTAGCAGGAGCAAAGTGAATGAACTGGTGAGAGGCATGAGATGAGCTGGAGAGGGGGGCAGGAGACAAATCATTAAGGGCAGTGAGTTTGGATTTCATTCTAAGTGCAAAGGGGAAAGCCACTGGAGGGTTTAGTTAGAAGAATAAATGGTCAAGTTCACACTTTACAAAGATCTTTCTGACTATTAGGTGCAGAACGGATTGAAGATGAGCAAAAGTGGCTGCAGGGATGTGGGCGAGGAGGGAACTACAGGGGTCCAGGCAAGAGATGATGCAGGTTGAACCAGGCTGGTGAGTGTAGACACAGACATGTGGGTACAGTGGAGAGTTATTTAGAGGAAGGTAGAATCTACCTATTTTTAAAGATCACTTTGAGAGGAAGACCTTAACAAATGGCACTACCATCCACCCGGGTTCTTACACTGGGAACTTAGGTTGTCTTTTTCTTGAGAGGTGGCTCTCCACTCTTGGGGAGTTAATCACAGCTCACATTCCCCTGTGGCCCTGATTTCTCATGGAAAATAAAATCATTTCCCAACACATTGATCTTCCTCCCCTCCTGTGATGGGTTGAATTTTGTCTCCCCAAAAGATATGTCCAAGTCCTAAACCCTAGTACCTATGAATGTGACCTTGTTTGGAAATTGGATCTTTACAGATATCACCAAGATGTAAATTAAAACAAAATTATACTGGACTAGGGTGGGCCCTAAACCCAGTCACTGGTCTCTTCGAAGAAGAGACACAGACACAGGGGGACTGTCATGTGATTATAGGGGCAGAGATGCATTTACAAACCAAGGAACACCAAAGATTTCTGGCTACTACCAGAAGCCAGAAGAGACTTCCCCGTCACCCTCTGTTGGTTTGCAAACTGGCCCCTGTACACAGAGGACAAGGAGAGACCAAAGAAAGAGAGTCACTCCAGATTGGTAGGGGGCAGGTTTAACAAGCAAGGGAAATTACAGTAAAACGAGGCTTGTCTTTGGCACCACAAGACAAGTATACAACTCTGCACGTGCCCACCAGAATCTTAACAGTTTATAGAGAGGCCTTAACAGGGTTCAGTCACATTTACCAGTCCAGATGGTCTCATCAACACATTACTCTCTCAAGGCTGCATCCTTGAAAATGGCTCCACTGTGGGAACAGAGGGCGGAGTATACATTCCAAGGACAGGGGAGGGGTGAGGAGCCTCCCATTGCCCAGGTCCAGCTCAAGAGTCAGCCATCGGTCACGTCCTCTCCATGACCTCCTCCAACCCCCTCCAGAGCTCAGGAAGGCACCCCTTTTGACTACCTTAAATACAAAGAAACTGAAGCAGAGAAGAGCTCTCATTAGACATCTCACTGTCTCAGAAGACAATGGCAGGATATACTATAATAGTTGCTACCAGTAAGGGTCAGGGGCTGGCAAACAGCCAAATTCAGCAGGCTGCCTGTTTTTGTAAACAAAGCTTTATTGGCTTTGTTGTTTAAAGGCGCAAACTTGCAACTAGTAGATAAATAAGTTCTGGAGATCCGATTTCAATGCACAGTGGAATGATTATGGAAGTTGCTAAGAGACTAGGTCTTAATTGTTCTCACCACAAAAAAGAAAGGATAATTATGTGGCATGATCAAGGTGTTAGGTAACACTATGTGATAATCATATTACAATATATAAGTGTATCAAATCAGCATGTTGCACACCTTAACCTTACACAATATTACACACCAATTATATCTAAATTAAAAAATCAATAAAGTAAATAGGAAGGTTCTTCTTTTTCCTCTCTCCCCTCTGGGATATATACAGTTTCTCACATGGCCTTCAAATCATTTTCTACACATAAATATCCTTTAAACACACACACACACACACACACACACACACACACACACACACATAATGA
This sequence comes from Phocoena phocoena, assembly GCF_963924675.1. Classification (NCBI taxonomy): domain Eukaryota; kingdom Metazoa; phylum Chordata; class Mammalia; order Artiodactyla; family Phocoenidae; genus Phocoena; species Phocoena phocoena. The sequence goes on from NC_089233.1 coordinate 22,750,008, forward strand.
TTGCATACTATACCTGCTGACAAAAACTTGCTTTTTTCAGAGTATGTCCTGTATATTTTTCTATGTCAGCACATATGGGGTGACCAAAGTATTCCGTAGTAAGGAGGTACCATAATTTATTGCTAAACTTGCAGTGGCTTTCAGTATTTTACTCTCCAAATGATACATCAGTTGGATTGGCTTCCTCCATGGCCTTCAATGAACAGCATTCAGACAACAGCTAATCTAACACCTGATATGAGCCAAGCACTGTGTTAGGTGCTGGGCTCCAGAAGTGAATAAACCATGGTCCCTGTCCTCAAAGAGCTCACAGTGTCTTCCAATGATAATGTTGATAAATTTAATGAGCATCTACTATGGGCCATTCAGTGTAATGATACTGACATGCATTATCTCACCCAAACTTCACAACAAAAGCAGCTTATGAGGCAGGTACAACTATGAGCCCCACTTTACAAATGAGACTGAGGCTCAGAGAGGTTAAGTAACTTACTTGAGGTCACACAGCTAGCAATAGATTGAGCTGGAATTCAAACCCAGGCTCTTAAGCACCCAGCCTACACTCAGGAGACAGGATTAAAACTAGTGCAAGTGAGAGCTTCGAGGAAGGAATGAAGGGCTCAATTAAGGAGATCAGGGGAAGGCTCCACGAAGAAGTGACAACTTAGTGGCATCAAAAAGAACAAGCACTTTCCAGTGGACAAGGAGGGACCGGGAATCCCAAGCAAAGAGATTAGCATGCACAAAGCCATGGAATTTCTGGGAACCGGAATATTCAGCATGATTTGGGTGCAAAGTGAGGCAGGTGAGGCTAGAGAGAGGCACGGCAGGATCACAACTCCTCATCCTAGCTGAGACTCTAAACTTTATCCTAAAAGTTATGAGGAGCCATTGAAGGGTTTTTAAGCAGGAAATTCAAGATCAAAGTTGCTGCTGGTTGCAGCATGGAAGGTAGATCAGAGAGGAGGGAAGGGGTGGAGGCCAAGGAGACTGATGAAGAGGTGGCTGTACACCCATGCTGTACGTGGAGAGTTTGTCTTCTCGGGGCCAGCTTTTACCTGTATGAGACAGCACGGTGGTAATGAGGGCAGGACACGCCAATCCAGGGAGACTCAGGAGCTCCTGGCAATGTTAAAGGCAGACTGAGTCCCTGTTTTCCCCTGGGATGTGAGAGCTGATGGCTGACTGCCCAGTGGGGGAATCTGACTTAACCCTGGACTATTTCACTCCATGTTCAGACAGCTTCCAGCAGCCGAGAGACTTCCTCGGGTCGCCCAGTCCTGGTGAGAGGAGGACATCTTGAGCAGTGGCCCATCCACTTCCACCACCCCCTCAGCTGGCACCATGAGGCTGTGGGCCTGCAGAGAGCCAAGCCATGAGGCCACCGCATCGTGAGTCATCCCAGCTGGTTCCGGCTATTTTCCCTGGGATGCAAGAGAGCCAGCGGAAGCGTGTCCTGGCGAGGCCAGGCGGGAGACCAGTGGCCAGCCTGCCAGGGGCTGCCAGGCATGGCCGTGGCCTAAGGGGAGGATGGATGCCTACAGCCACCCGCTGACGTTGTGGGGAGGAAGAGAGCCACTGGGAGGGCCTTGCTCACTTCCACAAAGCAGGCAGAGCCATCAGCAGGTCTGGTTCTGAGACACAACATACACCAAAGGACCCTGATCAGGGCCGGAGCATAAAGCGCGAGGGAGTGGCATCAGGGTGGCAAATAAAACAGCTAACTATTTACTGAGCCCGGACTCTGGTCCAGGAGCTGTGCTACACACTTTACAGCATCATCATGTCTGCTAAAATACTTTATAGCTGTTACTTCATTGAGTCCACTACAACAGGGGTCAGCCAAATCCAGCTTGTGACCTGTCTTTTTATGGCTCACGAACTAAGAATGGTTTTTACATTGTTAAAGGGTTTTAGAAAAAAAAAATATGTGATAGAAACCACCTGTGGCCCACAAAGCCTAAAATATTTACTATCTGGTCCTTTAATGAAAACGTGTGCCAATTCCTGCACTAGAATATAAGCTCCAGGTGGGCAGGTAGGGTGTGCATTGTATGTGTGCTCCACTCCTATATTCCCTGACACCTAGAAGAGTTCTTAGCACATAGTAAATGCTCAATAAATGTCAAGTGAACAAATGAAGGCATGAGTGAATAAATTTTATTATCACCTAATCAGATCGATACTATCATTAGCCCCATTTTACTAATGAGTAAACTGAGGCTCACCGTGGTGAATCAACTTGCCCAAGTGAAAGAGATTTGTCAATACTTTGGGAGAAAGTGGATTGAGAACTAGGGAGTCAGAGAAGGGAGAACTGATTGCCGGTAAGAGCACGATCACGTTGCACATGGAGATCCAGACTACACGAGGCCAAGACCCAGACACACCTAAAACAGAGCTTGAGCATTTGGGTACAGAAAATCTCCACCAGAGCACAGAACTTGCCTAACTGAGGACATTAGGGGGCAGAGGTCACAATCATGAGCCACACCCCACTTAAAAACAATTTAACTTAGTTTGTTGTGTTTTTCTGCTTAAGTCACTTTATTTTTAAATCACCAACAGATTTAAGTCATTCAGTCAACATAATCACTACAATTAAGCATCTCTTCTTTTTACAGCAAAAACAGTGAAAGTAGAGAAAGGAAAAGGAATCTAGAAAAGAAAGCAGACTGGGGCAGAGAGCAGAGAAGCCAACAGGAAAAAGGTAGGCAGCCCACCCACATAGACCTGACACACAAGGGGGGCAGAGAGGGAGAAACCAGGGAAGCACGGGGCCTGTGAGGCCACACAGACCTCGTTCCACCACTGGCCAGCGCTGCATCCTTGAGCTGGGCACTAATTTCAGCCAGGGTTCAGTGAGAGGAGCCAATCTATAGATACGAGGCAGATGTGGGTATAGATGCAGATACCGATAAGGATACAGATAGAGTTAGACCCGGGGGAATCGATGTTCAGCAAACATTTAATTTGCACTTTAGTGGGAATGCAAAGATAAAAGTGCTCCTTCACGCAAAGAAACAAAAATAGATACTTATGAAACAACATAACTACTTATAAACTATTTTAAATGCAGTGGTAGAACTGTGCACAGGGTACAGTGAGAGCAGTGAAGAGAGTCCCTAACTCATACGTTGGACCATAAGATTAGAGAAGGTTTCTTGGGGGGAATAGAGGGGATGAGCTTATCCTTAAAGAATGAATAATTGTGAAGGAGACACTGAACCTGCCAGGACAGAGTAACTCAAAACATAGATGCTGTTGGTGAAGAGTCAGGGCTTCAGATTCACCAGCAAAGAAAATATTCTTTTCATCACATTGACAAACAGGGGAGTCAAAAGTAAAACCTTTTTTGGTGAAAAGATGTGAATTTGAGATATTAGCACAATATCCAATTAGAAAAGCCTAGCAAGGACAGAGTCTGAAATGAGTACAGTTTGAAATGAGGACACAATTGCAGGTAGATTTGGGAGGCAAACACAGTCACCTACTTGACTATTCTTCTGGCTGTGTTTCTCAAGCCACTTCCTATTCCCTGCCTGTGTATTGAATGCTTATGCCTTTGAGTTCTTTCCTTTACTTCTTTTCTTCTTACATTAAGAAAGGAAGGGAAGAAGGCAGGGAGGGAGGGAGGAAGCAAGGAAGGAAGGAAAGAGAGAAGGAGAAGGTATGGGGGGCTGATCAAGAGCAGGCTGGAAGCCACAGGCACCAGCCGAAGCCCATGTCAGCTCCTGATGGCTCTCACCTTGGTAACTGCACTGTGGAGGTGAACAAACTCCTGCCAGGAGAGGGAGAAACTAAGGAGGAACCGAGGGAGGGGGTCAGCCGTAGGCCTGGCACTCACTGCCTGACACCAAGGAGGTGAGCCAGGAAGTCAGCAACAATGCGGGGAAGCTATGAACAGCTGCTGCTCGCCACCAGCCACCACGTCTCCCACCAGAATCCAGAAACATGCAGGAAAGAGGATTCTGGGAAATGTAGTTCAGTCTAGACAGTCTTCACATTACAAAGCCACCACAGCCCTTAAAGAAGTTTCTTCTGTTTTGGGAGCTAAGATGTGAGGAGGGGGGCTAAGCTGTGGTTTCTTTCTTTATGAAATGGAACAAAAATAGCACAAACTATTAAAGGATAATGTTTTTAAAACAAGTGAAATGTTGACTCTCATACAAATATAAACACGTGTCAAAGATTTTATTTAACTCATTCATTAATCAGAAAACCAGGAATATGTTAGCAATGGTTCAAAGGAGAAGCCAAAGAACAGATACACATATAGGTAATCAGCATTCCAGAAATAAAGTTTGCTTAATAAATTCAAATCTGGTCAATATCCACGGAACAGTAGTTAATTGCATTCTACTAGACACAGCTCATTTGCATTTCTATGGACAAGAATAATTTGCATTATCGGTTTTGTGCAACTTACAAAGTTGTAAAATAGATCAAAGACACTGAAAGGTGGAGAAAATCCAGAAAAGTGCACTAGCTAGGACACCCAGTCTTATCTTTTGGCTCATCCCAAGTCTTGCACAATTTTCCTGACACTAATAATAGGCAACGTTTGTTAAGTGCTTACTAACAGCTCCAAGTAAATGGCAAGTATAACTTGTATAAAGCTACCAACAACGCCTGAAGTTGTATGGTACTCAGTTCACAAGTGGGAAAACGAAGGTTCAGTGAAGTGCGATAACTCACCCGAGGTCACACATCTAGTAAACACAGGAGCTGGGATTCAAGCCTGGCTGTCCCACTCTGGATTTAAACATTTTCCCTTCTCCGACTCCCTAGTTCTCAATCCACTTTGTAGTGGCACTGGCATGTGGGGAGGGGAAAGTGTTTTATCACAGACATTGCTTAAAATTTCCGGTCAATGCTTGTTGATAATAAAAAGGAAAAAAGGATGCCCACTTGTCGTTTCAACATCGATTTGAATTCTCTGCTGACAATGACACCCCTTCCCCTTTCTTCCTGGAGCAGACTGCCCCCATCACCCCTCCCCTTGATAAGTCATCTTCACCTCTGCCCCTGTCCTCACCCCCACCCCTGCCAAGGGTGGCCTTTACAGCTAATCTCCAGCTTTCGTCCTGCTTAAAAGGGGATGCTGAGTGTGGGAATGGAATTCCTCAGGACACCAGAGGGGCTTTTGGAGGCTACAAAATGGGAGAGGAAGAGGAGGGAGAGAAGGGGGAAAAGGGGAAAGAAGAGAACACGGGTGGGGAGAGATGAGCCCCCTGTGGAGAAGAAAATTTGGTGGGCAAAACACAGATGTTTAATGAGGAATCTGGTTGGGTTTCTGCAGAATGGAGTGCAGTGTGAACCACCTTCCCTACATCCATGACATCTCCAGGAAAAAAGGATGAAGAACTCAACCCTCAGCCCCTGGGATCCAGAAAGAACAAAGACAGAGAGGAAGGAGAGAGAGAGGAGGGAAGAAAGAGGGAGGGAGGGAGCCTGGGTGGCTGTTGAATGAATGACAAATTCTACCAAGAATAATGGTTGGCTGCAGGGAGAAGGTGAGCTGAGAAAGTTTCTCCAAGTCTTGAAGTAAGATTAAGAGTTGGCCATGGACAGGACAGGAATAAAGGCGCAGACCTACTAGGGAATGGACTTGAGGACACGGGGAGGGGGAAGGGTAAGCTGGGACAAAGTGAGAGAGTGGCAGGGACATATATACACTACCAAATGTAAAATAGATAGCTAGTGGGAAGCAGCCACATAGCACTGGGGTATCAGCTCGGTGCTTTGTGACCACCTAGAGGGGTGGGATAGGGAGGGTGGGAGGGAGGGAGACGCAAGAGGGAAGAGATATGGGGACATATGTATACGTATAACTGATTCACTTTGTTATAAAGCAGAAATTAACACACCATTGTAAAGCAATTATACTCCAATAAAGATGTTAAAAAAAAAAAAAGAGCTGGCCACAGAGAAAGGCAAGCTGGGATGGTCAGCTGCCTCAGAGGAAAGTAGCTGAGTGTCTATGAAACTGAGGCCCCTAAAACTGACTTTCCCTGCCTTTATAATTAACCTCTCTACCCAAAACTTTAACCCCTTTCGTGTCCTGCCCCTGTTCCCCTCAGGATTGAGGACTCTCCAAAAAAAGGAGGGGGTGGGGGGGAGTGAAACCAAGCAGGACCCTGTGGGGCCCTCCTTGGTCCAAAAGCCCCTCCACGTCCCCCATTTCTTGTTCGTAGAAAAAAAGGCTTTAGTCTCAAGGCCTTCCCTGAGTTCCAAAGAATAGCCTCAAGCAGTTAATGATGAGGACAAGAGTCACAAGACTCCTAGTTTCTGCTGAAGGGACACAGATAACAACCTGATGCACACCTTTGAGCTGCTCTAATAGAAACTAAGACTCCCACCCAGGTGGAGGACAGTGACTACATGCCGACCACGGGCACATAGACCACAGGCTGGTTGGAATCAGAAGGTTGAGACTCCTGAAACATCACCCTGTTACCTCACCACCAGCCAATCAGAAGAAGGTCCACAGCCAATCACCATGCAATGACCCTCTCCCCTAACAGTCTTTAAAAACTCTTGCCTGGGGCTTCCCTGGTGGCGCAGTGGTTGAGAGTCCGCCTGCCGATGCAGGGGACACGGGTTGGAGCCCTGGTCTGGGAAGATCCCACATGCTGCGGAGCAACTAAGCCTGTGAGCCACAACTACTGAGCCCACATGCCACAACTACTGAAACCTGCGCACCTAGAGCCCAGGCCTCGCAACAAGAGAAGCCACCGCGATGAGAAGCTCGCACGCTGCCACAAAGAGTAGCCCCCACTCATTGCAACTAGAGAAAGCCGGCGCGTAGCCACAAAGACCCAACGCAGCCAAAACTAAACAAAAAAAATAAAATAATATAAAATTTTTAAATTAATTAATTAATTAAAATAAAATGTAAAAAGTTAGTTTAAAATAAAGAAGAAAGGAAAAACCTAAATGTCTTCATAAGCAGGGTAATGACCAAAAAAAAAATCCGTGATTATATTTGTAATCCATGAAGTCCATGAAGTGCGTAACAGTCATTAAAGATAATGAAGTAAGTCTACTTCGATTGACATGGCAAAAATTCCAAGACACATTGCTGGTTGAACTTGAAAAAAAAAAAGATGCAATAGCAGAAAGAACAATTTGATAGGTAAATGATACCACTTATGTTTAAAAAATAATCCACTCTGCACACACATTCCCATGGACACACACAGCATTTATCTTCAATGAATATGTAAACAAGTATGTAGAAAACAATACAACAGGGGACTTCCCTGGTGGCGCAGTGGTTGAGAGTCCGCCTGCCGATGCAGGGGACACAGGTTCCTGCCCCGGTCCGGGAAGATCCCACATGCCGCGGAGCGGCTGGGCCCGTGAGCCATGGCCGCTGAGCCTGCGCGTCCGGAGCCTGTGCTCCGCAACGGGAGAGGCCACAACAGTGAGAGGCCCGCGTACCGCAAAAAAAAAAAAAGAAAAGAAAAAGAAAACAATACAACATAACAGTTAAGGGCAGGACTCAACTCATACTTCCAGGACTCACCTTCCAATTATCTCATTTACTGGTTGTGCGACATTGGGAACATTTCTGAAACCCTTTGAGCCTCAGTTTCCTCATCTGTAAAATGGGGTTGTGAAGATTAAATGAGCTAATATAAGACTGGTATATAATCAGTGCTCAGTGGATGTTTGTTATTATCAATACTAATGCAATGGGTATTATTATTACTATTATACATCTGGAAAGATGTACACAAGAGTAAAGACAATGACTGCCTTAGAAGGGTACTGGGATGAGAATGGAGGACAAAGGGGTCTTGAGACCTATCTGTAATTTTCTATTATTTTCAAGGACAGTATTTCAGGCATCATGTAACAAACCATCCCCATGGATAGTCAAATAGGTACGGTGAAGCAGGACAGGCACACAGCAGGAAGTAGTCTGTTCCCTCCGAAGGTGGAGATGGTGTCAAGGCAGGCTGCATGGAAAACATGACATACTCCGGATCGCCCCTTCCTCTGACATTTTCTCCATCTACAGCTTTTCCTCTGGCAGTTTTTCTCTGAAGACCAGGATACCTTCCCATACATCCCCCGCCCAGATTGATGAAGGTCCTCCTGCGAGGCTGGGGAAGGGGGCCCAGAGGCTGCTTCCAAAGTTCCCCAGGGACCCAGTGGGATGGCTGGGCCATTTGCCAGCCTGATCTGACTGGCCTTGCAGGACACCCAGTGAGCTCTTCCAGCCCCACTGAACCATCCATTAATAAACTCATGACACCGAGCTGTCTTCCCATTCAAGGATGCTACTGCCGATTGCTGCTGAGGGAAACCTGTGTCCTGTGAAGGGGGTTGGACAGTAGTGGTGATGGGTGACCACTTCCCTCTGCCTGCCCTCCCTCATCTACCCTGATCTTCCAACTCCCCAGGTCGGCAGTGGCCGCTGACTGGAGTGAGGAAACTCACTGCGGGGGCTTCTGAATATAAACAAGTAAATCCCCCAACACTTTGGGGATCAAACCACAATTGGGATCTCATTAACTACACATCTTAACCAACTGAACTAAATGCCTACTGTGAATGAGCATCTCCTTTCAAAGCGACAAATTCACCCAGAGGAAGCAATTAACTGGATCAATAAAGGTAGGAGGGAGCAGAGAAGAAACATTTATCAACAGTCTCCTAATCACTTGTCTATTTCCCCTCCCCTCCCATTTATTTCCCCAATAGTCTTTTTGTAAATTATTTTTTAATTTTATTATATAGTAAAAATATATTACTATGTATTATTATTATAAAAATATTATTTATTATATGATAAAATAATTTTATTATATAACCTCATAATGTCTTCACTACTGTCATTGTCCATTTTATTGATGAGAAAACTGAGGTTCAGAGAGGTTCTGTGTCCTCAATACTACATGGCTAGGAAGCTAATGAATTTGGTCCTTGGCACATTATTATGTCCACTTTACAGATGAGAAAACGGAGGAGTCCAAGCTTGAGAGATTAAGTGGCTTTTCCAGGGAGGGGCATGTGGCTGGGAAGTGGTGTGGTCATTATTTCTGATCTCAGATGCAGAGTTCTTTCCTTGATTTGAGGCTCAGAGACAGAAGCAGCATCTCACCCTCTTAATCACCCACTTGGAGGCTGGATCAGAAATTTCCTGATCCCCTATATAGCACTGCTTCTTGAAAGGTGATCCTGGATTCACTCACAGCAGAATCAAACCGGGGTGCATGTTAAAATGCATATTTCTGGGCCCTGCCCAGGTCTTTGGATCAAATGCTCTCACCACAAGATCAGGAATCTGCATTTTATTTATTTTTAAAACATCTTTATTAGAGTATAATTGCTTTATAAGGGTGTGTCAGTTTCTGCTGTATAACAAAGTGAATCAGTTATACATATACATATATCCCCATATCCCCTCCCTCTTGCGTCTCCCTCCCACCCTCCCTATCCCACCCCTCTAGGTATTCACAAAGCACCGAGCTGATCTCCCTGTGCTATGTGGCTGCTTCCCACTAGCTAGCTATTTTACATTTGGTAGTGTATATATGTCCATGCCACTCTCTCACTTCGTCCCAGCTTACCCTTCCCCCTCCCCATATCCTCTCCCCCTCCCCATATCCTCTGCATTTTAAATAAACATCCCAGAAAAAAAGGTCTTATGCACACTGAAGCTTGAGAACCATACCACAGGCATCCTTCCCTAATGCCTGGTACATCTTGATCCAAGAAAGGACAAGGCAGCTTTTGAAAGAGCAGTGTTTTATACTGTTGAGCCACATTTTTTAATCTGTCATCATTTCACATTTATGAAGTTCAGTTCTGTCCCCTTAATCAGAGGTCTAAAGTTGGCAACCTAGAGTCTTTCTTTGGCCAGCTGTTTAGTGTGCCAACCCCCCCCACTCCTCACCTAGGGTTTTGTAAAGAATCTGGTCAAGGTCCCTAGGTTCAAATCCCGGCTCCAGCTGTGCCTCTTACACACTCTGGATCTCAGTTTCCTCAAATGCCAAATGGGGTAATAACAGTTCATGCCTCACAGACACCTGAGAGTGTTAAACACACTCATTAATATAAAGCTTATAGAAGAGTGTCTGGCAGAGAGTAAGTACTCAGTGCAGGTTAGCCGTCAACATTAAAGTGCGGAATTCTAGATTTTCTTGATTTACCCACGGCAACACACGGCTGCATCCAGGTGGTGGACCGGAGGGTGCAGTCAGCCCACACAGCACTTAGTCACTTGGCCATCCCTCATGAGGATTCTTCAGCTGGCTGGCCCTGCGGGCCCTTGTGTTGGTGACACTGAGGGCTTAATTGAAAACACATGTCCAGTGCCCATCATCGGATGAATGGATAAAGAAGATGTGGCACATATATACAATGGAATATTACTCAGCCATAAAAAGAAACGAAATTGAGCTATTTGTAACGAGGTGGATGGACATAGAGTCTGTCATACAGAGTGAAGTAAGTCAGAAAGAGAGAGACAAATACCGTATGCTAACACATATATATGGAATTTAAGGGGAAAAAATGCCATGAAGAACCTAGGGGTAAGACAGGAATAAAGACACAGACCTACTGGAGAACGAACTTGAGGATATGGGGAGGGGGAAGGGTGAGCTGTGACAAAGCGAGAGAGAGGCATGGACATATATACACTACCAAACGTAAGGTAGATAGCTAGTGGGAAGCAGCCGCATAGCACAGGGAGATCAGCTCCGTGCTTTGTGACGGCCTGGAGGGGTGGGATGGGGAGGGTGAGAGGGAGGGAGACACAAGAGGGAAGAGATATGGGAACATGTGTATATGTATAACTGATTCACTTTGTTATAAAGCAGAAACTGACACACCATTGTAAAGCAATTATACCCCAATAAAGATGTTAAAAAAAAAACAACAAAAACACGTGTCCATTATTGCTCCCCGCCAGGAGCCGGGGGCTCCAACACCCTCATCCCAGAGCACCAGGCCAAGCCACACCCAGCCAGGGGCCACCCCAGGACTCAACACCCACATTCCTGGGGATGGACCTGGAGCAAGCGACTCCTTCAAACCCTTCAAGACAAACCCCTCCTTTCCTGCCGGCCTCACAGCTCACGGCTCTCCATCCGCAGCATCACCTCCAGTGGGACTGGTGCAGGTACCCAGCCATCACACCATTCTGTGCTGAAGGGAAGTACTGTAATACAAGCAGAGTGATAATTCTGGGACTGGTCCTTCTAAGGTCTTTTCCCCTGGCTAACTCACTCTCTCTCCTTCCAGTTCCAGCCTAACTGTCGCTTCCTCCGGGATGCCAACTCCGCCTGCAGAGGTTGCTCCCACTTCCCGGGGTTCCTGCTCTCCGGCAGTTATTGCACTGGGGTTGGGTTACCCGTTTATTGTTTCCCCTCATAGACCAGGAGGTCCTTGAGGCCAGAGTCTGTGTCTCGTTCACTACTGAATCCTCAATACCTAACAAAATATTTAACACCTAGCTGGCGCTTAATAACTGTTTGTTGAATAACTGACTAAAAACAGGGATGCTGTTGAGATTCAGAAGAGGGACCAGAATTCTCTTTACAAAAGAAAAAGAGAGAAACAAACATTTATTGACCTGCCATCTGTGAACCTTCACAACCACCTTATGAAGAGGTTATTATAAATCCTTTTACAAGTAAGAAATCTGCGTTTCAGAAAGGTTTAAACTATTTGTTCAAGGCTATAAGCCAAACAGGGGTCACCGAAGTTTTCTGTAAAGTCCCAGTTCATGGTCATTTTAGGTTCATGGGTCACACAGTCTCTGTGGCAACTACTGGACTCTACAATGACAGCACAAAAACTACAACATGTAAACAAACAGGACTGTGTCCCAATCAAATTTTACTTACATAGCAGGCAACAGGCAAGATTGATAAACCCCTGAGGTAGGCACTGATCTAAGGAAGATCTGAACCCATGTTTGTCCATTACATACTCAAACGTTTCAGACAGAAAGTTGGAGAAAGAGGAGTAGTACAAATGGTGAAGGTCCAGGAAGAGGTGTTTGCTTTGGAAAAGGCCAGAGCAAACTGAGCAGATTAAGCAAATCTGATCATGGAAGCTCATGTGATTTAGTCCTCAAGTAGGTCCTTATCGAGCACCTACTGCTTGCTAAGCTTTCGCTAAGTACTCAGGGGACCCAAGCATGAATAAGACTGATCCCTGGCCTCTCCTAGCCTGCAGAGTAGTAAATGAAGCGATATGTATGCCCTTTCCTTTAGTCATTCAATATTGAGCACCTACTATGTGCCAGGAGTGAGACAATAACAGTGGACAAATCAAGGCTTGGTCCCCTGCTTTTAGGCAGGTTAAAGCCCAGCTGCAGAAAGAACATGAAATAATAACCACACAGATAAATATTTAATTACAAATTGGGATAAATGTCACGAAGGGAAAGAACATGATGCTATAAGAGAGAATAACAAGAGAAAATACACTTAGGTTGAAGGGCAGGGGGATGGTCAGGGAAGAACTCTCTGGAGAAATGGTAAATGTCCCAGACCTGAGACAGCAAAAAGTAGAGGCAGTTCAGAGGAGGGGTTAGGAGAGGCTTCTGCAAGGCCATGACATTTGAACTCTACTTGGAAGGATGAGTGGGACTTGGTGGTGCAGGAACCAGACCGCCATGGACAGCTGTGTAGACTGTACATAGCACAAGTCCCAGGGATACCTTCACATAGACAGGGTGGGAATGGCACCCTCTATTGTTGTGCACTTGTGCAACTGTGTGCAGAAACCTGTGCTGGGATAAAGAGAAAAAGGATTCCTGTGGGAGGGAACGGGGAGCAGGGTGATGGCTGGGAGCCCTTAATTTCACGAGGACCACTGGTAAATTGCCCTGGCTTGAACACTTCATGTTCTATATTCTGTCTCCCCTTCTCTTCATTGGGCTGCAGTGTGTGCCTGGTGGGGTGTTCTCAGGTCTCCTCAGCAGCTATGATGGATGTCTTCTCCTTGCCTGTATCGATTTCCCCAGTGAGGCCCTTGTCTGCTTCCTCATCAACCCTCCTTCTGCCTGCAGTGTGTTAAGTAGGTACTCAGCCCCATACTTATTACTCCTGTTTAATGAGCTGGCGGCAAAAACTTGCTGATATAAAATTCATATTTATTTAATTTGATTGTCCCCGAGCCTGCTCCTGCATGTCTAACCTGCTTGTCCTAGGGGCTGGGACCACCCTGGATTATTGTGCTACAGTTTTATTGATGGGCAGTCTATCTGCTCATTTCTTTGGACGAGAAGTCACACCCCCCTCACCACCACCAATCTCTGTTGGTTGGATACTGGAGGGGTTTCCGCCTGGCCACACTCTAAGCGGAGCATGGGAGAGTTAAGGCAGGGGTCTAAATGCATATGCCTGCCAGGACCCGGCGGGTATGGCAGATGAGGGTATTGGGCTGGGGGGCAGGAGGGGATGAGGAAGCACCATCTAAAAGGGATGGCCCAACTCAGCCCCCATCCCTTGTTGCCATGTGCAGAATGGGATCCCAGTGTGAGCAGATCTTCAGTGTTCCAGGAACTTGGGAAAGGGGGATTTGTGTGTGTGTGAAATCTCTCAATTTTAAATACCTGCAATTAATCTTTAAGAATGTTTTTTAACACTGAGAAAGCCAAACAAATTACATCTAGAGGTCAAATCCAACTCTTAGGCCACCAGTCTGCAATTTCGAAGCAAGGAGAAGCTGAGAGTCTGAAAATGAGACAACTTCTCCTGGTGGAAACCACAGATCCTTTTGCAAGGCAGTAGGACTTAGTAGTTAAGAATACAGGCTTTTGTCAGACAGACCTGAGTTCAATGCAGGATCCACCATGTGACCCTCTTTGACCAATGAAATGTTAGCACAGTGGGGTGTATCGCCTTGAGGCAGAAACTTTAAGAACCAATGCCCTATTTGCTATATGCCCTTTCCTATACTGTGACTACATGCCAAGGTTGGAACCTCCATCATCCTGGGTCCCTCAGTAACTGTGAGGAACAGATTCCCCTGTTGAACTTTAGCAGACACATGGCATGAGTCGACTAAGTTCTTAACTGGAAAAAAATAGTAAGTTCTTAGGGAGCCACTGAGTACTTGGTGGTTTTTGTCACTGTAGCAAAACCTACCTTATCCTGACTGGCATGTACTTCATAAAGTCATTATAAGAGTTAAATTAATTAACAAATAAATACATGTAGAACAGTACCTAGAACATGGTAAGCCCTCGTATTAATCAGCTTTGTGAGATATCAGATAACCCCCAAATTTCAGTGGCTTACAACCACAAAAGTTTACTTCTCAGTCTCATGATGAAGGGCAGCCCTATCTGGAATAAGCCCTTAGATGGGCCATCCCTGTGGCAGAAGGAAAAGAACAAGAGAGCTGGCAGAAACAGGGAACAGCTTTAAAGCATCAGACGTCCATTACATCCACTCACATGCCATCAGTCAAAGCAAGTCACATGGCCAAGCCAAGTGTCAGTGGGGCAGGAATATTATTCCAATGGAAGGAGCAAGTAATAGGGAAAAAATATAAAATCTAACACAGCCCTCAGTAAAAGTTAGCTGTTAAGCTTTCCAAACATGGCAGAAGGGGCCAGCAAGGAGAGGTTGGGCTCTTAGGGGCAAAGATATATGGAAGGATGGTGAGGATGGCTTGGGGTCTGTCCCCACCTGGTGCCTTGGAGATCAACAGTCAAAAAATCTAGTTTTGAATGGGGTCTCGGATACAGAGACCCAAACACAATTTTATGTCCACAAAATTAAATATGATCCAGAGCACTGAGAAAGACCTTCTCCCTGCATTGTGACCAGGATACAGGAAGAACAGACTCAGATGCTATGCTATTTCAGCACCTCAAGGATTTTTCTGGGGGGGAGGTTAGGCAACACCTCCATGACCGGGGGCTGGCATTCTTAGAGGTACCAGCACAGCAGCCGCAGTGAATGTCCCCTCCTCTCGTGCCCTGTCAGACAGCCAAGATGAGCCAGAGGACACAGGGAGGCAAGCGAGAGGACAGGTCAGGGTCATGTGAGATACCCCTGGGACTGCAGGAATGATGGGAAGACCCGGGAAAAGGCCCACAGCAATTCTGTGCTAAACAGGTAAAGCCATGAGCCAGCAAAAGCCACTGTCTCAGTAAATAAGGTTCCATTGGTCCCCAAAGTCTGCTGAGCCCTGTAAAATCAGGTCACTAGGAAAACTATACATTGGTATGGATAAAATATACACAAGTGAAAAAAAATCATCTCTATGCAGAAAAATGCAGAAAACACCACTTGATGCTTGCAGGCCTTTTCTTACCTTGGTGGGCTTGAGTAAGGGGGCACACTGCAAAGGTAAGGCCAGGGCGGCAGCTGTGACTGCTGGCTGGGGTCAGATGGGATGGGTGAGAAGGTGACTTTTCCCCATGGGAGCCCCCTGAAAACAGCTATAGCAAGGAGATGAGTAACTATGATTTGGAGATGAGGGTTAACATCAACATTATTCAATAACAATTATTAAAACCATTCTAAAAGCTTGTTATTAGGTTGAACCATATGAAATATCTGATATCTGAACAGTTCTAACCTATCAGAATGCCAATCTCATATGGTTCAACCTAATATATGCCAGGAATTGTACTAAGAAGTTAGCATGTATCATCTCATTTAATACTCATTCCAGCTCTCTGAGAGGGTCCCATTATTATCTCCATTTTAGAGGAGGAAACTAAGACCAGTGAAGTTAAATTATTTACCCAAGGTAAAACATTGCAGACCTAAGACATAAACCCAGGGGGTCTTAATCTAGGAACAAGGGCCTTAGCCACTGGCTACTCAAAGTGAGGTCCAAGAACCAGACACAGCAGTACCTCCTGGGGATTTGTTTAAAATGCACAGTCTCGTTTGCATACCCATGTTCATAGCAGCATTATCCATAAGAGCCGAAAGATGGGAAGAACCCAAAAACCTATCGACAGATGAATGGGTGAACAAATGTGGTACACAAGGGAATATTATTCGGCCTTTAACAGGAAGGAAATTTTGATACATGCTACGATCTCAGTGAACCTTGAAAACATTATGCCAAGTAAGTCAGTCGGACACAAAAGTACAAATGCTGCATTCCACTTATATGAGCACCTAGAGTCGTCAAATTCATAGAGACAGGAGTAGAACAGTGGCTTCCAGGGCCTGGGGGAGGCAGATGGGGACTTGTGTGATGAGTGCAGAGTGTCGGTTTGGGATGAGGAAAAAGTTCTGGAGAACAACTGGTGGTGACAGTTGCATAACATTACGAAGGTACTTAATGCCCCTGAACTATACACTTAAAAGTGGTAAATTTGGGCTTCCCTGGTGGCACGGTGGTTGAGAGTCCGCCTGCCAATGCAGGGGACACGGGTTCGTGCCCCGGTCCGGGAAGATCCCACATGCCGCAGGGCGGCTGGGCCCGTGAGCCATGGCCGCTGAGCCTGCACGTCCGGAGCCTATGCTCCGCAACGGGAGAGGCCACAACAGTGAGAGGCCCACGTACCGCAAAAAAAAAAAAAAAAGGGTAAATTTTATGTTGTGTATCTTTTACCACAATAAAAATAATAATTATTATTATCCCTCCAAAAATGCAGTTTTGGGCCATACCCAAGACTAGCCCAGGCCCTGCCTTTTTTTTTTTAATATAAATTTATTTATTTTATTTATTTTTGGCTACTTTGGGTCTTCACTGCTGTGCACAGACTTTCTCCAGTTGGGACGAACGGGGGCTACTCTTTGTTGCAGCAGGTGGGCTTTTCATTGCGGTAGCTTCTCTTGTTGTACAGCACAGGCTCTAGGCAAGCGGGCTTCAGCAGTTGTGGCACGTGGGCTCAGTAGTTGTGGCTCGCGGGCTCTAGAGCATTGGCCCAGTAGTTGTTGTGCACGGGCTTAGTTGCTCCACAGCATGTGGGATCTTCCCGGACCAGGGCTCGAACCCGTGTCCCCTGCATCGGCAGGCGGATTCTTAGCCACTGTGCCACCAGGGAAATGCCAGGCCTGCCTTTTTAACAAGATCCCCAGGTACACGTGTGCACATTAAAGTCTGAGAAGCACAGCCACCAGACGCAAAGAAGCACTTGCAGGGACGGCTGTAAACAGGGAAAAGTACAGTGTCAACCTAAATGCAGAAAATAAGTGGGAGGAGCTCTGAGCACCGCTTCCCCCTCCATAGGCCCCCACCCACCCTCAGGATGTGATTTCTGTCCAGCAGCCTCCCAGTCCTGCCCAGCACCAAGGAAGGTGCTTGTGACTAGTGGGGTCCTGGCATGCTGGCTGTCAGCCGGGACAACAGCTCACCTCCCCACCATGGTTAGCTTGGCTGTTTTGAGCCCCTTGGCAGCCAGTAGGAATCACTGTGGCACCTCAGAGCTCCGATACAGATGCAGTTAATTCCTCCAGAGCAGGGGGAGCTGCGTGGGCAGGGAGCAGAGTCACAGGGATGGTGGAGCAAACTATTTTGGCAGCAGCTGTTCCATTTGGGGAACTAATGAGACTCAAGGAAATACCTGCCGAGGGATGCCAGATACTTGTTTGCTCGTGGAGCTGATACAGCCTTGGCCAAATTGGACAGTGATGCAAGTGTCCATCATTTTTTGTTCCATTTTGTGGCTCCGTTTTGCATTTCAGAAAGAGCAGGATTAAAACCATATCTGTCCCCAGGCTACCCCTCAGTTCTACAAAGACTCAGGAAAGACATGCACTTTGGGAACACAATGTTGGGTGTTCCCAGGGTCACTTGTCGGGACCCCCTACCGACTCACTCACCACCAAGCCCTGACACCACCACCCCCTTCAAACTGTGTGTTTCTGTGCTGCCTTTTGTAGCCAATGTATCTCTCTTGGCTCCAAAAGATAGCCAAGAGCTGGTATAACATTTAAAAGTCACAAGCCCAGGGGAGCAAAAGTATAATCTTTCTTATTTCCTTATAACTGGATTTTATCATTTTCCAGAGTCCCCACTCTATCTGGCTGCAGTAAACCTAATCCTGTTCACTTGAGGATAAACTTGGACAATTCAGGAAGAACTCAGCAAATTCAAGGTTTCATTGGTTATTTCATGGTCTGTTCCCTTCTGCCTTCTCCTTCCAGTTGCATCTAATTTCTGAGAGGCTTACATAGCATCATGGCGTTGGTTGGGTAACTCTCTGGCCCTCTGGTATCCACTAAGGAGTACCTTGTCTTGTCTGGTCTTTAATCAGCATCCTTACTCCTTGTTGACACCACAGGGGCTTCTTAATGTTTCCTGGTATCCAGTCAG
Source organism: Phocoena phocoena (assembly GCF_963924675.1). Classification (NCBI taxonomy): domain Eukaryota; kingdom Metazoa; phylum Chordata; class Mammalia; order Artiodactyla; family Phocoenidae; genus Phocoena; species Phocoena phocoena. The sequence goes on from NC_089233.1 coordinate 22,768,272, forward strand.
TGAGGGCCATTCCCCCTCACTCCCACTGCAAGGCTCTCAGTGCCTTAACCATGCCGACCTTGGATGACCTTGGGTACACAGAGTGTGTTCTGTGCTCCCTGGGAGATGCTGGGGACGTTAAGGACTCAGTGAGCCTGCCCCTAACCAGTCTGCTCAGACAACACTCACAGCCACGTCTTATGCACCATTCCAAGCCAGGCTGCATAGCAGCTTCTCTATGAGACTGAATAGATGAGGCCCAGCTCCCCTAAACCTACCTAGAATTTGTTCAACATCCTCCCCGTTGAGGCTCAGTGTGGGAGGAGACAAGGGACAAGGTCCCTTCTCTAAAATACTTGTGGCTGATTGGCTTTCCCAAAGAGAGAGCCAACAATGGTCTCTCAACCCACATCTCTACTTACAGTGTGATCCTGACAATCCATCCACTGAGCAGTGGATCTACATCCCTTTCCCTTGAAGCTGAGCAGAACTTTATGACTGCCTCAGCCAGAAGTGTAAGGGTAAGAGAGACTTCATGTGACTTCCAAGATCAGATCATCTAAATGCTATGCATTTCCGCCTTCTTCTCTTGGGACACTTTGCTCTTGGGACCCAGACCCCATTCTATGAAAAGTCTAAGCCTCACAAGAAGGGGTTCATGGAGAGGAACCAGATCCATGGACATGGTCCCGGCCCCAGCTGAGCTCCCGACCAGCAGCCGGCACCAACCTGCCAGCCAGGTGAATGAACCCTCTTGAAAATGGATCCTCCTAACCTCCACCGCCCACGCCATTTCAGCTGAGGAGCTTCTACACCAAACTTGCAGAATTCTGACAAAATAGATGAGCACTGTTGCTTTAAGCCACTAAGTTTTGGGTTGATTTGCTATGCAACAATAAATAACTGATTCCATACTTATCAGCACACATTTTTTCCCCCCCCCCCCCGCTTTGTTTCTCTCTCTTCCCAGGGAGATTTTTTATCACTTCTGTAGTGATAAAACTGATTCTTCATTTACCTTTCCAATTGTTTTATTATGGCATAAACCTTACACCTCAAGCTCTTCAGGATTCAGGCTTTTGAAACTGTAAAAAACCTAGCTCTTTTAAACCAAGCCTTGGTTTTCAAAATCATTGTCACATGCCAGGAGTTTCGAAAGCCTGTTTGGAAACTCAAAACCTAAGGATTGTCTTCTTTTTTCTTCCTCTATGCATTCCTGCTGTTATGGCCTTTCTCTGAGGGTGATAAGGATGGAATGAGGTGGGAAGGACAGTGATATAAGGAATTTCCAGGAGGGGTGGAAAGCACTGAATAGCATTTTATCATATTATCGTGCCATTTTTACCAAAGCAGAGGCAAATCTTCAGCATGCAACATTATCCCATTCCTTTGTTCTCCTTAAATTAACTTAAATCCAACCCTGGGTCCCCATCCTGTTGTACTGGTAGGAAAGTTGACCTCAGTCATTATCAGAACACCTTTCCTGAGCACTACAGTCCACTAACCCTGAGGGTCATACAAAAATCCCGAGGTCTCACTCAGCCCAAACTCTTCAGGTAGTACGCGCTAGTTTTTTGGCCTATGCTATCACTGCCGGCACATACATTGTCCAAGCTAGTCAGCACGGATTTTTGTGAAGGGCTAGATAATAAAGACTTTTGACCTTTCAGACCATACAGCCTCTGTTGCAACTACTCAGCTCTGACGCTATGTTGCAAAAGGAGCCATAGGCTGTATAGATGAATGGTCACGGCTGTGTCCCAATAAAACTTTATTTACAGAAAACAGGCAGCAAGCCATAGCTTGCTGACTCTGGGTCTAAACCAGTGTAAGTCCCTTGAATTCCTGTGTTTCTCTGATTCTGGCCGAGAGAGGGGCATAAATATCTTTGCCAGAGCTGGAATCCCAGACCCTTAGGGTTCAGAATCCCAGGTGAATTGTACATCTGTGCGGTGTTGCTTCTGAGCGAGGTGGAAGTAACTGTTGTATGGTTTTCTCCAGAGAAACAGAGCGAGTAGGACATACAGAGACACCCAGAAAGAGACTTATTATGGGAGATTGGCTTACACAATTATGGAGGCTGAGAAGGCCCATGATTTGCCGTCTGCAAGCTGGAGGCCCAGGAAAGCTGGTGGTGTAGTTCCAGTCCAAAGCCAAAGGCCTGAGACCCAAGACTGCTGATGTCCAAGGGCAGGAGAAGATGGACATATCAGCCCAAGTAGAGAGCAAATTCACCCTTCCTCCACCTCTTTGTCCCACACAGGCCCTCAGTTGATTGGGAGATGCACATCCACAGAGGTGAGGGCCACCTTCTGAACTCAAGCCACAAAGTCAGAGGCTAATCTCTTCTCAGAAACACCCTTACAGACACACCCAACCATATTGTTTGACCAGCTCTCTGGGCCTACTAGACCAGTCAAGCTGACACACATACATCACACCAACTCATCAAGTGACCTGCCAACCTTCAGCCTTCCCAGACCCCAGGAGCACGTCCTTTCTCTCACCTTTGCCCTCCAGTGCCCTCCCTCCTCCCCCCTCATCTCTTCAGTTGAGTTTAGGCATTTTACAAACGACAGGAAGAACCACTGACTTTAAACAGGTTCTTCTTTTAATCCTGTCCACACCTCCAAGGGTTAGAAATGCATGTCTAGCAATCCACTTGAAACAGCAAAAGAGAAAAACATAACGGTACAATGAACACAAATTAACACACCATGCATTACCTTGGCAAATAGTGTGTTACACTTATCTGTTTACTTGACTTTCACACACTATGAGATCCTAGAGGGCAGAGACCAGATCTCACTCAACGCTGTCCTTCAGCTGAGCCCCAGCACATCATAAGTGCTCCACACATAGTTTCTGAATTAAATATTCATACATCCTACAGAAATATGTGGTGGTTGAGTCCCAGAATCCTTCTCTGTAGCTCATTTAACAGTGAAGTAGCTGAAGTCCTCCATATTTGCAATCTCTAAAATTGTATAAAGCAATTCTGGTGAGCTCCGTTAATTAAAATATTAAATAAGAGAGCTTCCCTGGTGGCGCAGTGGTTGAGAGTCCGCCTGCCGATGCAGGGGACGTGGGTTCGTGCTCCAGTCCGGGAAGATCCCCCATGCCGCGGAGCGGCTGGGCCTGTGAGCCATGGCCGCTGAGCCTGCGTGAACGGAGCCTGTGCTCCGCAACGGCAGAGGCCACAACAGTGAGAGACGCCCGCGTACCACAAAATATATATATATATGTATATATATATATATATATTAAATAAGAGAGTGTTAGGTTAGAGGCAGCTGCCCTGCACGCAGTGTTAGGTAGCTAATCAGACATGAGCGGGTCCCCACCCTGCCCTGGACACGGTCGTCCTTCCCTCCCCCACCTGGACACTGGTGATCAGAACACTCCCAGAGATCTTTTCTCTTGCGGTCAAGGACCACCGCTAGGTTTCCAGCCATATCATGACCAAGTGAGATAAAATTGCCCGCACAGGTTGGTGCAGGTTCACCAAGACCTAAAAGGTAACTCAAAGTAACCCAGGGTTTATTATGCAGTGTTTAATTTAATAAATTAGCATTGCAGTTTTTGCCCCACCTCCACCCCCCCACCGTGGGTTTCACTTGGGTACTTATGGGTAAGTGCCTGCACACTAGGAGAAAAGTTATATAACCTAAAGCTGTCAATCAACTTGTCAGTCAAATGACACAGGACACAGGGAGGGACCACTACTACTCTAAAAAAACCAACCCTTACCAAATGTAAAATAGCTAGTGGGAAGCAGCTGCATAGCATAGGGAGATCAGCTCGGTGCTTTGTGTCCACCTAGAGGAGTGGGATAGGGAGGGTGGGAGGGAGACGCAAGAGGGAGGAGATATGGGGATGTATGTATACTTATAGCTGATTCACTGTGTTGTACAACAGAAACTAACACAACATTGTAAAGAAATTATACTCCAATAACGATATAAAAAAATTTTTTTAAATAAATAAATAACCCAACCCTACCCCCATTTCAGGGCTGCTTCTGGTTTCCAGACAGCCCACTCTCATCCTTTCTCGTGAGCATACTTGCACTCTGCTTAGTAAAACTCTTGCTACTTAAAACTGCTCTATGTCTCTCGACTGAATTCTTTCTCTTTGAGAGGACCAGAACCATGGGATCGCCATTCTGCTGGTGACAACAGTAGGATGTGCATCATTGAGGAGGGTGAAAAGCAGGTTTAATTCACAAGATGACAGAGAAATCAAGGGAGGCATTCGTGTAGATCCTGAACTCAACCCTGGGCCCTTTCAATGGCTTTTGAGGTTGACAAAGTGGCTCTCCGTGACGTTGCTACTGTCAGTGAAACACTCGATTTTCCATCGAACTCAGAGAAGCAGAGTGTGGAATGGAGGGTGGGAGAGATGCGAGATGCTGGTCAAAGGTGAAAGGCTTCAGTGACAAGATGAATAAGCTCTGGGGATCTCAGGGGCAGCGTAATGACTGTCATGAGTAATACCGTGTTGTGTGCTTGAAGTTTGCTAAGAGAGTAAATCTTAAGCATTTTCACAATCAAAAAAAAAAAAACTAAAGTTTTTCCTTCACCCTAATACAGACATATCACCCAAAAAGCTCTACCATTTTAGCAAGTCTGTTTAAGACCCTTTGAGGCTGTCAAGTGAAAGGAAGAGAGTAAAAGGAAAGAAAGGAAGAGATTTTCCTAAAGCAGAAGAGTGTGGTGGTTAAAGGAGCACTTGTGTGGTGTGTGCACCAAGGAAATTCCTGTAATAGAACTGAGATCTGTGTTCAAAGGCAGAGGGCAAGAGTGTACAAAATCCCCTTGTAGAAGAAAAGAAAAGCTTGTAAGACAGAAGTGTCAGACAATCCCAGGGTGGCCACTAGTAGGTGCTGTGGCTAATACAGCTTGGGTGCTGTCCAGAGTTTTGTTGGGAGCCAAGGGAACATTATGGTCAGCGTTGGAAATCGTCCAGCCACCCGTGTAATCACATCTCCAGTGTCGCCTGGTATACCGTCTTGTCTCACTGAATGGCTCAGGCTAGATGCATTCTGTGTCCAGTGGTGGCCCTAGGCAGGAAGCCCATGACAGTCTCCAACACTGAAGAACAGTCTTAAGGTCAACCCTATATTATTATTACCTGCTTTTCATCTCTGTGTCCACACTGCCCTCTCTCTGTTCTTTGATTAGGCCAAGTTAGTTCCCTCTGCCTGGAAGGCTCTTGCCCAGATCAATCCATGGCTGGCTTCTCTTCATTCAGCCTGAGCTCAAATGTGATCTGACGATCTTGTCTATGGTCATTTCTTTAGTCACTCTCTATCCCATTATCATGCTTTGGTTTCTTCATAATACTTACCAGCATCAGGAAATATCTCCTTTATTTACTTGATTATTTGTTTATCATCTGACTCCAAGAGAGTGAGCTCCAAGAGGACAAGGCCCTTTTCTGTCTTGTTCAATGCCATATCCCTGGATACAGCCCTTAGAGCAATTTTTGGCCCTGAAAAATGACTTGTTGATGGCGAATGGATGAATGGGGGCTGAAGGGTCCAAGGGACTAATCGATTTAGCTACCAGGAGCATCTGGAAGCACTAGAATCAAAATCTCCTATTCATCCAGAGAACATATAATCGGCAGGCAGATACTAGAAAAACTCACCTTATGCAGGGCACCATTGGGCCATGAATAGTCTTGGTCCTGGATGTTACTTGACTCCCATAAGACACACTTTTGGCCTAATAAAATTTCCTATGGCTCTGCTGGCCAATGGCCTCGTATTAACTTAGTACCTTGCCCCGAGGACCCTGGAGGACCCACTGGAAGACAGTGTCTTTGGGAATGGGGACTGATCTGGTAACCAATGATCACGCACCAAGCTGAGTCCTTGGTGCCTTCCGTTTGAGTTACTAGGCAATTCTAATCACTGCATCTCTACCCTTGGCTTTCATGAGACATAAGTCAGTGGCCCGAATCCACCACTTTCTCTGACTCTTCTGAGTATATTCATCACATTGATGTGTGTCAAACCTTTCAGCATCACTCTGTTAGGAAGGAGAGAAGACAAGAAATTTGATGGTGGCGATGAGGGGTAGCAGTAAATCAAGGACAGATGAAATTACAGTTGCTGTCCAGAGTTCTTTCTCCTGCTCCAGGAAAGGTCTACCAGCTCATCCCGCCAAGATCTGTCTTTGTGCCACCTGGGCACAAACATTTTTCCAGGGACAGGACTGAAGTGGAGGGACCAGAGGGGACAAGAAAGAGAGAGACCCTCCTGCAATGAAGGTCCAGGGAATGCACTGCTCTCTGACCTTCTGCCCTTTGGATGACCTCTACTGCTGTGATTTGTGAGCTGGGTGGGAGGAGTGTTAGTTGCTCAGTCCCTTCTCTCCTTTCAGACACAGTGACCTCATCATTTAAGAAACCACGCCTCCCCCTGAAACTCATTCCCTTCCTGAGAACCTAAAGCCTGGAACTCTAAATTTTCTTACAGCACACCCCATTAATAAAATATTTTCAAGCATGCACCCCCAGTATACATACATGTATATGTAGATTATATGTATGTCCTATTATATGGAAATGTGGGATGATTCTTAAACATCCATGGGGGGGAGGGGGCGGATTTTCAAAGGATGGAATGAAAAATAACTAGAAAAAGTCTAATTTTTCTCCCCACACCCCATGAGATGTGTCAGTTTAGAAGTCCATTGCCCTAAACAATGGAGTCCCCTAAAGAAAATCTGAATATGTCATTGTCATTTATGCAAAACAATATTCCTCAAGGGGATTCTGAACTACCTAACCCCCAATAAATAGCCTATGCAAATCGGCAGCCTCTTAAATCTCTTATGCAAACTAATGTATTCTTAAAGACCCAGCAGTTTAGCAACAGCAGTCACCTAGGTGTGGTCTGTGAACCGGCAGCATGGACAACACCTGGGAGCACAGGAGAAATGCAGAATCTCAGGCCCTATTCCAGACCTGCTGACTCTGCACGTAAGATACCAAGACGAGTCTTGACGAGGACTGACCTAAAACATTGTTTCTCAAATTTCCCTGATTATAAGAATCACCAGTAATGTGTGAACAAATTTACATCTTTCAGTCCCACTGCAGACCTCCTGAACCAGAACCCTCGGCGCAGGGCCTGGGAATCTGTATTTTTTATAAGAGCCAGCTAATTCTCAGATCAGGCAAGTTGGGAACTGCTGCTTTAAGGGGGTTCTAGCTGTGGGAGAGCCCCTTCCTCTTTCAGATTGAAGAGTCTAAAGGGGCAGGTGCACAAGGGAAGGCAAGTATCAAGCCAGGCAGGTAACAACCACCCTGTGACCTGTGCACACCCCTAGCAAAGCTCAAGGTTACGGGGCGGGAAAGGATGACAGGCATGAACACCATCTAACCTGGGCATTTGCCATCGGTAGGTGGAGGCTCACTTCAATGATTACCTTCACTTGCCAAGGGGAGAAAATGTGTTTTTTCCATGATCCTTGATTAATAGAATGGATATGGTATGAGTTTTATGTAAAGAATCTGTCCTATCTTAAATGTAATGAAATCACAAACTGGGGCTTGAAAGGAAGATGGAATAAATGATTCACAAGGGAAGCTTCAACTTGAGAAGTTTGAGCTGGGGTCTGCCATTCACAGAGCCTGATTGGTGAGCGTGTGCTGCTTGTTCATTCTAATTGGATGCGTCCAGCCTCCCCCGGAAACACCGTTGTGTAGATCAACATCATTTAAGTGGGTAAAGTGAAATCCAAGTAAGCCGCTGTCTGACATAGTGATCAGCTGCTGCTGCTGCCCCAAAGACCTTCAAGATTCCCAACGAGCGAGCTGTGGAGTTATGGGGAAGGTTTCCTCTGAAGAATTTTGTTGCCTGGTTTATTGCCTCAATTCTACGGTGCGGTAGCATCTCCATTTCACAGAAAAGAAAAAATGAGGACAGGTTCACCACCCAATCATAATAGCTACCATTTTTTGAGTGCCTACTATGTGCTACTATGTGTTGCCTGAACGTACTATTATTACCATTATCACCCCCGTTTTAACCTCTGATGCTCAGAGAGGTTAAGTAACTTGCCCAAATTCATGCAGCCAGAACTGGAATTCATACTTGCTGATTCCAAAGTTTGGGTTCTTAACCCCTGTGTTACGCTGCCTCCTTTTCCTAAAAGTCACACACATGGAGATGCCAGGTGCTGTCTTCATGTGATGATAGATATCTGGAAGCCCTCCTTCCATGAACAAAGATATACTGAGTGTTTACTAAGTGCTGTGTACATGCCAATTGCCGGGTACCCATAACCTCCACCCTCAAATATTCACAGCATTCACAGATACACAAGCACATAAGTATATTAAATGTGTAGGCACATAAGTATAAATTAAATGAGGTACAAAGAAGAAAGCTGACAGCTCTGGAGTGGAGAGACTGGAACAGCTTCATGGAGGAGACATGCCTGAAAGATGAGAAAGTGAGTGCGAGTTAGAGCACAGACTACATTTGGGACCAACACGCCAAAGTCTGAGCCTCACAAGGGTCCAAGAAACTCTTTCTGCCGCAATGTCTGGGTAGGAGGACCAGGACTGAGCATGGCAGATAAGCCCATTGTAGAGGGGATCTATTATTCTGTCTCCCCCAGAACTCTCTCTTCCGGTCATTGTTCCTTTCCCAGCTCTATCCATAACATTTCAACAAGAGCTGCCAAGTGCTTCTTTGGCCTCAAGCCACAATCAGTTGGTGGGATAGGAACTTGACCCAAGTTGGGTCATTCAGAAGCCAAGAGGTGGCCCCTCTCTAGTTGGTACAACTGTGATTTGAAAAAGTCAACACCTGTGGTCGCCGTGTTTTCCTACCACATGGAGTAAACTTGTCCATCACGAGAGAGGGAAGCTAACACTTGCAGAGGAGCCGAAGCTGCAGAACAGTGGTCCTGCTTCCAATGGTTCATCAGGCCCATTGGATGGGCCTGTGAGGCAGCCCTTCCTATGGTTGTTCAACCCTTGCTTGGATTCCATGTGCCAAAATCCCCTATCGGCCTAGGCAACTTCCAGTTGGGTTTCTGTCACTTTCAACCAAAGCAAGGCATTCATGCTTCTAAGTTTCCAAAAGATAATCAGTTAGTGCCAATTATGGTTTCTCCTATTCCCTCTAGATTTGACTCCTTTCTGAAATATCTGTTGAGCACCTAGCATGTGTCAGTCCAAGTTACATCTAGGATGAGATGATTGAGACTTGCTCCAGAGCACTGAAATTTAGATTTGAACTTCAGTGGATTAAGAGGGCCTTGAAAAATTGGGTGAAGCTCTCAAACTGTGCAAAATAAAATAATAATCATCTTTACAATCATGTCGTCAGTCAAACCTGAAGAGAAGGGTGTCATATCATGCTGTCACTTAATTTTGGTTGAGAAATATGGGCAAAGAAAGGTGACTTACTTTTTGTTTATCCTAAGATTTAATGCAGAGTTGTTAGCAAAACTGAAATTATATTAAATACATCCAACCTAATACAAAATTTAGCTTTTCCAATTTTATAACTCTATCTTTCCGTATTTTTCCTTCATTTTTTCCCTTCTGTCTACAGTGAAATTTTGGTCCCCTTTTAAAGGAGATGGACTTTCAGTAGGCTGACCCTAGTGTAAATTATCTTTGGATAACTAGGGCCTTGTACAGTTAAAATAAGCAGTTACTAGATGGTGCATGATGGGAACATTTTGTTCCGCTTCCCAAGGATGAGAAATGACCAATTTCAGCCAGTACTAATGGATCCTGGGGTTCCAGAGTCCTTACCCTCATGGAACTCTCAGTCAAGCTGGAAGACTCAAACCCCTTCCAATCAAATCACAGCTTCTGTGGCCAAAGCTAGTGACAGAGGGAGAGATTCTCCAGGCTCACATTCATCCTCTCTCTGCCTTCCCCTACAAGTCCCCAGGCCCAAGCAGCTGCCCTCCTTGAGGAGGCATTTTGACCATAGATACCTTCCCCTAGAGCAGAGCCCTGCAAACTTTTTCTGTAAAGGGCCAGATAGTAAATATTTTAGGCTTTGCAGACCATATGGTCTCTTGCCACTGTTCAGCTCTGCTCTTGTAGCACAAACACAGTCATAGACAATATATAAACACATGGGCTTGGCTGTGTGACGATAAAACTTTATTTACAAAGACATGCTACAAGCTGGATTTGGCCCACAGGCCATAGTTTGCTGGCCCTTGCTCCAGGGCATTTGAGGGAAAGGGGTGGGCTGGTCTTAGGCCTGTTTATGACAGAGACACCCATCCCCCTCCCCCTGCAGGCTGCATTTCCCAGGCTCCTGAATCAGTTAGCAGCTGGCCAGGTTAGCAGGACATGGGACAGTGGGAGGAAGAACAAAGCCAGAAAATTTCCCTCTCCCTGTCCCCCAGATTCAGTCAGCCTCTCAGACAGATTCCCTGCCTTTTCTGAGGCTCCAGCCCCTACAAGACATATGTGCCATGGTTCCAACTTCTTCTAGAAGACCCAGCCCTGGGCTCTGCCAACCCCATTCCCCTCCCTTTGTCCTTCCAGCCTTCCTGCTTTGGGTTTCATCACAGGCCTCCACTTGGTTCCCAAAGTTCTTCCTTCTTGTGTGTTACCAATCCCCTGTGTATATAAATTCCCTCAGTTTAAAAAACGGAGTAGTTTCTTTTCCTTCTCTTTTTTTTTTTTCCCCTCTGATTGGACCTTTGCTGATCCAGGAGGCAATGATTATGCCTTTGCTCTCCAAAAGCAAAGAGTGCTGAGAAACATTGCTGGCTGGGCCCGAGCAGGTTTTAAGGATGCTATCCTTTCCTGGCTCTGTTGGAAGAAATGATGAGTTTAGCAGAGAAAGCGCTTTGCTTTGAGAGTGAACCTTTCAGCGGTGCTTGACCTGAGCTGATGGATGCTGTGCGGTGGAAAGCCGCACCGTTTGGCTACTGTGGAAGGGACACAGGAGGAGGGTGAGGAGGGAAGGGGGAGACAGAGGAGGGAGTGCTGTCCATAGGAGGCTGCATGGACTCCCCCCACGGCCAGGTCCTGTTCAACACAAAAAATGGTAACTACCGTAACGCTATGTGTCATGTGCTAAAATTTAAATGATCATAAATACACTGAGAGCTAAGCACTTCACATACGTTCTTGGTGTTTCCCAGGACTTATTTATTAACATTACCAATTCTCAGACCCCACTGCACTTTTATTGACTCGGAGATAAAGCCAAGAAGTTGCATTTTGAAAAATAGCAACGTGACCAGCTGACCAAGGAAGTTGGGGACAAACTGTCATTTCATTTCACATGACGTCATATTTGCGAAGCGCATACTCTGTTCCCCATTTTATAGATGGGGAAACTAAAATGCAGGGAGGAAAAGGGGATTCAGAAGGGTCCCGCGGCTAGGGAGTAACAGAGCTTGATTCAAACCCAGGTCTGTTTCATTCCAAAGCCCAGAGGACTCAACCAGGTTCACCGGCAACTTCAGACCAGCTGCACGCTTTCTGCACATCTCTGTCCTCACAAGATCCCTGTGGGGTGCGGGTTATCATCCTGGGAATAATAGGAGATGGAACGGGGGTTCCTGCCCTCACCCACCCTTCTTTTGGTCCCTACTTCTCACCTGTGTTCCTGCTTCTCTGCACTTTCAGGTCCACGCCCATCACCTAGTGGATCGTGGCCCAGGGGCATTGTCTGAACCCTACCCTCTCCTGTGTCCTGGGACAGGAGACTAAGGAAACACGAATGAGAGGATTGTAGGTGGGTGCTAAATCTCCCAATCTTCCCAAGCCCATGAAGGAAGTACAATCAGCCGTCTCATTTCACAGATGAGGAAGCAGAGGCACAAAGTTTTAAGTCACTTGCCCAAGGTCACACAGCTGGGATTGAAACCCAGACAGACCAGCTGCCAAGCCCACTCTTAACACTAGGGTGTGATGCCTTGGGGGAGTGAAGCAGTGTCTGGCCAATGATGTTAGAGAACATCATTCTAAAATGAGCGAAACCAAGGTCAGCGCTCAAGCTCCCTCCATGTCTCTCTGTCTTTATGGTGGTTCCTGAGCCTTTCATAAAATCTCTCCTAAATATTCCAGCCTCATCTCAGCCACACTACTGGGGGTATAAGGAATAGGGTCTCCAAGGTAGAAACTCAAAAGAAAGGAAGATATACATCAACACAGACTTCCCGTGAATGTTCACAGAAGTACTATTCATAATGACCAAGAAGCGGAGGTGACGTAAATGCCTATCATGTAGTGAATTGAGGAAAAAAATAGATGAGCTACATACACACACTGGGAAACTACTCACAATGAAAAGGAATAAAACACTTATGCTAAATGAAAGAAGCCAGATGCAAAAAAAAAGAAAACACACATAACTGTGTGATTTCATTTATCTAAAGTGACCAGAAAAGGGAGATCTATGGACACACACTAGTGATGGCTGGGGCTGGAGATGAGGATTAACTGGAAATGAGCAAAAATGATCTAAAACTGAACTTTGATGACGGTTATCAGTGCTGTATATTTGTTAAAAATCATTGAATTGGGCTTCCCTGGTGGCGCAGTGGTTGAGAGTCCGCCTGCCGTTGCAGGGGACATGGGTTCGCACCCCGGTCCGGGAAGATCCCACATGCCGCGGAACGGCTGGGCCTGTGAGCCATGGCCGCTGAGCCTGCGCTTCTGTAGCCTGTGCTCCGCAACGGGCGAGGCCACAACAGTGAGAGGCCCGTGTACCGCAAAAAAAAAAAAGTAAACTAGATTGGGTATGAGGTATGGTACATATGGGGGAAAACATAGTAAGGGATAGGGATAGGAAACATGGGGATATAATGGTAAATAATCAGTCAGGTCTTTGCTGAGAAGACAGCATTTCAGTAAGAGTAGAAGGAGGTAATGGCATGAGCCTGGTTAAAATCTAGGCACAAAGCCTTCTGAGCAGAGAGAACAGCAAGTGCAAAAGCCCTGAGGTGGGAGCAGGATTGGCATGTTGAGGACCAGGAGGGAGGCTGGACTGAAGCGTGGAGAAGGTGACAAGTGATGACTCCAGGTGAGATAGGAGCTGCTACAGGCTTTTAAGGAGGGAGCAGGCATTGGATGAAGCCCCGTCACAGGGAACCCCTGAATTCTCCCACTCCACTCCGCCTCCTACTCCTGCCAGGAAGGGTGGCAGGGAAGGCTGGCCGAGGTCCAGACGGCCGGCTGGGCCCAGGCAGACAGGAGCGCATGCGGGACCAGGCACTTCCAGAGGTGGCCTGGGTTGCCTTGGCAACAGGGGCTTCCAAAAACCTCCCCAGGGACTCCCCAGGGCAGCAGCAGGCTGGCCTCATTTCTTGTAATCCAGCAGCATGAGGACATAAAGAAATCAATTTATTAGCACAAACAGTCCTTCGTGCTCGCACACTTACTCTCCTTAGAATTCAGTCTGGCACAGAGCTCCCCAGACTTCCGCATGGAGTGGATTCATGAGCGTTAACTTGGTGGGAGTGGGCCGCCCTGAAGAGGACTGGGCCGTCTCCCCAACACTCCATGGAATAGAGCCGAGGCTGCGTGGTGATGGCTCTGGGGTCAAATTCAGCTGTCACCTGCTAGCTGTGACCTCAGGCAAGTCACGTATCCTCTTTGACCTCCAGTGTTTGGGAGGATGGAAGAAGTTGCTGTGCATCTTGTGCCCAGCCCCTCCTCCCATGTAGGACGAAAGCCCCTGTGTGCCCAGACCCTGACCCCCCCACCTCTTCCTCCCTCCCCCGTGAACCCTCTCCCTCGTGTCCTTCACGTGTGTGCCCAGCAGTCACCTCCTGGTGAGGCTCTCCCCACACTCCACATTTAAACTGCGACATCTGGAATATCCAAATGTCTTATCAATTGTAAAGAAGGGGGTAAGCTTCATCAGTGACTAAGGAATTGCAAATTAAAACCGCAAGGCACACGGCCCCTTTGCAATCTACACATTTTTCATTTTCTCCCCTCTCGTCCTCTCCTCAGCCCCTTGCAATCTTGCTGCAGGCTCTAAAGCAGCCCTTCATGAAGACCACCAGTGACCTCCAGGTCACCCAAGGTTACTAAGCCACATTTGAATCCAGTTTAGATCCTGCCTTTTCCATATCCTCACACACAGAATGAGATACAGATTCTACAAATGCTTCACAAGGGATCTCTTCCCAAGGCCAAAGTGAAAGTCATGTGAAGGTCATAAGCAAACTCATTTGGGACCATCCGAGATCTTTCTCTGTTCATGCCCCCACCATACACACCCCTGCATGCACACGCGCACCGACACACACACACACACACACACACACACACACACACACACCCTGCTCCCCAGCCCTCCTAGAAACCAAACATCTCTGGATGGGGAGACACCCCAGAAGTCCTCAAGCTGGGTTCGCTCTTAATCAGACACCTCCGGTTGAGGTTCACAAATCACCACTGTGCGGTCTGGTTGGATTTCCTCAGATAGCTGCCTGCCAGAGCTCACACACAACGAGATAGAGCACCACAGCACTCCCAGCCAGCCTCTCCGGGGGCTCTCCTCACTGTGTTCCCCTTGATACCCCACTCAGGTCTTCCCCCGAGGGTCTCATGTTAGATGAAACAGACCACATATTAGTCCCAGGAGCTGAAGTCATCTTTCATTCAGCAGTTACACCCAACTGACCCAGGATGGATACTGGGGCTCCAGAAATGGATGAGACACAGGCCTGTGTGCCTGAGTTTCTCTATATGGAAGTGGAGCTAATGACAGTGCCTGCTTCACCAAGTCCCAGTGAAAAAGATTAAATGAGATTTAGCACAATGCCTTGCACATAGTAGGTGTTCAATAAACTGAAGTTCTGGTGTATATCCTTAGAAGGGACAGGCTTACAACATTAATACATTCTCATAGGGTGTCAGCTGAAGCTAAAGGCACACGTGGGCGGCACAGCTGGCTCTGTGGCTGCGGACCATGACCACTGCATCACCTACCAGGTTCAAATGCAATAATAGGTACCAAATGCATCACACAGGGTTTGGCACTAGTCATCACTTTATTACTACTGCTATGACTTTTAACTAATATTTATTAAGCACAGTTGCCCAGCACTGTTCTAAGTACTTTATTAACACATCTAATCCTCAAACAACCCTGTGAAATGAGTATTATTATGATTTATTTTATTTTTATTGTTATTATCATAATCTTCCCCAAATGCGGAAATGAAAACACAAAGAGGTTAATTTCTCTATGTATCTCAGAGAGTTACACAACAGAGTTGGGGTTTGAACCCAGGCAGTCTGACTCCCAAACTCTCAGTCATAACCACGTGTTCTGCTGTTATTTTTACACACCCTGCCTACCTCATTAGGTTGGGCAAGGATCAAATGGTAAAATCCAAAATCACACGGACATTCAGTTGAAAAATGGAAAAATCAGTATTTAAGCAAAATTCATATTTTATCCAAAATTCACCTTGAAAATCCCTTATATCATCCATAAAACATGGTTCTAAGTATTACTATACTACCTCACCCAGCCAGTTTTTCCTCCAGCATTGAAATAGAATGCTGACCCTTCAGTTAAACACCTAAAAAACACCTGGTTGGGGGTTGTTTGGCTGGGAGATATCTGGTCTAAGCCTGCACAGTTTAATTCCCACTAAATTGAATGGGTGTGTGTTGTAGTTCCATCTTTCTGTGTGTGGATTTGCTGCATCGTGACAATACCGCCTAACACTTACCTGCCTCTTACCATGTGTCATGTCTCTCATTCTGTGTGTGTCGCCTGTGTGGATGCACTTATTCCCCCCGTCAGCCCCAGGAGGTAGGTACTGTTATTGTCATTCTCATCTTACAGATGGGGAAACTGAGGCACGGGGTTCCAAGCACTTGTCCGACATCATCCGACTGGATTTGACCCCAGACACTCTGGCTCCACGGGACATGTGACAAGTCTTCTCTCCAAGGATCCCAAGGTGGAAAGTGATTATAACTCCCCTCCCCCACTTCTCGCCCCCAGCCAGCTTCCTCCCTGACCCAGTTGCCTCCAAAGAGCCTGTTGGTCTCTGCAAAGAAGCAGTCTTGTTGAATCTTCTCTGAAAGCTAATTCGGCCATTTACTCTCAATTTGTAGCAGATGCTGTCGTCTCTCAGATTTCAAAGAAGATGAATGCATGGGTCAAATTGAATTTAAAAATTTAATTGAATAAGACAGAACCAGACAGCTTGATGGAAGACTTTGATCCGATAAAGGGAGAGTAGAAATACGTGCTCCTAAGGCCGGGGTGTGACGGGGAGCTGTCTGGACCTTGTCTAGCCTCTCCTCATCTGCAGGAAAACCAGTTATGCCAATTAAGGGTGAGATTGCCCTGGGGTGGTGTAGGGAAGACTGTTCCAAGGCATTTACCAGATTACATGTCCCAAAGCAGGCTGGCAGCCCTCCCACCTTCCCGTCCACCCCTGTCTCCAGACCAACCCAATTCTGAGCCCCTGCAAGTCAGGGACCTCGTCTCAGACCTCACAAGACCCCTGTGTCCTGGCCACTATAGGACCCTACAGAAGAGATATTAAGAAACAGAGAGAGAAAGATTAAACCAGCAGCCCATGGGGAGATCCCCAGCCTACAGACCTTTTTCACTATGCATAAAGGTTTGTTTACTTTTTTAATTAGGAGATTTCCTATTTTAAAATCCATATTTGCAGCTTCTCTTTAAACATTGCTACTCAAAGTGAGACCCACGGACCAGAAGCATTGGCACCAAGTCGGAGCTTGTCAGAAATGCAGAATCTCAGGTCCCACCCCAGACATTCTCTACTGGAATTAATATGTTAATGTTAAGGTTTGAGAAAAACTTGCTTTAAAACAGTGGTTCTCACCCCTGGCTGCACATCAGACTCACCTGAAGAGCTTTTTAAAAATCCAGATACTCAGGTCACACTCCATCCCTTTCCTTCAGAATCTCTGGGGGTGGGCTTCCCTGGTGGCGCAGTGGTTGAGAGTCCGCCTGCCGATGCAGGGGACACGGGTTTGTGCCCCGGTCGGGAAGATCCCACATGCCGCAGAGCGGCTGGGCCCGTGAGCCATGGCCGCTGAGCCTGCGCGTCCGGAGCCTGTGCTCCGCAACGGGAGAGGCCACAACAGTGAGAGGCCTGCGTACCGGAAAAAAAAAAAAAAATCTCTGGGGGTGAGACCCAGGTATCAGCAGTTTTTAAAGCTCCCAGGTGATTCCAATGGGTGACCAAGCTCAAGAACCAGTAGATTAAGATGAGAATATCCAGCAACATTGGGTTTCTAATCCCACATAGTAAAAAGGGGCTGGGGATGAGGGGCCATTCACCAACCCCTCCTGGCCTCGACATGCATTTTCATAACCTGCCAGGTACCATGTGCCTGTGATGCCTGACCTAATTACATGCTTGAGGTTCCTGAAGCTCTTCTCCTCCTGGGACCCTCTCCCTACCTTCCCCATCCCTCCTTCTTTTAGGAGGGCCACTAGCAAGAGGCAGCCAAGCAGCTTCTAATAAAGTAAATGTGCATGAAATACATGCCCCAGCAATTCCACTCCTAGATTTACAACCAACAGAAGCAAATGCACATGCCCACAAAAAGACTTGTACAAGAACTCATAACAGCATTTTTCGTAATAGCTCAAGCTGGAAACAACCCAAATGACCATCAACAGAAGAAAGGATAAGCAAATCATGGTACATCCATTCAATGGAATACATCTCAGCAATAAAAGGGAACAAACTATTGATCCATGCAAAACACGGATGAATCTCAAAAACTTTATTTATGTAGAGGGAAAAAAAGCCAAACACAAAAGCATACATGCTGGAGGATTTCATTTCTATGAAACTCTTTTAAACTGCAAAACAAAGATGTGGTGAAATAAACCAGTATAGTGGTTGCTTCTGCAGTGGAAGGAGGGTGTTGACTGGACAGGGTCATGACAGAACTTTCTGGAGTGGTGTTAATATTCTGTACCTCAACCTAGTGATGGTTACATGGGTGTACACATTTCTCAGAACTCATCAAGCTATGCTGTTAAGATCTGTGTAGATTCCCTATGGGAATTTTAACTTCAATAAAGAAAAAAATTTAACCACTAATTTAAAAAAATACTATCAAGAGGCAGTGTGCGGTGGTAGAATGTATGTGAGCTTAGGAATTTGAGTCTTGACTCCCCTACTTTCAGCCTTAGAGATCTCAGGCAAGGAAAGCAAGAACTGGGAACAATATCACCATGTGAACACAACTGCTTACCTACCCAGTTCCTTTCTCCCTTGCTGACTCTGAACAGGGATGAAAACCAAATATTCACTTTCCCAGCCTCCCACACAGCTGGGAGTGGTCATATGATCAGATACCAAAATATGTAGATAGATGTCAAAGAGATATTTTACATTTCTGGTTAAAAATAAATAAAAGAAACAGCTGTAGCTGGTTCTATCCTTCTCTCTCCCTCCTTCTTGCATTGAAAGCAGATATAATGCCTGGAGCAGGGGCAACCCTCTTTTGACCATGAGGCAATAAGCAATTAGAAAAAGCTGAAGGAACTCAGAAATACTGTCCCTGACACTGCTGAAGGGCTAAACCAAAGTCAGGAGCTGTCATCTTCCAGGCTTCTTCTTCTGTGAGAGAAATAACACCCTGTTTGCTTAGGCCACTGTGAGTCAGGCTCTAAGTTCCTTGTAGCTGAAAACATCCCTAACCTCCCACCAGCAAGGACTTGCTGGAGGACTAAGTAAGATAATCTTTGTTAAATCATAAAACCATGTGCCAGACATACATGAGGTGCTCAGTGCATGTATGCACTCTCCTCCCAAACCCCCTTTCAGGAATCTGGACACTTTGACAATGAAAACATTTGTTTGGTTGAAGAGGATTTTTCCCCCTAATGAATGAATAGGTAATATAGGTAGGTGTGGTAGCCAGAATAATGTCCCACTCCCAAAGATGGCCACATTCAAGTCCTCAGAATTCATAAATATGTTATGTTCATGACAAGAGAGGATTAAGATGCAGATGGAATTAAGTTTACTCAATAGCTGACCCTGAGATGGGGAGATTATTCTGGATTACCTGGGTGGGCCCACTGGAATCGCAATGGTCTTTAAGTGTGGATGAGAAAGGCAGAAGAGTGAGTGTCAGAGGGATGCTACGTGAGATAGAGTCACCTGGGCATCGCTGGTTTGAAGAGGGAAGGGGCCACAAGCCAAGAAATGTGGGCAGCCTGGCTGGAAAAAGCAGGAAAACAGATTCTCCCATAGAGCTTCCAGAAGGAACGCAGCCCTGCCAACACCTTGACTTTAGCTCGGTGAGACCCATTTCAGACGTCTGACCTCCAGAACTGTAAGTTAATAACTTTGTGTTGTTTTACGCCACTAAGTTTGTGGTGACTTGTTACAGCAGCCATAGGAAACGAATGCAGTGTGATTTGGAGGCTGAAATGAACACAACAAGCAACTCCTGCACCCAGCAGGATGGAAGAACTTCAAGTGTTCCAGCCAGAAAAACCTTCTAAATCTTGATCTGGCTGGTGATGTCGACATATGTTAACATATGTAAATTCTCTTTACTACATTTGTATTATGCATCAATTAAAAAGTCAAAAAGACACAGTGAATGTCATAACCATACCTTTTTCAGACAGTTCCACCTGTTTCCCGCGGACATGTCAGCAGGCTGGAAGGGGGCAGGATGCTGCCTATATAAGAGGAGTGGCCAAGCTGTACCACCAGACAATAGGGACCCCGCAGAAGCCAGGTTCACTTAAGAGGCCTCCACCCTTTGACTCTCCTCTCTACATGCCTGTCAGTCTGACTTTCATTCCACTTCTTCTAACATCTTTTCACAAGCATGTTGCCACTATTACCTAGGATGATTACACAACTCTGCCCAGCAAAATCTTCAATCTGCTCCTGATGTCTCAGTGTAATTATTAACAGCGTGTCCCAGTTTGGCAAATAAATCATTTTGGCAAATAGCCGACTACTTTGAACAAACTGTTGAAAAAGTGGCATCTAGGGATTCCCTGGTGGCGCGGTGGTTGAGAGTCCACCTGCTGATGCAGGGGACACGGGTTCGTGCCCCGGTCTGGGAAGATCCCACATGCCGCAGAGCGGCTGGGCCCCGTGAGCCATGGCCGCTGAGCCTGCGTGTCCGGAGCCTGTGCTCCGCAACGGGAGAGGCCACAGCAGTGAGAGGCCCGCGTACCGCAAAAAAAAAAAAAAAAAAATGTGGCATCTAAGGAGATCGTACCCAGGGGAAGAAATCTCAGCCCCTGCTACACCCCATCACAGTGCTTGAGGGTTACGGTGAAAGAGAGAGGAACAAGAAATCCCACTCGCTGTTTGGGTCTGACCACGTGCACAGCCTCTGCCCCACTGACCACACCGGCCTCATCAGCACCACGGATGAGCTCAGAACAGCCGGGGATGTGGATCTATAAAACCTCACTCGTGTCCTGCCCCTGGCCCAGACCAAACTGCCCGCTCCATCCTCCCTGGGCAAAATCCGCATGCTTAAGAGCATCACGTGGGACCCATTCAAAGTAATTAACAACTTGTTCAATATCATAAACCAGCTCCACTCCCCGGATCTTTCCCCAACCTTGGGACTTAGATGAAAGGCAGACAAATTTGGTTTCCGTTTGTCTTTGGGCTGAACTTTTTTTCTTGAGCTGGTTAAATGACATCCTGCCTTCTCAGGCTCAGAAAACACAGCCTATTTTGTGTTCAGCGACTCTTGAGTCCCTGTGAGAGTCCCCTTGCAGGAGTGGACTGGCGAATTTGGCCCTGGTTTCCCAGTGGCGTGAGGGTGATTAGACTCTGGTCTGTGGCTCAGCCACCTCCTAAGGCTAGAGACACACAATAGTGGCCCGTTAGGCTCAGCTGACAGCCAGCATCAACAACCAAATCTACAGGGGTACGATTCAGACGGTTCCAGTCCCCAGCCTTCAAGTTTTCCAGGCAAAGGCACAGACATCATAGAACAGGGACAGTGTATCCCACTGTGCCCTGTCTAAAGTCCTGACATACAGAAACCGTGAGAGACAATAAAAATTATTGTTATTTAAGTACTGTGTTCTAGGGTAATTTGCAGCAGTGGATAACTAGTAGAGAAAGAACCTAAATGATGCCATCTCATGCAGCATCCAGACATAAAATCTTCTGGAAGGACTGGGATTAGTACTGTCCGAGGTGTGCAACCACCTCTGGACCAATCACTGAATCCAGGAGAAAGCTATTCCATGATGGGTCCAGCCAGTGGCCCAAATGGGGCACCATGATGACAACTCCACTTGCAAGGAAGGAGAGGGAGAGAGGTCCTCCCAAGTATATAACGCTGGCAGACAAAACAGTGTCAAATGCAGTGACCTCACTGCTTATCTAACTCCCACTCCTGTTAGCTGTAGTAATGTCTTCTGCTGATGTCAAAATAGTTAGCCCATTACTATTAAAGATACCTCTCGGGCTTCCCTAGTGGCGCATTGGTTGAGCGTCCACCCGCCGATGCAGGGGACACGGGTTCGTGCCCCGGTCCGGGAGGATCCCGCATGCCGTGGAGCGTCTGGGCCCGTGAGGCATGGCTGCTGAGCCTGTGCGTCCGGAGCCTGCGCTCCGCAACGGGAGAGGCCACAACAGTGAGAGGCCCGCGTCCCGCAAAAAAAAAAAAAAGAAAAAAGAAAATTTCACTATTTTGAATTATGAATTTAAATTTAAACTATTATGAATTTAAATTTCACTATTTAAACTTAAATAGCCACACGTGGCTAGTAGCTGTCATATTGGACAGCACAGTACCTGGATTTAAAGCATGCCAAGTTCTCTACCTCTCAGGGATTTAGAACAACAATTCTCTCTGCTTGGGATTGGACATAAGTGAGAAATGTTTCCCCAAAGGAAATCAGGGGGAGATATTCCCAGAATAGGAGGTGGTGGAGAGGTAAGAGCAACAGGTGTCACCTCACTGAGGGGGAAATCAAGGATAACTCAGACAGCAAATGATAGGGAATGGTGAGGGGACAACCCCAAATGTGGAGTTCAAATCAGAGCCGTGCTAAAATGTGAATTTGCTACAGGGTAAAGTGGAAAAGCAAGTTGTGGAGAAATACACACAGTTTGAGTCCATTGATACAAAATCAGAAATCAGCACAACTAAACAATATATTATTTACAGCTGCAAACATATTAGGCAAAACCAAAAAATAAGCTACAGAACGATAAACACAAAATTCACAATAAAGGTGACTTCTGAGGGAAGAGAAGGAGATAAGGGAGGGACAGTGCAGCCCACCCTGGGCGCAGGTGGCATGGGGTTCACTGCTGTAGAGAACGTTAAAACAAGTTAAAACTCAGTCAGTCTGTTTTGTAATTTCACCAAGCTCCAGCGATTGTAAACAATGTCAGTGATAAAATACTCTTCCCCTAAAAGAGCTTTTGTTGATTTAGGTTCTAAAAATTGCTGCAATTACTAGATAGATAGACATAGATACAAATACAAATAGATATTGTATATACATACACATATATGTATATATGTAAACTTCAAATTTTCCTATTTTATTACTTATAGTTTGTGCCAGGTATCAACTTTTCTGTCTCTCAACTCCAAATTCATTCTTCTCTCACCTGCTTTGAGATTTTGGAGCTGGGCCTGTAAACATTTCTCCTTTGCCAGCTGACATAACGTTGGCTGTTAGTAGAGGGTGCTGGAGGGACACTGCAAAGGGAAGGGGCTTCTCTTCCCTGGTTCCAGCAGGAGGCTTCCAAGGGAGTTTCACAAGCACCCCAACAAGAGGCTTCCTAGTGAGTTTTGCCAACATCCCAACTGATTGTTTGCTGCCTACCAGCCCTGTCATGCAAGTACTTTAATGAACTATGCAGTGAACCTCAGTTCTTCCTCTCCCACAAGGTCTAATTGCAGCATCTTCCAACTTGTTCTTTCCCTGGTGCAGTAGGTAGAATTCTAAGGACTCCCCCTTGTGTACCTGCCCTGTATAATCCTCAGGATTTAGAATATCATAAATTCTAATCCTGTTGTTAGACAATGTTTTATGGGATAGTTTACTTGAAGAAAGGGCTATTATCTGGGTGAGCCTGACCTAATCACATGAGCCCTTTAAGTCTGGGTCTACAGGTTCAGAGACAGGAAAAAATAAAGATTCAAAGCACAGAAGGATTTGACCTTCCATTGCTGGCTTGAGGATAGATGGGGCCACTTGGCAAGGAATGTGAGTGGCAGCTAGGAGCTGAGGGTGGCCCCCAGCTGACAACCAATAGGAAATAAAGACTTCAGTCCTACAACCACAAGGAACTGAACTCTGCCAACAACAAGAATGAGCTTCCATATGAGAACTCAGTCCTGCTGACACCTTGATTCAGTCTTATACACTGAGCAAAGAACTGATAACCTACAGAACTGTGAGCTAACAAATAGGTGTGGTTTTTTAAAAATATTCTTTATTGTGTAAAATATACATAAGATAAAATTTACCATTGTAACCATTTTTAATTGTACATTTCAGTGTTAGTAAGTAAATTCACATTGTGTACAACCATCTCCCTTGTCCACCTCCCAAACTCTTCTCATCATGCCAAACTGAAACTCGGTACCCATTAAATAGTAAATCCTCATGTGCCCCTGGCAACCAATATTCTTTCTGCCTCTATGAATCTGACTGCTAGGTACCTCATATCAGTGGGACCATAGAGTATTTTTTCTTCTGTAACTAACTTATTTCACTTAACATATTTTCAAGGTTGATTTATAGTGTATCATATGTCAGATACAATGGCCTTCCTTTTTAAGGCTGAAGAATATTCCATTGCATAAATATACCACATCTTGTTTAGCCATTTATCTGTTGATGGATACTGGGGTTGCTTTCACCTTTTGGCTACTGTGAATAATGCTGCTATCAACATAGGTGTACAAATATCTCTTCAAGTCTCTATTTTCAATTATTTGGGGTATATACCCAAAAGGAGAGTTGCTGGATCATATGGTAATTCTGTGTTTAATTTTTTGAAGAACCATCATACTGTTTTCCATAGCTGCTAAATAGGTATTGTTTTAAACTGCTAAATTTTTGCTAATTTGTTACTCAGCGATAGAAAATTAATACACTTGAGTATTCTGTCTCAGCCTTAGAAATAGTAAATGCTTCCTACATCTGCTACTCCCATATTGTTTACAGTTTCTTTACCTGTCTTTGTAGCTAATCTCATCTTCTAGTTAATAATTTTTCATAAAATTTTCCCTATTCAAATTACTGGTATGGTATGCGTCACCTGAGTGGTCCCCGATGGATAGAATCTTTAATAAACGTTGTGTTCTACATGGAAATTAATTTGTTTATTTTTTATTAAAGTATAATTGATTTACAATGTTGTGTTAGTTTCTGGTGTACAGCAAAGTGATTCAGTTATACACATACATATTCTTTTTCATATTCTTTTCCATTATGGTTTATTACAAGATATAACAAGATATCCCCTGTGCTCTACAGTAGGACTTTGTTGTTTATATATATAGTAGTTTGTGTCTGCTAATCCCAAACTCCTAATTTATTCCTCCCCTATCCCCTTTCCCCTTTGGTAACCACAAGTTTGTTTTCTATGTCTGTGAGTCTGTTTCTGTTTTGTATATAAGTTCATTTGTATCATTTCTTTTAGATTCCACATATAAGCGATATCATATGATATTTGTCTTTCTCTGTCTGACTTACTTCACTTAGTATGATCATCTCTAGGTCCATCCATGTTGCGGCAAATGGCATTATTTCATTCTTTTTTATGGCTGAGTAGTATCTCTCACTCTCTCTATATATCTATCTATATCTATATATATATGGATATACCACATCTTTTTTATTCATTCATCTTTCGGTGGGCACTTAAGTTGCTTCCGTGTCTTGGCTATTATAAATAGTGCTGCTATGTACACTGGGGTGCATGTATTTTTACATGGAACTTAATTTGGAGAACAAGTTACGCAGCCAGCCACTAACACATACAGCAGATTCGGCAACATCTACTCATTTTCAGTTGTAAATTAGTAATAGTCTGAATTAGTCTGGGTTTGTCTTGGGTGCAGTTCATATCTTTGTGATATTAATCTTTGTGATATTACATATTCTTGTGTTTAAATAGTATATTGGAAATAAACAATGATAACACTGTGATCTAAAGGAAAAGAGAGAACTTGAGTTTTGTCACTTCTGTCATTCTATCTGACCACCTGGAGTTTTCAATTTCTGTTTAAAATTTAAAACAATGAAAAATATTTTTTTGAAAAAAATTTACGAAGTGTAAATTTTTGGTAGTTCCAATTTTTAATACATATATTAAATTTTTTTTTGAATTTGAATAATATATTTAAAATAGAAATGTATACTTCTCTTTAAATTGTTTATTTTAAATCTAAGTATGAATCAAGAAAATAATAATTTTACTGATTAGTAAATAATCCTCGGGCTTCCCTGGGGGCGCGGTGGTTGAGAATCTGCCTGCCAATGCAGGGGACACGGGTTCGAGCCCTGGTCTGGGAAGATCCCACATGCCGCGGAGCAACTAGGCCAGTGAGCCACAACTACTGAGCCTGCGCGTCTGGAGCTTGTGCTCCACAACAAGAGAGGCCATAACAGTGAGAGGCCCGCACACCGCGATGAAGAGTGGCCCCCGCTCGCTGCAACTAGAGAAAGCCCTCACACAGAAACGAAGACCCAACACAGCCCCCCAAAATAAATAAATAAATAGCGTTCCCTTTAAAAAAAAAATCCTTACTGAAAGTAGTTTGTTGTATAAAGGGGGGAGGTATTAAAAAATAATCTACCCTGGGTGTAAAGTACTAGGAGTGCCACTGGGGAGTACACTCAGTAATGATAACATTAGATTTGTACTCATTGTATTGTTATAAATATTACTTTGTCTTTATTCAATATATTAAGGCAATTTTAAATCAAACAGTGCAAAGTAATACAGAATAGGTCTAATTCTACTTTCTAAATTCCCTTCTCTAATCTTGTCCTCCCTAACTTAATTTCCTTCAACCTTTCTGTGCAGACTCTTTGTTTCAAGCTTTCCTCTTACGACAGAACAGCAATACTGGGAATTTAAGTTTCCTAAACCTTCCCTTTTCTGGATGCTTCTTCTAAAATAAAATGATGGAAGCAATAAATTACCCCAAAGAGAAAGAGATGAAGAGTGTAGAGGGAAATTTTCCTTCACACAGCTTTCTGCCATGGTCCCTTTGACCCTAGGGGTTACCCCTCCTGGGTCTGTCCTGCAAGATCTTTCTGAAGACCCACTGTCTGTCAATCACACGTCCTATCAGACCATGAACCCCAGGGCAGGCACACAGGGGCGCTGCTTCCCAAACCAAGTGCCCACGTATTGACCAGCTACCATGGCAACGAGAACTGAGCCGCATTAGGCCCCGAGCTGAGTCATCTGAAAGCCCCACTGGACCCCACAGGGAGGAGGGTTATCGACTCTCTCCCTGCCTAGCTCTCCTTCCTGCCACTGCTGCATATTTACTCCACATCAATACTGAGCAGAAAAGAGCCCCTGAATCATCGATGCCTGGATTCATAAATACGGGAGCACATTAGTGTCAGCTCGGGTGCTCTTTAGAATCGCCCTGACTTGGCACGAAAATCCCCAAGGCTGGGGCTGCATTCAAGTATTTAAAAGACGTCCCACCAGAGGAGTTTCAGGCAGAACCCCAGTTAAGAACCACTGCTGTATAGACCATGAGCAGAGTTTACAGAAGGACATGCCAAAGGACTTCAGGCACAAGATGCTAACCTCACCCAGAGACAGGAACCCCGCAATACAACCGTATTTTTCTCCTATCAGATTGGCAAAGAGCAAAAGTTTGATACTCATGGACAAAGGGCTAATCCCTCTAGTTTATAAAGTGCTTCTACAAATAGATAATGAAGAGACCGATGATCCAATCCAACAGAAAAAGGGCAGGGGAGATGAACAGATAGTTGACAGAAAGGGAAATACAAATGATTCTTAAATGTATGAAAAGATGACTGTTTCATTTATAACAAGAAAATCTAATAAAACAATCCATCCGAAAGTTTGGTAATACACTGATAAGGTCATCTGGGAGCAGCAGGCTGGTGAGAAGGCAAATTGGTAGGGCCCCCAGCAGGCAGAATCTAGAAAATTACAAGCACTTTTAATCTTTGAGTCATCAATTCCACTCAGGAATCTAACCATCTGATGTAATTGTACATGTGTGAAAAGATTTAAGTACAAGGATATTCATTTTCAGTGTTGTCTGAAGATGAGAAATAACCAATTTCCCAATAGGAGACCAGTTAAATCAATTAGAGTTGATTACTCTGCTAGACAACCATTTAAACGCAAGAAGAGGTCAAATCAACGAAACAATCCCTAGACATACTATTAAATGTAAAAAAGTTACATGGTGTAAAATAGTGTGTGATTAATGACAAAATTATTTTTAGTAATGATCATTTAATAATCACTAATAATCACTGTTTTCTCAACTCATACTTTAGATTTAAAATAAATATTTAACTATTATAAAAGAATAAATTTCTATTTTAGGGCTTCCCTGGTGGCGCAGTGGTTGAGAGTCCGCCTGCCGATGCAGGGGACGTGGGTTCGTGCCCCGGTCCGGGAAGATCCCACATGCCGCAGAGCGGCTGGGCCCGTGAGCCATGGCCGCTGAGCCTGCGCGTCCGGAGCCTGTGCTCCGCAACGGGAGAGGCCACAGCAGTGAGAGGCCTGCATTCCGCAAAAAAAAAAAAACAAGATAGTTGTTTCTATTGTGACTATTGTCTAGGACAGTAGACAGCTCATCAGAATTTCTTCCTGCCTCTTTCTTGACTGCTTCCCTCCATGCCAGCCAACCACAGATCTATCCAATCTTCAGGTTACCCACCTCAATAGCAAACCAGGAATGAGGGTGCCAGTGTGGGAACTGCCACCCCAGGGAGCTAACAGACCCCCGGGTGCTTGGTTAGAGCCCCAACAGTCTCTCTCTTGCTCAGGCTCTAAGAATGAATCAGCTCAGCCCTGCTGCAGAAATGTTTACCGCACTGAACTTTAATAAAACCCATGCTTAGACTCGAGGAACCATCGCCACTTAGATCCTCATTGACTTTCTAAGCCTATTTTTATTATCCCCCTTCTCGGTGAGGGTTGTATATATTTGGGGGCCGCGTTCCTTTCATAATAAGTAAACATGTTGGTAAATACTTATTAGAGTTAACATTCATTAAGTGATTGGTATGGGGCCAGGGATGGTGCTGGGGCATTGGCCTCCATTAGGTTACGCCACCATCACAAGAACCGAATAAGGCTAGCACTCTAATGATCCCCATTTAACAGAGGAGGAGACCGAGGTGCAGAAAGATGAGGTCACTGGCCCCCAAAATGAGCAGAGTAGATGCTATGGAAACAGTCTGGTAGTTCCTAAAAAAGTTAAATATGTGGTTTGCCATATGACCCAGCAATTTCGGCCCTAGGTATACACACAAAAGAAATGAAGACATATATCTACACAAAAATGTGCCCAGAAATGTTCACAGCAGCACTAGTCACAGGAGTCAAAAAGGAGGAAACATCCAAATGTCCATCAACAGGCATAGGGAGAAACAAAATGTTATATATCCACACAATGGAATTTCATTCGGCCATAAAAATGAACGAGATACTGATTCAGGCTGCAACATGGATGAACCTTGAAAACATGGTGCTCAGTGAAAGAAGCCAGACACAGAGGCTACACATTGTATGAGTCCATTGATATGAAACGTCCAGAACCGGTAAACCCATCGAGACAGAGAGCAGGTTGGTGGTTGCCAAGGGCTGGGGATAGAAGGAAATGGGGAGGGGCTGCAATGGGGTGATGGGGTTTCTCCGGGGGTGATAAAAATGTTCTGGAATAGATAGTGATCATGAATGTACAATTCTATGAATTTACTAAAACCCACTGAATCGTGTACTTTAATATGGTGAATTTTATACTAAGTGAATTATATCTCAGTTTTGTTTTGTCTTGTTTTTTTTGCGGTACGCGGGTCTCTCACTGTTGTGGCTTCTCCCGTTGCGGAGCACAGGTTCCGGACGCACAGGCTCAGCGGCCATGGCTCACGGGCCCAGCCGCTCCGCGGCAGGTGGGATCTTCCCGGACCGGGGCACGAACCCACGTCCCCTGCATCGGCAGGCGGACTCTCAACCACTGCGCCACCAGGGAAGCCCTATATCTCAGTTTTTTTGAGAGCGAGGCAGAGCAGGAATTTAACCTCAAGGCTATCTGATCCGAAGTCTCAATTACCACGTTCTGAGAATCTCATGTGGCTACAAACCCAAACTCCGCTTCACTTCCTAAATATCTTCCTTCACTCAGTCCCCACTAATCGAGCTTCTAGAGTTGATGTCAGGCCAGGCAGGGAAACGCTAAGTGCCTGAACAGAGCCAATGATTTGGACATGCCAATAGACCTTCATTTCTGCTGACCACCAGAGCCTGGGGCCGGCTCCTCCCAGGCCTGGGACCCACAGCAGCATCACAGACAGGCTGCATTAAACAATGCTTTATGGCATTCTCAGCAGTCAGCAAGTTAATCACAACTGCCCCGAGTGAGGCCCGCTCCCCCTTTAATACCACCGAGCCGGTTCCCGAAGGAGGCGGCAAGATGGCTGGCGCTCGTGCATTTTGCCTCACTGATACAAAATAATATTTCTTCTCCTGCAAGTCTCCTCAATTTCCACCCAATATCTGCCCAAAGAAGACCCAAAGCAAAAGGCAAGATGGCTTAGCACAAAGGACACAGACCTTAAAGCTTCAGAAATCTGGGGTCAGATCCTGGCTCTGCCACTTATGACAGTGGCCTCAAGGTGGAGCTTCATTTCTCTGAGCCTCAGTCTACCCACATGTAAAGTGGAGCTAATAACTTCCACCCTTTATGAAAAGGTTATCCTGGGAACCAGGAGATGCTGAATTTGAATGTTCCAGCTTGCACTGGGGGCTCAGCGCATGGTAGCTGTTATTGTTAACTGTCTTCTTAGATGAGCTGGGCTATTCCCACATCATTTCCCCCATCACACTGAATTGTGGGGATGGCAGCAAACATGGGGCCCAGGAAGTGTTTCAAAATTTCAGTGCACCTGGACGCTTGTTTACACAAAGACCCAGCCCCAGAGTTTCTGATTCAGGAAGGAGACTGAAGATCCTGCGTTTATGATAACCAACTCAGGGTTTAAGACTTTTGGATAACGATTTTCAGTCCTGGCTGCACATTGAAATCACCTGGAAAAGGTTAGGTTTCTTTCTTTTCTTTTTTTTTTTTTTTTCATGCCTAGACCCTACACCCAGA
Organism: Phocoena phocoena; assembly: GCF_963924675.1. NCBI lineage: Eukaryota > Metazoa > Chordata > Mammalia > Artiodactyla > Phocoenidae > Phocoena > Phocoena phocoena. The sequence continues at coordinate 22,798,584 of NC_089233.1, forward strand.
GATTCTGTTTATTGGGGTTTTTGCATGGCCAGGACATTGGGATTTTTTTAAGCTCCCAGTAATTGCAATGTGCAGCCAGGGCTGAGAACCCCTGCCATGAGCCAGGGCTTCTCACAGTGTGGTCCAGCATCCCTGGGAATTTGTTTAAAATGTAGGGCTTCCCTGGTGGCACAGTGGTTAAGAATCCACCTGCCAATGCAGGGGACATGGGTTTGAGCCCTTGTCCAGGAAGATCCCACATGCCGCGGAGCAACTAAGTCCGTGCACCACAATTACTAAGCCTGCACTCTAGAGCCCGAAAGCCACAACTGCTGAAGCCCGCATGCCTAGAGCCGGTGCTCTGCAACAAAAGAAGCCCCTGCAATGAGAAACCCATGCACCACAACGAAGTGAAGCCCCCGCTCACTGCAACTAGAGAAAGCCCGTGCACAGCAACAAAGACCCAACGCAGCCAAAAATAAATAAATAATTTTTTTAAATGCAAATTCTCTGTCTGTCCTTCCCCAACCCACTGAGTCAGAAATTCTGGGGGTGGGACCACTGCACGGTGGTTCAATAAGCCATCTGGGAGATTCTGAAGCACACTCAAGCATAAGACACCCCACTACAAGGCATGGTCTCCCCTAACTTGCCTGAGGATAAGAATTACTGGGTGGGGGTATCATTCCTAGACACCTCCCCACCCAGCCTCTCATTCTCAGAGGCTGCAATAGGGCCTGGAAATGTGCATTTTTACCAAGCACCCCTTTACTCTCCTGCTCAGTCTCCCAATGATTCCTACAGCCCTTGGAATTAAATCCAAAATCCTCTCCTCAGCCCAACCCTTCTGAGCCTCAGGCAAGTCAGGGCAACACTGGCTTAAAGAAATGCTGGGTAGGGAACCAGACACCCTACCCACCCCTACCTCCACCACCAGGCTTTCGCCTCATGGTCTTTATCGTTCTGTTACAGAGGCTGTTGAGAGCACTGCACACAGTTTCCCTGAAGAGCTTCTCTAACTAAATAATTATTTTTACATCCAAACCAACATTACCTCTGTCACCTGTTTACTTAGACAATAACCTAAATCAGAGAATATTAAAATATATATATATACACACCATACATATATATACATTTACATACCAGGCATGCATATACACACCACACATGCATATGCATACAATGTAGACATATATACCATACATGAATATGCATGCCACATATACATGTGGCTCCACCTCCTAGAGTAATGAAAACAAAAATAAACAAAGCGGACCTGATTAAACTTAAGAGCTTTGCAACAGCAAAGGAAACCATAAACAAAACGAAAAGACAACCTACAGAATGGGAGAAAATATTTGCAAATGATGTGACTGACAAGGGCTTAATTTCCAAAGTATACAAACAGCTCATACAACTCAATAACAAAAAAACAAGCAACCCAATCAAAAAAATGGGCAGAAGATCTAAATAGACATTTCTCCAAAGAAGACATACAGATGGCCAAAAAATGCATGAAAAGATGCTCAACATCACTAATTATTAGAGAAATGCAAATAAAACTACACTGAGGTATCACCTCCCACCAGTCAGAATGGCCATTATCAAAAAGTCTATAAACAATAAACGCTGGAGAGGGTGTGGACAAAAGAGAACCCTCTTATACTATTGTCGGGAATGTAAGTTGATACAGCCACTATGGAGAACAGTATGGAGGTTCCTTAAAAAACTAAAAATAGAGTTGCCATATGATCCAGCCATCCCACTCTTGGGCATGTATCCAGAGAAAAACATAATTTGAAAAGATACACGCACCCCAATGTTCATTGCAGCACTATTTACAACAGCCAAGACATGGAAACAACCTAAATGTCCATCAACAGATGAACGGATAAAGAAGATGTGGTACATATATACAGTGGAATATTACTCAGCCATAAAAAGAATGAAATAATGCCATTTGCAGCAACATGGATGGACCTAGAGATTATCTACTAGATAAAGTAGGCCAGAGAAAGACAAATATCATGTGATATCACTTATATGTGGAATCTAAAAAAATGATACAAATGAACTTATTTACAAAACAGAAATAGACTCACAGACACAGAAAACAAACTTATGATTACCAAAGGGAAAAGCTAGGGAGGAGGTATAAATTAGGAATTTGGGAGTAACATATACACACTAATATATATATAAAATAGATAATCAACAAGGACCTACTGTAGAGCACAGGGAACTCAATTCAATATTCTGTAATAACCCACATGGGAAAAAAATCTGAAAAAAACCAGATATGTGTATATGTATAACTGAATCATTTTGCTGTACACCTGAAACTAATACAACATTGTAAATCAACTATACTTCAATATAAAAAAATTTTAAATAAATAAATAATAAAACAAAAAATATATATATACACACCACACATACATTTACATACCACACGTGCATATGCATACAACATACACATATATACCATATATGCATAATCATACCACATATACATATCCATGCCACACATGTCTATACATGTCACATATACATATACACACAACACATGCATATGCATACCACGTATACAGGCACATACCACATATACATACTCCATACACACTTACATATACCTATATATACCACATACACATATACTTACCACACATGCATACACATGCCACATATACAGATACATGGCACACATACCTATATATACCACGTACACCTATATGTATGCCCACTCATAACACTTCCTGAATACCAGCTCCCGCCCCTGCCCTGCACACACGCACACCTCTCTCCCCAGGTGCCACTCATACTCAATTATCAGAAGCTTTGCTCTTTCTGAGTCACTCTGGGGCCCAGACTATTTGCTGAGACCCTGGACCCCACAATCAGTGGGGGACAGACAACAGTCTCCTACCCAAAAGCTGCCCCCTTCTTCCTTGCCAACAGCTCCCCAGTCTTGTGCAGGATGGGATGGCCAAGCGCTCAGGGAAGGTGGCCCATCTCCAGGAGAAACTTCCAAGCTAAGGGGTCACAACCTCTCAGACCCGATAACTCCTTTTTTATAATAGAAATATTTGTAATCCCTGCATTACTCCCCCAAAGGGAAATTCAAGGATACCTACAGACGTAATTTTTTTTGTTAAATCAGAATAATGACCTGGTTGTAATATAAAAAAAAATTAAAGGATATCTATAATAAAAATAATAGGCATTTCAGTATATAAATGCCCAGACACCACCCCCTGGACGACATCAGGATGAAGTGGCCACATGCTTAGAGCAGGACTCAAAATCACCATAAAAGCAACGGCCACAGGGGTTTCCCTGGTGGCGCAGTGGTTGAGAGTCTGCCTGCCGATGCAGGGGACGCAGGTTCGTGCCCCGGTCCGGGAAGACCCCACATGCCGCGGAGCGGCTGGGCCCGTGATCCATGGCCGCTGAGCCTGCGCGTCCAGAGCCTGTGCTCCGCAACGGGAGAGGCTACAACAGTTGAGAGGCCTGCGTACCGCAAAAAAAAAAAAAAAAAAAGCAACGGCCACAAACAACAGGCCCAGGCCTGTGGGGAGTCCCTCAAACACCACCGAGCTGGTTGCCACCAGTGATGTGAGCTCCTGAAATAGAGAGGGAGCAACTCTTGTTAACGTTCTCAGCAAAACAAAGTACCATCTTTCTTTGTTACAGTCTGTAGCTGCATCCCTGGAAAAGTTGGTCAACATTAAAACTCTCAAAGCATGTTGTGCTTATATGCAAAGTGGAGTTAGGTTCTAAGTTCAGATGATTATAATGAATGTCTAGAAGAAGCACTTTTCACTTAGGGAGACTGCCCCGTGCATTGCAAGATATGTAACATCTCTGGTCCCCGCACTCTAAATGCCTTTGGCACCCTCTGGTCATTGTGACAACATCAATGTCCCCATGCATTTTCAAAAACACCCGCTGGGATCAGTACCATAACCTGTGGAAAGCTACAGGTTCCAACAAGGAGACAGCCCTCTTGGTCCCTTCCTCCCACTCTTTGGGTTTTGAATGCTATTGTGTGAGGACACGATGCTTGAAACTTTGGCAGCCATCTTGGGGCCATGAGGTAAAGACTGAAACTTCACAGAGATATCACCTTAGCACCTAACAATCATTGAGTCAATTCCCCAACCCTCTAACTGCCTGCTTCCAGACTTCCCATCACACAAATCAAATGCCTTTATTGTTTAAGCTCTATTGCTTGAACATTCTCTGACTTGCAATGGAACACATCTTTACTAATAGAGGTAGACTCAACAGGCCAGCATGGGTGAATAAAACAAATGTAAAAGATCCAGGCCATAAAATGATATGATGCCTCAGATTTTACTTTAAATACTCCCAGCAAAAACAAACAAACAAAAATGACTTCCGGGGCTTCCCTGGTGGCGCAGTGGTTGAGAGTCTGCCTGCCGATGCAGGGGACACGGGTTCGTGCCCCGGTCTGGGAAGACCCCACATGCCGCAGAGCGGCTGGGCCCGTGAGCCATGGCCACTGAGCCTGTGCATCCGGAGCCTGTACTCCGCAACGGGAGAGGCCACAAGTGAGAGGCCAGCGTACTGCAAAAAAAAAAAAAAAAAAAAAAAGACTTCCAGTTATAAGATGAATAAGTTCTGGGGCTGTAACATATAGAATTGTGACTATACAATCCTGTACTGTACACTTGAAAGTTGCTAAGAAAGTAGATTTTTAAAGTTCTCGCCACAAAAAAAAAACAAAAAAAAAAACTGTAAATATGTGAAGTGATGAATGTGTTAACTAACCTTATTGTGGTAATAATTTGTCGATATATACATATATCAAATCATTACATTATACACCCTATACTTACACAATGTTGTATTTCAATTATATCACAATAAAGTGGGTAGGGGGAACGGGATGGGATTGACAAGATTTTCTTTTAAGATAAATCTTGAGAAATCCCTCTTGAGAAAAAAATTTGAATTTTGGCTGTGGGGACAGATGAAACAAGATGACAAATGTTGATAGCCGCTGAAGCCAGGCAATGGATATACTCCACATAACATACTGTGTACGATTGTGAAAAGCATCATAAGAAAACGGTGAAAACATATAATATTTTTAAAGGGTAATTGTTTTTTTAAAAGTTGGCTCACTTCTCTCCTGAAGCTAGGCTATAATTCTCATTTTGTTTTTTTAGAAGAATTGGAGACTAACCTGAGGGTTGAAATCTGCATCACAAAATGGGTCCCTGTAGATTTTATCATCTCGAGAGTACAGATTAGGGTAACGAAGGGAATATTAGAGAAGCTGAGAGACGTTATAGCCCTGTGGCTGAGCCCAATGGCTTGACAGCCAAAAGTCCAGGCTCTGCTATTTATCGGGTGTGTGACCTTAGGCAAGTTACTGACCTCTCTGAGCCTCAGTCACCACTGCTGTAAAACAGGTTTAACAATAGTGCCCACCTCTTGCATGATTGTAAGAAACAAATGAAATTACATGTGTACTTAAGAAACAGTAGCTGCTGTGGCTATTATTTTATCTTGACTTCAGAGTCTAAAGCCTGGACTCTCAGCCTTCCCTTGCCACCCAGGGAAATGACTAGGTGTTCTCAAGCTTTTAACCTGACTATATTTCTGAGCAACCCCCCCCTCCATTCTGATCTTATCTCCCCTCCCCTCCCCACTCCATCCCAGTATTAATATGGAGTGAACATTTATAATGTCAAGGACTGGGTTGGGTGCTTTACCTGGATTATCTCATTTAATCCATGATATTATTAGACCCATTTTACAGAGGAGAGAACTGAGGCTCAGAGAGGTTAAGGTCGTACACCTCCCAGGTGGGCTCTGAAACCAGGTGTACCTGATTCCCTAAAGTTGGAGTCATTTTAAAAGTTCTCCCACCACAGGTATTGATGGGTCAGAATAAAGGTCTCACCCCAAAGACTTGCCCACATTTGGTCTCTACACACAGGTACCACCCAATTTTTTATACCCATTCCGCAGATAAGAAAGCTGAGTCCTACAGTCTATCCCAGCAGCAGAGATGGACCACCTTTCTGATTTCCACATCTCATGAGCTGGGTGTGAAGCTCACATCTCTGGACTCTCCATCCAGTGCTCATTGCACTCCTCTCCCCAGTCTACCTCCTACCCCTCAGCGCTGACCCAATTCTGCACCCCAGGCCTGGGGAAGCAGGAGGAGTGACACAGTGGACAATTGGTCCAGGGATCAGAAGATGCAGTTCTGGCACCAGTAAGTTGTGTGAACTTGGGTCACTGACTTCCCTTCTCTAAGCCCCAAATTCCTCATCTCACCCCAAACCCTACATCTGTGGTCATCTCAACAGCCCCCAGGGAGAGTCCCACTCTCCTCTCACACCCTGACCCCCCATTCCTCACCCTCACCTTCAGAAGGTGGAGACACAAAGAGTCATAAAACACAAAGAAGCTTGCTCTTTGGAGCCCAAAGTTGCTGTCCTTTCGAGGACAAAGAGAAATAGACCTGCATTAACCACTTACACCTCGACCTCCCCAGAGCTGGGTGAGGAGCCATATCTGCGGGAAGCACTGCCACCCTGTGGTCACTAGGATCCACTGCAGGCCACCTCCAGGGGCTTGCAAGAAGTCCGCCATCTGCTGGAGGGCTGCGATTCAAAAGGGGAAGAGGAAGGCACCGTTGGCCCTTAGGGGTGGCAAAATGCAACAAGGCCAGGAGGAGAGAGAGGGCAATATGGCACACTGGGAAGTGCAAAGGGTGTTTCCCTGCCGGGCATGCTCTTCCCCAAATACGACACTCTCCCTCTCTCACTCCTCCAAGCCTCAACTCACAGGTGTCGTCTCTCACCACCCTATTTAAAATGGCAATGTCAGCATGCCCCACAGCCCTGTGCTCTATATTTCCCTGTAGTGCTCATCCCATCTAAGGGGTTACGTGCTTTAGTGCCTTCGACCACAGGTCTTGCCAATTGTGTCTCCCCAACTAGAAAGTTCGTTCTAACAGGACAGGAAGTTTTGTCTGTCTTGCTGGCTGCTGTGTCCCCTAGGATAGTACCTGGCCCATATCACATTTATTTTCAGTTGAATCAATGAATCAGTGAATGAATGGGTTCAGTGGCTAAGGCAAGCCGCCAAGGCTCTCTGAGTCTCAGTGTCCTCAATAGTAAAATAAGGATAAAAACAATCCCCTCTATCTGCAACGCAGGATTACAGTGAAGATCAAATGAGTTCCTGTTCAGTGGGTTCTGCAGTAAGTTGAATGCGTCCCTCAAAAATTCACGTCCACTCAGAAGCTCAGAATATGATCTTATTTGGAAATATGGTCTTTGTAGATGTAATTAGTTAGCACAGGGTCACCCTGGATTAGGGTGAGCCCTAAATCCAATGGCACGTGGGGAAGAAGCCTGTTCAAGGACGGAGACAGAGATGGGAGTGATGCTGCCTCCAGACAAGGAACACCTGGGGCCACCAGAAGCTGGAAGAGGCATGGACAGACTCTGCCCTTCAGCAGAAGCATGGCCCTACCAACACCTCGATTTTGGATTGCTCACCTCCGGAACTGTGAGAGAATAAATGCCCGCCGTGTTAAGCCACCTAGTTTGTCACACTTTGTTGTTGCAGCAGCCACAAGAAACTAAAACAGGTTCCTGTTTAACACGCTGGAAGGGACGAAGCAGATGTCTGTGGTTGAATTACACGCATATCCTGTTCACCACAGCCCCGGTCAGCACGGATTCTTTATACGTATTTTTCTCTGGAATGTTTTCTTCTAAAACTAAAGGCTAGGGATTCCCCTGGTGGTGCAGTGGCTAAGAAACCACCTGCCAATGCAGGGGACACGGGTTCGATCCCTGGTCCAGGAAGATCCCACATGCCGCAGAGCAACTAAGCCCACGCACCACGACTGCTGAGCCCGCGTGCCACAACTATTGAGGCCCGTGTGCCACAACTACTGAAGCCCGCGAGCCACAGCTACTGAGCCCGCACACCACAACTACTGAAGCCCGCGCACCTAGAGCCCGTGCTCCACAACAAAAGAAGCCACCGCAGGGAGAAGCCTGCGCACTGCATAGAAGAGTAGCCCCTGCTCGCCACAACTAGAGAAAAGCCTGCGTGCAGCCACAAAGACCCAATGCAGCCAAAAATAAATATAAAATAAAGAAATTTATAATAAAAATTAAGGCCTTTGCCTCATGCTGAATACAAATGTGCACACAGCCAGTGAGTGCGGGAGTCAGCTGGGGCTCCACAGTCTCAGCCACGGAACGTGAACAGCTCTTGCTGCAGGTGGTCTCCAACAGAGGAGGCTCCTAGGGCGGCGGGTTTCCCAATTGGTATGGCTCACTCTGCACCCACCTCTCTTTCTCCTGCTTCTCTTGGGTTTGGTGGATGATTCTGGCCTATCATGGAGTATCAGAGGTACACTGGTGAGAAAGCCAGACCTGGTGGTGAAGTAAAGGCTTTCCACCAGCTCTAGGCTCCTCCAAGGAAATGGGTGTGTTAGTTTCTTACTGCTGCTGTAACAACTTATCACAAATTTATGACTTAAAACCACATTTATTTATCATTTCACATTTCTGGAAGCCAAGAGTCTGAAATAGGTTTTATTAGGCTAAAAGTAAACTCGTTGATCGAGCTGGTTCCTTGTGGAAGCCGTAGGGGACAATCCATTGCCTTGACTTCTCCAGCTTCTAGAAGCCACCCGCATTCCTTGGCTCGTGGCCCCTTCCAGTCAACAGCCTCTACACTCCATCCTCTGCTTCCATCGTTACATCTCTTTCTCTGACTCTGACCCTCCTGTCTCCCTCTTTCCCTTATAAGGACCCTTGTGAGTCCATGCCACCCACCTGGATGACACAGGATCATCTCCCATCTCAAGATCCTCAACTTAATCACATCTGCAAAGTCCCTTTGCCATGTAAGGTAACATTCACAGGTTCTAGAGATTAGGACGCTGGCATCCGTGGAGATGGGGGCCATTGTTTTGCTGACCACAGTAGTGAAGGGAGAAAGATGGTCAAGACCAGCCAGCAGTTTGGGTCAGCTGGAAGCCTTCTGACATTTCCCATGGCCCCCCGGCCATTCTCTGCCCAGCAGAGGAAAGATTTCCTCAATACATAGAACAGATAATGCCTCTGCCTGCTGTCAACCTCCCATATCTTCCTGTCACTCAGAATAAAACCCAAACTTCTGACCACAGGGATCTCCCGATCTGACCTTGGCCACTTCACCCGACCTCATGGCCCAACACTCAGCATCTTGCTAACTGTGCTCTAGCCACTCTCTCCTTCTTTCTGTTCCTCAAACACAGAAGGTCATTCCCACCTCAGGACACTTGCACGTGCTGTTTCCACTGTGTGAACTGCTCTTCCCTCTTCCCTTCCACCCAGGCACCTTCTCGTGCTGCAGGTCTCTGCTCACAGAGGCCCACTCGGACCACCGTATCCAAAGAAGCCCCCCCACCCATGCCCATTATTCCAATGTGATTATTCCATCACATTCTTTTCTTTTCTTTTCTTCATAGCACTTATCACTAACTGAAGTCATCTCAACTCTTTTGTTTACTCGCTTCCCTTCTGTCTGTAATGAAGGTAAAGCTCCAGGAGACTAGGAACCTCACCTGCCTTCACTGCTGCATCTCCAATGCCGAGCACTGTGCTTGGCAAGTAAGAAGTGCTTGTTAATTGTTTGTTGTATCAACAAGTCTCATAGGTAATCATACTTACAGGTATTATTATTACCCCTATTTTACTGAGGAGAATACTGAGGTACAGAGAAGTTCTGTAACTTGTCCAAGGTCACAGAGCTGTGTACTAGCTTCCTAAGGCTGCTGTAACAAAGTACCATAAACTGGGTGGTTTAAACAACAGAAGTTCATCGTCTCACAGTTCTAGAGGCTGCGAGTCCAAGGTCAAGGTGTCAGCAGGCTTGGTTCCTCCTGAGGGCTGTGAGGAAAGGATGTGTCCCAGGTCTCTCTCCTTGGCTTGTGGATGCCATCTTCTCCCTGTGTCTCTTCCTATTGTCTTCCCTCTTGCATGTCCGTGTCCAATTTCTCCCTTTTATTAGGACCCCTGTCAGATTGGATTAGGGCCCACCCTGAATGACCTCACTTCAACTTGATTACCTCTGTAAAGACCCGATCTTCTAAGAGGCTACATTCTGCAGTCCTGGGGCTTAGGACTTCAACGTATGTATTTAGCAGTGTGGGAGGACAATTCAGCCCATGAGAACTAGTATGTGGCACAGGCAGGATTCAAACCCAGGGCTGTGTGACACGACATCACCGCAAGAGAGAGGAAGGTGACTATAGTGGATGGTGGTACTGGTGGCCCCTACTGTCACGCAGTCTGACTTCTCTCGCTCAACCCCACCTGCTCATTTATAGCAAAGCCCAAAGCATGAGGCACACCAGAGACACTGTCAGAATCAAAACATGAGATATCTGCCCGGAGACACTTCTAACAGGACAAAGAGATGTCTCCCCCTAGTGGGAGTCGCAGGAAATGCCATTGGGAGGAAGGAGAAAAGGGAGCCTTGTTCAGGTCCCTCTTGAGTGAGAACTTGAAAGTGAAGCTGGATAACAGTCATGACGACCCTGGGGGGCAGGGCAGCCACTGCCGCTCAGCTCCAACTCTGGGCTCTGCAGGATGGCGGGGTCTCGGCTCCCAGAGAGGACATCTCCACCAGGGGACAGCAAAGGTCCCATTAATTTTCAAGCTACAGCCGCCATCTGGTCCCTTTGAGCTCCTTGTGGTGAGAGATGAGCAGGCAAAGAAAGGAGCCGCCGTCCAGGCAGCAGGAATCACCTCTCGGATTAGCGGGAGAGGCAGGGCTGCCTTCCCACCAAGGGGTCGGGGCAAGGATGTTTAGCATCCACATGACTTCACCTGGGCACCTTGTGCCAGCTTCTGATAGTCTCTTAGTCAGTTCAGCTGCCATAACAAAGTACCACAGACTGGCTTTTCACCAACAGAAATTTATTTCTCACAGTTCTGGAGCCTGGAAGTCCAAGATCAGGTTGCCAGCAGGGTCGGGTTCTAGTGAGGGCATCTTCTAGGTTACAGACAGCCAATTTCTCATTGTATCCTCACATGGCAGAAAGAGGAGGCTCTCTGGGACCCCTTTTATAAGGGAACTAATCCCATCCCTGAGGACTCCACCCTCATGACCTAATCTCCTCCCAAAGGCCCCACCTTCTAATGCCATCACATTGGGGGTTAGGATGTCAACATATGAATCTAGGGGGACACAAACAGCCCATGGCACGTGGGGAAGGCTCAAGTGCAGCAGCCACAGCCTGAATAGGGGATGGTGACCTTGAAGATGAAGATCTCGGTCAGTCCCAAGTAAACCCCTGGGCCAGCAGGGGACACGGCCAAGGGCAAGGAGATGGAGAGTGAATAAGAGAGAACAGAGACAGCGAACGCCTGCTGGAAGCTGAGTCTCCCTCCCAGCCTGGGCAGACGCTGACACGGAGCCCAGGACACAACTCAGACTCCAGTTTCATGGAAGACCATCCTAATACATGAGAGAAGTTCTAATCTCTTGCAGTCATGCAGAAGGGATATATTAGGTGAAAAGAGTGAGAGTCCATATTCATATCTGCTTGTAATGGTTCTGCACCCAATTACAATGTGTTTTTCCCACACCACCAAGCAATTCTTTGACACCAGCTGTGTGTCCTACAGTTCAACTCAATTCTGACACTCTCTACCTGGAGATAGCACCAGGTCCCACAGGTTGTGGACTCAGTCCTACAAGACTCCCACTTCCACCCCCACCCCACCCCAAGATACCAATCGTATATCCAGTTTGTCTCCTGTGCTTCTGACTGATCGATTATACATTGGAGCTTCTTCATGTTTGATTAATTTGCCAGATCATCTCGCAGAACTCAGAGAAACATTTTGCTTACTAGGTCACGGGTTTATTACAAAAGAATATAACTCAGGAACAGCCAGATGGAAGAGACACATCAGGCAATGTATGGGGAAGGGGCGTGGAGATTCCTTGCCTTCTCCAAGCACACCACTCCCTCCAAATCTCCATGTGTTCACCAACCCAGAAGCTCTCTGAAACCCATCCTTTTTGGGTTTTTATGGAGGCTTTAGTATAGAGGCATGGTCGATTCAATCATTGGCCACTGGTGACTGATTCAACCTCCAGCCCCTCTCCCCTCCCTGAAGAAGTGGGACTGAAAGTTCCCACCCTCTAATCACATAGTTGGTTCCCCTGACAACAAGTCCCCATCCTTAGGTGCTTCCAAAGTCACCTCATTAACATAACAGAAGACTCCTTTCTGCTCTCATCACAGGAAATTCCAAGGGTTTTAGGAGCTCTGTTCCTGGAACAGAGATGAAGACCAGATATATATTTCTTATTATAAATCACAATATCACAGCTTGAACTTGAATTTGTAGAAATAAAAATTTCTGGAATCCCGCAGAAGAAAGGAAGAGCAGTGGTGACCTGTGAGGGAGGTTACCTGGGTGCATGGCTGCAGAAAGGAGGACAGAGCTGCAGCAGACAGGCTGAGGGGAGAGAGGGGCTGAGATGGAGGCTGTAAGGCACCTGCCAACCGTGGTCACCAGCACAGAGCCAAGTGTCCCAGGAGGAAGAGATGCCGTTTTCCTCTCACTGAGCCCCTGGAAAGCTCTCTGCAGCCCCCCTAAAGGATGGGGTTTTACACTGGGTATCTCTTTACATTGCTGTTTTTTTGTGGGTTTTTAAAAATTAATTAATTTAGTTTTGGCTGTGTTGGGTCTTCGTTGCTGCACGGGCTTTCTCTAGTTGTGGTGAGCAGGGGCTACTCTTCATTGTGGTGCGTGGGCTTCTCATTGCTGTGGCTTCTTTCTCTTGCTGTGGAGCACAGGCTCTAGGCGCACTGGCTTCAGTAGTTGTGGCACGCGGGCTCAGTAGTTGTGGCTCATGGGCTCTAGAGCACAGGCTCAGTAATTGTGGCGCACGGGCTTAGTTGCTCCGCGACGTGAGGGGTCTTCCCAGACCAGGGCTCGAACCCGTGTCCCCTGCATTGGCAGGCGGATTCTTAACCACTGCGCCACCAGGGAAGCCCTACATTGCTGTTTTTTAACTGCTTGAACATATTATCCACCAAGAAATAAATTTTAAAAATAACCTTAACTATTTTAGAGTATATGTGTGTTGTTACAAATTTTCTGGGTCTTACAAGTCTTCATACACTCCAATATAGAGAATCTGCTTTTAAAAATCAAGCTTCAAGAAATAACTTTTTGAAAAATGCAAATAAGTACCTTTCCTGCAGGACTGTTGATAAACAGGGAAAATCTAGAAATAACCCAACTGCACAATGATAAGAAATAGTTACATTATCATGGATCCAGGCTTAAAAGCCATGCTTATAAACTAGTTTTTATAAAATTCCACGTGTAAAACTTGTTTTAAGAAACGTTGTCAAGAGATAACAAGCGTTGGTGAAAATGTGGAGAAAGGACAATCCTTGTGCCCTGTTGGTGGGAATATAAATTGGTACAGTCATTATAGAAGAATGTATGGAGGCTCCTCAAATATTAAATATGATCCAGCGATCCCACTTCTGGGTATATACCCAAAGACATGCAAACAATCTGTGTTTACTGACAGATGAATGGATAAAGAAAATGTGATAGATAGATAGATAGATGATAGACAGATAGAATTCAGACATAGAAAAGAAGGAAGTCATGCCATTTGTGACAACATAAATGAAACTGGAGGGTATTATGTTAAGTGAAACAAGCCAGACACAGAAAGACAAACTATATGATTTCACTTATATGTAAAATCTTTTAAAGCCAAATTAACAGAAACAGCAAGTAGAATAGTGGTTGCCAGGGGCTGGGGTGGGAGTGGGGGGATGGGAGGGAATGGGGAAATATTGGTCAAAGGGTACAGCTTTCCAGTTATAAGATGAATAAGTTCTGGGGATGTAACGGACAGCATGGTGACTATAGTTAGTAACATTCTATTGTTTACTTGAAAGTTGCTGTGAGAGCAGACCTTAAATGATCTCTCCACCACCAACACCACCACACAAAAATGATAATTATGTGAGATAATGGAGGTGCTAACTAACTTTATAGAGGTAATCATTTCACAATATATACATGTATCAAATTATCATGTTGTATACCTTAAACTTACACAATGTCAATTATATCTCAATAAGACTGGAAGAAAAGAGAAAATGTTGTCAGGTTAATTATCTATCTGGGCTGACAATGAAATATGATACAGTCATTTAAGTTTTTTCAAATAACATTCAACCATGTGCCATGATATTTAGGATTTATAGTATTTGCTGGGTTTTCTGCAATAAGCATATGTTAGTTTTGTAGTGAGAGAAGCTGTTTTACCATAAGCTGTATTAAAGTAAAATAAGGAAGTGAAGGGGTTGGGGGGTCTTGGACCTCCCAGGACCTCCTCATCCCTGTGTGGCCACACTGGTCTTCCCTGTCAGCCAAGTTCGACTATTTCACCAGGTAAGATTTACTGAAATCCAGACATCAGCTCCACATTCTCTCTGTAACTGCAGATGGGTCTCTCCCCAATCTGTCTCCATCATGGACTGAATGTTTGTGATCCTCCTAAATTCATACATTGAAGCCCTAACCCACAATATGATGGTATTAGGAGATGGGGCCTTTGGGAGGCAATTAGGTTTAGATGAGGTCACGAGGGTGGAGCCCCCATGATGGGATTAGTGTCCTTGTAAGAAGAGGAAGAGACAACAGAGCTCTCTCTCCACCATGTGAGGACACAGTGAGAAGGCAGCCAACTACAATCTAGGAGGAGAGTTTTTACAAGAACCCGACGATTCTGGCACCCTGATCTTGGACTTCTAACTTCTAGAACTGTGAGAAATAAGTATCTGTTGTTTATAAGCTGCCCAGTCTATTGTATTTTGTTACTGCAGCCAGAGTGGACCAAGACAATCTCCCTCCTAGCAGCCAGAGGAATAATTGCAGAATTTGCCTCTGATCGTGTACCCCTGCTTAAACTTTTTGGTTGGCCCCACTGCCCTCAGGACAGACCTACATGCCTTACCTTTCCACCCTTCCACCTTCCTCTAGGGCCTCTACCATCATGTTCCCTGTGCTCCAGCTACCTCGGACTACTTTCAGCTCTTCAAATGCTACCTAGGCCTTTGCTCATGAGGTTTCCTACACTGAGAGCCCCATTTTCCTGATCTTTCACCCAGTTAGCTGAGAGTCAGCCTCCAGGGGTCAACTTAGGTGTCATTGCCTCTGACTCCCCAAGTCAGAGGTAGGAACTTTCCTCTGAACTCCTGGGCCCCGTGCCAGCTCTCTCAGAGCAAGTACTACATCTATAACTGTCTATTCATGATTGTATGAGTCAGTCCCAACAGAAGAGATGATCCTCTCAAAACGGGACAATGTAGAAAATATTGCTTGGGTTAATATTGCCAGGTAACAAAGAATCCCAAAACTTAGTGACTCAACATAACAACACAGTTGTATTATCTCTTTTGATTCTAGGGGTTGACAAGGCTCAGCTGGCAATTCTTCCGCTCTACATGTTGTCACCTGGAACTGCAGTCATCTGAAGGCTCAGCTGGGCTGGATGTCCGGGTGGCTCACTCACATGGCTGGCGGCTGTAAATTCAGCTGGGGCTGTTGACTAGAGCACCGAAGCTCTCCAACCTGTGGCCTCTCCATGCCACTTGGTGTTCTCACAGCCTGGCAGCTAGGTTCTAACTGAGAGAGTCCCAAGCAAGTGAAAGCAGAAGCTGCAGGTCTCTACAGGTCCAGCCTTAGATGATACACAGCATCACTTCTACCACATTCCACTGAGCAAAGAGATTCACAAGGCCAGCCCTGATTCAGGGGGAAGGGAAACAGACTCCACCTCTCGATAGGAGGAATAGCTAGAATTTACAGCTTACCTTTTTTTTTTTCAATTGAAATACATTCGACATATAACATTATGTACATTTAAAGCGCACAAGCTATTAGTTTGATACATTTATATTTAGTAATATGATTACCATTGTAGGGATAATTAGCACCTCTATCACATCACATAATTGTCATTTCCTTTTAGTGGTTAGAATAAGTTCTAGGCGCTTAGCAAGTTTGATGATGATAATACAATATTGTTGTCTACAGAGTCATTATCCTGTGCATTAGATCCCTAGGACTCACTACAAGTTTGTACCGTAAACAGCATCTGTTCTATCCCCCCAACCGCCATCCCCTGGGAACCACCATTTGACTCTGCTTTTATGAATTTGGCTTTTTAAAATTCCACATATACGTTACATCACGCAGTATTTGTCTTTCTCCCTCTGACTTACCTCACTGAGTATAACACCCTCGAGGTCTTTAATCCACTACAATTGTTTGTTTACAAAAGGGCTAGTGACAAAGGTGTAGGATAGTGTGTCACCTGGGGTTAGTGGTCACAGGGAAGGAGTGGTTACCAGAATCCAAAGGAAAGAGATTTGCGTGGAAATGGCTGCCTCACAAGGAAGAGTGACTTTCAGTTGAAGGCCATCTCCAGCCCAAGGCACAGGAATAAATACCCTGGCCTCCATCGCCTTCCTCTCTCCAATCTCCTGCCAGGGCTCCCTCTCAGCCAAATCCAGCCAGAAGCTGGATGGCTGCGAGCCCATTGAGGTAATCTACAAAGCCCAGCTTCCTGGGGCAAAAGAGGGGTGGAGAGTGGATCTGGGGGGACAGACAAAGATTCAGCATATGTGTCCACCTTCCCTACCAGACTGTAAACCCCTAGAAGACCAGCACATTTAATCAGTCAGGTGAGGCCGGGCTGTGTTTGCAGAAACACACAAGCCTCGACACTTAGCTGCATAAAAGAGTGAAGTTTCTTTCTTCTTCATGCATATGTACCTTGTGGGTCTCTGCTCACCATGGTCACCCAGGCACTCAGAGACCCAGAAGGTCCCAAGGCTGGCAGGGACGCCACCATTTTGCACAGTGCCACAGGGAAGAAAGCACAGGAGGGCCTCTTGACAACCATGGAATCTTTCTCCTGGAAATGACACCAATCACTCCCACTATAACTCACTGGCCAGGAGTGGTCACCCACCCTCCCACAAAGAGACTGATGTGCAATCCTACCACACATCCGGAAGTCAGCAAGCTGGAAATATTGGGTCAACAGCACTAACATCCTGTTCTTGTTTGCATCCCTGGCCCCTAGTGCAGCACCCTGGTAATGTTTGTCAACTGACTAAATGACTATCATAGCAGGACCATTCTCCTGTTGGTGGCAGAGAATAGAAGGGTGAGAATAATCCACTGGGCTACTTGTCCCCCAAAGTGACCTTCAGGTAGAAAAAATATGACAGTAAAACGATTACAAGAAAATGCATAAATAGCCATTGTTCACTTACTCATTCGACATGCATAGTGAGTGCCTAGAAGTTTCCAGATTCCCATGGATTCTGGTATTTGGACAGGAAAGGGCTCTGTATCACTCAAGTTTTTGTTTGCAAGCAATAGAAACTGGCTCTGGTTAATTAAGCAGTAAAGGTGTTTGGTCAAAAGTTATTGGAGAAAAAAAAAAAAAAAAAAGTTATTGGAGGAGTTTTGTAATCGTCTGGAACAAATGGGGCCCAGAGAGGGGAAGCTGGGTCTCCCAGGGCAGGGGCACTGGGAAGGGGACACGCCAGAGGAAGGCCTGCCCTGAGCCTGTTCTGGTTTCCCCCTTGCATGGCATCTGCCCAGCTGGCAATGGATACATTTCCTCTGCTCTGTCCTCTTTCTTCTTCCCCAGCTCCTGGTTTCTTCCTCTGCCCTGACTCACTTTCATCCCTGCCTGCTCCCGTTACATAACTGTCCCCTATTATGTAACCCAAGTCACCCCAGGCTCCCGTCCCCTCCTTGCAGCTCCCACTTCAGCCTCGCCTGTCAGGTACAATCCTTCACAGTTGGCTGGGCCAAACCCTCAAGAGGAACGCGAAGAGAGGGAGGAGGGGGAGGGAGGGGGAAGGGGAGAGGGAGAGGCCATTCCTCTTCCCAGCAGGGGCTGGACGAGGCTCCCTGGGAGGAAGGAGCTCTGGAGGGTCCTGTTCTGCACATGAAGCCCTGGCCCATGGCCTGCTGTCAGGGGACACAAACTGGTTTTCTGTGCCTCAACATCCACTTCTGTAAAATGGGGATAGAGATATAGTTAATAATACTGTATTGCATACTTGAAATTTGCTAAAAGAATAGATCTTAAGTGATTTGACCACACCCCCCTAAAAAAAGAAATAACTTTGTAAGGTGATAGAGTGTTAATTTGCTTAATTGTGGTAACATTTCATAATGTATACATATATCAAATCATGTCATATGCCTCAAATACAATTTTTATTTGCCAATTATACCTCAAAAAACCTGGAAAAACATTTTGATAAAGTTAAATGTGGATATATTTTACCTCATGGGATTATCACAGGATTGGAAAAATTTATATATATATATAAAATTTAGAACAGTGCCTGGCACTCCATAAATACTAAAGAACTATTTGCAGGACTTCCCTGGCAGCCCAGTGGTTAAAATTCCATGCTTCCAAGGGAAGGCGTACAAGTTTGATCCCTGGTGGGGAGACTAAGATCCCACATGCCACACAATGCAGCCCAAAAATAAACAAATAATTTTTTTTAAAAAAACAGCTTTAAAAAAATAAATAAATAACTATTTGCTTTCTTTTGGTGAAATGGATTCTAAATGTGTGTCTTGATCGGTGGTTCTCAAACTTTATGTTCTCGGAACCCTTTGACACTCTTAAAATTGATAGAAGACTTCAAAGAGTTTTTGTTTAGGTGGGTTATACCTACCAATATTTACCATATTTTAAATTAAAGCCAAGCAATTTTTTTAAATATTTATTCATTCATCTAAAATTAATAATAATAAACTCATCACCTGTTACTGCAAAATCTTTTTTCCAAAAAAACCCCTCGATTTCCCAAAACAAAAAGCACTAGTGATATTTTACATTTTTGAAAATCTCTGTTATGTCTGACTTAATAGAAGGAAGCTAGCTGTATGCCACATCTGCCAATGCATTCAACCTGTTGCAATATCAAGTGTCTTGAAGATGCTAGAACATTTCACCATATATTCATGACAGAATGATAGTGAAAAGGACAAATAAGACTTTTGTACTATTATGAAAACAGTTTTGATCTGGCAGAACCCCTGAGAGGTTCCCTGGAACACACTTTGGGAAAAACCTGGTACACTGAGGAGAGGAAGAGGGCAGAGAAAACAGGCATACTTTCATGTCTTCACCCAATTTGTGAAGCCCTACTTGGCACCAACTCCATCCAGGCAATGATGCAAAGCCCTTGACAGGTATCAGCTCAGTTACTGCTCATTTAACTCTGATGGGTGGGGCCTGTTATGATCACCCTCCACTGCACAGATGCAGAAACCAGCCTAGACACTGAGACACTAAGTGACTTTTCCAAGGTTGCTCAGTGATCTTGATATTCAGTGCCCAGTATTTCTGACTCAAGAGCTCCTGCTCTTAAGCTCAGAGTTCTAATGTTTCCTCCCACCCAGCTAGGCCGCTTCTGGCCAATGAAATGTAAGGGGAAGTCCACAGCTGAGAGGAGATGGGGAAAGGGGTAGTTCTAGGAATGATTTCCTTCCTGGTTAACAGGAGGCTCATAAGGAGAGTTCTCTTCCCTGAACCCCTCTTTCTTACATTTTGAGAGTATCAGGTGAAGACTTGATGGTGCTGTGGCAACCATCTTGTGACCATGAGGTGCCAACCTGAGGATGGCAGAACAGAAGGCTGGAAAGAGTCTGGGCCCTTGTTGACATTGCTGAGCCATGAGTCAACTGTGAGATCACTCACATCCCAACTTACCGTTTTATGATAACAAGAACCCCTATTGTTTAGGCCATTTTTTGTTCTGTTACTTGAATACTGCCTAACCTACAGCTTTGGGGACATTTGGAGCATGCCCCCATGTTGGCCTCACAGGGAACCACAGGGGCCATGATGAGACTATTCCAAGTAATTTGTGGACCACAGACAAGGACCTGTGGGAGCCAATGCAGGAAAGAAATAGCAAGTGGCTGCTACATGGTGATGGCAGTTGACACCCTGGTTTGTGGACACCTGTGAGGCAACCCGATGGGGACTCTGGAAATAACTGAGGAACACTGTGCAAGAGTGACTGAATCTTCTAACACATAATGGGAGGCATAAGTTACACTGAGGCAAGAAAGAGTGTGATGATCGATTAGTGATGTCTCTCACAGGCACAAACCCATAGAGTGGTAGCAATGATATGTCCCACAATTGCTTACTCCTGGCTGCTCACTCCAAAAATGCATCCAGAGATGACAATAGCCTGAAGTGTCCCTCACTCCCACTCTGGAGGGAAAGTCAAGTTCTGGAGCCTCTGGGGAAGCTGAGCCTCCAAGCAATGGCTCCCAGAGCTCCATTAATTGGAGGCACTCCCACATGCCTTGGACTAACAACCTCTCACACTCTAGTGAAACAGTCTGCCTCCTCAGCTGGCCCGGAGCTCCCTGAAGCAGGATCCACTTCGTGTCCATCTGTGAACCACAACGGGATCAGGCACAGAGCCTGGCACTTAGCAGATACCCAAGGATCATGTTAGTGATGCCATCAAGGTCTTATATTCAGGCAGTCGCCTGTCTGAGGCAATTAGAGGGGTACTGAAATTATCCTATCAGATGCTTGAATCCCCATGATTCAAATTCACTTCTCCATGGAGTTAAGTTGATGTTTCCAGAAATTTCACCTGTGAGGTAGTGCAGTGAATGGGAAGAGCATGAGTAGCTAGGTTCACATCCTGCCTCTGCTCACTTACCAGCCATGAGACTTCAGACAAGTCATTCAACCTTTCCAAGACTCAATTTTGTCACAGCAAGATACCGATATCTACCTCAGAAGGTTCCATGGGTAGGACAAGATGATCCACAGAAATGGACTTGGCAATTCCAGGGTCCTGAGCAGCACCTTCATTTGGAAGATGATCTATTTGGCAGAGAAAAGAGGTTTGGATACAGAATAGACATACTTCAAAGGCGGAATCAAGGCTGGAATTTAATTATTCGCTTAGTCAACAAATATCTGTTGAACTGGGCACGGGATACAAGGATGAACAACAGACATGGTTCCTGTTTTCATTGAGCTTACAGCCTCTAGTCACATGAGTAAATAAAACTGAAAGTTCAGTTCCATAGTCATACCAATCACATATAAATTGTTCAATAGCCACGGATCGCTGGTGACTACCATACTGGACAGTGCAGATAGAGAAGACTTCCATCATTGTGGAAAGTTCTTATTGGGACAGCACTGAGATACGGTCTAGCAGGGAGACAGACACTAAAAAATGAGCCACACAAACACCTAATTACACATCGTGACATTTGTCAGTAGAAAAGCCGCAGGCAGTGCTCTCATCATTTTTCAGTTGAGAAGTAGAGCCAGGGAAGCCATTAGCTTGAAGTGGACCGAGTATTTGAGAGCTGACATAGCTCCTGGCACCTCCTAGAGCTGTTCCCTCCAGGGCTGGAAACCGGGAGAACACTCCAGGGACATGAGGCTTGTCTATGATGATATCTGACCTTGCAGCAAATGACACTAGTTTAGCCACTGGTTGAGAGGAAGTGCCTGGGTTGAATCCTAGCTCTGCCAACTGTATGACTGTGGTGGGTAATTAAGCCCCCTGGGTCTCAATGTCTCCATCTGTAACATGGATGAACAACAGTATCTGGCATAGAGGGTTGCTGGGAGGATTAAATACTTTGAAGAATATAAAGCCCTTAAAAGATCTCCTGGCCCACAGTGAGTACTACATAAGTTATCATGATGATGGTGATGGGTCCTTGGGACCTTGAACTTTGGGGGGGGAGGCGGGGGGGAGATGCACCTGCTACTCAATAGCTTCCTTCATTTTCACCCTTTGCTTCCCAAAGTATCATCGCTCAAAGCTAAACTGATCATCACAGTCAGGGTCCCTCTGTAAAATAAGCCGGGAAAGGGAATATAACCATGATTGTAATATTAACCAAACTCACACTAACAGTTTTCCATGCCAGGCTCTGTGTGAAGCCCTTTACAGGTATTGTGTTGTTTTTTGTTTGTTTGTTTGGCCACACCTTGCGGCTTGTGGGATTTTAGTTCCCTGACCAGGGATCGAACCCGGGCCCTTGGCAGTAAGAGCGCAGGGTCCTAACCACTGGACCATCAGGGAATTCTCTGTATTATGTGTTTAATCTTTACAATAACCCCAATAGGCATGTACTACTACAATTATCTCCATTTTGCGTATGAGGAAATTGAGGCTTAGAAAGTTGAATTTGCCCACGTTTACAGAGGGAAAGAAAAGGATCTTGGCGTCAGTTCCACTATATACCAGCAGGTGACAGTGCCCATCTATTTTCCAGTTCCCCAGTCTCGCGGGAACACTGAGGAGGGGTCGTACCGCAAACATTTAAAGATTGCCTACTGAGTGCCAGGCACTGTTCTAGGCGCTGAGGATACGTCTGCCGATGAAACCGGGATAGTTTTCTGTTTTCGTGCTTCTTCTCCTCCATTTTTCCTTAAAATTAACATAAAATATTTGGAGAGATGCGTGCCCAAAGGATACGTGGCCTGCCCGGGAGAAAACCGTCTTGGCTGCGGGGAGAGGATACTTGGGAGGCTGGAGGTTGGCGGGAAGGGGTGAGAATATCTGAAAGGTCCGGAGACCGCAAAGATCAGAGCCTAGAAATATGCCCAGAAGGGAGTGCTACTCCGCAACCCATCTTCCCGCCTCCCCACCCCCCTTCCCCCATGCAGAGAAGTGGGAAACAGGGGTCATCTCCCTGTCCTGTCTTGTAGGGCCGGGATGGGGTGGGAGGGTCTTACCCACACCACAAGTGGGGGGGGGGTCCTCAAAATTCTGGGGGCTTTTTTCGGGGGAGGGGGCGACCTGGAGAAGCCGGTCAGAAGCTGGAGCGCAGCCCCCAGGCCCGGTCGAGGCAATGCCGACATCGGACAGCCGGGTGGACTACGTCGAGCCAGACTTCAAGCGGGTCCCGCGGCTGCCCCGTGGGCGCGCATCCCGCCTGTGCCCTGGGCGTCTGCGGAGCGCCAAGCCGGTGGCCCCGGGCCTCCGAATGTGTGACCGGGAAGGTCGTGGACGTGTGTGTATGTGGATGATGTGTGGGGGGACGGTGATGGGATACTGCGTGTGGAGCCACGTGAAGGGTTTACCGTGTGGACCTGTGAGTATGTTTGGAGTGGCCAAGAATGCGGGTGTTGGGCTCAGGGTGCGTAAAGGGACAAGGACACTTGGGGGGGGTAATTGGAGTGTACCCAGGCGGGAAGGGGCTGCCTAGTTGATATTGGGGCGTTGGTGATTTTGGAACGCTCGCGGCGGAATCCTCTCTGCGCCCTGGATCGGATGCTGGTATATTGTGGGGAAGTTAATGTTTAGGAACCCATGGTTTAGAAAGCCCCTCAATGTGTGTGTTTCTGAAAGTGGATCAACCTGGGGATGTGTCCGGCGCGTCCGGACTGCTTATGGACGCACTGTAGATGTGCGGGTGGTGTTCGTTAACTGGGGACACTGGAGAGGGCTCGTCTCAGCGCCGCAGGCCAGGAGCAAGGAGATTGCGCGGGGCTGCTTTCGGAACACTCAGCCTAGCCTGGGCCGGGGAGGGGCGGGGCTTGGAAGCTCCGGGGGCGGGCCGGCCGGAGGGGCGGAGCCGCGGCGGCTGCAGCAGCGCGGGCCGGGCCAGGGGGCGCCTAGCTCGGCAGCTGCTCGTGAGTGCGATGCAGTGAGGTCGGACGGGCGGGCGCGCTGGGCTGGGGACACGGCTGCGCTGCAGAGATGTGACTCGGACCGAGGGCCACCAGGAGCATCGGCGCTGCGGGGCCGCGGGGGTCGGTGAGTGCGAGCCGCGCCGGTGGGGTGGAGGGCGCTGCGGCGACCCCAGAAACTTTTCCCGCCGTGGACTTGGGAGGGTTGGGGTGGGGTCTGCTTCTTGTGCTTTTCTGAGGCCCCCCCCAAGGGGTTATTCTGCTGGGGGAGCTGGGGGATTAGGGTGGGGGGACCACAGTGCGGCGGGAGACGAGCCGCAGAGGGCGGGGCGGGGGGCGGGGGGAGTTGGGACCTTTATGGGGGGAGGGGATGTACCCGGACCAGGTGGAGATCCAAGTCTCTGGGGAGGATCTGGGGGCGACCACAGGCAAAGGGCAGCTGGGACTGTAAGGGAGTCCAGGCGTGTCCGAGTGACTCCTGTGAGGGCAGCCACGGGCAGGGCTGCGTGGCAAGCCCGTGGGGCCTGAGCACAGACAGGGCAGACGGAGCCGGGGGCACAGGGGCCGAGTTGGGGGGTGAGCTGCCGCACCTGCCATAGGGGCAGGGGGCCGAGCTCGCAGCCGGCCGTGGCTGCGCACTGCGGGAAAGGAGGGGACACGACGGGCGAGAAGAGCTGAGCTCTGGGGCTGCGGGAAGAAATGAGGGGCGAATGCATACAATGGCGGGATGTTAGCGTTGCTGTTGCGGCCAAGCTAGAGGTGAGGATCAGCCCTGTGCTGCGTCCCCCCCCCAACTTGGGGGACACGGGCTTCCAGCGCCAAGCACCCCGGGATCCCTACCGCCTGCACCCTCCTCGGCCTGGGGGAGTTGGCCAACCAGCCAGGGAGGGGGCGTACCGACTTACCACCGAGGACGGCCCCAGCGCAGCCCGCGGGTTTCCTACCCGGCTCTGTCACTCCCAGGCCTAGCCAACACCCCACCACACGCACACACCCACCCAACATGTCCCCAGTTCGCTAAGGGGCGGCTCCTTGGAGCGCGGACAAAGGCCCCTGGAGTGTGGCGGGCAGCCGCGTCCCCGCCTGGGGCCCCGGGCCACGCGCCACATTGGCTGCCCAACTGCGCCAGCATGGGGTGGGGGGCACCTGAGCAGAGCCCCGGAGGAACTGGGAAATCCTCGCAAAGACAAGAGAAGTGGGGGAGGGACTTGGCACAAAAGCTTTAGAACTTCAGCCGAGGAACCTTGATTCAGAAGTTTCCCCACGGGCGGGGGCTCTCTGGAGGATTTCAGACTTTGAGTTAAAACTGCATGCAAATAGGATGTAAATAGAATGCAAATGGTCGGTTGGGAGCACTTCACTGGGCCAGTTTTGTACCTAGACTGCGGAGTGAACAGTTTCCTATCTGTTCCCTGCTCTGTCTGAAAAGGGGTCAGCTGAGTTGGGGAGGGAAAAGATGGAAGTGGGAAGGAGTCGCCATTTGGGGCCCAGGCAGCAAGAAAAGCAGTTTTGTTAGAAAGAGAAGCTCAAAATCTTTATTGGTTAATGTGTTATTTCAATAAATATGCCAGCTACGGAAGTGGCAGATAAGCCCCTGCTCTCAGGGCACTGGGGAGGTGGGTGAACACTAAATAAGTAAATAAATAGTAAGTAGCTAGAACTTCTGATTGGGATAAGGGTTGCCAGGAAAAGAAAGCAGAGTGCTGTAAAATAAAGTGACAAGAGTATGTACACATAAGGGAAGACTGTGCTGGGGAGTGACATGTTAGTGGAGCCCCGCTGTGGGGGAGGGGGCACTGACAGACGCAGGGGGAAGACTGAACCAGGCAGAGGGCACCGCAAGTGCAAAGGCTTGGAGGTGGGAATGAGTGCAGAGAAAATGAACAAAGGCCATTGTGGCTGGAGCTCATAGGCAGATGTGGAGAGCGGGGTTGGAAAGGGGATGGCAGGGACCAGACAGACCACGATCTTTTGGGCCATGGAAAGGAGTTTAGGTTTTATTCTCCTTGGACTGGTGAACCCTTGCAGGATTTGGAGTGGAAAGCCACGAGATCTGATTTTTAAACGCTCCCCTGACCTTTACAAGGAGACGAAAAGCGGCTTCCTTTTCATTCTGCCTCTGAGGGTGGCAAGGCGCCGGGAGCCTCCGAAGGGGACCTGTGGGGACTGCTTTGAGCCTGGCTGGTCCTGTAAGCCTACGCCAGGGGTACGTCAGGTTTTAAAACCCACTTCCCACTTTTAGGCAGTTTTTGCCCCCCCTAAGTGGCCCCCACCCAGAGCCCAACGCCCCATAAGCACTTCCATGCAGAGCTTCCTGGGGGTTCTGAGTTAGTCACATTTTCTTCTCAGAATTACAGCCTCAGAGGAACCATCCACCCTGGAATGGGCAGCCAAGGATGCAATTTGCATTTAAATGATTGCTTTTATTTACAGGGTTGGAGCTGCTTTGCATATTCATGGCTCACGGAGCCTGTGTTCTGGCAACCCTGTTTACTAACCTGTGAGGGTTATTAAATCCAAGGGCCCCCAGATAGGCTGGTGGTCTGGGCGGCCTTGGGAACTGAAGATTATGAGATGGTGTAACTTGCAAAAGACATCAAAGGGTTAGATTGCAAGTCTGGGAAATAGTTTAATGTCAGGAAACCTTGTAACAGTTTCATCCCTCTGGAGCAGGAAATGCACCAGCGGCTATAATGGGAGTGGGCAGGGACAGAGTGTGATGCTGGGGTGTGTGAGGGGACTGACTCTGCAGCCTTATCCTGGGCTTCTGTCCAACAGAGGGAGTCCAACAAGGGGTGCAGTGGCCTTGAGGTCAGCAGTTGGGAGAAGTGGGTTCTAGTTCCGGCTCGGCCCATCAATTCCAGGAAGCCTCTGGCCAAGTTGCATTACCTCTTTGTATTCCCAACAGGACAATGGGAATCGTAATTGTAATAAGCCAGGAGCCAATGCTCCCTGTCTGCGGTGCTGAGTACTTTCTAAGTACGTTTCACATCAGCCTTGTGAAAGTGGCACTATCATTATCCTTGTTTTACAGAAGAAGAGACTGAAGGTCAGAGAGGTTAAGTGAGTAATGCCCAATGTCACACAGTTCTGTCTGACTTTCCTCCAACTGAGGTCTTCCACTCTTGAGGAGACTGACGGGAGTGTAAATCCTGTGCCAGGTATTCATCGGGTACTGAATTGTTAGACATGCCCAGGGCTAGGAAAGCCCCTCCAGATCTGTTTAGTTTTTCTTTCCCTTCCGTGCTCCAGCGCCTCCCCCCTTCTTTAGAGAAGGTGGGTTTAAGATTCCTCTGCTGGTAGCCCCCGAGGCGAAGCAGGTCAGAATGGTGTGTTCCAGAGCAGTTTTGTATATCTTGTGTCTCCTTTCATATGGGTAGATGGCAACGTAGGGATGCTAGTTCCCAGGAGAATGGCTGGTGTCCCATTTCTGGGTGTCTGGCTCTGACTCCTCAACAGGGACACCCAGTTTCAGGGCACGCAGGCTGGCCTCAGGTCCTCCAGCACCGGTTCCTCTCTGGAAAACCACCTTCACAGCAAGGCTCCCATTTAGAGCACCTGCTGTGGGGATCAGGAGAGTTTGGGAGTTTCCAAGGTAGACCACCCCCAAAGGGTTCTCCCCTTCACACCACCTCAGGGACCTCTCTGCTTCGTGTGTGACTGGGGAGGCTGGAAACCAGTGGTGGACAAACACCTGGGTGAGCCCCTGTTTCAGCCATGGCAACCACCCCTCCTGGAAAAGCAAAGTCAGAAAAGTTCATAACCTCAGAGCATTCGCCAATCTTTTATTTAACATTTTATATAAGTGCTTACCCCATGCTATCTATTGTCCTAAACTCTAATTATTAATTATTTTAATCCTCACAAGAACCCTGCAAGATGGGTATTATCACCCCCATTTTGCAGATGAAGAAACTGAGACTAGTAAGGTTAAGTCAGCCGCCCATGGTCACAGGGTTCTCGCAAGTGCCAGGGGCAGAACTTGAAACCGGAAGTTTATGCTGCTTGGCCAGGATTGAGCCTGGGAGAAGCAGCCCTGCTTGTGGCCTTCGGGCAGGCAGCGCTGTCCTCGCGCAAGGAATCTTGCCTGCATTCTTTCCAGCCTCTGCAGGCCCCAGCTTGCGAGGAACATGCTGCTCCACCACCTGCCGGTAGCTTCTGGCCCCTCTGCGGGGAGAGAGAGAGAGAGTGTGCGCGCGCGCACGCGGGCCTGTGTGCGCGGGCCTGCATGTGCGATGCAGTGTTTTTAAGAGCATCTGAATGAGTCACATTTCTGGGAGCCTGGCTGGCAGCAAAGTAATTAGTATGTGAGCCGAGTCTTGCACATTCATCACTTTATTCATTACTCCTTTTGAGGAGCCGCATGCCTACATCCCACGGGTCTGTTGCCATGTATTCATCCCTTCCCAATCAGCCCTGCCTTGCGGCTGACTCCAAACCTCTAATCTTGTTTTGTGCAGTTTGGGGTTCCTGGAGAGCTGCTCCATTCTCAGCAGCGGGGAGGCCCCAGGTGGCTGAAGGGGCAGGATGGGGCTTACCCGACAGTGGGTGAGATGGAGCGTGAGTGAGCACTGCCCCCTGGGCCTGGGACAGGGATAGTGGGGCGGAAGCTGCCGGGCCATCGTCCAGGCTCCCCCACTGCATATGTTCGTGCTTCTCAAACCTCAGTGCACCGAAGCATCTGAGCACACCTGGACCTTATCGTAGGGCTGTGGAGACACAGGTGGCCAGGCCCACTGCTGAGCGTCTGCATTTCTAACAAGTTCCCGGGCAGCCAGTCTGAAGATCAGACTTTGACTTAAGCCTCTCAGGCCCTCAGTCCCCTCCTCTATAAAATGACAATGAGAGCATCTTCCTGCCAGGTGACATGAGGGTTGGAGACCACGTTTAATCAGTCGATTGATTCAGCAACTGGGCCATGAGCCCTGCCCATGTGCCAGGCACTGGGGAATCGGTGCAGAACAAGACAAACAAGAGCCTGGGTGTGTGGGATCAGACCAAAAGAGTAATAAAATAAAATATTTGAAAACTGTGGCACATGCTATGAAGATAAGGATCGGGAGTATCGGTGTAGAGCATGAAGAGGCAGAGGGAACCTAATTTAGATAGACTGGCCAGCAAGGTCTCACCGTGTGACATTCCCAGAGCCCTGGTCTGTAGTAAGAGCCCAGTAACAACAGTACAATTGTTTGTCTCCTGGCTCCACCACTTTCTAGCTATGTGACCTTGGACAAGCCAACTGGCTTCTCTGTTTTATTTCCTGTAAAATGGAGACAGTAATAGAACTTGCCTCGTGGTGTCATTGTCCAGATGATAAGGTATTAATATATGTGAAGCGCACAGAAGAGGGCCTGGTGCATGGTGAGCACCTATGCGAGCTAACAGTCATTGTCGTGGTCACTATGGCAGTAAGAGAAAACTCTGCAGGGCAGAACCCCCCAGAAATCCTAGATGAGCTGGACTCAGCGTCATTCTGTGAGGTGGTGTGTAGCCTCCCTCCTGTTCATCCTGGACATTGTTCTGTAGAACGATGGCTGTCACCTCATGGGCATCTTTAGCAATGAAAATGACCTACTTGGGACCTACTTGGACCCTATCGAAGCCTCTGGCTGCCTGGATGTTGGGTAGGGAGGGCTTCCTGGAAGAAGAGGACCACATCATGTGGGACGTATAATAGAACTTCCTTGTTAGCAAGTAACATAAACCCATCTCAAACTGGCTTAATCCAAAAAAGAGAAGTTAATTGGCTGCTGGAACTGCAAAGACCAGGGTATCTGGCTTCAGGCGTAACTGAATCCAGCCTTTCTGTGTATTAGGACTCTGGTCCATCACGTGGCCATTTCCTGTGAGTCAGTTTTACTCTCAGACAGGTTCTGTCCCTGTGATGGTAAATAAGTCCTCTCCAGCTCCAGGTGTATATCCTTTTAGCTTATTAACCCCGACAACAAGAGAAAACCTCTTTCCAGTTAATTCTAGCAAAAATCCTAAGACTGATTCTCATGGGTCTGGTTGGGGCCAGGTGCCTGTTCATGAACCAGTCAGTGTGGCCAAAGGGTGGGATAAATGCTCTGATTGGCCAGGCTGGGTCGGGTGCTTGCAGCTGGGGCTCAAGGCGGCTCTCCAAAGGAAATTCAGGAGCTCTCTTCAGAAATGAGAGAAACGGAGGCAGGACAACAAAAACAACAGCTGTCCCAGAAGGAGAGGGTTCCAACCTTGGGAATGAAAGCAGAAAGCAAGAGTGTATCTATTTCCCATCTCAGAAAGGAGTCGGAGCTAGAGACCTGGACCCCAGCCGTAAGAACCTGCATAATTTCAGAAGCGTGGTCACCATCTTGATATTTTCTTCATCCACACTGGTTTCCTGTTGTGGCTGGAAGGACAATCAGGAAGGGGGACGAGCTGGTGGAACCCAGTCCCAATTTGTAGGCAGGCCTGGAGAGAGGAGATTCCCCCAAGAGAATGAGGGGAGGCAGCTAAAGAAGCCCAAGTTCTTGCGAGGAAAGGACCTGAGGCCTGAGGCTGAGAGGCCTGGCTGGTTTCCTGGCTTCACCCTCGTCAACTCTGTTCTCCGGTGTATAAACCAGGCTTTCTCAACCTCAGCACTGCTGACACGTGGGGCCGGATCCTCCTTTGTGTTGAGAGCCATCTCAGGCATTGGAGGGTGCTTACCCACTGGATGCCAATTGCACCCCGCCCTCCCCAGTTGTGACAACCAAAAATGTCCCTAGACATGCCTCAGTGTCCCTTGGGATCAAAATTGCCGCCCCTGGTTGAGAACCACCGGCCTGCAGGTGGGTGGGAGAGTTGGGGAGAGGGTTGGTGGTCAAGACTCCAGAAGCACATTCCTACCCGTCCTCTCCCAGCCACCCTGGAGGTGAGACTGGCTGATGTGTGGCCTAGAGAGGCCGCCTGGGGTGTGTCTTGTTGTCACTTGCTGAGAAGTCCCCTGGTCACACTTGCCATTGATGAGAGGTCTAGGGGAAATCCACTGCACTGTACCGGGGGCCTGATGGCATTTTGTTCCAGCATACCCGGTTCTTAAACTTGGATTCCCAGTGTGCTCTTGTGAGATGCAGCTCTGGCCAGGACAGTATTTTTTTAAAGGTGGTACGCTGGGATATGCCAGTGGGTATGCAACGTGAGTTCCATCAACAAGTATTTCAATGTGCTGGGTTTTCTTTTGAGTCGATTTCAAGGACTTGGTGAGTCCGTTAAGTAAATAACTTACGGTGGGTTTGTAGACAAGGTGTAAACAGCCGAGGTGGCACTCCAGTGACTGAAGCAGCAGAGCCCCGAATAGTGGCAGGACCACGGGCCTGATCGCCGGTGTCTGGGGTGCTTGTTTCAGGAGCATCTCTTGCCAGATGCCTTCCGTTCCCAGTCTGCCTTCCTTCATCTATAGGCAAAGAAGCTGGTCCATATAGTACCAGGCTCCTTCTCATTCGGCAGCATCAGTAATTTATCCCAGTTGATGGCCTTGCGGCCAAGGCAGGATCAGAGCTGCTCACCGTAACCCATCAAGGAGCAGAGAGAGAGGTGGTCGATACCGCATTTACTTAAGAAAGCCCCAGGGATGTGCTGAGCTGCCCTGGAGGTGGCTGGTTACAGCCTCACTGTGGGTGGAGCTAAGGCCATAAGTCTGGCTCAAGACGCCTGGAAACATCACTGCAGAGCTGTGCAGGCATGGCTTTCCCAAGGCCAGGCTCCCTCCAAAAGCAAGGAGCTGGTGGCAGTGGGTAGAGGAGAGTCCTGGTGAGAAGTCTCATTCACTCAGTATTTAGGAAGCATCTAGTGTGCTTTTATGCTAGTACTTGACCAGTGGTCCTCATCCTGGTGATTTTCCCCCCAGGGGACACTGGCAGTGTCTAAAAACTTGGGAGGTTGTCACAATTGGGGGAGGGTGTGAGCTTCAGTCACCTAGTGGGTAGAGGCCAGTGATGCTGCTACACATCCTGCAATGCACAGGACAACCCCCCAGACAAGGAAGAATGAGGCCCGAGGCTGAGAAACCCTGGGTTATGCTGATGAACGAGACAGACAGTGTCCCTGTCATCCTGTAGCTAGTGGTGAAGAAAGACAGGAAGGGAGGAGAGGAGGAAGGGACAGGAGAAACAAAGTAAACAGGCAAAAAGATGACAGATGCGATTAGAGCTAAGAAATAGATGAGAGACGCTGGGGGTGGGGATGGGGGTGTGACCTTGGCCAAGGTCTGAGTGGATGACATTAGAGCTGAGACCATTGTGGGGAGGAGCAGTTTTCCATAAAAGCAGGGTGTGGAGGGTAATCTAGGCAGAGGGAGGAGGGGAAGACGAGACAGGGGTTAATAAGCCCATCTCCTGGCGGCTGTGTGGACTCCATGAGGCATGGAGGCATCCCCGGCAGAGGTGGGCTGGCTGGAGTGAGAGGATGGATTCTCAGCAGATATTTGTGGGAGGGGTGGGATGTGCGAGGGGAGAGGGGGGAAAGGGGGGAACCCAGGAAGACCATTCACACTACATTTGAAACGCTGGGAAGCTTCTAAGAGGGGATGCGTCTAGGAGCTGAGTGGCGTGACCTTGGGCAGGTGTCCCAACCTCCTCAAGACTGTTGTGTCACCGTCACCGGTGTGAGGACTGGATGTGTCGAGTGCCTGGCCGAGGGTGAGTCATCGGTAAATGTCAGCTGTTAGCGCTGAGAGACTGAGACGGGTAGTGCGTGCCCCTCTCCCAGCGAGCGCTCGGCCCATGACCGTCTCTTCAAGTCTCATTTTATTCCCTTATTTTTGAAGAGCTCAGACATGGCCTCAAATTCAAAGAATATGAAAGAGTATCCAGAGAAAGTGAGTCCCCCTCCCATCCTCTCCTCCAGCCACTAGCACTGATGGTTCACGGCTGTTCACTGAGCCCGGGCTAGGGGGTAGATGGGGGCCGAAATCCCCGCCCCTCCTCCAGGCTGTCCTGCCTGGAGAAGGGGGCTGGCGGGTTTGAAGTGAGGTGGGTCTTCTTAAAGAAGTCAGGAGAGTGGGAGTCTTACAATGAATTGGTCTTTTCCCCCCAACTTTTCTGGAACGTTCATGGTGTCAGAGAGAAAGATGAGAACCCACCAGGTGCTTGCTTTCCTCCTGCTCTTCGTGATTGCCTCCGGGGCCTCCGAGAACACCAGCACGTCCCGGGGCTGCGGGCTGGACCTTCTTCCTCAGTACGTGTCCCTGTGCGACCTGGACACCATCTGGGGCATCGTGGTGGAGGCCGTGGCGGGGGCGGGCGCCCTGATCACACTGCTTCTGATTCTCATCCTCCTGGTGCGCCTGCCGTTCATCAAGGACAAGGAGAAGAAGGACCCCGTGGGCCTCCACTTCCTCTTCCTCCTGGGGACCCTGGGCCTCTTCGGCCTGACGTTCGCCTTCATCATCCGGGAGGATGAGACCATCTGCTCCGTCCGCCGGTTCCTCTGGGGCGTCCTCTTCGCGCTCTGCTTCTCCTGCCTGCTGAGCCAGGCGTGGCGCGTGCGGAGGCTGGTCCGCCACGGCAAGAGCCCGTCGGGCTGGCAGCTGGTGGGCGTGGCCCTGTGCCTGATGCTCGTGCAGGTCATCATCGCCATCGAGTGGCTGGTGCTGACCGTGCTGCGCGACGAGAAGCCGGCCTGTGCCTACGAGCCGATGGACTTCGCGATGGCCCTCATCTACGACATGGTACTGCTCGTGGCCACCCTGGGGCTGGCCCTCTTCACGCTGTGCGGCAAGTTCAAGAAGTGGAAGCAGAACGGGGTCTGCATCCTGGTCACGGCCTTCCTCTCCGTGCTCGTCTGGGTGGCCTGGATGACCATGTACCTCTTTGGCAACGCGGAGCTGCGGCAGGGAGACGCCTGGGGAGACCCCACCTTGGCCATCACGCTGGTGGCCAGTGGCTGGGTCTTCGTCATCTTCCACGCCATCCCAGAGATCCACTGCACCATCCTGCCCTCCCCGCAGGAGAACACGCCCAACTACTTCGACACGTCGCAGCCGAGGATGCGGGAGACGGCGTTTGAGGAGGACGTGCCGCTGCCGCGGACCTACATGGAGAACAAGGCCTTCTCGATGGATGAACGCAGTGCGGGTAAAGTGGGCACCGCCCCGCTGGGTTAGGCTGTTCTTTGCAAAAGTGCGCTCTCCTTTTTCTCCACCGGGGTTGGGTGGTCCTGGGGATGGTCCTGGCAGATCAGAGCCTACAGACGTTGACCGCTGTGCTGAAACGGGCCCAGAGCTGCATTCTTATTTAGCATCAACCCATTTAATATAAAAAGCCAGGTTTCTGGCCTTTTTCGCAAATATGGATCTGGCAGTGCTGGGCTGCCATTCCCACCTGGCAGCAGTCGTGTGAAGCTGGCTGCAAAGGCTCTGTCTCTTACCCCTCACCGAGTTGTGGTGGCCCTTTAGGTGGGGATCCACTTTCTCTTCACCACACTCCCTGTCCCGGCCGCTATAACATATCAACATTAAGTCCCTGGCTCCCTGGAAGTGTTTACGATTGCAGCCCATGTGCTGGATGGATGCAGGGGATGATGAGGGGCAATGTTCCAGTCCCCCCTCCTTCCTCTGTCTCCAGGAGTGTTATGAATTTGGGCCCTGGAGTCAGACGTCTGGGTTGGGATCCTGCCTCTGTCACTTCCTAGATGTTAAGGCTTTGTGTACCCCAGAGACCTGTTGAGAGGGGTAACATACTGAGGGGCTCCCACGGCACCTGGCTTGTTGGATGGGCATCTTGGTTGGGTTCCCCCGAAAGCAGAGCCTGCGATGTTGTAGGTGGTTTACTTAGGAGGTGGCCCCTGCCAGGGAGAATGAGACTGGGATGGCAGAAACGCCAGAACAAGAGCATCAAAGAGCTGGTTACCACCGCAGGCAGCTGGGGCTCATCCCTGCCAGGGACACGTGTAGAACGAGCCTCAGAACCGATCCTCGGAGGACAGGAGGCTGCGGCATCTGTCCACCAACTCCTATCTCCCACTGTCATGAGCGTCTCCCAGGGCTCCCGTAAATGGGCTGAACAAGTTCCATTAGCCCGCATGGCAGAAAAGAGATTTGGTGGGCACTTCGAGTAGAGGTGGTCTGAGCACCCAGGCTGTGTGCCACCGCTGCGGCAGGATTCCCAAGAGGGAAGGTCCGAGAGGAGGTGGCCCAGGCCCCAGGTGCCCCTGCTGTAGACGCTGGAGAAGTCTCTTACAATTGTTGCTTAAAGCAAGTCGGCTGAGCTCCCAGCACTTGAGATTAATTAAAATGGCTTTTTCTCAGTTACCTAAAAATTTATCAGGAGCTACAGTAATAATTAGCGGCAGCACTAGTAATAATTAATCACCTAGTATAACCATTTATTGAACACTGCCTCCACGCCAGGCACTATTCTAACTTCTTAACCTGCATTATCTCATTAGTTCACCGCTCCACCTGATGAGGTAGGGTCTCTTATTATCCCCATCTTACAGATGAATAAATGGAGGCTGTAAGAGGTTCAGTCTTGCCTGATGACATACAGCTAGGAGGTGGCCCATTCCAGATGGTCATGGTCCCCTTTTCTCTGATGCTCACCCAGGTGCCTGGGCAGTGCCCACTGTCTGGTCATACTACGAAGTCAGCCTTGTTGGGTTGAGTGCCGAGGCCCAGAGCACAGCCACCCACCCCTGCAGGCAGGGGGGAAGCACATCAAGCCACCAGGTCCTCCAAGGCCACCCTCAGCCCTCCTCTCCACCAGGATGTGCCCAGCGGCTTCTGAACCCCTGCTCCTGGCCAGACCCACAGGAGAGAATGACAGACCTTCCACCCCACCGCCCGACCCCGCCTGCAACCCCACCATGGGTAGAGTCAAACATCCTGGTGTGGCCTTTATCAGAGCTGCTCCCTTCTTACTGGAAAGCCCCGAGCCTGCAAGCCTCTGTTTGTCAATAGATTTGGCAGGGATGAGCCGCAACTCTGGTGGGGCTGGCTCCGTGGATTGCCAGGAGAAGATGAGGGTCAGGATGGGGGTCATCACTCACTGGGAGGCCAGAGGGCCCCTCAGGGCATGTGATGAGCAGAGGCCAGGCACCTGGCCAGTTCCTGGGGTCCTGGTGGAGCCACCTCTTCCTTGGCTTCTCCTGGAATAGGATCCTCTGTATCTGAGACCCGTGGACTCCCCTTGGACCTCAAAGGTAACAGGAACTCTCGAAATGGATGTAAATTTTTATACATCCAATTGGGAATTAGTCTGTTGCTTTGTCAGATTCTCAAAGCCATTCGTAATCCCCAGAAAGTTAAGAACCAGTGTTGTTGAACCCGATAATCTAGTTTACTTGCAGTGAAAGGGGGGTGCTAGAACTACACAAGTAGTAGGGGCTTCAAAAGTAAGGATGGCTAACCTCTACTGGGTGCTTACCATGGACCAGGTACCATTCTGAGCATTTTAGCGGCTAATCTCATTTAATCCCTACAATAACCCAGTGAGGTCCATTTTGCAGACAGAAAACTAAGGCACGGAGAGGCTGAACAACTTGCCCAAGAGGCAGAGCCAGGGTTTGAACCCAGGCGGCCTGACTCCAGAGCCCACACACTGACCACTCTGCCACAGAATTTCTCTTCTCTTCTTAAAGCACTTTAGTGTCCCTCATCTCACAGATGTGTTAGGACTCTCTGAGAAGACAGGGATTATAGGCCCCATTTTACAGAGCAGGAAACTGAGTCCAGGAGTGTCAGGCAACTTGTTCAGGCTCACAGCACAGCTCACAGCAGAGCA
The DNA here is from genome assembly GCF_963924675.1 of Phocoena phocoena. Classification (NCBI taxonomy): domain Eukaryota; kingdom Metazoa; phylum Chordata; class Mammalia; order Artiodactyla; family Phocoenidae; genus Phocoena; species Phocoena phocoena. The sequence goes on from NC_089233.1 coordinate 22,835,072, forward strand.
GGGAGAGAGAAGGTTGGTTTTCTGAATCCTGTGCATCCTTTCTTGTGAAAATGCATCCAGTACGTCATATCCACGTAAGATCCAGAGATCTAAGGGATTTGGGACCCACGTCAGTACCAGGAGTACCAGTGCTGGCACAGGGCGTGATAGGGTCTCCAGAGGTGCCCCACAGGCCCTTCTGTTTCAAATGCTATGTTCCAAAGCCAAGGAGGTTGTCCCTCATTCCCCTCTTTCTTTTCCAAAACAAAAATAGCTTTATTATTCCTTTCTGATGACAAAAGATCAACAATAATCAGGTAGGAGTTCAGCAAGTGAAAATAATAAAAATTGCTCAGAATCCCATTGCCCAAAGGCAACTACTGCTGACTGTTTGCTCTCATCTTGCCAGACATCTCTTGATGAGTGCGCGCGCGCGCACACACACACACACACACACACCCACCAATCCCGTAGAGCAGTTCTTAACCTGTCTGCACGTTAGAATCTCTTGGGTGCCTGCCCCTCATTCTGACTGAGTAAGTCGGTTTGGGCTCAGGTATTTTAAGCTCTCCAAGTGCTTCTAAGATGTAACCAGGTTGAAACCACTGGTCTAAGTGGTCTTCTGTTACGTGCTTGCTTAAATCAACAGTATATCACGGAGGGAGGCCTTTCCAGGTCGGCGACAGCAGAGCTACAGTATTCTTTTCACGAGGCAGAGATCACTAGGAGGTACCATAATTTATTTTTCTGATCTTAGCTGGTGAATATTCTGCTTGTTTCTGGCTTTCCGTATAAGTAATGCTGCAATGAACGTTCTTATCCATCCATGTTTGTGCCCTTGATCAATTAACTCCTACACATGTGTCAAAAGAGTCTGCACCTTTCCATCTTGATATATACTGCCAGATGCCATCCCACAGAAAGGCGGACTAATTTAGTCTCCCCTGAACAATTATATGAGCGCCCCATCTCCCCACCCCTTCACCAACCTTGGATGTTTTCAGACTTAACAGCCCAATCCTTCCAAATGTGTGTCTGCCAAAATTCACATGGGCACGAGGCAAAGCCAATTCCCTTGGAAGACTCACAGGGAGAGACTAAATTGTCATCCTGGCTAGGATTGTCTTTGTTCTAGAAACACTACTTTGCTGGCTGGGGAATGCCTGGGCACCCTCCCTTGCCATGGTGAGAACAGCTGTTCTCATCTTTGGTCTGACCTCAGCCAGCTTGTATTTTAGGGAACCAGGCCCCACAAGGGGCCTTACCCGGGAGCTACAGTTGGCCCTGTTTCTCCTGTATTTTATCTAGCCAGCCTTTCAGGCTCTGTACTCTTGAGAGTCCATCCCTGAAGTCGAGATGGGAAGGGCATTCCCCAGGCTGGACTGTGGCTCAGTCACTGCTCCCTTATTTCCTAACCCCCCAGTGAGACCTCAGATATGTAGGACCTCGCCAGCCTGCTGTTTCTTAATGAGTATCAACAAGGCAGGAGGGGGGCTTCCCTGGTGGCGCAGTGGTTAAGAATCTGCCTGCCAACGGGTTCGAGCCCTGGTCCAGGAAGATCCCACATGCCGCGGAGCAACTAAGCCCGTACGCCACAACTACTGAGCCTGCGCTCTAGAGCCTGTGAGCCACAGCTACTGAAGCCCACGTGCCTAGAGCCCGGGCTCCACAAGAGAAGCCACTGCAATGAGAAACCCGTGCACCGCAACTAGAGGAAGGCCACGTGCAGCAACAAAGACCCAACTCAGCCAAAAAAAATAATAATAATTAATTAATTAATTAGAAAACAAGGCATGAGGTATGTGATAGAAGATGAAAATACCCTGAAGGATATAGCACTTCAGATCACATGTTGGAAAGCGTTAACAAGGTACATTAAATGTTCACCTTTCAAAGGAGCAAGAAAGAAAAGGGTTCTTTCTTCTGTTAGGGGATTTGGGCTCTCTGATCTCATTAGGCCAAGGGCTATTTAAACTCTGCCCCTTCGCTTCCCAGTGGAAGGCCCTGTGTCAGTCAGCTTTGGGGGCAGGGCGAATCTCGCCTCACTTGCAGAGTCTAAACAGGAGAAGACTGGCATTTAGCCTATGATCTTAAATTCCTGTTGGGACCTCCTTATGGATGAGCCCTACTTGCCTTTCAGAGCTGACCCAGGTCAGAGTGGAGTGTTAGTTGGAAAACTCTGCTCTGAAGCAATTTAAGCAAAACAACACAAAACAACAATGAACTAAGGTACTGGGGGTCAGGCTTCAGAAATGGATAGATCCAGGAAGCTCAAGTGATGACAAGATTTGGTCTCTCTCCAGCTCTTGGCTCTGTTAGAATCCTGGCAGCACACGGCTCTAGGCTTACACAGAGTCCCAGCAGAAAAGAGGAACATTTCCCAGGATGCTTGAGGAACAATCCCAGAATTAGCTCTGACTGGACCTGATTGGCCAGGCCCCAATTATATGCCCACCTCAGGGCCAGGGGAGGAGACAGTTGTAGCCAGTACTCAGGACCTAGAATGTGGGAGGGATGTTTACCAGAGGAGAACAGCAGATAACCACTACACAGAGGGATCCTTGGGCCAAGGCATCCCACAGACGGCCTGTAGAGTCTAGCCTTTGTTTTTTGAAGAGAATGGTTTAGAGCCAGATCCCCCCACCATAGCCAGCAGGGTCTCTGCATTATGAGGAAAGCTGTGCTGTTTGGTTTTCCCTCTCTTTCAAGGAGGTCTTGGCTAGGAATTGGGACTAGTGAGGGTCCATGGACTCTGTCCCCTAGTCTGCTTCTCTACTTCCCAGGAAGGTCATCTTGTCAGCCTGTGCATGGGAGCTGTTGAAGGCTTGGAGATGCTAAAGCAAAGAGTCTGTTTTGGAACATGCATTCCCCACCCTGCCTTGGTTCAGTCTGGGCTGAGCTGCCCCTAATGCAGGGGTCCCCAACCCCCAGGCCGCAGACTGGTAGTGGTCCTTAGCGGTCCGTGACCTATTAGGGACAGCAGCAGGCGAGCGAGCGAAGCTTCATCTGCCGCTCCCCATCGCTCCCCATCGCTCCCCATCGCGCCCCATCGCTCCCCATCGCGCCCCATCGCTCCCCATCGCTCCCCATCGCTCCCCATCGCTCCCCAACGCTCCCCAACGCTCCCTAACGCTCCTCATTCCCATCACTCCCCATCGCTCCCCATTGCGCCCCATCGCTCCCCATCGCGCCCCATCGCGCCCCATCGCTCCCCATCGCGCCCCATCGCTCCCCAACGCTCCCTATCGCTCCTCATCCCCATCGCTCCCCATCGCGCCCCATCGCTCCCCATCGCTCCCCAACGCTCCCTATCGCTCCCCATTGCGCCCCATCGCTCCCCATCGCGCCCCAACACTCCCCAACGCTCCCTATCGCTCCTCATCCCCATCGCTCCCCATCGCGCCCCATCGCGCCCCATCGCTCCCCAACGCTCGAATTACCATCTGAACCATCCCCCCACCTCCAGCCCCGCTCCGGCCCCTACCCTGCCCCCGGTCCATGGAAAAATTGTCTTCCATGAAACCGGTCCCTAGTGCCAAAAGGTTGGGGACCGCTGCCCTAATGTCACTTAAATTCAGATTGCTTCTAAGTAACTAAATGTGATGGTTAAAAACAAAGTATTTGGGGCCAGAATAGTGTGATGGTCAAGAACACAGATTCTCTCTGCTTGGGTTCAAATGCTGGTTCTTACCAGCTGTGTGACCTTAGGCAAGTTACCTAATCCCTCTGTGCCCGTGTAAAATGGCATCTCACAATTGAGAAAGACTTTTGTTTTGTTTTGATTTTTTTTTATAGTGCTTCTTGTTTCTGTTATTTCTTAATGGACTATTTTTTAGAGCAGTTTTAGGTACAGAAAATTTGAACAGGAAGTACAGGGAATTCCTGCCTGCCCCCTCCCCTGCTTTTCCCTGTTATTAACAACTTTCATTAGTGTTACATTTGTCGCAGTGGATGAATCAATATTGATACATTATTATTAACTAAAGTCCATAATTAACATCTTAGAGGTCACTCTTTGTACAGTTCTAGGGGTTTGGACAAATGCATGATGTCATGTCTCCACCATTATAGTATCACCCAGAATAGTTCCAATGCCCTAAAAATTCCCTGTGCTCCCCCCAAACCTTTGGCAATCACTAATCTTTTCACTGTCTCTATAGTTTAGCCTTTTCCAGAATACTATAGTTGGAATCATACAGTGAGTTTTTACAGCCTGGCTGCTTTCACTTAGTAATATACATTTCACGGTTCCACCACGTCTTTTTGTATCATCCTATTTTCTTCACCAAAAAAAGGAAATTTAGATGTCTAAAAGTACACTGCAAATAAGAAACACCATTTACTCTCCTTTCAGAGGTAGAAAGTGATGACATATTTTGCTATCTTTGCTTCAGATCTCCCTTTTTTTCCTGTCTACAAATGACCCCACTCATGTGTCTGGGGCCCCTCTGTCCTCTTCCCCGTCACTTTTCCCTGAAGACGTCCGACTTCTACCATGTACTTGTGGTCCAGGGTCTCAGGGTTGCCCACCTCTGTGTGTATCCAGAAACCGTGTTGCACAGTGTGGTGTTGAACTTGTCAGGGATGGCACTCAGTAGTGAGGAGGTCTTTTGTCAGAAAACTACTTCTGAGGGATACAGGCGCTCCCGCATCACCCATGGCCTGCGGGGGCAGGGGAGGGCCGGGCGAGGCTCCACCCGAGGCTCCACCCGGGGTCCCCTCCCTGAGAGCCGCCTGCGCCCTGGATTCTGCAAACTCCCCAACCCCACTGAGAAGGGTCAGGCTCCAAGAGAGCCAGAGAACAAAGCGCCTTTGTGACTTTTGTTTTGAATCTGGCTTGTGACAAAGGGGAGGGGTGGGGGGGTGTGTGCCTGGAGCGTGATGTTGTTGCAGGGGAAGAAAACAAAATTCAAAATTGTGTCTTCTTTTTTTTTTTTTTTGGTGTTGCCTTTCCCTCCCTCCCTCAGCTCTCCGAACAGGATTTCGCAATGGCAGCTTGGGAAACAGACCCAGCGCTCCGTTCAGAAGTAACGTGTATCAGCCAACTGAGATGGCCGTTGTGCTCAACGGGGGGACTGTAAGTATCAGGAGGTGATGTTTGGCAGGAAGCCTAGGAGTGGTCAGTGTTGGGGGGCAGCTTTGATGGGGACACACCGCTCTGCAGAGGCTGCTTACAGGGCTGCAAAGACAGCGGCTCACGTCGACACCCCTTGCGGCTAAGGATGCATGCAATGCTTCCATTTTTCTCCTTTCCTCTCGACCCCCTTTCTCCATGCACGGAACATCCACCTGTACTTAGCTGACCGTTTGTAGATTCATTTGAAAGAGTCCCTGTTTTTTGGGGCTCTTGCACCCAGTGAATTAATTCTCTGGTTTTCATTATGCAGAAGGTGCCCCCGTCCATGCTGTCCTTCAGAAGTGACTTTTAGGAAAAGCCCAGAGTCACGAAACCCTGGCAGATTTTGCTAGCATCCAACCTAGTTGAGCTCTCTTGTCCCCTGCTCCCTGCCTGCACACCGTGCCCCAGCTGGGTACTGGGTTCCAACTTCTTAAAACATTTCTGAAGAAACTGAAGTGATTATCATTTCCCTCCCGTGAACACAAAAACAGGTTTACTATCTGATGCCAAACAGACCTTCAGCAGAATTGTCACCATTTACATTTTGCCTCCGTGGACTTACATCATTTTCTTTCTCTGGCAATCTAAAAGCTCGCTCTCATTCCCACATTTAATTTCCAAACATAGCTACATGCTTCTTTCAGAAACAGCACATGAGCCAGTTTACACGTGTAAATTGGATTTCCATGCTTTATATCATGTGCCAGTTCCATAACTCCACCTGAACTTTTTTGTTTTTAATGTGAGTCAGGGATGGTCTTTGATCTCTAGAGGGAACTTTGGTTTTCCTGGCCTTCAGATGGTATGGGATGCATCCGTTTGCATTGGCGTGGAATGGGCTCAAAGCAAGCAGGCTCACGGATTGCGTTTGTGAAGACCCCCAGCCATCCATTGGCCTGTTTCTTGTTGGGCACCAAGAAAAGCCTAAGTTTCACGCGTTTGGCCTGCGTGTTTTAATAAATTTAGTTAGAAAATAGCCCCATCAGTCATTCTTATCATTCTGATAAACCTTCTGATCAGTCATTCTTCAGCCCCCCTGGTCTGGTCAAGGCCAGTGTGCATAAAAACACCCTGGATTTAGAAAGTGAGGTGGGGTTCTGGGTAAAGAAACATATTTGTTCAGGTTCATGATTACAGAAGAGGGCAGATGGCCTTCCCCAAAATGGAGCATCGTACATAACACATAGTGGTTGCTGCTTTTCCTGGGAATTACTCAGCCCAGAAAAGACAAGGTAACTTATCTATGGTACGTTGTTAACAAACTGGTTTCTGACGTTGACATTGCAAAGCACGGAGTTCTTAGTGTGTTATTCCTGTTTCCAGATCCCAACTGCTCCGCCAAGTTACGCTGGAAGACACCTCTGGTGAAAGACTTTAAGTTCCAGAGAATAAGAATCTCTCTTACCGATTTTATTCCCTGGCTGTGTCTTTCTTGAGGGAGAAATCAGTAACAGTAGCTGAACAAGGCCGCCTCGCAGCCAGGAGATTTGGAAATCCTAGACAAGGGGATTTTGTGTAAATGTGAACACTGCTGAACTGAAAAGCTAACACCGACTGCCCTCCCCTCCCCTGCCACACACACACACACACACACACACACACACACACACACCCACACCCACACACACACACACACCCCTAATACCAAACCAACCTCAAACCCTGCAAACTAAAGCAAAGCTAATTGCAATAGGATTAGGCTCACTCGAACGTGTGGCTGAGAAGACTGTTTCATCCTCTGGGTGTAGAACAGAACCAAGTTCACAGCCAGTGGGCCGGGCTGATGTTGGTTGAACATGGAGATCCCACACCATCGCCCCTCCCCAGCAAGTGCTGGACCCCAGGCAGCCTCTTGGAGATGACCATTTCACTGAGGAGGATGAACTGTGGCTTTCCCACAGGCCTGCCTCTTGGTTTTCACATTTCAGGGGGGTCAGGAGCAGTTAAGGAGATCGTGAGTGTGATTCCGAGGCGAGGCCCAGCCGAATCATGGGGAGAGCTTTAAAAGCAGTGGTGGAGGGAGCCTGCCACGTGCCAAAGAAGAAAAGGCTGTCTGGGAGTTGAAGGGACCATCAGGCTTAGAAAGCGGCAGCCAGCCACTGTTCCTTCTCTGGGCCTCTTGCTCTGCCGTTGATGGCAGGAAGCAAGCATGCCTCCTTCTGCGGGGCAGTTTCTGGCTGGGCCAGCCGTCTCTCCCCTGATCACCTCTCCCTCTTCCCTCCTCATGAGTGTTCCTCCAGCCCTTCCCCAGTTCTATCCCCACGTCCATTTCAAAAGCTCAGATGGAGTGCACTAGCTTGGCCAGAGGCCAATGCCACAGCAGATTTCCCATGATGCTGTCACCTGGCAGGGGTGCCCCAGGGTGGAGAGGTAACGCCTGCTGCCTAGCAAGCAGTGAGTTCTTGGGTCTTCTCTGCGGATGTAGTGAAAGGTCCAGGGTGGGGTGAAGCACGTGGGGGTTTCTTGCTGCTTTGGGAGGGTATGGGGGACATTTTTGTCTTGGTTTTCTGCAAGTTCCATGAAAATGGTTCTCTTCAAAGCCCATTGTTTCTGTCATGATTTCCGTCTGTCCTCAGCAAGTCATTCCTTTATTTGGCATTTCCAACATCTCGGCCATTAAAAGCCCCATGTTCTCTGCACTGTTTGGCCAGTATAATCGCTAGCAATGATTCAAAGCAAAGAGTTTTAACCTGACGGCGTGGAATGTAAAAATGAGGGCGGGTCCTTTTGCATATACTCTAATCACTGTATTGCTTTTTTCTATAAAACCAACCCATAAGCCTTTAACCTTTAAAGAAAATGAAAAAGGTTAGTGTTTGGGGGGAAACCGACCTCTTCATAAGCCGTTATGTCTGAGCTGAGTATGTTTTAATAAACCTTCTGATTTTTCTCGAGGCCCTAGTCTGCTGTGTCCCATCCTCTCCCTCCCCTGCCTGCATCCTTGTAGAGCACCGGGGTAGCGAGGCCAATCTGGCCACCCCTGTGTAGCCCTCCTTCAGATTAGCGCATTTCCGTGGGTTGCCAGCATGGGGAAGAGGGAGCATGGCGCCAGAATGCCACCCCTACCTGACCTTCGGGAAGCGCCCGCCTGCCCCACCCCCGGAGCACGTGCTTGCTTCTAGGGAGAGAATCCCATCCCAGCCCTCTGTGCCAGGAGGGTCACTGGGTGGACTGGAACTTGGAGTATGGGGGCGGGGGGTGGACGGAGAGAAGCTAGGACCCGGGGTGGAGGCAGATGCATGCAGACCCAGAATTCTGAAAGTCACAGAAATCTCTGAACACCTCGGTCCCATCTGGTGAAAAACGGCTGCGTTACATGTTCTCGTGCCGGGAAACGGTCGCTCACCCGCACTCCCTGGAGTCCTTCAGAGCTCTTTGATCCCATCAGTGACTCAGGCTGCAAGAGCTCCCCTTGCAGAGGGGAGAGCAGACACGGCCACATCCTCTCTAAGTTCTTGGCGGTCCAGGCGTGTCAGGTGGCGCAGCATAGATGGCTACGAGCGGAAAGGAACGTTTCACCACCGTAGAAATGGAACCGGCTTTGAGCCACAGGAAACCTCACTTAATGAGACCTTTTTCTTTCCTTTTCTTTTTAAATCTCTGATAGTTTTTGCACTTCTGGGTTTTATTTTGGCTTTGAGGTCAAGAGTGGGCTGAATGCTCTCCCAGTGAGGGTGGAGACAGGGAGTGAGGGGAGAGGGCAGAGAACTGTTCTTACAATGGCTTCACCTGAAGGGTGCGAAGAGACATCTTTGCCAAGAGACTGTGGCAGCCAGCTGCCCCCATGGAGTGAAGTTTAAATACAAAATTAAATGGCACCGCTGTTTAAGGTCTGTTTATGTAAACAAGACATTGGGGGAAGATGGCCTGGAAGGAGAGCCTGTGTGATCAAAACACCTAATTGTAAGCACAAATCTTTCCAGGTCCAGTTATCAAACTCACCTTGGGACTATAAGAGCCACTCTTTCCCCTCTAATAGAAAACGGTCATTCTGTGCTGGATTTCCCCTGGAGATGAAGTGGAGGGAGGGAGGCAATCGGCCCCAACAATTGACAAACTGGGAAGTTCTGTGTGTCTCAAGGGTTGCAGATTTGGTTGTTGAAAGCGGGGGAGTCATTGTTTTAGCACAGATTCTGTCAGGGCCCACAGAACGTGGGCAAAGTGGAAGGGGTCTTCCTGGTTAGGTAAGGCTGAGTTGAACCCCGGACCGAAAGGGAGCATTGTGGCTTTTATAATCCAATGATGCAATGATTATACCAGCTTACAAGGAGTTCTCAGCAGGTGCTTTTTATTCATTGATAAAGAGCTAAGGCTCATTTTTGATAGATAATATATATTTATTAAATGTATTAATGTGTGTTTTATAATGTACCTTTATCCTCCCCTGGCTGACTGTTGCATACTTTAAAAAAATCGTGAAAGAAATTTCAGGACAATCAATGTGTACCATAAACGACTGTATATCAATATTACAAATTTAAAAGATTGTAAAGCATGGGCAAATAGGTTTTATTTTCAAAATGCTGTTCTTAACACAAAAAATAAAGGCTTTACTATTTACTTAAGACGTGTGGTAGCTTGTCAAAACAACCCAATACAACTACTTGGCTTTCAGATCTGCCTGGCGGCTAAGTCCGTGGCATTTTGAATGGGAGAATCCCGGTTAGCAGCAAACTGCAGGACAATTGAGGGTAATAAGTCCGTTTACCCATTAAATGAGGCATTTCTAGAATGCTTTGGGGCCTAGACAACAAAAATTCTTTATCTTTATTGTTGTCTGGGTTTATAAGTGTCTTATCTTGATGCAGTCAAAGTTAAGGGTCAGTCTCCTTGGGAAATGATCACAGGCAATAATGACTTTTTTATGAAAAGAGTACTCACCGGATAAACTTAAAAGCCACTGCAGAGGTTTGGGACTTTATTTTAAATATGGATCTTTGCAAAGGTGGCCAAAACCGGGAACCTGGTAACTAGAGAAAACTTCAACATCTCTCGGAATCAGAGTTCATTGTACATTTTAGCAGTGGTTGGTATAGAAGAATATTCCTGAAGCACTGAGGAAATACACGGATGAAAGAATAAAATTGGGGGATAATGCAGAAAGTTAAAACTAGTACTTTCTTATGATAAACTATTTGGAGTAAAACATGTTTGCAACGAAAGATTCTTATCCGAATGCACCAAATCTAGCTGTTCAAGAAAGCACAATAGAGGAAGCATAACTTGAACATTTTCCTCAAGTGGAGTAACTGGAGCAAAGAGGGGAAAGGTATCGACAGCTGTTAAGGTTGCGGAGTCTTAGCTGCAGCCTCTTCTTCATCCTCCATTTTGCATTTTACTGCAAAGAAATGAAAGAGAAAGTCAGGGTCGATTTACAAGCCTAGACAGACTTGGCTTCTGGAAACTGCAGACTTTGATACACAGAAGTCAGTTGCTTCGAAACCCACTGAGCGACTGCGATGGTTCTGGTCCCGTGGATCTACCGGGGAAGAACACAGGGCCTTTGTCCTCCACCGGCAGCACCTGAAGTTTCAAAGCCACTTCACGTAACGTTCACGGCCATTCTGAGTTCAGTTCAGAAGAAGGTCAAAAGTATGCTTTGCAGGTCGGGGGCACTGAAGGAAGGAAGTTTTACTAAAGATGATGACAGATTCGAGGCTCTTGACTCAACGAAATCTGTCACCACTCACCCTGTTCCCCCCACACCCAAAATTAAAAACTCAGGACAGCACTGGGGTCAGTTCGAGGCCAGAAGAGAATCTTTTCTAGTCTTTTACGGTCCGGACAAGAATGTAATCCGGGTGATTTCCTGAGTCGGCCAAAGAGGAAAGTTAGCTGAACGCAGAGCACTGCACTATTTGTAAGGGTAATTGTCCCAATAGATAAAAGCCCCTTCCGCCAAATATATGGAAACCCAGTCCCCTGGTGGGTGGGAGATCCATTTGGAAAGACCCTCTCTTTTTAATAAAGCTTCGCTTCTAGTGTCCAAGTTAATGCCTGAAGGGTTATTCAGAGCAAGGCTGCAGGCTCTGGCCATGCTTGAAGAGCAGTGTTCGCGTAGAAGGGGTGTTGGGGGTTGGTACTGTGTAGAGCAGGGGTTTCGGTCGAGCCTGAACTCCCAGCGGCTGAGGGCACACGCTGGCCATGGACCCTATCACATGCAGCACAGTGGACTAAACAGGCTAGCCCAGCAGTCTTCAGGCTGGCGCTACACAAAGACTTCCCAAGGGTTCTTGGTCATGGTTTATTCAAAGACAGTTTCCAAATCTTGGCTTTCTTGCGTGGACTTGCAGTTGCTCATTTCCCTTTCCTACCTCTCCCCATCCTGGCATTACCCAGGGTGTAAAAAATCCCCAGGTGCCAAACAAGGACGCAATTTGAAATGTTGGCATCCCCAGAGTCTCCTTTACTTTCTATACTTAATAACTATCAAATTTTAGAATGTATTTAGTTGGCTTTGTGAACTAGTATTGTATTAATAACTCAAACCAGAAAAATATTTTCAATACCAGGAGCCTGTGGTCACAGGAAAATTAATTTTTTTTCAATGTGTACTATTTTTGTTCCATATATATAGAAGCTGTACAGGTAACCACAGTGAAGACTCTGTGTGCCTCTAGGCCTATTGATGATGACAATGCATGAGCGAGGATGGTCCACACCTAGGAGGTGCTCTCCCAGTATCCCGCTGGCCCATGACGTAATCTAGGATATGAATGTTTAGCAACAGGCTGGGGTGGCGGAGTTCTGATTTGTAGCATTTGCCAGTTTCCATGTCTGATTTCAAGCTACCAGCCTGACGACATAAGACAGAGGTAGGGAGGGGCGCACACAACCAGATGGAACAGCTCAGCACAGGGCTGTTCCTGATCCCCACGGGGAGGTGTGCAGGGAAACCCAGGCGCATGATGGTTTTCCACGTGTGGTTGGGGGACCAGCAGTGTTTGCATCACTGGGAACCTATTAGAAATGCACATCCAGGCCCCCCGCCCCAGACCTATAGAATCAAAACTTGGGGGTGGAGCCCAGCCATCAGTATTCTTAACAAGCCCTGCCCCCCGCCCCGGTGATTCTGATGGACACTAGATAAAGTTGAGACCCACTGACTACTGGTTTTTTATGCTGGGTGCGTTTAAGAATTACCTAGGTAGCTTCTGAAACCTGTTGGTACCTGGATCTCGCCCCAGACATTCTGATGTAATTGGTCTGGGGCCCGGGCATCAGTATTTATTCAAAGCTGTGTGTTGCTAAGATTCAGGGTCAAGAATCTTTCTTGCTAAGGGTCAAGAAACCCAAACCGTGGTTGGAGTCCCTTAAGGAAACGTGAATGCAAAGACCCTCAGAGCAGTTCACAGGAGTCTCAAAGTCTCAAAACTTAAGCCATTTGAATGACATTCTCTCTGGCCTACAACTGGCAGACAGACACTTAAGGCTACTGGTAGCGTGGAAGGAAAGAGGAATTGGCTGATGGGAGGAGTTCCCAAGCCTTGGGTTTTCTTTAGTTCCTCAACCCTGCTGGAAGGAAGAATTCACCTGCATGCCTTTCCTTTGTCCAATCCTGTCATGCCTTGAGACCCTCCTCCCCACACCTAGATTTTGACCTTGCCTGGGAAAAAGCCCCTCTCTCTTTTAGATCATTATACAAAAGTCTCGAAGGAGGAGAGTAGAAAGGGATGCTGGGGACACTCCTTCAAGTTGGAGAGTCAAGACACTAACTAGAGTTGATGGACTGGAAGTAAAGGTGTTGTGAAGCCTCCTGATGGAATCACCTGGAACTCTGAACACTCCTGGTGCCCAGCCCCACCCCAGCCAATCAAGTCAGAATCTCTGGAGGTGGGGACTGCCCACCGGTGCAAACACACTGGAAAACTGGCAATATTAAGTGAAACTGAGCATGCACGTACACTCCCCACAATGCAGTGATTCCATTCCTGTATCCAGCCCCTGGAGAAGCCCTTGCACACGTTACTGGCAGACATCGGTGAGGATGTTCATGATAGCAGAAAACTGGAAACAACCCCAAAATCCATCACCAGCTGACTGCATAAATAAACTGTGGTTTACTGGAACAGTGAGTATACAGCACTGAACCCCAACGAACCACAGCTACCTGTGTCGGCTTACCTTAGCTTACGGTATTGAAGAAAAAGATGCAAGGCACAGAATAATACATACAGTGTGATTCTATGTATAGCAAATCTAAATGTAGAGGGTTGCATATAAAGATGAAGAGAATCTAAATAAAAGCAAGAGAACGATTATCACAAAAGTTAGGGTAAGTGGCTTCATGGTGGGAGGGGGAGCTTTAAAAGTGTTCAGTGTTCCACTTCCTTAACTGGTATGGTGGTTACCTGAGTGTTTGCTTTATAGCTATCTGTGTTTTATGGTCGCTATTATATGTATATTTCATCTCCTCCCAAGAAAAGAGTTGATGGACTGGAAGTAAAGGTGTTGTGAAGAAGAAGAAATAAAGACGGTTGTCTGTAACTTGAAACTACAAAGTCAACTAATTAAGGAACGGGAAAGAGCAATTTAACTCTTTCGGAGGCGGGGGATGGGATTTAAGTGAGCTAATTCTCATCTGTCACATCAGGAAATCAGGAGATAGTGTCTAAACTTTTCCCTAACCCTAACCCTAACCATAACCACCCAGAGAAACAGCTCAGAGCTCAAAGTGACTGCCATAGAAGAGGGTGACCGAGATGATGTTCATTCATCCTCCTGTTTTATCCTATATACCTGTAACCCCGGGAACCATGTATAAGGATTGCTTTGCTACAAATTAAGAAGCAGGTAACATCTCTCCTTAGTGGTTTTCCTCCTCCAGGTCTCGGTGGAACCTTGCACAGGCAGGTTATTCAGTAGAAGGAGGGGGCAAGGGAAGAGGCAGTGGAGGGGAGCAGGCAGTGAGATGAAAGACCCCAGTTTCCACCTTAGTTTAGAGACATCACTGTGGTTGGCTTCCAGCACCAACACACGGCTGCCTCCATGGCCCTACGCTGTCCTTGTACCCCTTGGCGGACTGGTGCAGAGCCAGTTACGGAAGACCTTGAGAGAGAGGAAGATCCCAGAGTGATGCACCAGCCCTCCAGCTTCAGTTAAAGGCAGCGTGACAAGAAAGGTCTTGCATACTAGTGAGACCCGCTTACGCTCTCCTCCTCTCCACTGCCCCCCGCACTCTCCTGTTTACTCAGTGACAGAGCTGAGAACCCCAGACATGGCTAGAGAAGCTGCCTAAGACATAGGGAGGAAATTCAGGGACCACAGCGTCATCCAGCTACTCATTCAGTGTTGCCCAGATGTGGCCTCGGCACAAAGGACCAGCTGGGGCAAAAATACAGATTCCTGGGCCCTGCCTCAAACCTTGATAATCAGAATCTCGATGAGTGAGTGGGAATCGGCACCCACCACCTCTGCGCTTTGAGTGATCCTTCTGATGTGACAAGTTTGGGAAAGAGCGCTGTATCACTCAGCTATCACTCAGTGCCTGTTTCCTGAGGGCCCACTTCTGAGAGGGGCCCTGCCTCCTGAGGGCCTGGGAGGGGCAAGACCCGCAAAGTGCTCAGCACTGAGTCTGATCCAGAGACACACACACTACATATTAGCTATTACTATTTTCAGGGCACAGTCTTTGACCTCAAGAAGCTCACAGAGGGGGAGGCAGGAAAATTAACAGGGAATTAGAGATGCCTACACACCAAAGAGAGAAGCTGCTTCAGTAAATGTGCCTCCATCACACAGATGGGTCCTGGGGTTACAAAGAGAAGACTGGTTCACACTCTCAAGTCAGCTATATATATTTAAAAAAAGTTTATTTTTCTTGAAAACAAGTGATTCCTATTTTATATTTAGTTCTGAGTGAGATGTTCATAATACATCCTTTAAATGTGACTGCCCTGTAAAAAATAAAATTACATTCATAACTAAGTGGTGGCCCAGCATTTCAACTCTTAAAAAAACTAAATATAGATAAAACAATTGAAAAGAAATGGGTGAATTTTTGTTTTCCCAAATGTCTACCGTCCACGTGCATCGCTATACCATTGGGGAAAACTTTCTAAAAGAATTACCAGAAAATATACCAGACAGAAGATAAACAGACTATCAGGGCATCAACATGTACACGATCAGGCAGACCGCAGAGGTGGGGAGAGGCAGGGAGGAGGAAAGGTCGGGAGCTGGGGAGTCCCAGGGGAGCTGGCCTCCCAGTATCAGCAGACCCACTGTTGGGAGACCCCAGGGAGAGATCCACCCAAGGGTGAAGTTGCCTTAGTAGAGGTGACCACTGAAAAAATATTAATGAAATGTATGCTAGGAATAGTTTCTGATCGGGGAATTGGTAGAAAAGTAATGTTTCCCCCTCAGTTTGCTTGCTCACAGAAGGGTAGACTTTGATGTCAAGCAGACCCAGTGTTCAAATCCTGGCTCTGCCGTCTGCTAGCTGGGTGACCCCAGCCCCAAACCCATTTCCTCGTTTGAACTAAGTAAAATAATCTTGACCTCACGGAGTCCTTATGAGATCAGGGAGATAATGTACCGAATGTGCCCAGTGCAGGGACTGATACGTTGTAGGTATTCAACAAATGTGACTTCTTTTCCCCTGAGTGGCCTGTAGAAATACAAGCTGAAATGCGGCTAAAGAGTTCACTTAGCATCTTTTAAAACTTATAACGTGTCACTCATCATCTGAAAGTTAGTTATCTTGCAAGCTCAGCTATCAAACATGGCCAAGGATTTGAAAGTAAGCAGAAGAAGCCAGTGTAGATGTTTTGGAATGTGTGCCCCAAACTCTGGTGTTTTAGTTGCAGGAGTGTTTCTGAGACCTCTCTCAGAGCTTGTGTGCCCATCCTTAAAGCGTAATTCGGGCAAGCTGAGCTACCAGATTTCCTCAGAGCAAAACTGAGTTTAGAAATGAATTTGTGTCCCAATGGCTGATAAGCACCTAAAAAGGTGTGCATCAAAGAAATTAAAGCCACAGTGAGACAGCCACTGCACACCCACCAGGATGATTACAATGAAAAAGACTCATCAAACTAAGTGTCGGTGAGGATGCAGGACAACTTAATGCTCAGGCATCGCTAGTGGGGATGGGAAACAGTGCCAACACTTTAGCAAATGATTTGGCAGGATCTTGCCAGATTAAGTATTATGTATATACTCTCAGGCCCATCAGTTCCACTCCTGGCTAATCCTCAAATGAAGTGAGTTTACATCCACCAAAAAGCATATACAAGAATGTTCATAAAAACTGGATACAACCCAAGTGTCCATCAATAAGAGATATACACATTGTGATACTATTCACAGGAAAGCATACTACACATCAGTGAAAAAGAGGAAACTACTGCTGCCCTCAACATTTTGGTTGACTCTCCCAGATGTAATAGCCAGCAAAAGAAGCCAGGCACAGAGTCCATACTCTTTCCATTTATGTGAAGTTTGAGAATAAGCAAAACTATTCTGTGGTGACCCTTCTTCATCCTGATCCAGGTGCTGGTTACGTGGTGTGTGCATACAGAGAAGTTCACTGTGCTGTACACTCAGGACTAGGGCACCCTGCTGTCTGTGAGTTTGACCTCAACAAAAAATTAAATTAAATTAAATAAATAAAATAAAACAAAATAAAATAGGAAAATGGGGAGGAAGAGAATAGGCATCAAAATCTGAGGACGTTTTCATTCAGATCCAGGGCAGAGTCTAAGGTGCCTGACAGGCCCTGAGGGCTCCACACCTGAAACAGGTTAGTAACCGTATCACACTAGTAAGTAGAAAATCTGCATTTACTGAATGCTAGACATTATGTTCAGGGCTTTACACAAATTTATCATCTCGTTTAATCACCCCAGCCACTCTGGGAGCTAGATGCTATCATTATTCCCATTTACCAACGAGAAAATTAAGGCTCAGAGACACTAAGCAACTTGCCCAAGGTCACAGAGCTAAATAAATGGCCCTGCCAGAACTCTAAGCCTGGTCTGAATCCAAAATCCATGGTCTTAACCATCATGTCATACTAATGCAGAGTATGAATTGGGGTCCCTTATCATCACCCAGATTAATCCAACAGAGCTTAAAGTCAGGTTGTATACTTTCCAATTAGGAGGTAGGGGAGCGCACAATATATATTACCGAGGTTTTTTTTTTTTTTCTGTTTTTACTGGACTGAATTTTTAAAATAAGATTATTTTTCAATTATAAAAGCTGTTCATAGTCATTATAGAAAATCTGAAGAATATAGAAAAAAATATGAAAAAAACCCTCCACGTCCCCACTGGAAGAATATGTCATGGAAGATTTTCTTTCTAAAAAGAAAGAAGTGTTGACGTGTAGAGGGTAATGTCAATAGTCTGGTATGTTTACCCCCCTTTCTTAACTGTGCCAGATGTTGGGTTGTGTTATTTTGAGGAAAGTTGAGCCAACTTGGAAGCCACAAGGCACTGGGGCAGATGTGACAGTCTTGAACGTGCAGTAATTACTGTTGTTGACTTCTAAACAATGTAAACTCAGGGCGAAGTCTCCTGGAAGGCAGCATTTTAAATGGAAACATTTGGTGCTGGAAGTGACAACAATAGTTATATTAAAACAGAATCTCAACATCAAGTTTTGACCCTGGAAAGGATCTTGATTTCTGGAAAGAGAGACATTTAATAAAAGCCATGTTTTTCACAGATGAGGGAAACTGAGGCTCCAACAGGGGAAGAAATGGGGCCATTGGAGCACAGCTTAGTTGCTCAGGGCACACCTTCTGGAGCCAGGCGACTTGGCTTTTACCATCATTTACCAACTGGGTGACCTGAGCAAGTCTCTTAACCTCTTTGAAGCCTCAGCTCCCTCACCCATAAAATGGGGACAGTAAGACCTTCCTCTCAGGAGACTGCGAGTGTGAAATGAGACGGTACCCATTGCCTGGCACATGGTAGATGCTCAATAAAATTATTTCTTAATTATATAGGCAATGCAGTGGCTGTAGAAAAGCTGGAAGATATGCTTTTTTAAAACAAATATTTAAACCAATTTTCTTTAAATTATGTAAGTGAGCTTACATCATACTCATATGTGTTTATACATCTATTAGTATTTTCTTTTTACATCTGAATTTACAAGGGTAGCTCCATTTCACAGTTAGCATCAAGATTGGAGATTTAGCACAGCAGCTTAAATAGCCACCATCTAGTAGGCTGTCCTTCTAAATTCTGCGTCTTCAAAAGCCTAGGGAGTCAGGGGTGTGAATGAACACAGAAGAACCCTGTCAGCCGTGTCTTATGACTTTTTTATTTACCTCTGCATTCTCAGCTGCTGCTGCCAAGACTGAACCTTTAGAAATATCCCAGGCATTTTGAATGAACTCGGGTTATAAACAGTTCTCATCCAGTTCAGACTGGCAGAAGCCCTGTATATTGAATGCTGCCTTTAAGTGAAATGGAAACAGATCCTCCAGTTTATTTTTATATAGCTCCTCTGTGAGTATAACAAGCTAATAACTAATTGAAAACCTATTTCAATCTGTAACTAGGGACTGGGGCAGTATTCACTCATTATCTTGGTAGTGGGTCCAGAACGCGAGGCAGACAGGGGTCCAGTCAAGAAACCCCGATGACGAAACCAACTTTATCAAACCTTAAAAGAAGGAGATGGGAAGTAACATTCCAAGAGTTTCAACTACAGAGTTCTTTCTAATGGGAAGCCCACTGGTGTACTGAAAAGAAAATTTGAATTTTTCAAGCCCTGACGTTGGTGAGAAACTTACTGACCCCCAAACAAAACTACTTTTTAGAAAGGATCACTCATATCATCTAGTCATTTTTACCCTCTAAATGTCTCCTAAACCCAACCACTTCTGTCCAGTTCCACTGCTACCAGGTCATCCGATCCATCTCCCACCTGCAGCCATGCTCAGCTTTCTATAAGGCCCATCTGATGATGCCACTGCCCTGCTAAAGCCCTTTAAAGGCTCCCTGCTGCCCTCAGGATCAAGCGCAAAGTCCCCCGAGGCCACTGATCCCTCCCAGCTCCCCGGTGCCTCACACCCTGCTCTCATCGCTCAGGCCTTATTTCAGTCCCCCTTCCAGGCTCAGGGTCTTCGCCTCCATCCTTCCCTCATCCAAAAGCCCTCCCTGCCATTCACATCTAGTTAATTTCTAGGGGAACCTATTCAAACCCCCTGCTAAAGTCTCTCGAGGCAGCCTGAACTTCTTCGGAGCACTCGTCACAGTCTGTAATCATGGATTCACGTGATTACTGGAATAGTGTCCGGCTTCCCCACTAGGCTTGAGTTTCGAGTAGAACAACATGTTGGCTTATGTTCTCCACTGAACCTCCAGCATGTGGCAGGTCCAGTCCTGCGCCCACAGCAGGCGCTCGATCAATCTTGGCTGAACCAATGAATGAAACCCTACTCTAGCTTCCTTTGAAAGCCCCCAGGCCTTTCTCTCTCAGACTCCGGACTGTCAAAAGGACACACATCTTTTCCAGCAATATAAAGGATTCTCCAGGTCAGTGGGGATGCCCAGACTTTAGTATCAGAGAGACAAGTATTTGCATCCAGTCTCTAGCACTTACTACCAGCATGCCCTTGGCCTAGTCGCTAACCCTCTCAAAGCTTGTTCCCTCACCTATAAAACTGGGTTCCTTGCGGATCTTATTGCACAGGGTAATCTTGATATTTAAATACATTAACTGAGATCACATACACAAATCCGCCAGAAGAGCGCCTGGCACACAGCAGATGCAACAGGTGCTTAATAAATGGCGGTCCTCGTCAGGGTTCAAACCGCTGTTTGCCTCGTTTCCTAGGCAAAATATAACAAAAAATAACTTGAGGTCTGACGCCTTCCTTCTTGCCTTCCTTTGCCAGCACCTATCGTGTTTGTTGACTCAAAGACCGAAAATGACGAACGTGCCAGACACAGCCATGCTCTCTTGGAGCTAATATATGTTTGAATTGAAAGATAAGTGTTTTCAATATGCAAACAATATCTTCAAGAGTTACATGAATTGGGTTAAACCCTCCCACAGCCATTGCTGGGAAACGATCCTAAGGCACTGATCTTAGATACAAACAAATATTTAGGAATATGGACGTTTATTTGGTGCATGATATCGAAACACTTCTCTTTGGCTGATGTGAGAAAACATTTAATGGCTACTCAATCTGACCGCAATTCCCAGGCTGATAGGAAAGACATGAACGTCACCTCACCACTTCCTCACAGGTAGACCGCTCCATTTCCGCTGCCTGTTGCAACTTTAATATAGCTAGCAACAATAACAACAACAAGGATGAAAAGAATAATAATCATTATAAGTACTGTTTATTGAGTTCTTACAATATGTCAGGTGGTGTACAAGGTCATACATCCCTACGTTGTCTCTAACCTTCAAAACGACTCTCTGAAGGTATTATTATCTCCAATTTTCAGATGAGAACACTGAGGCTCTGAAAGGTAAGTGACTTTTCTGAGATGCAAACGTGGGATTTGACACCTCATTTGCCTGTCCCTATTCTACTGCTCTTCAGGAAATCATCTCAAAGTTTGAATTAAAAGAGTAACGTTTTCAATATGTAAAAATATCTTCAATAGCTGCACAAATGAAATTAAATTCTCTTAGGAATGAAGGCAGCCATGGCAGCAATATTTATAATGGTGAAACTTAGAAAGAAGTGTCCAATAAGAAAAAAATTATGTCGCTAATCATGTAAAATAAGTTTATAATATACGGGGATATGTTTACCATGTAAAGCTAGGTGAAAAACGCAAGGATACATGAAAATAACTGCTATGAAGTATGATCTCTCCAATGTAAACTTAGAGATCCATTTTCAAAAAGATTGCATGAAAGATGACAACTGGAAGTTCAAGGGACCCAGAATAGCCAAAACAGTCTTGAAAAAAGAGAACAAAGTTGGAGGACTCACACTTTCCCATTTAAAAACTTACTAAAAGCAATGGTAATTGAGACTGGGTGGTACTGGCATAAGGATAAATATATAAATCAATGGAACAGACCTGAAAATCCAGAAGTGAACACTTATTTATTAAATTTATGTATTTATTTATTACATTTATGGTCAATTGATTTTCACCAAGGGTGGTGCCAAGACCATTCAGTGGGGGAAAGAATAGTCTCTTCAACGTATGCTGCAGGACAACTGGATATCCACAGGCAAAAGAATAAAGGTGGACCCTTAACTTACACCACATACAAAGAGTAACTCAGAATGGGTCAAGGACCTAAATAAAATCCCTAACACCATAAAGCTCTTGAAAGAAAGTGAGTGGAAAAATGTGGTTTAGACATGGTCCATGGTCCAATAGATCAGACAATGATTTCTTAGATATGACACCAAAAGCACAAGGAACAAATGAAAAAATAAAGTGGACATCAACAAAATTTAAAACTTTCATGCTTCAAAATACACCACTTTCAAGAAAGTTAACAGACAACCCATGCAACTGCAAAACATATCTCTGATTAGAGACGTGTCTAAAATACATTTTTAAAAATCCTTACTACTCAATAAAAGACAGACAATCCAATTTAAAAAGGCAGAGGAGGGCTTCCCTGGTGGCGCAGTGGTTGAGAGTCCGCCTGCCAATGCAAGGGACACGGGTTCGTGCTCCGGTCCGGGAATATCCCACATGCCGCAGAGCGGCTGGGCCCGTGAGCCATGGCCGCTGAGCCTGCGCGTCCGGAGCCTGTGCTCCGCAACGGGAGAGGCCACAACAGTGAGAGGCCCGCGTACCACAAAAAAAAAAAAAAAAAAGGCAGAGGATCTGAATAGACATTTCTCCAAAGAAGCTATACAAATGGCCAATAAGCACCTGATAAGATACTCAACATCATTAGGCATTAGGGAAACATAAATCAAACCACACTGAGATACCACTTAACATCCACAAAGATGGCTATAGTCCAACAGACAGATAATAAGTGCTGGTGAGGATGTGTAAGAATTGGAACCCTCATCCACTGCTGGTAGGAATGTAAAATGGCGCAACCACTCTGAAAACAGTGTGGCAGTTCCTCAACCAACTGAACGTAGAGCTACCATATAACCCAGGAATTCCGCTCCTTACTATATATACCCAAGAGAAAGGAAAACATGTGTCCACACAAAATATTGCACATGAATGTTCATAGTGGCATTATTCATAATAGCCAAAATGTGACAACTCAGATGTCCATCAACCGATGAACAGATGCATAGACGTGATACATCCATACAATGAAATATTATCTGGCCATGAGTTGTATCCCCCTCAAATCCATATGTTGAAGCCTTAAATCCGCACATGTGACTGTACTGGAGATGGGGCCTTTAAGGAGGTGATTAAAGTTAAATGAGGTCATAAGAGTAGAGCCCTGATTTGATAGAACGGGTACCCTTATAAGAAGAGGAGGAGATACAAGAACACTCCCTCCACTATGTGGGGACACAGCTAGAAGGCAGCTTCTGCAAACCAGGAGGAGAGCTCTCACCAGACCCAACCATGCTGGCACCTTGATCTTGGAAATCCAGACTCCAGACTGTGGGGGAAAAAAATGTCCGTTGTTTAAGTCACCCAGTCTACGGTATTTTGTTATGGCAGCTGAGTAATACAAGTCATAAAAAGAAATGATGTATTAATATGTGCTACAACATGGATGAAGCTTGAAAACACTGTGCAAAGTGAAGATGCCAGTCACAAAGGCAAATCTATAGAGATTGAAAGTCCATTAGTGGTTGTCTGGGAATGGAAAGAATGGGAGTCTTGCGGGCTTATAGCTAACGGGAGTAGGGTTTCTTCTGGGGGTGATGAAGATGTGCTAAAATTGTAGTAATGGTGGCAAATTCTTGGACTATACTAAAAGTCACTGAATTGTATGATATATGAATTATATCTAAATAAAGATTTTTTTGTGTTTTTTTTTTGCAGTACGCGGGCCTCTCACTGTTGTGGTCTCTCCCGTTGCGGAGCACAGGCTCCGGACACGCAGACCCAGCGGCCATGGCCCACGGGCCCAGCCGCTCCGCGGCATGTGGGATCCTCCCGGACCAGGGCACGAACCCATGTCCCCTGCAACGGCAGGCGGACTCTCAACCACCGCGCCACCAGGGAAGCCCAAAATAAAGTTATTTTTAAAAAAGAAAGATGACTTTTTTTTTTTTTTTTTTTCGGTACGCGGGCCTCTCACTGTTGTGGCCTCTCCCGCTGCGGAGCACAGGCTCCGGACGCACAGGCTCAGCGGCCATGGCTCACGGGTCCAGCCGCTCCGCGGCATGTGGGATCTTCCCGGACCGGGGCACGAACCTGTGTCCCCTGCATCGGCAGGCGGACTCTCAACCACTGCGCCACCAGGGAAGCCCGAAAGATGACATTTTTATAGCAGTTATCTCTGGATGGTGAGACTTAGAATTATCTACGTTTTTGTTCAATTTTCCACAAAGGGCAAGTATTACTTTTCTAATCAGTTAAGAAGAAAGTTATTTTTAAAAATTCTGTTAAAACAAGTGACAGCAGTATTCTCCTTTCCTACAAAGCTGACAAAGCTCACATCTCCTCAAGAGTCGAATACACACTAATGACAACTCCTCCGGGCCTGGCTTCTCAGTGTTTAATGTTCTCTCATGTACATTATCTCATGTGAGATTCACAACCTCTTTGTGCTGTAAACAAGGCAAATACCTATTTTCTTCCTGAATGTATTTATATCCTGCTTCCTCCCTAAAAGGATTTCAGATAATTTACAAAAAATATACAGTTAATAAAAATAGAAAAAAGAAAACCAAGTCTGAAGAGAAATGGAGAATTTAGATATGCTAACCAAGAAGAGTCAGTAAGTTGCTATAAATGAGGTTTAAATTGAACTCTGAGCTTCCTGGCAGACTAGGCAAAAAGGAGAAGTTAGGGAAGAAGCAAACCATTTCCCCAAGGGGAGCTACATTTTTTCCTGGCACCGTTTGCTGGAAACATTTCTCATATGGGGATTTATTTTTGTAAAAAGATCTAATGGACCATGATCCAGGAATTCTACTCCTAGGTGTACACTCAAGAGATATTCTTAGATATCTACCAGGAATGCTCATAGCAGTTTTATTCATAATAACTAAAAACTGTAAACAACTCAAATATCCATCAAGAGTAGAGTGATAAACAACTGTAGTATATTCATACAAAGGAATACTATACCACCAGTGGAAAAGAACAAATTACTGATACAACCAAGATGGCTGAATCACATAACATGTGGAGTGAGCAAGCCAGATATAAAAGACTTTTATTTAAATGATGATCAAAAACAGGTAAAACTAGTCGAGGATGATAGAAACCAAAACAGTGATTACCTGGCGGGCAGGGGGTGAGAGGTCAGGAAGATGAGGTAGGCGGGGTGGATTGATTGGGATGGGGCATGGCGGAGCCTTCAGGAATAATGGAATCTTGACCTATCTTGACCTAAAGCTGGTTGGTACATCTCAGATCCTCTGTCCATTTTTAAATGTTTGGGGGGTTTTTTGATGTTGACTTGTATGAGTTCTTTGTATACTTTGGATATTAACCCCTTATCAGATATATCATTTGCAAATATCTTCTCCAATTCAGTAGGCGGCCTTTTCGTTTTGTTGATAGTTTCCTTCTCTGTGCAAAAGCTTTTTAGTTTGATGTGGTCCCATTTGTTTATTTTTGCTTTTATTTCCCTTGCCTGAAGAGACATATCCAAAAAAATCGCTAAGACTGATGTCAAAGAACGTACTGCCTATGTTTTCTTCTAGGAGTTTTATGGTTCCAGGTCTTACATTTAAAAGAATAAAACTGGACTACTTTCTCACACCATATAGAAAAGTAAATTCAAAATGGATTAAAGACTTAAATATAAGAACTGAGATTATTTCATTTTTAAAAATGCATGTGGCAACCCACTAATTGTTTTCACCATCTACAGTGGGAAAAACACTGCTCTAACATGATTCATAAATTGTATGATTTACAATAGTAATTGATCATTATTGAACCCCTACTGTCTGTGAGTATTAGACTAAACGTGTTACATGCACTGTCTCATATGGGTTTCTCTAGGATCCAGTGAGGGGAATACTTTTATAATTTCTATTGTACAGATGAAGAAACGGAAGGTCAGAGAGGTTAAGTAACTGTCTCAAGGTCACACAGCCAGTGAGAATTTATAGGTGAGCATTAGCTCAAGTCTATTTAACTCAAATAACCTTGCCTCTCAGTTGGGCTTTTAGGAGGGTGTTAATTTCATTTTAAAGTTAGAAGATGGAAGATCAGGAAGGTTAAGTGCTTTGCTCAAAGATACACAGCTAGGAAGCTTCCAATTGGGGTTTGAATATAAATCTTGGGAATCCAGGCCCAGTACTCTTGCTGCCGCTATTAGCGGCTCACTTGGACAGCTTCAAAGGTCACTCTGAAACCTCTTAAACGACAAGTCTTCAGATGCCACGAAAAGCAAATGAGGGCAACTCCAAGACACATGGTGAAAGTAGAACACATACAACAGACTCAGTCTCCTCTACCTCCCTCCTGCTCATGGGATAAAATAAAGCACTTTTTAAAAAGTCTTTCTATACACCAAAGTATTATCAGTGACAGCATGGTGGATACCCTCTTTTGATCTCTTGATACTTTTCTGTATTTTGCAAAATGAGAATGTATTACTTTGATAAAGGGACGGTTTTTAAGTTGTTCTAAAAGGAATCAGTCTGTCCTTCTTAACATCTAGCCTCCATAGCTCTATACCTCTAAAATTTTCCACGTCCTGGACTAATGAGAGACAAATCTGAAAATTGGCAAGAGACTTTAGCTGCTCAGATCCTAAATTTAGATCCTCACGGTGAATACCATGCATCAACAGGGTTGGACTGGCACTTATAGAGAGAAGGCGGGACAATTAGATGGGTGGGACCACTGCCCTTTAAACCAGGTTAACAGGCGTAAAGGAACATGTGCTTCACGCTGTCAGCAATTTAATCAGAGGTTGGGTCCTGATGGATTTCGCATGAAACAAAACACCAACAGATTTCTCTGGAGCTTACCTCCATAAATAACATCTGTGCATTGCGGCATCGGAAGTGGGGAAGAGGAAGGACTCCCAAGCTGCCCAGTCTGCTACTTCCTTGCTGGGTGGCCCTGGGTATACTGTTCAACCTCTCTGTGCCTCAGTTTCTTCATCTATAAAATGGACACCATACAGTACCTACTTCAAAGGGCTGCTGAGAAGACTGAGTTCCTACTAAAGATGTGCTTGGAACATTGCTTGCTTCATAGTAAGCACACAGGAATGTGAACAGTCCTTTTTATTATTTTAGAAAAGATGGATAATATATTTCCTTTTATTTATTTGGTTGGTTGCTTGGAAACAGTTCTGTTTACCTTAGATTGACTTTGTCCATAGGGTGTTTACCAAGCTGGATGATTTGGGAAGGGTATTGTGTAACACAGATTCAGTCATTTAATCAACAAATGTTTCTTGAACATCTACCACATACATGCCGGGCACTGTGCTAGGAGTTGGAATAGAGCGGTGAACGACACAGAAAGGAAAAATCATCCAAGCTGCCACAGGAAGCTTCCATATTCTAGTGCAGTCACACAAACAATAAACAAAATAAATCATTAAAATCCTGGGCAATTCAAAAGAATTAAAAACTTAAATAATTATTAATCGGTGACTAAATACAATTAAATACATCACATAGTCAAAGACAATTTGTTAAGGACCTAACGTAGCAATTACAACATAACAGATCTTCTACATGTAGCCACCGGAACAAACAGAGGACACGGGGCACCCAGCCATCCTGGAGCTGGCATTGTCCCAGATCCTCTATTGCAGCCAGGGTTGAAGGGCAATCACACATTTCTTTATTTCTCCAAAGCTGCAAAGAAGAATTGGCACCGACACCAAGTTCTTCATCTGTGCCCATGCATGTTGTAATAAAAGTTTGGAAGCAGTCAGCTCTTTTTTTTTTTTTTAAAGATATTATATTCTTATTATGTAACTGCTACACTTCCACTTTTTAAAAAAAATTAATTAATTAATTTATTTTTGGCTGTGTTGGGTCTTCGGTTCTGTGTGAGGGCTTTCTCCAGTTGCAGCGAGCGTGGGTCACTCTTCATCGCGGTGCGCGGGCCTCTCACTGTCGTGGCGTCTCTTGCCGCGGAGCACAGGCTCCAGACGCGCAGGCTCAGTAGCTGTGGCTCACGGGCTTAGTTGCTCCGCGGCATGTGGGATCTTCCCAGACCAGGGCTCGAACCCGTGTTCCCTGCATTGGCAGGCAGATTCTTAACCACTGCGCCACCAGGGAAGCCCAGTCAGTTCTTTTTGAATCACCCTGTAGATAACATGCTAGTTGGGGACAAGCAGGGCAGAGGGATGGGGGTCGGGGGGTCAGGGAGGGCACACTGAGAAGATGACATTGAGCAGAGCCTGATGGAGGTAAGGGAGCGATCCATGAGGTAATTTGGGGTCTGTGCCGTCATTGTTTTTCCTCCTAATTTTTTTTAGTGTGGTAAAATACACATAACATAAAATTTACCATCTTAACCATTTTAAAGTGCACAATTCAGCAGTATTAAGTACATTCATATCGTGCAACCATCACCACCATCCATCTCTAGAACTCTTTTCATCTCGCAAAACAGAAACTCTGTACCCATTAAACAAGAACTCGCCATTCTCCCCTCCTCCCAGCCCGTGGCAACCACCATATTCTAAGTATCTCATTTTAGTGGAATCAAACAGTATTTGCCTTTTTGTGACTGGCTTATTTCACTCAGCATAATGTCCTCAAGGTGCATCCACATTATGGCATGTGTCAGAACTTCCTTCTTAAGGCTGAATAATAGTCTATTGTATGGACATACCACATATTTCTTATCTATTCATCCACTGATAGACACTTGGGTTACTTCTACCTTTTGGCTACCATGAATAATGCTACCATTAACATATGTATACAAACATCTCGTTGAGTCTCTGCTCTCTTTCTTGTATTTACCCCAAAGTGGGATTGCTGGATCATATGGTAATTCCAATAAAAATGTATTAAGGAACCGCTTTATCTGCATCATTTTACATTCCCACGAACAATGCATAATGGGTCCAATTCTTCCACATCCTCACCAATACTTGTTATTTTCTATTTTTTGATAGTATCCATCTTTATGGATGTGAGGTAGTCTGTGCCTTCATTTTTATTTTATGTAACAGATTTATGAAAATATAACTCACATACCATACAATTCACTCATTTAAAGTATGCAATTCAATGGTTTTTAGTATATTCACAGACAGGTGCAACCGTCACCACGATCAATTTTACCACATCTTCGTTATCGCCCAAAGAATCCCCATACCTTTTAGCTATCATCACCATTCCCTCAGCCTCCTGGCCCTAGGCAAGCACTAATCTACTTTCTATCTCTATAGACTTTCCTATTGGGGACATTTCACATAAATGGAATCATACAATATGTGGTCTTTTGTGTCTGTCTTCTTGCACTTGGCAAGCTTTCGAGTTTTTAGTTTTCAAGGTTCGTCCACGTTCGAGCATGTATCAGTCCTTCATTGCTTTTTAGGTGTGGCCTTTGTTTCTGCATTGAGCTTCTGTTGCACTTCTGAGAGCATGGATTCCAGACCTCTCCCACAGCCTACCCATTCATGGACTGGTGGAAGGGAAGGGTGTGAGAACAGCAAGGCAGTATGGTGTTGTGGAAAGTTGTCAATGTCCTCAGCTCTGCTCTTTAGCAGCTGTTGACCAAAACCAAGTGACCTAACCTCTGAGAAAGTTTCCTCCCCTGAAAGATAGGGGTGATAATAGTCTATGCTCATTCCATTTGTTGTGAAGATTAAAGATATAATAATATATTTAAGGTACGTGGTAGGCACTCATGAGGCTTTCATAAGGACCGTGGATCTCTGCAGACACCCAGGTGTGGCAGCTAAGGATAGAGGTAACGCTGTCCTGCAGGCTGCACACCATGGCAGGAGAGATTTCCCATCACCCTTCCTCTGTAAGCTCCATTTTCATTCAGAAAGTCACCCCTGGGTGTGACAGACGCAGGTGTGGTGATAGGAAAGCCCTCAATCTAGGAAAGACGCTTCCCACTCCTCAAATATATGACCAAAGAGAAACTGCCTTTAAACATCCCTACTCTTCCCCCCAAAATTCTCCTAAAGTGCCAAATACCCAGGCTACCCTTCCCTCTTCTCCCCTCCCCAGTTACTCTCTGGCTCTCACTCTCTCACCCCACTCTCTCCAGCAAAGCACAGAATGTTCCCCATCTATTGCTTTTGCCTTCGATCTTGAGACCAAACTCCCAAATCCAACAACCACCACCAAGACAAGAGCAATAGTTTTCCAAGGTTTGGATTTGCCCAACAATAGGCCTCTTTGCCCAGGAGGCAGGAGATTCTACAGCAAACACCTATCAGATTTCCTGTTTTATAGATTTCCTGGCTCACTTCTTCCACTTTTCAAAGAAGAGAGCAAGGCCCATCTAGCTGGTAAACTGCAGAGTTGGGCCAGGAACTCAGATCCCCTGAATTTTAATCCAGATGATATTGCATTAGTGAGAAGAACCCTTGCAAAGGAAGATTTTGAATCCAAAGCTGTTACTGGAATCTTGCAGCTAATCCATAGTATCAGGATTTTGCTGATGTGGTTACAACAAATCCACTACTAAGAATAAACACATGTAATCCCTTTCTCTGGCCTCTGGCCTCACACATCCTTGTAAATTTCCCCCAGGGGATTCTAACCTGCATCCAGGAGTGAGAACCACTGCTGCAGGTAAATTACCTGGCATACATTTTGTTTTTCTTGACAGTTTAAAAAATATTACTAAAATCAGTCACCAGTATTGATCATTCACTTTGTGCCAAGGATCTATTTAATAGGATACATGGTATTTAATATTATTTAATCCTCACAGGAGCCCTCTGGGATGGGCCCTAACTGTCCCCACATAACAGAGGAGAAAACGGCTTCAAGAGGATGAGTGCCTTGCCCTGACCACTGATGGTAGGAGGCAGGACTTGGTTCATTCAGATCCCAGAGCCCATATTCTTTTTTTTTTTTTTAATTTTATTATTTATTTATTTTATTTATTTTTGGCTGAACTGGGTCTTTGTTGCTGTGCGCGGGCTTTCTCTAGTTGCAGCGAGCTGGGGCTACTCTTCGTGGCGGTGTGTGGGCTTCTCATTGCGGTGGCTTCTCCATGCAGAGCACGGGCTCTAGGCGCGCGGGCTTCAGTAGTTGTGGCATGCAGGCTCAGTAGTTGTGGCTCGCGGGCTCTAGAGCTCAGACTCAGTAGTTGTGGCGCATGGGCTTAGGTGCTATGCGGCATGTGGGATCTTCCCGGACCAGGGCTCGAACCCGTGTTCCCTGCATTGGCAGGCAGATTCTTAACCACTGCACCACCAGGGAAGCCCCCCATATTCTTAATAACAATGTATATTAGCCATATGTTGAGCATTTACATTACTAATAATAGTTATTTAGTGATCACTTTGTTTTTTTAGCCAGACACTATTCCGGTTCATTTAATCCTTACAAAAACCCTATGGGGTGGTTACTAACATGAGTGTTTCCATTTTATTGCCATGCAAACTGAGTCACAGAGAGATTAAGCAACCACCACAAGGTTATACAGCTGATAAATGGGAAACTTAATCCAATCCGGTGCCGTGAGCCTTCCAGACATTTGTGGATTTACCTAAATCCTACAAAAGCATTCTGCTTTCTATAATGGCAAAGAAGGATGCTAAACAGTCAGATGATGGAATGAAACTAATGGTTGGAAGCATCCATTTACATAATCTTAAATTGGGGATTTGAACTTTGGGGGCAGACCAGTACATAAAGGAAATCGTTTTTTATTTTACTTTTCATTTCAGTAGAATAGTAGGGGATCTTCGAGCATTTCAACAGAAGGCACATCCTAGTTGTGCACTTTTGCAACTTTTAAATGAAAAGATATGTATGGGACTTCCCCGGTGGCGCAGTGGTTAAGAATCTGCCTGCCAATGCAGGGAACACGGGTTTGAGCCCTGGTCCGGGAAGATCCCACATGCCGCATAGCACCTAAGCCCATGCGCCACAACTACTGAGTCTGAGCTCTAGAGCCCGCGAGCCACAACTACTGAGCCTGCATGCCACAACTACTGAAGCCCGCGCGCCTAGAGCCCGTGCTCTGCAAGGAGAAGCCACCGCAATGAGAAGCCCATACACCGCCACGAGAAGCCCATACACCGCCACGAAGAGTAGCCCCAGCTCGCTGCAACTAGAGAAAGCCCACGCACAGCAACAAAGACCCAGTTCAGCCTAAATAAATAAATAAAATAAAGATATGTATGAAAGTTGATGTCATCCTAACATCCCCACCCACTGGTGAGTCTTAAAAATAGAACTGATGAAAGTAATATCAAGGCATGAAGTCACTAGATTTCTTTTAATCAAATTTTTATTTCTTCTGCAGGTTAAAATGGAGAAGGAACTAAAGTTTGGGGAGATATGAGAGAAAAAGTTAAAATGAAAATGACACCTCAGATTTCCAGATAGTATATTTCTTCTTAAAGAGGCATGGTAATATCAAAGCAATGACCTCATTTAGAATTATCCCTGAGGCATAATCATTCTCATTTTAAAAGTAGGGAAAATGAAGCACAAAGATTACATCACCCATCAAAAGTTCCAAAGTGACTTGGTGGCATTAAGTATAAACTGGTGCAATGTTTTTGGATGACAGTATGGTGATCACTTTCTAAACTTAATATATTTATATCCTTTGACCCAGCAATTCCACTTCTAGGAATTTATCCTGTAGGAATACTTTCTATAAGTAAGCAAGAACATACCTACAGAATGTCTGTGGATGCATTATGCGAAATACAAGCCAAATATCCATTCATTGGGATTTGTTTTTAAAAAGTATGATACAGATCCATCAATTCTATGGAACCACAAAAATGAGATAGATCTCTGTATATGTGGCATGAAGAGATGTCAATGATATATTGCCAAGTGAGGAGAAAAGCAAGTTACAGTATACTATATATAATGTGGTTCATGTTTATAAATATATGTGTGTGTATATATACTTATGTATTAATAGGCAGATGAAGAAACTCTATGAGCTGACATACTAAACAGTGGTTGTCTCTGGAAAATGTTACTGAAAATTTGCCCTTATATGATAGATTATGTTTGTTAGTCACAAAGGGTCACACTTAATGCCAGAACCCACCTCCTGAGCCATCGGCTACGGTGTTCTCTGCACCTGGGTGCCCTCTTTTGGGGCCAAGCCCTTCACTGCTCCTCATCTGTAGATGGGCAGGGAGTTTGGAAGGAGGGAGAGAAAAACGTCCTCATCCTTATCCACTCACCCCTGGCTTCCTGCTCTGATGGAAATGTCTCCCAGAAACATGGTTATAGATCCTGCAGCCTTCGGATTGAGGACCCAGACTCTCCTACCCTCAAACCTCCCTTATTCCAGTGGCCTGTGGTCATTTTGGTTAGTGTGCAGGGCAGGAGGCATGGCCAGACGCTGCCCACTGTCCAGACTGGGGCTCCCGGTACCCGGATGGGAAGCTTTGCAGGGGGTCAACGAGGCTTACTGGACCCACAGCTTAAGGTAACTGGACACCACGGCAGGAGATGACCAGAGGTTCCCTGGCATCAGGCAGACCTGGGTTCAAATCCCTGGTCTCTGGCCTTCCTGGCTGTGTGACCTGTGTGAGTCAAGTAACCTCCCAGCTCCAGTTTCCTCATCTGTACAATGGAGAGAATATCTTCTCTCTGGGAGAGCAGGTATGAAGGCTACATGGAAACACAGGGCCTGGCACGTGGTACATGCTCGCTAACTCATGGCTACTCCTGAGCTCTGGACAGGCTTCTCTGCTCTAAGAGCTAAGTTCCAGCAGCATCCTAAGGTCACAAGCAGGTGGTATGGCCAAGATAAGGTGCTTATTTTAAGAATATCCTTAAAACCCAATCCTAATAGTTAAGATTTGTCATTACAATCTAAACTTAAAATACTAGATTTAAAATCAATGAAAGAAATTTCTCTGGTTTCTATCCCACCTCTACCCCAGGCTTTTATCTTTTCCCTCCAGAAGCAAATGCCCTTCTAAGAAACTCATTAAGGGAAAGGAAGATTGATGTTCACTACGTTACAGTGTCTTCTTTACGAGAGAAGAATCAGCTCCAGTAATTAGTGCTTCCAAGAAACTTTTTGAAATTTGAAGGCAATAAACAATGTAATGATCCTATTTCCTTCATTGCTATGGCTTCTAGGAAGCTCAGAGCCACATTTCTATTTATTGTAGGAACATTTTTGAGGTTATTATTCACATTGCATAATGTATTAGGGAAGGGCCCAGTATTTCCTGAACAGCCGGACTATCTTTTTCCTTATGGACACTATGAATTATGCAACAGGCCTTATTTCCCTCTTTACGTTGTCCCTAAGAAATCTCTAGCAAGTATAGGCCTTGGAGTAAGTATTTTGCTTACTGCATTCAATGGCTTTCTATTTTCTCTACTCTTAATTTTTCCTTAATCCAATTACCACATTTACCTAAAAATGTTATATCATATGTGTTTCTGTAAGCAACTACAAACTACTCTTGGACTGAGGTAGGGAACAAACAGGTGAGCAAACAAAAGTAAACAATCTATCTCCTTTGACAGGTCAGCCTCCCCCACCCTTTTCTTTAAAATATCAAGAAGTGATAAAGTCATTAAAAGAGTATTTACACAAATATACAATATACACACACATTTAAAAATTGCAATCTGATGTTGTGTATATATATATATATATATATATGTAATCTGATGTAGTATATATAATAAATGTAATCTGATGTTATGGGAACAGTTTCTATGTTTTCTTTCTCCTTACTCACACTAGATTTCCAAATAAAATATGAATAGTCAGTTACAAAGCACATTTGAAAACAATTACCAATTATATGAAGCTAAAAATATGCTATTAATCAAGAAGGGATTTTTGACCACATCTCAAAAATGGCTCTGGCATCTTCTTTTGGATTATATTAGCTGTAATTCTTGTCACACATGTTTTTAAAAATAATTCCTGCAACTGTCCCAATGGATAGAGACTTCAGGATAACTTCACACTGTTTCTGTCCTAGAGGAAAATCCTGTTCAGGACGGCCTCTGGCTCAGTGTAACATGAGACAGGCTATAAATGACCATGGTTCTACCCTGACAGCTGATGCTTCTCTCCCTCAGACCTCCTGTCTGCACTAAGGTTGCTCCAAGAAATGAACTTGGCAAAATTCATTCATACTATAAATACCAGAGCACGATATGGATAAAATGGCATCGACTAAACAATTATATTATGTTTGTTTGCTGGATTTGTACATGGATGAGTTTGCAGTTTTCTTACATGAAGGTGAAACCCATTTTTTTTTTTTTTTTTTTTGCTGTACGCGGGCCTCTCACTGTTGTGGCCTCTCCCGTGGCGGAGCACAGGCTCCGGACGCGCAGGCTCAGCGGCCATGGCTCACGGGCCCAGCCGCTCCGCGGCATGTGGGATCCTCCCGGACCAGGGCACAAACCCGCGTCCCCTGCATCAGCAGGCGGACTCTCAACCACTGCGCCACCAGGGAAGCCCTGAAACCCATTTTTATTTGCAATCACTCCACTTTTTTTCTTTACCGCAAATCTAAAGGAGAACTACATGTGTTTACTATTAATTTTCAAATTGCTTCATCAGAGCTCTTTGGGGTCTAATTACAGTGTCACCTTGGCTGGGGGGGGATTGATTTTTGAAACCGCTACACTACCCAGATTCATAAGGTTTAAAACAGGAAGTAACTCCATACGTGAACTTAACAAAATGATTCAGCTTGGTGACCCCTGAAGGGGACAAAAAGTTCTACTTCACTTGATGGGCAGCACGTTGTACCCTGCTCCTGGCAATTCAGCCCTTACCCGAGGGCTTCAGCCAATGCAAACACCAACAGCACGAAACCATAGGTCATAAGAAATTGGACAAGCCGTATGTCATGTTCAGGAGGATTCCTGAGAGGTTTGGGTCTGATGGTAGAATGCAAAAGAGTGTCTTGTCTCTCTGCAACTCTCCTCCCATATGTGTCAGAACACGGGACAGAGAAAGGGCGTGCCTGCGCCCCAGCCCTAGGCCCTCCTCGGCTGTGTGACCTAGGCAAGCCCTCAACCTTCCGGGGCCTAACTTATTCATCTACAAAATGAAACCCAGAGCTGCATCCACCAAATATGTACAGACCGCCTGCTCTATACCAGGCTCTGTGCTAGGTGTGGGGACATCATGATGAATAAGACACACAGTCCCCACATGGAACCCCACGGAACTTAAGAGTCTAGTGGAGGAAATCAATACAAAATTGTTTGAAGCACAGAGATATTTTAATAACGACAATAACCAACATGTATGGGAACTATGTGCTGGGACTTATTCCAAATATCATCTCTTGCAATCCTTTAACAACTGTATGAGACAGGACTATTATTATTCCCATTTTGCACATGGGAATACTGAGGCTCAATGAAGTTAACTAGATCAGGGTCACACAGATAAAAGTAAAAGGATTCCAAGGGCAACTCTGGCCAACTCCAAAGCCCAGTCCTTTACCAACTGTGCTGTATTGACTTCTTTCCAAACTGACCACAGATCTGGGGATGGTGTTTAGAACTGACGTTTTTCCTGAAGACCATTTCACAGTCTCATCATAAATGGGAAATTTACCCCTGAGTTCACATTGGGGCATTTACTGAAAACCTCATCTTTTTTGGAAAGCACTGTTCCTTCTGGAACCCTCAGAAGGTGGAAAAGCAGCAAGGGACATGGGCAGCAGGTGGCCGAGGTGGTACCTCTTTCACTTTGCCCTCCACTGCTAGCTGGATCACAGAGTTAAATCCAGCCTATGCTCCCTTATACACAGCAAGCCAAACCAATCAGCGAACCAACGGCAAATCAACTCAAAAAAATAAGTAACAACAGAAATAAATAGGCATGCTGCACTTTTCCTAACCTTTAAACTGATTACAGCCCTGACTGTCTTCCAATTTTAAGTGAAATGAACCGGCAGTTGTACACAGACAAGCCTGCCAAACAGTTACAGCTCAAATTGCTTCTTAACAAGGGACACCAAGACTGCCAATTTGATGAGCTCCTGCTCTGTACCAGGCTCTGTCTGTATGTGGACTCATACAAGCCTCAGAACTCCATCCATTCATTCATTCCCTCATTTATTCATTCAACCAAAATTTATTTGGTGCTCACTTTGTGCCAGCACTGCATGAGGATGAGGCCTTCGTCCACATGGAGCTTACACTTTAGTGAGGAAGGCATGTAACTGCAAAGTCAGCAAATAACGGAAGTACAATCATGCATCAGTAGGACACTCGGGCCTAGAGGACTCTACATTTTAAAGAGAACACAAACCACTGGGGATCTAGCACCTCCTTAGGGTCGCAACTCTGGCTGACCATTAGAACTGGGGAAACTTTACAGTAACGTGGACGCCCAGGGCCCATCCCCATCAAGTTGGAATTTCTGGAGATGAGGCACTGGTATTTTTTTATCTTGTAATTTTGAATTTACAGAAAAGTTGCAATAGTCATCCAAAGAACTCTCAGATTCGCCATTGTTTATACTTGATCATTTTCTCTCTGTGTGTATACATATATGTGTGCATGTGTTTTATAAATTATATTTTTCTGAATCATTGGGGATTAAGCTGCATATCATATCCCTTGATCCCTAAAACCTTCATCATGCATCTTAAGAATGAAGAGGTTTCTGATATAGCCCAAGAACATTGATCAAAATCAGGAAACTTAATAGTGCTACATACCACTGTCTAATATAAAGCCCATACTCAAAGTTTGTTAACTGTCTCGATAATGTCTTTTATAGCATTTTTCCCCATCCGAGATTCAATCTAAGGTCATGCACGGCATTCAGCTGTCACATCCCTTTGGTCTCCTTTCATCTTTTTGGCTTCCTTGACATTGGCATTTTTGAAGAGTCCAGATCAGTTACTTTGGAGTGTTTCCTCAATTTGGGTGGATCTGATGTTTCCTCATGATTAGATTCAAGTAGTGCATTTTTTACAGGAGTTGTGCATAAGCGTCTGTGATGAGTGTCTTCCTCAGTACCTCATACCGGAAGGCATGTGATGTCAGTTTGTCCCGTTATTGGTGACATTAATCTCCAACACTCGGTTAAGGCGGCTCTGCCAGGTTTCTCTCATGCAAAGTTACTATTTTCCCCCGTGTGTTAAAGGCTCTGCCTTGTGAAGAGATATTTTCAGACTATGAATATCAGGTTCCTCATCAAACGTTCACGCAGCGGTTTAGCATCTATTGATGATTGTTGCCTGAGCCAATTAATTCACTAACATGGTTATAAAATGGTGACTTAAATTTCATTATACTGCTAAATGTATTAGTTGGCATTCTAATGTGGGAGAAAAGCTTCCTCTTCTCTCACATTTATTTGTTTATTTGGTATCCATATGGATATTTGGATTTTTTTTTTTTTAGTCAATGAGTTCATTACAGTCACTGTTGATTTTCATGCTTAAATTCTGATGTTAATTTTGATGCTTAAATTATCCCAGATTTGCCCAGTGAGACTCCCTTCAAGCTGGAGCCTGTATTCTTTTCCCATGTTTCCATCAATTTTTTGAGGCTTCTTTATTTTCTGGCAAAAGACATTCTAAGCTCTTCTACTTTCCTTGCCCCAGCCCTGGAATCGACCATTTCTCAAAAAAAAACAAAACAAAACAAAAACCCAACCTAATTCCATTTAGAATGAGGGGTACTTAGAAACCAAGATCTGGGCACTAGGAATGCTCATTGCTTCTAGGGTTTTCAGTCAATAGCATTAGTATTTTTAGAAAGCTCCTGAGGTGATTCAAATATGCAGCCAATATTGAGAACTGTTTATGAAGAAGGGGCCTAACCATTACTTAAGCCGATGACTATGGGTAGGAAAGGGGGAGAAGAAACTGTAGGAGATGTGGAGTAGTGAATCAATGCAGTGTGCTTCAAACCATGGGCCAAGACACATTAGTGGGCCATGAAATAAATTTACTGAGTCATGTCCAGCATTAACAAAATTAAAAACTCAAAAGACTAGAAAATACCAAAGGGTATTACATATAAGGTAATTTTTTTATAAAACTTTTGTTTTAGCTAGGTATATGTGAAACCATCTGTACATTCATATGTACTAAACTGTGACATAAAACTATTTCTTACTGGTTCACAGTCCAAAAAGATTGAGAATCTGTCCTAAAGGAGAGTGCTTGCTTTTCTCTCTTCTCTTAGACAAGAGTGGGTGCTTCTACCACCGAAGCCCTAAGACAAGGGTGGGAAGAGCCAAGAGAACAACTCGAAAAGAATGGGGGTGCTTCATCATCTGGTTGGTCATCTCCTTTAAGGGCAGATTTACAGTACACCTCATTCTACTGTGCCTGTTAGAGCAGATTCAGTGTGAACTGGGGACACGCTGGGGTGGGGCAGTGGAGAAGCCTGCGTGTCCACCGCTGGTTTCCTCTGCGTCAAGTGGATGCTGGGAGGTAACCTGAACTATCTTTCCATTGCCCCACCCGAGAGGGCTGGCCACTGGGTAAGGAGACCCCAGGAGCAAAAGGCTGGGAGTGGACTGGCAGAGGTGGGGTCCGGGTGGTGGTAGAAAAGGGAGAAACAGAGCCAGATCCCTACAGGGGGTTCTGCCACGTGTTGTCTCCCCTGAGGAAGAGCTCATGTGAAACACAGGAGTCAGTGAGCCAGCAAGGGGATGCCTGCCCACAAGACATGGGTGGCCACGCAGTCTCAGCCAGAGAAGCGGCAGCAGCCAAGAGAGGGTCACAACAGGAAGTGCAGAGGAGATGCCCCTTGGATCTGCCTCCCTCCCACCCAAACCCACCGAAGGAGTAAGTGGCTCTGAAGAGGAAAGGGTGGACATGTGAAAGATCAGACAATTCCTTCCCCCACTCCCAACCCCACTGAGGCAGGGCAGAGGTGGGTGAGTAAGCATTAAATTGGATCTGAGATTGAGATTTTTAAGTAGACTGGACTTTATGAAATCAGAACATACTTAAAAGACATGAAATCTAACCAATATGCCAAGCAGGAACTGGAAAGAGATTCGAGAGAACAGGGTTGAAGACAGTTTCTGGGCAAAAAAGAAAACTTTTGTTTAGACTCCACCACGCTGAGATGGCTCAATATTTTTCCTTTTCCCTTTAGGCAGGGCAACTTGGGAAGGCCCCTCTGAGGTGGTAATGTCCCCAGGCCTGGAGGGTGAGAAAAAATGGCCATACAGGAGCTGGGAAGGGATGATTTGGCAGGAAAGGAATAG
Organism: Phocoena phocoena; assembly: GCF_963924675.1. Classification (NCBI taxonomy): domain Eukaryota; kingdom Metazoa; phylum Chordata; class Mammalia; order Artiodactyla; family Phocoenidae; genus Phocoena; species Phocoena phocoena. The sequence goes on from NC_089233.1 coordinate 22,874,558, forward strand.
AAAGTGCAGAGTCCCAGAGGTGAGGAAGGCGTTGGCATATGGCAGAACAAGAGAGACTAGAGGAGCTGCAGCCTAGTGAAGGCGGACAGGGACGGGGAGGGTGGGGAGGTCAGAGCACGGATGGTGAAGAGTGCGATGGCCTGTACGCTGCCGAGGTAGCTATGATCATTTTTTTTCCATTGGTTTTCATAATTGTAAAGTACTGCACTTATTTAAAAGATTCCAACAGTGCAAGATTCCCCCTAGACCTAATTCCTAAAGGAAACTACCATTAAAGTATTCTTCCAGGCTGTTTAGACATCTCTCTGTTTCCCTGTATATATTTTTAATATGAATGAAAATTTATGGTTCTGCAACTTTTTTCCACTTGTTAATATACCACGAATCTCATTCCATGTTGTTGGTTAAATAAGTGATGCTAAATTCATACCACACAGCCATTAAACGTCATGATGGGGCTTCCCTGGTGGCGCAGTGGTTAAGAACCCACCTGCCAATGCAGGGGACACAGGTTCGAGCCCCGGTCCGGGAAGATCCCACATGTCGCAGAGCAACTAAGCCCGTGCGCCACAACTACTGAGCCTGTGCTCTAGAGCCTGCAAGCCACAACTACTATGCCCATCTGCCACAATTACCGAAGCCCGCGCGTCTAGAGCCCATGCACCGCAATGAAGAGCAGCCGCCGCTCGCCACAATCAGAGAAAGCCCGCGCACAGCAACGAAGACCCAATGCAGCCAAAAAAGAAAAGTCATGATGCCACTCTCTAGTGCTGACCGAATGATGTTCTGAGTATGTTTAGTGACAGGGTAGATGATATAACAGAATATACAGATGTACTTGTAACAATGTAAAAACCCATTTTTAATAATATATGAATATATATATTTTTGCATCTTTTTGTACTGAAAAAGTATAGCAGGATGTGCACCAAAATTTTAACAGTGGTGAGATTTCTGATTTTCACCCCCCTTTTGTTTTTTGTTTGTCTAATTTTCCTACCACGAATATGTAGTAACTTAAAGTTTAAAAATAAAGAAGGGAAGCAAATAGGACAAAATTGTGACACTTGTACATGATAAGTGCTGGGTGCTTGTTCTCTTATTCTTAATACTTCAATGTGTGTATGTGTTTAATTTCTCAGAAAAGGGGAGAGGATGGCATAAAACACCGCTTGAGTTCAGACACACAATCAACAGCTTAGAAGAAAAACTACCCATCACATTGATGGGTACTGTGACTCCAAAATGATGAGTTACTCTTGCTGTCTTGCAGCTAAAAAAAGAGACCTGCAGACATGGGATGACACTGAATGTGTCCCTGAGTGACGGGAATGGCCATGTCAATTATATTGTCATTCCAAAGCTGAATCTTAACATGCTGCCACCTCCCCTACCCCCAATGGAGTCCCGCGCAGATATAGGGACCTTATAAAACCTCAGAGGGCTTCCTTCTTGAGCCTGGGGTAAGACTCAGGCTTTTCCTGAATAAACCAAGGGCTGTGAATCAAACAACTCACCTTTCTGCTCTTGCTTGGCCCAGAAAATTTTGACTCGCTGGCGGATGTGCTTGTCCTCACGCAGTTTCTTCTGCCACTTACGCAATTCTTGAATCTCAGGATCACAGCGCACCTGGAAAATTCCCCCAAAGCTTTAGTTCTCTTTCTACATACTTTTACACATTAGCTTGTAACCCTGCAAGGAAAATCCTTTACAAACCACCTGGATGTACTTTTGATTCTAAATGAATCATTGTTCTAAACGAATTATCTATACTCCTAAAGCTTATATAATATTTGAAAGTAAATGAGGTCGGATGAAGGTTTGCTACACTAATGGTAGGCTGAGAGCTTTCTAGATCTGTGCTGTCCAATAGAAATATAATGAAATCACATGTGAAATTTTAAATTTCCTTGCAGTCTCATATTATTTTTTTAAATATTCATTTATTGAAGTATAATTGACATGCAATATTATGTTAGTTTCAGGTGTACAACATAGTGATTTGACATTTAAATACATTATGAAATGATCACCATAATACGCCTAGAAACCATCTGTCGCCATACAAAATTAATACAGTATTACTGACTATACTCTTTATGCTGTATAGTACATCCCCGTGACTAATTTATTTTATAACCGGAAGTTTGTACTTCTTAATCCCCATCACATATTTTGCCCATCCCCCCCCTCACCTCCCCTCTGCAAATGCCAGTTTGTTCTCTGTATCTGTGAGTCTGTTTCTGTTTTGTTTGTTCATTTGTTTTTTTAGATTCCACATATAAGTGAAATCATACTGTATTTGTCTTTTTTGTCTGACTTATTTCACTTAGCCTAATACCCTCTAGATCCTTCCATGTTGTCACAAATGGCAAGATTTCATTCTTTTTTAATGGCTGAGTAATATTGGCATACCTTGGAGATATTTCAGGTTCAGTTCTAAACCACTGCAATAAAGGAAATATTGAAATAAAGCGAGTGGCACAAATTGTTTGGTTTCCCAGTGCCTATAAAAGCTATGTTTACACTATATTGTAGTCTATTAAGTGTGCAACATTATGTCTAAAAATACCAATGTACATCCCTTAATTAAAAAATACAAAACAAAAAAATAATTACAATAATAATGTCAAAAGATCACTGATCACAGATCACCATAACAAATAATAATGAAAAAGTTTGAAATATTGTAAGAATTACCAAAATGTGACACAGAGACAGAAGAGATATATATTCCACATCTTTATTCATTAATCTATTAATGGACACTTCAGCTGCTTCCATATCTTGGCCATTGTAAATAATGCTGCAGTGAACACAGTTCCCCAACCAGGGATGGAACCCCCAGCCCTCGGCAGTGAAAGCGTGGAGCCCTAACCACTGGACTGCCAGGGAATTCCCATATCTTTTTTTTTTTTTTTAATATTTATTTATTTTATTTTTGGCTGTGTCAGGGCTTAGTTGTGGCCCGCGGGATCTTTCATTGCCGTGCGCGGGCTCTCTAGCTGTGGTTCGCAGGCTCCAGGGCGCATGGGCTCTGTAGTTGTGGTGTGCGGGCTTAGTTGCCCTACAGCACGTGGGTTCTTAGCTTCCCGACCAGGGATCGAAACCGCATCCCCTGCATTGGAAGGTGGATTCTTAACCACTCTACCACCAGGGAAGTCCCTCCCATATCTTTCTGAATTAATGTTTTTGTTTTCTTAAGGTAAATACCCAGAAGTGGAATTGTTGGATTATATGGTAGTTCTATTGCAATCTTGTTTTAAAAAGTGAAAATAAAGTGGCAGGATTATTTTTAAGAGTATATCTTACTTAACCTAAAAGATACAAAATAATATAATTTCAACATGTAATCAGTATAAAATATAATTTATGAGATATTTTACTTTCTGTTTTCTATACCAAGGCTTCAACCTCTGGTATGTATTTTATACTTACAGAGCATCTTAATCTGGACTAGACACATTTTAAGTGCTCAGAAGCCACACAGAGCTGGTGGCTATTGTACAGGACAGCAGAGTTCTGGATTAATCACAGGTAATGCATTAACCACAGTTCCATTTGATTGACTGAGTGCCTACTGTATACTGCGCTTCGTGCTAGACATTGAGAATAAAGAGATAATTAATGGTAATTGTAATAATGATTATTGTTATTATTTTTAAATTACTAATATAACATATTTATTGAACACTTATGTCCCGGGCATTGTTTAAATGTTTTACAAATTTTAACTATCAAAACCAGGCAGAAATGATTATCTCCATTTTACAGATAAGGAAACCGAGTTTAAGTGGCTTGCCGAGTCTTGGAGCTAGGAAATGGTGGATTCAAATGTAGGCAGACTGTTCCAATTTCCCTTGAGGGACTTAAGAGTCTGGTAGGAGGGGACCTTCAAGATGGCGGAGGAGTAAGACGTGGAGATCACCTTCCTCCCCACAAATACATCAAAAATACATCTACATGTGGAACAACTCCTACAGAACACCAACTGAACGCTGGCAGAAGACCTCAGACTTCCCAAAAGGCAAGAAAATCCCCACATACCTGGGTAGGGCAAAAGAAAAAAGAAAAAACAGAGACAAAAGAATAGAGACGGGACCTGCACCTCTGCGAGGGAGCTGTGAAGGAGGAAAAGTTTCCGTGACACACTAGGAAGCCCCTTCACTGGTGGAGACAGGGGGTTGGGGGAAAGCATCGGAGCCACGGAGGAGAGCGCAGCAACAGGCGTGCAGAGGACAAAGCAGAGAGATTCCCGCACAGAGGATCGGTGCCGACCGGCACTCACCAGCCTGAGAGGCTTGTCTGCTCCCCGGATGGGATGGGCGGGGGCTGGGAGCTGAGGCTCGGGCTTCAGTCGGATCCCAGGGAGAGGACTGGGGTTGGTGAACACAGCCTGAAGGGGGCTAGTGCACCACAGCTAGCCAGGAGGGAGTCCAGGAAAAAGTATGGACCTGCCTAAGAGGCAAGAGACCATTGTTTCAGGGTGCGTGATGAGAGGGGATTCCTTCCCCATGTGCCCACAGAAGGCAGAGCACTGCCTAAGCGAGCTCCAGAGACGGGCGCAAGCCGTGTCTATCAGCTCAGACCCCATAGATGGGCATGAAATGCTAACGCTGCTGCTGATCAGCTCAGACCCCAGAGATGGGCATGAAATGCTAACGCTGCTGCTGCTGCTGCTGCCACCAAGAAGCCCGTGTGCAAGCACAGGTCACTATCCACACCTCCCCCCCCCCCCCGCCACCACGTGGGAGCCTGTGCAGCCCGCCACTGCCAGGGTCCCGTGATCCAGGGACAACTTCCCTGGGAGAACACACGGCGTGCCTCAGGCTGTTGCAACCTAATGCTAGCCTCTGCCACCACAGGCTCAACCGGCATTCCAATTATTACTACCCTACCCCTCCCTCCCCCTGGCCTGAGAGAGCAAGAGTGCCCTAATCAGCTGCTGCTTTAACCCCGTCTTGTCCGGGCAGGGAACAGATGCCTGAGGGCGACCTACACACAGACACGGGGCCAAAACCAAAGCTGAACCCCAGGAGATGTGCAAACAAAGACGAGAAAGGGAAATCTCTCCATGCAGTCTCAGGAGCAGATTAAATCCCAACAATCAACTTGATGTACCCTGCATCTATGGAATACCTGAATAGACAACGAATTGTCCCAAAATTGAGGTGGTGGACTTTGGGAGAAACTGGTCTTGGGTTTGCTGACTGCGACTGATTTGTTTCCGATTTTTATGTTTATCTTAGTTTAGTTTTTAGCACTTGTTATCACTGGTGGATTTGTTTATTGGTTTGGTTGCTCTCCTCTTTTTAAAAATTATTTTTGTATTTTAATAATTTCTTTTAATTTATTTATCTTGTTTTTTCTTTCTTTTTTTTTCCTCCCTTTTCTTCTGAGCTCTGTGGATGACAGGGTGTTGGTGCTCCAGCCTGGTGTCAGGCCTGAGCCTCTAAGGTGGGAGAGCTGAATTCAGGACATTGGACCACCAGAGACCTCCTGGCCCCATGTAATATCAATGGGCAAGAGCTTCCCAGAGATCTCTATCTCAATGCTAAGACCCAGCTCCACCCAACGGCCAGCAAGCTCCAGTGCTGGATACCCAAACAACTAGCAAGACAGAAACACACCACCACCCATTAGCAGAGAAGCTGCCTAAAACCATACTAAGTTCACAGACACCCCAAAACACACTACCAGATGCGGTCCTGCCCACCAGAAAGACAAGATCCAGCCTCATCCACCAGAACACAGGCACCAGTCCCCTCCACAAGGAAGCCTACACAGGCCACTGAACCAACCTTACCCACTGAGGGCAGACACCAAAAACAATGGGAACTACGAACCTGCAGCCTGTGAAAAAGAGACCCCAAACACAGTAAGTTAAACAAAATGAGAAAACAGAGACACACACAGCAGATGAAGGAGCAAGGTAAAAACCCACCAGATCAAACAAATGAAGAGGAAATAGACAGTCTACCTGAAAAAGAATTCAGAGTAATGATAGTAAAGGTGACCCAAAATCTTGGAAATAGAATGGACAAATACAAGAAAGGTTTAACAAGGACCTAGAAGAACTAAAGAGCAAACAAACAATGATGAAAAACACAATAAATGAAATTTAAAATTCTCTAGAAGGAATCAATAGCAGAATAACTGAGGCAGAAGAACAGATAAGTGACCTGGAAGACAAAAGAGTGGAAATAACTACCACAGAGCAAAGAGAAAAGAATTTAAAGAATTGAGGACAGTCTCAGAGACCTCTGGGACAATATTAAACGCACCAACATTCGAATTATAGGGGTCCCAGAAGAAGAAGAGAAAAAGAAAGGGATTGAGAAAATATTTGAAGAGATTATAGTTGAAAACTTCCCTAATATGGAAAAGGAAATAGTCAATCAAGTCCAGGAAGCACAGAAAGTCCCATACAGGATAACTCCAAGGAGAAACACACCAAGACACATATTAATCAAACTATCAAAAATTAAATACAAAGAAAACATATTAAAAGCTGCAAGGCAAAAGTAACAAATAACATACCCATAAATAACCCATAAGGTTAACAGCTGATCTTTCAGCAGAAACTCTGCAAGCCAGAAGGGAGTGGCAGGCATATTTAAAGTGATGAAAGGGAAAAACCTACAACCAAGATTGCTCTACCCAACGAGGATTTCATTCAGATTCAATGGAGAAATTAGAACCTTTACAAACAAGCAAAAGTTAAGAGAATTCAGCACCACCAAACCAGCTTTACAACAAATACTAAAGGAATGTCTCTAGGCAGGAAACAAGAGAAGAAAAAGACCTACAAAAACAAACCCAAAACAATTAAGAAAATGGTAATAGGAACATACATATCGATAATTACCTTAAATGTAAATGGATTAAATGCTCCAACCAAAAGATACAGACTGGCTGAATGGATACAAAAACAAGACCCGTATATATGCTGCCTACAAGAGACCCACTTCAGACCTAGGGACACATACAGACTGAAAGTGAGGGGATGGAAAAAGATATTCCATGCAAATGGAAATCAAAAGAAAGCTGGAGTAGCAATACTCATATCAGATAAAATAGACTTTAAAGAATGTTACAAGAGACAAGGAAGCACACTACATAATGATCAAGGGATCAATCCAAGAAGAAGATATAACAATTATAAATATATATGCACCCAACATAGGAGCACCTCAATACATAAGGTAAATGCTAACAGCCATAAAAGGGGAAATCGACAGTAACACAATAATAGTAGGGGACTTTAACACCTCACTTTCACCAATGGACAGATCATCCAAAATGAAAATAAATAAGAAAACACAAGCTTTAAATGACACAGTAAGCCAGATGAACTTAATTGATATTTATAGGACATTCCATCCAAAAACAACACAATACACTTTCTTCTCGAGTGCTCATGGAACATTCTCCAGGATAGATCATATCTTGGGTCACAAATCAAGCCTTGGTAAAATTAAGAAAATTGAAATCATATCAAGTAACTTTTCCAACCACAATACTATAAGACTACATATCAATTACAGGAAAAAAAAACTGTAAAAAATACAAACACATGGAGGCTAAACAGTACACTACTAAATAACTAAGAGATCACTGAAGAAATCAAAGAGGAAATCAAAACATACCTAGAAACAAATGACGTGAAAACACAATGACCCAAAACCTATGGGATGCAGCAAAAGCAGTTCTAAGAGGGAAGCTTATAGCAATACAATCCTACCTCAAGAAACAAGAAAAATCTCAAGTAAACAACTTAACCTTACACTTAAAGCAATTAGAGAAAGATGAACAAAAAAACCCCAAAGTTAGCAGAAGGAAAGAAATCATAAAGATCAGATCAGAAACAAATGAAAAAGAAATGAAGGAAAGAATAGCAAAGATCAGTAAAACTAAAAGCTGGTTCTTTGACAAGATAAACAAAATTGATAAACCACTAGCCATACTCATCAAGAAAAAAAGGGAGAAGACTCAAATCAACAGAATTAGAAATGAAAAAGGAGAAGTAACAACCGACACCGCAGAAATACAAAGGATCATGAGAGATTACTACAAGCAAATATATGCCAATAAAATGGACAACCTGGAAGAAATGGACAAATTCTTAGAAAAGCACAACCTTCCAAAACTTAACCAGGAGGAAATACAAAATATAAACAGACCAATCACAAGCACTGAAATTGAAACTGTGATTAAAAATCTCCCAACAAATAAAAGCCCAGGACCAGATGGCTTCACAGGCGAATTCTATCAAAGATATAGAGAAGAGCAAACACCCATCCTTCTCAAACTCTTCCAAAATATAGCAGAGGGAGGAACACTCCCAAACTCATTTTATGAGGCCACCACCACCCTGATACCAAAACCAGACAAAGATGTCACAAAAAAAGAAAACTACAGGCCAATATCACTGATGAACTTAAATGCAAAAATGCTCAACAAAATACTAGCAAACAGAATCCAATAGCACATTAAAAGGATCATACACCATGATCAAGTGGGGTTTATCCCAGGAATGCAAGGATTCTCCAATATACACAAATCAATCAATGTGATACACCATATTAACAAAATGAAGGATAAAAACCATATGATAATCTCAATAGATGCAGAAAAAACTTCTGACAAAATTCAACACCCATTTATAATAAAAACTCTCCAGAAAGTAGGCATAGAGGGAATTTACCTCAACATAATAAAGCCCACATATGACAAACCCACAGCCAACATCATTCACAATGGTGAAAAACTGAAACCATTTCCACTAAGATCAGGAGCAAGACAAGGTTGCCCACTCTCACCATTATTATCAACATAGTTTTGGAAGTTTTAGCTATGGTGATCAGAGAAGAAAAAAAATAAAGGGAATCCAAATCAGAAAAGAAGAAGTAAAACTGTCACTGTTTGCAGATGACATGACACTATACATAGAGAATCCTAAAGATGCTACCAGAAAACTACTAGAGCTAATCAACGAATTTGGTAAAGTAGCAGGATACAAAATCAATGCACAGAAACCTCTTGCATTCCTATACACTAATGACAAAAAATCTGAAAGAGAAATTAAGGAAACACTCCCATTTACCACTGCAACAAAAAGAATAAAATACCTAGGAATAAACCTACCTAAGGAGACAAAAGACCCATATGCAGAAAACTGTAAGACAGTGATGAAAGAAATTAAAGATGATACAAACAGATGGAGAGATATACCATGATTAGAAGAATCAACATTGTGAAATGACTATACTACCCAAAGCAATCTACAGATTCAATGCAATCCCTATCAAACTACCAATGGCATTTTTCACAGAACTAGAACAAAAAATTTCACAATTTGTATGGAAACACAAAAGACCCCGAATAGCCAAAGCAATCTTGAGAAAGAAAAACGGAGGTGGAGGAATCAGGCTCCCTGACTTCAGACTATACTACAAAGCTACAGTAATCAAGACAGTATGGTACTGGCACAAAAACAGAAATATAGATGAATGGAACAGTATAGAAGCCCAGTGATAAACCCACGCACATATGGTCACCTTATCTTTGATAAAGGAGGCAAGAATATACAATGGAGAAAAGACAGCCTCTTCAATAAGTGGTGCTGGGAAAAAAAGGACAGCTCATGTAAAAGAATGAAATTAGAACACTTCCTAACACCACACATGAAAGTAAACTCAAAACGGATTAAAGACCTAAATGTAAGGCCAGACACTGTAAAACTCTTAGGGGAAAATATAGGCAGAACACTCTATGACATAAATCACAGCAAGATCCTTTTGATCCACCTCCTAGAGAAATGGAAATAAAAACAAAAATAAACACATGGGACCTAATGAAACCTAAAAGCTTTTGCACAGCAAAGGAAACCATAAACAAAACGAAAAGACAACCCTCAGAATGGGAGAAAATATTTGCAAACGAAGCAATGGACAAAGGATTAATCTCCAAAATATACAAGCAGCTCATGCATCTCAATATCAAAACAACAAACAACCCAATCCAAAAATGGGCAGTAGGGCTTCCCTGGTGGTGCAGTGGTTGAGAGTCCACCTGCCGATGCAGGGGACATGGGTTCGTGCCCCGGTCCGGGAAGATCCCACATGCCACGGAGTGGCTGGGCCTGTGAGCCATGGCTGCTGAGCCTGCGCATCTGGAGCCTGTGCTCCGCAACGGGAGAGGCTGCAACAGTGAGAGGCCTGCGTACCACAAAAAAAAAAAAAAAAAAAAAAAAAGGGCAGTAGACCTAAATAAACATTTCTCCAAAGAAGTTATACAGATTGCTAACAAACACGTGAAAGGATGCTCAACTTCACTAATCATTAGAGAAATACAAATCAAAACTACAGTGAGGTATCACCTCACACCATTCAGAATGGCCATCATCAAAAAAATCTACAGGGCTTCCCTGGTGGCACAGTGGTTGAGAGTCCACCTGCCGATGCAAGGGACATGGGTTCGTGCCCCGGTCTGGGAAGATCTCACGTGCCGCAGAGCGGCTGGGCCCATGAGCCATGGCCGCTGAGCCTGCACATCTGGAGCCTGTGCTCCGCAACGGGAGAGGCCACGACAGTGAGAGGCCTGCGTACCGCAAAAAAAAAAAAAAAAAAAAAATGTACAAACAATAAATGCTGGAGAGGGTGTGGAGAAAAGGGAACTCTCTTGCACTCTTGGTGGGAATGTAAATTGATACAGCCACTGTGGAGGACAGTACGGACGTTCCTTAAAAAACTAAAAACAGAACTACCACATGACCCAGGAATCTCACTACTGAGAGATTTCTTATATACCCTGAGAAAACCATAATTTTAAAAGAGTCATGTACCACAATGTTCATTGCATCACTATTTACAACAGCCAGGACATGGAAGCAACCTAAGTGTCCCGTGACAGATGAATGGATAAAGAAGATGTGGCACATATATACAATGGAATATTACTCAGCCATAAAAAGAAACGAAACTGAGTTATCTGTAGTGAGGTGGATGGACATAGAGTCTGTCATACAGAGTGAAGTAAGTCAGAAAGAGAAAAACAAATACCGTATGCTAACATATATGGAATCTGAAAAAAGAAAAAATAAAGGTTCTGATGAACCTAGAGGCAGGACAGGAATAAAGACACAGATATAGAGAATGGACTTGAGGACACGGGGAGGGGGAAGGGTAAGCTGGGATGAAGTTAGAGAGTGGCATGGATAAAAATACACTACCAAATGTAAAACAGATAGCTAGTGGGAAGCAGCCGCATAGCACAGGGAGATCAGCACGGTGCTTTGTGACCACCTAGAGGGGTGGGATAGGGAGGGTGGGAGGGAGACGCAATAGGGAGGAGATATGGGGATATATGTATACGTATAGCTGATTCACTTTGTTATAAAGCAGAGACCAACACACCATTGTAAAGCAATTATACTCCAATAAAGATGTTAAAAAAAATTTTTTTAATAAAATAAAATTAAAAAAAAGTCTAGTAGGAGACACAGGAGCAAGATCAACAAGGTGTGATAAGAGTAAGGATATCAGCGAGTACAAGAGAACACAGAGGGGGCAGCGGACTCAGCCTGGAGAGGTCAGGAAAGCCTTCACGGAGGAGATGGCCTCTGGGCTGAGTGTGGAAGGATGAAGTGGAGTTGGCCGTGGAGAGGAGGTGAATGGAGTGTCATGGTGTCCTGGGGAGAGACACCAGCTTGCAGAAAGGTGCAGAGGGGTGAGAAAGCAGAGGAGGCACAGAAGGCTCACAGCTGCTCCCACTCTCCCCTTCCCACTTCATCTTACTACTCCCCACATGCTGGCAGAGGCACTCCTCACAGCATGGATTCCAAGACTGGAACTGAGTGACTTTATATATTTTATTGATATATGTATTTTGAAAGATATGTTAAAGTCCCAAAGAATGCTGTGAGAATGCTGTAATAGGGAAGAACAAATCTGACTCCATATTAGATTTGTTCCTTTTACTTTAATCTTTGTGCTCTGTTTCCTGTGCTTAGTTGTGCTGGTTCTGCATCTTTTGTAAAAGGATGTTGCCTATCAGAATTCCCTGGTGGTGCAGTGATTAAGAATCCACTTGCCAATGCAGGGGACACAGGTTTGAGCCCTGGTCTGGGGAGATCCCACATGCCGCGGAGCAACTAAGCCCGTGCGCCACAACTACTGAGCCCACGTGGCACAGCTACTGAAGCCCGCGCGCCTAGAGCCCGTGATCCACAACAAGAGAAGCCCCTGCTCACTGCAACTAGAGAAAGCCCACGCGCAGCAACAAAGACCCAACACAGCCAAACATAAAATAAATAAAATAAATAAATTAAAAAAAAAGGATGTTGCCTATAGGCTGAAATATACAGGATAACTCATTCTCAAGGCTTTGCCCTTTAAGAGTCCAATCATATATAGAGATAAAAAGTGGGAGAACAGAGAATAACATTTGTCTTATTGGAGGTTTACAGGAACATTGTGACCTGACCTACATGGACGTATGTAAGAACAAAGGATTTCTACACCAAGAAGTTTGCAACAACTAACCACAGCCCTCCCTCACCTTGCCTTTAAAAGTGCTTTGCTGACACCCTTTGAGGAATTCGGGGTTTGGAGGGCACAAGCCACCCGTCTCCTCGCATGGCCCTGCAATAAACCTTTCTCTGCTCCAAACTACAACATTTCAGTTTGTTTGGCTCTGTGCATTGGGTAACAAGACGTTATGAGAAACATGTCCTCATGAAAATGGTTTCCTTGTTTAATGGGCTCTATTGGTTTAAAATGAGGTAGTAGCAGGGACTTCCCTGCTGGTCCAGTGGCTATGACTCTGTGCTCCCAATGCAGGGGCCCCGGGTTCGTTCCCTGGTCAGGGAAGTAGGTCCCACATGCATGCCGCAACTAAAGATTCCATATGCTGCAGCTAAAAAGATCCCACGTGCCGCAAAAAAGATCCCGCGCGCCACAACTAAGACCTGACGCAGCCAAATAAATAAATAAATATTTTAAAAAACAAAAAAAATGAGGTAGCAGGTTTATATTCTGGGGGAAGAGTTACCTATACAGGAATTAGTACATGGCACTGGGGCAGGGGAGGGGGTCACCCATTGCACGGCCAGATCAGTGTACCCGTTTCTAGGCAGTGGCCCTCACTGTCTATCCTAGGTGCCTAAAATGGTGACCTGTTTGCCCCTCTCTTCTTGAGGCCACAACTCAGACGGGCTGGGCTGACAGTCAGGATCTGGCATCTCGGGTGCTGGGGAGAGATGCAGGACAAACTGCAGCAGAAATGGAACTCTTGCATACCTGCAGGATTTAGCATTTAAGGAAAATGAGTAAAGGGAGCCTGGGGAGAGGGCAAGTAGGAGAGCACAGACTTGTCTAAAGGGGCCAACTGACCCCAGCTCTGCTGATCCAAGTGATGCCTCCAAGCCATGGACCAACCTCCTGATTTTCTGGGACACTGTTGGGTTTTGTGACTTCCTACTCTGATCATTGGGACCCAGGCTTCCTACTGTGATCGGTGCAGTTCTTTGATTTCAACTTTTTAGAGTCACCCACACATCCACCTCCCCAGGACACAAACACAGTCCCTGAAAGAGCTAGACTGAATTGGGTTTCAACATCCACCGCCTCACAGCACCAGAACCACTGCTATTCCATTTTGGTTCTCCCCCTGTCAATAGAGTCTCCCTCTTCCTTCTCTCATAGTAATTTGACTTTGGGGAGCCTGTTTCTCTTCCCTCCCACTGGATTTTCAATAGAGTCACAAGTAACCCCAATTTTTAAAAATTATGGTAAAATGCACATAACATAAAATCTGTCATTTTAACCAATTTAAAGTGTACAATTCAGTAGCATCAGTATATTTACAATGTTGTGCAACCATCACCACTATCTAGTTCCAGAAGATTTTCATCACCTGAGAAGGAATCGCATATGCATTAAGCAGTCACCTGCCATTCTCCTCTCTCCCCAGCCTCTGGCATCCACTACCTGCTTTAGTCTCCATGGTGTCTTCTTAGTGTGTAGATCCACTGTCTCTATGGATTTGCCTATTTTGGATATTTCATGTAAATTGACTCATATAATATGTAGCCTTTTGTGTCTGGAGTCTTTCACTTACCATTTAATATTTTTGAGGTTTATCTACTTTGTAGCATGTTTCAGTACTTCCTGAATGATATTCCATGGCATAGTCACGCCACATTTTGTTTATCTATTCATCAGCTGATGAACATTGGCGTTGTTTCTACTTTTTGGCTATACTTTTTTTGTTGTTTGTTTTGTTTGGTTTTTTTTGCGGTACGTGGGCCTCTCACTGTTGTGGCCTCTCCCATTGCAGAGCACAGGCTCCGGATGCGCAGGCTCAGCAGCCATGGCTCACGGGCCCAGCCACTCCGTGGCATGTGGGATCCTCCCGGACCGGGGCACGAACCCCTGTCCCCTGCATCAGCAGGCAGACTCTCAACCACTGCACCACCAGGGAAGCCCCTTGGCTATACTTTATAGAGCTGCTATGAACATTTGTGTGTGAGTTTTTGTTTGAGCACATATTTTCAAATTTTTTTTTTTTGAGTATATACCTAGGAGTGGAATTGCTAGGTCATATGGTAATTTTATGATTAATTTATTGAGAAACCACTAATTGTTTTTCACAGTAGCTGCATCATTTTATATTCTCACCAGCAATGTATGAGGGTTCTTCACATCCTTACCAACACATATTTTCCATTTTTAAAATTATTATTCTCATAGCCATCCTAGTGGGTATAAAATAGTATCTCATTGTGGTTTTGATTTGCATTTCCCTAACAACATCGAGCATCTTTTCATTTGCTTGTTGGCCATTGGTATATCTTCTTTGGAGAAATGTCTATTGAAGTCCTTTGCTCTTGATAAAATTGAGTTGTTTGTCTTTTTATTGTCGAATTGTAAGAATTCAATATATATTCTGGGTACTAGACCCTTATCAGATATACAACTTGCAAAACTTTTCTCCCATTCTGTAAACTGTCTTTTCATTGTGTCCTTTGACGCACCAAGTTTTTAATTTTGATGAAGTCCAATTTATCTATTTTTTCTTTGTTGCTTGTGCTTTGGGTGTCATATCTAAGAAACCATTGCTGAATTCAAGGTCATAAAGATTTAATTCTATGTTTTCTTACACGAGTTGTATAGTTTCAGCTCTTATATTTAGCTCTCTGATCCATTTTGAGCTAATACTTTACACGGTATAAGGTTAGCGTCCAACTTATTTCTTCTGCATGTAGACTGCAGTCTTCCCAGCACCATTTGTTAAAGAGACAATTATTTCCCCCATTGAATAGTCATGGTACCCTTGTCAGAAATCAATTGACCACAGCTGTATGGGATCATTTCTGAACTCTCAATTCCATTCCCACAATGTTGTGTTTTTTTTTAAGTTAAAATTTATTGACCTTCTAAATAAGGTATAGGGATTGTGATTAAAGCTTAGTATATACTTATTAAATCCTAACATATTTAATACTGCTTCCAATTTAGCATAGGAATTACTTCCCAAAATGTTCATCTGGATTGAAAAAGTATTTTTTAAATGTGGCAATGTGGTTTAGATGAGTATACCACATTATAAGTCTACTGGAAATCCAAAGGGATTTGCCTTTGAGGAAGTTGAAACAGAAGAACAAGCAGCAAAATGTCTTCAGATCCAGATCCATCACTAAAATATGGAAATATAGTTGACCCATGAGTAACATGGGTTTCAATTGTGTGTGCCCCCTTGTATGGTTCAGTACTACACAATCCATGGTGGGTTGAATCCATGGATGTGGAATGTCAGATACCAAGGACCAACTGTGGGACTTGAGCTTCCTCCCATTTTGGTATCCGCACAGGTCCTGGAACCAATTCCCCATAGATACTGAGGGATGACTATTTTTTTTTCAGTTTCAAAGCAAGAACGACCACTTAAAAGTGATAGGGAGCCTAGTCATGACAAACTTGCAATCATCAACATCCTTTAACCTTTTACTTTCCTGGATTAGTTTCCCAAGAGTCCTGTTTCTTCCAGAAGGGTTCTCCCATGGGTTTTTATAACTAGGCATCTTGAGAAATTTTGGGATTGGGATGACTCAATCCCTTTCCGTCCAGAAAGTTCCTAGTTTCTTTATGCAGATTGATCCAATGCACCCAAGAGCTCTACTCACCAAGAGGAATTTGGAGAACTGGCCTTATCACACTCAAGAAAAATAAAGTTCTTCTTATAGCTTCTTCTTCCAGTGCATGGGGTATGGGGTGTCTTCCTTGTTTTAAGAAAACTACTCAAGTGATTTTCTTTTTCCAAAGTATAGAAGACTAGACTGTTTCCAGCTGAAATTATAAATGAAAGCTACTCTTGCTTAAAAAAATAAAATTTGTCTATAAATGTATAATTTAAAAAATTATATACACATATAAAGTACTGTATATGTATCTACCTATAAATTATAAAGTTATGCAAACTTCAGAGAATAAAAATGACCCTATATTTATGTCATAGAACATAAGGTAATCCCCCAAATCATTTAAATTACAAACCAATGTTTTTATAATGTTTCCTAAAGTCTCATGTTCATAGGGTTAGTTACCTTCAACGTTTCTGTTATGGGTAGGAAGGTTATCAGCTGTGGTCTGAGCAAGCCCAAATCCTCCTGGGAGGCCAAAACGGGGGTTTGTCCACAACTTTCCCACAAGCTTCTGTTTATTGGGATATAAGCACACAGAAATCCCCACATTTCTGTACTGTGACAGCTGATACCCTTAATGAGAATAAACTCGAAGAATCTTCTGAATCACTAAAGAAAGGCTAGCACTAATTATAATCAGCAAGTTAACTATGTTTTATTATAGTCAAATTCTTTCTTTACCATTGGTTTATTCTTAAAGTTTGGAAGGATACACAAGGAGTGTGGGTTCCTCTAGGGAGGAAGTGAAATTGGTCGGGAGGGGGGCTTTCACTTTTTACTACATATTTTTCTGGATTGAATTGTTTGGGATGTTTACAATGAGCATATATTGTTTCAGGAATACCAGTGTTTAAATTTTAAGTAACAGGCTGCTGAGAGGCAAACAAGAGTTCTTTTACTTAAAAATAATGGATGGATTTTTGCTACAATCCCTTGAATCCCATTACCTAAGTATTCAACAAACAGAGACACCTGTTTCCCCATCATTCTGGAGGCCTGCCGTTGTTCTCAGGGTTCTGCTCATCAAGTTAGGGTGACTTTCCTCCATTTGGCCAGAGACCCTTCCTCTTTTCCTTGATTTCTTTCATTTCAAATCGAGGACTGCTGTTTACCAATGCGAAATATAGCAACCTTGTTAGTTAATGTCTCATTACCAGGAAAGCCTGGAACCCTAGAGAAGGCTTTTGTGAGCCCTGGGGAAAGCATGTCCCCATTGAACTGGGCTAATCCCGGTCATTATTTTTATGATTAGGGAATCAAGTTAAATAGCAGTGGTTGTGTCCATCAGCAAATACCGCAGAGTGCAGCGTGAGGTTTAACACATAAACAATTTCTTTGCAAAACAAAAGCTCCCTTTTGAGTGGCTTTCTACTTTTACTTCTTTAAATTACCACTTGTAGTCCTTCTGCTCTTCCAGGAGAGGCACACTGAGTTTTACATGTTATTGCGTACCTGACTTTGGAGTAAGACCAGGAAGAAGACACCATTATGTGGATGTAAATTTTTTAAAATGCCCATTAAGAGAGCAAACCTTAAGAGTTCCCAACACATGGAAAAAAATGTTTTTTCTATTTCTTTAATTTTTTATCTATATGAGATGATGGATGTTCACTAAACTTATTGTGGTAATTATTTCACAACGTACGCAAGTCAAATCATTATACTGTACACCTTAAACTTATTCAATGCTGTATGTCAACGATATCTCAATAAAACTGGAAGAAAGAAAAGAAAAGAAACAGAAATATAATACCCCCCCCCCAATGCCCATGAACCAGTCAAATTCTCCTAATGATATATTACTCCAATGAAAGCCAGTACAGGGTATTATGCTGGTGAAGAAAGCCAATTCTGGATCAGAAAGCCTGAAGCTGAATCTCAGCTCTGCAAATTACAAGCTGAGAAACCTTGAGCAAGTTGCTTAAACTCTCTGAGCCTCCATTTCCTCATCTGCAAAATAGGGATAATGCAAATATTTCCTTCATTGGGTCAGTGTAAAAAAGAGATGAGATATTGTCTGGCACAAAGTAAACGCTCAATGTGTTAGCAATTTCTTAAATCAATTAATAAAGTAATGAGAATAATCTGAATTCAGCTCTGAAGTTGCATCCTACAATTGCTGTTAGGATATGGAGCCAAAAGGCTGAAGAATCAGTGATTCATCAGATTGAAAGTGAGGTCTTCTCCAAGGGTTTGCAAAGTATTGAGTACATAAAGGATTTCATAATTGTATAACTTTAGGCATTGGTTAGCTGGTAGACAAGTAACGTGGCTGTGAGGTGGTGACTGCAGGCAGGGAAGGAGAGGCTGCCTGGGAGTCATATTACCCTTCGTAGAGCTACACTTCTGAATTCCTATTAGCTCAGTTTTCCTTGCTTCTTGGCAAATCAGACAAAAACAGGGCTTCCCTGGTGGTGCAGTGGTTGGGAGTCCACCTCCCAATGCAGGGGACACGGGTTTGAGCCCTGGTCTGGGAAGATCCCACATGCCGTGGAGCGGCTGAGCCTGTGCGCCACAACTACTGAGCCTGCACACCACAACTACTGAAGCCCATGCGTCTAGAGCCCATGCAGCCAAAAATTTTTAAAAATAAAATGAATAAATAAAATAAATTTATTTTAAAAAAATCAGACAAAAACATGGCAGTAGCTATCCTCTCTGGATGATTCCCTGGAGCTTTTCTAATTGCTTTAGAGGAAGATACTTAATGTATTACATTTGCTACTAAGATGCTGGAAAGTAGTAACACAGTGGACAACCCTTCAGCAGTGCTCACAAGAGGAAACCTCCAGCTTGGTGTGAGATGCCTCAGAAGGTTATTACTACATGTTTGCCATGACTTGACATACTAGTGATTATACTGAAGCATTTTACACTCTAGAAAGGCAGATTTCAACATAAAGGAAACATAGGTTTGTGAAATCTCTTTCAATTACCTACTGAAATATTCACAGTTCCCAACTCCCTCACAAATTCAATTTTCTCTCTGTGAATATGCTTTGTGATTTCTTCTCAGATATTTGGCAAAACAAAACGAAGTTGGTTTCATTCTGGTGGTTATGAGTGTTCCTTACTGTCTTTAGGAACTAATTATAAAAACCTGCAGAAATCACATATTTCCTGGTGTTGTAGAAATACAGATACTCATCTGCGGTATGACAGTATGCTTCTTAGGAGTTACTTGGGCTTTCGGGGAGAATTAGAAGTGTGTTCTAGAGTAGCGTTTTTATTTTTAAATTTTTTTCTTCCTGTTTTGTTGAGATATAATTGACATACAGCACTGTATAAGTTTAAGGTGTATGATGTGACTTACATACAGCATGAACTGATAATCACAGTAAGTTTAGTGAACATCCATCTCATATAGACAAAAAATTAAAGAAGTAGAAAAAAATGTTTTCCTTGGGATGAGAACTCAGGATTTACTCTCTTAACTTTCATACATAACACACAGCAGTGTTAATTATATCTATCATGTTGTACATTACACCCCTAGTGCTTATTTACCTTATAACTGCAAGTTTGAAACTTTTGACAGCCTTCATCCAATTCCCCCTCCCCCACTCCCACCTCTAGTAACCACAAATCTGATCTCTTTTCCTATGAGTTTGTTTTTGAAGTATAATTGACCTACAACACTATGTTAGTTCCTGTTACACAACATAGTGATTCGATATTTCTATACATTTCAAAATGATCACAATAAGTCTATAGTTACCATCTGTCATCACACAAGGGTATTACATAATTATTGACTATATTCCCCACACTGTACATTTCATACCCCTAACTTATTGACTTTGAAACTGGAAGTTTGTACCTCTTAATCTCCCTCACCTATTTCTCTCCTCCAGCCACCCTCCTCCCCTCTGGCAGCCACCTGTCTTTTCTCTGTATCTATGACTGTTTCTGTTTTATGTTTATTCATGTGTTTTGTATTTTAGACTCCACATATAAGTGAAATCATACAGTATTTGTCTTCCTCTGACTTATTTCACTTAACATAATACCCTCTAGGTCCATCCATGTTGTTGTAAATGGCAAGATTTCATTCTTTTTTATGGCTGAGTAATATTCCAGTGTATACATGTATATACACATCTTCCTCATCCGTTCATCTTTTGATGGGCACTTAGATTGTTTCCATTAAAGAAGCATTTTTTAAATGGTGGGTTGTAGCACATTAGTGGGTAGTAAATTCAATTTAGTGGGTTGTGAATAGCATTTTTACATTATCAGTCTAATCTGATAGAAAATAAGAGTTTTCCTTTATCATTAAGGACCCTCTTTAGAACACTTTAACTCCAGTCTTCCTACTCTCAACTTTCATATGATTGTTGTCTAGAATTTCCATTTCCCCTCAGTTATCCCCCATTGGGGTCTGTGTGTGTGTATTTTACATATTACATTGTATATGTATGTTGCATTGTATTATATATATTTGTATATGATAGTCAATGCATATATATATATATAATAGTCAATGCCTATTTAGATTCATCAGCTTCCTCATTCACCATTTTTCTTGCATCACACTCCCTCTCCTTCCTTATGGGTTCAATTTCCTTCTAACCAAAGAACTTCATTTAGTAGTCCTTTCAGTAAGCAATGTGTTTGAAAATGTATTTACTCTTGCTCTTGAATGATAATTTCGTGGGGCATATAATTCCAGGTTGAACATTACTTTCCCTTAGGATTAGATGATAATACACTGTTTTCTGGCACATACTACTGCTGATTGGAAGTCTTAGTGTCATTGTTTTTCCTTTGTAGGTAATTCTTCCTTCAAGATAGCTTTAAGGCTTCTTCGCTTTTGTCATTCCAAAGTTTCACCATGCGTTTTGATGTGGTTTTGTCCTTATCTATCTAGTTAAAGATTCACGTTTCTTCAACTTTGTAATATTCTCACTCAATATCTCTGTGAATGTTGCCTCTGCCCATTCATTCTATCGTCACCCACTGAAACTCCTATTAGATTTTTATTGGACCTTCTCATCCCGTCTGTGTCTCAATGCTTTTCCACATTTCCCATTTCTCTCTCTCTGCTGCATTCTATTGCCCAGCTTACTAATTACTCCTCCGGCTGTGTCTATCTGCTACTTAACTCATACCCAAAACATGGTCCATGGATCAGCAACATCAGCATCACCTGGGATTTGTTAGCAATGCAAATTCATGGGCTTCACCTGAGACCTATGAAGTCAGAATTGAGTTAGAGAGTGGCGCCCAGGAATCAGTGTTTTCACAAACTCTCCAGGTGATTCTGATACTCACTGAAGTTTGAGAGGTACTGCGTTAGCCCATTCACTAAATTGTTTTCATTTCTACTTAGTTCTTTTTCAAACCTCATCTTTTGTTTTCCTTATAGCCCTTTCAGCAAGGTTTATAGTCTTTTAAAAAAATTTTAGTAAATCTCTGTAATCATCTTAAACATACTTATTTCATAGTTTCAAACTGCCATTCTTGGGGGCTTGGATTCTCCAGTTGGTTGTATTTACTGACTCCCCGCTTCCTTGTTGGTTTATTTTTATTATGAGCTCATAATCACTGAGGGCCCTAATTCCAGGTCCAAGTTTGCCCAGGTCTGAGGTCATGTCTTTTATCCAGGGGTCAGTAAGTTTTTTTTGGTAAAAAGTCAGATAGTAAATATTTTTTGGCTTTATGGGCCATATTATCTCTGTCCCAGTGACTCAACCGTGCCATTATACACAAAAGCAGCCATAGCCAACTTGTTTTAAAAACATGGGCATGACTGCTCCAATAAAACTTTATAAAAATAGACAGTGGGCTAGATTTGATCCACAGGCTATAGTTTGCCCACCCCTGCTCTTAACCTTGAGTGGACATTTTCTAATGTAGCCCCCACCTTCCCTAATTGCCTCTTCCATCTCTGGGTATTTCATAAATATCATTGTTTTAAGACCATTTCTTCAACTACCTGACGATACTGAGATCACTTAGGGCACTTGTTAAAAACAGCATCCCAGGCTGTTGCCCTGTAGGTTCTGATTCAGTCCATGTGAGGTGGAAAAAGACGTGAGTGTATTTAGTAAGAACCCCAGGTGATCTAGTGATCCAAAAAGTTTGCGAAACCCACTCTCATGGAAGAGGATGCAAAGAATGAACTTAATGTTATGAGGCTGTACCACTTAGTCTCAGTCCTTACTCCCGTGTTGCCACATTGATTATTGCAAATCCCTAAATTCAGAGTCAAGAAGGACCACTCAGCCTCCTAGTGTGTGGTCAGGAGGCAGGGTCTGTGTGACTCATGAACAGCAGCTGCTTTTTGTGGGCTAATATTTTCAGTGCAATTCTACAAAGTCCTTCCCCCAGGAAACCACACCTATTTTTTTTTCTTTTACTGAAGTCCCTTTAATAATAAAGCCATACCGCAGTACATACTTGGAAAAAATGGAATTTCCCCCAACGGCTCAGTGATGACAGTTGAGGTAAAGTTCATCCAACTTTTCTTGGTACTTGTTTACCCAAATAATCAGGGAATGAGTAAGTTGCAAAAGCATTTTAGGTATTTGATGAAACTTCCAGTGATTTACAGGGTTAAATCACAGCAAAGTTTGCTATGCCGCAGACCGTGTTATTGCATAAAGCTTTGATCTCTTTCTTACCATCAATACCCAGGGCTGACATTCATGCTGCCCAGATGCTTCTAACGTGCAGTCAAGGTTAAAGGCTACTGTTCCCCACCACGAGTGGCTCTCAAAGTGCCATTCCCCAACCAGCAGCATCAGCATCATTGGAGGATGGGTTTGAGATGCCCACTCCGGTCCTGCTGACTCAGGTACTCTGGGGTTGGGGCCCAGCAATCCGTGTGTTAACAGGCCTTCCAGATAATTCTGATGCAGGCTACCATTTGAGAATTGTTGCACTGTGACCCCAGTGGATCCCTGCCCCTTTGAAAACTTTGCCACTCTCCTCATTAAGAGGGGAGTGTATTCCCCCTTCTGAATCTAGGCGAGCCTGGTGAATTACTCTGACCAAGAGAAGGGAACTGAAACGCTGCTGGGCCAGTTCCAGAGTTAGGTCTCAAGAAGGCATGAAGCTTCCATTTTTGCCCTCCTGGAATGTTTCTTCCATGATGCAAGGAAGCTGGTCTGGCTGACTGGAGGACGACAGGCCACATGGAGGAGAACTAAAGTGCCCCAGCCAAGAGCGGCACCGACATCCCATACGCCTGCATGAGCCACCCTGGACCTTCTAGTGCAGCTGGGAGACCTTCTCCGGGAGAACGCCATCCTGGCCAAGGAACACCTGCTGAACAGGGTGCAGAGGAGGCTGGACGCAGAGCCCAGCATGGAGCCCGGCATGGACATCCCGCAGCTGAGGCTCCTGAATGCAGGGTTCACCATCAAACGTACCGACTGAACGCAGCCACGTTAATGAGCTGAGGAGAAAGCAACAGGGGAACCAGCCGGTTGACCCACAGAATCGTGAAAGATAATCAACTGCTATGATTTTAAGTCATTAAGATTCAGCAGCAGAAGGGACTAAGTTGCGGCTGTGCAATTTGCCCCTAAACTTTGCCTTGAAGGGCAATCGGTCAGCCCTTTAAAGCAAAAGTCTAGGAAGGCTGGGAATGTGGCTGGTCCTAACTGCCAGGCAGGGTGCCTGGCTCCGCGGGCACTGCCCTGTGCTGTTGTCACACAGGCCCCGTGCTTCAAAGGGCTTCACGCTCGTTCTAAGGCTCTGCTGTCGCCATCTGGAAATTCGTAATAACTCTGAACAAAGGGCCCTGCAGATTATGTAGCCAATCCTGCTAAATGCAGCTTCTTCATTCATCCCTCACGACAATCTTAAGAATTGGGTTTATCAGCTCTCATCACATATTTGGGATACGTTGTGAGCAAGTAAAAAGGGGGGCTTTGCAGACAGTCTGGCAAGTTGGCAAAGCATTTTGGGGGCCATATCAAGAAGAATCCCCTCGCTGACAAAACCCAGAGTATATTTAAACAGCTACAGGACCAGGCAGCGGGAAGGAAAAGGGCCTGGCCTGGGAAGCTAAGCCCCGAGCAGTCCAAACTCACTATTTATAGTGCTGTGGCCTATTTTGGCCTGCTGGGAGGCCCTGAAAATTGCCTGAGATCTGGGCCTGGAACTGATGATGGAAACCAGGCACTTTCATTCTGGGATGTGGCTGGAATCACACTGGGCACAGACAGAGGTCTTTCTGATGAGCTCAAGGACATTTTGAAAAACAGGATTTTCTTTGACAGAGAATTTTTTAAAAATTAAGGAAAACCATCAGGCCATGACCAGGAACATATTCTTAGGGAAGAAAATGCATGGATCACATCAAGTCAATAAAGAGCTAACAATTAGCCAGGCACTGTGCTAAGTGCTTGACATGTACCATCTCATTTATATCCTCACATACAACCCTGAGAGGGTAGCACTATTATTATCCCCATTTTACAGGAAAGGAAACTGAGGCTTGGGAGAACTAAGTAATGTAAGGAAGGCCACAGGGTTGGTAAGCCAGGACTCAAACCCACGTCACAGCGCTCCATCCGCCCAGGCTGTTACCTACAGCACTGCTTCTCCGACTCTGCAAGACTCACCTGGGAGTCTTGTGAAGATGCACATTCTGATTCAGGAGGTCTGCGGTGGGGCCTAAATTCTGCATGTCCAACAAGCTGCCACGTGAAAATAATACCACTGGTCCACAGATCACAATTTGAGGAACAAGGATGAGTCTTCCTTCTTCTATTTTCAACCTCCTGCAATCTGCTCCCTCAACAGCAGCCTGAGTTATTAGGGTAGTTTCCAATGCTGCATAATAAGTGAACCCCGAAATTGGGTGGTTTAAAACAACAACAAGCTCTTATTCCCTCACACAGTTCCTGAGGGTCAGGAAGCCGGGTGTAGCTGAGCTGGGAGGTTGTGGCTCAGGTTCTCTCATGGGGTTACAATCAGCATGGCAGCTTGGGCCTGTATTCCCCTGAAGGCTGGACTGGGCTGGAAGAGCTACAGCTAAGATGGCTCACTCATGTGGCTGTTGGCTGGAGGCCTCAGGTTCTTGTCACGTAGGCATCTCTGTAGGGCAGCTTGTGACATGGCAGCAGGCTTCTCCCAGAGTGAATGATCCAAGAGAGAGATACTCAGACTGCAGTGTCTTTTATAACCTTATCTTGGAAGTGACAAACCTTTATACTGTCATATTCTATCGGTCACACAGAGCTACTCTGGTACAGTTGTGGGAAGGGACCCCCAGGAACGTGAGTACCAGGAGATGGGGGTCACTACTACCACAGTTTCCTGATGAAAAGTGAGTGAGATCATGTCACTCCTCTTCAAACCCCATCATCACTCCTCATCAGAGTCAGCATGAAAATCCAAAGTTCCGTCAAACTGACGAGAGCTCACACTTGACTGCATGGGATCTGGTCCCTGACTACTTTCTCACCTCCCTTCCCTCATCCCCAGCTCACTTTAATCAACCGCACTGACCCTCTTGTTGGTCCTCAAATACCTCCAGCATCCTCTTGCTCCTGCAGGCCTCTGCATGTGCTTTTCCTTCTGCCTAGAATGAACTCCATTCACATCTCTTCTCAGATAACACCTTTTCAGAGAGGCCTTTCTCGACCAGACCCACCATCTGAAATGGTAGCCTCTGTTATTCTCTAGCCCTTTGGTTTGCTTTATTTTGCTTCACGGTACTTACTTGTAGTAGATAATGTTCAGCTCGGAGTATACTTCTCAGCTCCATTGACGCTGGGCTTGGCCATGTGACCTGCTTTGGCCGACAGAATGTGTGAGGAAGTGGCGTGTGCCAGTTACCAGCCTCCGCCTTAAGACTCATTGTGTGTGTGCTTTGTTCACCCCTTTGAGAGCTTTTGACCTCTGTTGTAAAAAGAACAGGCCCCTCAGCCTGCTGATCTCAGAAGAATGACAGACCCTAGAGCAAAACTAACTAGAATCCAAATGCCTGGAGCCAAGCGTAGCCAAACCCAGCCTAGAGCAGCCCTGGCTGATCTGCAGACATGGGAGTAAGATGTAAATGGATGTGGTAAGCCACTGGGTTTGGGGGTAGTTTGTTAAACAGCATTATTGTGACAATAGCTAACTGATACACTTCTTGACATTATATTACAGACTGATGTATATCTGTTTATAGTCGATGGCAAGGATGCAACCTCCAGGAGGGCATGGACTTGGTCTTATTCCCTGCAGTATGTCCAGCATCTAGACCAATGCCCACCTTCTGCATAGTAGGTACTCAGTAACTACTAGGAAACGAATATCAGTGAGTGAATTGATTCTGACTGTAGATCCTGCTTAGCAGCTTAACTTTTATGCCTGACTGTTTTCAAAGTAGTCCAAGAATTTGCAAAGTATTTTTAAAAATTGTCTTGGAAGGGAGTTCTAGGCAGCATGCCCTCCATGAGGAGAATGTGACGCACACAGAGGTGTCTGCATTGTCTCTGTGCCAGATGCCATCCCTCTTCACCTGGGCCACATCTGAAGCCATCCAGAAACGACAGCCAGCCCCTGCCTGAGAACGGAAGTGCTGCTTTAAATGACGCTGGTTCACCTGGTCAGGCGGCTGTCCCCAGAGGAAGGCCAGGGAGATGGCTAACGACACACACAAAGGGAGGAAATGCCCCCCCCCACCACGTGGAACAGCTGCACCAGGAGACACCCCTCTCTGGAGAGGAGGAAGAGGAAGTCAGCAAAGCTGCAAAGCTGACCAGCAATCTGGGGAAGCCGACACTCACGAGAAAGCAGAAGGAAAAAAGAAGCTGGTCCTTAGAACACTCATTGTCCGGACTTGCTGAGGAAATAAAAACTGACACTAATTCTAAAGGTTTTTTTCAGTCCTGCCATCTCGGCGCACTTTGGATTGGGAGTATTTTGAATGAGAAAATATTTGGCCAAATTCCTACCTGCCAACTACATTAGAAGGGTGTTTCCCTTAAAACACAAATGCTCAGCATAGATCTATGCGTGCTGATGTGGAAAGCTGTCCTGAAGGCTAAATGAAAGGTCAAGATGCAGGCTGTGGAGTGTGAGCCCATATTTAAAAAAATATCCCGTGTTCATAAAAAGTGCAATACATATACATAAATGTTCGTATATACAGTGGAAAAACACTGAAAAGACACACACCAAACTGTCAACAGTGGTTGCATCTGGGAAACAGGTTTAGAGTAGGACAGGACTGGAGATTTCACATTTTACTTTAAACTATTTTAACAATACTTGTTATGTTCTGAATGTTCGTGTCCCTCCAAAATTCGTATATTGAAGTCCTAACCCCCAATGTGATGGTATTAGGGGGTGGAGCCTTTGGGAGGTGACTAGGATTAGATGAGGTCACAAAGGTAGGGTCCTCATGGTAGGATTAGTGCCCTTATAAGAAAAGATCACAGTGCTTGTTTTTCTCTCTGCCATGGGTGGACATAGTGAGAAGGCAGCCAACTGCAAGCCTAGAAGAGGGCTCTCACCAGACTCCACATCTGCCAGCACCTTGAGCTTGGATCTCTCAGCCTCCAGAACTGTGAGAAATAAATGTTTGCTGTTTAAGCCACCCAGTCTGTGATATTCTGTTAGAGGAGCCCGAACTAAGACATTATTTCTATATGGTTTCATTTTTGCTTACAATGAATATTGGTCTTTTTACAATAAAAATATCAATAAAAGACTTTTTCATACAAAGATGGCCAATTTTTTTCTGTACCGGAGCTGACATGCTGCTCCTTGCAATATTTTCAGAGGTGGTCAGATGTGGTTGTAAAAGGACATCTTGTTTCACACGATGATTGCCAGTGACAAGGGGCCCTTCTCTGAGAAGCAGACCTCCTCTCACTGGCTCTGAGGTAAGGGTTGGATCATGAGATATTCTGTACTTCTATCCTTGGCACTACGCCTCTGCTTGCCTGTCCTTCTAGTTACATCAGTGTTTGCTTTCTGCAAACATGCTGACATGACCCATCCTGGAAGGATCTGAGGTCTACAGTGTTACCCAGTTCTGCCAATATCACCACAGTCTTGAGGAGTGTATTTATACCACTTCTTGTCTCCGTCTGTGTGCTGGCGTTACGGTTACTCTCATACACCAAGCAATCTTTTAAGACACACACAAAATTGACAGAGAAACATTGATCTTTCCAGTTGGTCTTTAAAACCTCTCATTTGTTTAGGAACTTTTCCAAGAGGAAAAGACACTGATATGTCTTTCAATTACATCCACATTAATACCATCCATTTCTGCATCTACAGTTCACGGGACACTCTCTCATGCGTTGCCACTGAAAATCATTTTGATCCTTCTGATAACCTAGTGAGATAGGCTAGGCAGCTATTACTGTGCTCAACTTAAAGAGAAATAGTTTGCGATTCTGAGTTTAGTGATTTGTCCTGGCCCGTTCAACTAACAAAATGATTCCAGCTCATCAGTGGGCCTAAACCCTGGTGCATGTTAGAGTCACCCAGGTGCTTTAAACAAATGCCCATCTCCTGTTCTCACCATAGTCAGCTGAACAAGAATCTCAGAGAATGAGGCCCTGGGTATTAGAATTTTAAAATAAAATCTTCCCACAGATGACTTTGATACATGGCGAGCTTGAGACCATTGCAGTCTGTAGGTATAAATAAGCCATCCTTACGTTACTCTCATGTGCTTATTCATCACCAGGTGAAGGCCTCCCTTGTGCTGGAGTTCTACAGTAGAATACTGCACAACAATAAAAAGGAAGGGGCTGCTGATACCCGCAGCCACGTGGAAGACCTTCATATGTATCAGGCCAAGTGAGAGAAGTCAGACTCAAAGGCTACACACTTTATGATTCCATTTGTATGCCATTCTGGAAAGGCAGAACCATAGTGGCAGAAAACAGATCATGAGTGCCAGGCCCTGGTGGTGGGAGCAGGGGTTAACTACAAAGGGGCAGCGTGAGGGAATTTGGGGAGATGATAAACGTTCTGTATCTTGATTAGGGGAGTGGTTAGGCTATATGGATTTGTCAAAATTGAGAGACTGTACCCTAAGAGGGTAAATTTTACTGTATGTAACATGCATCTTAGTAAGCCTGATTAAAACACACATACACACACACAATGCTATACTACTACACACCTAAAATGGCTAAAATTAAAAAGACTGACCATACCAAGATCAACAGATCAGGACTTGGAACAACGGGAACTCTCATACGTTGCTGGTAGGAATGGCTTTTTCAAAAAAAGGGGAGAGATGGGGTTCTGAGGACAGTCAGACCTGGGCTTGAATTCTGGCTCTACCACTTATCATTGTGTGATGTTGGCCAAGTCACTATGGGTTTTTAAGCCTTGGTTGGTTCATCTACACATGGGATAACACAAGTATATACCTGCCTACTTTATAGCATCAGCATAAGGCACAAAGGAGATGTTGCTTGTGAAATGCTTGATGCAGTGCCTGACACATAGCAATGACCAATAATATTAGATTTGGCTATTCTTAATATTATTATCATTCTTCTTGGTACAGCTGTCTCTGGGCTCCTCCAGGAGTGGGTGAGCTCTGTGTCTACAGTTCTTGGCAAGTAGAAGGCCCTCAACGCATGTTTATCAAATGAAAGAATGAACAACTGAAGTCGCATGCAATGGAAGGCGTAAGGCCTCTATTTGAGTGTAATGACAGAAGGCTTGGCACCGGTCATCCTTGGGAGCATTCCACTTCAAGCATTACAGGTCTAATTTCTGAATTCCCAGCCAAAACCAGGACCTCTACATCATTGAGAAGTTTAGGAGTTTTATTCTACTTGTTCAGTGGGACTTGTATAGGTGGCCTTCGCCTCCCTAATGGCTTATAAATATTTCCCACATGTTAGAAAATGCTCAAAATCAATTTCAAATACGTGGGTTTCACAGATACCTCTGGAATGGCCTAACAAAGAGATCTCTTTAGATTGAATCTTCTGCTTGGGAAGGTAATGTGGTAGTGGAAATGGACTGAAACTGGATTCATGAGCCAACAAACAAGAAGAAGATCCCATAGAGAACACAAATCTTTCCACACGGAGTTCCTGGTAGGGGAGCCCTAGGCCGAGACTGCTCATCAAATCACAAAGGGCATGGCCAGCCTCTCTGAGGCTTGCGAGAAATGGCTGTGCACCATCAAGAGGGGAACTGGTGGTAATTTGATGCAATGCCCCATTTCTAGCATTCCTTTTGCACAATACAATGTCTGACTTGTCCTGGCAAAGTCTGCTCACCTGCCAGCAGATATCAGCAATTGGAAGAGAAATTCCAAATGAAGAAAATCTTTTCTGTCCAGTTCTCAGATGAACTAAACGTGCCCAGTATGCCTTCAGCTGATGCTCTTCTTTAAAAACCCTTCTTGGGGGACTTCCCTGCTGGTCCAGTGGTTAAGAATCCATCTGCCAATGCAGGGGACACGGGTTCGATCCCTGGTCCGGGAAGATCCCACATGTCGTGGGGCAACTAAGCCTGTGCACCGCAACTACTGAGCCTGAGCTCTAGAGTCTGCATGCCACAACTACTGAGCCCACGCGCTGCAACTACTGAAGCCCATGCACCTAGAGCCCAAGCTCCGCAACAAGAGACGCCACCTCAATGAGGAGCCCACAGACGGCAACGAAGAGTAGCCCCACTCGCCACAACTATAGAAAGCCCGCATGCAGCAACAAAGACCCGGTGCAGCCAAAAAATATATACATATATACAAAATAAAATATAAAAAATTAAAAATAATTTAAAAAATTAAAAAAATTAAAAAGCCTGCTTGGGGATCATAATTTTTCATAGCAAACTTCATTTCCTCACATTACAAGGCTCGGTGAAGAGGTGGTTCGTGAAGGCCAATGATAAAATGAATACACTTTTCTCAAGTGTAACCTCTGGGAAATTAATAAGCACAACTGTTGAGTTCAAGGATCCTGGTGCATAAGCAACTCCCCAAAAGGAGCCGGGCTTAACTACAAACGGGCAGCATGAGGGAATTTAAAAAATTTTTTAAAAGTCCATGTGTAAGTGCCTGCTTAAACCCCTGAGAAGAGCTTATAAAATAGAACAATACAGTTTGCTCTTCTTTGTTTTCAAATGCCCTCATTAGAGAGATCATTTAAGGGATTTGATTATTCACTAAAATATTTATGAAGTGCCTAATATGTACCAGACAGTGTTCTAGGGGCTGGGGATACAGGATGAACAAGTCAAACAACTTCTACCCTCCTGGAGCTCACATTCTAGTCAGGGTGACAGGCAGTAGACAAGTGAATATCCAACACAATTACAGGTAGTTGGTAAGTGATAAACAGGGCATAAAGCATAGTAAGAGGCTGTGGAGTGATGGGGTGGTGCTATTTTGGAAATGGTGACCAGGAGAGACATCCAAGAAGAACCCTGAATGAGGCAGGGAGGGTACCATGATTGACAGCTGCCAGCACAAAGAACAAACAGCAAGTGCAAAGGTCCTGAGCCAGGAGCGTGCCTGATGTGCCTGAGGAACTACAAGGAGGCCACTAGCTGGCTTTTCTCAAAGATTCCCTATTAAGGAAAACAGAAGCACCACTACCATCACCCCCACCAACAGCTAATATTTATTTTGGATTTATTATGCACCTGGCACTGTGCTAAGCCCCCTCATGTGGACGAATCATCTGATTCGATCTTTATAAGTAGGAACTATTATTATTGACTCAGCCCCCTTCCTTGGTCTCTCAGCTCCGCTAGCATCTGCAGTCACTTCTCCCGCAGGCTCTTCACACAATGGCAAGGTGGTTGTTGATAGTCTAGCCTCTCAGCAGGCTATCAAGCTGCTCCATCCCAGCAACTCTTAGGAGAATCCCAGAATGGAGTTTCACTAGGTGTGACTGGCCTTCCCCTGCCCATCATGAACTAACCCCTGTAGCCAGAAGAATGTGATATTTGAGTGTCCATGTTACCAAATGAATCACATCCAAGCTGTCTCAGGCCGGAGGGAAGCGGGACACTGCACAACTCTAAACCTCGTATGCTTTGTTTATACCAAGCTATTTCTCCTTGAGGGTGCCTCATTTACCCCAGGTCAGTTCACTATTGACAAAGGGATAACTGTACAGATTCTCATTGTTCTCTGCAGGATCTCCACTTTTTTTTTTTTTTAAACTTTGCAAAGCCACAAAGGGGGCTGCTGGAGCAACCTTGCACTCTATTGTTCATCAAAGAACATTAATGATTGATGGCCATTGTGATTCTCAGTTGTCACAATGCCTGGAGGGGGAGCTGATGTTGGGAGGTGGGGAAAATTGCATGCCACACTGGTGTCTAGGCTGAGTTAGACAGAATAAAATAAAACAAATGGGCAGAAGGCTTAAAACACCAGGAGCCTATTTAGGCAGAATAAATATTCAGTGGATTTATCTGGTCTCTGCCTCCTAAATCATTAAAGAAATTTCAATCATTACGGCCCATGAGAACCTCTTATGAACATCATGAAAGAACAGTCTTCTCCATCGGTTGATACCTACTACATCTAGTATTTCATAAACAGAAGAGCACCACTAATGTGGTAGTCTGGCTTATCACCAAACACACTTCAGAAAGGAGACTGTGAGAGGACCAGATTTC
The DNA here is from genome assembly GCF_963924675.1 of Phocoena phocoena. NCBI lineage: Eukaryota > Metazoa > Chordata > Mammalia > Artiodactyla > Phocoenidae > Phocoena > Phocoena phocoena. Next base: position 22,907,331 of record NC_089233.1, read on the forward strand.
ATTCACAATATCCAAATGGATTTTTAAATACCCCACTCAGTTTTGCATGTTGAAACAATCTGGCTTTCTAACCGTTAACGTAGTATTTTGAAAGAAGAAAGAAGAACACGTCTACTTCTACAGAAGTGCTTAATGTCGAGAAATAACTAACTCTCAGGAACCTATTTACAATGCTAATTATAACATCACAACTCTCTAGAATGGTTTACTACAAATAGTTTTTCATACCAGGTGATATTTCTGTTCATGTGGTCAGTTTAAAAATATTTTATGAAATGTCTGGATGGTTTTATGACATCTGAGGTTGTCAGATTTCTGGATTTTAAAACTTCCTGGCAAGAATATTATTCAGACTTAAAAAAGGAAGAAAGTTCTGACACATGCTACAATATAGGTGAAACTTGAGGATATTTTGCTAAGTGAAATAAGCCAAAAGGTTAAATTCTGCATGATGCCATTTACATGAGGTACTTAGAAGTAGTCAAATTCATAGAGACAGAAAGTAGGAGGGTGATTGCCAGAGGCTGGGATGGGGCGGGGGGGGGGTGGGGGGTGGGGGGTGGGGGGGGGGAGTAGGAAATTAATGGATACAGAGTTTCAGTTTAGAAAGATGGATGGGAGTCATGGTTGCAAAACAATGCAAATATACTTAATGTCACTGAACTGTGCACTAAAAATGAGTTAAAATAGTAAATTTTATGTTATATATATTTTACTACACACACAAATTTTTATGGGAGACTGTATTTTTCCTTCATAGTGCTTAAGAAAGTACAAGTAAAGGTTTTTGTTAACTTCAAAAAACATGTTAAGTGTAGTAAAAACTAGACCCCTAGCAGGTAGAAACTGCTGGCCCTACACCCATAGACCCTAGACTGGTTGGAGCTGGAAAACTGATGATCGAGATTCCTGAAACACCACCCTATCACCTCACCATCTACCAATCAAAAATCGCCCATGAGCAGATTAGGCACCCTGCAACTCTCACCCCTAACACTGTCTTTAAAAACCTTTCCCTGGGGCTTCCCTGGTGGTGCAGTAGTTGAGAGCCTGCTTGCTAGTGCAGGGGACACGGGTTCGAGCCCTGGTCTGGGAGGATCCCACACGTCGCGGAGCAACTGGGCCCGTGAGCCACAACTACTGAGCCTGCGTGTCTGGAGCCTGTGCTCCGCAACAAGAGAGGCTGCAATAGTGAGAGGCCCACGTACCGCGATGAAGAGTGGCCCCCACTTGCCACAACTAGAGAAAGCCCTCACACAGAAATGAAGACCCAACACAGCAAAAATAAATAAATTAATTAATAAACTCCTACCCCCAACATCTTCTAAAAAATAAATAAATAAATAATTAATTAATTAAACCACCTGGGTTCTAGTCCTAGCTCTGCCACTTACTATCTCAACTTTAAAAAAAAAAAAAGGGCTTCCCTGGTGGCGCAGTGGTTGAAAGTTCGCCTGCCAATGCAGGGGACATGGGTTCGTGCCCCAGTCCAGGAAGATCCCACATGCCGCGGAGCGGCTGGGCCCATGAGCCATGGCCGCTGAGCCTGCGTGTCCGGAGCCTGTGCTCCGCAACGGGAGAGGCCACAACAGTGAGAGGCCCACGTACCACAAAAAAAAAAAAAAAAAAAAGGCTTTCCCTGAAAGCCATCAGAGAGTTTGGGTCTTTTGAGGATTAGCTGCCCATTCCCCTTGCTGGCACCCTGCAATAAACACTGTACTTTCCTTCACTACAACCCAGTGCCAGTAGATTAGCTCTGCTGTGCATCTGGTGAGCAGACCTGAGTTCAGTTCAGTAACACTGTCCCTCTAAAATCAGGAACAAGACAAAGATGCCCACTCTCACCACTTTTATTCAACTTAGTATTAGAAGTCCTAGCCTGAGCAACTAGGCAAGAAAAAGAAATAAAAGACATCCAAATTGGAAAGGAAGAAGTAAAACTGTCACTATATGTGGATGACATAATTTTAAATATAGAAAACTCTAAAGACTCCACCAAAAAACTATTAAAAATAATAAATGAATACAGTAAAGTTACAGGGTACAAAATCAAAATACAAAAATCTACTTCATTTCTGTATGCTAAAAATGAACAAGCAGGAGGAGAAATTAAGAAAGCAATCCCATTTACAATTGCTACAAAAAGAATAAAATACCTAGGAATAAATTTAACCAAGGGGTAAAAAACCTGTACAATAGGGCTTCCCTGGTGGCACAGTGATTGAGAGTCCGCCTGCTGATGCAGGGGACACGGTTTCGTGCCCCAGTCTGGGAGGATCCCACGTGCCGTGGAGCGGCTGGGCCTGTGAGCCATGGCCGCTGGGCCTGTGCGTCCGGAGCCTGTGCTCCGCAACGGGAGAGGCCACAACAGTGAGATGCCTGCGTACTGCAAAAAAAAAAAAACAAAAAACCAAAAAAAACTGTACAATAAAAACTCTAAGATATTGTTGAAAGAAACTGAAGAATACACAAATAAATTGACAGATATTTCATGCTCATGGATTGGAAGGATTAACACTGTTAAAATGTCCATATTACCTAACGCAATCTACAGATTCAGTGCAATACCTATCAAAATCCCAAGGACATTTTTCACAGAAATAGAATTAAAAGTTCTAAAATTTATATGGAACCACAAAATACCCCAAATAGCCAAAGCAATTCTGAGAAAAAAAAGAACAAAGCTGGAAGTATCACCCTTCCTGATTTCAAGCTATTATATATTACAAAGCTATAGTAATCAAAACAGCATGGTGTTGGCAGAAAAACAGATACACAGATCAATGGAACATAACTGAGAGCCCAGAAATAAAGCCACACATATATGAACAATTAATTTACTACAAAGGAGCAAAGAACATACAATGGAGAAAGGATAGTCTCTTCAATAAATGTTGTTGGGAAAACTGAACAGCCACATGCAAAAAAATGAAAGTAGTTCAGTATACACCATATACAAAAATCAATTCAAAATGGACTAAAGACTTCAATGAATCTAAGACCTGAAACCATAAAACTCCTAGGAAAAAACATAGGAAGTATGCCCTTTGACATTGGTTTTAGCAATATATTTCTGGATATGTCTCCTCAGGCAAGGGAGACAAAGAAAAAATAAACAAATGAGATTACATCAAACTAAAAAGGTTTTGCACAGCAAAGGAAACCATCAACAAAACAAAAAGACAACCTACTGAATGAGAGATGGTATTTGCAAATCATATATCTGATAAGGGATTAATATGGAAAATATATAAAGAACTTATACAACAACAACAAAAACCCTATCAAAAATGGACAGAGGAGCTGAATAGACATTTTTCCGAAGAAGACATATATATGGCCAACAGGCACATGAAAAGATATTCAACATCCTCATTATAATGGCTATTATCAAAAAGTCAAGAAATAATGAGTGTTGGTGAGGGTGTGGAGAAAAGGGAACCCTCATGTACTGTTGGTGGGAATGTAAACTGGTGCAGCCACTATGGAAAATATCGTGGAGATCCCTCAAAAAAATAAGAATAGAACTATCATATGATCCAGCTATTCCACTTCTGGGTATTTATCCAAAGAATATGAAAACACTAATTTGAAAAGATAAATACACCCCTGTGTTCACCACAGCATTATTCACAATAGCCAAGATAGTGAAACAACGTAAGTGCCCATCAACGGATGAATGGATAAAGAAGATGTAACACACACACACACACACACACACACACACACACACACACACAATGGAATATTACTCAGGCACACAAAAATAGAAATCTTGCCATTTGCAACAGCATGGTTGGAACTTTAGGGTATTATGCTAAGTAAAATAAGTCAGATGGAGAAAGACAAATACTGTATGATTTCACTCATATGTGGAACATAAAAAACAAACAAACCAAAAAACAAAATAAATGAACAAACCAAACCAAACAGAAACAAACATGTAGATACAGAGAACTGAAAAGTGGTTACCAGAGGGGAAGGGGCTGGAGCGAGGGTAAAATGGGTAAAGGTGTAGGGTGACTGTAGGGTGATGGGTGGAAACTAAATTTCTATTGGTGAGCATGCTGTAGTGTATACAGAGACTGAAATATAATGAAACCCATAAAATGGTATAAACAAAATTTATCTCAATAAAAAGTAAACTTTAGGGGGCTTCCCTGGTGGCGCAGTGGTTGAGAGTCCGCCTGCCGATGCAGGGGACGTGGGTTCGTGCCCCGGTCCGGGAAGATCCCACGTGCCGTGGAGCGGCTGGGCCCATGAGCCATGGCCGCTGAGCCTGCGCGTCCGGAGCCTGTGCTCCGCAACGGGAGAGGCCACAACAGTGAGAGGCCCACTACCGCAAAAAAAAAAAAAAAAAAAAAAAAAGTAAACTTTAAAAAAGGTTGGAGGGTACTTTTAATAATAACTGCATAAGTTTTGGTGGAAATTCTAAATCATTCTTTAAGACCTGTTTTACAGAGAATCTTATTTCTGAGGTCTGGATGTTAGCTATACTATCCTATGTTCCAAATTCATCTAAAGGTTGTCCCCTGGGTCTTCCACAGCACAAAAATTCCCCATCAGACCAAATGCCGTAATTGCACATGACTCTTACCAGATAGGCTCTCCAGAAGGACTGAATGCAGAGCGCTGCTGCCGATTCTGTCAGCAGGAGGGAGAGTGGGATCGCCGGCCGTGGGCTGAAAAGCAATAAAATGGTCATAAGCCCATAAGAATCCATCCTTCAGCATCAGCAGAGCCTTTGACAACATAATGGCCTCTCTGATTAAGTGCCTCATCTATTCCCATTCTTAGAAAGCAACAATGTCATTTTTTATAGAAAAGTTTAGGCTTGAGTTAGCATTTCTTTGTTTTAAAATCTGGGATGGATTTTTTGTTTTTAACCAGCATAATCTTAAATCACTGTTAGCCTGCCCTGCTTTGAAGGGCTCAGGTTAGAAAGCTACGTGTTAGTTCTGAAGGTGCAACACACATGTTATTGACATAAGCCTATGTGGACATAAAGCAAGAGACAAAGCAGAAGTCACATTTATATACTGCATTATGACTGAGATATAATAAAGGACTCTTTTTCCAACTTTCTATTGGAGGGGAATTAAGTAGTCCATTTCTTTCCTGAAATACTATAATTTATCTCTAATCAGCATACACTCCAGTTTAATGTGGTTTAAATTCAAGACCATTTTAAAGTTAAGTTCTTCTACTACATCTTACTAAGCAATAAAATATCTCAAGAGCAGTGTCTGCTCTTGAGGGATTCTTAGATTATGGTGGGATGTCAGATCATCGATACCACATTCAAAAATCATGGCTAAATGCTCTTTTTTTGTTGTTTATTTCCTAAAAGCTGTTTAGAGATACTAACTGCTGACCAGATTTTATAAGTCTGACTTAATTCTGGTTCCTTATGTTTCCCCAAAGCACAGCTACCTCTGAAAAACCAAAAGTCAAGACTTTTCAGATATAGTGCAAAGAAATAAACCTCTGAACGAATGTGGGTCACGTGGAGACTGCTCTCAGGGCAGGATCCCCAGAAACGACTTTGCAAGTGAGGGATCCCCAAGAGTCTTGGCCTCCAGACTCTCCCTAATGACAGCCATCATTTGAGTTTACAGTATCTCTTATTTTACAGAGAGAGGTTGACTAACCTGTCCAGGGTCACACAGCTTATAAATGGCCTAGTCAGGATCTGGGCCCAGATCCACCCAATCCCCAAGCCCAGGCTTCCCTCACATTGCCATGCTGACACCAGACCTCGGCTGGGCCACCACTTGCAGATGCCCAGCCTGACAGACTCCGGAGCTAACTGGCAACAATGAACAATTCTCCAGCATCTGAGGTTTTATTTCCTTCTAAACTCAGACTTAAAAACAACAACAAGAACAACAAAAAACCCCACCCTTGATACAGTATATTTGTGTGAATGAATGAATGCTCTTTTGGATTATTCCAAAATCAAAGAAATCAAAGCCGGGAAGAACCTAAGGGGTTATCAAGACAATTTCTAGCGAGTGCAGTGTTGCCGGGTTCTGGGTCTCCAGCTGGGCGGGTCCTTTCTAAGAGAACAAGAAATGGAGATTCTACTTCTTTGGAGAGATAATTACAACCTCCAAATGATAGCATTGTTAGAAAACTTTCCCTAATGTTCTGCTTTTATTTTTGTTTTTGTTTGTTCTGTTTTTGTTTTCACTTCTTTTTGCCTAACATCTAGTTTTCTGGGCTGTAATAGAGCATTTGTATTTTTCTAGAGGTACTGCCTCCCTGCTTTCCACATTAAATGTCTCTCCTCATACACTGTCCTTAGTCTGTAAATCTTGGTTGCGTGACACCAACAAATCACATCCCTGAAGTAATTCTCCTTCACTAGTTAAAAAGCAACGGCTTCTAGAGACCTCGGTGTTTCTAAGGAGACCTTAGTGTGCTGGCAGTGAATTCATGAGAATAATGCTATCGTGCAACAATACCAGCTGATATGTACTAAGAGCTTCCCCGGCTCCCCTCCCACCAGCCTTGCTCCTTGTGCTGTAGCCAGAGGCGCCCTTTTCATCTCCACCAATGTGGCCTCCCACCTCAGGGCCTTTGCAGAGGGGCTTTCCGCCACCTCCAGTATCCTCTTACTCCCGGCCAGGTCACTGCATACAGTGTGCAAAGCTGTTCTCTGCTCAAGAGCTCCCAGCAGATGGGCTAGAGGGCACTGAAACCCCAGCACATGCTCTGCCACCTCTGCCCTAGGGCAGGGGCACCTTTTACTAATTTGCTCAAGGGCACCTTGGGGCTGAGACCTCCTTCTCCCAGTTCACTATTTTTTTTTTTGAATTTTATTTATTTTTTTTATACAGCTGGTTCTTATTAGTTATCCATTTTATACATACTAGTGTATACGTGTCAATCCCAATCTCCCAATTCATCCCACCCCCCCCCACCCCCCGTCACTTTCCCCCCTTGGTGTCCACACGTTTGTTATCTGCATCTGTGTCTCTATTTCTGCCCTGCAAATCAGTTCATCTGTACCATTTTTCTAGGTTCCACATATATGTGTTAATATACGATATTTGTTTTTCTCTTTCTGACTTACTTCACTCTGTATGACAGTCTCTACGTCCATCCACATCTCTACAAATGACCCAATTTCGTTCCTTTTTATGGTAATATTCCATTGTATATATGTACCACATCTTCTTTATCCATTCGTCTGTCGATGGGCATTTAGGTTGCTTCCATGACCTGGCTATTGTAAATAGCGTTGCAATGAACATTGGGGTGCATGTATCTTTTTGAATTATGGTTTTCTCTGGGTATATGCCCAGGAGTGGGATTGCTGGGTCATATGGTAATTCTATTTTTAGTTTTTTAAGGAACCTCCATACTGTTCGCCATAGTAGCTGTATCAATTTACATTCCCACCAACAGTTCACTCTTATTATTTCTTCTGATCTCCACTCAAATGTTATGGAATGATGTCCTTTGATTAGATCAGGGCCATTGGCACTCTGTGAAATTTTCCTTCCTGGTCCTTGGCCCAATTTGGAGATATAAATCTGTGTGATTATCTAAAGGACACCCAAATCCTCAACTAGACTGAAAGCTCCATGAGGGCAGAGACCGGGCCTGTGTTTGCTCCTCTTGGCATTTCCAGCACTTGGGACAACGTGTGGCACATAGCAGACACTCAGTAAATCTTTGTGGGATGAGCCTCTGCCCAGCTCAGTATGCTAAGCTCTTCCCACACAGTGTTTCATTAAATCCTCATGACATTAATAATGAGCTGTTGTTGTCCTTCTTTTAGAGTGAAGAAACTGAGGCATAGAGGGGTGAAGCGGGTCGTTCAAGGTCACTGACTATTTCCTGCTAAGAATGCAAACTGCCCAGGAAACACAGGGAGTGGACCACGGAGAAGAGGAGGGCAACTCACAAGGTCACTCATATGGAATTCAGGGTCTAGCAGCTGCAAGTGTTCAATAGAGGGAAACACAGCCATTTGCCTAGAAGATAAAAATGAGCGGGGAAAAGCCGTAGTCATAGAAAACGCCATCTTGATTCATCCTTACAGTAATAACTTGGCAGGTATTCATTTGCCTGAAGTTCCACAGGGAAATCCGATGTCAGGACAGCAGAACGAAGTGGAGTTTGTCACTTGTATCTGAGGGGAGATTTGATGGCGCCTTTCTGTTCAGCTACAATTTTCCTGTTTTAAGTACGTTTTTCTGTACCGATGTCATGAAATCCTCAAAGTATCAGTACTCCCATTCTGGAATAGCGGTAGGAAAGGAGAATGGCAAATCTGGGGACACAACAGGCTAGGCGAGCCCAACAAAGGGCTTCCAGCAGTAATGAAACCCTGAACCGCTTTGCATCACAATGACATCTCCAAAAAGCGAAATGAGATTTCTAATAGGCCTTTAAGCAGTAATATGAGGCCACCTTTAGTGACATCCTTGCTTTCATGGCTAAATAATGGGGCGCTGTCTAGTTCCCAAAGCGAGAATAAGTATGAGAAAGCCAGTGTAAATCAGGCCAAATGAAAAGGACTTGATCTTCGGAGAGCAGTTCCTAGGAATTATCAATCATTTCAGCAGGTCAACTTGAAAGGATAGAAGCTATGCCAGGCCCTTTTTTTTTTTTTGGCGGTACGCGGGCCTCTCACTGTTGTGGCCTCTCCCATTGCAGAGCACAGGCTCCGGACGTGCAGGCCCAGCGGCCATGGGTCACAGGCCCAGCCGCTCCGTGGCACGTGGGATCCTCCCGGACCGGGGCACAAACCCGTGTCCCCTGCATCGGCAGGCGGACTCTCAACCACTGCACCACGAGCGAAACCCTAGGCCCTTTTCTCTCTTTTGGAATCCGTGCAACTGGCTTCAGGTCAAATAAAAATTGAGATTGAGTAGAGGTGACTTCTCATCATGGGGGAACTGGGGAGGGGAGGGGAAACAAAAGCACCAATCATAGGAGAAGGCAGCTGAGGCTCCCTAGGGCTTAAATAGGAGGTCCCCAGAGCAAATAGGTTTGAGCATTCCAACGGACAAAACAGTACTGCTGAGTGTTTCCAAGAAGAATTGTCCTGTTGGTAGTGCTCGTTTGTCATGTCCCCCTTCTTTTTCTCAAACATGAATTAAATCTATTTGAATCACAACAGTTGCTGCCATAATTCTGAGAAGGAACATTTATTCTTCTGACTGTATACACGTGTATGTACAAATGTGCACACACACACAGGCAACTCTTCCCCCATTTTTGGATGCTCAGTAAAAGATTTCAAGACCTAAAGAAGCTACAGCATACTTGCAAAATACATAAGAGAAGCTGAGAAGTTAGTCTTTATTAACTTCTCCATCCAGTTCTAAGACAAAAGTTACCATCTGAAATGACATTTACGAAGAATAAAGCAGAAAAGGGAAAGGCTTGCTTAATATTGAAAATGGAATCTTGATATCCAATTGTTTTCCAATTTTCATTAGGTAAAAGATTACGTTGTTTTCTTGTACCATGAAAGCACAACCCAGATGCAAAGCCATTTACAAAATGACAAAGGCCCTCAATCAACCATCATTCATAAAGCCTTTCACCAATTCATGAGGCCAGTACTTGATAATCTCTACTCAGCGTATTCAGCAAAAGAGATTACGCAGTCCCTGCCCTCAGCCTTAACTGGTTTCCCAAACATTCTGTGTTGGAGGCATCACAGTCTTGAGTAATGAACTTCAAATATTTGGAAGCAGTACAACAGAGGTTATCTGGAATGGGACTTCCAGACTAGCCATTAGGACGGAATCTCCTAGGATTCTTTTAATTCCAGCCTTCCATTACGCAAGGAATAGCTCCGAAAACCAGTAAGGAAGGGCAGCTGCATTAATCTCTAACAGCCTGAAGCACATTTCAAAAAATCATAGTTACCAGAATGTGATCTCACTTCACCCCCTCAGCAACTCCACTCTGGGAGACCAACAAGCAGTTAGTTATTACCCCGACATCAGGCTGAATCACTCTCTATATAAACAGAGTCAAGTCCTGTTTTATCAGCCCCATCACTGGAAGCCGCATATGCGTCCAGTTAACAGTGTTCCCTAAACAACAAGCTGCAAGACCTCGTGCTCACCCTTGGACTGCTGGTATAACCACCTTAAAAACCAGGGCTGTGCTACTTGCTGCTGTTTGCTAAATATGCCCAGATTGCTCTGTTATTTAGTCTCTTTGTGACTGAGTACATGTTTTCTCTAATGTGGCTTAAGGAGACCTGCCTCCTCCCCACTGTCCTTCTTCCCTCTCCAGGGGTGTATGGGAAGAGCATGCCACCTTCCTAACCCCTTCCAAACCTCTCACAGGGGATCTTAACTTCTTTTGTGCCATAATCCCTTTTCACTTTGGCAATTTGGATTCCTTCTCTGAATAATATTTTTTTTAACATAAAAGTAAGTACATAGGGACTTCCCTGGTGGTGTAGTGGTTAAGAATCCACCTGCCAATGCAGGGGACACGGGTTCGAGCCCTGGTCCGGGAAGATCCCACATGCCGTGGAGCAACCAAGCCCATGCGCCACAACTACTGTGGCTGTGCTTTAGAGCCCACGAGCCACAACTACTGAGCTTGTGCACCACAACTACGGAGCCCGTGCACTGGAGCCCGTGCTCCACAACAAGAGAAGCCATGGCAATCAGAAGCCCACGCACCGCAACGAAGAGTAGCCCCCTCTCGCCCCAACCAGAGAAAGCCCACACACAGCAACGAAGACCCAACGCAGCCATAAATAAATAAATAAATTTATTTAAAAAAAAAAGTAAGTACATAAGATTTCAAAGTAAACCAATTATATTGAAATACAGTTATCAAAATATTTTTTAAAACTGTTGGTGATAAAGTAATATACGTGCTTCTAAATCATACAGTAAATAAGAAGAGCTAATGGCAGTTCAATTAACCACTATAATTTGAAAGAAGAGACAAGTGTAAATGATATTTCAAGATCACTGCAACAACTATAACGGGATGTAAAAACATCTGATGGTAGCTATCAGTAACAAAGGTACAGTTACTGTGGATACTACTGAGGTTTGTTTCCCACATTCATAATTAAAAGAGAGGCCAAATTTCAGTTAGAGACTAGTGAAAATAAAGAAGTAATTTCCCTGCCTTCCAAGGTCAGGGACCCCTGAATCATAGTTGTGGCTAGAGCTGGGGAATGGGGGAAGATGAGTTTTGCACCCAGGATGAGACTGAAGACTAAGGATTTAAAATAAACAAGATGAATCCAAACAGTGAAATCAGACTATCTAAAAACAGTGAGCAGGAAGTTATGGAATTTGGTCAAAAGTTATTAGAGGGCTACTTCTCAGATGGAAGAGAGACTCAGTGTAATATAGTGATGCAGTTACTGGAGAAGAAAAAGGAAAAAGGTTTTCATATGTTTATTCCCAGTAAGTTGTGATTCTTCAGCATACCCATTAAATTTTAAAATCTAATTCTAATTTTCCCCAATCCCATTCAGCCACTTGCTCGGGCCTGAAATCTCCAAGTCAGCCTTGCTTTAGCTCTCTGTCACCCCACATCCAGCATCAAGACAGATCCCACATCCAACCTCTTCTCACCTTCTCCACTGCAAGCCCCCATCATCTCCTGCCTGCGGTCGCCTGCTCACTGGCCTCTCTGCTTGCACTATTAGTGCTGACTTCAGCCAACTCCCCTCCAGCTGCCAGAGTGATCTTTTTAAAAGATAAAGCTCCTCTGCTCAAAACCCTCCAATAGTTTCCTATCACGCTCAAAAGGAAAAAGAAAAACCCAAACTCTTTATCGTGGCATCCAAGGCCCCATCCAAGGTGGGAGTAGCCTCACCAGCCTCTCTGGCTTCCTTTCCTGCCACCCTCTCACCCTCCCTCATCTCTTCTTGCCTCACTGGCCAAGTTTGTTCTCAGGGCCTTCGGAGTAGCTGTTCCCTCTGCCTGGAACACTCGTTTCTGATCTTCATAGGGTTGGCTCCCTCTGCATGTCATTCAACCCTCTGTGCAAATGTGAGCCTTCCCCGGCTTCTCTGTCTATAACGCTAGCACCCCTCACCCTAGGCCTGGGACTCTCAATCCACTTTACTCTGCTTTATTTTTCTTCAGAGCACTTGAGTCTTCTTTACATCACACAATATGTTTCTTTGTTAATTTGGTTATTGTCTGTCTTTACAATGTAAATTCCACAGGGGCCAAGACTTTCTCTCTTTTGTTCTCTACTCTATGGTACCTAGAAACGTGCCTGGAGAAAAGTAGGCAGTCAATAAATATTTTTGAATGAATAAATATTATTATAGATAAGGAACAGAGGACTTTCCTTAACGTCAGAATTTGTCAATGGCAGAGCTGAGGTTAAATGAAGGCATTCTGTCTTCCTCTTGCTTGGTCATTCTGCTACCCATGTTTCATCGTGCCAAAGCAGTGGCTACTATTCTCTTGAGATTAAGGATCAAATAGTAGCCATCATTCTTTGAGTACCTACTTTGAGCCCTCTGCAGTGAATATCTTTCATTTTTATCTGCCTATCATACCTCCCCCCTTTTTGTGGTATCAGCCCTCAGATTTTGCTTTGACAGCTCCCCCTCCCTGTATCAGGGGGAATGTGGGTCACAATGCCTTGCCCTCTCCTGGCCAAGGTGTGCCTCAGAAACCCAAGCTTAGCCAAGCAGATGCCCTTTCCCTGGAAGAGGAATCTTGAGTGGACTTGCAAAGACTAGAGGGGGTCTGTGCTCCCTGGGTCCCTATACCTGCTTCTAAGACCAGATCCTTACCTTTTCCGTTATGTCTGTGAGTTATCTTTTTACTTCCAATATATACCATTTTTCTTAAGCAGCCTTTAAATTTCTGTTGCTTGCAACAAAAAACTCTGATACCATCTTTAACTGTCACAGCAAGCCTACGATGTAGGTTTTATCACCATCCCCATGGTACAGAAGAGAGGAGCAAGGTTCAGGGATGTGAAGGGATTAGTTCCAGGTTACCCAATGTTATACATTATGTTGGCTGCATAATGGACCAATCCCCAGACTCTGTGAATGTATATATATATATATTCCCTTATATGGCAAAAGAGGCTTTGTAGATGTGATTAAATGAATGGTCTTGAGATTATCCTGGATTATCACAGGTGGGCCCAATGATATAATCACAAGGGTCCTTATGAGAGGGAGGCAGAGGGTCACGAGCCCTCCAGGATGGAGGTAGTCTCCAGATACCAGAAAAGGCAAGAAACAAATATTCCCCTAAAGTCTCCAAAAGGAACCAGCCTTGTCAACACTCAGACTTGAGCCTTGTGAAACTGATTTTGGACTTCTAGCCTCCAGAACTATAAGAGAATAGATCTGTGTTGTTTTAAACCACCATGGTTGTGGTAATTTGTTAAACAGCACAGGAAACTAGTATTCCAACTAATAAATGGCAGAGCTAAGACTGGAGCCCAGATGTGTCTGCCATGCTGCCTGACACAGACTCCCCGAGCTCGTTCCCAAAGAGCCACCTAAAAACAACAGGAAGAAGACGAGGAAGCAGTACAGTGTGCCCCAGAGAAAGGGCCACCCACACAAAAACCTCCAGCAGAAGGAGGCACTCAGAGGATTTATGCACCCCAGCGTGTCCTGAATTCAGGAAACAGGTCTCTTTCCTTCCTGTCTAAAGACGAAAGTTAACATAAAGAGCAAAGACGATTTATTATCCTCACGAGACTCCGGCCTTTCGAATTACTGAGACAGAAATCTTCTATAAGACAAAATGGATTGAAAGGATATTTCTCCTTGCAACAGGGCATGACAGCAAATTTTCTGCCAGGCTACCATCCAACTCTGATCTTTAGTGCAGGACGCATGCCATTTCCTGTGCTGTTTTGAAGGCACAAGCGTTTTGGGTCCCACTGTCAAGCTCAGTGCAGAAAATCTGACTGCTGGCACTTGTCCTCAAACGGCACAGTGACACTTCTATTCTCACCTCAGGTTTTGGTCATAAGATACCTTTCACTGACCTGAAAGTATCGTGGATTTTTCTTTTCTCTTCTTTTATCTAATGGTAGAACTTAGCTGAAAAGACATTTTGCCCAAAACAACCTTTTCTTTTCTCTTCTAAAACACAATCTTTGTTTCATTGAAGGTCTCAGTTTTAATGATGTCTTTCATGAGCCTTCTCCCCTGGGACACGGGACCAGATAGGCAGCAGTGCACTTTTGTTCCTTGTGTTTATTCAGTGATTTATTTTTGCAAACAAATTGGATGAATACTTTTTGGTCAAAATAAAAAACTAAATGTTTCCTGTCCTGAATATGATAGCAAGTAATTTCACTGTTTCTGATTGGCTGGTTAAGTCAGGACTATACACAACAAAAGAGGACAGTGCTGGATTCGTAAACAGGAGTAAGGCCAACAGGAGATATGAGTAATCCACTGCTGCGGAAAGGTGGGGAAGAAGACCCCCTCCTTAAGCTCTGATTAGAACATGCACAGATTATATTATTGCTCTAAACTATCACTCCTTTACCTATAAGAGAATCATGCGTCCCTGCTCTTTGTCATTTGCATGTGGTTTCTGCCTGCGGGTGGTGTCAACTTCCCCCCTAGTACCGATATTGAGCTTGGCCATGGGCCTTGTATTGAGCAATGAAGTGTGAGCAGAAGTACTGTTTGCATGGGTTGGCTATTGCTCGTCTCTCTCTGCTGTGAGACTGAGGAATGGTGATGCTCCTCCCTCCTGGGTCCCAGAATGAGAAGAGACATGGAGCAGAGCCAGAGGTGACACACAGCCAACATTAAACAGGGTGAAGTATAAATCTTTGTTGTTATAAGGCATTGAGATTTAAGAGTTGTTTGTTACTGCAGCAAAACCTAGGGAAAGCTGACTAACACAGTATACTGGAGGGCAGTGGGTAAGTATCATGTAGGAAAACATCAGGGCTCTTTCATTGGCAAGTATCATCCACCTAACTCAAACTGGTGTAAGCAAAAAAAAAAAAATGTATTTATTGAAAAAGAAAAAAAGGTATTTATTGGTTCACTTAACTAATAGGGGTAGAACTGGCTAACATGCCTAACATGGTGAGATAGAGAGATTCAAAACAATGCCATAGGGACTCAGGCTCTGGCCACCTCTCAGTTCTGCTTTTATCCCAGGCACAATCTCTTTAGAGGATTGCCCTCAGCAGCTCAAGGCTTATAACCTCAAAATTCTAGAGGAAAAGACAGAAAAGTTTTCCTGGTTACTTCTTGAAAAATCTTGGGGTTATCTTGGATTTAACCAATGTGGGAGCAAGCACAGTGGTAGGGGGATTCACTGCTCTGATTGGCCAGGCCTGGGTCACATACTCAGCCCAGAGCCAGAGGTGGAATCAGCTCACTTTCTGCTTGAACGGGAAATGGCAGAGGGGTGATCCTTCCAAAAACATAGGGTGTACTGTAACCAGAAGAAGGGGGAAATCAGTGCAGGGCTGGAAAAAACATAAATGTCTAATACAGAAAGCAAGAAAATGGAATAAAAGGAAATAGAATAAATACCTTTCATTTTGCAATTGTTTTTAAAGTAACTCTATAGACAATATGAAAGCTACAAAATAATATAGAGGAGAAAATAAAAGCCATGTTCCTGCCATTTGGAGTGAAATATCCTTTTGAAAGACCTTAGAGCTAGAGTTATTTAATTCTATGATGATCCTTGATTTAAAACCTTTCCTTTTCACCGTGTAGTTTATTTAACAAATATGTATATTTTATATATGATAAATCTTAATCATTTTTATAAACCTAATGGAATTTTTTAAGGGTTATCCATGTTTATATAAAATAGCTACATAGAAATGCATTTCTTAAAAAAAGAGTCATGGAAAAGAAATGGGTAGCTGAGAAGGGATGGGCAGAGTGAAGAGCATGTGAAATTATGGGGACCTGTGGGAGAAGGACCCATCACTTATGTGACAAGCAATCAGCAGCTGCCCATGGCAAATGATCGCAACCTACCAGCTGTGATCTGATAATATGATGACACCGAGCATCAAAGACAGCTGGACCTGGTAGAACTTGTTTTACTAAGAACGTTAAAATAAACCTAAACTCTTATTTTGGATGACTCCCCAGGCTGGTAGATAAGATTATTTGAGGCAATAAATGCTAGTACGCATAATATACAAAGGAGTGGCATCTGACACAGGAGCTGACTCTAAAATGAGCACATAAGATGAAACTCACATTTAGCCAAAATTTCCCCTTGACACACCTTAAATTACCCATATAAAGACATAGCATCTTTCAACGGTCTCAGGTAGCCAGTTTTTCTCCCAGTCTTAGTACAGATCACTCTAAGTACCCGGTGATAGGCGAGGCAGAAGAGTGAAGTAATTCATTATGCTTTTACCAGCTCGGACCCTGGAGCCAGGCTGCCTGGTTCAAATCCTGCGCTTGCTGTTTACTAGCTTGTGACCTTGGGCAAAAAACTTACACCTCTGTGCCTCAGCTCTTTCTCTGAGATACGGCTATGGCCGGCACAGCTATAACCCACAGACTATCCAGTGTTCCCTCACATATCTCAGCCTCCCTTGTGGTTGTTTTGGGGCCAGGCTCTGTGAGAAAAGGTGAGAAGGTTAAGAACTAGGGTGCCGGGCTTCCCTGGTGGCGCAGTGGTTGAGAGTCCGCCTGCCGATGTAGGAGACGCGGGCTCGTGCCCCGGTCCGGGAAGATCCCACATGCCGCGGAGCGTCTGGGCCTGTGGGCCATGGTTGCTAAGCCTGCGCATCCAGAGCCTGTGCTCCGCAACAGGAGAGGCCACAGCAGTTGAGAGGCCCACGTACCGAAAAAAAAAAAAAAAAAAAAAAAAAATGACATGTTCCAAATAGCTATAATTTATAAGAAGGCTGTCCAACCTGTATCAGTCTTTGTATAAGAAATCAGCTGTTATTGAGTATTTTGCTATTGTTTGTAACTGCAGCCTAGTCTAGGCTAGCTTAACACAATGGGGAAATAATAGTTCCTACTTTGTAGGGTTGTTATGGGAGTTAAATTAGGTAATATTTATAAATTGTTCAGAACACTACCTGAGTAAACACTATATAAATGCTTGGTTGGTAGGTAGGTAGTTAGGTAGGTCATGCAGGTAGACAGAGACAGACAGAAGGAAACAGTTCCCTTATGGGCCGCTCATGTTGTGACTGTCACATAAAACTGAAGACAATTAAGGAAAGAGCTGAGTCATGTGACCCATTTTATGCTTCACCTCCAGTGTACAATTCAGGGGGAATTGTCTGCATTTAAAAAAATTTTATTTCTCTCTCTCTCTTTCTCTTTCTTCCTTCCCCCAAGAGCACAACATTGAACTAGCATAAATAAGTCCATATACACAGCAATCCAACTATATACAAAATCTGTCTGTTGGGCTTCCCTGGTGGTGCAGTGGTTAAGAATCCGCCTGCCAATGCAGGGGACATGGCTTCAAGCCCTGGTCCAGGAAGATCACACGTGCCGCGGAGCAACGAAGCCCATGCGCCACAACTACTGAGACTGCGCTCTAGAGCCACGAGCCACAACTACTGAGCCCAACATGTGCTACAACTACTGAAGACCGCGCCCCTAGAGCCTGTGCTCCACAACAAGAGAAGCCACCGCAATGAGAAGCCCACGCACCGCAACAAAGAGTATTCCCCGCTCGCCGCAACTAGAGAAAGCCCGCGTGCAGCAATGAAGACCCAACGCAGCCGAAAATAAATAAATAAAATAAATTTAAAAAAAACCAAAACTTTCTGTTCGTGAAGACAAGGACCATGTTTGTATCATGGTTCCATGGCACGTAGTAGGCAGCCAGCCAGTTTATGAATATGTCTGTTCCCTGATTTTAGAGCACATTTAAGCAAGTAATAAATATTACCTGAATAGATGAACAAATAAATTAAAAATAACTCCCTTTAATAGCTGAAACACACCCATTTGTATATGTATCAGTAGTGGGAAAAAATGTATTCCCTTAAAACTGGCACCATAATTCCTCTTAGGTAAGGAACTAGCTTTGTTTAGATGAAAGACCATTTCACAGATGGAAAAACTGAGGCTCTGAGAGCTTGAGTCATCTGTGCTGAGCCACACAGCTGGAAGGAGTAGAGCGTGGTTTAGCATGCAGAGCTGTGATTCCAGAGCCCAGGTTCCTAACCCCTACACTGCACTACCTTCACTTTGACGTCCAGGACATTCTTACACCTCCCTTGACAGCTCCGGGATTTGACTTGTGTCATCTTCTTCAACCCACCCCCACAAGCCTCTCAGATACTTCATTATTCATACTGATGACACCTCCAACACCATGGCCTCGAGTCCATGTGATTCCATGACCCTCTTCTTCCTTCGTGACAGTCACATCTTAGAACGGGTTGTCCCTGAAAGACTGTCACATCTCATCTTCCCAAAGTCCTGATCTCATCATAGCCTTCTCTGTCCTTTCATCTTTCCCACCCACTCACTTCTATTTATATTGTATTTTGCCCTTATGTGAGACTATGACTTGGGTTATTGGTGTCCATCTAGAACAGGGCTCAGCAAACTAGAGCCCATCGGTCAAATCTGGCCCATCACCTACCGTTGCAAGTAGAGTGGTACTGGAACACAGCCACAGCCCTTTGTCATGTGTTGTCTATGGACAACTATGGAGTTGAGTAGTTGCAACAGAGACCACACGTGTCCTGCCAAGCCTAAAAGATTTACTGCGCTGACCTGACCTAGAAAGCCATTTCCTTGTTCCCCAGGAGCTCTGAGGTTACTGGAGCCGTGTTCTTAGGGCAAGCCCACGGCTCTGGTCATATTAATCCTCCTCATTGCCACTGGGGAGAATTGGGTTTGGCACTGGAGTGGGGCGGGGAGGGAGAATGAGGCTGATGTGAGGGGACTAGCTGGTGAGCTGTGCCGGTTCAGAGCCGGGTCTCAACCAGGGTAACACAGACGTCCCCAGCACCGTGAGGCTTCTCACTTGGGCCCACACCTGTCACTCTCCCCGCCACACCCCAGGGCCCTTTTCCTTCCATGTCATTTGAGCCTCTCAGCATCATGTGAAAACTCAGTCTCCCCCACTGCCTGTCACTCCAGCCATCACCCACGGAGAACAGCCCACAGCCCCCCCAGTTCACCTCCAGTCAACAGATTCCTCCTTGCTCACAGCCTATCCGCTATTCAATCAGCTGGTCATGAGGAGCTTTGAAACACCTTACTGTTTCTTTTCCTTTTAATGTTTTATTATGGAAAATTTCAAAGATATAAAAAAGTAGGCAGAAAAAAAATGAACCCAGTTCACCATCCAGCTTCATTTATACTGTTCTCCATGTCAGTCACTCAATGTAACTTCCCCCAACCTTATCCATTGACATCATATGATTTCATATTTCATTCATAAATATTTCAGCATGTTTCTCTAAAAAGCAGTAACTTTTTATTGTGAATATGAAATCATTATCAAACCTTAAATAAAATAACAATAATGCTTTCTATCGTCAATTATTTACTAGGTGTTCAAATTTCCAGTTGCCTCCTAATTTTTCTTTTTAGTTCGTTTCTTTGAATCAGGATCCAAATAAGATCCATTGAAATTTCAAAAACTGTATGGACCTACCATCCCCATTTTAGTGCTTCCGAGTTTGGTTATGTTTCTTACTTCCAGTGTGAACACGTAATGTAGTGTTTCTGTCTCTTTCTGAAAATTGGTTGTTAAATCATTAACACAATTCAGAAAATATAGTAATTTATGAGAAAAATGTAAGACATCATTCTTAGAAAAGTTAACAATGCTTTTCCATGTACTTAAGATCCTGTAGGGGAACAAAATTTGCCACCCAAAATGTCTCTTTGCCATGTGGATTATCTCAAACTGAAAACGATCAAGGCCCAAAAGACTCAGGAAGAAACTTTGACCTTCCTCCTAACTGCCTAAAAAGAATTTAGATGGAAGGCCTGTGCCTGGAATAGAGTTATCACTAGAGATATCGGCAAAGAATGTGGGTTGGGTGTGGTGGGGAAACTTAGACATCAGAGTCCACTCTCTGTCCCACTGTCTCTGCAGGGCCCCTCCAATATTTATTTACCAAACATTTGCTTTTCCATCTTCATGGCAATTGCCTTCCTCCCCTTTGAAGTCTCAGGTCCCTACCCCTAACATCCTCTGTTGTCTTTAACTGCTGATGGTATTTAAGGTGAGGGTTTCAGACATTTTGGTGAGTTACTCAGTTCTTCTGGGCCTCTCCCACGTATACAGGTTATTAAACTTTTGTTTGATTTTCTCCTGTTAATCTGTCTCAGGTCGATTTGATCGTTATACCGTCCAGAAGAACCTAGAAGGGTAGAGGGAAATTTCTCGCTCTCAGACAATCCTCTGGGCCTAGTCTAGACCTTTTACTATCTTAGCTTTGCCAGTTTTCAACACTGATTTTACCCAACCACCTGTTTCCTCCACCTCTTTTGCAGGGTTGCTGGAAATAATCTCATAAGCAGGCTGTTTATATGCATCACAAATTCAGGCCATCAGCTGGGCCATCCCTACTCATCCCTAGTTGATTCCCTATCGGTTTCACCACAGCAGCTGTTGCAGCCTCCTCCCCTCCCCCACAAGTCTCCAGAACCTGGGCCTCCTTCTCGGCAGATACCTTCACATCCACACGAATGACCAGAATGACAGTGCCCACCGTGAACTTTCTCAGCTCTTCTCCCTTCCCCCTCAGATTTCCTCTCTTTTCCTTCTGGATTCAATCAGAAGTTCTCAACCAGGGGAAATTTTTCTGTCTCCCCACATTTGCCAGTATCTGGAGACATTCTTGATGGTGAGGACCACAGCGGGTGCTACTAGCATGTGGAGTGGGGGAAGGCTGGAGATGCTGTGAAACATCCTACAGGCCAGCCCCTCACAACAAAGAATTACCGGGTGATAGATGTCAGTAGGCTTGGGGAAACGTGGGTTAGAGATGGTCTCTTGGCTCCTGCCCTACCTGCCTCTCTGCCCTCCCTGTTCAAGAGCATTCTCGAGAAGGATATGGCACCTGAGTTCTTGCCTCTTCAAGACCAAATCTGGGCACCAACCAGCTTGGCCACTGGCCCAACCTGACTGGCTCCACAGGCCAGCGGTGGAGTGGGGCATAGATGGTCTTGTGCATCCCCATTTCCCTTTAATGCTTTATTAGCATCTGTTTTACAACACTCACTACAGAAACTACAGCTACTTGTAAACACATCTCTCTCATTCCAAGGGTCAGAGCCATATTTTATTCATCTCTGTTTTCTCCACAGCACCAAGCTCTTTGCATTGCATTTGGCAGATGTTCAATAAATATTTATTGCATCAAATTAGATTAGTATCATTTACATTTTTATCATGCTCGGGGCATCTCTTTGAAAGATAATGGAAGCAGAGAACACAAATGCCAGTTAAAGCAAGAGCTTTTGTGTTTTTGTTCTTGTGGAGTCCAACTGAAATGCTTGCTATTGCTACTTTGCAGTGTACTTAACATGAGCTGCCAGCGGAAGTTAGCAACTATTTTAAATTAAGGTATTTTTACGATAAATGACTAGAGATTTGAGAGAACTCTTACTTAGAGAAACTCTCTTAAGACTCTTCTTCATTGTTTTTTTAAAAAATATTTATTTATTTACTTACTTGTTTGGTTGCATCAGGTCTTAGTTGCGGCAGGTGGGCTCCTTAGTTGTGGTTCCAG
This sequence comes from Phocoena phocoena, assembly GCF_963924675.1. Classification (NCBI taxonomy): domain Eukaryota; kingdom Metazoa; phylum Chordata; class Mammalia; order Artiodactyla; family Phocoenidae; genus Phocoena; species Phocoena phocoena. Next base: position 22,929,006 of record NC_089233.1, read on the forward strand.
AGCTCCTTTATTGTGGCTTGTGAACTCTTAGTTGCAGCATGCATGTGGGATCTAGTTCGCAGAACAGGGATCGAACCCAGGCCCCCTACATTGGGAGTGCAGAGTCTTAACCACTGCACCACCAGGGAAGTCCCTTCATTGGTTATTGTAAGTGGGAAAATGTTTCATTTTCAACCTGGAGAAATATGCTAATCTTTCACTTATTAATCATTTATAATCTATAAATTATAGGCTTTCCATGTTCTGTTCTTTTTCTTTTTTTTTTTTGCGATACACGGGCATCTCACTGCTGTGGCCTCTCCCGTTGCGGAGCACAGGTTCTGGACGCGCGGGGCCAGCGGCCACGGCTCACGGGCCCACCCACTCCGTGGCACGTGGGATCCTCCCGGACCGGGGCACGAACCGGCATCCCCTGCATCAGCAGGCGGACTCCCAACCACTGCGTCACCAGGGAAGCCCGGCTTTCCATTTTCACAGTGGACAAAATTAGGCAGAGTCTTAGAAGCTTAATAAGAAGCAAGATTTTCTAATATCGTTCTCTTTCCAATGTATAGGTAGTCTCAGACTTTTAAAAACTGGTTAATACCTGAATTCTTTTAAACTCTCAAAATTGAGAAAGTCAGCCAAGGGTCTATTCAACTTGGCATTCCCCAGAAGGGCAGATTTAAGCAAAAGATGTAACATTTGAGGGCTAAGGGTCTAATTTCATTTTTTTCTACTCTGTTTAATATGGGATTTTACAAAACTTACTTAATTTCCTAGTGTCTCAGTTTCCTGACATTGTTCTTGCAAAGGGCTGGTGTGAAAATATTTTCAAAGAAATAAGTTAAATATTATTTTCTCTAAATTGAGTTGTTTTTCTTCCACTTATGGCTTAAAATTGTGGATCACTGCTTAAACGTCATCCTCCAGGGACTTCCCTGGTGGTCCAGTGGCTAAGACTCCATGCTCCCAATGCAAGGGGCCTGGATTCGATCCCTGGTCAGGGAACTCAATCCCGTACGCCATAAGTAAAGATCCTACACATGGCAACAAAAATCCTGCATGCTGCAACTAAAGATCCCAAACATGGCAACAAAGATCCTGCAAGCCACAACTAAAGATCCGGCACACAGCAACAAAGATCCTACGTGCCACAACTAAGAACCGGCACAGCCAAATAAATAAATACTAAAAAAAAAAAGTCATCCTCCAAGTGAGGTCTTTCCTGACCACCCTGTATAAAACTAAGTCCCGTCAATACTCTATATTCTCCCCTCTCTGCTTTATTTTTCTCTATAGCACTTACTTGCTTATTGTCTGCCATCCCCCACCAGAATATAAGCTCCATTAAGTCAGGAGTTTTGGCTACTTTGTTCACTGCTTTATCTCCAGCACCTAGAATGATGTTCAGCACACAGTAGTTCTCAATAAACATTTACTGTATGAATGAACGAATTATGCAAATCTAGAAATGTCATATGTTATAAAGCTATCAAGGGCATGAATTAGATGTAATTGAATCAACATGGCTAGATCTCAAAAGCACGTATTTCAGTCAAATAAAAGCAAGTTGCAGGATAATGCATAAATTTCCTCATCTGCAAAATAGGGCTGGTAATAGCATTGTTATGAGGATCAAGTTAGTTCATTAGCGCTAAATGCTGAGACCCGTGATACGAGCACTCAATAAATGTTAGTGGTCATCATTATTATTGCTATATCACTGATGATAAACTGTTCACATAAAGTAATATTACTAATTTTGTATGATATAATCTAATTTTATATAATTAAGTAACTAATTTTAAGACTACGGAAGGATGCAGTATAGACCAAGCTGATTAATTCTGTGAGGAGAGAAAACTCAGATTAGAATGACGGTCAAAGAGAGTATTAACCTCATCTGTCATGTTCTAATATTTTAAATGTAAATGATGCATATAACTACAAAGTAATATTTAGAAAAGTTTAGTCGTATTTCCTGAGACATAATGACCTTTAGGGCTAGGAGGAGAGGAAGAGAGAATGGAGAGATGAATTACTTAGGATAAGAAAATTTTTTAAGTTTTCTATTTTATTTCTGAAGTGCTTCTTGAATAATCACGGCATGGATAGGATGCCCTTAGCCTAGAATAAAAATAACCAGAGAAAAGAGCCACATACACAACTGATCCAGGGTCCTGGATGGATTACATGAGTTAGTTCTCATAGATTGGAGGAAACTATCATTAACACAATCTTCAAGTTAGGAATAAATTATTCAAAGCCTTGTGTCATTACTTACTGCAGTTTCAGCCACTCTTCCACAAATGGAATGGAGAAGAATTCTGTGAATGTCTCCCCTATCCTCTTTGGATTTTGACTGGTCACGATGCCATATGTTTTGATTAACAAGAAAACAATAAACAAGAATTCAAGTCAATTGTTGCTATTCTGCTGGCACATTAACACTATTGAACCCTTAGGGTCATGGAATATTCAAAGATGTGAAAAACTTACTTGTATAACCATTCGGTCAGAAAATCACAGGCAATGAATTTGGTTCTTTTCCTCTAAAGAGAGAAGAGAGAATTAAATTATATTCTTTGCCCCCATGTTTAAGTTGGACAAAGGAGGAGGGGTTAATTGATTGCTTGTGTTAGATGAAATATGCATAAGTCCTTGGTGAGGTTTATAAGCACACCAACAAACAATAACTCAGGCAATGTAAAGAATTTTGACAACATTTCGCTAGTCATCTTGGGTAAGCATATATTCTGACTATATTAGCAGGGACTAATAAAAGACAATGCACATAGTAGGAGGCTTATTACATGCATTTTGGATTTATCTCAGAAGGATTTCTTTAAATCTAGACCTTGATTCAGAGTAAGTATATTTATTCCTTTCCCCCAGTCCACTCAGATCCTCAGAATAGCAGTACTTCGGGTCTGGGTGCCATTGGCCAGTGCATTGACTCTGCCAGCTGCCCACCCATCAGCCCCTCTCCACTTCATCCTTATTACCAGAAACCTGATGACAATCAGTCCAGGGGAAAAACATTTCCCAGCCTCCCATGTAGCAAGGGACAACCATATGACATAGTTCTGCTGTTTGAGATAGAAATGGACATGTCCCATGGATTTCTGAGAAAGTGCTACTTTCTTGATTTCTGCTGCCCTTTTCTTTGAAGTTTCCTTCTACTTCTTTCAGTCTGGAACACAGATGTGGGGCTGGAAGTGGAGCAGCACCTACCAGCCAAGAGGCCAAAAGCAGGGGGTTAGAAGGAACCTGGGCCTTTAATGACTTCTTTAAGCCACTGTACCAGTTTGTGGCTGACCTACTCTGGATATCCTGATACGTAAGGAAAGATAAACTCCATCTGGATTATTGGCACTGTTCTTGAGTTTTCATAACATGAAGCTGAATGCAGTTCCTAGGTGATAGATAGCTAGTAAGCCACAGGGAAAGAACGTCCTAGAGTAATGGGGGACGAGGCTCGCAGAACAGCAATGGAGAGGAGCACTGGGTATCCTGCCTCCTAGTCCCATTTAAAGTGTCTTGTAACCCAAACAGAACCAGTTAACTCCTTTTAGAAGATTGTTATGGGACTTCCCTGGTGACGCAGTGGTTAAGAATCACCTGCCAATGCAGGGGACACGGGTTCGAGCCCTGGTCCGGGAAGATCCCACATGCCGTGGAGCGACTAAGCCCATGTGCCACGACTACTGAGCCTGCGCTCTAGAGCCGGCAAGCCACAACTACTGAGTCTGTGTGCCATAACTAATGAAGCCCACACGCCTAGAGCCCGTGCTCCACAACAAGAGAAGCCACCGTGATGAGAAGCCCGTGCACGGCAGCGAAGAGCAGCCCCTGCTTTCCGCAACTAGAGAAAGCCCGTGCGCAGCAACGAAGACCCAAGGCAGCTAAATAAATAAATAAATATTGTTAAAATAGCAGGGGCTAAGAACAAGTCGTTGGTTAGTTACCATGTGAAGAGATCCTTCCCAGGAATGAAGGCAAAACAGACTGCTGGAAATTCTCCTTGCCCCTCCAGGTGTACCCTTTTCCACCACACTCTGTGCCTTGGGAGGCTGATTTTATGGTTCATATCAACCAGGCTCGTTTACTCTGTTGTTGGGTCCAGCCACTGGGAGGTACCAGCAGGAGATCCGAGAGAGGGAAGAGAGAAAGGCAGGGTATAATGGGTTGAGCTGTGTCTCCTCCCGGCCCCTTTGACCCAAATTCATATTCTCCCACACTTCAGAAAGTGACCTTATTTGGAAATTGGATCATAATTAGTTAAGCCCAGCCACTCCTGAAGTACACAACAACTCCAACGAGAGTGAACAAATTTAGGGTTCTATTAGCAAGGAAGAAGAGTAGACCACCAATGGCAGATTCCTAATGACATTGTGCTAGACCCTGGATCCAGCTATGCCTGAAGCCAAAATCCCCTGAACCTTTCATGAGCCAATATATTTCCTTTTTTCACTCAGCCAGTTTGTGTTGTTTATTGCTTGCAACAGTAAGAGTTTTAGTTACTATTCCTTTCTTCTCCCATTGGCTAGTTACTATTCCTTTCTTCTCCCATTGGCTAACTCCATTTGCCTTTCAAGATGCCTCTTGGGGGCTTCCCTGGTGGCCCAGTGATTAAGAATCTGCCTGCCAATGCAGGGTACACAGGTTCGAGCCCTGGCCCAGGAAGATCCCACATGCCACGGAGCAACTAAGCCCGTGCACTACAACTACTGAGCCTGCGCTCTAGAGACTGTGCACCACAACTACTGAAGCCTGCATGCCTAGGATCTGTGCTCCGCAACAAGAGAAGCCACCGCAGTGAGAAGCCCGCCCTCCGCAATTAGAGAAAGCCCACTCGCAGCAACCAAGATACAACACAGCCAAAAATAAAATAATTTATTTTAAAAAAAAAAGATGCCTCTTGGAAGCCTTTCTGAGCATTCTTACCCTCTTCAGTTTAGAGTAAGCGCCTCCCACCACCGCCAGTTCTGTGTGTCCCTCTGTCATAGCACCTCAGGTGTAACTGTAACCTAACGGCCAGCCCACATGCCCATTTCCTCTATCAAACTATAAATTCTCTGAGGACAGGGGATGTGTCTTCTTTTTCTTTATGTTCCCAGTGCTTGAGTGTCTGGCAAAGAGTAGGTGATCAATGAGTGGTGAGTAAGTGAATGAATGACCTCACCGTTCAACTCTCAAGCAAAAAAGCAAGAAGGAACTCATGCACAAGAATTCTGACATTTATAAGTAGGCACTGCTAATAAATTCTGGACAATTTCTCTTCACTTTCTTCCCCTAATGTTTTATTTATTAGGGAAATATTTTCTTCTTCTTTTTTTCTTTTTCCCCCTTTACTTTGAAATAGCCAAATTAGCTTTATAAGCTTAAATAAGGTTAAAAAGATTGTTGTAAAATTGATTCTCACCAAGAAGGAAAGTGCCACTTAAGATTTTTCACTGAAAGCTTTATTATAGCTGTTAGTAAATAAAATACTGGTGCCTGATTTGCTGGAGATGCAGTCTTTTACCTCACTGCTGATAGCCTTTTATTAAAAAATTGAAACACTGCCGGCCATGGTAATAAAATTAAATGTACTAGACCATGTAATGGGGTCTTCTAAGTCTGCATTGCAAGAGTAAGATTCCCCTTGAAAAGCTATCTTTAACTAAAATAAGAAAATACTTGTACAACAATGCAAATATGTATCTAGCATGAATCGCCATCTATTAATTTAAACAATCCTGCAGCTGTAGGATAGCAGTGTCTCTCTCTCTCTCTCTCTCTCTCTCTCTCCTTACAAAAGATGCATTGTTCCCTTAGCATTCATTGCACCGTTTGGTGGTAAAGATTCCTTCTATGAAGGGAATGCAGCTTGACTTACTCTATTAAATAGACTTTTAAAATAGCCAAATGGTCTGATGTACGAAGGTCATGTAGACAGATTTAATCATTTTGATGCAAAGAAATAAAATTGAAGAAATTGTGTTTTCCTTCTGTCCTGGGCAAGTGTGGACGTGCTGTGCATACTCAGACACACAGAACAGTGGCGATATTGTTCGGCTGTTGTTTAGTTTAAAAATTATCTGCTGGGAGCTGAAAGAGAGAAGGGAAAGCAAATGAAAAGTTGTGGTGAGTGAGGAGATAAGAGAGGAAGTAATAGAGAGAAAATTAAAGAGTGAGATTAAGAAAGTGTGGGCACTGGGGTTTATGTAATGTGGCCAAATACACGGAGTTCATGATTGTTAACGGGGAAAAATGCCCAAGTTTGGGTAAGCAGGGTGATCAGTTAAGGCAACCTTATACGAGGTTAAAAAACAATTTTTAAAAAATCCAGAATTAAAAGGAAAAAGACTAAGCGTCAAGGGGTAAGGCATCATCACGAATCTGCAACTCTGTTGTACATCCAACAAGCTGGGTGCGCAGCAGGATGAGTTGATAGACTGGTGGACAGACAATGATGACGCAAATAAAGCGCAACAGTGACCATGAAACCTAGGTGGTAAACGTGTGGGTGTTTCCTCTGAAATTCTTCCAGCTCTTCTACATGTTGGGAAAAAGTTTATAATAAAACTGAGGGCAGGAGAACAAATCATAAAAGACTCAAACCCCAAAGAGAGAAAGGGCAGAAATCAGACAGTATTTTGTACCAATTTTTATGTTGAATACACGTATCGGAGGCAGACTGGAGGACTGAAGATGGGAAAGAGGAACAACTCACATTAGAAAGCCACTGACGCTCTTCCAGTAACTAATGTAATTTCACCCCACCAAGGTCAAAAGCACAGGCTGTGAGCTTAGTGAAGCATGGCTGGCTATAGCACGGTGTTGGTTGAGGCTCTTTGGGTCTGCAAGGGAGAGAAAGCTGCTCGGGTTACCTTGGTTACTGGGCTTTTTTCAAAAGTGCGTTTAGGCTAGACTTTGCTGTAACAAACACCCCCCAAATCTGAGAAGCTTATGTCATCGATGGTTTCTCCCTCGTGTTACACGAACATTTCCACCAGCGTGGCTCTCCGCTCCATGCGATCTTTGCTCTGGGCCTCAGGCTGACAGGGCAGCCTCTCTCTGAAATGTTGCTGGTTGTCATGGCAAATGACACGGATATGGCGAAGTATTCTTTGACTCTTAAAGTACATTTTAAATGACACGTCCATTCATTCCACTGACCAAAGCAGTGACATGGTCAAGCTTCCCTTAGGGAGAGGCCACAAATGTTTTTGAACAATAATATAACCTAGCACAGGGGTTACTGTAAAGGTAGAAGGAATGTGAGAATTCCTCTTACCAGGGGCAGAGCCAGGTCTCGGGAAGAAGCGGACCAGTGTCCACAGCTGTCCAGGCATGGGACAGGTTAGCCAGAGTCATCCACCAGTAGCTTGGTGACCCAGCAACAGCTCTGCTCCTAGCTGTACACGGAACTCAGCTTTCTGGCCGTGGCTTCTTTTTCAACTTGCTGCTGCTTTCTCTGCTGCTCTCTCCTAACTGGTTCTTTCTCCTGCTCTCTCTGCTTTGAGGTCTGCTGACTCATGGCTTTTCAAGCTTTCTCCTGTCTCTGGTGTTTCTCCCCTTCTACCCACGCTATGATCTGCCCTTTCTCTCTGTTGTCTGACATCCTCACGCCCCAGACAGGAGAATCTGATTGGGCTGGTTAGACACTACCCAGGATGGACCATCCCTGTTGGGCAGAGCAATGCCAGACCATTTCCCAGCCACTTGCCATCCCTGAGAGGCTGCCCACAGGGTCTGAAACTTATTCCTGGCTCAGTCACTTGTGGCCAGAGTGATGGTGACATGGACAAAGCAGGGAGAAGGGCCTGCAGTTATGGCTGTGGGCATGGCACCCACTTAGAATGTCATGGCCTCCTTTCCCACATAGATATTCCCCATAAGAAACTTCCAGATACCCGAGACCACGCACCTCCCACCCAAATATGACAAAAGTGAATAGTAACTATAATCCTAGGAACGAGCACACACATGGACGATAACCAGATGCCAAAAGGCTTATCACAGAAAACTTCAAACGGGTTCATTTTTTTCACCACTGCATTAGAATTTCATTAGTGAAAAAGAATACTTCTCAAAAGAAGTCAAAAATATGGACTTGTAACACAAAATGTTGACCAAGACTTCCAGCATGAGCCACGTGGCCATTTCTAAAAGTGTTTTTGGTTTAAAAAAGTAACATTAAAGTAATTCTACCACACCTTTCCTGCAAGAATCTATTTTTTCCACTCCTGAGAAATTTTTTTCAAACAAAAGCTGGTGGTACTTCTCATTTCCCTTATTAGTCAAGGACAGGAAATGGAGTTTCTTCCCTCACTGACCAGAGCCCTTGCACTTTTAAAAAGATATTCCGGTATTTTATTTTTTTTAAATACTAGAATAAATGACTATTACATGGGCAAGGAATATAAAAAGAAAAAAAAAAGGTTTTGTTTTACTGAATTATTCATAGTAGAAAATTTTAATGCCATGAGATCATCAAAGGACTTATCAGGAGTTAGAAATAGTTTCCTGATACCAACTGTTGTTTACAAAACTCTTCACTGTAATGGAATTTGATGAGCAACCAAAGGCGAAAGGGAAAATTTTACATTGCATGGGATAGGGTGGGGAAAGAGGTGGAAAGTCTTATCACCCCTATCCAGACTCTGCATTTAATCTGTATGTAAAGCTGAGATAAGGTTTATTTTCAGCCATCATTTTATTCATGTATAAAACTCTTGATTTCTTTCCAAATTAAGCAAGGTACACTGTTCCAGTTTGGCCTTGTTCAGTAAACATTTACTGAGGACCTGCTATGTGCCAGGCCCCATGCTAAATGCTAGAGATGACGAAATGAGTAGGGCATGGCCCACTGTCGTTATTAGTTCAATGCCCAGCAACCACCCCCAAGCTGGGTAGTAGCTGTGAGGAGTATAGAGGATAAACCCCATCTCTAGCTCCGGGTGTGAACCCTGATAAGGCAGTCAAGATGATCCCACCTCACCTGCCACCTACACGGAAACCAATCTGGTCCACATTCATCCTGACCAAAGGGATTCACTGACTCAGGATGGACACGTAATTAATTTCAGAGTGATAAGATGTGGGACGAGATGTGCTGGGGCTTCTGGGAAACCATTTCATTTGCTTTTCTGAAAGAGCTTGAGCATTCTCTCCTTCTGGCTGAGGCAAAACCTAGGACAGTGGCCATTGCTGTGTTACTGTTTTGAGGGAAGCCAGCTTAAGGATAAAGCTGACTCTATAAGAGGCCAAGTAGAGAGACAGAAGAAAACCAGGTTTTCAATTATATCACTGAGCACCTGAATCAAACCAATCCCGAAGCCTTCCTTCTTTATCTCAGAAACTTCTAGTTTCTAGCTCCCTGAGCCAGTAAATCCCCTTTATTATTTAAGCCACTTTCCTGCTAGTTGAAACATAATGAACTGTAGCCAAGATAGCTGCCCAGTATCCCTTCTGCCTTCTTCTGGTAACAGTGCCCTGAGTTCCTACTGGGGTCCACCCTTCCCAACTCTAAAGCTGTGTGCCTTGGGTAAGACTCCTTCCATTTGCCTAAAAGCCCACTAAATGCCCCTAGTTCCAAGGATTGATTCCAAAGTAGGTCATTGACCTGAGCCAGTTGGATTAGAGAGGAACTCTGGGAGAGACTTTCTCTTCCCCTGCTATCCTTGAGCCTTATGAAATGGGGGATGGTGCCACAGGGGAGGGACCATTTGAGGGTGGAGCCAAGCCAGAGCAAACAGAATCGAGAGACAGAGGGGGAACGACGTCCTGAAGACATCACTGGGCCCCCAGATCAAGCTGTAAAGGAAGATCTCCCCATGGGCCTCTTGTCTTCATAAATAAACAAACAAAAAATCCTTTTCTACTTAAGTCAGTTAGAATGGGGTTTTCTGTCACTTGCAGGACCTGCCTCAAGGAGTTAACACCAGCAAATATGGGAATGTTAGCTTTGCATACTTAACACATCCAGCTGAAACAAACTCTTGAGTTCATACTACTTTTTACTGCTAACAATAAACCTCACATCAAAAACTGCTTACAGTAAAAATCATTAACTTTATACTCTGAGTGCCCAAAATATATTCAGAGATGCATTGGAAAGAATTTCCAAGTGAAGTTTATCACAGCCACTAAGCCAGCTATGCTTAATATAGCAGTCCAATTAAGTTCTAATTAAGTTCTGATCTCTTGTGTTTCAATTAAGCTAATCTAAAGGCATGGCTGAATGTCAGGGGATCGGTTAAGAACATCAAGCCAACTGTAATGTCTAGTCTTTATAATGATATTTATGTGTCTCAAACTTAATTTACTCCAGTGGAATACAACCCAGTACATGAGAGAACAGGAATGGTATTATAACCCTTAATCAACCATCCGTCTAAAGAGACTGCTGAATGTCTATCTTAACAATTGCACAGTTGATTTCCTGCCTTAAAACCTTTTCCCCCTTCCAACTCACATAGACTCTGGCAGCCCAGGGGCACCAGGGAAGGCAGCTATCACTATAAATGGAAGATCAGGAAGGTCAAGGTCAACAGAGACTCTGTAAGTCTGCAAGTCTGTAAGTCTGTAACTCTGCAAGTCTTCGTGAAAATTCAGCTCCCACGAAAACTCCTATGTCAGTATTGAAATTACTTGCAAAACTAGCTTCACAGTCATGTCTCCAAGAGACCAAAGGGCCTGGAACATTCCCTTCAAGGTGTGCCCTCTGCTTAGAGAAGATGGAGAAGACGTGTCAGGGCCTGTGTAAAAGGAAGCTTCTGGCAGAGGCTCTGATGGTATGTCTGTCCTGATCCATCTCACGATTCCTGCCTGAAACTGGATTTATTCTTTCTTTCACTGTCAACCTGGACCCATCTCTCCTCTCTCTGGTTGTTCACTTGCTGACATTTGCCTCTCTGAGTCCCTTCTTCAAACACAATTCTTAATAACAAGAGCTACCCCTTACTGAGCTAAATGCTGTACTCACATCATCTCATTCAATCCTCCAACAGCTGTGGGGAGGTGGATACTATGATTATTACCCTCCCATTTAACAGATAAGAAAACCGAGGCTCACAGAGTTTAAGGAATCTCCCCAGGGGCCCAGAGGGGGATTCAGGGCCCCTGTCCTGCCACAGCGCCCACCTTTCTCAGCCTAATCTTCACCACCCAAACCCCATGTGGCCAGATTCAGCCCACATCTTCCTTACACACTGCCCTCATTTCCAGTCTTCTGTTCCAGGTCTAAGGAACTTTTTTCCAATTTAATTTTGTTCTTATTTTATTGCTACTTTTCACCATAGCTGTGCCAGTCCCTGAGCTAAATGGTTTAAATACATTATCTTATTTAATTCTCATAAATTCCCTATGTGAAGCAATTATTGTTATCATTATTTCCACTTTACAGGGGAGGAAACTGAGGCTTAGGAAGGTTAAGGTTACAAGGTCACAATGCTAGCAAGGTCCAAGGCCACATATCTAGGAGGAGGTAGAGCTGGGCCTTAAATTCAGGTGAGCATGGCCCAAAACTCCATGCTGAGCTTCCCTTAGACAGCCTCCCAGTAGCCTACTACTGTAAAAATCTGGATAGTTCCAGGACTTCAGAACCAGGGTCAGCAAACGTTTTCTGAAAGGGTCAGATAGTAAATATTTTGGGCTTGTGTCCCAGCTCTTCAGCTTTGCCACTATAGTACGAAAGTGGCCACAGACAATATGGAAAGCAATGGGTGTGACTGTGTTCCAGTAAAACTTCACTTACAAAAACAGATGGCAGACCCCAAGGGCCAGAGTTTGCAGCCCTGTGCTTCAAAACATTATCAGTAACAGAGAGAAACTCTTTCAAGTGGAAGCATGGAAAAATCCATAATTCTTGGTTTGACACAGAGGTTTGACTTCAAGAAAGCTCTGTTTCACCTCTTCTTTCTATTTTCTGGATAACCCTTTATTCTAAGGGATTAACAGTTTAAACATCCTTTAGGTCTAAGATTAGTTTATGACTTGGGTTTTCTCTTCCTAAAAAGTAGCAGGAGAAATGCAGCTCTCTATACAACCAAGAAGTTCAATGACTTATTTTAAGATATGTTCTTGTAAAAAACCAATCAATTGAATCTTATTTTCCTTCGTTTTAAAAAATGGCTTCTATCCGTTAGACATAAATTCTCAAAAGAAATCTGGGATACTTGCTGACTGTCTTCCTTCCTTCCTACTTTCTTTCCTTCCATCCTTCCTTCTGACTGTGATTCTAGCATCTCTTTAACACTTGGCAGTCTCTTCATATTGCATTGTCAGGCTCTGAGCTCACCATAATTTCTGAGAGTTATGTTTAGATTTTTACAAATAGATATCATTTCTTTAAGGCACTAGTACTTTAAGGATGAGGAAAGTCCATCCTTGGCCATGTGTAATATCCAGAAAGTAGTAACAAGGATACCACCTTCCATTCATTCAAGCAACAGTTGGTCACCCAGAAGGGGCCATGGGGGAATGACATTCCTTTCACAGACTGGCTATTTTCCAAGATAATGTTAATAGTGTCAACAACAGTTACATGTAATGAATGCCTTCCAAGTGTCAGGCACTCTTTTAAATTTTACTTAACTCATTTATCCTCACAATAACTACATATTATTAGGTTCTTATGATTATTCCCACTTTACAGATTAGGAAATAGGGGCACAGAAAGGCTGAATACCTTCCCCCAAAGTCATTTAAGAGTAAATGGAGGGCTTCCCTGGTGGCGCAGTGGTTAAGAATCCGTCTGCCAATGCAGGGGACACGGGTTTGAGCCCTGGTCCGGGAAGATCCCACATGCCGCGTGGCAGCTAAGCCCGTGTGCCACTGCTACTGAGACTGCATGCCTAGAGCCCATGCTCCGCAACGAGAAGCCACCACAATGAGAAGCCCGTGCACCGCAACGAAGAGTAGCTCCCGCTCGCCGCAACTAGAGAAAGCCCGCGTGCAACAAAGAAGGCCCAACACAGCCAAAAATTAAAAAATAAAATAAAATTTAAAAAAAGAGTAAATGAAAAAGAATTTGAACCTGGTTGGACTCCAGAGCTAGCTCCTTCACACATTACCTAATGTAATCCTCAGTCATCCTGTCTGTGGTTTACAAATGAGGAGAGGAGGAAGTTGTAGGCAAGTAACTTCCCTGAAGATACTAGGCTAGAGACAGAAGTCAAACCTGCCACCTGCTGCCAAATCCATTTTATTTCTAATGCAGTGTAAGAGGAATTGCAAAAAAGGGCCATTCTCCACCCCTCCCTGTATACATGTCTTCCCACCAAGAGATGGACTCTATTTCTCACTCCTTGAATCTGGGATGGCCTCATGCCTTGCTTTGGCCAATGTGACACAGCAAAAGTGACACTGTACCAGTTCCAAGCCTCAGGTTCAAGAGCCTTGAGGACTTCTTAAATTCTTGCAACCCTGTCCATCTGTCATGTGAGCAATCCAGGGTTAAACTGATGGAGGATGAGAGACCAAGTGGAACAGAGATGATCCATCCCAACTGATGCCATCTTAGACCAGCCAGCACCCAGCCTACCTGGTAGCTGACCACAAACACACGAACAAACCCAGCCAAGGCCAGAAGAACCTCCCAGCTGAGCCCAGTCCAAATTGCTGACTTGCAGAACAGTGAGCTAAATAAATTGTTGTTTTAAGACACTAGCTTTTGAGGTAGTTTGTTATGTAGCAAAAAGTTAACTGATGCCAGAGTATAAAAAATGAAATGCAATTTATGGCCAAATGGTAACATTCTCCCTATCAAGTGGCCAGTCAAGACTGCTACCATAGCCACCCGGCACAGAACCATGCCCCTGAAGGCAAGAGAACAAAGCTTTAGAGTAGAGCAGGAAAATCCTATCACAGAGCCACTGCCTTTATTTTGTAGGACAACCATGGGGTTATCCTCAAGTCAGAGCCTGTTGGCTTTCTTTTTAAAGCCTTGTCTCTTGAGGATGACTTTGATTTTTAGAAAAAAAGCAACTCCCAGCCAAGTTTGGAGAATGAAGTGATCAATGTTGCTTTTGTTAAAAAGAAGAAAGAAAAGAAGCATGACTATACAGCTATAATAAGACTTTCTTGCACGGTTTACAAACTGGATCTGACAGCAATTCCGAGTTGCAAAAGGAAGGCTTTTCAGCACTAGCAGCTTTATTGACATAGTAGAACTGGGTGCCAGGCTCCAAAGCCTGACTCCTGCTTCAAACCCAGGCTCTTCCTCTTAGGAGCCATGTGAACTTCTCAGTCTCAGGTTTCCTCAGCAACAAAATGAGACAGTAAAATCACCCATTCAAAGTGTTACTGTGATGATTAAATGAGACCACAATGTGAAATAATGCCTGGCATTTAGGAAGTACTCCTGATTGCCATTAATCACCATTGATTAATCACACAGATGGTAACTGTTTGGTAACGATAGGTCATTATGAAACAGCCCTTAACTTTGAGCCATATTTCCTATTTAGGTGCTAGATTCCAAAATGAAAAATTGAGATCTGCTGTCTGAACCCATTTAAATGTCACGACATTCAATCAAATGTAATAAGGTCAGGTTAAAAACTTGGTTTCCTCCACTCTTAGGTATCTACCCAAGAGAAATGAAAACATATGCTCACAAAGACTTGTAATCAAATGTTCATAGCAGCTTTATTCATAATAGCCAAAAACTGGAAGCAACCCCAAAACAAAGTCCATGCAATGAAAACATTATTCAGCAATAAAATTGAATTAAGTACTGCTACCTGCTACAGCATCAACGAACATCAAAAACACTGTACTAAGTGAAATAAACCAGATGCAAGACTATATTGTGTGTGATTCTATTCCCATGAAATGTCCAGAAAAGGTAAATCTATAGAGATAAAAAAATAGATCAGTGGTTGCCTGGGGGCAGGAGTAGGAATGAGAAGTAACAGCAAACGATCACCAGAGATATTTTGTGATGATGGGAATGTTCTAAAATTAGGTTGCGGTGCACAGCTCTAAATTTGCTCCACTTAAAAAGAGTGGATTTTTAAAAATCATTTTTTAAAAGTGTGGCAAAATACACACAACATAAAATTTACCGTCCTAACCATTTTTTAGTGTACAATTCAGTAGTGTTAAGTACCTTCACATTGTTGTGTAACCAATCTCCAGAATTCCTTTCATCTTGCAAAACAAATTCCACACCCATTAAACAACAACTTCCCATGCCCCCCCTCCCCCAGGCCCTGGAAACCAGCATTCCACTTTCTGTCCCTATGAATTTGACTACTCCAGGTGTCTCATATAAGCAGAATCATACAATATTTGTCTTTTTTGGCAACTGGCTTATTTCACTCAGCATAATGTCCTCAAGTTTCATCCATGTGGTAACATATGACAGAATTTCCTTCCCATTTAAGGCTGAATAATATTACATTGTATGGATATACCATATTTTGTTTATCTATTCATCTATGATGGACACTTTTGTAAATAGTGGATTTTATGGTATGTAAATTGTACTTCAATAAAGCTGTTCAAAAAAAAGTTTTATTTATACATCCTCCTGTCAAAGGACCTTATGATCATTTCCATTTCAAACAATACTGCATTTAATGTCCTTCTTCAGAGCTCTTTGTGTATAACTATTGAGAGTTTTTGCAGCAGTGTACAACCTTAGAAGAGACATGTCTAGTCAAATAGTATGTTTATTTTCTATTTTACTAGAAAGTTCTGCCAACTTTTTCTCCAGAAGCGTGGTACCAATTATGTACCGGTACATGAAAGTTCTCTTTTCCACAGCTTCATCCATTTCTTATATTGT
Organism: Phocoena phocoena; assembly: GCF_963924675.1. Lineage (NCBI taxonomy): Eukaryota > Metazoa > Chordata > Mammalia > Artiodactyla > Phocoenidae > Phocoena > Phocoena phocoena. The sequence goes on from NC_089233.1 coordinate 22,944,772, forward strand.
GAAACATTTATATTTTTGCTAATCTGTGAGACATGATACCACTGTGGTTTTATTTTTATTTCCTTCAACATTAGCGAGACTGAGCATCTTTTGATTTGCTCTTGGCTCTCTGGGTCTACCCTTTTGTGAACTTCCTGATCCTATCCTTTGTTTATTTTTCTATTTCATAGTTCTATTGTGTTGTTCTCTTTTTTCTTATTGATTTATAGGAATTCCTTACAGGCTGGATACTAACCTGTTGTCTATGTTGCAAGTAAGCAGAACAGATTAATAGATAAGAGTCAAGTCAATAAAAGGCAGAGATCAATAGGAGATAGAAAACGGAGAGCCTGAGATCAGGACCACTGCGATATTCATTGTTGTTATTCTCTGTGTGCTTCCCACAGGGCCTAAGAAAAATCATAACAGTATCAAGTTATTTATTGAGCACTTGCTATGTGCCAGGTATTATCCCCATGATCTAGCTTGATGCTCAGAACAAGCTGGTGAAGTATACATTATGGTCCCTCTTCCACACATGAAAAACTGAGACTCGGTGATAGGAGGTTATTCAAGTAAGTAGCCCAACTGAGATTCCAACCCAGCTTTATCGATTCTAATACCTTCTCTTAAAATTTTTAAAAAATTTTATCAAATAATACCTATGCATAAAGGATCAAATAATATTAAAATAGCCCTTGCTCTTTTTTTTTTTTTTTTTGGCTGCGTTGGGTCTTCGTTGCTGCATGCGGGCTTTCTCTTGTTGCGGCGAGTGGGGGCTACTCTTCGTTGCGGTGTGCGGGCTTCTCATTGCAGTGGCTTCTCTTGTTGCAGAGCATGGGCTCTAGGTACATGGGCTTCAGTAGTTGTGGCACGCAGGCTCACTAGGCTTAGTTGCTCCACGGCATGTGGGATCTTCCCAGACCAGGGCTCGAACCTGTGTCCCCTGCATTGGCAGGTGGATTCTTTTTTTTTTTTTTTTTTTTTTTTTTGTGGTACGCAGGCCTCTCACTGTTGTGCCTCTTCCCGGACCGGGGCACGAACCCGTGTCCCCTGCATCGGCAGGCAGACTCTCAACCACTGCGCCACCAGGGAAGCCCAACCCTTGCTCTTAACTACCACATTATACTTCCTTACATAATCAGAGTCCAAAAATATTTGCTGAATGGATGAATCAAAAATCATTACCGAAGACACATATCAACAAGATTTAGCAGCTGAATCCAGGAAGTATGGTGGGGAAAGGTTTCTTATCTGAGGCAGACCGAAGACAGAGGAGGATACTCACAACTGGAGTCCCCAAGTGCATAAAGAAATATAAGCAATAATTTTCAATGAAGTATCATTTAGAATACCAAGAAATCAGAAAATTATATGCCCAACAACAGGCAATAGGTTCAATGCATCAAGGTGCAGCCCCACTATGAAAGTCCACAAAGTTGTTATATGTGGCATTAAGGAAAGATGTTCCTGATATATTGCTAAGTAGAAAGTACAAGTTACAAACAGTGAGTATAATGTTAAAAAAAATACATTAGTATGTACTAAATATAAAAGTATGAGTATATGTGAATTTTAAAAAGCCTACCAAGATATTTAACATTAACAGGGCTAGAATTATGACGGATGTGGGGTTTTTGGTTGTTTGACTTTGTTTTTCTTATTGGTAGTTTCTAATTTTTCTATACAGAGCAAGTATTACTTGTATAATAATCATTCCATTCTTACCTCTTTTTTAAAATGGGCAAAGGTCAAGAGTCCTTTAAAGGAGTGGGGTTTAAAAGCAAGAGATCTCAAGAACAGATTCCAGATCCAAAGGGCAGGTGAGGCAGGCTCAGGGTCTGGATCCAGACTGAGCTAACGCAGTTCAGTCTGGGTGGGAGGGCAGGAGCCAGCAGGGGCCAGCAAGGGCACTGCAAACAGCCTGCAGGGGCAGGGGTGAGCTGCAGCCTCCATCATTTGGGTCAAGAGTTGATTTCCTGGAGTGGTTAAGGGCTGAGCCTTAGAGTCAGAAGGACAGGTTGGCATCCTGGCTCTGCCTCTAACTAGCTCAGCAACCTGTGTGTGCAAGTAAAGTTGTTCATTCTTTCTAGTCTGCAGTTTCCACATTTAAAGAATGATAAGAACACCACCTATAGCACAAGGCTGATCTTGAAAATCAGTGAGACCTTGTAAACAAATGTTGAGCATCACAGAACCTGGCATAAAGGAGACACCTCATAAATGGTAGTAGTTATGTTCCTAAGGATGTGGTCTGGTGGCAGGGGGGATCAGTATGTCCTGATGGGCAGGGTGGACAGTCAGTAAATAGTGAAGAAATGCAGACCAGGAACTCATAGGAGAACTTAAGAGTACAAACCAGAGATCACCAGTTGGTGAGATCTAGCTTACAAATGTGCTCTGTTTGGCACGCTGTGTTTAATCTTTTTGAAAATTAACTGTTGGTCTTCCCTGGTGGCACAGTGGTTAAGAATCTGCCTGCCAGTGCAGGGGACATGGATTCGAGCCCTGGTCCGGGAAGATCCCACATGCCAAGATCCCACATGCCAAGAACCCACGTGCCAAGCATGGGTTCTAGGCACACGGGCTTCAGTAGTTGTGGCACATGGGCTCAGCAGTTGTGGCTCGTGGGCTCTAGAGCGCAGGCTCAGTAGTTGTGGCACGTGAGCTTAGTTGCTCTGCAGCATGTGGGATCTTCCCAGATCAGGGCTCGAACGCGTGTCCCCTGCATTGGCAGGCGGATTCTTAACCACTGCGCCATCAGGGAAGCCCAAAATAAATAAATTTTTAAAAAAAGAAAGAAAAAAAATTAACTGTCAAAAGTATTTTAAAAATTCATCAGGACAGTTCATGGTAAAATATGAATTGGGGGCTTCTATTGAAAACTCAGGAGATATGGCCACACTGAGCCCATGTTCTGCATGGTGACGATCAGTAGGAAATGAGAAACGTAGCAGCTGCCCCTGTAGTGCGTGAGCTTCTGCGGTGGCCACAAGGCCCAACCACTCCCTGGTGTCTCTTTATTGTTATTCCATGCCTGTTTCATTATCTACTTGGCCCTGCAGCCCTTTGAATGTTTTTCCTTTAAAATAAACAGTGCTGATGTCCTGGGTGCAGTAGGTTGAATAATTACCCCACAAAGATGTCCAGGTCCTAATCCCCAAAAGCTGTGAATGTTACCTTACACAGCAAAAGAACTTTGCAGATGTGATTAAATTAAGGATCATGAGATGGGAAGCTTATCCAGGTGGGACCAATGTAATCACAATAGTTCTTACAAGGGCGGAAGGAGGGTAAGAGTCAGACAAGATGTGATGATGGGAGCAGAGGTCAGAGTGATACTATCGCTGGCTTTGAAGATAGACGAGGGCTATGAGCCTAGGAATGTGCAGCCTCTAGAAATGGAAAAAGGCAAATAGATAGATCCTCCCCTAGGTCCTCCAGAAGGAACACAGTCCTGCAGACCCAATTTAGACTTCTGAACCAGAGATATTCTATGCCCTGCGATTATGAGTCCTGTGTAAAACAAAACAAAGCAAAACAAAACAAAACAAAAACCTGCCTGAAGCCTAAATATTTTCAAATATCTCACTGGATGTTTATTAGGTAAAAAACTGTTTACAATGATCTGAATCTAAAACTTAGCTCCATTTAATATATAAACACAAAGTCTTTCTGCATGGTTTTAATATACATTGATTTTTCCAGAAGAGCGACTATCATGTATATTAAGAGAAAATTGTACCGTGTTTTATTCAGAACCTCAGTTTCTTGCCATTTCAGAAAATCATATCACCAAGGACAATATCACTTACATGACTTGAGTGACTGATATAACACATGTGACTCTGCCTTTTGTAGCTGTTGTGTTCATTGTGAGTCTATGCATAGGTGCAAGCAAGTGACTACCTCATAATATCTTCTAGTGTAGTTTTATTTGAGGTTTGAAAAAGGAAATACATGTTACCTATATTACAAATGATTTTTATTTTCTTTCTCATTTATATTATAGTCCACTATAATATAAATGGCCACTATATACATATATTTGAAATTACTGTATGGATAGATTACGATGATAGTGGCCCCTAATTGATCATGCCTCCTGGGTCCATGCCCCTTAGCAATGTGACTCTGCTACTTCTTCTACATGGAGTCCATTTCTTGCTCACTGTTGAGTTGCTTTGTTGAGTTGCTGGCCTTGTGAGCTGTTTTGAGCAATGCAATGCAATGGAAGTGATGCTGGAGTTCCAGAGCTCTGGCCCTACACTTCTGCCTTCGGCCTTTTGGAAAGCTGCCCTGAAAACAGCAGGCTGTGAAGGAGCTGGTCTGGTCAGCTGGAGGACGAGAGCCAGGCAGAGAGGAGCTGAAGAGCCAAGAGCCAGCACTGAGGCCCCAGACAGGTGAGTGAGGGCAGCCTGGACCTCCTGGTGCAGCCTCGACACCAGCTGAAAGCAGCCACATGGGTGAGTCGAGGTGAGACTGACAGAAGAACCGCCAAGTCTCACTGGCAAAAAGAAATAATAAATCATTGTTTCTTTCAGCCATGAAGTTTTCAGGTAGTTTACTGTCAACAATACATCAATCAGGTAACTGATAAATAGGTAGTAGGACTAAGCCTTTCATTTCAGGATAGTTAAGAAGGGCACTATAATATATGATGGTAAGGGGAGGAGAGTGGGCCCACCAGGGTTGAGAGCCATCGGTCTGATGAATTCCCATTGCTCTCAAAATAAACCCCACACTCCTCACTGGCCTACACGATACGGCTGCGCAGAGCGACCTTGCTGGCCTCACCTCCCGTCTCGTTCGCTCACTCTGCTCCTGCTCTGTTGGCCACCTTTCTGCTTTGTCCCTGGAAGAGGCCACTGAATTTGGCGGTACTGGGTCATGAAGGAAACTTGAAAAGAGCTGAACCAGAGCACTGTTGGTGCCAGAGGGTCACACATTAAAGAGAATGAATGGTAAAAAGTTGGAGATGAGGTGGTTTACACAGTGTGCCAGTGACCATGAAGGAGACAAAGAAAATCACCTAGACAGGGCAGCAAGGTCAAATAGATGGGTTGGAAATTGTTATTTATTTATAACTTCTATTTTTTCTGATTACAAAAATAAGTCATTATTATTTTAAAAATTTCAAATACTACTGAAATACTGAAATATAATATAGGAGAGCAAAGGCTCCAAAAGTGTCATCTCTCCCCCAACTTACATGTGATTTTTCATTTATTGGCTAACAATTTGGATACTATTATCTACATTCAGGAAATGCCTGTACAATATCTATTATTGGCCCACAAATATGCTTCTACCAGCTATTTGTACAAACTAACCATTTCCAGTCATTACCTTTCACACAGTATAGCTGTTTAACAACATATAAACCACTGCTAGCACCCAGCTAATTTCACAGCAAAACTAAGAGGCTCATCGACTTTATTTATAGGTGGTCAGTGTAATGCCCTACAGATGCCACTTAAGTTTTCTCTATGACCTTTTTACACATAGTTGAAAACAACCTTCTGGGAAAGGATTAAAGAAATCTATTTCACTTGCTGAATTCATATCATGAAATGAGCAGGGTCTTCATTTACTTCTAAGGCTGACATAACTCATGGAAATTATACATTTATGGTTTAGTCCTCTAATTGTATTCTCTAAAAATTAAGGAATAGAGAAATATCTGGTTATTAAATAATCTGAATTTTATTCTGAGCATTTGAAAGATTTAAATATCTAATGACAAGCAAACTATTTGGTTATGAAATTCATCAGTCTAATTCATAATATCTAAAATGGCATATATACAAAATTGGGTTATTATGAATTGAAATCAAAATCATCAAGCTTGCACACTCTCTCCCAGGCAGAGTCTGTCTGATTCCATAGGCCAGATTCTGAACCACTGGACCATGTGCCATAGACCTCCTCATTCACGTAGACACACATACACACACACACACACACACACACACACACCAGGTGTATGAGTAATTGACCAAATGCTTTATGGCCTAGTCATTAGGCGTCGCCTCTCTCTCTCTGGTTTTCCTTGAGGTGTCCTGGTGCTCACAGGACAATCTAATGAAAGGCTCTGCCCCACGAGGTGTCTGCCCCAGGCCTGCCTAGCATCTTAGTCCTCTTTTCTAGTGCCTCCAGATCATTTCTTTTTTTCTTTTTTAATATTTATTTATGCATTTGGCTGCGCCAGGTCTTAGTTGTGGCATGTGGGATCTTAAGTTGCATCATGCAGGATCTTGTTCCCTGACCAGGGATCAAACCTGGGTCCCCTGCATTGGGAGTACGGAGTTTTTGCCACTGGACCACCAGGGAAGTCCCCAGATCATCTTTCCTATCCAAATCTAGCCTCTGCTTTTGAAAGCCATTAGACCTGCCGTCAGCATGGTCCAGTGGTTAAATTCCTAGACTCAGGAAACAGGCTGCTCGTTTGACTCTTGGCTCTGCCACTCACTAGTTATGTACTTGGCTTGTTGATTAACCCTGGTGCCGCACGGCCCTCATCTGTAAGACGGCAAGAATAGCACCCACGTCAGAGGACTGTTGGGAGCGTTAAATGAGTTTCCGCAGCTAAAGTGCTTAGAACAGTGTCTGGCACAAAGTACGGGCTCTAAATGTGCTAGAAACTACTATTCTTGAATTCCAGCCTCTTTTTCAACTCTCTGGCTCTCCACTGGCTGTGAGGCTCCTTCAATTTTAGATGATTTGTTCCTTCCTCAGCTCTAGCTTCAGGGGACCCGACAGATCTGGACAGCCTCCCCATGGTCTACCTACCTCCGGAAGTAATAAATCCAGACAGTGCAGGTACAGTTAGTAAATGACCTCTTGCATGTAACAGCTATGTGCTCCTGTAACTTAATTATGATCTTAAAAGTAGGCTCTGACTTTTGCAGAATCATATTCATTTATTCATCCCACAACTGTTAGTGGGTCCCTACTATGTTCCAGGTATTGCTGGAACAATATCACAGGACAAAACAGAAAATGAGGAAAGCACGAAAAAATAACTAGAAGTCAGCATTTTAAGGGCAAAATACAAATCAGCAATTATTCTTAAGTGACCTAATACAAATGCCGTTTCAAGATATAATTTGAATGGCCCTAATTAACAATGAATTATGCTGCTGTTCAAGAGCCATTTGGATGCACATTCAATTGTGGGTGACAGATAAGAATGCTCCCGTTATGTAATTTCGGCTGGAGGCTGGTTATCATTCAGTTTAAGCATCTATTCTCGATGACAGGATGTGAGGAAGAGCTGAATCAAGAAAATGCAAATCTCTTGTGCAGATCTGGATAAGAGGAGCTCCACTTGGGTCTGACAAATGTTGAGATGGCAATAATGTAATTTTTAAGCCAGCAAAAATAACCCACAAAAGACTACGTGATGTCGGGGGCGGGGGGGAGGTGGGGAGGGAATCAAATTTAATTAAGAAATCCTAAAATCCTGAATCAGGATTGGCATGGAAAGAAGTAATGATAATTCACCCATCTTGCCTATTTGAAGCATTCAAATACTGAACTTCCAGGTAAAGACTGAAGAGAAGGCGGGGCAGGAAGGTAACATTCAACGGTGCTTGTGAGCACCCTTCGGTGAGTCATCCTCCTGGTAACGAGAGCACCTCTGTCATCCCTTTAGTAGTTGAGGATTACTCACAGATTCCATAGGGTCACACTGCAAGGAAGTGGTCACACTAGGTGTCTAGCTGCCTGTAAAGTTTATCAATTCTTGCAAGTTTTCAGTTTTAGGAACCCACTTTTTTTACACCTTTGATCATTCATTATAGCATTGAAAGTCTAATGCTCCATTCAAGCACCTGCAGCATTTGAGGTTTCATCTGTTTTCATTTAGTCCCAGTGGCAGCTCATCCATGGGATGTCAAAGATGAAGTATGAGTTGGCACAAGGATGCCTCATTACTCTCTAATACAAATAGAAATTTCTCTGATTCTTTAAAAGCATTTTATCATTGCCTGGAGGCTGGAAACTGTTTCTAGCCCCCTCATTACAAAATTATTTATGGGCAAAAATTAGACATGCAACCCTCGATGTAAAATCTTAATTACTGTCCTTTTAGCTGATTTTTGTATAAATTAGAAGAATAACAGTTGAATAAATTAGAATAAAGGCTGCACAAGTGAATATAACTGCCTTAAGGTCTAGAAGTGAATGTCTAGCACCAGATCTACGCTCGCTGTTTCTCCATATTCGTTCTTCTTTTGGAGGAGCAAAAGAGAACAAAGGGGAAGAAAATAAAAGCTACCTTTATCCTTCAGCTACCGAGGGCTTTGCTACTCATCTGTGGTTTCCTTGAGGACAGGGCCAGACTTGTCCTCTCTGGGTGTCCAGGGCCTGGCCCCATGATCAGCACATAGTAGGGCTTAATAAATGTTTGTTGAAAGGAACTGAACTTGGGTGGCTTAATATGTTTGCAGATATTCTCACACATATCCAAACAAAGGTTATTCCATTGTGCTCATTTATTTCATTGTTTAATCACTGCGTTCCATCCTCTGATCAAGCTAATAAAAGGCAGGGTACACTGAATATACTTTGGCCAACAGCAGGATTAAAAACAAAGATCCTTGAAATATGACTTGCAGGATTGTCTGGTCTCTCTCATTTAGCAGCAGGACCTGAAGCCAGAGAGGCAAGGCCATCTGACACATACAGGGTCAGGCCAAGGGCTCTGCTCTCTGGTCCCCAGCCTCACTACCATTCCATATGGCCACGCCTTGCCCTGTTTAACACCACACAGAGGAGGGGAAGCTCAGTTACAAATGAGGGACAAGAATTAAGTCGTCAGGGGAAGCCAAACAAGCAAATGAAAAATACACAAGAATAGAAGCAGTTTAGATTTTATAACTTAAGGCAAGTAGCAATCTGTTCTCCAGAAAAGAACCACAAATTTTAAAAATTTGTATTTCCTGGAGCTATTTAGAGGACAGCCTCCAAGCCCCATTTTTTGAGAGGGATGAAAGCACAGGCTCTCGGAGCATCTGGACCTTGGCTGAAGACCTGCTCCATTGCTCACTAGCTGGGTGATCTTAGGTAATGCTCGACTTCTCTGAGTTCCTGGGACTCCTCTGTAAAAAGCAGTTGACGGAAAAGGGGATCTGGCTTAGAGGTTGATTGTAAGGGTGAAATGTGATGATGCGTATAAAGCAATTTGACCAGTGATGACACACAGTAGACAACTAACCAGTGAGATAGCTTCTCTGACCATTAATACGATCACTATTATGATAGCAGCAGTCAAACCACAAGTGAGGGGACCACCATGACCTGGATGGACAGTCAGTACCTGAATTGCTGGCGTTCATTTTACCAGCTTTTTCTGTTTATAGTCCCCTTCAGCAGAGCAGCTTCTCATGTTAATGAAAATGGGGATCTGATCATTGTGTTTTTTTCTGGTTCAATCTGGACAACTGGTCTGTACCAGAATGTCAGGAGAATATAGCAGGATTAAGGTTTCCCAGATTTGAATTCACCAGGCCTGTGTCTCAAAACTAAGAATTTCTGCCAGAGAAATATGAAGAAAACCTTGCAATTCTGTCTCTGTTGGGGTGAGAGGTGTGAAGCCCCCTACCACCACTCCCACCCACCAAAAGCTATGAATAGCGGTTGAATTGCATTTTGAGGAAGGAAGGGTAAGCCGAATGCTGCACTTTTCTTTGCTGAGTGGGCTATGCAGGCTGAGAGCCAGAGCTGAATTGTTCAGGACCCAAAAGGGGTCTGGAGAGGCTGTGTGGGAGGAGGCGCCTGGAGAGGACAGACGTGGTTCTAGACAGGATTAATGAAGTATTGCTTGATAGATGCCAACAAACCCCTCTTCCCACCTCCCTATAAAAGTATCAGCAAAATAAACCTTCTTCATGAAGTCCTTGTGTAATCAGATGCTTGGGGGGGAGCTGGGACCAAGTGCTGAATAAGGCCTCTGGGTAGCCAAGGAACAAGAGCAAGCCCACTCAGGTAATGGGTGTAACCCACCCTACCTGGGGAGAACCTGCAGCCCAGTAATACTAATGATCAATAATAAGTTAACATTTACTGAGTTCTTCCTACATTCCAGGGACTGCCCTAAGTACTTTGTATGGGCCACCTCATTTCATCAGCATAATCCCATTGAAACTGTGCCCCACAGGGTTAACCGAAACTGGTGGCTAACAGAAATTCTTGAGCTTGTCTTGAGCAGATAAGGGAACTGCTTGTTAAAAGCCCCTGTGCTTATAACCTGCTTTCACTGATCAAGGATGCCTTAATTATTTTTGCAAATTGCATACCCTCCAAGCTTCATGTAGCCTAGATAATACATCACAAGACTCCGTAACCGCCTCCTATAGATAACACCTCTGACGTATGGGTTGCTATAGTAACGGTGGCTTAAGCAGTTTTTCAGAAACTTGGAGTCAGCTCTTGTCCAGTTCAAGCAGGCTAAAACTGGCTGGGACCACCGACCCTAAAACTGGGCCTACACAGTTGTCCCATGAATGACCTTGTGACGTCAGAGAGCCAAAAACTCCACCCTCAGATCATGCTAGCACCTCTATTTTCTGAACATGTATCCCATGAAGAAAGAAGCATGTAATTCAGATATACTTGTGCAGAGCAGTGATTACCTCACCCTTTTCCTGCCTCCAATCACCTTCCCCTGGACCTCTGACGGTATACTCTTCACCCATAAATATCCCAAGCCCCTTGCCTTCGGGAATGTGGACCTGAGACTTGTCATCCCATCTCCTCACTTGGCTGCCTGGTGAATAAACCCCTTCTCTGCTGCAAACCTCAGTGTCTTAGTATTTGGCTTGCTGTGCATCAGGCAAATGACCCTGGTTCAGTCCCTGGTTCAGTAACACCATGAGCAGGTGCTATGATCATCTTCATTTTACACATAAGGAAAAGATGGTGGCTCAGAAAGATGAGATAACTTGCCCAAGGCTGTACAGCCAGCTGGGGTGGAGGGAGATGTCAAAACCAGGTAACCCTGAGAACACATCCAGAGATGTGTTCTTAATCAATATGCCATAAACCAAAGCCCAATTTACTAGTTAATTGCATAATTAATATATAAGGAGGGTTAGGCAGTGGAATTTGCCACTCACTGCTCTCTTACATTGACTAACTCACGAAATATATGGATGTCTTCTTCTCTCACCCCCTTCATGGCGCCCCTCCAGGGATGAGCCCAAGAGAACAGTCTTCCCAGATAGAAGAAAACTGGGTTTTGGTCAAGGACATAGTAGTAGAGGTGCTCCCCTGACATCCAACTGTGCACTCATTTATTGAGGGCCAACTATGTATTCACCAGGGGCTAGGTACTGGGTAGGATATACTAGGCACTGAATAGAGATACAAAAATAAATCAGAGAATCTGTCCTCAAGGAACTTAAAATACTGGGGGAGACAGACATGTATAAAATGAAGTGTATTTGTGGGTCAAGGATGTCTTAATTTTCCACTAGAAGAGGAATAGATGAAATACTCTGAAATCTGAGGGCTGGGTTCAATTGCTTCCAGTTTGGGAACAGTAGGCCTGAAAGAGAAGCCACAGAGCTGAGTTTGAAAAAACAAATAGAACTTAAATATGCAGAGAAGAAGAACTCAAGGATTTTTTTCTCAAAAAAAAAAAAAAAAAAAAAAAATGAAGGAACATATGCACAGAAGCCGTGAAGTGTGGGGCAGGTACAGGGACCTCCAAGTGGTTCTATCTGCTGGAGGGTATCACCCAGGAAGGAGAACAGAGAGAGATGTCCTTCTAAGGAAGGAGGGAAAAGACTGCAGAGGGCCGTGAAAGCCAGGCTGAGGGGTCTTGGACTCCTTATGTGGACCCACGGTTCTCAAACAGTGTACCGTGGCCCAGCAGCATACCCTAAACACCTCCTTCACAAGCGTGCTGCCTGGTTTCAGATCAACGTCTCATAATTCGTTTCTGCTTCTACTAAAGACACAACTGTCACGGTGAGGCCTGTCAGAAGGAATGTTATGCTGAATGGACCAGTGGCAGTGAATTAGGGGGAGGTATAAAGTGGGGTGACTAAGAGACAGGAGGGTCAGTATAACGTCAAGGCAGCGCAAAAGGAAAGTTGAGTGTTTGCTAGAGCACGTGAAAACGTTGTCTCTTCAGTATATAAAAGCATCAGGACAGTATCCTATTCTCACAGAGAGATCCTGTGCTGAAGGGCAACCAAGCAGGTGACACCATTATCTGTGAATGCTTTAAAGACGTGGGTCAAACAAATTGGGGTTTGCACTGTAGTTACAGCCAACTTTTTAAAATATCATTTTGAATCATTTAATTTGGATTTGAATCCTAGCTCTGCCATTCACCCTTGATCACCTTTCTGAATCTATCCCTTCGTCCGTTTTCTCATCTGCAAAATGCAGACAATATGAATCAAGAGGAACCTCACAGAACTGTTGGGAGTGATGATAAAGCCCTAAGCAAAGCACCCAGCAGAGCAAGCACTTGGTCAACGTGAAATGCTGTTGCTATTTTACTCTCTGCGTATAGGTCATCCAAAATTCTAGTACTGTGCAGGGAAGACACACACCCGATGTATACTGCCAACTGCAGAAAAGAGGGAGCCTCTGGGGTACTTACATGGCGGTGCGCCAGGACTGGAACTCGATTCATACAGATAACTAGCTGCAGTATGATAATGACCAGTCATCGAGCACTCACCATGGGCCAGGCCTCTCCTAAAGCAAGTACATTCGTGGCATTTGGCATGAAGTGGAGTAGGGGGAGCCCCGAGGTGGGATGGTCAATCCGGAGCTGGATAAGAGGGCAGGAGAGCTATAATCTGTGCATGTCATAACGGGAGCAGGAAGACCCAAGAAACCTGGCAGATGCCAACTGCCCAGGAGAAGGGCAGGCAGGGAGGCCAAGCGGGCCAAGCGAGGCAGAAAACCTCCCCAGAGCCAGGCGGACAGACAGATGGCAGTGCGTGTGTGTGCACAACTAGATGTCCCGGCCGGAGTTGGATAAGTGACTGAAACAAGGCTTTCCCTCCCAAAGGGATCATTTTGAAAACAGCCACTTGACGGTACTAAGATAATGAGCTACCACCTGATAAAAATGCATTATCGAGCATTTAGAAATAAAGAAACAAAACAACTGACCTCAAAACATTTTTCTTTCTTTGCTTGGTGAAGCAGGCTAGCCATTCCGGGAAGCAGAACTGGAAAGATGAATGTTTCCAAATATTCTTTGGGGGAACCTAAAACAAACAAACATTCCCACCAAAAATCCAAAATGGCTCAAGTTAATTTGGGAGAAACATTTGCTTCTGAACAAAAAAAGGTATTCTCCATTAATCAACATGACCATAAATGTTATATTTTACTCTAGACTGCTGAGTTGGGCTGATTACCGACGAAACTTAAAATATCCCTCTGAGCTTCTGTAGTCTGGTGGGGCTGTAGACGGGGGTCCATGGGGCCAGGGCCACAGGCATAGCCAGGAGGCTGGTGTAGCTGGAGGGAAATACGCAAAGGGAGTGTGGTAGGAACTGAGGTCAGAGGGGAACGGGGCGGGGGTACAAGGACCTAAGGGCACAGTAATAGTGGTTACCAAAGCCCAAAGCCCACTAGCGGAGGGAGCAGAACAAACCAGCGGGGGAGAGGGCCTGGCACCAGGGAGGGCGAGGAACAGGGACTCAGGGAGGAAGATGAGGACGCCTGCATCTCTGGCTTCCACACACAAAGCAAGACAGCATGATATTTTCTTTTACTCTTTACATTTTCCCCCTTTGTATGTAATGTAGAACTTAAGTACTTAAGAACTTAAGTGTCTTTTTTCCTTTTCAACCTTAAAGATACATCAGTGGACCCCCAGGGGGGAAAGCAGGAGGGCGGGTGGGATGAAGTGGGAGATTGGGGTTGACATATATACACTAGTATGTGTAAAGTAGATAACTAATAGGAACCTGCTGTATAAAAAAATAAATAAAATAAAATTAAAAAAAAAAGATACATCAGTGGAATAAAGGCTATCTCTTAAAAATAAAAATTAAACAAGAACACATTCTTATTACGTGGTCTCCCTGAGGTCTATCTGTCCACCCTGTCCCCACTCCATGGTTTTGCAATGTCACAACTCCTGAACTATAGAGCTGAGATCGCACTTCCTTACGTACATGTTTTTGGGTCGATTGTTTCCCGTTTAGCTTGAGGACAGGTCACTTGTGGGACCACGGCTAAAGGAGCAGCTGGGTAAAGGTGTTCCATGTTGAAGCCGCCGAAAACCCTTTCCTCTGATGGTGACGCCTGGGGTGGCAGTGGGGAGGGAAATCAATTCATGTAGTTTAAATCATTGTATTTTCTTTTATAATATAACAAAAATAAAAGTCTGTGTCAGAATTTAGGTTCAAGGGGGCATGCTGAGCACAAATCTTTCTCTTCTCTCCCAAGACACCTATAAAGGACAACCAAGAAATAAACCCGTAACAAAGACTGGGAGGGCTGTCAATGGATGAGAGATCTCCAGACATTTCCAAAAGAAACAGAATAGGGCTTCCCTGGTGGCGCAGTGGTTAAGAATCTGCCTGCCAATGCAGGGGACATGGGTTCGAGCCCTGGTCCAGGAAGATCCCACATGCCACGGATCAACTAAGTCCGTGCGCCACAACTACTCAGCCTGTGCTCTAGAGCCCGCCAGCCACAACTACTGAGCCCACGTGCCACAACTACTGAGCCCGTGTGCCACAACTACTGAAGCCCGCATGCCTAGAGCCCGTCCTCCGCAACAAGAGAAGCCACTGCAATGAGAAGCCCATGCACCACAGCAAAGAGTAGACACCGCTCGCCACAACTAGAGAAAGCCTGGGCACAGCAACGAAGACCCAATGCAGCCAAAAATAAATAAATGAATAAATTTACAAAAGAAACAGAATAAAGCCTGTTGTCAGATGAGAGGAGGAGTGGCAGGTCAGAATCCACAGGAGGAAACTGCCCCCAGAAGACGAGAGTCCACGTTCCCACCAGAATTCCAAAGGGCTTCAGAGGTTCAGTTCCTCACAGTGTGGGAATGAGAAAGGAAACAATACACAGGAGAGGTTAAGTGAAAATCTGGCTGGAGACCCCGTGGCCTGCTGCCCCATCCTCCCTCCTCCTGCTTCTGCCCCCTTGGGCATTCACAGCAGCCTTTTATATCCTGCTCTCCCTCCTTTCCAATGAATCTTCTGTAAACAAATTAAACAAACAGCCTGGGAAGGAGTAGAACTACTCAGGGTGCCATTTTGGCAGTCAAGAGAAAAAAAAAACCTCAACATTGATGTGGAGGCTTCCAGCCCAGTGCCAAAATAGGGAGTCCCTGTCTGCTGACCCTGAAGAAAAGTCCTCCAGTGGACAATCACTCCCCATGAGCTCCCAGTCAGTGTTTCTATTCATGGAAGAGACCCATCCAGAAAACAAACCAACATGTGTGACAGTAGAAGAAAACTATACCAACTATGTAGAAATATCCACTCACGCTTGCATTTTAAATTTTGAATAAATAATCAAAACTTTCTACACAGAGGAAGAACATCAACAGCATAAAAGACAAAGATCAAGATCTATAAAGAACAACTGACCCTGAAGAAGCAAAAATAATTCAGGGGAGAGAACTGTAATTAGTATCTGCAGAGAAATCTGAGAAAGCATTGCATTCATAAAGCAAGAACAGGATGCTATGAAAAAGGAACAATCACAAGCCAAGGAAGATCTTAGACACAGAATCTCTAATGGAGGCAGCTGTAGTGACATAATGAAGTCTAGTGACTTAGGTTTTTGTCTCATCCCTGTGACCCTGCTCAAGTCCCTTCATTTCTCAAAGCCTTACCTTTTTATTTTAAACTCCATTAAGTTCCTATTTTACTCCAAGCATACTGCCTTAGGGCCTCCCTTCCTGGCTGCCTTGTCCTTGGCCCTCTCTCCTTCCTTAGTACAGTCTTAGCCCACCCAGCTATGCAAAAAGAAATCTGCTCCATCTGCAAAACTGTCCCCAACGTGGACATGATGTTGAATCCACTGCAAAGGCCTTCCTCATCTAGGATCTCATTTGAGCCCTACAAAGGCCCTGTGAGTTAGTCAAGGATTATCTGCTCCATTTAACAGATGCAGAAACTGAGGCTCAAAGTGGTTGTGTGATGCCCTTTAAGTCACATCATTAGCAGCAGAGGTATGACTGGCCCTGGTTCTGGTTCTGGTTCTGGTTCCAGTGCCTTTCCTTTCCCCCTCCCTGATTCATGACAGTGTCTGATGCTCACCAGCCATCAGTGCTGTTTTCGTGTAAGAACCTTTCAGTTAGGTTGGGGCCCGGTGATACTCACAGTAACCACAGCTTCTTGTTTGACTTTATATCCTTCTGGAAAGGGAGGCAGCTCAGCTTCATACTCTGAAGGGAGTGGGGGGGAAAAAAACCCCTCAATTCCATACTTCATTACAGCTTGTGGATAATTCCCTTTCCTCTGAATAAAATCTCCTTAAATTTTATTTTGGTTGGTGGTTTTCAAAAATGAAAAAACAATTGGCCATTACAGGGTGTTTATTTAAAATGGGTAAGAGATGATTCTTCTCTTGCATGAAAGACTCCAGGCTTTATGTAAGAGTTTGAGACTCTTCCCAAGAAGGTACATTTAGATCTTGCCCACCGAATTATAACTACAAGGGATAAAAAGAGGAAGAAAATGAGGAGGGTGGCTAAGGGAAGACACCAATAGCATACAGGAAGGAGAGGGGAGAAAAAGAAGAGGAGAATGTTACGTATAGGGGGGCAGAATAAAAGAGACAGAGGCAAGATGAGCCATCTCAGGCAGACGTGGGGATGGGTGTGAAGTTAAGGCTGCCAGATTGGGGTATACAGCTGGAAAAGCCATCCCGTTAACCCTTGCTAGTTGAAGCATTGCCCAGGGACCAGCAGCACCGGCATCCCTGGGGAGTTAGAAATGCAACATCTCAAGCCCCACCCCAGATCTGCTGAATCTGAATCTGCATTTTAACGAGACCCCCCAGGTAACCTGCAAGCAGTTAAAATTGGAGAGGTTCTACCGTAAGCTCCAGTAAGTTTCCATCTTGGCTGTACATTATAATTACCCGGGAGATTTTTGAAAATGCTAATGTCTTGGCCCGACCCCAGAAATTTTGATTCAGTAGGTCTGGGGCAAGAGGCTGGGAATCAATATTTTAAGTCCTCCAGCTGATTCTAACATGCAGTGAGTTGGAGAACAATTGCCAGGTTTCAAGACTGATCACTGTCAACCTGCTGGGGAGCTTAATGCAAAGAATATTCCACATAAGTTCTACAGCGTAACAACAACTATTGCTGAGAGACAGCAAGAAAATGCCCATGACTATATTGGTTACACCCCTAAGGGAAAGACTGGTAAAAATATTTCCGGAAAGGTCAATGTTTCAAAGGCAACTGCATAGGTGCTTTGCAGTGATGAGGGAAAACAGTTTCTGGGTGAGATGGGGTTGATGCATTTGTACTGGAGGCAAGTTTTATTCCATTACCTCGTTCCTTATCAGGTGGTAGAGCAATTCTCAACTTTTTCTTCAATTCCTAGGTATCAGGTTGGGGACTAGTATGTCAGGATGCAGGTTTTAAGCAATTTTGATTCCCAATACTAGCTAGAATAGGTTTCTAGTGCTATGTAACAAGTTATCACAAACTTAGCAACTTAACACAAATTTATTATCTCACAGTTCCCAAGGGTCAGGAGCCTGGGTATGGGTCAGGGTCTCATCAGGCTGAAATCGTGTTGGCCATGGCTGTGATCTCATCTGACGGCTGGGGTCCTCTTCCAAGTTCACTGATTGTTGGTGGGATTCAGTTTCTTGTGGATGTAGCTCTGAAGTCCACATTTTCTTTTGGGTTGTTATGGGGACTGCTCTCAGCACCAAGAGGCTGGCCGCCCTCAGGTCCAGGCAGCTCACCCTTGGATATATGTTACTTCAAAGCAACAGTAGTCTCTTCTGCTTGAACCTCTCTGACTTCATTTAAGGGCTCACCTGATTAGGTCAGGCCCACCTACAATAATCTTCTTAATTTAAAGTCAATTGAGGGAATTCCCTGGGTTAGGGAATTCCCTCAATTGACTTAGGACTGTGAGCTTCCAATGCTGGGGTCCTGGGTTTGATCCCTGGTCGGGGAATTAAGATCCCACAAGCTGTGCAGTGTGGCCAAAAAACAAAACAAATAAACAAAAAACCTACAGATTCAATTAGAAAAAAAAAATAAAGGCATCTGATTACACACTTTAATTACATCTGAAAAATCCTTTGACAGCAGTGCCTAAATTAGTTTCTGATTGGATAACTGGGAGCTATGTGCACTAGAGGCAGGAATCTTGGGGGCCATCTGAGAATTCTGCCCACCACAGCAACTCTAGCTCTACCACCTTATTCTTTCCTCTCAAGCAAAAATGTAAATTCACCTTCTTCCCCCAACACACTGAGAATCACCAACACGGTGTGAAAACTATTCGTTTGGATTTAAGATACATATACATTTATAGCTTTGATTACAAAAGCAATACATGCTTATTATGAGAAAAATTCCAAATAATACGGAGATGGCTTATGTAGAATCTAAGTCATATCTAATCCCATTACAACCCATAACCATTGCTGGAATTGGCATAGATTCAACCAAAACTTTTTCAATGCATTTACTAACACTTGTATATAATTCACAAATACATTCATTCACTTTAGATATCCAAGACTAGCTCAAATCACCCAAGCATAGAACTTGATAACACTGTGTCCTTATTCTGCGTAACTCATATTAAGTCTTACCCGTATTTGAAATTTGTAAAAATTAATGAGTATCTCTTCTAAAAGACTGTGTTTTTTTGGGGGGGGGTGGGATGTGGATGTACCTGGGTCTGTTAGTGCTCACCATCACATTCCCAAAGAATATGAAGCTGAATGAATGTACTTTTTTTTTTTTTTTTTTTCTCCCGCTGCGCAGCACTGGCTCCGGACGCGCAGGCTCAGCGGCCACGGCTCACGGGCGCAGCCGCTCCGCGGCGTGTGGGATCTTCCTGGACTGGGGCACGAACCCGTGTCCCCTGCATCGGCAGGCGGACTCTCAACCACTGCGCCACCAGGGAAGCCCACTTTTTTTTTTTTTTTTTTAATTTAAATTTTTTGGCTGCACAGCATGTGGGATCTTAGTTGCCCGACCAGGGTTCAAACCCACGAACCCTGCATTGGAAGTGTGGAGTCTTAATCACGCTTGGACCGCTAGGGAACTCAGAAGCTGAATGAATGAAGTAACGAATGAATGAACAAACCAAACACTACAGCAAGTTACTTTTGACTCTTTATCAATTCATTCATCCATATTTATTGAGAGTCCACTATGTGCCAGAATCCATTCTAGGTGCTGAATCATGGAGCTCGTTCAATGCTGCTACTATATGATGTGCTTCATTTATTTAACCAGTGTACTCTTAGTGGACTTTTAGGTTGCTTCCAATTTTTCATTATTACAAACAATGCTGTTGTAAGCATATTTATACACACATCATTGATCAGAAAGGAGGTACTTTTGTAGGATTAACTCTTAGATGTGGAATTGTTCTTTCAAAGAAAAAAATAATTTAAAATTTGGGCCAAATTGCCAAATTTTCCTCCAAAAGGTTCATAATAATTCACACTCCTAATAGTAAGTCTGCCTGTTCCTCTAGGGTATAACTGATCTCATACATATTTAAAATGATACTTTACTTTTATTTATATTTCTTTAATTATGATTTATTTGCCATTTATATTTTTCCCAATGAGAAATTTGATGGAAAATATACAAACTTTTTCATCCTACAACCACAAAAGATAGACAGTTATATGATTATGTAGAAGTATGGGAAAATACATTTGCCTCAGGACAATCTGATGTGTTTTTTATTTCAAGCCTCTGTAAGATTTAAGAGAATCTGGCATATTTGAGAATTTGTCACTGTCACCTTGCGATTTCAATTTAAAACATATAATTGGTTACAGACTGATGCTTTTTACATTGAAAGCCATATAATTTTGCATGAATTTATTAAGTTTGTAAAGAGTACTGAAGAAAAATTTGCTGGTTTGGCACTAGAAATTCTTCAGAAAATCAGGTATATTAAATTTCCAAATGTTTACAATCTTTTCGTTACCTAAGCTTGTAAACTGGATTCCAGGTGTCCCCCACTTTTTCAAAGTTTGCTTTACGCACTTCACTTTTACAAAAGACCTACAATAGTACCTGTTTTCGCTAACCAAGAGAAATCCAAAGGGCATTTTTGCTTTAACAGAAAAGGTGAAAAGTGAAAAGAGCGATCAGCGGTTTTTTTGCAGCGAACTGTTACAGAGGAAGTGTGTATTCCGAGCAGTGGAGTGGCACTGCCAAGCTCCTTCCCCTGGAACTACACTCAGCATCTCAGCATCACGCCACCACAGTTTTGAACTGTCTGTGAACATCTGTACTTTTTCTCGATTTATTCTGTGCATCCTTTAGCAAGATGTGTCCTAAGGTAATCATTTCTTTGCTTTATGCCATTTTTGCTTACGAAAGTTTTCACAGGAACTCTCTACTTTTGGGTAGCAGGGAGAACCTGTAATTGGTTAGGGGAATTTAATGTTATATGCATTTTAAACGAACATTAATCTAAGAACAAGTAAATGTAGTTGTTCATTTTATACAACAAAGGCAACATTATGTAAGAGGCAGAGCAGAAAGAACCTATAACCCTGTTGGGCGAACAGAGCCCTCGTGCTCAAATTGGAACCTCCCCGCCGCCATGCTCCAGGCACGTGAGGTGATGAAATGTCTTTATTGCTCAGGCCACTATTAGTTGGGTTTTCTGTGATTTGCAGCTGAACATGTTCCTAAATGAAACAGCAATTAAAATGCAGTGTTCACCAACAGCGGCCTATTGGAAAGGGATGAACCAGGAAGATGGAGGCTGGAAGTGAATCTAACGAACACTTAGCCAGCATATACTACGGCAAGGGGATGTACAAGGTGCTGGGGGGACAGATGAAGAAGGCAGAAGAGCTTGTGTCCTGGTGAGGGGATGCACAGTAAGAGCCAGTGGTTATAAGATGTGAAGTGATGCCGTAGAGGGCTGCACTCAGGAAGCACCAAGGAAGGGCCTCAAAATCAGCGTGAAGAATAACAGAAGGCTTTCCAGAAGAGGGGCCACTTGGGCTGAGTCTCGAAAGATGAAGATGAGAAGGCAGAGATGTTCCAGTAAGAGGCAAAGCTTGTGCAAAGGTGCGGAGGAATGGAACAGTGTGGTGTGCTGGAGGAATAGTTTCTTATGGTTAAAGGTACACAGCACAGGACAGTGATACTATGCCTTGTCCCTTGCCTAGAGAGTGTATTTAAACTGCAGAGCTTAGGGACTCACCCCCAAGGAGTGGGGTGAATCATCACACCACAGGAATCTGCGCTTCAGCAAGCATCGGGGATGTCGTGATGAGGGAGCTCCAGGTCTACACTTTAGGCACACTGCTATGTCGCTTAAGGGCTTGAACTTGAGTGCCACACACGAGTTGCAGTCCGGTTCTACCACTTACTTTGGACAAGTTTCCTAAGCTCTCTATGCCTCAATTTCCTTATCTGTTTAAACCACCAAGTTACTGAGAGGTTTAAACAAGAGGAAAAGCAAGCACCTAGCACAGTGCCTGGCACATAAAGGGCAGCTCAATAAATGTTAGCCATTAGGATGATTTGGACAAATGGCAGGCGATGAATCTAAAAAAAAGAGACAGAGACCAAATCATTAAAGGGCTTAGGTGTTAAGCTAAGAAGTTTATGTTTACCATGAAAGCTGTAAAAATCACTGTAGGTCATGGCATGAGGTGATCAGATTTGAATTTGAGAGAGGTTCCTGTAGAAGACAGTCTGGAAGGAAGCCTTCCCCAACTAAAAAGCTACAGCAGCAATCCAAACAGGGAGTGGTAAGGGCCATGAGAACTAGGGGCTGAGGAGTTGGGGGTTACAGGAGATGTTGAGCCGGTAGGATCTACAGGGATTGGAGAATGAATGTAGGGATCATGGAAAGTGAAAGGGAAGCATGCAAGATGAATCTGATTTCTGGACTGGGCAGTGGAGTTTATGAGAGAGTAATTGTTGGTGTTTAGAACAGTGCCTGGGGTCATGCCTGGTCTAGCAGTTAAAATAACTCGCCGCACTGGTAGATATGATGATTCATGCATGAGAATGATTTCACTGAAGCCATGAAGTAGGAGCTCATGGGTTAATAAGGGAATGGGAATGACAGTGGTGCAAACACGAATTCTTTCCAGAAGCTTAGCTAGAGAGGGTACGAGGGATAGACAAGAGCTAGATGACAGGGGTCAAGGGAGAGGTTTTCACCAAGATGACTGACTAGAGGATGCTTAGATGGAAAAGCCTGTAGAGAAGTTAAAGATGTTGGAGAGGTGAGTGATACAGCAGGATCCTGGTATAGCGAGAGGACGGCACCAAAGCACAGATGTAGGGCTGAGCTGTGCGGGTAGTGGGATAAATACTTCTTCCATATGAGCAGATGCAAATA
This sequence comes from Phocoena phocoena, assembly GCF_963924675.1. Classification (NCBI taxonomy): domain Eukaryota; kingdom Metazoa; phylum Chordata; class Mammalia; order Artiodactyla; family Phocoenidae; genus Phocoena; species Phocoena phocoena. Next base: position 22,967,301 of record NC_089233.1, read on the forward strand.
TGTTTGTTGGTATCAGGAAGCTGGAGGATTCCCTCCCCACTCTTGATCACCTGACTATTCTCAGTGAATGCCTCCTCCTCCTCCATCTGCCAAGTGGTATCACGCCAAGTCAGAGGAGTGGAGTAAAAACTTGGGACTAGTAGATGCAGGCAAAGGGAGAAGGCACTTATGGATGTTGACCAATAAGCACTGCTGAGAGCCACCTGGTGTCACTTTTCTCCAGCTGTGCTCAGCTGCTGTGCTGGGGGAACAAGCATTGATTCAGAACTGGACCATGTTGTTATCTGGCAGGTGGGAAGAAGGGACCTGATTTCACAACAGCACTGAGCGCTGAGGCCAGAGACTAGTGTTTGGAGTGATGAACCAACGGCAATAATAAGGATGCCGATGGCAGTAACAGCAGCAATATCAGAATAAAAGACTGTAAGCTCCAAATACTTTGAATCAGTCCTGGTTAAAACCATAGTTAAAAGTCATTGTCATAAGCAACTACAAGACTCGATTAGAAGCCTTGGCAGGAAAGACGTTTATTGATACTAATACAGGTGCTTTTGAGAATAAAAAGCCCTAGGTTAGTTACCACTGGAAAGATGAGAAGACTGAAGAACATTCACAAGTAAGTCACCATACGCGTGCGCGCGCGTGCATGCACGCGCACACACACACACACACACACACACACACACAGCACTAGCCAGGCAGAATAAAGGTCTTAATAATATCTATTCTGTATCTCATTTTCCTGAAATTGAGTTTCTGATAGGTCTGTTTGCTGTGATAATTTGCTTTTTAAATGGAAATATCCTAAAAGAATATAATACTTAACCTCAAACACAGGATTATTACAAAGCCTGTTTTTCATGTTTCTGTGAGAAACTGAATTTACTACGTTTATTATAGAAAACTGCATTTGTTAGAATGTTTGTTTTAAGAAACTGGGTCTATCATCCAGGTTATAATAATCATTACAGTGCCTGTGTGTATAAATTCACTGTCTCTGACCTCATTAACTTCATTTTGTAACTCTATCACTTTGAAAGTGGCATCAATTCACTTGCTTTTCAGAGCAACAAAACCCTTTGTCTTTGCTTTCTCCCTACAGGCCTGTTTGAGAAAAATAAACTCCATGATTCTAAAACAAATGCAAAGCATGTTTCTTTGTCAACAATAACGAACATTTATTGAGCACTTTCTAAATGCCAGGCTCTGTGCAAGCACCTTTGCATACATTATCTTCTTATTCCAGCCTCACAACAGCCCTGTGAGGTAGGTACAAGGATTATCCCCTCTTAGAGATGAGGTTGAGCAGCTTCCTCGACAAAACACTACTAGTCAATTGTATTATGAAGAGCTGTTTGGCCTGGAGAAGTGAAAGCTCTGGGGAAAAGACAGCCACAATAACAACCTTCTATTTGGGTGTTTTCATAATGGTAGAGTGACTAGCAATTGGATCATAGCACCAGGAGGGTAAGGAGCAAAGGGTAGAAGTTACAAGGAGAACATTCAAGATGAAAAAGGTTTTTCTAGGTATAATGCAATACAGGAGAAGGAATTCAAGCACTGGGTAGGAGTTGAAATAGATGGCCTTCCAGGGCATCTATCAACTCTGAGTCCATTATTCTCTTCTTCCTTTGTATTTTCCACTTCTCTCAACTCATGGCTCTCTCTCACTCTACCTAGTCCCATATACTGGTACATTCAGTCTCTCCTCCATTCAACAAACATTTACTGACCTGCACTGTCCAATACAGTGGTCACTAGCCACATGTAGCTGTGTAAGTTTATTAGAACTTATTAGAAGTAAAACAAAAAATTCAGTTATAAAATTGCATTAATCACATTTCAAGTGCTCAACACCCATGTGTGGCTAGTGGCTACCATATTTGAAAGTTCTATTGGACAGCGCTGTTTCAGACAGTTGAAGTAATGATGGTAGCCACAAGAATGAAAAATCTGAGTTCCTGACATCAAGGAGTTTACAATCTCAGGGAGGAAAAAAAACACCCAGCATTATTAAGAGCAATATACACTGAGCTCTTGGTGTAAATCGGGCACTTTGCTAAGCCCTTTCTGAAGTGCGCCTTTAGCTGCATCCTCCTAACACCTTGAAATAGGTGCCATTATTATGCTCACTTTACCGAGGATAAGTAAAATACAGGTATACCTTGTTTTATCGTGCGCCACTGTATTGCACTTAGAACGTCCTGAGTTTTTTACAGATTGAAGGGTTTGTGGCAACCCCGCATCAAGCAAGTCTACGAGTGCCATTTTCCCAACAGCATTTGCTCATTTTGTGTCTGTGTCACATTTTGGACATTCTCAAAATATTTCAAACTTTTCCATTCTTATTACATTTGTCATGGTGAACTGTGCTGTTTGACATTAGTATTGCAAAAAGACTACAACCCACTGAATGCTCAGATGATGGTTAGCATTTTTTAGCAATAAAGTCTTCTTATTTATTTATTTATTTTTGACCACACTGCAGGCCTTGTGGGATCTTAGTTTCATGACCAGGGATTAAATCCAGGCCCTCAGGGCCCTGGGCAGTGAAAGCACGGAGTCCTAACCATTGGACAGCCAAGGAATTCCCCAACAATGAAGTATTTTTAAGCTAAAGCATATACAGTGTTTTTTAGACATAATGCTATTGCACACTTAATAGACTGCAGTATTGTGTAAACATAACTTTTATATGCACTAGGAAACCAAAAAACTCCTGTGAGTCGCTTTATTGCTGTGGTCTGAAACACAACCTGCAACATCTCGGAGGTATGCCTAACCTGTCCAACGTATGTGAAGAGTACTGCGGGACCTCATGATCAAGGGTACATGTAGGCCCACAAAAGAAGGTGAACTAAACAAACTCCACTTACGAATTTTAAGGAAGGCTAAGAAGAAGAGGATTAAAGTCAAATCTGTCTAGACCAGGCTTGCTCAACGCGTGGGCCACAGATTATCTACATCAGAATTACCTGGGGTGCTCCTTCAAAGTGCAGATCCCCTACACCCCATTAGGAGCCCTGTGGGCGGGGCCTGAAACCTATGTTTTAAACAAGCTCCCCATCTCCGTCCCAGCGATTCTTTCCTGTTCACTAAATGAGATTTGCGCACCACTGGCCCACACCAGCTAGTCCCCTTTATTCCGCCTTCCCCTGCCTTCGACCTGACTATGGATGCAGGCTGGAGGCTGCGCTGCCTAACCTCAGGCAAGCCTCTCAGAGCCTCTGTTTCCCCTACGTAACATGGGGAGCCCGGCGGGCCCGCGGCGAGTATGCCTGGAGGCCTCGCGCGTCAGCCGCCCGACGCACCTTAGGCGCCCAGGAAGCGCCGGCCCCACCTGGCCGCCCGAGTCCCGCCCCTCTCGGCCGGCCCGGGCTGCCTACCTTCGCAGATCTGCTCCCACAGGTTCTTGCCGGGCAGCTCCGCAACCTGTCCCGGCGAGACGCGCAGATCCAGGGACACGGGAGACACGACGGGCCCTGGCGTCCTGGCGGTGATGAACGACTCAGTTGAAAGCGCCCGTTCCAAGCGCTGAGAGACGCTACCCACCCGTCCCGGGGCCGCCATGGCTGCAGTCTCCACGGCAACCGCGCTCCCCGCTAGGCCTCGACCCGGAAGTAAACGCATCTTGCGAGGGCGGGCCAGCGAGTCGAGATTGACTTCCGGGTCACGGCGGAGTCGGCTCTCACGTGGAGGCGGGGAAGTTTGGCCTTCGGGTGAGTGAGGAGGGCGCCTACCAGGCAGGACGGAGTTGGGGCTGGAGACTGGGCCTGGGGACTTGCGCGGAGAACCGAGGGACTGGAGGGCGACCCGCACCCTCAGATTCAAGTCCCCCCGGTCGCTGGTGTGCGCTCGCCCCGGCCTGAGGCCGCAGTCTCCAGCAAGTTCTACCGCCTTGGAGCTGGGCCCGGGACCCGGCGTAATCCCTCCTTCTGTGTTGGTGCGGAAGCTTTGGCGCGGTAGAGCCTTTGAGGAGGCAGTTTCGCCTCCCGGCTCTCTTGCTTCCTGCTAGTGAGCCTGCGGTGGGAGTGGGGTGTTGGTGCCATTATGCGGAGAGCACAGGCTCTGAAGTTATGCGGGCTGGTTTCGAATCCCTGTTTTACCCCTTGCTGGCTTTGGGACACAGGGCAAGTAAATTAAAAGCCTCCAAGTCTCAGTTTTCACGTCTCTGAGATGGGTTACTCACACCGAGCCTCACGAGGCTACCGCGAGACTTTAAAAAGCGCTTTTGGAGAAAGCATTTGCGTTCGCAGGAGAAGCTGTAAGGTTCATTTCCTCTTCCCTTTTCCTTGAAGGAATGAATACACTTAGGGTCTCAGGTTTGAAGAGAAGGATCTTCAGTGCTAAAGAGGAGGATGCTACAGTGATTTGAACGGCGGAGATGGGGAGAGAAGGGGATTAAGTTGGGGACAGCCTCCCCTTGGCTTCTTTGTTCTTATTCGATCTCTAGACCACTCCTCCATTTGAGGCACCCTTGGCGCCCTTGACTCCACCCTCTCCACGTCTGCACCTTCTCCCTCTCCTTTGCAGGTCCCTCTTCCTCAGCCCACCCATTTAAACGTTAGTATTCCTTAAGGTTCTGTCTCAGGCTCGTTCTGTTCAAGGCTTACTTACCATCCATATATTCCTAAATTTACGTCACCCATGTCAGCCCAGTCACCTCTGAGCCTCATCCACCTGTCCACCAACATCTCCACATGGCTATCTCAAGGCATCTGTTCCAACCAGCCTATCTCCTTCAGCCCTCGCCTCCCCCGCTACCACCCCACCTCAGTTTCTTTGTCTTAGGGACTAGCACCGGCATCCTGCACTTGCCAAGCTGGAAACCTCTGTCCTTCAGAAACTTTCCTGACAACTGGTAGGCCAGATTAGACGACCTCTTACCCTGACCTTACCACTGTGCTTGCTTTTATCACCTGTATCATTGTTAACACACGTCTTTCCTACCCACACCTACCTGCTTCTTGATGGCAGAGTCATCTCTTTTTCACCTCTGTGTCTCTAGCATTCCTTCCTTCGTTCGGTGAGTATTTATTAAACACCCACTCTGTGCCAGGTATAGAGCTGGGCCCTGGGAATACAGCAGAAAACCAGACAGACAGGAGTGAGCGAGCGAGTGTTCCTTTCAATTATGAGTGAACTTGAGCTACAGCTCTGGCCTAGCCTGGCATTTTGAAGCAGCTAAGAGGCAGGTCCAGTATGGACCCTCTGGGCTCTGAAGAAAGCTGCAGGATGGAGAAGCTCCCTGGCCTTTCCTGCCCACTGTCCAAAGCTCCTGTGAGAGGCCGTTTGTTTCTGGATTCCTTGAGTGGCACCATGTCATCTAGTCCAGGAAGCAGGAACTGGGCTGGTGACTGGTGTGTGAGACGTAGTACAACTGGAAGCTGAAATGTACTTGAGGACCCAACCCCTTCTCATAGGCGCCTCCTTGACCCCCACCTAGCCCTGCCAAAGGAAAAAAAAAAAAAAAGCTGAGTGTTCAAGGTTGCTCTGTGTTTTCTCCAATCATTAAATGTTGGCAGTTTATTTGAAAAATTAAAAACAGGGAAACAGGCTTGTATGCTGGATGTGGCCCCACTCCCACTCCCCTCCCCTCCCCCCTCCCCCTCCCCCCTCCTCCCTCCTCCCTCCTCCCTCCTTCCTCCTCCTCCTCCCCTCCTCCCCTCCCTCCTCCCCCCTCCCCACCCTCCTCCCCTCCTTCCTCCCCTCCTCCCCTCCCTCCTTCCCTCCCCCTCCTCCCTCCCTTCCCCCCTCCCCCACTAGCCTCTGATCTGATCTGGTTCGGTCCCTCTTTTATGGATAGGAAAACTCAGGCCCGGAGAAGCCAGTGCTGTGTGGCAAGAGTATGTGTGTGAGTCACCATTTGAATGCAGGCATCCTCAGCCCCAGCTGGGGCTCCTCACCATACCTTGCTGCTGCTCTCATTACTAGCCACATGGGAAGGTAATTAGAAGAGTAAGTCAGTGCAGGCGGGGGCACTTAATTTCCAGACGCAAAGCTGAAGCACTCTTTAGATGAAGCAAGGGAATGGATTAATTGTGTCACAGTTACTGCCTCTGGTGACAGTCAGCAAGAGGAGCTGACCTCAGGATTTCTGTCCCCTTCATCCAGTAAAAGGTAAGCCCTGGGGGCCGTGCCTGGCCTGTGGCTTGAGTGCAGTTGTGCCCTCAGTGGCTGGCACAGGGTACGTTTCTGGAGAGAAGACTAGGCTTAAGAGATTTGAGGAAGGGGGTTAGGAAGGGGAATCAATGATGTACCAGGCACTTTCCATGGATTATCGTTTATTCTTTCCAACAGCTCTTTGAGGAAGGAAGTGTTATCTCCCCCCATTTTCAGCTGGGGAAGTTAAGGCCCAGCGAGGATAGGTGATTGACTTAAGGTGAGGGAGCAGCTTGGATTTCAACCCGGGGCTGTCAGGATTTAAACTCCATTCTGTTTCTTCGATCATATTTCCCTTTGCTCCACAGGAATCATGCCCATTTTCCCAGCCCCTAACCTTTCAGACCATCCACTCCAGGAAACGTGACTTTTGGTAATACCTAGTGGAATTGTACTCAGGGTGGCTTGGTATGGGGATAACTTGTACCGTTTCTTTTTTCAGGAATGATCACTAAGACTCACAAAGGAGACCTGGGCCTTGGGCTCCCAGAGAAAAAGAAGAAGAAGAAGAAGAAGGTAGTTAAAGAACCAGAGACTCAATACTCGGTTTTAAACAGTGACAGTTATTTTGCGGAGGTTTGTCCCACAAGAGCCACATCACCCTTGAAGAATATGGTCCAAGAGCAGGCACCCGAAATGCCTCTAATGAAGAAAAAGAAGAAAAAGAAGGGTCACAGCACCGTCTGCGAGGAGCCCCTAGAACCTGAGACCATGTTACGTGCCAGACGGATTGAGCCATCTCCCAGCCCCAGGAAGCAGGCACTTGGTCCATCTGAGTCCCTTGGTAGGGAAAAGAAGAAGAAGAGAAAGTCCGTGTCCCCTGGCTCAAGGGTGAAGACTTCCCCAGACCCCAGGCAGGGCGAGGAGGTGACCAGAGTTGGCAAGAAGCTCAGAAAACACAAGAAGGAGAAGAAGGTGCAGGGAGCTACAGCCTTCTCAGCCAGGGACCCTTGGTTCTGTGAGGCCAGGGACGCTTTGTACACTTGCTCAGCTGGGAAAGGTGGCGTCCCTGAGCAGGCAGCCTCGGGACAGAAACGGAAGCAGGGGAGCCCCAGGGAGCACAACGTGAAGATGAAGAAGAAAAAGAAAACCCACCAGGAGGGAGATACCCCCCTGGGGCACCCTGAGCTCTCCAGGTCTGTGGAGAGCAGCCGTAGGAAAGGAAGTAAAAAGAAGTCAGTCAAAGTTGAAGCTCCAGATTACATCCCAATAGGAGATGACCCCAAGGCCCCTGTGAAGAAGAAAATGAAGTCCAAGAAAAAGGCAGACACTGAGGAGCCAGCTCTGAAGAGGAAGAGGAAGAGGCAGGAGAGCAGAGTAGCAGGAGAACCTTGGGAGGAGGTAGGCTTCCTTCAGAAGCACACTGTTTTGGGAGAATAGGGGTGGAAGTTGGGAGTGTGTGTGTGTGCGTGTGTGTGTGTGCATGCACACACACAGGCACTCAGCGTTTTAGCTGCCAGAGCCCTGATTAAACTGCCTTTAGTCAGAAAAGGAGATTTATCAACACATGTAACTAGAAGGTTTGAGAGCTATTACCTTCAGGTATAGCTGGATCCAGGTGCTAGTGTAATAGTCTCAATAATACAGGTATCCCTTGCTGTTGAAACTTTACCCAAATTCTCACTATCTGCACTCAGTATCTGGATTAATTAGAATAAGCTTTTCAGATAAATCCCTCTCTTTCTGAACTCTTGCCACTTGCTATCTAAAGCTCAGGAACCAAATAGTTTGAGACAATATGATGTCCATAGCTATCTGCACTCAGGTTACACAGTTTAGGGATCAAATAGATTTAGATTGCAGGCGATGCCTGTGTGGCTTTCCCTAGCTCTGGACTTTGTATTTTTCCATGCTGGTTTTAATATCAGGTTCCTTCCCACCCCAACCCCGTGGTGAGATGGTCCCAGCAACTCCAGGCTTTCTTCATAGTAGTTAAGCCACCCCCAAAAGGAGAGGGGTGGCCCCTCCAAAACGATTACAGGGAAAGTCCCAGCACTGCTCTCCCAGATCTCAGTTGGGTCACAAACCAGAAGCCCAGATCTGAAGCCAGTGGGCAGGGGCTGAGGGTGTCAGTCCCGCTGTAACTCCACTGTCTGAACCAGGGGGAGCTGGTTTCTGAGAGGAATACCGGGGCCCTGTTACCAGGAGGAAGGGAGGGGATGGCAGCCTGGTGAAGACGGCAGAGATGTGCTCTCCACCCTGACGGGCTTCCTTGCCTGGGGAGGGGAGGGAGGAGGCGGGCTGAGCACTGGGACCTGGCAGGCAATGTGAGCGAACAGAGCCACCCAGGGCTCATCACAGGTGACGCGGGGTACCAGGCAGAGCACACCCGAAGCAAGGACGTGGCAGTTGTCACTGCTGAGGGACTATGGGAAAGTGGCCAACCTGAATCTTACTGTCAGATGGTCCCGCAGGGGCTGAGGCCACTGAGAGAGGGTGGCCTGGGAGAGCATGGCCCATGCAGGCCCAGCAAGGCTTCTGTGTGGGAGCTGAGATGTGTGAGGGGCTGGGGCCGCCTGTGCCGTGGGAGCGGCAGGTGCAGAGGCCCTGGGAGGAGCAAAGAGGCTGGCGTGGCAGGCGCTGGGCCAGCTGGGGTCCCGGCAGCCTGTGGACGCCACAGGGGTCTGGATTTCCATGTAAATGAGATGGGGCCCCTGGAGGGTTCTGGGGAACGGGTGGTGTGGCCCAGTTGAGGTGGTTTTATTATTTTTTAATTGAGACGGCGTTGACATATAACATGATGTAAATTGAGGGTGTACCCGAGCTGCTGTGTGGAATGCACCAGTGCTGGGGGCGGGGAAGCTGAGTTAGAGCCTGTCCTGGTTGTCCAGGCAGGAGAGAAGGTACCGACCAGAACTCTGGAGCTGGGGGGCTGGGGCGGGGTATGGGGGAGAGAACCGGGGGGATTCGGGTTTGCTGCAGGCCCTCAGCCCCACCTCTGCATTCCCTGGCCCTCGCCAGCCCCTCCACCCCACTGTCAATGGGAGCCTTGGCCTTTCTCCTCTTGCTGGTTTGGTGTCAGCCTGGGAAGTGAGGTGACGCCTGGCGGGAAAGGTTGTGCTCTAGGCCTGAGTCTGGAGACCTGGGTTAGTGTCAGCCCTGTCCCTGAGCTGTGGGGTAACCTCACAAGAGTCACTTCATCTCTCTGAGTCTTAGTGCGTCCATCTGTCAGATAGGTCAGGGCCACAGTCTTCAGGACAGAATTGGGGAGAATCGTGGAAGAGACAGGATGGCAGGTGTTCTGTGGGCGATAGGGGTGGGCGTAGCGCTCCAGTCTTGAGTCTGTTCTGGACTCTGTTGCGATCTCATCCGCCTGGGCTGCCAGGGCAGAGGCCATCGTCCGCTTGAGCCTTACTCCTTCTGCCCTCTTTGCAGGAGCCAGACACGGACTTGGAGGTGGTGTTGGAAAAGAAGGGCAACATGGACGAGGCGCACATAGACCAGGTACGACTGGTCCTCGTCCTCCCAGGCATCTTCCCTTCCCCAGACGCACACTCGCCTCCCGGCAGGCCATGAGATCCTGGTCCCAGAGGCATCAGGGACTCCAAAGGCAACGAGGCCAGCCTCTGCCGCCCCTCCAGTGGCGGGGAGCCTGTGGCCTCCCCTCCTCATAACCACTGCGGGGGAAAGGGGACATGTCCCTGGACCTGCAGCCAGGCAGTGGGTACGTGCTCTGCCCGGCCCACGCATCACCACCTCCTGGCCTCCATTCAGGAGCATTTTTTTTTTTTTTGTCTTTTGCAACTTTATTTAAATATAATTGACATACAAGAATCTGCACATATTTAAGGTGTACAATTCGATGAGTTTTGACATGTATGCATCCAGGAAACCAGCTAAACAATTAAGATGATGAACATACCCATCATTTCCAAAAGTTTCCTTGTGCCCCTTTGTATTCCATCCCTTCCTTTCCCATCCCCAGGTAGCCACCACTACAGTGTCGTAGCTTGCGTTTTCTAGAATTTGTATATAATTGGGATTATATAGTATGTGCTCTTTTTTAAACTGGCTTCTTTCACCTAGCATAATCATTCTGAGATTTATCTGTATTGTTGCATGTATCAATAATTTGTTCCTTGTTATTGGCTGTCCAATGTTTCTAGCATTATTTTGATGTTAAAAACGTTTTAGGGGCTTCCCTGGTGGCGCAGTGGTTGAGAGTCCACCTGCCGATGCAGGGAACACGGGTACGTGCCCCGGTCCGGGAAGATGCCACATGCCACGGAGCGACTGGGCCCATGAGCCATGGCTGCTGAGCCTGCGCGTCCGGAGCCTGTGCTCCGCAGTGGGAGAGGCCACAGCAGCGAGAGGCCTGCGTACCGCAAAAACAACAACAACAACAAAAAAAAGTTTTAAATTCTCAATTGAATTGCCTAGGCACTTTTGTAAAAAATCAGTTGACCGTGTGTGTGTGTGTGTGTGTGTGTGTGTGTGTGTGTGTGTGTGTGTGTGTGTGTGTGTGTGTGGTGTGGGTCTGTTTTTAGACTCTTGTTGAGTTTCATTGATCTGTATGTCTATCTTTACCCTAATACTTCATTGTCTAGATTATTGTAACCATATAATGTCTTAAATTAGGTAGTATAAGTCTCTAGCATTTGTTCTTTTTTAAGTTGCTTTGGCTAGTTCAGGTCCTTTGCACTTCTGTATAAATTTTAAAATTACCTTGTTGGTTGCTACCAAAAACTGCTCCTGGGATTTTGATTAGGATTGCCTTGAATCTACAGACAAATTTGGGGAGGACTGACAACAGTATGAAGGCTTCTGATCCATAAACGTGGCATCTCTGTCCATTTATTTAGGTCTTTAGTTTCTCTCAGTATTGTTTTATAGTTTTCAGTGTACAGGTCATGCACGTCTTTTGTCAAATTTTCCTTAAGTATTTTATATTTTTGATGCTATTGTAAATAGTATTTCAGTTCAGTTTTTATTGTTGTATATATTGCTAGTATATAGAAATGCAGTTGTTGTACAGGAGCATTAGGAGAAGTTGTTCTCTTGTGGACCAGCTTCTGCTTCTGTCGTGCCCAGATCCTGTGTGGGAGCTGGACATTCTAGAATTGGGATATTTTTATGATCCTGGACCCCAAGGCCTATCAGGACAGCATAGTAACCACATAGGTACAGCCTTGGGCCATTACTAATGAGGTTACTTTGGCAGTCACTGACCCCGGGACCCCCATGTAGGTAGCCGTGAAGACCAAACGAGGCCATTTGGGAGGCGCTGAGCAGGGGCCTGCCCGAGACCTGTGCTTTGTAAGTGGCAGCCGTTCACCTGCCTGCATCCTCACGCTGTGTCAGCCAGTAATTGCTGGACAGAAGCAACAGGGTGTGATGTGGGGACGGCCCGTGTCGTGGCCCTGCCACCTGCCGCTCCAGGAGAGAAACGAGGAGTGCTTGCAAGGCAGCCGACTACAAGGAGGGGGACCTCCAAGATGCTGCGAGGACGCTCCTAATGCCTTTGGGGTGTCGGGGGCCTCTCCCTGGAGGGGAGGGGCTCAGTAGGCTGCTGCTGACAGGGCCCAGTCCAGGGCCTGGCACACAGCGCAGGCCCCCCAGAACCAGGGGCTCCCCAGCCTCCTGCAGGTCCTCGTCGTTTGGTGACGGGGGCCCGGGCTGCAGCGGCTGGTAGGGAGGATGGAGGTGGGGCCCTGACCCGTCCAGGCCCAGCCCCTGCCCTGGGCGCCTCTCCCAGGTGTCCCACCACTCATGGGGGCAAGGCCCACCAGCCACCTCTTTGCTTCTTATGAATTCGTGCCTATTAAATACCTCACGGTTTTAAAGAAAACTTCTGTTTTGGGTGACAGATAATCTCAATGTAAGTGAAGCTTTCTGCCCCAACTCTCCCTTTCTTTTTCTGGTAAAAAGTTCATTGTGTTAAAAAAAAAAAAATAGTTGGGGGAAAGCAACCTGAAATCCTGCCACCCAGCGGTCTCCCACTTGTTTGGCGCCAGGGACCAGTTTCGCGACGGGGAGCAGCAGGTGAAGCTTCACTGGCGGCCGCTCACCTCCCGCGGACCGGGTGTTAGGGACCCCTGCTACCACCTAATAATAATCACTGTTAACCCTTGGTTGTTATATCCTTCTAGATCTTTCCTCTGTAACTGTATGTGTGATTTTAAAGCAGCGTACAGTCATGCTGTGTATACTGTTCTTTTCACTTTTTTCATTCAGCTGGTGAGCTGCTTTCCGCTTCAGTGAGAGCACATCCACATTGTTCCCCGTCAGCAGCATGACTGACATAGGAATACACCATCATTTTCTCTCATCCCTACAGCTGCTCTTTGGATTTGTTTTATGCAGTTTCTTTTTTTTTTTTAATGGCTGCGTTGGGTCTTTGTTGCTATGCGCGGACTTTCTCCAGTTGCGGCGTTGTGGTGCACGGGCTTCTCATTGCAGTGGCTTCTCTTGTTGTGGAGCATGGGCTCTAGGCATGCGGGCTTCAGTAGTTGTGGCATGTGGGCTTCAATAGCTGTGGCTCGCAGGCTGTAGAGCACAGGCTCAGTAGTTGTGGCTCGCAGGCTCTAGAGCGCAGGCTCAGTAGTTGTGGCACACGGGCTTAGTTGCTCCGCAGCATGTGGGATCTTCCCGGACCAGGGCTCGAACCCATGTCCCCTGCATTGGCAGGCAGATTCTTAACCACTGCGCCACCAGGGAAGTCCTGTTTTATGTAGTTTTGAACTATATGAATGGTCACCTCATTTCAGCCTGTGGTAGATTAGAAGAGAAGAGGAGGGGCCACAAACTGGGAGCAGCTAAAGTCACACCTGAACCCTTGGGCCCTAGAAGCTTCTGTATCAAACCACAGGGTCATTGGTGCGCTGTGGCCTTGAGCCTCTCTGGTAACGGTGTGTGAGGTGTCCCTGCTGTGTGCCGGGGACTCTCTGTCTTACGTTCTGCACCGCAGTTCATCGTGGGGCTGGGGGCTTTCTTACACCAACCAGCAATTCCCTGACACCACGCGGTGTCCTGCAGTTCAACTCAGTCTGACGCTGTCTATCTGGAGATAACGTCAGACCGCTCAGGTGAAGGACTCAGTCCTGCCAGACTGCTCCCCACCACTGTCCCCCGTTCAGACGCCAGTCTTAAGCCAGGTTGTCACCTGTGCTTCTGACCAACCAGCTACAGATCAGAGGTTCCAAAGACCTCCTCCTCAGCTTCAGTTAGTTTGCTAGAGTGGCTCACAGAACTCAGAGAAACATTTTACTTGCCAGATTACTGGTTTATTATGAAAGGATATAACTCAGGGACAGCCAGGTGGAAGATACGCACGGGGCAGGGTGTGTGGGATGGAGCATGGAGCTTCCATGCCCTCTCCGAGAGCTCCACTCCCCAAATCTCCAGTGTTCACCAACCCAGAAGCGCTCCGAACCCTGACCTTTTGGGGTTTTGTGGAGACCTCATTACAGAGGCACAGTTGATTAAATCATTGGCCATTTGGTGGCTGAGCTCAATCTCCTCCTCCACTCCCCTCCCCAGAGGTCAGGACTGAAAGTTCCAACCCTCTCATCGGTGGTTGGTTCTCTTGGCAACCAGCCCCCATCTTCAGGTGCTTACAAAAGTCACCCAATTAACATAACAAAGGACGCTTTGATTGTTCCCTTCACTTAGGAAATTCCTAGGGATTTTGGAACTCTGTGCCAGGAATGGGGATGAGTTTATATATTTCTTGTCATATATTTCTTACTATAAACCACAGTATCACAGTTCTCTGTCTCCCATTTATCCTTCAAGGTAGCTGATATTTCCATCTCTTTGCAGATAAACAGACCACGGTACAGAAAGATTAATTGACCTCCACACAACTAGTTAATGGCAGTGGTAGGATTCAAACTAGCCTGTGCCTGACTCCAGAGCCTGTGTTCTTTCTAGAAGACGATGCTGTCAGCAAGAAAGTTAACTACAATATCTTCTGTACAGGCAGGGCTTTGGGCATGTGTTTTGAGAAAATTTCCACCCCAGGTGGCTCTTACAAACAGAAGAGGTTCTAATGCTAAAGGTGGAAAAGCCTCAGTGTCTAGGAAGAGTCATTCGTTTATTTATTTATTTGGCCGCACCACTCAGCGCACGGGGTTCCCTGACCAGGGATTGAACCACTCGGGCCCTGGCAGTGCGAGTGCCGAGTCCTAACCACTGGACCACCAGGGCAGTCCGCTGGAAGATTCATTCTTAAGGAATGGAAAAGAAGGGTGAATGAGGCCTGTGTGTTTTAGGCCAGGGGATTGCCCCTTACATGATTAGAGGGTATTTTTGACAGATGCCTCCCCCGGCCTGCAGCAGAACAAAGCTGCCCATCCCCCTCCAGTCCCCCGACCCCACCTCCTCTCTGTCCTGGGTGTGAAGCTCAAAACCGGCTGTCTAATTGCCCTCTTTCCTTTCCTTTCCCTTGCTCAGGTGAGGCGAAAGGCCTTGCAAGAAGAGATCGATCGTGAGTCGGGCAGGACAGAAGCTTCTGACACCAGGAAGCAGACGGTAAGTTTCACGCTGGGCTCCGCGAGGGGTCTCCTCCTCACCTTGCAGGGGCGGGAGACCAAGTCCATCTGGCCCCAAAGCAGCTCCCGCCCGCCAGCCAGCTCCCTGCTCCACAGAGCTCGTCCTGAGCTACTCTCCTTTCTTGGGAAGCGGGTGCTTGCCTCCCTCCCGGAGAGCTGGCCGCTTGAGCTAAGCAGCCTGGACCTTGTCTCTGGCTCTGGACGCCAGGGTGTCCCAGTCATCAGTCGCTGGGGACACCTGATGGCGAGCTCTTTCCAGCAGTGGGTGGTACCCTGAGAAAGCTGCTGGGACAGGGGCGGGGGCAGAGGTGGCAGGCCTCTGGTCCAGTTGGAATGGGAAATTTCCAAACCAGGCCCCAGGAGGTGGCACGGGAGAGTGTATGGCATGGGGACCGCTAGGTCAGGCTGGAGAGGGATGGGAGGGTGCGGTGGGCAGGGCGGTGGGAACTGCTGGAGCGCATTTATGTGGGGCAGCGGGGACTGGGGTAGAGGAGAGGGCAGAGGGGAGAGAAGAGAACTTGTTAATAGACGTGGATTTGGGAGAGGGGGACAGAGGATCCAGATGACGGAAGGACTTGCTTCCTTGTAACACTGTCTTAAGCTTTCCTAGTGTAGCACAGAAAAGAACAGTTGCTTTGGATCAAAAGACCTGAGATCAGTTCCTGGCTCTGCCACCTTCTATAGTTATGAGACTTTAGCAAGTAACTTCCCTTCTTCGAGTTTCAGTTTCCACACCTGTAAAATGGGACTCATGCTCTGCCCCAGAGGGGTATGGAATGGGACTTTGTTATGTCATTCCTCTAGTGTCTCCTTTCTCTCCATCCTCTTGAACTGGGCAGAGCTGATAAGATTCCATGATTGAGTGAGGAAGGCCAGAAACAAGGCAGCGTCATCCAGAGCAGTGGCCCAGAGGCTATACCTGGAGGGACCTGACAGCAGGAGGGTGGTGCGGGGGCATAGGGGCTGGGATCTTCTGGGGATGCCTTAGGTGGCCCTGCCTTCGGGGACCTGGGGCCACCTGACTGCTCAGGCACATGGTGGGGATTTGAGACCGGGTCCCCTCTCAGTGGGTTGGTAGCCCAGTGAGAGCAGGCTCACGGGACTGGTCAGCCTCTGGCAGCTCTCTCCTCAGACCCAGTGTGGGGCTGTCAGAGGTGGCCTCTCCTTCTAGAAAGTGAAGGCTTGGGAAGCAGTTGTTAATGCCTGTATTGGGGGCACTGTGAAGCTCGGAGAGCTCGTCACCAGTTCTCTCAGGCCAGCTAGCTGTAGCAATGACTGGTTCTTACTGTTCTCCCAAAGCCGACCTAGAAATAAGTGCTAGGCTGGCATTTGGCTCACAGGCGGAGAGTTCCCAGGCGGCACAGAGGTCAGCAATCCTGGTGGGGTGGGGTGGGTAGATGAGCAGTTTTCGAGGACTTAAAGCGAGCCAGGCGTCGGGCTCTGAGTTGTTGGTGTAAAACCTACTTTGAGCCTCAGTGAAGCCCCGTCGGGGGCTGTTACGCCCCCGTTTTATAGATGAGGACATTGAGGCTCAGGGGTTAAGGTACTTTACCCGGGTGACGCAGGCGGGACTCAATCCTGAGTCTTTGAAGTCACAGTCTTCATGGGGAGCTGGGTTTCTGGCCTCAGCCACAGACACGGGAGGGAAGGGAGTCTTCTCTTGGGCCACTGCTCTGAGGGGCTCTCTTGTATTTTCTCAAACATGGCCGACTCGTGCGTGGGTTGTAGAGTGCTCTGGGCAGGAATCGGGGCCCCTGAGTTCCTGGGCTAGCTCAGCCTCCGACTCATGTGACCCTTCACCTCCTGGGGCCTCCACTCCTTTCCTGCTATGAAGTGCAGCGCTTCTGCGAAGAGAAATGCATTTCAGACTCTCGCTTGCCCTCTCCACCCTCCAAAGGACAGAAACCTTAGGCTGATGGATGAGTAGCCAGCTGGTGAGGTGTGTCGTACTGTCTGCCGTGAATTGGGGGAGAAGGAGTGAGGCAGACGGGCAACTCAGTGTGAAGGGTGGGCTCTGGTGTGGGCCAGACCCGAGATGGAGTTCCAGCAGGGTTACCAAGTAGGCTTGTGCCCCTGGTCCAGCTGCAAACCTCCATTTCTTCATCAGGAGAGTGGGAACCAACAGTATTCCTCACAGGGCTCTGGTTGGAGTTAAGATAATCCACCGCTGTGCCTGCGAGCACTGTGCCTGGTGCGCAGTAAGCCTTTGATCACGTGGATCCTCCCGGGCAAGGCTGGGGGCTGGGGAAAGGAAGATGCTTTGGAAGCCAGGAAAGTAACCACCTGTTTTCTCTTACCACAGGGAACTCAGTTTGGCCAATGGGATACTGCTGGCTTTGAAAATGAGGAACAGAAACTGAAATTTCTCAAACTCATGGGTGGCTTTAAAAATCTGTCCCCGTCATTCAGTCGCCCCGCTAACATGGTCGGCAGGCCCAACATGGCCCTCAGCAAGAAGATGGCCGACACCCTGCAGAGGAATCTACAGCAGGACTACGACCGGGCCTTGAGCTGGAAGCACAGCCGGAGGGCCGGCCTCGGCTTCTCCACGGCTCCGGACAGAATCTTTTATATTGACAGGAATGCATCCAAGTCAGTCAAGTTTGAAGATTAAGCTCTCCTGTCTTGTCCCCCAAAACGGTTCTGTTACGCAGATGAAAGCCATAGGACAGTTGTCTCCAGTCGAACTCCTGCAGAGACAAAGGACAACTATGTTGATGTGCTTGGACAAACTGGGGTGAGGGCAGCTCGTTTCAGGAACCAGGAGAACGTGGGAGTGGCTGAAACCTGTGTTCTGTGTGAAGCTTCCGTCCCTGTTGAAGACAGTGAGTATCAACAGCAGTAGCTCACACTCGTCTAGTGCTTACTGTGTGCCAGGCACATACGTGTCTCCCTTGCACTAATGTATTTAATCTTCATGATTCTGAAACAGGTGCTATTCTTATCCCCATCTTATAGATGAGGAAACTGAAGTTCAGGAATGAAGTAATAACATTGCCTGGGGTCACCCAACCAGTAAGTGCCAAGTGTACTTTTGTGCCCCAAGACCGATGTCACTGTTCACCACACTGAATGTCCCCTCTAGGGAATTTCACCCAGAATACTCATTGGGGATTAAAATGTCTCAACTGAGGAAACAGCAGCTTTTTACATGCCTAATACTCAAACAGGAAGCAGGATTAATGTAAACGGGGAGAAGCAAGCTCATTTTCCCTCCCCCTTCTTGGAGTAGCCACAGGCAAAGAGGCGTCTGGATTGCCACCAGGCAGATGCGGCTGAGCTTCCTCTGCTGCTGGGAAGTGTGCCTCTGAACCCATCTTGCCTTTTGCGTCTGCCGTCCTTCCATCCCCAGTGGCAAGCTTGCATTTCATCTTTCTGCTTTGACTGCATTCTGAACAGGCGTTTTAGAGAGCAGGTGGTTAGTCCTCCACGTGAGCCGAAGGCACATTAATTCCCAGGGATGCGTTTATTGGATTCTTTTCAATCACGAGGAGGAGAATCCCAGGCGACTTCCCTGGAGGAGGTCGAATGCTGGAGGCGCAGACGTGGGGATGACAGGGCGTTGCCTCGTCAGCCTGGGATCAGCGTTTCCAAGCCTTGAGGCTACGGCCAGCTTCCCAAAGCTCCGGGTATAGCCACCCGAGTGACGTGACCACCTTCTCTGCATTCACCTAGCATTTTGCTTCCTAAAATATCAGTTCTCATTGGGCCTTTTTCACACCACTTGGCTTGAACTCCTGCTACAGACATCCTGTCTCAGGCAGGCCTGGACAGCCAGGAAATTCAGTCTCTCTCGTGGCAGGGAGTCCTGTCCTGTTGTAGGGGGTTGATTCAGCTTCCCATGAAGGAAACGAATGTTTCCTCTCTGCTCCGTCATCCTCGGTGTTGGCTTCATCAGGCTGGTGGAAAGATGGCTGTAGCAGTTCCAGGCAGCGTATCAAGACACTAGACTATTACAGAGGAAGAAGAAAAACCTTGTGGTTCAAGGAAACTTACAGAAGCCCTTTTGTCATAACTCATTGCCCAGCAGTGGGTCACATACCCATTCTTGAGCCAGCCCCTGGCATGTGGAGGGAGACTCTCAGGCCAGTCAGGAAGGAAGACTGAGGTTCGGGTGCTGGTGAGATGAACATGGGTCCACTACTGCCCCATGGGGCAGAGGTGAGGCAGGCCTGCCTGGGCCCTGACCAGCAAGCATCGGCTAGGTCTAGAGTCCTACAAAGTCTGTGTTAGCAGTGATTCAGGTGGGCCACTTCCCTCAGAAGGTGAACTTGGCCTTTCACGGATTCCACCTTGAGATGCGTAACGGAAGAGGCCTACACGGGAAGATTCTGCATTTGAGTTAGCTCTTCAGGGCACATCCCATTCCGACAGGGGAATAAATCTTTCCCAGTCTTGATCCACACTACAGGAACTTGCCCAGTGTAAAAGGAACCAACCACTGCTTCTCTAATCGTTTTTATTTTGCTGAGAGATCACACTACAGTTTGGGCCTGCTCAGCCATCTACCGGGTGCTTCCGGAGAGTGGCTGAGCGATTGTCCCTGACCTATCCCCACAGTGGTAGCTCTCATTAGGGTGTGGTGGTCAGGCCTTTCCCCTCTTACTGTTCAGTATCTTCAGTCTGTGTGTGATAGGATTTGACTTTCTAGCTCAGTGTGGCTGAATGAGTTCCACTTGGCTTGGGAAGGTTTCTTAAAGTCTGTTCCTGAAGCAGGGTCTAAGCAGAGAAGGCTGGGCAGCCAAGACGGCAGGATGCCAAGTGTCCTCAGATTGAACTTAGCCTTGTCTCGGCTGCTCTCATAGGTGCAGACCACTGTTGCTCTAGTGACAGCTCCTGCCCTGCAGTTAGCTGGGCCTCCGTCCTTTTGTAAATTAAACAACATTGTCTTGAGTCACCTATCCCCCTTTTTCCCCATGTCCTGGGCCCTCCTCAAGCTGTCTGCAAGTTTCTGCGGTGTGATTTCCCATGTTGTTCCTCATTTGTTGACTCCATGTAGCACACAGCCTGTCTCCACTGGAACAAGGCGGGTTTTGGATTTTTACTCAGAATCTGGGAGAGGTGGGTGGGAGGTCTGGTATTTAAGCACAGCCAAGGTCTTAGCTGAATATGTAACAACCGTGTTCTTGAACTTGTCGCCTGTTTCTCCCTTGGGGGTTGCTCACTGACTGACCCTCCTCCTATGGCAAGGTCCTTCCCTCCTTATAACTGCCTTTATCCAGCCGTTCCCCAGACCTCGTGATTCTTAACCACTTTTTTATTCCTTGGGGTGATTCCTGCTGTTTTGCCTTAGCCCACTAGGCCCCTCCCTGAGGCCACCTTTCCGTAACTAGACTGGCCCATCAAAAGTATTTGCCAGATAGACACAGTTCTCCCCTTAAAAATTGTGTGTTCAGCTCTGCAAACTTAGAACTGTTCAGGTTTGTGGTTGGAATAATGCCCCCATGCCCCCCGCCTCCCGTCCAAGTCCTAATCATTGGAACCTGTTAATATGTTGTGATACAAAACAAAAGGGAGTTTAAGGTAGCAGATGGAATTAAGTTTGCTAATCGGCTGACCTTAATATGATTAGACTGGGCCTACCCAGATAATCCAGGATTAGAAGAGGGGACAGAAGAGTCAAGAGACTTGCAAGAAACACTCAACAAGCTGTCACTAGTTTGAAGATGAAGGGACCACCAGCCAAGGAATGCAGGTGGCCTCTAGAAGCTGGAAAAGGCAAGAAAACTGATTCTCCCCTAGAGCCTCCAGAAGGAATACAGCCCAGCTGACACCTTCACTTTGAAGGTAAGCCCACTAGACTTCAGACCAGTAGAGCTGTAAGGTAGTAAAATTGTGACGTTTTAAGCCACTAAGTTTGTAGTAATTTAAAGCAGCAATAGAAAATTAATACAGGCCTCATGCAGAAGTTTTTCTTACTTTCACCTTATTTCCTAAATTTTTTTCGTTTATTTTGTGTGTTGTTGTTCCATCATCCTTCATGTAGTAGTAGCAGTAGACTTCACCTCATGTAGGCCATGGTCTTCAGAGACTGGCTAATTGATTCAGTAACAGGCTGAGGAAACCACACAAGAACACAGAAAATCTAAGCTTCCACCTGGGCCAGGTAACATATGGTTCAGAGGCTGCTTTGGTGTAACGGATACCTGACCGAACGTGAAAGTCCAAGTCCAGGTTAATGGAAGAGCATTAGGAATTCACTGACTCAGGCTTGGGCGCTGATGCTGTCTGATGTGTACAGCCTCAAAGTAGATGACTTAAAAGTGCATAATTTGTAAATTTGCCAATTGATTTTCATTTGAATAGTATCATATAGTAAAAGTGGTTTAGGAAGTAATTTTAATGAAAATAATTTTGTGAAATAAAGGCCACTTGGGAACATTTGAGCAACACCACTGTGCTTTCTGAATGTCTGTTATGTTCAGCTGAGGTGCGTTCTTCAGTACACGCTGTTCCTTAACGGAGGCCGTTTTCTCGTGGGGTTCACTATTAAGCCAGCCGGAAAATCCATAGCATATTCTTGGTCCCAAGCTATTCAATTAAAACATGCTACTTTTACTGTGTGAACTGTAATCAGGCTTCTCACAGGGTAGAGGTAAAATGTAGTCTATCTACACTCAGTGTATACCTTCCAAAAGTATAGAGTTTGGGGGCACTTTTATTTTATTTTATTTTTTTTGCGGTACGCGGGCCTCTCACTGTTGTGGCCTCTCCCATTGCGGAGCTCAGGCTCCGGACGCGCAGGCCCAGTGGCCGTGGCTCACGGGCCCAGCCACTCTGCGGCATGTGGGATCTTCCCGGACCGGGGCATGAACCCGTGTCCCCTGCATCGGCAGGCGGACTCTCAACCACTGCGCCACCAGGGAAGCCCCTGGGGGCACTTTTAATCCACAGCTTGGATGCATTTTCCTGCACAAGGGGTTCTAGGCTGTGAGTCACCACCACCATCAATATTAATGCTCTTACTGATTCAGAATGTCAGTGGAAGCTCATGAGTGGTAATACAAGAATGAGATTCCGCCAAACTGATAAAAAAGTAGACAGAATCATATGCTGTTGAGGGTGATGGCTGCAAGAAAACCAGGCGGTATGTTTAGACACATTCTCTTCCGGATGAGAGTCAACTGTAATTAAATGAACAGTCATGAACATAAGTGTTCCTTCAGGAGGTTTATTCAGTTACAGTATATTTTCCATCGAAGCCACAGGGAATCTCAGATTTGACCTCACTTTCTCCTTTAATCCACCAGCATATTCTAAATCCAATCAAGAGCTGATTTTGATATAAAGCAAATTAGGGAAAGGGCACAGTGGGTCTGTCAAAGTGGACTGCTTTTCAAGGTTCTTTTTCCAATTAAAAAACACCTTCCAGAAAGGAAAGATGTTACTTGCATTCTTCAGTTTTTCCCTAAAGGCCCATCTGAAGGCCACCTGTGCAAAGAAACACTAAGATGCTGTGCTCAGTGAGCAGGAGTGGATTCGAATGCTCTGACAGCTCCCGCTTGTTCACTTCACTGGCAGAATAATCTAGTAGAGAAGCCAATCTGTACGTGTGTAAAAATAAAAACAAAAACGCAAAACAGGTCTTTCTGGACTTGGCACCAGAGCCCCTACGTAGGGTCAGGTCCTCGTCTGCAGAGGGAGCCTGAGGGCCAGATCGGTCAGATGCCCCATGTCTGGGTGTTTGCTTCGCTTCTTGATGTATTCCAGAGTTTTCACCTAGGAGGAAAGAGAAAGACTCATCTCCTTTCTGGTTCATAACTCTCAAGGCTCCAACAAATCAGCCATATCGGGAGCTCTGGCTTTTTTCTTAGCAGAGAAGGGAGGGGAAGAAACCAGCAGTTTTTAAATAAGACTTCTTAGATTATAGCTTGCTCTTAAAATCACCAGGAATGACTGGTGTTTTCATACATGTGGTTTTTATTCAGAGGGAATTAATTCTTAATACTACTCAGTGGTCCCTTGGTTCCAGGACCAAACTGAGGATACCGAATCCCTTATAGAAAATGGTGTAGTATTTGCGTATCACCTACATACCTCCCCCTGTATATTTAAATCATCTCTAGATGACTTATAACACCTAATACAATGTAAATGCTATGTAAATAGTTGCTGATAGGTGGCAAATGCAGGTTTTGCTTCTTGGAAGTTTCTGGAATTTTTTTTCCCCCCTGAATATTTTTGATCTGTGGTTGGTTGAATCTGAGGATGCCAAACTTGCAGATACGGAGAGCCATCTGTACTTTGTAGGGCCTGGCACCTTTCTGGAAGGGGAGACTGGGGCTGTTTGATGTCCAGGCCCTGATGTTGTGTTGAGGCCACTTGTGCCTGGCCAGTGGGCTTGCGTCACTCGCCAGGACAGCCGTGCCTGGTGGGCGTTGAGGGCCCCCCACTCCCCCCACCCCTCCCCTCGCCTTACCATGGTCCTGGTGTCCGCACAGCCGTGCCTCTGTGCCAGGTGCCACAGGTTGACGGACAGCTGGTTGAGCCTGTTACTGCGCAGGTCCCCATGGGCCAAGATGCTGTTAAAGAAGGAAAGGCCCAACGAGCTCTGGCGCTTTAGGGCCTGATACAGAAAAAAGAGGTTACTATCTGGCACTGGGGCTCAGGCCCAGCGCAGTGTTGACGCTGCCAGGGGTTCCAAGGCCAGCTCTGCCACGGACCTCTGGAGGGCGAGCTGCTTAACCTCCCCGGTTACCCCAGCACTGAAAGGCCGTCCTGCATTAATGCAAGTACAGGAGTAAACTGAACGGTGAGATACGTCTCTTACAGACGTGTCCTCAAGCCACCCAAAGTTTCAGTCACTGTTCCCACCCTCTGGGTGCTGGTAATAAAGACCAAAGACAGCTCCCCGTGAATAATGCTCCCCAGTGCCTGGTGCCCATGCCCAGCTTTTATAGGAACCATTAGGTATTCTTCACACCAGATCATTCCTCTTTTGCTCAGTGACCTGATGTGAAAGGTACTCTCAAACAAGTAAAGTCTAACCAAAATGTCAGAGTAGACCAAACCTGAACCCCAGCTTTGAATGGTAAAGACAGAAGGGAAACTAAATCTCCAAAATGCAACAGGCCCAGGAGAAAAGATACCAGCTCCCCAAGGTAAACAAAGGCACCTGGGAAGGCCCAAGTCAGCAGGTGGGCCTGAGCAGGGGACCAGGTCAGATCACACATCTGTGTGGGTCCTGGAGAGCTGACGCCCGGACCCTTGCTGGGTGCTCTTGGCTGGCGCTGCAGACGTCAGTGCTGCCAGGAGCCTTGAGTGTCTGCTTTGCTCCTTGGCAGCTAGTGGGTATGGGGTCCTTACACTGTGACAGGTATGAGCTCTGTGCTTTACCCAGCTCACCTTGTTTAATCTTCACAACTCTGTAGGTAGGCAGGATTTTAGAGCTGGATCCCAACTCCTGGTTATCCAAACACTAATCTAGGTGCTACTGTGAAGGGACTTCGCAGGTGTGATTAAGGTTATGGACCTTAGGGAGATAATCCTGGGTTATCTGGGTGGGCCCAATCTAATCACTTGAGCCCTAGAAAGCAGAGAAATTTTTCCGGCTAGAGTCAGAGACAAGTAGCAGAAGTTCAGGCTAGAGTCAGAGACAAGTAACAGAAGAGGAAAGCAAAGGAAAGATGACGCAGAAGGGGAGACCAGAAAGATTTGAAGCATGAGAAGGACACAACCCACCACTGCTGGCTTTCAAGATGGTAGAAGGGGGCCAAGAGCTAAGAAATGCAGGCGGCTTCTAGAAGCTGAGAACAACCCTCAGCCAACAGGCAGCAAGGAAACAGGACCGCAGTCCTACACCGTATGGAACTGAAGTGGCCAACTCAAGTAAGCTGGCAGGTGGATTTTTCCCAGTGCCTCCTGGTAAGAGCCCAGCCACTCAACACCTTGACTTTGGCTTTGTGAAACCAGGAGCAGAGAAACGGGCCCAGCCAGCACCAACTTCTGACTTACCAAACTGGTGAGATAACAAATGGGGGTTGTTTTAAGTTTGTGGTGACTTAAAGCTGTAACAGGAAACCAGTACGCTCCCATTTTGCTGATGAGGTCAGGAACTTGCTCAAGGACCACAGCCAGCAAGTGCAGAGTGAGGATTTGAGCTCCAGTCGTTCAGTTCTGGAGCCTGTGCTGGTACCCACACCCTCCCGTGTCCGCCCCAGTTTACAAGATGTTCCCATAGACCCATGGTTAACATCACATTAGGCATCCAAATTCTGAAGAAGCTAACAGATTTGCCCAGTGCAGCTACACAGTTTTATCCAGGGAAATAGGAACGATTTGATGTGGTTTAGACCAATACATATTTTTTTTTCCTGCTTTTTTCAAACAACCTACTAACTGTCTATCTGTCCATGCATCCTTCCATGTGTGGAGCCCATAGAGCAGCAGACTACGCTAACTGCGGAGCCAACTTTGTTACCCCCTCCTGCTGCCCTCTCCCAAGTGAGGATTTAAAGTCTTCTAGTGGAGAAAAAAACAATGCAATAAAACTGCCAAGGAGCAGCTAAGAATGCAGTTGGGTGACAGTGGCTGAGTGACGACAGTGAAGAGACTCAAGCCCCCTAAATCGAGCCTGCCTGGACAACAGTCGGGACCAGGTGACCGTCACAGAAGCAGCTGGGCCGACTGAACAGCACTGCTGTCACGGAGCGGGGTCACGCTGTCGGGTCCCAAGCCTGCAGGCACAAGGAGGGAAGGCTGGTAGACTCTAACTGGCTGGCAACTTCCTGCTTTGGGTTCCTTTGTTTAATCAGACAGTGAGCTCTGCCCCAGTCGGGAACGCGGCAGAGACCATCCAGTGGGTTCCAGCCCATCCTGCTCACCTTTTCAGCTGGCTCTCATCTGATGCCTGGGCCCTGGTTTCTGCTCAGACCTAGAGGACCAAGCTAACAGAAAACTCTCAAATCCAACTATAAGAGTCTCCCAAGAGAGGCCCTTTAACTACATTTCTTTGAAGCAAGGGAGAGTTTTTAAAAGTCAAACAAGTAAGACAGTATCTTACTGGTTACTTCTCTATTCTGTATCTTCTCAAGCATTTTACAATAAAAGCCCAGTTCGCATGTGTTTTAAATGCACAGCCGATTAAAAATGAGATCATTAGAGACGGGTCTGGGGATGAGCAGGCCAGAGCAGGCAGGCGGCCGACGTGCAGAGACCCAGGAAACCGTGAACACGTTATGAGAGACCAAACCAGGGCCTCCAGCCCCTCCTCTCCCTACAGAGGTTTTAAATAGAAGAGCTTCTTTTGTTTCTTTTCCTAGGGGAATTGTCATTTGCCGGAAGTTGTAACCGTCTGGCATGGTTCCCAGCCTCACCACACCCAAACAAACAGCTTCATAAAGCTCATGACTAGGGCAGGGCTGGTTCCTTCACGTGCATGTAGAGGACAGTTTTGGAAGCAGGGCTGATACCAGCGCTGAGAGATGAGACACTCAGCTCGGGCACCAGCGTTGGGCTTTCACAGCGCCCAGCTTGGCTCCACAGCAGGTGAAGAGAGGTCTGAGTGCTCCAGGCTCTAGAGGCCTCCCCTCCCACTGCCGCCTCTGCCGAATCTCACAGCATGCTGTTAAAGTGAAGGATGACATGTTCCGTCTTAGCTCAGTCCACCCATATTTTTTCTAATAAATGTGCATATATGGGCAGACATTTTCAGTGAGAGTCCCTGGTATTTATGTGAGTTGAAATGTACTTCAGAAACTTTCCAGCCCTGCTATTTCAGAATTATTTCAGAGTCCTTATCACAGTCAATGCCTCCTCCCCCAAGAGAAAGAGACAAATGTTAAAACAGTTCCAAATTATATGGTTCTGGGCTCTATTTTTGTTGTGAGCCTGGAGGTCCTAGACTGTGGTCGTTTATGCTGTCAGCAGCCACCTCTGATTAGACCCAGCCTGTCCTGTCAGAGTGAAGAAATGCATTTTCAAGCCCCGGGGCACATGTTTCTTGGGCACCATGTGTCAAACACACAGCCCTGCTCTGGCAAGAAGCTAGAGCCAGAGCCCTTGGCTGTAGGGATCAGGGAAGGTGCTAAGAATCCTTCACAGCAGGGGAGTGACCAGTGCAAGCTGAAGGTGAAGGACTCCATTTCTCCTGCAGCGTAATGAGGGCTCTCTCCTGAAAGCTGCCTACCGCAGAGACGAAGTTTACAGGCTTTCAAAAAAGGCCTTTCAGTTGGAGGAGGGGTTATCTCTTCTAGCACTAACTGGTTTGATAAACCAGTTCCTGAAGAAATTGGGGTTCTGATGCTGCCCCCTCCACTGACAGCCAGTGCCCTCCAAGCATCAACTCCCCAGCATTCTACAGCCCTGCACCCAGGGGGCCCCAGGGTCACTGGGACCCACCCACAATCCTCCCTCCCTAGAGAGGGCGCTGGGAGGCACTTGGGGCCCCCAGGGCAGCAGTGGTTCTGTGTTTTCCATCTGCCTTTTGGCCTACTAACCTTAAGGCTGGCTCTGTGTGCAGTGCCCCTGACCTCAGCAGTGGCCACTGGGGAATGGAGTCTGGAAAAAATCCCACTCTCTCCAGGACCTGCTTGAATACCCTGGGGAGAATGGGAACGCGGGACATACATGTATGTTGTGTGTGTGTGTGTGTGTGCGTGCAGGCGCACCCACAGCTATAGAATGTTCTCATCGTTTCTGTGGTGGGGTGGGGAAGGGGCGAAAGCCAATGGTGGCATTCTGTACAGTCCTGGAAGTGAGTAAGAATTAAAAGTCCAGTTTGATCTTATTTTGTCTTCAAAGGATTTAGTGGGGTGGGGAGTAGAGAAGCAAATCCTAAAAACGTGAGACTTGAGGTTTGGGAAGGAGGAGCTGGGGAAGTGTGTGGGCAGGAAGGGGAGGGCTGGAAAGCCACTGGGAACCCTGCAGTCTGAAATCTGTCCTGGGTTTGGGAAAGGGAATTGGAGAGGGTGGGGGGTGAGTGGCAGTAAGAGAAGACAGAAATCTGCCAACACGAGATCAGGAATGAGCTGTCAGTATGTGGAGTAGGGAAGAGCAAGACTGGGGGTGTGGGGCAGACACGGAGGCAGAAGCCTGACAGGAGCTGCCCCAGGGGAAGGACGCAGAGAAAGGTCAGGCACTGGCTTTGACTCCAGAGTCACTGCCAACCTCCCCACCCTGATTACACAGCAGGAATCAGCCTTAACGCAATGTCCACCAAGCCTGAGACAGAGCTTCTGGGATCCAACTGTCACCCACATGTTTGAGCTGACGCTGCAAAAATGGAGTAACTGGGGAAGGGTACCAGGTAGTTATTTAGATCGTACTATAATTTGGAAATTATTTTGAAATCAGTCAACCATCTATCTATAATATGGAGAATATGGGAAAAACTGCTCTGAAAAGGCAACGACGCAACATCTGATAAAGGAATATATTCTGTGGATCAGAGCATGGGTTCTAGAAGATTGCCTTGACCACATTCCATAGCTACCACTCTAGGATTCAGTTTCCTCATCTGGCAAGTGTAAAGGGATAACAGCTGTTCCCACTCATGGGACTGTTGTGAGATGAAACCACACACGCAGAGTTCTCCACACTACACTCAGTATGAGAAAGGCTGGGATGGGAATTTCCTGGCTGTCCAATGGTTAGGACTCCGAGCTTTCACTGCCAAAGGCCCGGGTTCAATCCCTGGTCAGGGAACTAAGACCCCGCAAGCTGTGGGGTGTGGCAAAAAAAAAAAGAAAAAGGCTGGGCAGGCACAGCCTACTATCATGGTTGGACAACAACCGTATGCCACTTCTTAGGAGCTGAGTGGTAAGGCCTTGACCGAGGAGGGTGGTGCAGTGGCTACAGATTCACGCTTGAGGATCTGGGTGGGAACCCTGTTCTGTCACAACCAGAGGAAACCAGGAGCTCTGGAAACCTCTCTGAGCCTCGGTTTTCTTTTCTGTCCAAGGAGAATGAACACAGCACCTACATCACAGGGCTGTTGTGGGCCTCAAAGAGCTAAGGTGTGGAAAGTGCAGGCTGTTACTCACTCAACATGCACTGATTGAGCGCCCGCTGTATGCCAGGTTCGAGGTGAGGATGCCGGGGTGAGTGACAGATGGATCCCAGAGAGCCTGTCTCAGGCACAGGGAGGTCTCCGAGAGCCACATCTCGAGGTCCCGGCCACATGAAGCTTACATTCTGGTGGGGAGGCAGGCGACTGAGAAGTGAACACAGAGCATTTCAGAGAATGCCCGAGCGTCACAGGGACAGTTCAGAGGGACGCAGGAGTGCAGTGGCTACTTGACACAGGGTTCAGGGAAGGCCACTCTGAGGAGGTACTTGAGCTGAGACCCGAATGATGAGAGGGGTGGCCAGGAGAACCCTGGGGAGGCACAGTGCAGGCAGAGAAAATGGTAGGAGCAAAGGCCCCGGGGCCCTCGATGAACAGTCTTCACACAGGCGCGTTACTCTCTGGACGAACCAATGTCCAAGCACCCTGGGAACGCGTGCTTTCAGGGCAAGCGGCGGGGATGGGGGCGGCAGGGGCACCTACCTCGTCCTTGGCCAGGGTTTTCAGATGCTCCAGGATCTGAGCCATCACCGTCTCGCACAGCTTGTTGTTCTCAGCCAGAAACTTGGAGTCTCCCCCGTAGAGGCTGTCATTGGAGTCAACTGATGGAAGAAACCAGAGCAGTGAGACATTCCCAAGCCCAAGGCCAGGGAGAGGCAGCCGTGGTGTCAGCGGGTGGCAGGAAATCACGGCAGGGCAAATGGAAACGGCCAGAGTTTCCCACGGGCTTGGGCCTTGGGAATCATGGAGAAAACACCTGGCCTTCCAGACAGTCTAAGCCAGAGAGCTCAGACTCTGAAGTCTGTCCCCTCCGGCCCAGGCATGGAGGGGGACGGCAAGCATCACAGTGGCCATCAGAATGGCTGTCAATACTGAGCACCGGGGTGCCAGGCTCTGGGCTCAGCGCTTCACAGGTGTTACTGCGGAGTCCTCAAAACCGCATGTGCAAGAGATGACAGATGGGGACACGGAGGCTCCGAGCCTGTCCCAGCCAGGATCCCAAACTGGGAGGCTCCCGTCAAAGCCTACACAGTTAAGCACCGCCCCCAGCCCCCTGCCCTGTCACTCCGCCGCAAAACTTCTGCAGATGGAACAGAAGGTTCTCTATGTCTTCTCGCAAACCTGAATCCTTTCACTAAAGTCCCCTCTCTCCTTGGGCATCTCCTGTGACAGCCGCTGTCTAGAGAAAGAGCAGCTGTGAGAACAGCCTGGGTTTGACCTCCCCCCCCCCCCTTCCTATCGACCTTCGCACAAAGCATGACCTCTGGGTAAGGAAGGAGAGGGACTCTACAGGGTGCGGTTTTGCGCTTGGTTTTTTTTCACTTAATGATTCCTGGAGCTATTTCCATATCAGCATATATGGATGTGCTGCTTTGCTTGTACTAGCTGATCAGTAGTCCATTGTGTGATGGACCAGAATGCTTTTGGTTGGCCCCTCCTGCGGACACTTCAGCGGTTCTCTTTCTTTTCTTTTTTTTTTGGTGGGGGGCGGTGAGGGGTCAGGGCCAGGCTGCTGCAAAGTCTGTAAGGGAACCACAACCTCTGCCTTGCAGAGTCGATTCTTTCCCCCCATGCCTTTTCTCGCCAGATCCTTTTTTAACTGCTTTCACCCCAACTCCCAAATGCCGACTTGTACGTGGCTGAGCAGAGTTATTTCCGGTGTGAATGAGCAGCGCTCAGTTCAGTGCAAAACCATTGGAGCACCCTCGGCGCTAAGTGGTCAAGGAGAGGAGAAGTGCAGTGGCAGCTCTTAGATGTTTCTGATCTGGTGGAGGCCTAAAATTTGGGCCACTGTCCCAGGTGCAGTGACATCTGATAAAGCAGAGGCCGTGCAGGTGCCTTGGGGGGGCGCGGCTGGGCTTATACAGCCATGTACACACAGTGCTAATCCAGTTCATGGTTTAGAGACGTCAATAAACCGGTTCAGCTTAGCTCATCTGGGGGGATGTGGTTTGCTGTGCTCTTCTCGGCCCAGCTCTTCACCATCCCTAGGATTCTGTCTCCTAGGCATATACAATCAAAAGGGATGATACATATGGGATCACAGTAAAGCCCATGAAGTTGTGTGATGCGAACAAGAGGTGACACCACAAGCGAGGGACACGGGGCACCCGTTTAGCTTGCAGACGGCTGAGGCTGAGAGTCAGAGCCACAATGGATAGCCCCATTATGGTCAAAGTCACCAGCCGTCTGTCAGGGCCTGCATAGAACTATTCCCTGGACTGCTGGCAACGAGCTACAGAACCAGGGGATCACGTTAAACAGGCACTGGCCAGAAGACAAGAAAAGCCAAAGTACAATGTGCAGGGATGGCTTCTGAGCTTTTAAGAAAGAGACCCCTCTTAGGGTCACTTATAGGAAAATTGGCAAATACATCAATGTATCAGAAATACATCTAAATGGCCTATAATTTTAGGGGGAATAAAAGTTCAATTTCACTCGTGATCAAAGAACAGAAAACTAAAACCACAGAAGAACTTTTAGTAAAACATCACCTATCAGATTAACAAAGGTGAGAAAGAATACCAGGTTTTGATGTAGGCCTGGGCAAACTGTTGGTGGGAGTACCATAGTCTGGAAATCAGTAAGAAAAGCCTTAAGAAATGTCCAGTACCACTTCACACCCATTAGGATGGCTGTTATTTAAAAACAACAACAAAGGAAAATAAGTATTGATGAAGATGTGGAGAAACTGGAAGCCTCGTGCATCGCTGGTGGGGATATAAAATGGTGCAGCTGCTGTGGGAAAGCAACTCCAGGATCCAGCAACTCCAATGCTCAAAGGACTTGAAAGCAGAGGCTCAAACAGATACATGTACATGAATGTTCATAGCAGCATTATTCACAAGAGCCGAAAGGTGGAAACAACCCAAGTGTCCACTGACAGATCAACAGATAAGCAAAATGTGGTTTATCTAAACAGTGGCATGTTATTCAATCACAAAAATGAATGAAATTCTACTACATGTTACAACATGGATGAACCTTGAAAGCATTATGATAAGAGAAATGTGCCAGACACAAAAGGACAACCAGGGCTTCCCTTGTGGCACAGTGGTTAAGAATCCGCCTGCCAATGCAGGGGACACGGGTTCGATCTCTGGTCCGGGAAGATCCCACATGCCGTGGAGCAACTAAGCCCGTGAGCCACAAATACTGAGCCTGTGCTCTAGAGCCCGCGAGCCACAACTACTGAGCCCACGCGCCTAGAGCCCGTGATCCACAACAAGAGAAGCCACCGCAATGAGAAGCCCGAGCACCGCAACGAAGAGTAGCCCCTGCTCGCTGCAACTAGAGAAAGCCCGCGTGCAGCAACGAAGACCCAACGCAGCCAAAAATTAATTAATAAAAAGGACAACTATTGTATGACTCCACTTATACGAGGTACCTAGAAGACGCCAATTCATAAAGACAGAAAGTAAAATAGAGTTCACCAGAGGTTGGGGGGAGGGGGGAAGGGGGAAGTTATTGTTCATTGGGTACAGAGTTTGTTGGGGAGGATGAAAAAATTTTGGAAATGGATAATGGTGATGGTTGCACAACACTGCAACTATACTTGATAAAACTGAATTAAAAATAGTTAAAATGGTAAACTTTATATGTATTTTATCACTTTGTATATTTTACTCCCAAAAAAAAAGTCTTAGTACAGAAAAAGGTCAGATCTTTGACTTGGGAAAACCCACTCCAAGGGATTTATCCTAAGAAAATCATCCCCCCAGTTGCACAAAGATGCATATATGTGATATTGTTTCATCATAGAGGACAATGTTCATTGTATGTTCAATGTATGTTCATTGTAAATGTTGTGTATAATGGTGAGAGGAGAAGCAATGGAAATATCTACCAAGAGTTTTGATTAAATGCTCTGTGGCGTTAGCATTAAATGCAATACTATGAAGACAATGAAAGTATGTGATCTATAGTCGTTAACTACCATGTACTACACTATACTATACTATTGCTACAGTATACTAGTACTGAAAGGTATTTATAATATACTGTTAGTAAAGTGACAGCCAGTATACCACACACAGACATATATAGCCATATATTTCCTAATTTATAACTTCCTAAGAACCAATTTTTTCAATTAAAAAATTATATTTTATTACTTTACATATTTCCTGTAATCTGTCTTGAATCTTTTGGGGAATGGTACAGGTATAAGCATATAGTAATTAACTGACTGACAAAATAATTTCAGGGATGCTTCATGTACATTTCTAGCTGCTATTTCAAGAATAACTCCTGGGCTTCCCTGATGGCGCAGTGGTTGAGAGTCTGCCTGCCGATGCAGGGGACGTGGGTTCGTGCCCTGGTCTGGGAGGATCCCACATGCCGCGGAGCAGCTGGGCCCATAAGCCATGGCCACTGAGCCTGCGCGTCCGGAGCCTGTGCTCCGCAACGAGAGGCCGCAACAGTGAGAGCCCCACGTACCGAAAAAAAAAAAAAAAAAAAGAATAACTCCTTATTCTACTTCAATAAAATTGTACATAATATTCTTTTAAAATTCTTACATTTATATTTAACTCCCAATTAGGCATTTGGGAAAAGTATGAAGGAGGAAGAATGACACTATGAAATGTATTTTTTAATGAGCCATTCTTTGCTTATTTTTTTCCAAATAAATTACTACTGAGTTTCTAAGTGGGGAAAAAAAAAAAGAATAACCCCTCCTTCTTTTATCGCCAGCTTTTTACTTAAACAAATGTCAAGGCTGTAGAACAGTGAAGCGCTGCCTCTCTCTCACCCGGCATCACCAGCTGATGCTGTTTTGCCACTTCTGTGAAGCTCTCTCACTTGCTCTCTCCACACTCACGTACACACGTCATTTTTTTTGGCTGAACCATTTGTAAGCAGGTTGCAGACATATTGCCTGAGAATGAGGAGAGCAGCTGGTCTCCTTGCTCCCCAGCTTCTCTGTCCCCATGAAACCTCTACTCCGGTTCTGAACTGCCCCTTGGTGGGGAATATTCTGGGAGTGCTCTCCTGGGTCGGCTGCTGGCTTCATAGTTGTTCCTATGACACAGGTTGGTGGTGAATTGCCCTGGGCTGCAGGCATCTGTCCCAGGATTTCTGAGACAGCTCTGGCTCTGGCTGCTGTGTTTCAACTGCCGTCCATGACGTGGAAGACAGCAGTTATTCTTGTAAGAAGAGAAAGAATTTGATTCAGCTATTCACCACCATCTGATTTTGAAGGGTGGCAAAATGCAGCTGGTAAAGGAATTTCTCGCACCTGCTGCTGAGGACTCGGCTAGTTCCTGGCATAAATTCCCAGTCTTACTCTGAGATGGAGTAACCTGCTCTCCTTTGGATTAGCCGAGCAGCAGGGGAGAAGTGAGAAGGTCTAGGACCACCTGTGGTCAACCACCCAAGCTGCAGGCATCCTGCCCAGAGGGGTCAGAGGCGTGTTCAGAGCAGCCCGCTCACACACACAGAGCACGGACTAGGTGAGGGCCTGCTCTGCGCCAGGTTCCAGGACCCGGAGACCTGGTGGGTGGGGAACGGGCTGACCTGGTCCTGCCCTCACAGAGCACACAGTCCACAGGAGGTGCAGACGAGCAAACGGGCAATCACAACCCATGGGCTGCATGGCAGGAGAGGGCGGCCTGGGGGTCCCAGGATCCTAAAATCTAGGCTTGGGATGGAATTATAGAATCAGTGAGATCCAGGCTGAACCCTGAAGGTGGAAAATTCACAGAGAAAGTGAAAAACGGGGTCAGAAGTGGGGAAAAGTGTTTCCATGCTAACACTTGGTGGCGACAGAGGGGGGGAGAGAAGCGCAAAGTTGACAATCAGAAGTAATTTGGCCTGGCCAGAGTGTAAGGCAGGCCTGAGAGTCCAGACTGGCGCTCACAACCGGGAGAAATGAGATCCCTGGCAAATGGCTACTAAAAACAGCCCAGGATCTCTGCATCTGTCTGGCCCTGGGGTCACAACCCCAAATGCTTCAAGGGCCGGGCAGGTGACATGGAGGAGTGAAGGGGCTGTGCCGACTTCCCACGGGCCCCTGAGCTGTACTCTTCCAACTAGACATCTGCGTGTTAAATAAATAGACATTCAGTGTCAGAAGTGTCCTGCCCTTCCACAGCAAGCACACTCGCTCGCACACTCGCATGACAGCACTGGAGTTATGGCTCCAGGTCATTTCAGAACATTGTCTTCTTATTCATCTGGAAAGAAAACAGCCAAGGCATCCTTCGTAAATGCAAAGAAAAAAGCTGACCCCAGTTTTTCAAAAGTTCGAAACTTTGTCAGCGCTGTCTAAAGAGCTGCCTCGACTAAGAAAGAGATGGGGAAATGGAGCCTCCACCCCTGCAAAGCCTCCCGGGGCCCCAGGACTCTCTGCTACGAAGACAACTTTCAGGTCACAATTGTGCACCCAGAGTAAACAGCTGGGCCGAGAAGGCAGCAAAGAAAACCCGCCGTTCTGTTTTCATCTCTAAAAGCTAGAGAACTAGACTCCACCTGTCAAACACAGCCACGCTCTCTGTGCTGGCGCTCTGGCTCCTACAGTCCGCCCTGCTGTGCTGTGTAGACAGGGGATTCAGTGAATCTGTTTAAGGAAGGGAAGAGCGAGGAGAGGGCTTGCCCCTCTCATAGGGCCCAGGTTTACAGACCCACTTCCGCGGCAGCATCTGGTCCTCAAAAGTTTCTCTGTTGTTCTGAGCCCTCTGCGTGCCCTTCACAAGAGAGGAAATAAAAATGCCAACAAATACAGGAAAAGCTCACCCTCATTAGCCATCAGAGGAATGCAAATTACACCCATCAGAAGAGGCAAAATGAACAAGACTGACCATATCAAGGGAACAAATGGAAATCTCATTCATGCCTGGTGGGAGTGTAAACTGGTATAACTATTTTGGAAAACTGTGAGACAGTACCTACCAGAGCTGAACATAAGCAAATTCCACCAGCCAGCATTTCCACCCTGGGCATATACCCGACAGACATGAACACCAAGAGTTATATATTCAGGAATGTTCCCAGCAGCACTCCTCACAACAGCTCAGAACGGCATCCACAGGGGAATGAAGAAATTCTGGTATATTCATACGATGGAATACCGTGCAGCAATGCAAAAGGGTGAACAACAGCTACACACAACACAGAAGAATCTCACAGACGTAACACTGAGTGAAAGAAGCCAGACGCCAAAGAACGCTTGCTAAATGGGTCCATTTACGGAAAAGTTAAAAATCGGCAAACTAATCTGTAATGTCAGAAGTCAGGAGAGCAGTGCACCTTTAGAGAGGAAAGTGGTGGTGCTGAGTGGACGGGGGCATACAGGGGACTTCTGGGGAGCTGGTAATGTTTGATTCCTCTGTCTCGGTGGTGGTTACTGGGTGCGTTCACCTTGTGATAATCTGCTGAGCTTTATGATTTACTGTATGTGTGTACTATGATATACTTTAATCAAAATACTGTTACTTTGTAATCAAGGAGGCAGCATAACGCATGTACCACAGTGAATTCCTCTCCGAGCACTAACTGGCCTTGAGCTTGGTAAAACCATGTTGTCTTTCGGTGTCTCCCCTTGCTTGTGTGTAAAATGGGGACACAAATGCCCGTCCTCCTCATAATGCTGTCAGGATTAAAGGAGAAAGAGGCCCATGGAGTCTGGGGTGCCGTACCTGGCACACAGTAGGAGCTCAGATCATGGAGGTTATCATCATTGACATTAACCAACCTCCCCAAGTTACATCTTTACATAACCTCAGCCCCCAAATCCCAGCCAGAGGAAGCCTCTGAGAGTTATAACAGGAGGCCATCCTTAGCACTGCAAATTTGTTCCCTAAAATATCCAAGTGTAGAGACAGTTGCTTAAACCCTGAAGTATTCATTTATTGGCCAAACTGCTTTTAACAATAGGGCCATTTTTTTGGAAACCAAAAATCGGAACTGAGGCTCTGACCAGCAGGAAGATGCTTAGGTCACTGGGCAGAGGTCTGGAATTGGGACTGTCCCATGTTGTGTCAAGGACATGAGGAGGCTGCTCCCAAACCTGTAGGAGCAAGTTCAAGATGGCTGGTTGCATGTTGGGGAGCAAGGCCATCTCCTTCTTCCAAGCACCTGCTCTAAGGGTCCAGGTCAGGACCCACATGAAACTGGTAAGGAACAGGCCTGGGATGAAGGTCATGCATGTGCATATGTAATCACCGTTCTAGGTTATTCTGTGCCACACCCAAGACATCACTGACCCGACAGACTGCTTCTCTGAACTCGTCTGTTTGCCAAAATGATCTTGGATGCTTGTTAAAGATACAAATTCTCAGGCCTCTTCCTGGGGATTCTAATTTAGAAGAGACAGATGGGGCCCAGGAACCTGTATTCTAAAGAGCTCCCCAGGTAATTCTTACACTGGGCAAATTTATCAAGACCCTGGACTAGAAGTTCATGGTAGGTAAAACACAAGGGGATTAAATAAAAGAGAAAATGAAAACCCTGCACTTGCTGTTCAGAAGTTCAAACACAGTGCAGTCTGGTGGAGGGACCCAGCTACCTTTGTCTACGTGGTAGAGATAGGTCTCCTGGCTCATGGCGGACAGCAGGTGCAGGACACAGGTGTAGATGCGGATTTTCTCATCACTGTTGTCTTCCCAGGTGTAGTCCTGGATCACGTTGAGCAGCTCTCGAACAAGAAACAGAACCCCGTGTTCCGGATGATCCTAGTGGAGGACCAAAAAAAGGAAAAATAAACCTAGATGTGAAGCAGGAGGGGAAAAAAAAATCAAGACAGAAACCCAGGTCCCTCCCTTTAGCAGCTGTAGATAAATTAAAGTGCCAACTATGGTTAAACAATAGAAAAGTGACACAACGTCGTTAACTCCACCAAACAACACACTCCAGTCTGGGCAGACAAGCTTTGAGAGCTCTGGGTCTGAGGAAAGAAAGCAAAATTACCTGTCAGTTTAATGGGCTGTTTCCAAAATTACAGCCTTGCTCTTATGTCCATAACAGTAAAAAGCCCTGTTCTTCCAACTACAAAAGCTAGATTGCAGGTCTCGTTGCAGACAGCACAGCAGAAGCTACCTACCTCGGGTAAACCCCCAAATGCTCACTGTCACCACCAAAGGCACCGACTTTAAACACAGCCTCACTCTTTAGGGCGTTCAGCAACATTAACAGCTAAACTGAGGATCCTCTCTTGGGAGAGGAAGAACCCAACAGTCAGTCACAGAGCTTATAACAGTGTTTCTCAGATACTAAACTGAACCAGTGCTGGGATGCAAAAAAGTCAGTAGCTTCAATTCAGTTCCAAAAAGGATATGCAGGGCTTCCCTGGTGGCGCAGTGGTTGAGAGTCCACCTGCCGATGCAGGGGACACGGGTTCGTGCCCCGGTCTGGGAAGATCCCACATGCCGCGGAGTGGCTGGGCCCGTGAGCCATGGCCGCTGAGCCTGCGCGTCCGCGCGTCCGAAGCCTGTGCTCCGCAACGGGAGAGGCCATAACAGTGAGAGGCCCACGTACCGCAAAAAAAAAAAAAAAAAAGGAGTGTGCAATGCAGTGGCTCCCCTGCTGAATGCTCTCCAAAGACCCCTCCCCGCCCCCCAGCTCCTGCTGCCATCGCCCTGCTGACCCGGCTGGTCCATCTTGCCCCTCACTCAGTCCAGTGCCACCTTTATGGCTCCTGGGACCAGCTGGACCGCTCAGGGTCCTGGCAGGACACAGAGGACATGCTCACAAGGGTTAAACGAGGATGGGTTAATGAAAGATTATCAGAATGAAGAGAAGTAGCGAGAAGTCACCCAGGGCCTGGCAACAGAGGGAAACTGTTACCATCCTCGGGCTGAAAGCACGCGGTGGGGAGCAAGTTTTTGCAGTTGGAGGAGGCCACCCAGCAGCAGCTGCAGCCCTGGATGGAAGAACAAAGCCATCGCCAAACACGGCCCAGTGAGAGTTGGGGGATAAATACCCCAGCCTCGCTCTCCTCCTGCCCTGCGGTCCACGTCACTACTCGCGCTGGCTGAACCAGCTGGAAGCCAGAAGGAAGGAAGCCCCGGTGACGCGATCCCCAGAGGCCCGTCTCCCACACAGACCAGACTGAAGGGCCCGGGATGCTCTGGAGGGCAGCTCATATGCCAAGGGGGTCTGGCCTCCCAGCCCTGCTGTTCCCCCGACTGGAATATTCACCTGTGAGGCTTGGCTGCAGTGGCTCCTTGACAGCCTCCAGATCTCATCTTACACGTTGGCTCCTGCCCTGATCGGCAACCCAGAGCCCCTACCCGTCTCTCTTCATCTCTCTTCACGTCAAGTCATCCATCTCATTTTTTCAGAGCAGTGCTCAGCATCTGAAGTGATCTTATTTATTCCTAACTACCCAAATATACCTCTTGGTTCATCTTTTTTTTCATCCTAGCCTATAACCTCCAGGACGGCAGGTACTTTATCTGCTGTGTTTGCCAGTAATACACTGCCCAGGATTGCAAACGGTGCCCCATCCCTGTCTCTACTTCCTGGGACAGTGCTGGGCACAGAGCAGGCACTTGGTAGGTAAATAATGTTGAATGGATAACATTTTTCGAGCACCTTCTATGTGCCAGGCACTGAGCTGGCTACAAAAACAACAGCTAACTTTTATGGTAGCTATTGTAGCTACCATAGCTTTTCTACGTTCCGGGAAGATACTTTTATGACCTCCTCTCCCCACCATTTCACAGAGGGGAAATGAGCTACACTGCTGGTGGATGGGGGAAGCAGGATTTGAGCCCCGGGAGTCTGGCTCCAGAGTGGACATTCCTAACTGCTAATACTCTATACTGTCTCTCTACAGATGAATTAGGGATGAACTAGACTTTATGGAGCTGGCTAGTTGGGGGAAGGCATACACGTGGTCGGCTATCTTGAATTCAGGCATGGAGTAGAAGTGTGATAACTGAGGTGGGCGGGAGTTGGCAGCTACGTAATCCAATGTGTGGATACACAGCAGTAATACTTCCAATGGGCAAGAATGAGGGCGGAGGAGAGAGAGATGATTTGTACAGCTGCTAGCATCTACAGGAATTGCTGTTACGGTATCGGCACAAAAGAAGACACATGATACTCCAAAATCTGAGTACCTCAAACTATATGCAGCAAAATTGCCCGTGCCATGGTCCGCCTCCCATTGCCAGAGTCAGTCTCAGATGGAAGCTCACTACTGCCTTGCTTTGCTAACAGCTGTTTCTAACTAGGCTATTTCGTTCTGCTATGTGGATGTTCAAACTATATTCTATTTCAGGATCTGCCCTGGAAAGAGACGACACTCTGAATGTTCCAGTAACTTAATTTCAATACAAATTGCCGTAACTATTGTGAGAGAGCATTCAACACACCTGCAAAAAGGTGGAAGAAGGGGTCACGGAGACGTGAAGGTTTGTAGCCAGCCGTTTCTGCTAGCTTTAAACCGAGGAGACGAAGAGATTATTTCCAACCTTCTCTACAAGGAAAACATTTTCCACACGATAGCCACGCTTCAGTGGTTGTAACATTTTCAAAAGAAATTGTACCAGTGCCAGCAACTAAAGAAATGCAAGCACAGATTTCTTTTTTAAAGAAGAAAAAGAGATCCCGATTCAGTTGGCAATCCGAGGGGGAAAAGGTTTCCCCTGGGGTCTCTGCCAAGGCTGCCCGGCAGCAAACAAATGCTCAGGAGGCGGCTCCCAAGGGGCGCCTGGGAGGGACTCAAACCTCTCTCTCTCTCTCTGCACGGAAAGGGGGCCTGCCTTCAACCGCTCAGAATATCCCTCTGGCTCCTTGGTCTGTGGGAATCCTTCTATTAAATGTCACTGCTTGAGGGAAGGAATACCCTGAAAATGACTAACTTCCCAGGAGACCTGAGAGGCAGCGAAGACAGCGCGGAGTACACACATCCTGGCTTTGAATTCTGTCTTGGCCACTTACTAGCTGGTGACCCTGGGTGAGTCACTTCACCTCTCTGTGCCAGGGTCCGCTTCTGTGAGATGAGGATAATAACAGGTTTGTTTGCAGTGAGTATTTGTGAACTGCTGGCTGGCTCACTGTAAAAGGTATGTAAGTGTGTTAAATAAATATTCAAGTCCTTTAGAAAAGGAGCCAGAACACAAGGGGACTGGGAGGAAGGGCAAGAAAGGAAAGAGGGGCACTGAGAGGGCGTGGCGGGGGCGGAGGGCAGGAGACAGATCACCATGGAGATGCGAGGCCCTTGGTGAGTCTGCAGAGCTCCCTGGCCTCGCTGCAGCCAGCCCCTGCCCATCTTGCCAGCTCGAGACCCTGGTGTCCCTCTAGTCTCTCACCACCTCGCTCGTCACTGCGGCTCTCTTCCAGTCCCTCCAGTGCTGCTGGGTGACCCTTCCCACCTCAAGGCCTTACCCACACTGCTCCCTCTGGCCAGAACACCCTCCCCTCCCTGCCCCCCGCACTTAGGGACCTACTAGTCTTCCTCTGGATCTCGGCTCAGGTAACACATTCCCAGGGCACTTCCCTGACCCCCTTCCCTTCAAATCTGAGGCTCTCAGAGGTCCCTGTAGTTCTTTATGACACTTTATACAACTGTAGTTAAGTATTTATTTGCTTATTAGCATCTGTCTCCTTGAGTGGGAGCACACATTTCTCATGTTCACTCTTCCATTCCCAGATCAACAAATATTTGCGGGGTGGACGGAATGAATGAATCTTAGCATCTGGATACCATGTTATGCTGATGGCTGGACATTTTCTCAAAGATAAGATGGAGAAAAGACATTTCCCTGCTGTGTCCTGGTGATTAGTGCCAGAAAACCGATGGGAAACATTTCCATTGCCTACAAATTTCAACTGAATCAAAAGTAGGCGTCTGAAGTGGTAACAATGAACTTGTTCAGTTAATTCTACTTTGCTTATCCTACCGAATGTTGTCAAGAGAAATGCATTAGTTCAATAACATGGAGAAGACTGTTCTGCAGTCTACCAAGAGGCTGACTGCTACTAATGCCAAAGAAGAATGCTTCAAAATGCTCCAAAGGGGGTGCTGCTTGCTGAGGAGAGAGGGCTGTCCTGGGGGAATGTTTACTTCTGCATTTATAAGTGTGAATAGAGTGGGCCACGTATTTTATTTGGTCTAAAAGGGCTTCAATTTTCTTCTAAACAAATAAAATGAATCAAAGCTTTCCAAACCCATTCTTTAAAAGTCTTGTGCTCTGGGGGTGGGAATGCAAAATGGTGCAGCCACTATAGAAAACTGTATGCAGGTACCTCAAAGAATTAAAAATGGAACTACTATATGATCCAGCCATCCCTCCTCTGGGTATTTATCCAAAATAATTGAAATCAGGATCTCAAAGAGATACTAGTGCTCTCATGTTCACTGTAGCACTATCACAACGGCCAAGATATGGAAACAACCTAAATGTTCACTGACAGATAAATGGATAAATAAAATGTGGTATACACATATAATGGAATACTATTCAGCCTTAAAAAAAAAAGAAAGGAAATGCTATCATAACCTTGGATGAACATTGAGGATATTATGCTGAGTGAAATATGGCAGTCACAAAAAGACAAATACTGTATGATTCCACAGAATCAAAGCGTGGAATTCAAGGGCTGGGAGGAGGAGGAAATGGGGAGTCACTAATCAATGAGCTTAAAGTTTCAATTAAGCAAGGTGAATAAGCTGTAGGGGTCTGCTGTACAATACTGCCTTGAGTCAACAAAGCTCTACTGTCCACTTAAAAATGTGTTAAGAGGATAGATATGTTAAATGTCCTTACAACAATAAAATTAAATTTAAAAAATAGAATTAAAAAAAAAAGCTGTGACATGAAAGGTAGAAATGCGAACCAGGTAGGGCTTCCCTGGTGGCGCAGTGGTTGAGAGTCCGCCTGCCGACGCAGGGGACATGGGTTCGTGCCCCGGTCCGGGAGGATCCCACATGCCGTGGAGCGGCTGGGCCCGTAAGCCATGGCTGCTGGGCCTGCATGTCCGGAGCCTGTGCTCCGCAACGGGAGAGGCCACAGCAGTGAGAGGC
The DNA here is from genome assembly GCF_963924675.1 of Phocoena phocoena. Classification (NCBI taxonomy): domain Eukaryota; kingdom Metazoa; phylum Chordata; class Mammalia; order Artiodactyla; family Phocoenidae; genus Phocoena; species Phocoena phocoena. The sequence goes on from NC_089233.1 coordinate 23,009,932, forward strand.
CCGCGTACCGCAAAAAAAAAAAAAAAAATGCGAACCAGGTAAAGGTGGGATATGGGAGTCCTCTCCTGCTAAACCTACTCACAGCGGGCGGAGCTTGCGTGTGGCCCATCCTCTGGCTTCTGAGCTCGGTTAGCGCCCGGCCTTGGCCCTTCAGGCTCAACATCTCACTGCGCCCCGGAAAGCCGGCCAGTAGTTACTATGCTGCATCCCACAGGAGGGATGTAGGGTTGTTAAGTCTCAACAACCTTGAGCAAATAAAGCCCCCTGCAAACGTTTCAGGCAGACCATGCAGGACAGGCTCTGGGGCAGCACAGACCTCCCAGCTCTGCTGCTCAACAGCCGTGCGACCCCAGGCAAGCCTCCTGGGCTCCAGGTCTCCTTAAGTGGGAAAGGTACAATGACGCCTACCTTGCAAGACTTGGGGGCATTTTCCTAGAGACTGAATGTTGACGAAGGGAGTTAGCACTGCACAGGGCACCTAGTAAGAAGTCACGGACTGTGGCTATTCTTCATCTCATGAGCTTTAGTAAATCCTGGCAAAAGCCTGAGCACTGATACCAGGAACCAATAAAGTCTGGCAGGGGGGTTCCCCTGAATGCCTAGGGGAACGGTAGGCAACAGAAAAGGATTTAATGGACCCAGAGGCACCCGGGGACCTGGAGAGAGCGCACATGCCCCCCAGGAAGGGCAGCTGCTCTCCAGCTGAGGTCAACTGGCCAGGCGGGGAATGCAGGCCTCACATGGCTGGACCTGATTTTCCACAAGGAACTAAATTTCTGGGGTTTCCTGTGATCTACCAATTTTTATTTTTATTTATTTATTTATTTTTTTTTCAGTACGCGGGGCCTCTCACTGTTGTGGCCTCTCCCGTTGCGGAGCAGAGGCTCCGGACGCGCAGGCTCAGCGGCCACGGCTCACGGGCCCAGCCGCTCCACGGCAAGTGGGATCTTCCCGGACCGGGGCACGAACCCGTGTCCCTTGCATTGGCAGGCGGACTCTCAACCACTGCGCCACCAGGGAAGCCCCTACCAATTTTTAAATGTGGGTAATTAGTTCCAAACGTTTTCCATCATGATGTGGCCAACAAGTATGTCTCCGGGCTGGATTCCACCGACCGGTCATCAGTTTGTGACCCCAGGGACCAAGCTTCTGGTTCACAAAGCACTTTCATAGCTATCACTTCAGTCAATCCTCACAGCAGCCCTGCTAGGTGTGCATTTGGATGACATTTTAGAAAGGTGACAACTGAGGCTCTGAAAGTTACAAAACTTTCTCAAGGCCACAAGGCTATTGAGTCATTGGGTCAGGACCGAACACAAGTTTTTCTTCAAGGCTCCAGTGATTTTTAACAGAGAAAACCCCACATGCAGAAGGAAAACGCATCCCAGTTAATCAATGAACAATGACACTGATCAACCTCCTCATTAGAAACCCTGATTTTGTCACCTGACAAATAACTAGAATATCCAAAAAAGAGAGAAATTGATTATAAAGTACTAAGAAGGAGATCTGAAAACACTGAAATCAAGCATCAAGCCCGCCTCCTGAATATCCCAGCCCCTCTTCAAAGAACTTGGGATCTGAACTTGGAAACTTCGGAGCACCTCACTTTTTGTTCTCTCAGCTTCACTAAGATATGATTCATACACCCAACAATTCAGCGACTTAAAACGCACAGTTCATAGGTTGGTTGTATATTCAGAGTTGTGCAGTCATCACCACCGTCAATTTTAGAACACTTTCATCACCCCAAAAAGGAACCCCGTACCCACGGGAGCTGGGCTGCTTTCATGGCCTGAGTCCAGAGGGACATTTCTTAAAGTGTGGTCCTAGGACCACCTACACCTGACTTGATGAGGGAGCTTTCAAAAATGCTGGTTCAGAGGCCAATCCCACCTACTGAGTGAGACTCTCAGTGGGGAGGCGGGGATGGGACAAAGCAAGACTCTGTTTTAAAACGCATCCCCGACTCCTATGTACATCTGGCTTCATCAGGAGCCGACCCGTTTTGTGCCCGGACCTTGTTACAACCTGGTGACGCCTATGCACAACTCAGAGTACTATTTTTAATGCAGAAAATAACATATGTAAGACTACAAAGGCAATCAATTATGCTAAAATACAGTTGTCAAAATATTTTTCCAATGTATTTGTTATACTGTAATCTATTACTTCTTGGTGAAGTAATGATGGGCCTAATAACTGCATTTTTAAAGGAAGGAAACACGTAGACGATCTTCTGAAATAACTTTCACACCTGAAACGTGATATAAACATAGTGTTGATTATTTTCGTGACAAAGCCCCAGCTACCGCATCTGGTACTGTGGCTCTTTGCCTGTGATTCACAGTGAAGCAAAAGGCTAAACTTCACTGAGGTTTGTGAAAAAAACCAACAACAAAACAAAACAAAACACAAAAACCTTTTTTTTCTCATCTAAATTCGTGGTTGCCCTGCCAGAAACCCTGGGGTAGGTGGACCCCAGGTTAAGAACCCCAACTAGGGTGAAGGTCCTAATGCTGGATCCTGGGAGTGGCCTTGATTCCTTCCAGCCCAAGCCTGACTTCTCATCTCCTATATTCCACGACAAACCCCAGCATCTTCCAACAATATCCCCTTCGACTTTTACTATCTTGTTGCGGTTTCTGGTACTTGCCATCAAAATAACAACACCATTACCTTTTTAAGTGTTTACTATGCGCTAAGGCACCGCTCTAGCCATATACGTACATTTGCTCACCTAATCATCACAGCAACCTAGAGATGTAGATACTCTTATTATTTCCATTTTGTAAATGAGTAAACTGCATCCTGGTAATGTTACATAATCACCTGAAACTCACAGCTGGAAGGAAGGGGAGCTGGGATTCTACCTTAGGTGTCTTGGTCCGGAGGCCTGAGCCCTCACCACTAAGTGATACCCCCTCGACCATACAGAGAGCCTAGACTACATACCCTGGACACAGAATGAATAGAAAACACATTGAAAAATTCAAACATCTGACTAGAAAACCAATACAGGTATAGACAGAACATCCCTGCACTTTTAGGTCTAAGAATGTATGTAAAACAGGTCAAAGAAAGACATCACCTACAGGTCTTCTGGGGAAACATACCGGAACTATTAATAAAGTAGAAAAGAAATTGCAGAGGAATTCCAGAAGGAACGATTCTGAGGGCCGCATCTTTCCGTCAATATTAATCATCTTTGGAACTTCTGGAACGAGGCTTATAGCGGCTTTGAAAAAGGCATCAGCTGCAAGACAGAAGAAAAGTCCGTGTATGAGAACGTTGAAAACTTCAGGGTCTGCTTTCTTCTTCACACGGCCTGGAAGTCCGGCCACACCAAGGGCTCAAGACAGCTGGCGGGTACTGGAAGAGGGTTTCTGCACCATGATCGACTGGTTGGAACGTTCGCTTGAGAGGGTGCTGCCGCCTCCCAGCTCTCCTCTTCTCCCCCCTTCCTCCTTTGAGCGATGTGGCTCAGAGAACCTCAAACTGACTTCAGATAATACGTGAAAAAAGCACGAGGCAAATTGTTACAGAGGGCATAGAAGTCACAGTTGCCTGTACTGAAGGCTTCACCTAAACTGGTTCAGTGAACCATCCGGTTCACCACAGGAGGAAAGTGCTGTCCGCAGCCCACTTCACAGGTAGGAAATGAGGTGTGGAACGAGAAGCGCCCGGTCCTACCACAGGGCCTGTGTATGCGGGAGGGTCCAGCCATGGTGGTGGAGCCCAGGCTCAAGCTCTGGTTTGTCTGAATATACTCTAACGCACACTGTATTTGTTAAAGAAATAACAATGGAAATGCCTGAAGGACTGTGTGCGCGCACACGCACACACGCGCACACACGCGCGCACACACACACACACACACACGCACACACACGGCTTTAAAGGCTAGTTCTGATTAGGTGACAGTTCCGGAGAATCATTTGGAAAGTGAAGACACTTTACGAACTATGAAACAGACTATAAAACAAGAAGACCTCCAAGGGTGAGAGGGAGGAAAGAAGGGGAAGAGGGAGAGAGGAGGGATGGAGAGGAAGGGGGAGGCGAGAGAGAGGGCGTAACAGGAGGACACAGCCGGTGGCAGGAGGAACTAGTGTGTTGGTGGGAGCGTAGATGGAGAGGGAGAAGGAGAGGTCTTTCTAGAACTGCCTAAGTACTAACCATGAGAAAGAGCCTCAGGGTCAGAACAGACAGAACACTGACCTGACAAACAAAATTTTAAACTACCCGACAAGATCAAACATTTACATGGTTCAAATACACTTCCACTCCGCAACGGCTTGCAGTGATGCACACAGAACAGTGCTCTGGTCTGCAGCACCCCGAGTTAAACCCAGAAGCCCCTCCAGCACAGCAGAGGAGCAGATGCAACAACAAACGCCCACAGCCGGAAACAGAGGCTGGCCCTTAACGAGAAGAGTCTGCGACTGAAGCTGAAGAGTGGGGTAGTGACTTCTCTTCCTCCTTCAAAAGAAAAAACCACAGTATGGAAAGACACTGATATCAGGGTTTACTACATAAAGTTACCTCTGCTCCAGGAGCTTCCCTCCCAGGACCCCGAACTCACACCCGTACCGCATTCACCTAAGCACAGTTATTAAGCTCCAGCTGTGAACTGGCGCTCTCCCGGCCATCGTGGGCACGCATGGGAAAACAGGGGCAAGAGTTGACAGCACAAGTGTGGTGATGAGCCCAACGTGATCACACTAATTAACACCCATCTGCTGGGAGCCCGTCGTATGCTCTGCTCTAAGGGGGACACAAAGCAGCTGATCCTGTCTTGATACAGGGGCTCTGGTAGATAAACCTCCCAGAAAGATGCAGGGTCGTCCATCTTGGCCTACAGACAGTAGTAAATGGCACTATTCATGGAAACCAGAGGAACTCCTAGGCCCTATCTTAAGGTAATTAACATTCTCAGTCCTCAAGCAGTCCTATGGGCAAGGTACAATTATTTCCATGCCCAGATGATGAACAAAGCTCAAAAGCTGAGTGGCCAGGTGAGAGTAGCCCAGGGGTGGTAAAAGACTGAGCTGAGCAGAGTTCAAAGGCCATCACCAGCACTGAGCAACATAGTCAGATGTGTGTTTTAAAAGAAACACAAGTCTACAAATGACAGATATGATAAGGGGTTTATAACCAGAATACACAAAGACATTCCACAACAATGGAAAAAACAAGTAACCTGACCAAAGGTTACCCTGAATAGACATTTGTCCACAGAAAATACACAAACGGACATCAAGCACGTGGAAAGATGCTCAACGTCATTCATCATGAGAGAAACGCAAATCAAAACCACCAGGAGAGGGACTTCCCTGGTGGCGCAGTGGTTAAGAACCCGCCAGCCAACGCAGGGGAACACGGGTTCCAGCCCTGGTCTGGGAAGATCCCACAGGCCGCGGAGCAACTAAACCCATGCACCACAACTACTAAGCTCTCATGCCACAGGTACTGAAGCCCACACACCTAGAGCCTGTGCTCTGCAACAAGAGAAGCCACCGCAACACCGCAATGAGAAGCCCGCGCACCACAACAAAGAGTAGCCCCCGCTCGCCACAACTAGAGAAAGCCCGCGTGCAGCAATGAAGACTCAACGCAGCCAAAAATAAATTAAATAAATAAATTTATTAAAAAAGAAAAACCACCATGAGATATCATCTCACACCCATGAGAATGGCCACTATGAAAAAAAAGAGTAAATAACAAGTATTGGCAAAGATGTAAAGAAACTGGAATCTCTGTGTCCTGCTGGTGGGAATCCATACTGGTGCAGCTGCTGTGGAAAATAGCTTGGCTCCTCAAGTTAAACATAGAATTACCATCTGCCAGCGATTCCACTTCTAGGTGTATACCGCAAAGAAATGAAAGCAGGGACTCAAACAGATGCCCGTACACGAATGCTCACAGCAGCATTATTCACAAGAGCCAAAAGGTGGAAACAACCCAAGTGTCCATCAAAGAACAGATAAGCAAATATGGTCCATACATACAAAGGAGTATTACTCAGCCTTAAAAAGGAAGGAAATGCTGACATGTGCTATAAATATGAACAAACCTTGAAAACGTTATGCTAAATGAAATAGGTCAGACAAAAGGACAAACACTGTCTAACTCCACTGGTATGAGGTAGTCAGAGTGGTCAAATTCAGAGAGATAAAGCAGAATGGGAAGGCGGGAACAGAGGTATTATTTAATGGGTACAGAGTTTCATTCTCTTTGGGATGATGAAAAAGTTCTGGAAATGGATGGTGCTGACGGTTGCACAGCACTGTGAATGTACTTAAAGCCACTGAAGTGTACACTCAAAAATGGTTACAACGGTAAATTTTATGTTGTGTGAACTTAACCACAATACTAAAATAAGAAACTGAGCTAAGCCTACCCTTGACCTCACCCCCTAGAGCACAGGCAGGCCTGGACTCCACCAGGTCCGGTGTCTTCCTCCTGGCTCTATAGGCACTGCTTTCCGGTGAAGACATTAAGTCCATTATCAAACAAAGTGAAGAGCCTTTCTCGGCGGAAATTAAAATTCTGCTCAGAACAACCTGAAAGACCATTTATGTATTCTATTTATGTGTTTGTTACCAAGTGGCCCTGAGAAAGGTGCCTATTATTATGGCTCATTAAAGAGGGACCCACTTTGTGCCGGGTGCCCTACTCCTCCCAGCCACCCTGCTCAGTTCCCATTCCAAAGGAGGGAGTGAAAAGAAACAGTTATTTAAGCGTTGAGGCAGGAAATGTTTCAAAGCAGATTTTTATTTCTATCCTCGGAAGACTTGCCCCATATATAAAATCTTGTCTGGGAGACCTTTCAATTTTGTCTTAGTAATTAGAACTCAAATCCTACTGTGTATGAAAACAGTTTTTCCTCATAGAGTTCAGAATAATCATGCCAATATCATATAACATTTTTTAAAAATTGAAGTTGGTTTATAACACTGTATGTTTCACGTGTACAACATTATATTTCTATTTCTATATACCCTACAGCACATAACACTTTATTTGTGGCTACTAAAAGCCACAGAAGACAATTACAGATAAAATGGGTTACATTGTTTTTTCTAAAAAAGACTTCTAGAAAAAGGAGAAATCAGATTCCGATTCATAAAGACTATTATCCTTGTTCCACTGGGGGAAGGAAAAAGCATGTATCAATCCATGCACTGGCTTCCCCATGCTATGCATTCCTCCATCTGAATCTTCTGAGGTTTCAAGGAACGGCTAGATTTATTTTCCATATTCCATCTTAAAAAAAAAATAAAACAAACAAAAAACCCCACTCAAGCCTGGCTGACCTCACCCCAGAGTTCGTTCTGTTTAAGATCCTTTTTCTTGGGGTGCTGACTGCTCTGCAGAGAGGCATTCTGCTGCTGTTCTCTGCACAGTGATCAACACGTCCTTCAGTGCTTCTGGGCACTGGGTGGAAGACAAACAGCCACAGTAAGAGGGACTGGGCTACTACTGGAGACGGTGTTTTCCAAAATAGCTTGAGCATAACAATCATAGAGATCCTGTGAAAACACAGATTCCCAGGCCCCCAAACATTGCTGATGGGAATGGAACGTGGTAAAGCCACGTCGCAAACTAATTTGGCAGTTCCTCCAGCTCTACGCGCATGCGGCATGTATGCGTACATACACGCGACGATGTGGATGAGCCCTGAAGTCATTATGCTAAATGAGTGGAGCCAGTCATAAAAGATCTGCATTGTAAGATTCCATTTATATGAAATGACTGGAATGGGCAAATCCATCAAAACAAAACGGAGATTGGTGGCTGGGGGAAGCCTGTGGGAGGGGGAACGGGGTGTGACTGCCTAATGGATTCGGGGTTTCCTTTTGGGGAGGTGGAAATATTCTGTAATTACTGACGATGATCACACAACTCCGAATATACTAAAAACCACTGAACTGTACTCTTTAAAAGGAGGGATTTTATGATACATGAATCATGTCTCAATAAAGCTGTTATTTAAAAAATATATATGGGTTCCCAGGCCCCACCTTAAATGTATTAAACCAGACTATCCATGACAGAGACTCGGAAATCTAACTTTAAAAAAATAGTTACCTTTGAATAGGCAACAGAGTCACATGATTTTAAATTCCAAAGGTAACACTCCTTCTCACTCCGGTCCCTGGCCATCCAGTTTCCCTTCCCAGAGGCAAAGAGGATTACCTGCTGCTTGGGTATGCTTCTAAGCGTACAGAAACAAATACATTTTCCCTTTCTTTGCTTCTCTTTCTGCAGAGTTAATATATGGTAGACACCATTTCGCAACTCCTCCCCAACCACTCGACAACATGTCTTGGAGATTAATCTATCATGCATATAAAGTACAACTTCATTCTCTTTTATAGCTACAAAGTGGAATCTGGCCCATTTCCTTTTTTCTTCCAATTTTTTTTAAGAGGTAAAAGGCATATAACATAAAATTTACCATCTTAATCAACTGATCCATTTTTTTTTTAAAACAAGCTTCTCCGGTGAATTTTATGATTCAACAGGTTTGAGAAAAAATGTTCTAAATCCTTCAGCTAAATGCAGAATATGACTTTCCAACAGCAAACGGCACATTCTGAAAGGTTTAAACTGGAGACCTTCAGCAAGAAGCAAACAGAGGTAGTCAGTAATAATGAAATTCAGCCAGGGCAGGCTACCATCATTTCACATATGAATAAGGGCTAGGGAGGCTTGTTAGACAATTATCACAGAACTTTAATTTTCTGTCAGAGATTTCAGGTTTTCCTGTTTCCCAATCTGGGCAGTTTCAAAGGGTCTGCAGAACATGAAAGGAGGATGATATTCTAGAAACCTCAGGACATGAAGAAATCAAACACACCCAAAACACAAAGCCACTAAAACTACAGAATGGTCACCAAGATATATGTCACTAGCAAACCCTGGGAGAGAATGAAAATAAGGGATCAGTTGAAGGTACTAAGTAAACTAGGTATGTTGGGATTATCTGGATTACCCATGCTGCCTAGCTACTGTAAACAACTGGGCCAATGGTTCTCCTTAGATGAAGGTATTTTGTATCAACTCAGCTCGATTGGAGAAAAACTGCAAACAACCCGACCATAAGAGACCAGTTAAAGAAATTATTGTACTGCCACACCATAGAATTGATATAGCTAATAAAGAAAATAAGGTACGTTGATATGTTTTGATGTATAATACAGATTATCTATGATAATATTAAGTACAAAATGTTATACAACTGCATACAGTATGATCCTATTTTTACAAGAAAAATATATATAGATATTTAGGTAGATGCATAAAGAAAGGGAGGCAGTATAATGCCAAACTATTAAGTGTGTTATAAAGTGGTAGCCGAGAGTGAAGGAAACCAAGTTCTTTCATGTACTGCTAGGTTACTATTTTGGAATTTTTATTTATAAATTTCCCCAAATAAGTTTTCTTTAGCAAAGTCAATACAAGTTTATTATAAAATTTTCAATCACAGAAATGTACAAAACAGAATGGGTAGTGGGATACACAGGCAGGATGGTCAAAGGGGGTTTCTGAGGAGTAGCCCCTTCCTTCTTTACCAGAGCAAGGAAGGTGGGAATGAGACTGGGGAAGGGCTACTGTGGACTGTGGCACTCCTGCTGCCCTCAGGGATGCCCACCCTCCTCATGTACATAAAGCAAGGCACTAAGCTGAGGGGGGCACACATCTTCCAGGGCCCCAGGGACTGCACTGCAACCCACAGCCTATGTGCCAGGAAGGTTCCTCTCTGATTATCTGCTCTACAAATGGAGTCACACACAGCTCTCTAGACAGCTTCACTTGCATGGAACCTTCTTCTCAAGGCTTTAAAAGGTTTTGTTCACCCTGTGCTCTGAGGTCTCTTCCAGCTCCCGCAGAAAACTGAGGGGCCAGCGGCCTCCCACACACATGCCCACCTGAGGAGCCCCACTGCTGTCTGTTGTGCGCTGAAGCTCTGCATATGTCTCTGAACAACAGGGTTCCATGTTCTAAGAGACAAAAATATCAGTCAATCGGACAACTGTCAGTTTCAAAATGCTCAGAATTAAGATGCCGGTTGCTCACTGTCTGTAGGAGCAAAAAACTAGAAAGAGTCCAAATATTTTTCAATAAGAGTTTGGGGGAAAAATGGGGGGGGGATGGTTGGGGAAATAATTTATAGCCCATCCCCTCGCCAAAAAAAGAAATAGGGTACTGAATAGTCATTACAAAGAATAGAGTGGTGGATCTATTAATACATGTATTAACATGGTGGGCAGGAAGGGGGTAGGAGGAGAGAGGCCAAGATAAGCAAAAAAAGCAAATTGAAAAACACTAGGGAAGACACATTCCCATTTCTGAGGTGGGGGGCAGTGCGTATTTATATAAGAATATAGACAGATGGGTAGGACAGAAGAGCAGAGGAAAGAGGCAGACAGCATATGAGAATGGAAGCGTATTTTTTAATGTATACATAGAAGGAAAAAATCAAGAGAACTATACTAACTGAACAGTGGATACTTTTTAGAGGTGAGGAGACAGAGTGGATTACTGGTGACTTTACTTGGAGGCTTTTTATTTGAGATCTACATTTCTGTATTGTTAGCATTTTTTTCAAATGAGCATGAAATATTAAAATAAAAATCATTAAGATTTAAATGTGCTCCATACATGATAAAACTCAGATTTAACTGTGATCTCTGAGAGTAAGTTCATCCTTCTGTGTCCTTGGCATTTGTTGATACAGAAGATGATTCAGTACATGAATCATAAGAGACGGTCAAGAAGTGATAACCCAGACCACCTTCAGAGGTAGCGTTTTATTTTTTAAATAACGCATTAGGTCAGTGCTAATGGAAACCTTTACTACTTGTCAGTCATAAACTCCCAGGCTAAACAAGACCTCACAGTAATCCACTCCACCCCATTCCCAGAACTTCAGTCATCATATGTCCTCCTGGACAACTCAGAAGGACAACTGTCCTAATCCAGGGAACTCCAGGAAAGGAAACATCACATTTCTTAAAACAAAATGTCATGAGTGGTTGAAAGACTCCCGTCCCTTGAATATACCTTATTAAAGCAGGGCTCAGGCTACAAGTACTACTCACTCTCTCAAGTTCTATCAACCCCATTGCTAAACATCTTCACCAGTTTTCAACATTTTCCATTAGGTTTGGATTCTATATCTATATAGCGGAAACTACTGTATAAAATGCAACATCAGGGCATAGCCTACTCTCTCAAACTTTGTGTTGTGGATTAAATGTTTACCCCCCACCAATTCATAGGTTAAAATCCTAAACCCCAATGTGATGGTATTAGGAGGTGGGGCCTTTGGGAGGTGATTAGGTCATGAGGGTATAGCCCTCTGGAATAGATTAGTCCCCTTATAAAAGCGACCCCAGAGAGCTCCTTATCCCTTCTGCCATGTAAGGACATAGCAAGAAGACAGTCTGTGAACTAGAAGTCCTCACCAGACACTGAATCCGCCAGTAGCTTGATCTTGGACTTCCAGCCTTTAGAACTGTGAGCAACAAATGTCTGTTGATTAAGCCACCCAGTCTATGGTATTTTTGTTATAGCAGCCCAAAGAGACTAAGGCAGTCTGCCATGAAGATGTGCTGTCACCAAGTGATAGAGGTGTCTTTGGGTAAAGCCTCATAGTCTAAATGGCCAAGTTATTATCCATAAGCAAGTTATCATAGAGACTCAATACTCTTTACTACTAAAACTGTGTTTTTATAACAGAGCCTGTTATTATAGGAATTAAGTTTGAGGATTTAAGGACCACTATTTTGGTGATTTGTGTATAGAGCAAGATTTAAAGAAATATGAATGCCTAGGGACAATTAAATACCTCATTCATTAAGCTGTCATCGATAACAATTAAGCATTAATCTAACCTTGATTCTGCCACCTGATTTATGCAGAATGTCGACAGTTAATGTGGAAGGTCCACTCAGACATACAGACGACTTCTCAGTTTCAGCAGCACCATAAGAGGTGCCTGTACGCTCTCCCTCTTTTATCTCTGATCAGCAAGGCCTCTCTCTGAGCCAAGCATGCTCAGCCCACGTGTCACCTGACTCAAATCTCTGGGATACTGCAGGGATGACACACCTTCCTGCCATCCCTGCAGTAGCCCACAGGAGGTTGTGAAGTTCTTCTGTGGATATTAAGCTTAGATTTCCCTAAGCAGAAAGGATTAGGCATTCCTTATCTTAATTCTGATTGCCTCCTAAATAAGTTTATCTAACGTTCAATCTATAATAACTGGTCTCTAGCAACCACACACACCGAGGGTTAGAAATAAAACACTGGATTATCGCTTAGAGGAACTAACCTAACTACAGAGAAGCACAGCGGTGGAGAGAGCACTTGAAGTCACTTATTAGCTAGATGCTCCTGGGCAAGTCATGTCACACCTCTGAGCTTCAGTTTCCTCCTCTGTAACAAGAAGATCAGCCACCCAGCAAATAATATGTACTGAATAAAACTAAACTCCTTTGCCAGGAATTCAGTTCTCTCAACAATTAGTCTCCAAACAACCTTCCTAACTTGATCTTCCACTCATTCCTTCCAGATGCACCATTTTTCCAGCCTCTAGGCCTTTGCTCTTGCCGTTGCTTAGGCTAGAATGCCCTCTGCCTCACTTCAGCATATATAGATCCCCTTTACCTTCCACACTTTTCAATTCCACCTCTTTTAAGAAGCTTTTTTTTCTTCCTCTTCCAAGCCAAGGGTCATTTCTCTCTTCTCTAAAATTCCCTGGTACATTTTATGAACATCTTGCATGACATTTATCATGTGCTGCTTTGAATCACTGTAAACAGAGCCGCTCCCCCTTGCTAGCAGGAGGGCTCTGTAAGTGCATTCCTGTCTCGGCACAATGCTCGGCACAGTGGCTTGCACGTAAAAACTGGCCAAGAACTGCTGGCAGGAGGAAGCAAATCGTAGGCGTTTACAATCATAAGGAGTTGAGTAAACTTAAGGGGGAGACTCACCCCTGCTCCTTTTCTGTGGGTTCTCCATCCCTGCCCTTACATCCCCTAAAGTGGATGGATCATGCGTGTTCAGACATGAACATGGGCAACAAGCTTCATGCCATCTGCCCACCTGTGAACTGTTACAGCAAAATTAACCTATTGGGTTGGCCAAAAGGTTCATTTGGTTTTTTCCATAAGATGGCTCTAGTAGCACTTACTTGTCTTTAACTTCATTTGAAACAATTTTTTTAGATTGTATTGTGACAGCTGTCATATCAGCTTGCATTTTAAAAAAACCTTATCAAAACTGGTAAATTTTTATGTAGCTATTTTAATATTGAAGATGGAAGAAAAAAAGCAGTATTTTTGGCATATTATGCTTTATTATTTCAAGAAAGGTAAAAACGCAACTGCAACGCAAAAAAAGATTTGTGCAGTGTATGGAGAAGGTGCTGCGACTGATCGAACGTGTCAAAAGTGGTTTGCAAAGTTTCGTACTGGAGATTTCTCACTGGACGATGCTCCACGGTCAGGTAGGCCAGTTGAAGTTGACAGCAATCAAATCGAGACATTAATTGAGAACAATCAACGTTATACTACGCAGGAGATAGCTGACATACTCAGAATATCCAAATCAAGCACTGAAAGTCATTTGCACCAGCTTGGTTACGTGAATCGCTTTGATATTTGGCTTCCACATAAGTTAAGCAAAGAAAACCTTCTTAACCATATTTCCACATGCGATTCTCTCCTTAAATGTTACAAAAACATTCCGTTTTTAAAACAAACTGCGATGGGCAATGAAAAGTGGATACTGTACAACAATGTGGAACGGAAGACATCGTGGGGCAAGTAAAATGAACCACCACCAAGCACACCAAAGGCCTGTCTTCGTCCAAAGAAGGTGATGTTGTTTATACAGTGGGATTAGACGGGAGTCCTCTATTATGAGGTCCTTCTGGAAAACCAAATGATTAATTAAAACAAGTACTGCTCCAAATTAGACCAACTGAAAGCAGCACACGACGAAAAGCATCCGGAATTAGTCAACAGAAAACGCATAATCTTCCATCAGGATAACGTAAGACCGCATGTTTCTTTGATGACCAGACAAAAACTGTTACAGCTTGGCTGGGGAGTTCTGATTCATCCGCCATATTCATCAGACATTGCACCTTTGGATTTCCATTTATTTCGGTCTTTACAAAATTCTCTTAATGGAAAAAATTTCAATTCCCTGGAAGACTGTAAAAGGCACCTGGAAGAGTTCTTTGCTCAAAAAGATAAAAAGTTTGGGGAAGATGGAATTACGAAGTTGCCTGAATGATGGATGGCAGAAGGTAGTGAAACAAAACGGTGAATACATTGTTCAATAAAGTTCTTGGTAAAAATGAAAAGTGTGTCTTCTATTTTTACTTTAAAAACCGAAGGAACTTTTTGGCCAATCCAATACTTTGCCATAATCACCAGAGAGGCCTCACGGTTTGAGAAAACAGTCGCATCAATGACATTCTTCAGAAGATGGTTTGTCAACAGAACAAGTAAATATGACCTTAAGCATAAACCCCAAAGACTTGGTAAGTGGATAGAGACCATTTTTCTCCATCACAAGCTGCTCCTTACTCTCCAAAAGGAGGAAATACAAAATCATTTTTCTCCTCCATTCTACTGCCCTGGCCTCCTCCATCAGCAGTTATAGTTCACAGTAGCCAGTGGACTTCCTAATCGCAGGCTTTAGCCTTTCTTCTGGGCGCCCCCGTGTTCCTCACAAATCAAACCAGCACTACAGCTCCAGTTAACGTGTCTATGAGCCTCGGCATATGTTTGAACCTACCTTGTTTCCTGTTTTCTATAAATAGGAAAATCAATTATTTAAAACCTACCAAGAGGACTTTGATGAGACTCTTCTGAACACTTAGGTTGCTTAGGAGTTAGGTCCCTCCCATGAAAGGTCTGGTACCATTTTACATTCATCAATATCATAAAGAGTTATCAACCATTATTATCACGTGGTACCATTCATTCCTTAAACATTTACTGAGCACCCATGCGTCAGGCAATGTGCCCGGAGACAGCTACAGCACAGTGCCTAAGACAGATGAGACCTCGTGGAGCTGACACTCTTCAGGGGAGAGAAGCAGACAATTCTTGACACATTTACTTGTTAAACAACAATGGTGATGTGTACAATGAAGGAAAAGTGCACAGTGTGAGGATAAGATGTCTTACAGGAGAACCTGACTTAACTTTTGTTTGGGGCTTTTACTTAAGACATGGCTTGTGAGCACAGCTCTCCAAGATGAAGATGCAAAAAATAAGTAAAAGAAAGTACATTTTTAAAAGGGGGGAACCACGGGTGGAAAGTGGTGGGGGGGTGGGGGTGGGATGAATTGGGAGACTGGGATTGACATGTATACACTGCTGTATAAAAAAATTTAATTTAATTTTAAAAAGGGGGGGGAAATAGGTAGAATCTAAAAAACAAAACAAATGAGCAAACATAAAAGAGAAACAGTTCAAATCAAACATAAAAGAGAAAGAGGTGGGCTTCCCTGGTGGTGCAGTGGTTGAGAGTCCGCCTGCCGATGCAGGGGACACAGGTTTGTGCCCCAGTCCAGGAAGATCCCACATGCCGCGGAGCGGCTGGGCCCGTGAGCCATGGCCGCTGAGCCTGCGCGTCCGGAGCCTGTGCTCCGCAACGGGAGAGGCCACAACAGTGAGAGGCCCGCGTACCGCAAAAAAAAAAAAGAGAAACAGGTGGTTGCCAGAGAGGAAGAAGGAGGGGGAAGGAGAGAAGTAGGTGAGGGAGATTAAGGGGTACAACCTCCCAGATGCAAAGTAAATGAGTCACGGGTATGAAATACACAGTGTAGGGAATACAGTCAATAACGATGTAATATCTTTATATGGTGTCATATCATAACTAGACTTATGTTGGTGATCATTTTGAAATGTAGAGAAATGTCAAATCACTATATTGTGTTATAGGTCAATTATACTTCAAAAAAACCAAACAAACTCCTAGAAAAATAGGTCAGATTTGTGGTTACCAGAGGTGAGGGACGGGGGGAGGAGGAAATGGATGAAGGCAGTCAAAAGGAGTAAACTTCCACTTATAAGATAACTAAGTACCAGGGATGTAATGTACAACATGATAAATATAATGAACACTGCTATATGTTATATATGAAAGTTGAGAGTAAATCCTAAGAGTTCTCATCACAAGGAAAAGGTACTTCTTAAAATTTCTTGAACTTTGTACCTATATGAGATGATGGACGTTCACTAAACTTATTGTGATAATCAGTTCATGCTGTACGTAAGTCAAATCATTATGCTGTACACCTTAAACTTATACAGCACTGTATGTCATATCTCAATAAAACTGGAAGAAGAAAAAATTTTCAAATAAAAGGAGGGGGAAAGAATTCTGTAGGAGGGAAAAGCACTATTATTAATGATAAGAACAAAAACCGTTCTTTTTACCACTATTTTGCTTTCATTGTTCTCACTATTGTTTCATCTTCGGAGGAACTGCAGATCTGTTATTTTCAGGATAATTCAGCAGGTTTATCTTGAACTGAAGATCAGCTTTCCTGCAGATT
This sequence comes from Phocoena phocoena, assembly GCF_963924675.1. Lineage (NCBI taxonomy): Eukaryota > Metazoa > Chordata > Mammalia > Artiodactyla > Phocoenidae > Phocoena > Phocoena phocoena. The sequence continues at coordinate 23,026,523 of NC_089233.1, forward strand.
TTCCAAGGTTCTGCATATGAGAATTGGCTTTCAGAACTCTGAGACTGCAGAGCTGCACTGTCTACAGTTAGCTCCTAAACTCCCAGGCATACTTTCACCTTTTGAGAGACGGTTATACTAAGTTAATATTTACTGAGTCGCTACTGTGCGCCAGTGGGCTGAGTGCTCCAAGTATGTTATCTCATTTAATCCACCACAGATAGGAACCACTGCCATCATCTCCACTTTACAGATGGAAAAACTGAGGCACCATATGGCCAATTTGTCCAAGGGCATCCAACTCACAAGTAGCAGAATCAGAATTGGGACCACTGCATTCAGAAGACTTGAAACTTACCATTCATTAGGGCCTTATCCCTAACACGTCATGTAATCTCACACGTCCATGCCTTTGCTCAGGCCATCTCCTCTACCTGGAAGGCCAACTATTCCTTCTCCCCTTCCCCATAGCCCTTTCCTGATAAACAAATGCTCTTCTTTCAAGACTCACCTTTAACATTACTTCCATTGTAAAACATCCTCCTTTCTGAGGTTAGAAACTGTAAAGATAAAGGAACCAAGATAAAAATAAAGGGGAAAGAATCTGCTCTTGCTGTGACCTGGTGGTAACCTTCCAGAAAGAACCACTGACAAACAAGGGCAAGGAGCTATCCAGTGACAGTGAACAGGCATCTCTGGGCCACATCTAGGTCAGAAGCACTTGATCATACAACTGATTTGCAAGTCCTTCATTTCTCCTAAATATCTGGGGCAATGGGTGACCCTAGACCAAATCCCCGCATGATCCAGCCTACACGCTGAACCAGTGTGTCCAAAGGACCAGAACTGGGCCTCCCCATAGTAAGCCTTCGTCAGCATTCCACGGTGGCCTGGCTGAGAGTTCAATGGGAGCTTACTTGTTGGGCTGAGTCAGCCCTGGCAAAGCCACAGCCTGATAAAGAAGATACAGCCAAGGCTGGATCAAGGGAGGCTAGAAAATGAATAGCGGGAGGACATCCCTGGTGGCGCAGTGGTTGAGAATCTGCCTGCTAGTGCAGGGGACACGGGTTCGAGCCCTGGTCTGGGAGGATCCCATATGGCGCGGAGCAACCGGGCCCGTGAGCCACAACTACTGAGCCTGCACGTCTGGAGCCTATGCTCCGCAACAAGAGAGGCCGCGATAGTGAGAGGCCCGCACACCGCAGTGAAGAGTGGCCCCCACTTGCCACAACTAGAGAAAGCCCTCTCACAGAAATGAAGAACCAACACAGCAAAAGTAAATTAATTAATTAATAAACTCCTACCCCCAACATCTTCTAAAAAAAAAAAGATGAATAACGGGGAGGGGATGTTTTATAACCAGCTGAGAGGGGGGGTGTTTAAGGAGGCAAACAAACCAAAGTGGCCCACTTCCACAAGCTTCATTTAATTTACATTTAGCCTTCCCATTCTCAGTAATTGAATGTATGATTTATTTTGGCCAGCAATTGCTGCATGTGGCTTTCAGAAAAACAACAACAGCCTTTTACGGTTTAGCACCACAGCGCTTAGAGACTTGAGCAAAATCATCAGATAAATTATTAAGCATGAAAAAAACAAATTATTAAGCACGAAGTGGACTCCACACTCCTGCCCGCCCTGCTGCAGCCTGAAGTGCAGGGGAGGTAGAGGAGGAGTCCAGAGCTCTAACACAGGGGGCGCTGACTGCCCACACCCGGGTACCAGTCTGCTCTGATGCTACTTATCTCTGGGTGTGGACCGAGGGCATCCCAGCAGGGAAACTGTCATTCCCAGCTCTCCTCCAACAGTTCTTGGGAGCAGCAAATCTTGATTTAGCTTAAGAATTTGTTTTTCTTTTTTGAAAACAAAAAATAGCGTGAAGCAAGTGGGGAGAGGAAAGATCTAGGCTTGCGGGGCCTCCACGTACAGCTCACAGCTCTGGTATCTGCAGCTCACAACCCACTCCCAATGTTACAGGTGACACCAAGCTCAGGGATCCCCACGTGGCTCTACTACTCCTGACCTTTTTAAGAGGGAACCGGTTTATAAGATTTAAAACTTCCTAACATTAATTTAATCTAATTAATGAAGCTAATCTAATCTTCACTTTGCACATCACTGGGGTTTGGGCAGTGGCTGTTCATTTTTGTTTTGTTTCCTGCAAACCCATCATCCTTACCAAAGCAGGCACTAGGAGAAAGTTTCATGTTTACTGACAAATAATGAGGACACATCTGCTCTTGTGGGACTTGCAGTCCTCGTGGGGAAAGAGGGTGTCCAGACAATAAGTAAACAAACACACACAGTAAGAAAGCATCAGAACAAGGTAAATGCAGTGAGGACAAGAGGAGGATGGCACAGAGAGTGATTGGGGAGGTGCAGCTACTTTAGCTAGAGTGGACAGGAAAGGACCCTGCAAGAGGTGAGGCTTGATTCTCATCTCTGGCCTAGTAATTTAAAAAAATGCAAATATCTGGAGGTGAGATCATTCTAGAAGGAGGGAACAGCAAGTGCAAAGGCTCTGAACTGGAAGACAGCTTAGTATGTTCAAAGAACAATAAAAAACCGGTGTGGCTAAAGTGTGGTGTAAGATGAGGACAGAAGGCCGCAAGGCACCAGACCACGTAGGGACTTCAGCCAAGGCATCTGGTTTAATTCCAAATGCACTGGGAGGCTACTAGAGTGCCCAGGAGTCTATAGCAAAACGAAGCAGAGTTTGAAAAGGTTCCCGGATAGCAATCATGTTTGAAGACTTTGGTGACACCGAGGCCTCAGTGGGAAGGACCCCAGCTTCCCACAGTGCTAACCCACCCACCAGTGCACCCTTTGCTGGCGTCCTTCCCTTCCCAGTCTCCCCTCCCCGTCACCCTACTGACACTCACTGGGATCGCCCCCTAAATAAACCACTCGCACGATCCTGGTTCTAGGAGAGCTCTGTACCTCGTACAGAAACGGGTCTTGGGCAGAATTTTTATACCTAATAGCAAGCTGTAGAGAGTCTTCATTCTCTACTGATTAGACTCTACTCCTGTATCTCTGGGGTTTTAAACAAATGAACATTGAAAACAACAAATAAACTTGAATCTGCTGTGAATAAGCAGTCCTAACTTCTAAAATTCTCTATGGATGTCTGAGCCACCTGACCTGGCCTGCCTGATACAGATTTAGGAAGGTCCTTACAGGAAATTACCCATGCTCTGTAAACTGTCTGACTCTATAAATGTGTGTCCGAGGTGCTTCCTACTAAAGAAACAGATTTAAAACTCATCACTTGGGCTTCCCTGGTGGCGCAGTGGTTGAGAGTCCGCCTGCCGATGCAGGGCACACGGGTTCGTGCCCTGGTCCGGGAAGATCCCACATGCCGCGGAGCGGCTGGGCCCGTGAGCCATGGCCGGTGAGCCTGTGCGTCCAGAGCCTGTGCTCCGCAACGGGAGAGGCCACAACAGTGAGAGGCCCGCGTACCGCAAAAAAAAAAAAAAAAAAAAAAAAAAAAAACTCATCACTTGTTGATCACTTCTTTCTTTCTTTCCTCCTTAAAGGATTCTCTCTACACACTCACACACACATATCCACACACTGCTGAGTCCGCTTTCCTAAGGAGCCAGGAATTGTCTGAGAGCAGAGGAGAGGAGAGAGTGAGTGATGGGCTCACCTTGGGAGAGGCACTGGTTGGCCAAGGCCACCTGACCAGAATGCAGGTAGAGATTGAGGCGGGTGAAGATTCCCACCAGGGAGGGAATGGTAATGAAGCAGTAGGCAACGCAGGCCTAGAAGGAAGGGGAGAAACAGCAGGTTACATGGCAATGCCATCACAATGGGTTAATACTCTTGTTTTCATCCACCATATATTTTCAAGTAAAAACACTAAAATAATTAATCTCCCCATTAGAAACCCCAATTTCTCCCCCTTGCTTCTGCTGTATTTGCTTCTTTGGGAGGAGGGGGAGGGGCAACCAAGGAAAGTAATGGTGTATGAAAAATAAATCCTCATTCATCGTCGCAGGAAGTAAACAGATAACACCTAATATTGATAAGTTAAAGAAGAGGCTGTTAAAACCAATTAGTTAAAAAATACATAGGTAATTTGAAGAAGAAGTTGCTAAAAAGAGCTTGAGGTGGTTGATGCTGAGGAGAGAGGTATATGGTGAGCAAGGGCAGGGCCGGGGTGCTTATTTTTCACTGTAATCTTTTTAGTATGATTTTATTTTTAAAGCATGGATATGGATCGCTTTGATAATATTTTGAGCAGCATACTCAAGAAGCAAATTCCTTTCAAAGTTGGGAATTTATCAAGAGGGAAAAAAGGTACCAGGCCTTCCAGTTACAGGCACAAGCCAGAGATAGCTCAGCTGGCACACAAAATTGCAAATCCATTTCTCAACCCCCTCCCCATAACATGTATCAAAATTCAGGCTCCTTTGATCATTTCTTTTGAAAACATTGAGAAAAGTGGTCAGTCAGAGATATGCAAGGAAAAAATCCAGAAAATCAATACTAAACCAGCCTTAATCTTTTTCTGGGAACAGCAATTCAGAAACTTGCAAAAGAAACAGCCCACTGGAGTTCAAAGTCTGTGAGTCTTATCTTTAGAACATACCCGGACAAATGCAGCCGTCTTTCTGGAATGATTTCCTTTCATTACTTTTCTTGTTTCCATTGCCAACCGGTTCACACTCTAGATTAATCAGTAAAACAGAAATGGGAATGAAACAATGGCTGATTCAGATTAACATCTTCCAGAGAGATTTGGACATTAACTGCATACAAGTCAACGAGAGCAAGCTAACCAGAACCAAGACTAGTTAGCACCAAACCCCGAAATGGCAAAGGGGTCATCAGGCCAGATTCGATCTCGGCTTCAGCAAACATCTCCAAGGGACGCTCGCTGAGTTAAGTCATGCCTCTCAACCGGCGTAATAAATGACCATTTTCTGGCTTAATGAATAGCTAGGGTTCGCTTACTCTGTTTCCAGAAATCCCCCACACTAAGCTTAAGATCCTAGCGATCTTAACAGAAACCTCCAAAACCGGACGCAGACCATACAAAGTAGCTCTGCAACACTAAGGATAACCGTAAGAACAGTATAACCGCAGCCGCATCATCACTTACGGAAAAGCAGGTGCTGTTCTAGGGGCTACACACTCCTAGCTCGTTTCATCCTCGTAAGTCTTATATTCAATCCTTATAAATCCTCATATTGAGGTCTGAAGCTTAGTAATGCTACAAACTCTGATAACCAGCAGACAAATACATAAAAAGGTTGTTTTCCTTGAATTTACACGAAGCAATTCAAGGACCTTAGGGAATCTTTACACAAATATAAAAAGTTTGGACCTATGGTTCCCAAACTGTGTACAGTGACACCCCAGGGTGTCGCAGCAAAATCACAGGGGCACCACATTTTTCGGACAACCACAGCAAGGCTCAATGGTTGAATACTATGCAAAGCACTAGTGTGAGGGAGCTCATAGACCATGGTACATTCCTTGCAGTCATTTCGTATCTTTGCAAAATTGGGTTGTTAGCAGATGCTGTGATAAAAAGCACTGTGCAAAAATTAATGTGGGGAAAAAAAATCAATCTGGAATGGGAGCTAAAGTAGTGGTGTCCCATCTGATTCCAAGGTTTAAGAAGTTGTGCAGTGTTCAATAGATGCATATACTTTATTAGTAAGTAATTATGATGATTTAAGAATGGAATGAAAATACATTATTTTTCTTTCAATTTATGTATACTGTTGGTTCAGAGGGCTGTCAAGTTGTTAGGGCACAAATTCTTAAGTTGTTTGAACCTAATTTCGTAATAAACAGAACTGTTATTTCTTCCTTTTGGCCTAAGGGCACCATGAAAAGTTACTGAAAGGCACATGATCCAAGAAAGCTGGGACTCTGGTTAGGCAACAAGGAATTCTAATGAGGTTAGTATTTCTATAACTAAATAATCAATGCAACTCACTTAACTCTTTGCTGTTGGCACGCAGGAATGAGAATATGCAAGTTTCAGAGAAAAAGAGGCCAATAAAACCACTCAAAGGCTTAAGCAAAGTTGCAGATTTTATTAACCTTTGAGACAACACCTTTCATGCGTTGGGAACAGAAGCAATATGGGGCCAGAAGAATCCCAGATTAAAACTGGTGCATGGCTCAATGATCAACAAATATGTATTGAGAGAACACATGAATGAATGAAAATCCTTACATGAATCAACTGCACAAGAACAGGTTCCAGATTGCTAAACATCGACCTGGCCTCAACGTAAAAACTCAGCTGTTGTTCAAAATCACGGCCAAAAGACACCTAGAGTCAAGGAGAAAGACACCGACGATGTTATCTCCATTGTGAGCACACGATTGGAAAGCTTTTGCCTGAGCTTGTGGGGGCAGGGGAGGCACTGTGATGACAAGTCACCAAAAATCCCACAGCTATAAATGGTGGCTATCTCAGTCGTATGTAAGCAAACACACACATCCGTGCACTGGAATATACTCTAACTAGACTTCACATTACTTCACCCAGCAGAGAGCAGAAATGTTACTATTACCACCTCATCTTCATGACATTGGCATTGTTGTAGAACATAAAAAGACCAAAGGGTATAAAACAGAATCTCAAAATGTAAAGAGGATTTCCCAGGCTAGAAGGAAACCGCTGGAAAGGAAATGATGGAATTTTGTTTGTCAGCTGTGGCCTTTTCACAGAACACAGATTTGGTGATTGGGAGCCATTTGTCAGAGGGGTTCCCTCATAAGGGCCAAACCTTTCTGCTTCCTGAAGGGGATTCCAACCTCGGCAGCTCACTGGTGGCTGCTAGCGCCATAGATGGATGTTTTTCCACCATTAAAAATCCCCTCTACTCCTATTTCTTCAAATTTATGAACAGCTGGTTGGTAGGACAAACTTTACTGCTACAGCAATCATTTTTGTCTGGAGGAGGTTTAATGTCACAATTTCCATTATAGCTATCAGGTTTCACATCTTATTTCCTCATATCCTTTTCCATTATAACTTGGTGGCTTTCAGATAAACCCATAAAAGGATAAATACCACGTGATCAGCATATAACTCAAGGGAACAAGAGAGGCACCTGGTAACAGTCATAGGTATTCAATACATAAAAAGGCTAATCCTGAATTTTCACCAAAATTGGTATTTTGCCCACAGTTAAACTGACCCCTGTTGTTGAATGAGTCACATTTTTCAAGGTGATTTTCAAAGTCTAGTTACTTTCATCTCAGTCAGCTTTTGTCTCGACTTTTCTATTCCAACAGCAGATACTGGCAGATACTGGCAGCAGTGGGTATTTTAGATTTGTGCCCTGAGAATTAAGGCAAAGGTTGTTCTGGCGGGGATGGACCGGTGGGTTATTCCCAAAGAAGCCTGCAACAACACCTCCTGCTCTGCTTGTCCCTTCGCAGTGTCCCTGTAGACTCTTCCCATCCGAAGGTGGAGTCTGCTTTCCCCCGCTTCCAGAGGGCTGGCCCTGCGACTTGCTTTGACCAACAGAATGAAGCAGGAAGCAGCACAGATCACTGTGTGATTTCTGAGCCTCCAAAGGCCCTGCAGCTTCTGATTTCGCCCTCACCACACAAGAGCTCACTGAGATGAGTGAATGATGAGAGAATGATGGACAGAAAGAGGTCACATGGCCGAGAAATAAGCCACCACCAAGACCCCAGACACGTGCTCAAGGCTGTCCTGGATCGTCCAGCCCCAGTTCTGCCACACCTCTGGCATCATACAGAGCGGCCTGGTTATCCACCCAACCCACAGAATTGTAAGAATTAATAAAACACTGTTATTTTAAGCCACTAAGTTTGCGGTGAGTTGTTATACAGCACTGGCTAACTAGGACGAATGGAGAGTGAACACTTGGCATTTCTCCCCCCGACCTGACCCCCAAATTGTTTTCACCAGCATCTGATGGGCAGCACAGCAGGTGCTTCAGGAAGCCCCTTCTCCAGGGAGTTCCCTGGTGGCCAGGGCCTTAGGATTCCGCGCTTTCACTGCCGTGGCCCAGGTTCCATCCCTGGTCAGGGAACTGAGATCCCACAAGCCGCACGGCACGGCCAAAAAAAATAATAAAAAAAAGAAAAGAAAAAATTTAAACTGGCTTTATTAAAAAGAAAAAAAAAAAGGCAGCCCCTTCTCCCACTCCTGGTCCACGTGATTCGGTTGCCTAGGTATGCCTGTCTCCCTAGCTTGGCCGATCAGTGTGTTCATTCTTTCTCACAGCAGCAATTTGCTCAGAGATGAGCTGGTGACCCAAATTAATCCAAGGAGACTCAGCCCCAGGACTTCTGCTGGAGCCCTTCCGGCTGGGCTGCAGAGCTGGAAGGAATGAAAACCCAGAGCTCTTACGGGGAGTGAGCCTGCCTGGGAAGGACGCCAAGAGAGAAGAGCCACGAGCCAAAGACACACACATGGCAGGTCCTAACAACACCACAGAGACCCCAGGTCCAGCTGCTCCTTCTGAGAGGTCTCTTCCTGGACTTTATGTCACATCAGCCAGCAATCTCTTCCTGGACTTTATGCCACATCAGCCAGCAAATCCCCGCCCACCCTCCCCTTTTTATTTTTTTCCTTAAGCCAGTTTGTCTTGGCTCTCCTTGCCCCCAGGGGAGTGCTGGCTAATATAAGTTGTTTTCTAATTTCATCTTATCTCAATAAAAATGAAAAGCACAGGGAACATAATGTTAACTGCTTTCACCAGAGGAAGGATAAACAATTACATCACATTTCCAAGTGCACTGAAACTTCTTCCCCAATACTTACCATTTTTATAAATCCATTAATCAAATATGCCAGCATTCTTTTCTCATCCTCAAGAGTGAGTGCACTAAAATCAATAATTGTACATAATTAACACTGAGGTGATAAATTAAAGTTTCCAAAGGAAAAAAAAGTATTAGAAGTAAGCAACTTAACAGGTAAGAACATTTTGCATTTTCTAGATTTAAAAAACTTCCATGTATGTGTTTCTTTTGATGAAAATATGTAATCTAAATTAACATAATTTAAATGTGTTTCTAATTTCTCTCAAAGATGCTGTTCTCAAGATATATTTATTAACAGCAAAAGAGAAGGTAACTCTCTTCCTTGGAATTTGGATAGCAAGGTCCAACTTCAAATTTTGTATTTCAGAGAAACTTCATTCAACGTTTTACTATAAAAAGTTTAAACATGTAGCAAAGTTGAAATTATACAGTGAACACCAATACACCCTACTACTATCATTTTACAATATTTGCTTTATCATATAACTCTCCATTACTCTCTCCATCCATCAATCTACCTTATTTTGGAGATACAGCTTAAAGTAAATCACAGATCTCAGGTGCTTCTGTTTAATAGCAAATTTAGTATGAATATAAATGAAAAAATGTCAAGTCCTTATAGTTTTGATAATACATGTAAAGGTTTATAAATAGTTCTCCAAATTTATTTTAAAAAATTTTAAGAGCCAAAGACCAAGGCTCCTGTTTATTGGTTTGTTCTAAGGGAAAACAAGTCTGTATTGGCAAAGACTGCATACTGTCCTCCAATATGCAGTGTCCCCTTCATTATTTGAGACTACATTTCCCAAACTCCTTTGTAGCTAGGAGTAGTCACATGACAGTTCTGGCCAATGGGATGTGAATGCGAGTGATGTACGAGCCTCCCAAGTTGTGTCCCTAAAAGGAGGGTGCTGTCCTCCAATGCCTGCCAGCTGCAACATAGACACGGTTGAGGTAAGTCACCTCCACCAGGAAGCAAGGACAACACCCCGGAGGGATAGCAGAGCAGTAAGACAAGAAACCTGGACTCCTAGATGATGTTCTAAAGCAGAGCTACCCCACCCCCACCTTTTGGCTTCACGCTTCTCATAAGAGAAATACATCTTCTATTTCGCTTAGGCCAAAAACCAATGGCCTACTAATACAAGTACCTTTCTAAATGTTTTTTGTGCCTTTATTTCTATTTTTGTGCAACTAAAGTCTATCAGTTCCATTTATTATAAAAAGTCTGGATATTTTGATCTTGAAAACTATTTGTGAAGTTGAAAGCACAAAGTCATGAAATAAAGATTCTAAAATTCAGGGGGGGCAAAAAAAAAGAAATACAATTCATCTTTGTTGATGGTTAAGTTCCAAAACAATTTTCTCATTTCTTGTAACATTTTCCTGTGAATCAAGCTGCTATGTTTAAAAATTCTTTGGGGACCAAACTTTCTGCCACAAATAAGCAGGAACTGCCTCAAGCACAGTCGAATGGAAACATGTAATAAAAAAGAAAAAAAGATAAGACAAATAAAGCTAGAAAGCAAAGGAGATAATTTGGCTTTTGACCCAAAGGTAAGGCCCATGGGTAGGTCTGACCCTCAAGTATACTCAACAAACTGAAGTCCTTCATGTAAGGAATATATACAATTTTATTTGAACTTTAAATAATTGGCTAATATTGAGAAAAAACTTAAAGGCTATGTTACTGGATGAGTGAACTCATTATTATACTATCTGCTGCTCTCAGAAATCTCCAGGAGACATGGAGTATGAGTTCACTTGGATGAAACCAGCCTTCTCCTCCCAATAGAAATCCCTTTGTAAAAACATCTGCCATCTCATTTTCTCAGGAAGGTTACCCTCAGCTCAGCCTCCCTTCTCCCCTGGACTGGAATGTCCTTGTTAACATGTATCTTAATAGACTCCATAAAATAATATTATTCACAGTGGCAGCTTGAAGCAGTAATTCCCTAATGTACTATTATGTGGCATTAAGACCCAGTCCAGGCTCGTTTCAGCCTTACACATGGCTTACTTCACAGAGTCATGCATGGTCTTGCAAATGTGCAAAAGGGCGTTCAGAATGACGGGGTCCTTAGTGGGCTCTTGCTGATGCCTAGAAGACATTTAGAGATAACAGTAAAAGCCATGTCCACTGAGACCACAGAAAGCACAGATTTAGTTCTCATCTACGATACATATGTGAGAAGCAGTAAATTATCTGGTTGGCATTTAACACGGCCCAGATCACCAGCAACGGGCAATGATCTTGTTTTCTCTTAATTCTCCTTTAAATAACAAGTTTGCTCTTCTAACATATCATAACTTCTCCTAACTACAAAATCATGGTAAAACTGATACATTTCCTAAGCCAGACAAAGGGCAAATCTGTTTTCTTACCGTGTTTCTTGAACTTCTAAAGCTGTCCAACAACCTGTCCATAACTGTGTTAAGTGCCAGGCAAAATTATTAATTTGGTTTCTCAAATAACATAAAAGGACACGCTCTTATAACAAATCTTTTTTTTTTCTGGCCGCACCACACGCCATATGGGATCTTAGTTCCCCAAGCAGGGATGGAAACTACACCCCCTACAGTGGAAGCATGGAGTCTCTCTCTCTCTTTTTTTCATATTTATTTATTTATCTATCTATCTATCTATGAGGCTGCATCAGGCCTTAGTTGTGGCATGCAGGATCTTCACTGCGGCATTCGGGATCTTTAGTTGCAGCATGCAGGATCTAGTTCCCTGACCAGGTATTGAACCTAGGTCCCCTAAATTGGAAGTGCGGAACCTTACCCACTGGACCATCAGGGAAGTCTCAATAAATCTTTATGTAAGTAAAGTAGGTATACTTGTCTCAAGCATATGGAATTAACCTTCTGGAAAGGTAATACAAGGAAAGCTTAAAACATACATTCCAGCAACTTCTAACTCAATTTTCCAAACTCTGGTTACTTGAGTTCCATCTTGAGATATTTTTTTAATCACATCTACATACTTAATATTTAAAGGGACTTGAACTTTTAACTTAACCTTGTCCTAAAGAATAATACATTTGAAGTCACTGATTAAACTAGTTATATATTATCTAACATACTTTAAAATAAATACACGTTTTAAAATAAAAATAAAAATCTCTCTTCCATGTACCACCTGAAAGTATTTCATGTACCATCAGCAGTAGGCAGTTTTGGGAAAACAGACTTAATCAATAAAATGAAAGGAACTAAGTTGAAAACTGATCACAAATCTACACATTAACGACAGAAACCTTTCTGGCTCTGGTATCTTGAGAAGAATGACTTTATCTTTTAAAATGACACTTCCTAAATAGTACATCAATAGATTGCTCCTTCCCAAATCACAGGAGTGAGATATGGGTGATGGTCAGGCTCTGTTAACATCTATTACTTTGTATTCTTAAGCTAATTATAAACTTTTATCATGACTTCTCCTTTTAATGTGGTTTTTCTCTCAATGTTATTTTAGGTATAAATATATCACTACATCACAGGCCCTCAAAATGCATAAATTGATTTCTTAGCAACAGGCTTCACAAGGGCAGCTGGAATTGAAGTTTCTGATTACATCATGTTACACTTACTTGATAAAAACTTCCATGATGCATTTGCAAACCTCCACCCGCACACTCTCTTTTTGGAACATGTCCAGAAATGGCAGAAATTTTTCCTAAAAAAAAAATAATAAAAGCACTCTACCTGCAATTTACACAAGTTACTGGAAGGAATTTGTGGGTTACTTTTTCTTTAAAGGGCAAAACAGAGGAAGAGTTGTTCATCTTTCTGAGGCAGATCTGATCAGGACTCACATGAAAGCAAGTACAGAACTCTGAGGATTTTAAAACTATTACTATTAAAACAAATTGCACATGCCCAAGGACCAGGGCTGGGACCAGTTAACATTTTCGCAAATCATCTGGACAACCTTTAGATGAGAATAAGCTCTTCTTGGTAGCAGAAGGCAAAGGAGGCTCCAATCTTTTAATGAATGTATAGAGGAACAGAGAAAGAAGAGTCAGAGTTGTTCAGAGCAGCTTCTGCAACCTGACTCCTCATTCAGTGGCTGTGTGACCTTAAGCAAGTTACTCTACCTCTTCCAGCATCAGTTTCCTCATCTGTAAAGTGGGACTCATTACTACTCATGCCTTCCCAGTGGTGTTCGGAAAATGATCTGAGGCAATCCATGTAAAGTCAGTAGAAAAGATCAACAAAACTAAAAGCTGGTTCTTTGAAAAGATAAACAAAATTGATAAACCTTTAGCCAGACTCATCAAGAAAAAATGGGAGAGGGCCCAAATCAGTAAAAGTAGACATGAAAAAGAAGTTACAACTGATACCACAGAAATACAAAGAACCGTAAGAGACTACTACAAGCAACTATATGCCAACAAAACAGACAATCTAGAAGAAACGGAAAAATTCTTAGAAAGGTACAATCTCCTAAGAGTGAACCAATGAGAAATAGAAAATATAAAACAGACCAATCACAAGTATTAAAATTGATCTGTGATTAAGAAACTCCCAACAAACAAAAGTCCAGGACCAGATGACTTCACAGGCAAATTCTATCAAACATTTAGAGAGGAGTTAATAAACTATTCCAAAAAATTAACTCATTCTCTGAGGCCACCATCACCCTGATACCAAAATCAGACAAAGATATCATCAAAAAGAAAATTACAGGCCAATATCACTGATGAACATAGATGCAAGAATCCAACTGAATACTAGCAAACTGAATCCAACAATACATTAAAAAGATCATACACCATGAACAAATGGGGTCATTATCCCAAGGATGCAAGGATTTTTCAATATCCACAAGTCAATCAGTGTGATACACCACATTAATAAATTGAATAAAAACCACTATGATCATCTCGATAGATGCAGAAAAAGCTTTTGAATAAAATTCAACACCCATTTATGATAAAAACTCTCCAGAAAGTGCGTATAGAGGGGACCTACCTCAACATAATAAATGCCATATATGACAAACCCACAGCTCACATCATACTCAATGGTGAAAAGCTGAAAGCATTTCCTCTAAGATCAGGAACAAGACAAGGATGTCCACTCTCACCACTTTTATTCAACATAGTTTTGGAAGTCCTAGCCACAGCAATCAGAGAAGGAAAAGAAACAAAAGGAACCCAAATTGGAAAAGAAGAAGTAAAACTGTCACTGTTTGCAGATGACATGATACTATACATAGAAAACCCCAAAGTCACTACTGGAAAACTACTAGAGATTGCTCATCAATGAATTCGGTAAAGTTGCAGGATACAAAATTAATACACAGGGATCTGTTGCATTTCTATACACTAACAATGAAAGGTCAGAAAGAGAAACTAAGGCAACAATCCCATTTACCATTGCATCAAAAAGAATTAAATGCCTAGGAATAAACTTACCTAAGCAGGCAAAAGACCTGTACTCCAAAAACTTTAAGATGCTGATGAAAGAAATAAAAAATGACACAAACAAATGGAAAGATATATACCATGTTCTTGGATTGGAAGAATCAATGTTGTCAAAACAACTATATTGGGCTTCCCTGGTGGCGCAGTGGTTAAGAATCTGCCTGCCAACACAGGGGACATGGGTTCTAGCCCTGGTCTGGGAAGATCCCACATGCCGTGGAGCAACTAAGCCCATGCGCCGCAACTACTGAGCCTGTGCTCTAGAGCCCGTGCTCCGGCAACAAGAGAAGCCACCGCAATGAGAAGCCCACGCACCCCAATGAAGAGTAGCCCCAGCTTACCACAACTAGAGAAAGCCTGTGCACAGCAACGAAGACCCAACGCAGCCAATCAATCAATAAAATAAAATTTAAAAAAAAAAAAAAAAAAAACTATATTACCCAAGGAAACCAACAGATTCAATGCAATTCGTATGAAATTACCAACTGCATTTTTCACAGAACTAGAAAAAAAAATTTTAATTTGTATGGAAATACAAAAGACCCGAATAGCCAAAGCAATCTTGAGAAAGAAAAACGGAGCTGGAGGACTCAGGCTCCCTGACTTCAGACTATACTACAAAGCTACAGTAATCAAGTCAGTATGGTACTGGCACAAAAACCGAAATACAGATCAATGGAACAGGATAGAAATCCCAGAGATAAACCCACGCACATATGGTCAATTAATCTACAAAAAAGGAGGCAAGGATATACAATAGAAAAAAGACAGTCTCTTCAATAAGTGGTGCTGGGAAAACTGGACAGCTACATGCAAAAGAATGAAATTAGAACATTCTCTAACACCATACACAAAAATAAACTCAAAACAGATTAAAGACCTAAACGTAAGACCAGATACTATAACACTTCTAGAGGAAAACATAGGTAAGACACTCTTTGACATAAATTGCAACATAAATTGCATGATATAAATTGCAACAATATCTTTTTGGATCTGTCTCCTAGAGTAATGGAAATAAAAACAAAAATAAACAAATGGAACCTAATTAAACTTAAAAAGCTTTTGCATAGCAAAGGAAACAATAAACAAAACAAAAAGATAACCTACAGAATGCGAGAAAATATTTGCAAATGATGTGACTAACAAGGAATTAATCTTCAAAATATACAAAACAGCTCATACAGCTCAGTATCAAAAAATCAACCCAATCAAAAAATAAACAGAAGATCTAAAACGACATTTCTCCAAAGAACATGTACAGATGGCCAAAAGGCACATGAAAAGATGCTCAACATTGTTAATTATTAGAGAACTGCAAATCAAAACTACTATGATGTATCACCTCACACCCAAAAGAATGGCCATAATCAAAAAGTCTACAAATAGTAAACGCTGAAGAGGGTGAGAAGAAAACAGAACCCTCCTACAGTGCTGGTGGGAATGTAAATTGGTACAGACACTATGGAGAAGAGTATGGGGGTTCCTTAAAAAACTAAAAACAAAGCTACCATATGATCCATCAATTCCACTCCTGGGCATATATCCAGAGAAAAACATAATTCGAAAAGATACATGCACCCTAATAGCAGCACTATCTACAACAGCCAAGATATGGAAGCAACCTAAGTGTCCACTGACAGATGAATGGATAAATAAGATATGGTGCGTATGTATATATGTACACACACACACACTGGAATATTACTCAGCCATAAAAAGAATGAAATAACGCCATTTGCAACAACGTGGATGGACCTAGAGATTATCATACTAAGTGAAGTAAGCCAGACAAAGACAAATACCATAGGATATTGCTTGTATGTAAAATCTAAAAGAAGGATACAAATGAACTTATTTATGAAACAGAAATAGACTCACAGACATAGAAACTTATGGTTACCAAAGGAGAGTAGGTGAGAGGGATAAATTAGGAGTTTGGGATTAAAATATACACACTACTATATATAAAATATATAACCAACAAGGACCTACTGTATAGCACAGGGAACTATACTCAGTATCTTGTAATAACCTATAATGGAAGAGAATGTAAAAAAAGGATATATATTTATATATACGTATAACTGAATCACCTTACTGTATACCCGAAACTAACACAACATTGTAAATCAACTATATTTCAATAAAAATTAAAGAAAAAAAAAAAGTTCTAGCACAGTGCTTGGGGCATGGCAAAAGTCCAATAAATAACAGCCTTTATTATTAAATAAACAAAAGCTTACAGTCTGTGAGAGTACTGGAAATGGAAGCAGGAAGAAGGAAAAGGAAAGTTGAGGGCAGGGCAGAGAGTGTTACTACACAGAGAGTCACCTAGATTGGTATGTGACCAGGGCACTGCAGCAAATGAGAAGGATGTCACGGGCTATTTTAAATTTTTGAGGGAAATATAATAAATCTCAACTCTGTCAGACACTGAGACAACTATTAGCTTGATGTATATCATAGTTTCAACATTAGATTATTGTGTGATAAAAAGCAGGTACCATGCAAAAATCAATGAGGAAGAGGATGTCCAATTTGATTCTAAGGTTTGAGAAGTTGTGTCATACCCAGTAGGTGCACATATCCCATAGTAAGTAATGAATGAAATAAAGACAATATTTTTCTATCAGTTTATGTGTATTATTTTCTCAAGTGCTGCTTAAGTTGTCATGACATAAATATTTAAATTGTTTAAACCTTACTAGTGTTTTTTAATAAAAAATGGAACTGTTAAGTATTTCTTTTGGTCTAGGACACCATGAAAAAATTATTGAGACACTAAAGGAACCTCTGAGTCAGATACAAATTTCCAAAGATAGTTAAGGAAGGTTACTTACCACTGAAAAAAGAACTGAGAAATCATGGAAGTGTGCAATTACTTTCTTAATTATGGACTGAAGCTGTAAAGCAAAATGAAAAACACATCTTTAATAAAACTTCGATATTTTTTAAAAGGCAACCCTGCCCATAGTTTGCAATCACAGTTACAATAAGGGAAACCTAGATTACACAAGGAACAGGGAATTACTGGGTTACGTTAAACGTAGTCTCAATCTGAGTTTGCCCATCTTACTCTAGTCTTGGAGAAACACCTTGGCCTCAGTCTTCTCTTCTGTAAAATTGGAAAGCAAAACAGTATCTCACTCATTGTGAGGACTAAATGGGATGGTTTGCTTACAGTGTTTAGAGCAATGCCTGCCCTTCAAAGCTCTCCATTCAAATCAGGTATGAATATTCAAGAGGTGGGCAAACGTTTTCCATACAGGACCATACCGTCACCACAACTACTCAACTCTGCTGCTGCAGCTGGAAAGCAGTCATTGACAGTGTGTCAACAGAGGGGTGTGGCTGGGTTCCGATAAAACTTTATTCACAACAGGTTGTGGGCTACATGGGCAGTGGTTTACAGATCCCTATTCTACCCCATGGTGGTCCTGTGTTTTTTGACTACTTCAGTGGAGAGGCACTGGACTGAGTTTGTCAGTGGGGTCAAAGGCCATGGCATTACCCGAGGATGGTGGCACAGTCTGTGAGGTCTGTCCTAGATGGCCATGTACTGATGTCCACCACCCCTCACCCTGACATGCACAGAGTCCTGTTCACAGTGCCCTGGCACGGGAGAACCAAGGAGGCACTTTCTCTACATAAAATATAAACCGTGGCCAGGAGCGATGCCTACCCCCACGTCCTGCCTGCGACAGCCATACACAATGGGGTGTCACTCTAGGACTTGCTTCAGACATTGCAAGGAAAACCAGCCCTATTTGGATCACCAGCAAAACTACTGCCATTGAGAAGCTACCCAGGACTGAAGCCGTGTGTCTGACAGGGTCTTGGTGTTCTGGCTGGGTGTCCGGCCTGAGCCTCTGAGGTGGGAGAGCCGAGTTCGGGACATTAGACGACCAGAGACCTCCCGGCTCCACGTAATATCAAAAGGCGAAAGCTCTCCCAGAGATCTCCATCTCAACGCTAAGACCCAGCTCCACTCAACAACCAGCAAGCTACAGTGTTGGACACCCTGCGCCAAACAACTAGCAAGACAGGAACACACCCCACCATTAGCAGACAGGCTGCCTAAAATCACAGTAAGCTCACAGACACCCCAAAACACACCACCAAACGTGGTCCTGCCCACCAGAAAGACAAGATCCAGCCTCATCCACCAGAACACAGGCACCAGTCCCCTCCACAAGGAGGCCTACACAAGCCACTGAACCAACCTTATCCACTGAGGGCAGACACCAAAAACAACAAGAACTATGAACCTGCAGCCTGTGAAAAGGAGACCCCACACACAGTAAGCTAAGCAAAATGAGAAGACAGAGACACACAGCAGATGAAGGAGCAAAGTAAAAACCCACCAGACCAAACAAATGAAGAGGAAATAGGCAGTCTACCTGAAAAAGAATACAGAGTAATGATAGTAAAGGTGACCCAAAATCGTGGAAATAGAATGGACAAGTACAAGAAAGGTTTAACAAGGACCTAGAAGAACTAAAGAGCAAACAAGCAATGATGAAAAACACAATAAATGAAATTTAAAATTCTCTAGAAGGAATCAATAGCAGAATAACTGAGGCAGAAAAACGGATAACTAACCTGGAAGACAAAATAGTGGAAATAACTACCACAGAGCAGAGTAAAGAGAAAAGAATGAAAAGAATTCAGGACAGTCTCAGAGACCTCTGGGACAACATTAAATGCACCAACATTCGAATTATAGGGGTCCCAGAAGAAGAAGAGAAAAAGAAAGGGATTGAGAAAATATTTGAAGAGATTATAGTTGAAAACTTCCCTAATATGGGAAAGGAAATAGTCAATCAAGTCCAGGAAGCACAGAGAGTCCCATACAGGATAAATCCAAGGAGAAACATGCCAAAACACATATAATCAAACTATTAAAAATTAAATACAAAGAAAACATATAAAAAGCAGCAAGGGAAAAGCAACAAATAACATAAAAGGGAATCCCCATAAGGTTAACAGCTGATCTTTCAGCAGAAACTCTGCAAGCCAGAGGGAGTGGCAGGACATATTTAAAGTGAAGAAAGGGAAAAACCTACAACCAAGATTACTCTACCCAGCAAGGATCTCATTCAGATTCGACGCAGAAATGAAAACCTTTACAAACAAGCAAAAGCTAAGAGCATTCAGCGCCACCAAACCAGCTTTACAACAAATGCTAAAGGAACTTCTCTAGGCAGGAAACACAAGAGAAGGAAAAGACCTACAATAACAAACCCAAAACAATTAAGAAAATGGTAATAGGAACATACACATTGATAATTACCTTAAATGTAAATAGATTAAATGCTCTGAGCAAAAGACATAGACTGGCTGAACGCATACAAAAACAAGACCTGTATATATGCTGTCTACAAGACACCCACTTCAGACCTAGGGACATATACAGACTGAAAGTGAGGGATGGCAAAAGATATTCCATGCAAAGGGAAATCAAAAGAAAACTGGAGTACCAATTCTCATATCAGACAAAATAGACTTTAAAATAAAGATGATTACAAGAGACAAAGAAGGACACTACATAATGATCAAGGGACCAATCCAAGAAGAAGATGTAACAATTGTAAATATTTATGCACCCAGCATAGGAGCACTTCAATACATAAGGCAAACGCTAACAGCCATAAAAGGGGAAATCAACAGTAACACAATAATAGTAGGGGACTTTAACACCTCACTTTCACCAATGGACAGATCATCCAAAATGAAAATAAATAAGAAAACACAAGCTTTAAATGACACATTAAACAAGATGGACTTGGGCTTCCCTGGTGGCGCAGTGGTTGAGAGTCCACCTGCTGATGCAGGGGACACGAGTTCATGCCCCGGTCCGGGAAGATCCCACATGCCACGGAGCGGCTGGGCCCGTGAGCCATGGCCGCTGAGCCTGCGCGTCTGGAGCCTGTGCTCCGCAACGGGAGAGGCCACAACAGTGAGAGGCCTGTGTACCGCAAAACAAACAAACAAACAAACAAAAAAACAAGATGGACTTAATTGATATTTATAGGACATTCCATCCAAAAACAACAGAATACACTTTCTTCTCAAGTGCTCATGGAACATTCTCCAGGATAGATCATATCTTGGGTCACAAATCAAGCCTTGGTAAATTTAAGAAAATTTAAATTGTATCAAGTATCCTTTTCAACCACAATGCTATGAGCCTAGGTATCAATTACAGGAAAAAAAAAACGTAAAAAATACAAACACATGGAGGTTAAACAATACACTACTAAATAACCAAGAGATCACTGAAGAAATCAAAGAGGAAATCAAAAAATACCTAGAGACAAATTACGATGAGAACACGACCCAAAACCTATGGGATGCAGCAAAAGCAGTTCTAAGAGGGAAGCTTATGGCAATACAAACCTACCTCAAGAAGCAAGAAACATCTCAAGTAAACAACCTAACCTTACACCTAAAGCAATTAGAGAAAGAAGAGCAAAAAAGCCCCAAAGTTAGCAGAAGGAAAGAAATCATAAAGATCAGATCAGAAATAAATGAAAAAAATGAAGGAAACAATAGTAAAGATCAATAAAACTAAAAGCTGGTTCTTTGAGAAGATAAACAAAATTGATAAACCATTAGCCAGACTCATCAAGAAAAAAAGGGAGAAGACTCAAATCAACAGAATTAGAAATGAAAAAGGAGAAGTAACAACTGACACTGCAGAAATACGAAGGATCGTGAGAGATTACTACAAGCAACTATATGCCAATAAAATGGACAATCTGGAAGAAATGGACAAATTCTTAGAAAAGCACAACCTTCCAGGACTGGACCACGAAGAAACAGAAAATACAAACAGACCAATCACAAGCACTGAAATTGAAACTGTGATTAAAAATCTCCCAACAAACAAAAGCCCAGGACCAGATGGATTCACAGGCAAATTCTATCAAAGATTTAGAGAAGAGCTAACAGCTATCCTTCTCAAACTCTTCCAAAATATAGCAGAGGAGAGACACTCCCAAACTCATTCTACGAGGCCACCATCACCCTGGTACCAAAACCAGACAAAGATGTCACAAAGAAAGAAAACTATGGACCAATATCACTGTTGAACACAGATGCAAAAATCCTCAACAGAATACTAGCAAACAGAATCCAACAGCACAGTAAAAGGATCATACACCATGATCAAGTGGAGTTTATCCCAAGAATGCAAGGATTCTCCAATATATGCAAATTAATCAATGTGATACACCGTATTAACAAATTGAAGGATAAAAACCATACGATAATCTCAATAGATGCAGGAAAAGCTTTTGACAAAACTCAACACCCATTTATGATAAAAACTCTCCAGAAAGTAGGCATAGAGGGAACTTACCTCAACATAATAAAGGCCACATATGACAAACCCACAGCCAACAACGTTCTCAATGCTGAAAAACTGAAACCATTTCCACTAAGATCAGGAAGAAGACAAGGTTCCCCACTCTTACCACTATTATTCAGCATAGTTTTGGAAGTTGTAGCGTCAGCAATCAGAGAAGAAAAAGTAATAATAGGAATACAAATCGGAAAAGGTAAGTAAAACTGTCACTGTTTACAGATGACATGATACTATACATAGAGAATCCTAAAGATGCCACCGGAATCTACTAGAGCTATTCAATGAATTTGGTAAAGTAGTAGGATACAAAATTAATGCACAGAAATCTCTGGCATTCCTATACACTAATGATGAAAAATGTGAAAGAGAAATTAAGGAAACACTCCCATTTACCACTGCAACAAAAAGAATAAAATACCTAGGAATTGACCTAGATAAGGAGGCTAAAGACCTGTATGCAGAAAACTATAAGACACTGATGAAAGAAATTAAAGATGATACAAACAGATGGAGACATATACCATGTTCTTGGATTGGAAATATCAACATTGTGAAAATGACTCTACTACCCAAAGCAATCTACAGATTCAATGCAATCCCTATCAAACAACAAATAGCATTTTTCACAGAACTTGAACAAAAAAATTTCACAACTTGTTTGGAAACACAAAAGACCCGAATAGCCAAAGCAATCTTGAGAAAGAAAAATGGAGCTGGAGGAATCAGGCTCCCTGACTTCAGACTATACTACAAAGCTACAGTAATCAAGACAGTATGGTACTGGCACAAGAACAGAAATATAGATCAATGGAACAGGACAGAAAGCCCAGAGATAAACCCACGCACATATGGTCACCTTACCTTTGATAAAGGAGGAAAGAATATACAAAGAAGAAAAGAGAGCCTCTTCAATAAGTGGTGCTAGGAAAACTGCACAGCTACATGTAAAAGAATGAAATTAGAACACTTCCTAACACCATACACAAAAATGAACTCAAAATGGATTAAAGACCTAAATGTAAGGCCAGACACTATAAAACCTTTAGCAGAAAACATAAGCAGAACACTCTATGACATAAATCACAGCAAGATCCTTTTTGACCCACTTCTTAGAGAAATGGAAATAAAACCAAAAATAAACAAATGGGACCTAATGAAATTTAAAAGATTTGCATAGCAAAAGAAACCATAAACAAGACGAAAAGACAACCCTCAGAATGGGAGGAAATATTTGCAAATAAAGCAGCTGACAAAGGATTAATCTCCAAAATATGCAAGCAGCTCATGTGGCTCAGTATCAAAAAAACAACCCAATCCAAAAATGGGCAGAAGACCTAAGCAGACATTTCTCCAAAGAAGATATACAAATTGCCAAGAAACACATGAAAGGATGGTTAACATCACTAATCATTAGAGAAATGCAAATCAAAACTACTATGAGGTATCACCTCACACCAGTCAGAATGGCCATCATCAAAAGATCTACAAACAATAAATGCTGAAGAGGGTGTGGAGAAAAGGGAACCCTCCTGCACTGCTGGTGGGAATGTAAATTGATACAGCCACTATGGAGAACAGTATGGAGGTTCCTTAAGAAACTAAAAATAGAACTACCATATGACCCAGCAATCCCACTACTGGGCATATACCAAGAAAACTGCAATTCGAAAAGAGTCATGTACCACAATGTTCACTGCATCACTATTTACAATAGCCAGGACATGGAAGCAACCTAAGTATCCACTGACAGATGAATGCATAAAGAAGATGTGGCACATATATACAATGGAATATTACTCAGCCATAAAAAGAAATGAAATTGAGTTATTTGTAGTGAGGCGGATGGACCCAGAGTCTGTCATACAGAGTGAAGTAAGTCAGAAAGAGAAAAACAAATACTGTATGCTAACACATATATGGAATCTAAAAACACCAAAAAAAATAAGAAGGTTCTGAAGAACATAGAGGCAGGACAGAAATAAAGATGCAGATGTAGAGAATGGACTTGAGGACACAGGGAGGGGGAAGGGTAAGCTGGGACGAAGTGAGAGAGTGGCACTGACATATATACACTACCAAATGTAAAGTAGATAGCTAGTGGGAAGCAGCCGCATAGCACAGGGAGATCAGCTCTGTGCTCTGTGACCACCTAGAGGGGTGGGATAGGGAGGGTGGAAGGGAGACACAAGAGGGAGAGGATATGGGGATATATGTATATGTATAGCTGATTCAGTTTGTTATACAGCAGAAACTACCACAACATTGTAAAGCAATTATACTCCAATAAAGATGTTAAAAAAAAAAAAAACCCCTATCCCTGGTTGCTGTCAAGAAAGGAAAATTTACTGACAAGTACTTTGTTTATACTAAAAACATCACTGTTTAAATCATCTGCAAAGGAAATGGCTCATGGTCCAAAATATGGAATATTAAGAGGTACACACCCCATTTCATAATTACGCAGTTTACTAGGTCAGCAAGCAAAGGACTTCAAAACGTCATGACAAACAGTGCTTCAAGGCAGAGCATTCAAAGATACTGCAGTACTGTCTGGTTAAAATAGTTCCTGAAACCTTATCCACAGCAACTAATCCCTGTAGAACAGGAAATTTTTTTTTAATATTTAAAGTACACTTACAAATAATGCCTTTCCTGGTTTTAAAAGATGTATTTTTTCCCTTCAACGTTTCATTATGAAATGCTGAAATGTAAGAAAATTCAATGAATAATAACAAACACCCATTTACTCACCACTTAGATTCTACACGGGCTAACATTTTGCTATATTTGCTTTACCTCCTCACCTATCCATTGATCCGATGGCAGAACTTTTAAAATTGTGTTGACTGTGTGTTGCCAACTTTTTTACTGTGAAATAATTTCAAACTTGCAGAAACACTGAAAAAACAGTACAGAAAACTCCCATATTCCCTTTACACAAAGTCATCAATTTTTAGTATTTTGCCAAATTTGTTTCATTGTCCTCTCTCTGTAAAAAGACATATTATATTTTTTTCTGAACCATGTGAAAGTAGATTGAATGTCCCTCACCCCTTACCACTTCATTTGTATTTCCTAAGAATAGTCATATTCTCTGACATTTCTACTCTGTTGTTTATCAAATTCAGGAAAGCTAACACTGGTATAATTTTAATACTTTAATCTATCATTTGTATTCCAATCTTGTCAACTGTCTCAGTACATTCTCTTTTTTTGCGGTACGCGGGCCTCTCACTGTTGTGGCCTCTCCCGTTGCGGAGCACAGCCTCCGGATGCGCAGGCTCAGCGGCCATGGCTCACGGGCGCAGCTGCTCTGCGGTATGTGGGATCTTCCCGGACCGGGGCATGAACCCGTGTCCCCTGCATCGGCAGGCGGACTCTCAACCACTGCACCACCAGGGAAGCCCTCAGTACATTCTTTACAGCATTATTTTTTCCTCTCTTTAGTACAGGATTCAGTTCAGGATCATGCATTGCGTTTTGTTTTCATGTCTGTGTAGTCTGTGTTAATTTGGAACAGTTCCTTAACCTTCTTTGTCACTGATGGCAAAGATTTTTTTTACAAGCCCATTGCTTTATAGAATGCTCCTCAATTTGGGCATGACTAATGTTACCTCATGATTAGATTCAGTCATGCGTTCTCGACTGGAATGTTACATAGATGATGCTGTGTCTTTCCTGTTTTTCGGGGTTCCATATCTGCAGGCACAAGATAGCCACTTGCTCCTCAATGGTGATAAGGATTTTGATTAGCCTGTCAATGACTGTCCAAATTCTCCACTCCAGAGTCACTATTTTTCCCCTTGCGATTAATACTCATTCTATGGGAGGAGATACGAAAATGTCCTGCTCCTCATCAGACATTCCCCCCAGATTTAGCATCCGCTGATGATTCTTGCCTGAAGACCGATGATTCTTGTCTCCACTGTGACGGCTGCAAATGGTGTTTGCAACTCTACCATTTCTTCCACATTTCTCAAATGGCACCCCTGCCCACCTTTCCCCTCATCTATTTATTTATTTATCTATTCGTCATAAGGGCCAACTCCTGGATTCCTACTTTACTCAGTGGATTATAATCCATCGCTGTATTTATTTCATTTGATGCTCAAACTGGGGACCCGTGAGAGCCCCTTCCAAGCTGTTCCTGTGCCCATTTCATGTGCGCCCAGCAGTACTTCCTTACTTCCTGGCACAAGAAAATGTGCCAGGCTCACCTTATACCTTACCTATCCTAGAACTGGAGTAAGCTAATTCTTCACAGATCCCCACAGTTTTATTTTCTTGATGTGGCCCCAGTTAAGACCAAGGGCTCACAACCGATATGGGTGGCTGTCTGGAACGCAAGCTGACCCCGGGGCATCTTTTATAAGTTGCTCTCAGATATGACAGAATTACAGTATAGTATAGTTCCCTTGTCACTTAGGAATGGACTGCATTAAAATTATTATGTTACTTAAAGTTTTCAATTAATTGGGTCACTAGCAGTCAAGGCCTTGCTGAAAATTCCCCAACTAAAATTCTGCACATCAGTCTTCATATGAGGCCGAGACCTTGACCACCCACATTTTATTTACCCTGCAATATTGACCAAGAGCCTGCTGTGCGTGACTGTATTCTTTTCATTCCATCTAGAAAAATGTCAGATAGTTAGTGGCTGCTCAATAAATTGTAATGATGAACCATTTTAATTAGCAAATGGTGAAAATTTCTTAAATGAGTAAAATGTAAGAATTCTAAAATTTATACAAGAATATGTAACTAGGGCTTCCCAGGTGGTGCAGTGGTTGAGAATCCGCCTGCCAATGCAGGGGACACGGGTTCGAGCCCTGGTCCGGGAAGAGCCCACATGCTGCAGAGCCCACGTGCCACAACTACTGAAACCCACGTGCCACAACTACTGAAACCCGCGCACCTAGAGCCCGTGTTCCACAATAAGAGAAGCCACCGCAATGAGAAGCCCGCGCACTGCAACGAAGAGTAGCCCCCGCCCGCCTCAACTAGAGAAAGCCCACGTGCAGCAACGAAGACCCAACACAGCCAAAACTAACTAACTAAATAAATAAATAAATTTATTTATTTTAAAAAAGGAATATGTAACTAATTTTCTTATACTAAGTGAGACCAGAAATCACTTGATCATAGGCAGTAAGTGCCAGAACATCATGTTATTAAATAAAAAATAAAATCTTAATTAGGTCTGAAGTTACTTTACAGTAAGTGATCCTGAGCTGGATTCTGTACTAGTGGGGAAAAAAATCTGCTACTAAGGACATTGAGTCCACTGACAAAACTGGAATACGGGCTGTGGAGTAGGTAAAAGTAATATATTAACATTAAATTCCCTGATGTTGATAACTAAACTGTGGTTATAAAGGAGAATGTCCTTGTTCTTAGGAAATACTCACTGAACTCTTCAGAGGCAAAAGTGGCATGATGTACGCAATTTATCCTCAACTGTTTTTTAAAAAATGTACATACGTATGTATGAATATATATGTCGTGTGTGTGTGTGTGTGTGTGTGTGTACACACAATGATAAAGTAAACATGGAATCTCTCAACAGCTGGTGAATCTAGGTAAAAAATAATGGAAGCTCTCTGAGCTATTCTTTTAACTTTCCAATAAAGTTTGAATTTATTTCCAAATAAAAAGTTAGCTTAACTGAAAAACATAGGCATCTTACTTACTGGTGCCAAGCAACTGTACTGGGCTTTCCACATCACACCTCACTGAATCCTCACACCATTCTGAGGAGGACTATTATTATCTCCATTTTACAGTGAGAAAACTGAGGCACAAGACTAAGTAACTGATTAAAGGGCACATGGCTAAGACATGGCAAAGCTAGGATTCAAACCCAGGATTATCTGACTTTACAGCCTGACCCATGCAACATACCTATTTAATTCAACAGAATAAAATTCCTTACAGTGTGGAAATGAGAAATGAAAATCTGTCACCTGAGGGTAGGAGTCTTCAAATGCACGATCTGGAGTCATGTGCTTGATGACATCGGCCAAAACAGTATTCACCTCTCGTTTCTAAGTGGGGAAAAAAATCAAACCTGTATTTAGACACTGAATGGTAGTCATTGACCATTTTTCTGATAGAAAGAACTAACGTTTTCAGAATATAGCACACACTTTCCAGGAAGCAGTTTCAACTACTCTGCTGAAAATAATGTAAGGGGGGATATCCCACCCATACCACAGCCCTAAAGATGGCTATGTCTGCACCAGGTCAGGACTAAGACACGGTTCTCAAAGGTTCCTGTCCCAGCTTTCTCGGAGTGCTGGTGAAATCCAACGTGCCACTTTCTGCCTGCCAGTCCCGGGCCCCTCCCCAGGTGCTGCAGAGAGCAGCGAAGCATTGTGGCAAGAGCACAGACTGAACCCTTACAAGCTGGGTGACTCAATGACCACTTCACTTTTGTCAGCCGTATCAGGGGTCAGCCAACCAGCCCAGCACCTATTTTCACACAGTCCAGGCGCCAAGAATGATTTTTACATTCAAACCAAAAGAATAATAATATTTGGTGACAACGAAAATTATATGAGATTCAAATTTCAGCATGCATAAATAAGGTTTACTATTTACACAGCCATGCTCACTCCTGTATGGTCTACGGCTGCTTTCATGATACAGTGGCAGAGTCAGGCACTTGTAACAGAGATCATATGGTCCACAAAGCCTCAAATACAGAAAAAAGAGGACTTCTACAGAAAAAGTGTGCTGACCCCTGGTCTATATAACTGGAACAGTGAAACTTCCTGGCAAGGTCATTATGAAGCTCTGCAGCTTACAGGTAAAGTGCCTGGCACATAGCACGCTATCTAAATAGTTGCCATTATGTACTCCCTCATTTAATGTTCATTAAACTCCACAGCACGCGGACTTCCCTGGTGGTCCGGTGGTTAAGACTCTGCGCTACCTATGCAGAGGGCCTGGGTTCAATCCCTGGTCAGGGAACTAGATCCCATATGCCACAACTAAGAGCCCGTGTGCCACAACTAAGACTGGGCGCATCCAAATAAATAAATACATACAGAAATAAATAAGTTTTTTTTTAAAAAACCTCCCCATGATAAATAAATAAATATTTTAAAAAAAACCACCTCCCCATCATGGACATCATTATCCCCATGAAAAGTTAAGTGGCTAAGCGGCTTAGCCAGGGTCACAGAGCTAAAAAAATCTGACAATGGCACTAAAAGGAACGAAAGCTTCTTGGAGAAAGAGCTGATTCCAAATCTAAGATAAGAAAAATACAAGGGAGGCTGGAGCATCTTATAATAGAAAGCAAGGAAGGCATCAAAGACTACAAAGAATGTGTCAGGACTCAGAAGCCAACCTGAAAAAGCACCCACTGGACAAAAATGGGACAACTGAGCAACAGTAAGAATAATGCAATTGCAATGACTGATACATATCAAATATGTTTCAATTAGTGAGCTCCTACAGATACCCACAGCAACTACTACTCACTGGTGACCTTTGGGGATGCTGGGGAATTGACTCATTACTCTAAAAACTAGTAAGTAACAGGGACAAAAATGAGCATCTTGCCTTTTCTGTACAAACTGTACCTCAGGGTAACCAAATACATGGAGCGAAGAGGTTCTCTTCATGCAAGTATTCTAGCTAACAAATAAAGGAGAAATGATAACTCCGAATATCACCACTTTGCAACCCGTGATAAACCATAAGATGAATGCGCTTCAGTGGTCACTCACATCACGGAGAGACAACCAGATACCGTGAGCCTTCCAGGAGAAGCACCATGCCAGCACCCAGGGTGCCAAAAAGTCAGATCTGAAGCTGATGAAGTCTCCTGTCTCCAGAACTAACTGTTGATTTATAGGAAATACTGGAGGCAGAAAAGCATGTTTAATCACCACCACAGGCATACATCTGGCCAATCGAGACTGGGAAACTCTACAGGACAAAGGACCCAATTTCTTCAACAAATAAATAATAGAAAAAAAAAAGGGAAGGGAACAGGGAGGGAGGGAGAGAAAGAGAGGGGAAGAGAGAGGGAACTTACAGATTAAAAGAACTCTAATTAAAGGTTTTACAACGTATAGACCCTATTTTAATCCTGATTGAACAAATAAACTGTAAAAAACTTATGAGACAATTGGGGAAATCTGAAAATTTATCGATTTTTAATGGTATTAAAACATTATTAATTTTATTAGTTATAATAATGTATTGAGATTTTGTTTCAGAAAAGTGAATTCTATTTTAGAGATATGTGCAGAGATACTGACAGGTGAAACACAGTGATTGAGCTGTGCTTCAAAATAATCCAAGGGTGGGGAGAAAAGGGAAGGACACGAAACAAGATCTGTCATAAGTTGATCATTTCTGGGTGATAAGTACAAGGGAGATCATATGTTTGAAGTTTCCATAATAAAACAAAAATTGGACAAAAGAAAGAAAATTAACAGACCAACATTTACATAATGCTCAAAATGAGGCAAAACCCATTTCTGGAGTTAGAGACCAGATGGTGCCTACCTTCAACTTCCAAGGCTGTGACTGGGAGGAGAGTATGGGGGGCTTCAGGGTGGGGTGGGGAGTTATTTCCTGTTTCTTGATCTGGACCATGATTACATGGGTGTATTTTGTGAAGATTCATTATACAGCAGACTTACGAAATATGTGCTTTTCTTCATGTAGGCTAAATTTCGGGGTTCTTTAAGTTGATTAAAATAAACACCTGGCAACAGGATTTGAAACCACTTCTACCTGCTTCTAAAGTCTCTGCTCATTGACAAGACCAGTATTTCCCAAACTGGGGTTCTAGTTTGGGCCTAGGAAAAGAAGTATCTTTGTTTGCTTAGAAAAAAGTTAAATTACATGCAAATCAAATATGTTTGGAAAACGCTGCTGACTAGACTCCCATGGAAAGTTCCAATATATTTTAACAATAAGGATCTAAGGTGTATGATGGTGAAAAAACCTGCTTAACTTTGTATAATGCAGCGTTTCCCAAGCTTACACGTGAGTGTGGAACACTTTTGTTATAGGTCATGTATTAATGCTCCATCACACTATACTATAAAGGATGCAATTTTCATAAATTAAGAATAATTACCATCATAAAATACCTAAATGTCTAAGCTAGACTTATTCACAATTACGAACATGAAAAAAATATACAATAATCCTTTCAAAAACAATACCACAGCACACATACCGTGAAATGTTTGCAGGTGTACTCTACCCACACTTCGGCACAATTAATGTAGTCCTATAAAGAAAAAGTAAAAATGTCTTTACAATAAGAATGCCATGATTGACCTTATGCCAAAAGCTCATCGTGTACAAATCCCTTCAAGGGCTTTGAAAACTAAGAGTTGGTAAGTGATGAGGATTTCAAGAGTGGTTCATGTACAGAAAACTCTGGCCCACTGATAGATTTTACCCTGAGAGGTGACATGAGAAAACATAAGTTGCCTGAAACTAATTAGACTGTCATTCCAGAATTGCTACTTGGGCCAAGACAGAAATCTGGGAAGCTCTGCCATGTCTGGAGAATGGGAAGAACCAAAGGGCAGCGGAGATAACAGTGGGGAGACCTCATCACACCTCAGTGGACACAATGACCATAGATCTGGTTGAAAATTCAAGTAATGTTTACGATGTGACTTTTGAATGTTCTGAGAAAAAATAGGCCTCCTGCCTTTAAAAACAAACCGTTGGTCCTAGAGAGGGTGATGCATATAAGTTGTAAAAAGGTTAAGAAAGCACAAAGGTTTTAGGTAAGAAAGGATGTGTTAGATTCAAGTAGAAGAGACAATGAGATGGCTACGGAAATGGCAATGACCAACTTGGTAAGGTTGTCTGCCCCAGAAAATATGCACATGGGAAAAAACTGTCAAGGAAAAACAGAGTCTGCAAGTATACCTTTTCTGTTCTGACACTTCAAGGAAAAAAAAGAAGAAATGGGGAGGGAAGAAAACAGTTATCTCATTCACACAAGAAAAGCCAGGAACATTCTAAAGTCTAACAGGAATGCTAAGGTGGACTTAACGAGGAGAGTGTGAAGTTAAAGACTGGAGAAAACTGTTATTATGAGCTTTTGACGCAAGGTTGCTTTGAAGCACTGAAGTACAGGCACCAGAGGCCCAGAGGTTTTTGACTTAAATATCCTAAATAAGCAGTTTTCATTAGCCAATCAGAGTTAAGTTAAATAGAGAATTTCAACGGCTAGAGTTTAGTGAGAATTTTGCTGAATTAAACTAGGTATACAATTTTGTAAAAAAGTTCCTAATTTTTCTAAATTATATTGTTCTTAATACACTATCATAAATGTGGTGATTAGCAAGGGGTTTATAACTGGGCTCACTTCAATATTTCCTTCTCAATAAATGATCAAATCAAATGCCACATATTCACTTATTCTCTGTGTTATGGTCTGAATGTTTGTATCCACCCCCAAAACGCATATGTTAAAATCCTAGCCCTTGATGTGATGGTATTAGGAGGTGAGGCCTTTGGCAGTGGTTAGGTCATGAGGGTGGAGCCCCCGATTGGAATTAGTGCCCTTATAAAAGGGACCCTAGAGAGGTCTCTTTGCCTCTTTCTGCGATGTGAGGAGGAGAAGCAGGCAGGCTGCAACCTAGAAGAGGGTCCTCACCAGAACCCAACCATGCTGGTCACCTGATCTTGCACTTCCAGCCTCCAGAAATGTGAGAAATAAATTTCTATTGTACATAAGCCACATGACCTATCATATTCTGTTACAACAAACTAAATGAACAAGGGCATGCTGCTAGTAGGAGAGGAACAGTGCAGGGTGTGGTGAAGTTTGGCCACAAAGACAGCCAACAGCATTTCCCTAGTGGCAGCTACATAAATTGCTGGCACATTGCCTGAAAGGGCAGTGAGGCATAAAACCCAAACCTACAACATGATGACCAGCACTACATGCATTACAGAAACTAACATCAGTTGGTCCATCTTCCCAAGACTTCCTGTGTCAGAAGTATGGGGAGAAAGAGCCTTCAGCTGTCCATTCAAGGGAAGGAAACTGGAATTCCCTTTTGCTAATCACTGGCTTGACTGTTGATCTTCAATTTAGGAATATCTCAATAAATTGGTTTTTTCAAATCCAAATACAACCTGACCCTTAAAAAACACAGGGGTTAGGGGTACTGATCCTCCACGCAGTCAAAAATCCACATATAACTTATAGTCAGCCCTCTGTATCCACGATTCCTCCATATTTGCGATTCCACTTCTGTGGATTCAACCAACCATACGTTGTATAGTATTTACTATTGAAAAAAAATTCCATGTATAAGTGGATGTACGCAGCTCAAACCCATGCTGTTCAAAGGTCAACCGTGCTACAGACTGCTGTACTTCGAATGCTCTTTGCAAAGCTACAGGTCTTTTAAAGTTTCAAGTATTTATAATTTTACACTTTTGGTGCATCTTAAGGTCTCAAGAATAAGACATGCTAGGGATACAAAAATCAAAGAAATACATCTTTAAAGCTATAAGTTCTCCATTACAGATTAACAAATAATGCAATTAAAAGTAGATTTCTTAAAAAAAAAATAAGGATGATTAGCTGAAAGAGAAATTTTTTAAAAGAAAGAGTATACTGCATAACCTGGACAAAAAGTAGTCAATACAAGGTCTAAATGGTCACCCACCTGTGGATTCTTCAATTTGGTGATAACTTTCCAAGCTTCATTGAGAATCTGAAGTCGATCACTCTCAGGAGGATTAGCCAAGGCCAAGTTTAAGCCCAGTGAGCGAAAGAGAAGATGCTAAAAAATACAGCAAACCATTACGATCCTAGAGAGGTACAATCAGAGTAACTTGAAGCAATAAAGGAAAAGGCTGTAACAGTTGGCCTGTCTTGAGGTTAATCTTCCAACGACCGTTTTCTGAAGTTCTACCACAGATCTGTGCAAGTTAGACTGAGAAGCTCAAAACAGAGAGCTGGCTCTGTGTACTGGTCCAACCTGTGGGCCATAATACTCTCCTGGACAAAGCTTTTCATAAATAATAAGTGAAGATACAGTTTTAAGGATGTAAGACCAAAGTTCTTCCTAAATATTTCATAGTGAGCTAATTTGACAGATTTAGGACTCAAGGAGGCCTGACTCGCGGCAATTACACGTGTCTCACAACCCCAGTCGCTAACTCATTCTCCATCGTACTCTTCAGAAACAGAGCCCTCGCTTGTTTTCCTGTTGGCTGGAGCTTCCCCTGACTCCGAACTCTCTCTCCCTGGGGAGCTACTGGGCAAACATTGCCTATTTGTTCTCCGCTGAGCATTAAGTCAAGAGCCTACCTTGGGGAAACCAGACTCATCGCACTCTTTAATCATGCCGATGAAATCCATGGACCTTGTGGCGATGAACTCGGCCCGGAAAGCTGACATTACGGAATTCAACAGCAAGGCACTGAAAGACACACACACATGCCCCACGTCAGCAGAGCTTCCCCTTAATGAAACTCGCTTTCATTTTAGGATGTATGTTGTTGGGAAAGATGACTGACAGCCCTTTAATGGTAAGGGTGGAAAAATGAGAAGACTGGAGTAAAAAGGCCACCTCTAGAGACTAACTCGGTGTTTCATGCATATTCAGAACTTAATATTCAACTGACTGGAAGAATGGATGGATGGGTGGATGGATGAGTGAATGGGTAGATGGATCAATGGATGGACAGGTAAATAAGAAAGTAATCAAATCCATTTAAACAGAAGAAAACTGAGCCTTCAGTGCACAAATAAAACTAAAAAGTAAGAATATATATTTTTTTTTAACTCAAAGTTTATTTTAGTCACTTTCTTTTTTTTTTTTTTTTTGCGGTACAGGGGCCTCTCCCATTGTGGAGCACTGACTCTGGACGCGCAGGCTCAGCGGCCATGGCTCACGGGCCCAGCCGCTCTGCGGCATGTGGGATCTTCCCGGACCGGGGCACGAACCCGTGTCCCCTGCATCGGCAGGCCGACTCTCAACCACTGCGCCACCAGGGAAGCCCTAAGTAAGAATATTGATCCAAGCTGCAAATATATATCCGCATCTCTTATGAAAAGCACTGTTCCAGGACCTAGGGACACAGTGGTGAACAAAACCCACTCCAGGCTGCTCACACATCTGCCACCAAAAGGAGAGCAGAGGAGAAACCTCTTATGCCTGGTAGACAGGAATTTGAGTTTATCCTGACCTTATCACTTATCACAGCCCCATAGGGAAAGAACTATTATTATACCCATTTTACAGAGGAGGAGACAGAGGCACAGAGGGGTCAAAGTAAGTGACCCAAGGTCAGAAAGCTAAGAAAGAGTGGAGCCAAGATCTGAAGCCAGGCACCTGGACTCCAGCATTCCTGACCTCCATGCTATCCTGCTTCTCTGTTGGCCCTCTTGCCCATGCAAGCATGCCAACCTCAAAAAAAAGCAACCAAGTCCATTTTCAAACACAGGCTTTATGAATTTCAAAATACTTACTTGTTTGCTAGTTTCTTACATCTCTCCATCATTTCCGTTAGCAGAGCCTAATCAAAAAAATGATAAAAACCATCAAGTTGGAGGATCTAAAGCAACACTTCTCATGAACAGATTTCCAAAGCAATACTCTAAAATAAACACAGCCACATGACCATTTCTATCTCAGTGCCTGGCAGGGATGGGGAAGATGAAGGAGAAAACAAGCTCACTCTTGTGGCATTTAGTATAATGGATAAGAGCTGGGGCCCTGGCCTCAGGCACACTTGGGTTCAAATCCAGTCTCACCAACTACTTTTCCTCATCCTTAGGTAGATGATACCGACCTGTGATACCATCCCACCTACAGATTACTGCAGGATGATGAGAGTGGTACCTCCTATGCTCCAGGGCACCAAGAATGAAATCTGCTTTACTACTCACTCCTCTAGACCCCCCTTTTACCTCCCCATTTCACGAGGTGTCTGTGAAATTCTCAGTAAAATAACAAACACTGGGCCAGTACTTGGTGCTGGCCAGTCACGGTGAGAAGCACTTGGCACTCATGATGTCACTTCTCACAACCACCAAGAGGCAGGCTCTCTATTCTCCCATTTCACAGATGAGAAACCAAGCCACTGAACAGTGATGTGCTTGGGCCAAGGTGACACGGCTAGTTATGGCGGGCTGGATGTGACCTGGGCAGTCAGGCATCAAGGGCCATGCTCTTCACTATACTTCCTCTCCATGCATTTTGAAGGACATTTTTTTCCCCAAAAGGAAGTAAATGTTTTACTCATTGGGATACTATTAATGGCTTTAGAGCTATCTTAAGACAATTACGTGTCTTTAAAAGAGCTCCTATTTTTTTAAAAAAATCAATGGAAGAAGTCTCCATTAGGGCAGTGGTTTGGGGAAGGTTTTGAATGGCACAGGCAAGGTCAATCCCAAGACAAAAGAGCTGGTAACAGCAGCATCGACACTGAGAACTCACCAGGCGCACAGCACTAGGCACTGGGCTAAGCGCTTTACATACCTTTTCCCATTTACTCTTCACAATGGTCTTTGAGGCCCATGTCAATTATCAGCACTTGACAGATGAGGAAGCCAAAACTCAGCTAGATTAAGCCACTTCCTACTAAGTGGTAGAAATGAGATTTGTACCTAAGTCTGGCTCAGAAGGCAAAAGATAAAATCAGTCTTCTTTAGTGAAATTCTACCCTTTCCAGCTGTGGCCTCTGTATCCTGGGTGCTGCTTGAATAATTAAGGTGGTAGTTGCTTGTGGAGATACTGTCAGTACCCCTTACTCCTTACCCTGATTTTATTCAGAGTTCTGTCTCTGCCAACAAAATACAGGTTGGGTCCTGTTATGGAGTGAATTATGTCCCGTCCAAATTCATATGCTGAAGCTCTAACCCGCAGTGTGACTGTGTTTGGAGGTGGTGCTTTTAAGGAGTTAATTAATGTTAAGTGAGGTCATAAGAGTGCGGCCCTAATCCAACAGGACTGGTGTCCTTATAAGAAGAGGAAGAGAGACTAGGGACACACATGCACAGATGATAAGACCAGGAGAGGACACAGTGAGAAGACAGTGGACTGCAAGCCAAGGAGAAAGGCCTCACCAGAAACCAACCTTGCAGGCACCTTGATCTTGAACTTTCCAGCCTCCAAAACTTTGAGAAAATAAACTTCTGTTGTTTAAGCTACCCAGTCTATTATGGAAGCCTGCTAAGGTCTGAATAGCCACCTAATTCCCAAGTTGATGGTGTCAGAAGGTGGAGTCTTTTGGAGGTGATAAGGTCTTAAGGGTGGAGCCCTTATGAATGGAATTAGTACTCTTATAAAAGTGGCCCAAGAAAGCTCCCTTGTCCCTTCTGCCATGTGAGGACACAGCATGAAGACAGCTGTCAGTGAACAAGGAAGTAGGCCCTCACCAGACACTGTATCTGCCAGCATCTTGATCCTGGACTTCCCAACCTCCAGAACCATTAGAAATAAATTTCTTTTGTTTATAAGCCACCCAGTTTGTGGTGTTTTCTTAGAGCAGCCCAAACGTACTAAGCAAAGTAATACAGGCCCAAGCCAATCACGGTGGTCCCATTCCCCTTGCCAGTGGTAAGTTTAGACAGGGCACATGACCCATTTCTTGCTACTTAGATGGGGGCTTAGAGGAAAAGTTTCCTTTTTTTTTTTTTTGGCCACGCTGCACGGCCCATGGGATCCTAGTTCCTCGACCAGGGATCGAACCCAGGCCCTCAGCAGTGAAAGCACCGAGTCCCAACCACTGGACCGCCAGGGAATTCCCAAAGTTGTCCTTAAAGAGGAACCGAAGACTCCTCATCTTTCTGCCTTCGGATGCTGCCATGTATGGACATTATGTGTGGAATGGCTACAGCCACTTTGCTGCTATCTGGGGATGGCAGAGCAGAGAAAAGAACGGAACCTGCCTGGCTCAGACCCTTCACTGTTATTCAACAGAACACACTGAATTATTTTTGAAGGGCCAGTTAGGTGTTTGTTCCTTGCAGCCAGCATCCCAATTGATGATAAAATTGACAATGTCACAAATGGCTTCCCAAACCCATTCATGGGGATTTAATATCTGAAAAGTCATTCATGAAGACCAATATCAAAGTGGTTTCTGGGAAGACTGGGAAAGAGATATTCTTATAATGATCGCATTGATACTCCTTAACATGCACAAATAATCACTCACTCAACACCTGCCTGTGAAGCAACTTTAATGTACTAGCCACTATTTTAGGCACTGGGAATAGCAGTGAGGAAATCAGACAGAAATCCATGACCTTAGATGCTTATTCTCTCTTTCATACACACACGCACAAATGAATGAGCTATCTTGGCCCACCACTTCTGAAAAGACGAAATAGGGCAAATGCTAACATATGGACGAAGTGTTCTGGCCATTAAGACAAGACAAATGCTTTAAAAGTTCTCTTTCCACAGGAGATGAATGCATTAAAAATGCATCCAAGAATATAACTTTAAAAAAAAAAAAAAAGGGCTCATTGTCATTACCCTTAAGTGTCCAGGAGCCAAATGCTATATAGATCCCAGGATGGTCTGTTAGAGGTTATTAATTTTTTTTTCTGGGAAGTGACAGGATTGATTATCTTTGGCAAGAACAAGATGAACAACAGTTCAAAGCAGACTGAGATCGAAAAAAGCCTATTGGCTGAGATAAACCATTGAAAAACTTGCAGCTCTGAATATACGTTCACAGACACGTCAGAACTTGAAGATTCATTAGGCCCCTACATTTCGTTTGTTTATATATTTGTTTTTTATAAAAATTATAAAAATAAGAAATGCTTATGGACAGAAGTTCAAATAATATTGTCATGTATGAAGTAAATTATGAGTGCCCTCCCTCCCAACTCCCACTTCCTAGGGATCAACAGTGTCAACATTTGGTGTTTATCCTTCTAGGCCTTTGTCTATGCCCTATGAATACGTAGCTTTTGTTGTAGAAGACTTTTGTTCTGTTTTACAGAAATGGATAGTCTTATACACATTGAGCTACAATTTGCCTTTTTCACTCAAGAATCTAGCACGGGCCTCCCTCCTCCCGTGTTAGTACACACAAATCTACCTCATTCCTTTTAATGCCTGAGGAATCCACATCATGTACGTAACTATTTTTCAAACTGCTCCAAACTGATGACGTTTTTTAAATGTTTTATTTTTAACCAATTATAGCCTCATGAGAAATTGCAGAAATAGTATAGGTGCTGGGTACCATCACCCAGCTTCCCCCAGTGGTAACACCTTACATAACTACAGTGCATTGTCAAAATCGGGAAACTGACATTGGTATAATATAATTAACTAGACTATTTCACCAGGTTTTTCATGCACCTTTCTTTTTGTGGGGTGAAGGGTATATCTTTGTGACACTTCAGTAACATATTTGGATTTGTATAGCCACCATCACATTTAACTACTGGATTTTTAAGGTTATCTCCAGATTAGGGTTATCTACCCACTTCAAAAGTATAGGAAAAGAAAAAAGAAGTTGGGTCAATAACACATTTCTGTTTTCTAAACTGAGATTAACTCATACGCAGCCCAGAGTGCTCAGAAGATATGTACTTATACTTTTACTAAATAGCCTTCCAATCAGCATTTACAATTATTGCCCCATAAAAAAATGAACTAAATGATATACATATCACATTTTCCTTATTTTTCTAGATGAAACAAACATGTAAAACAGTAGGCAAAACCATAAACTAATCTTAAAAGCTAGTATCTTTCCTCCAATCCAGAGTTAATATGGCTCAAGTCTCAAAGAAATAAAATATTTCAGTGTGAATATAAAGAAATTTTATATCCCAGGTAGTAAAATGAGAAATTAAATTTTTTTCCTTTATTTATCTTTCTCTGGGGATTTTTCCCTAATTCAAAAGAATGAAAATAACACACCTGTATGCTTGAGAGAGATTTATCATCGACCA
Source organism: Phocoena phocoena (assembly GCF_963924675.1). Taxonomy (NCBI): domain Eukaryota; kingdom Metazoa; phylum Chordata; class Mammalia; order Artiodactyla; family Phocoenidae; genus Phocoena; species Phocoena phocoena. The sequence goes on from NC_089233.1 coordinate 23,066,019, forward strand.
AGACTAGTCTTAGATTTGCATTACTAGCCTAATCATACATTAGAATGTTTAAAGGGCAATTTATAGTATGACCATTGGAGTAGCAGTCCCATGGGTCAATCTGTTCAAGTCCCACCTTAAAATGTAGCAGTTAACAGGAGATTCCTAGAAAGAAAGAGTCTAAAGCAGTCAAGGGAACAAATCTGTTGGTTTCAGTCACTGCCAAAATGGCTACATGACTTCTTTCTAACTGTGTGACTGTAAGAAGTTTGTAAGCCTCAGGTACCCCATCTGTAAAATGGGTATAACAGTAACACCTAGCTTGGGGAAGCTCTGAGAGTGAATTAAGATAGCCCAAGTAAAGTAACTAATACAGGCAGACCTCAGAGATATTGCAGGTTCTGCTCCAGACCACTGCAATAAAGTGAATATTGCAAAAAAGTCACACAAATTTTTTTCTTTCTCAGTGCAAATGAAAGTTATGTTTACACTATACTGTAGTCTATTATATGTGCGATGGCATTATGTATAAAAAAATGTACGTACCTTAATTAAAAAATATTTTATTGCTAAAAAATGCTAACCATCATCTGAGCCTTCAGTGAGTCATACTTTTTTTTGCAATAGTAACATCAAAGATCACTGATCACAGGTCACCATAACAAATAATAATGAAAAAGTTTGAAATATTGCAAGAATTACCAAACTGTGACACAGAGACACAAAGTGAGCAAAATGCTGTTAGAAAAATGGTACCAATAGACTTGCTCGACGCAGTGTTGCCACAAACCTTCAATTTATGAAAATGCACTATTTGCAAAGTGCTCATAAAGCACAGCACAACAAAACGAGGGGTGCCTGTGGGGCGCATGGCAGAGGGAGCCTCAGAAAGAGGTGGTTAAGGGCTCAAAGCGTAGCAGCATCTCAGACCCATCTCCCCGCTCCATTCTTCACAGCCAACCAACACTGCCTTCTAAACTCTTCCTGAAAGGTCACAAAATTTTCCTAACAATAGGTATTTGGTATAACGTTAAGCGAGGGAAAAGCATCATAAAATCATACAGGAAATATTTCTCATCTACAAAACCACAATTACAGAGCAAGAATGAAAGCGGAAAGAGAAATATTAAAAAGAAAATGCACGTTAACAGTGACCAGTTATTCATGACAGACTTTTAGGTGGCTCCTTTCCTCCGTTTAACCTTTCTGTCTTTTCCAAATTCTTTCCAATGAATATGTACTCTCCCATCCATTCTGCCTCTTGGTTTTTCCATGGCTACCAGAGAGTTCTCCTCTAATCCATCTCAGATGCTTCTGCCAGTCTGATCTTCAAGCACCACTTTTTTTCATATTATCCCCCTGGTCAAAAATCTTCAAGCGCTGCCTGGTCTCCACGACACGATGTTCAACAACCTCTGCTTGAGCCACTCCCAGCCAGCCTAGTCCCTCACTCTTCTCCAGTAATGCTTGTCTCCTTATCATGCCCGTCTATACGGGTCCCGTCCCTCAACCCCTCCTTACTGCCCCTCTGCTCATCTCCTGGCCTTCAAGTCAGTCCAGGCTCCCATCTGCTGTTAAGGTCAAAGACAACAATGGTAACCACCCCCATCTGCCTGCTGCCTACCATGCACCAGCTCTTGGCCATGCGCTTGACACGCACTATCAGTCATCTCGTGAGAGCCCTTCGAGGAAGGTTCTATTATTAGCCCCATTTTACAGCTGGTAATACTGAAACACAAAGAGGTAAAGCAGCCCAAGGCAACACAGCCACAGTTTGAACCCAGGTCTGCCCGACCACCTGCCCCAGCCTCTACCGCTTTCCTCTTCCCTCCTTCAACGGTGACAACCTGCATCACACAGCTTAGCAAGTGATCACGGGATTCCATACCAGACAAGATAAAAAGCTGCTGAAAATGATGAGAAGCTTATCAAGGGATTCGTTTTCATTGCCCAAAAGCAGGTTTTATGAAACGGTTGCTTTTTTCTCTGCAGAATGTGTCTAAAATTGGGGGCATAAATGTTTTTCACTTACTCTAATTTTAATTGTATAAGGCGAAAAAATCCTGTCTTTAAACAACAACAAAAAAGCCTTTTTGAATAATCACTCCTTGATTTTTTGGGGGGAAGGGATTTGATATTTCAATTTCGATCTGAAATTTCGTATGTCAGATATTTGCAGCTGAAGGCATTTCTCCCTTCTCTCATCTAGATAGTTCTCCCTTCCTCTCTCACACCTACCTGTCGGGTGTATTGCCAGCTGCTGCAGACAAACTCCTACATTCTGGAGGCATGGCCTCTTACAGACATACACAGCTCCAACTCCCCGGTGGACACATCCCAGCCACTGTCAAAGAGCTTTTAGGTATCATATTGCCACACACATCTTCAGCACCACGCTGACATTAATTCTTCCACATTTTGAAAATGACTTTTTTTATGAGACACTGCAAGTTCCTTATTTAAATGCCCCAAGAATCAGAGTTTATTATTATTCAGGTGACCTAATTTTTTTAATCACTTCTTCTAGTGCAATAATGATTTCCTAGAGTTTTACTCCCCAGGAAAGCTCTACTCCCAGCTTCTGCCATCCTTTGAGATTACTGGCACTTAAAAGGAAGAATGCCTTATGACATGTACTTTTTGTTTTAAATCCAATTTTGCTTTTCATTAAAGTAAGGAGAAAAAAATAAGTGTTCTCATTTTCAAATGATTCCGTCTTGCTCATAGGTTTCAGTCATTCAGCTGCATTGGTCAAGTTCATGATACCTCCTCCCAGGAGCCTGGGCCAGCGTGTGGTGGCTGAGACTACACTGAAGATCACAGAGAGTGGCCAGCAAGGTTTTCAAAGCATCTTCTGTTAAACTGGCTTGATTTAAAATCAATTTACTCAATGGTAAAAAATTCACCTGAAATATGAAATGTCCCTATTTTTCTCCTCATACTTTAGGATTTGGAAAAATTTAAATATGTGCAAGACATTATACTTGCTGAAAAGTTAAAAAACAGGGCAAAGAAATAAGTTAAGACGATCCAAAATCTTGCCCTCCAGCGATATTCTGTCGTATCTCTCTCCCAATTCTCCTGTGCAGATACGAAAATCACGTTTGCAATCCCGATGACACAGCATTCAAGCGCTGCGTGTGGGACTCTCCCTTAAGCACCGTAAATGGACTGCCTTGTTTGATCCAGGCAGTAGACTCGAAAACAGGAATTATTACTGCTCCCGTTTCACAGGTAAAGAAAAAAGCTGAGTGATTAGGGACAAGTAACTTGGCCTCTGCTTTAGTCTGACAGCTGTCAACAACAGAGCTGAGATTCAGATTTAGGCACCCCGACTCCAGGGCCCACACTTGAACACCAGGCCACACTACCACTTAGGACACACACAGTAACAGGTGTAACTTCTTTCTTTCACTTGAGCACATCAGTGTGTACTCCATCGTGGGTCTCCATCATCTTAAATGGCCCCGCAACATTCCACTGAGTACACAGACCATAATTTAACCAATCCCCTTCTGATGGCTGTCTCCACTGTTTCACTAGCGTGAACGCAGCTACACATGTGTATGTGTGTGTGTTTACGCACTCGTCAAGTTATTTCTACTGGATATTTTAAAAAGTGGATTGCTTTGTCACAGTCGTATCTTTTTTTTCTTAACAGCTGTCAATATGTGTTTGCAGATACAGGGAAAAGGCAGGTGGATTTGAATTTTGCTTTACTCCAAATATCCTTGTTTTGTAGCAAGGTCTCTTTTTCCCTCACAAAGAATAAATTCTCAGCCATCAACGAGAAGACAACAGAAGCTTCATCTATCACAGTTATTGCGACAATCTGAGACTGGTGTTCCACTGAAATTGCTTCTCAGTCTTAGGGAAGAAAAATAGTATTTCTGCTATGATTCTGACTTCACTTTAATCCCTGACAATGCTTCAGTTAGACAAAAAAGAAAAGAAAAAAAAATTTATAAGAGCAATTATGTATCTTGAGTTTCACTTTCCTTCCATAAAATGGAGAAAATATTATCTGCTTTACGACTTTATTAACTTATTATCAACACAAAAGGAGTGCACGAAGGTTAGTGAAGAGGCAATGAAGCCTGCTGGCCCTGGAGTCGGATTCAATGGGTTTGTGTCCAGTCACTGCCACTTTCTAGCTGTGTGACCTTGTGTAGTTATTCGGCCTCTCTGGGCCCCTACATCCCCCTCCCAGAGTTGGTAAACAAGGCAAGGCAGGAAAAGTGCTGAGCGCAGAACCAGTCACAACAGTGAGCCGTTATGAAAGGGCCCTGATTATGTCCCTGGGCACACAGGTGTAGTAGGGCTTGTTAAGACACAGAAGAGAGGAGCCCTCCTTGGTGGTGAGCTTCACACTGACGCCACCTGGCAGTTACCTCGGGGGCGTGGTAGGAAATGCACTGGAAGATCCAGTCCATGGCAGGCGAGTACAAGGGGAGGTAGGATGGAAGCTCCACTCCCTGGAGCACCAGCTGGTTCTGGACAGTATCGCTGTGAATCTACAGGAGACCAAATAAACACTCAAAAGAAGGGGAAGTCACATAATAAACGAATAGCATGTAACTCACAGACTGCGCATATCTGCAAGCATCTGGATGGCCCCGAGAGAAATAGCCTGGTTTCTCAGGGTTTTTTTAAACTAGAAAAAAGCACACAAAGTTTCCCATGTCACCAGGCTGAGCTGTTCTGGGAATGTGTGCTGTGCAGAGAAGTAACCTGATAAAATTGGAGCCAGCAGATGCTAAGAAGAAAGGCTGATCGACGGGAGATGTTTCCTGGTAACACATGCACATTAAGCCTCTCTGCTTGTTCAGTACAATCAGCACGTTTTAATTGTGTGTAACAGACTCGAGTGTAATTTTATAGGGTTTACACACTCAAAGAACTTTAAGGCAATCTCGACATGGAAAACCAACTGGGTTTTATGAATTTGTGATCACGTAGCTATTACATCAATTAGCTGCTCTGATTGACAGTGTACTCTTACCTGTTTGAATGTGAGGAGGAAGTCAAAGAAGTTCTTATTTAGGCTTTCTTTGAGATGCGGAGCCACTTCCATGCCCACCTGTAGCCAATCAAAATGAAATTACCTTGACCATGGAAAAAGAGGTTGTAAATAACATATACAGTGTGATGTCATTTTTGTAAATTAAAAATATACATAGAGATAGATATAGGCAGAGAGATCCAGCAAGTTAACTTTTACTCTTTTTGCTTATCTGTTTTCTTATTCAATAAGCATATCTTGCTTTTATAAGAAAAACCACAGAAGCTATTTTTAATGAAAAAAGGGCAACATTTGCAGTAATCATCTTAGCAATTTCCCAAAGGTAATGAAAGTATGACTGAACAGATGACCAAGGGAACAAATCAATACAGCACTAAGGAGAAATGTACTCTCAAGATCATGTATACGATATTCTCTTCCTCTCTAAAAAATGATAAACACACATGTGGCTGTACTTATTAAATGAAGCAAAAAGATTCTGGTATGTAAGAGAGTCAGCTGGGACCTCACTGTTGCATTGTTAAAATACATGGATTCATTCTTTGCTGGGCAGTCATGGAAGCAGACATAAATTTTGATGTATTTTAAGCCGGTTTTTATTAGACAAGCATGAAGCCTAACAATGCTGTAATCCACTGGTTCCTTCGTTCATTGTTTTAAAAAGATGGTAACATTTTCAGCTGAAAAAATTTGCTAATCATAGAGAAGGTGGCCAGAGCCCTAGGGTTGGATGCAAAGTGAAGGTCTCAGCTATGGCAGGGAGTGCAAGTATTTAACACAAAACAAAGCATCATAATGTTCCTTAAACTGAGCTCCTCAGAATACACCTCAGTTCCACACTGCTGCTTTAGCACGAAAACAACTTTGTAAGGGGAGTTGCTTTCTGGGACCTGGTTCCTTCCAAGGGGGACAGATTCCTGCCACTCACCTCCCCCCCTACCCAGAGGTCATGAAAATTCATGATAACAAGGTTTTTTTAGATGTCTGTAAAGAATTCCTTTGAGAAGAATTATGCAAGATCCACTGGGGCGGTAAATTCCAAGGGCATCTCTATGGCTGTTGGGGATGCTTCCAAGGACAGGCACAGAGATTAAAAAAAAATACTAACAACAAATGTCAGATCCACTTCTACTGTGTTCTGATTCTATTGTCTTTTCTTCCACTAATCATTTTGTAGAAAAGGCAATAATTACCTGTTAGGCGACAGCAAACAAAAAAGCCCAGTGGACAAGCAGTGGAGAGGAACTGAAGGGGCCATGACTTAGGAGTTAATCATACTTTCCTTTAGTAAGCAGCTTTGAGGTCCCCCCATGCCCCGCCTACTCAGTGCCTTTGTGGGGTTTTTTTTTTGCGGTACGTGGGCCTCTCACTGTTGTGGCCTCTCCCGTTGCGGAGCACAGGCTCCGGACGCGCAGGCCCAGCGGCCATGGCTCTCGGGCCCAGCCGCTCCGCGGCATGTGGGATCTTCCCAGACTGGGGCACGAACCCGTGTCCCCTGCATCGGCAGGCGGACTCTCAACCACTGTGCCACCAGGGAAGCCCTGACTTTGTGTTTTGTTTATGTCTTCCCATAAAGCCAAATGAGCAGCTTGGAAATCTGCTTGGGTCTAAAAGATTTCTACCTAGAGTAGCAAGGGTAGTTACTCATGATTTCCATCTGCTGTTTCTGCCTGCCTGGCATTCATTCCCTTTGTTTCTGGAATCAGTAAAGTGGATTTGTCTTCGAGAAATCAAACTTCCCTCTCAGACCAGGTCTGTGGCAGAGCTGGACCCAGCCGATCCTGAGCTGCAGGGGTGGGCACGTGACCCAGGCTCAGTCCGTAGGCATATCCCATCCCATGGCCACAGTGACTGGTCTATCTACGGACAAGGGACCCAAGGTGGTGCAGTGAGTTTCTGCCCTGAAATTCTGGCTGGAACTACTGCGGAAAAGGCACTCTTGCCACTGGAGTTCCTAAGTCAAGAGGATGGAGGTCTTTCCACCATATGGAAAAAGAAAGCCTCAGAGTACAGTCACACAGAGGAGAGCAGAGCTGAGCAATGAGGGAGGAGAAAATTCTTGACATGGTTTGGGGGCCCTGGGTCTGCCACGCACGCACTACCTCAGGCTCTTCAGACGCAACGGCCAACAATTTCCCCCCTTTTGCTTCAAAGTACTATGAATTGGGGTTTTGCCACTTGCAATTGAAAGAATCCTTACTAATGCACACTGTCTCCTTCTTTTTACATCAGAAGATTTTCAGTAACTACCCAACCAGGGAAATCAGCTCTGCCTAAACTGACACAAATGATTTCAGATACAGCGCATCTCACCACCAGCTTTCCTAGGGTGGGTCTGTAATTTCTCCTCATTGCCACTGAGTTGTAAAGTTGCATCTGTCACGCAAAGGCACGTTATATGCAACAAATATCACCTTTCACTAGGTTGTGTACCTTACTTCAAACTTTAAAACTGGAACAGGTTTGTAAGGAATGAATCTTTCCACCCACTTTCTGATTTCTGTTTAATAACTGTGTGTCATAAAACACACTGAGATTCTAGATCTTTATTATTGTACTATTACTGACATCAAGGTGAGTTCAAAGAATGTGATGTGTCCTACAAGGGGAAAGGCAGCAGAGCACAAATACACAAGTGATAGTATCCTTTCATTCCACCGCAGGATCCAGCAGCATTTTGCACAGAACAGGACCTCAGCAAACACTGACACGGCTGGAGCGTTCAAGCTCCCGATATTCCAAAGCTGAAGCTCTAGGAAACATATCTGATATTCCTGTATGAAAAATCCACGCCAAGTTTCAAGCAGATGGCAATGCGTAAATGCTTCGGCCTCGGTTACTACGAGGGAGCAAGTGCCCTTTAATGGAAAGCTTTTTCTTTCTTTCTTTTTTTCTTTTCTCCCTTATCAGGGAGTGGACCTATAAAAAGTATCCTTCCTAAGGATGTCTGCTACTCACTCTGAGGGCAATGACTGTTTGATTTCTTTGTGACACTGGAGACCACAGGGCTTCTGTCATTTGTTAGACGTCACATAAAAGAAGCAGATCAAAGGCTACGGTCCTCGCCTTCTGATTTCTTGGCACTGGAAGTCTGGGGTTCATCAGGACCCTAAAGAACAGGGGCAATAACCCCTCTCTAAAGGTGAACAATGCCAACAGAACTAGCAAGGGGGACTCCACAGAAAGCTACCAGAGGCAAAGGCCCCACGTGAGTTGAAGAAAAACGAGTGTAAACTCTCCACAGGGTGCATTTTTCATAAATGAAAAACTTACTAGTTTTAAGAAGGAGCTTCACGGTGCTTTAAAGGAGAGAAAGGCTGAGTGATTTACAATCCTCACAGCAGAGCAGCCCTCCAAGGCCAGGCGACACAGACCCTGATGCCCGCCGTCACCAGGCGCCTCTCCCTGCCAGACACTCGCAGGGAGTGTCTCACCACCTCGCACTCCAGTCCAACTCTTTAATACAGAGACCAAAAATCTAATAAAACAATCGAATTCAGAGACAAAGGGAAAGCATGTTTCGAGTCAATGAAAAGCAACCTATCAGCCGAAAGGCTTTGGGAGCCTCCTTCCCAGCAAGAAGGGAGAAACAATTAGTTCTGAAACTTAGTCCGTTTCTAAGAAGATGACCTTAAACATCCCCTAATTAGAGTTACTGGTAAGTGGGTCTACTTTGAAATTAATTTTTAAAAGGAATCCTACGGTTCTGCTTTCTGCGAACAAGCTGTGCTCTAAAATTAGCAGCTAATAAAGTCCTTCTTCCAGTGACTGGTGAGGTGGCGGGGAGGGAGAAGCGTGAACATTAGAGGAGACAGGACACGGTCACAGGCGCGAGTGCAGGGACGCAGCTTACCCTGCACAGGTAGGCCCTGGCGTACACCGACACCAGAGGGTCCCCGATCCCTCGGACCATGCAAGTCAGCCGGGGCAGACACTCTGAAATCCCCCTGTTAGAGACAAAAAGACAGCAGCATTACACCCCGTGGGAGAACTCTCTGTTCTTTCATTTTTTTTTTTAATAAAAAAAGCTAGACTTCCTAAATGCAGGGGGGAAAATCAAGCTTTGGAACCAAACCAAGGTCAAAGTTTGAGTCTTCTAAGGCCATGTAACAAGTCTTTCTCTCTTGCCACGATTCATACTTTGAATGGTTTCTTTTATCTTTACCATTTGCTCAGTGCTGGAGTCTAACCTTCAGTCTTTTCCTGCTTGAGGTCACATTTATTTTACTAATTTAACGATTTTTGTCCCCCGATTATTTTCCATTGACAGCTCACTCCTTGACCTTCTTGATATTTTCGTCGTATCCATATTCCTTTGGTACTGATTTGCGCCCTGTGCCCCGCCCCTTCCTAGCACCTGACACCCAGCACCTCAGGCTAACATCCGCATCCCCCTCAGTGTGAACTGTGACTTATTTATTCCTCCTGCCACGTGGGACTTCCATCTGCCTTGGGCATTATTCTCCCCCAACTGGTGAGGCAAAATAACTCTTTCCTCAGCACCACGTTATCCCCACAAACTCCCCCAGGCATTCCCAGATCCCAATCAAACACATTTGGTACACACTCTAAATCCAACCCAACTATTCCTCAGAGCTCCGTGAGTCAGCCCATGGCTTTGAGGAGTTGATTATCTAGACGGGATCCAACACCACTCAGTCTTTCGGCAGCTCTGCAGAAAGCAGATCTGGTTTCTCCCGGCTCTGCAAAACTACTCTCAGTACAATGCCTGAGGTGACCCAGAGTAGCAGAGGGCTTAGGGGCAAAGGCTTTTCCTTCTGACATCATCTTGGACAGCACCAGCAAAGACAATGAGTGAGGGCCCACGGGTGTCGCTCCCAGTGTGGTGTGTCCAGCTCACCAGACCCTCACAGACCCCTTCTTAGGGCCTTGTTCACAGAGGAGACTAGGGGTCAGAGATGCTAAGTAACTTTCTCAAGACCACACAGCTAGTAATAGCAGAGCTAGGATTCAAATACAGTTGAGCTGAACTTCCATGAGTTAGTCAACCAACTGCTCCCAGCTTGAGTTTTCTTCTCTGTAAAATGTGGAGATTAAAAAGCTATCTCTACTTTAAGTTTTCATTTGGATTAAACGAGAAAATAGATGGAAGGTGCTTAATACCAGATCTTCTACAAAGTTCTCAAAGAATGACAGCTACTATTACATCGTCATTAGCATGTGTGTGTATGTGTGTGCACAGGCATATATGAGAGAGAAATTTTTTGGAAATGTATGGTCCCGGACTTTAAGAAGAGCCTTACGTTTTGGAGAGGAACTTGTTACACTTCAGGATGGATGCTTCCACATAGCTACAAAAACCTTCTGTTAAGGAAGACATTTTCCAGATGGTCTGTTCCCTATGGGGAAAAGCCTGAACTATTCATGCAGGGAACTTGGTGTGTCTCAGGAGAGGGGGCCACAGTGACTCTCAACAATCCAGAGAATTAAATTAGTGAGTGGCTTGTGGTTTCTATATTTGGTTTTCAAGGTTTTATATTTATTTATAATAAAATCTGGAAAACGTTGTATGCTGATTTATGGTTGCATGCTGAAATTTAAACTGGGTTTTGAGCATTCCCAATCGAGGCTTTATGGGGAAAAGGATGAAACACAGAGAACTAAGATTCCATTTGTGTATAAGTTGAATTCCCTGTCCTTCAACACTGGTGTTTGTGCAGAGAAGCTTGACCCTGTTCCTTTCAAGTTCTTGAAACCAGAGAAAACACAAAATGATGAAGCATTTTAATTGAGAAAATTAATGTGGGAATGTTCCTCAGGGAAACAAAAGCCTGGTACATGGCACTATAGTCAAAGTAAAAAAACAGAAAACTGGGGAGAGCCAGAGTCCAAGGACCTCGTGGACAATGTGGCTGGCCCTGTACTTCCAGGCTAGCAACCGTAACAGAACTGCATTTTCAACAGGAATTTCAGGGCGGCCCATTACATGGCTTCTATTAGCAGTGCAACTCTTGCAGCCTATCTTTAAAACCATCAGACAGAAAAAAAGGATACAATCTCGGAATGAGTTCCCTGATGGAAGCAATCTTGAAAAACCAATTTAAGCATGTTTCTTTGGCTGTGTCATTTACATTCTCTGGAGAGAAGTGATCTGTAAAACAAAAATAATATCTATCAGCCCCCTAATTCTTGGGATCTGTTAGAGCTGCTATGAGTCCTAGGACAAAAAAAAGTTACAATGGAGCAGAAGAAGGGGTGGGGCACCGAGTCCTTCTATGTTTTTCCTTCCAAATATCATTATTATTAGGAAACAACTGGTGACAATGATAGCTGACAAAGGCTTTCTAAGTGCCAGGCGCCGTTCACAGTGTATAGACATCAGCTCACCTAATCCCCACAAGAACCCTCCAAGTTATACACTTTTATTGTCCTCTTTCATAGACACAGAGGGCAAGGCACAGAGGAGTTTAGGGACTTGCCCAGGGCACACAGGAAACCGATGTAAGAGTTCCTTTTGGACCCGCCATCTGCGGTGGCACCACCGCCAATATGCAGATTTTCGTGAAGACCCTGACGGGGAAGACCGTCACTGTCGAGGTCGAACCCTCGGATACGATAGAAAATGTAAAGGTCAAGATCCAGGATAAGGAAGGAATTCCTCCTGACCAGCAAAGACTGATCTTTGCTGACAAGCAACTGGAAGATGGATGAACTCTGATCACAACACTCAAGAGGAGTCCACTCTTCATCTTGTGTTGAGACTCCATGGTGGTGCTAAGAAAAGGAAGAAGTCGTCTTACACCACTCCCAGGCAGAACAAGCATAAGAGAAAGAAGGTTAAGCTGGCTGTCCTGAAACACTGTAAGGTGGAGGAGAACGGCAGAATCAGTCGCCTTCATCGGGAGTGCCCTTCAGGTAAACGTGGTGCTGGAGCTTTTATGGTCAGCCACTTTGACAGACATCATCGTGGCAAATGTTGTCTGACCTATTGTTTCAACAAACCAGAAGACAAGTAATTGTGTATTGGTTAATAAAAGACATGAACTAATGAAAAAAAAAAACAACAGACGTAAGAGTTAGAATTCAACTCAGGCAGTCTGGCTCCACAGCCTATATTCTTAGCCACTGCCTCTAATTTAATCCTGAGGTTCTTGGTGTACCCACCAGTAATTATGGTGATACTATTGAGAATTCCAGATGCTTGAGGAACCTGCAACTGTAATATTAAACGTGATCGATCAGTGTTTGTGCTCTAAATATCACATGGACCAGACTTGAAAGGTAAAGCAAGACTCTGAGGCGAGAAACCAGCCAGAGTCAGGCTGCCAGCTCAATATGGCACTAAGACTTGAGTCACTTTGTGGCAAAACTGCCACTTTCCCCGCTTATCTACTTTCTTCCTCTTTAATAGAACTCTCGTTTTCTGCTGGGCATGCGGCCATCCTTGCAGCTCAGTGTGGCCATGTGACCAAGTTCTGGCCCCAGGATATAAACAAAAGGGCAAGGTCTGGGAACTAGCTGTAAGGGAAAGGGCTTGATCTTCATTCCTTCTTCCTTCCTGCCGGCTAGAATGCAGATACGATGGCTGTGACCTCCATAACCATCTTGAACCACAAGAGCAAGACGGAAGTCAGGATTGTTGGCACCACGGGCTGGCTACCCAACTAGACCTGATCTTCCTTACTGTGATTTTGAGTTTTCTGGCACTGACAACCAAGCCCAATCATGACATGCATCTTAATAAGGAATGGAAAAGAGCACGGAAAAATGAAAACAAAAACAAACAACAAAAGACTCATCAACACCAAGAAGGCCATTGTTGAACTCTTACATGAAAATGATTTCTTCTAAATGATTTCCACACAAATTGGAGCCCGATCCCACCACTGGGTGTTCTTTACACTTTCAGGATTCAATCAAAACAGGAGAAATTAATTACTATAGAACATAACAGATGAACATTAGCTTGTTGGTTGGTCTCATCTCGTTCAGTGGGTCATTTTCATCCCTGATTCTACTTTCTGCTACTTGGTGGCACACCATTAAGGTGATCAAAATATCTATGGAATCAGCAAAAAGATAAAACTCTAGGTACTTCACGAGCTGAGAACAGTCACTAATCACAACGGCAGATATTTTGGAATTGCAATCTCAAGGATCTGTCTATTTTTGGACGTTCTGGCATGCTTCATTCATTCGAGAATTTTTCACTTGCCATTTCCAAAGGGAAGGGAAATTACCATTTTCCCTTTCCTGGCCTGAACCCGTGCACTTCAAAGTAATTTTTTTTCAAGTTCCAAGAGATCCAGACAGGAAAAGATAAGGGTTATTCTTAAATTCGTTTGTCAATCTTGCCTTTTGGAAAAGGGAGAGGTGGGGTTTATTTCCCTTCATATGACCAAATCATGTGACTTGAGACCCAAAAGCAAAAATAAGTCTCTGAGGTCATCTAAGAAAAACTCTTGCTTTTCAGTTGAGGGAATGGAGTGCAGCAGCAAAGGGTGGGATGACAGGGATTCAGTCTGCCAGAGAGAGCTGGACGTCACACCAAAGGCAAGTTGCCCTGCGTGTACACACTGACTGAAAGCTATACAATAATCTTCACATGCAATATAAAGGCTTCAGGCTTTCCTTCCAGCTCAGAGAATAATTCAGGAAAAGGATTATGTTATGCAGGACTTTAAAATATTATAGAAAAAAGTAAATAAACAAAACCGGAAGAAAAAAAATGTTACAGAAAACTCAATATTACATTACTTCATTTGCTCAACACAAACGTCTTAGGAACCAACTAAAAGTGTCATTCTAGGCTCCAGGCAGATAACAGCACATAAGAGAGACCCTGCCCTAATGAAGCTTACATTCCAGTGGGGGAAGAAACATAATAAACACAGAAAGGAATAAGCATGCAAACAAGATAACATGCAATAGCAGTCCACACTATGAACGATATAAAACTAGGTATGGAACAGAGAGTGACCTGAGTTAATGTGGCCGGGGGGATTCATTAGACAGGGTGTCAGTCAGAGAAGTCTCCTGCGGACGTAGCATTTGAGCTGAGCCCTGAATTATAAAAAGGAGCTAGCCATGCTCAGATGTGGAGGAAATGTATTCCAGGAGGAAGAAACAGCAAGTGCAAAGGCCCTGTGGTAGGTATGACCTCTGGTGTGGTCAAAGAACAGGAAAGGGAGCCAAAGTGGTGAGAGCAAGAAGGGGGGAAGCAGGCATCACAAACCAGGTCATGCGGGGTTGCAGCCTTGGTGAGGAGTCTGAGAGTTTTTCTAAGTATGACGGAAACTCCCTGAAGAGTTCTGAGCAGAGGAATGGCATGGCATGACATGACTTATACTTCAGTGCTTGAGCTGCTACGTGGAGAATGAATTCAGAATTTGGAAATTAATTAAGAAGAGGCTTTGATGTAACAAAGACCAAAGATATTTTCCTCTAGTTCTCACTTATTTTTCTTTTATGGTGTTTCTTTTTTCAACCCTAACTTCTGTGGATATTTTAGGAGGAGGGAGGACACCAGCGACTCTAGTTCTCTTTCATTTGCCAAGTCTCTGCCCTGGCAGTGAGAGGTCTCTTTACATAACAAGGCTTATAGGGGTGCCACATCACCTTAATATGTGCCTGAAAGGCCAGGTCAGTTAAGGACATTGCTTATCCAGATGCAGCTTACATCAGCCATGGAGAAAAACTGAAGATGGGAATGCCCCCAGTTGATGAGGAGAGCACAACACAATAAACCCAAGTTATTTCTCCCAACATGGAAATAGAATTGTTTTATCACTTAGAGTACATTGCCTCTTCAGTCATGTGCTGGATTAAGAAATGTTGGGGGAAAACTGCACAACTAGTAGCATATACTTTCTGTGAACCCAAAGGACACTGGTATCTTTCTGAGGTCATAAGAGCTATGCCTTAGTTAAAACTCCTGAAGGTAAAGGGCTCAAATACTAAGTTCACAATCTGAACTTGATTCAAATGGAAAGAATGAGTACACACGCCACCGGACTTCTCTCTCCACATAATTTCTTTGGGCAGAATTCTGCATAGTAGGTTTCAAAGCTTTCTTCATAATTACTGTTAAGAGTCATCCCCAACATTATTGATGTTTTTGAGAAAAGTTTGCCCCTCTCCCTTTCAGGTTCTGGGAAGCAGAAAACACATGCAGATGAAGATTTTAACTGAAAGGGGGGAAAATGAAATTATTTTCAAGAAAGCAAAAGCCCGATTCAAGGTAAGAAAAAAAAAAAGGTATTTTGGAAGGGAAGAATTTAGTGATAAACGTGCTAATTAGTATATTTAGATAAGAACTAAAAGTGAACATGAAAGTAGCCTTTTATTCTGAATTTTTATAGTTTAGGTAGGAGAAAGTTATTAGTAATTCTTCCTTAACTGGCCCTAAAATGTTGTTTGTATAGTTAGTGGAAACTAAGAGGAAGGAAAACTATTGCAATAGGTGCAAACACAAATGCCCTTAGGGGCCAGTCAGGTAATATAAATATTTTTAAGCAGTTAGGTATACAACAATAGGAAGAAGTAGAACCTATATGAAGAAGCATTTTAAAATATACTGTTATAGCCAAAGAAAACACCTATCTGAGTTTATTTCTGCCTGCAGGCTAAGAATTTACTGCTGCTGGTATAGCATATGGAAGAAAAGTTGGCAAGTGTAAAATAAGTGCACCCGAGTTTCCCAAATCCTTAAGTTGACAGAGAAGCCTTTCCATCAGGCTTGTCCCTGCCTCCAAGTCTTGAGAAGCCTAGAATGTGGGAGGAGCTGTTGGACATATATACACTACCAAATGTAAGGTAGATAGCTAGTGGGAAGCAGCCGCATAGCACAGGGAGATCAGCTCCGTGCTTTGTGACCACCTAGAGGGGTGGGATAGGGAGGGTGGGAGGGAGGGAGACGCAAGAGGGAAGAGATATGGGAACATATGTATACGTATAACTGATTCACTTTGTAATAAAGCAGAAACTAACACACCATTGTAAAGCAGTTATACTCTAATAAAGATGTAAAAAAAAAAACATCGCAGGTATGATGTGGTGGAGGGGAGGGTCTAGAGCAGCAGTGTCCAGTGGAAATATCACGTGAGCAGCATTCAAAAAGCTAAAACAAAACAGGCGAAATTTTAACAATTTACTTCATTTAATCCAATTCATCTAAAGTATCCGTTCAACATGTAATCAACTTAAAAATTAGTGAGGTACTTCATGGTCTTTTATTTGTATAAGTCTCTGAGGAACTTCCCTGGTGGTCCAGTGGTTAAGACTCTGCACTTCCACTGTAGGGGCCATGGGTTTGATCCCTGGTCGGGGAACTAAGATCCCGCATGCCACTCAGTGTAGCCAAAAGAAAAAAAAAAGTCTCTGAAATCCAGGGTATTTTTTTTTTTATACTCACAGCACATCTCAGTTTGGACTGGCCACATCTCTAGTGTTCAAGAGCCCCACGTGACCAGTGGCCACCATATTGGATGGCGCAGGCCCAGCGCTAAGAACCAGGCTCTCGCTAGCTGGTGGCAGGCCTGTGGGCAAGTCCCTGACTCTTCCCCACTGGGTTTGGCCACCTACAATGAGACACGGTGATTCCTAAGAGCTTTTCTAACCCTAAAGGTCTGTAGAGTTCTGTCTTTCTCTCTGAGAAATGTACATATTAAATAGTTTTTAACAATATAGATAGATGGAAGGAAGGAAGGAAGGTAAGAAAGGAAAAAAAGGAAAGAGAGAAAAGGAGAGAAAAGAGACACAGTGAAAGAAAGCAAAAGAGAGAAAGAGAAAAGAAGGAAGGAAGGAAGGGGGAAAGAAAGAGACAGAAAGGCAAGACAGATAAACAGACAAAAAGAAAAGAGATCAAATTACGGGTACTGTCACATGCCATCTCTTCATCCTCCAGGGAAGTGCTGCTGCTACAAGCAGAAGGAGGTGGGATGAAGGTGGAGTGAGCTTGTTCTAACTTGTACAGATAAGCACGCTTCCTCTCAGCAGCGCTAGGAACTTGAAAGGAGGAATAAGAGGGAAAGGACGCTGTTGCTGGGCGTTCCATGCTGCTGGCCCCATCATCATCATTTATGTGACAAAAGAAATTTGTGATCTAGCTGTCCCATTATAACCTCCTGAGAGTTTAAAACTGAGTGGCGAAAATAAATAAGGAAACACAAGCTTTAAATGATACATTAAACAAGATGGACTTAATTGATATTTATAGGACACTCCATCCAAAAACAACAGAATACACATTTTTCTCAAGTGCTCATGGAACATTCTCCAGGATAGATCATATCGTGGGTCACAAATCAAGCCTTGGTAAATTTAAGAAAATTGAAATTGTATCAAGTATCTTTTCTGACCACAACGCCATGAGACTAGATATCAATTACAGGAAAAGATCTGTAAAATATACAAACACATGGAGGCTAAACAATACACTACTTAATAATGAAGTGATCACTGAAGAAATCAAAGAGGAAATAAAAAAATACCTAGAAACAAATGACAATGGAGACACAATGACCCAAAACCTATGGGATGCAGCAAAAGCAGTTCTAAGGGGGAAGTTTATAGCAATACAAGCCCACCTTAAGAAGCAGGAAACAACTCGAATAAACAACCTAACCTTGCACCTCAAGCAATTAGAGAAAGAAGAACAAAAAAACCCCAAAGCTAGCAGAAGGAAAGAAATCATAAAAATCAGATCAGAAATAAATGAAAAAGAAATGAAGGAAACGATAGCAAAGATCAATAAAACTAAAAGCTGGTTCTTTGAGAAGATAAACAAAATAGATAAACCACTAGCCAGACTCATCAAGAAAAAAAGGGAGAAGACTCAAATCAACAGAATTAGAAATGAAAAAGGAGAAGTAACAACTGACACTGCAGAAATAAAAAAAATCATGAGAGATTGCTACAAGCAACTCTATGCCAATAAAATGGACAATCTGGAAGAAATGGACAAATTCTTAGAAATGCACAACCTGCCAAGACTGAATCAGGAAGAAATAGAAAATATGAACAGACCAATCACAAGCACTGAAATTGAAACTGTGATTAAAAATCTCCCAACAAACAAAAGCCCAGGACCAGATGGCTTCACAGGTGAATTCTACCAAACGTTTAGAGAAGAGCTAACACCTATCCTTCTCACACTCTTCCAAAATATAGCAGAGGGAGGAACACTCCCAAATTCCTTCTACGAGGCCACCATCACCTTGATACCAAAACCAGACAAGGATGTCACAAAGAAAGAAAACTACAGGCCAATATCACTGATGAACATAGATGCAAAAATCCTCAACAAAATACTAGCAAACAGAATCCAACAGCACATTAAAAGGATCATACACCATGATCAAGTGGGGTTTACTCCAGGAATGCAAGAATTCTTCAATATATGCAAATCTATCAATGTGATAAACCATATTAACAAATTGAAGGAGAAAAACCATATGATCATCTCAATAGATGCAGAGAAAGCTTTCGACAAAATTCAACACGCATTTATGATAAAAACCCTCCAGAAAGTAGGCATAGAGGGAACTTTCCTCAACATAATAAAGGCCATATATGACAAGCCCACAGCAAACATCATCCTCAATGGTGAAAAATTGAAAGCATTTCCACTAAGATCAGGAACAAGACAAGGTTGCCCACTCTCACCACTCTTATTCAACATAGTTTTGGAAGTTTTAGCCATAGCAATCAGAGAAGAAAAGGAAATAAAAGGAATCCAAATCGGAAAAGAAGAAGTAAAGCTGTCACTGTTTGCAGATGACATGATACTATACATAGAGAATCCTAAAGATGCTACCAGAAAACTACTAGAGCTAATCAATGAATTTGGTAAAGTAGCAGGATACAAAATTAATGCACAGAAATCTCTGGCATTCCTATATACTAATGATGAAAAATCTGAAAGTGAAATCAAGAAAACACTCCCATTTACCATTGCAACAAAAAGAATAAAATATCTAGGAATAAACCTACCTAAGGATACGAAAGACCTGTATGCAGAAAATTATAAGACACTGATGAAAGAAATTAAAGATGATACAAATAGATGGAGAAATATACCATGTTCTTGGATGGGAAGAATCAACATTGTGAAAATGACTCTACTACCCAAAGCAATCTACAGATTCAATGCAATCCCTATCAAACTACCACTGGCATTTTTCACAGAACTAGAACAAAAAATTTCGCAATTTGTATGGAAACACAAAAGACCCCGAAGAGCCAAAGCAATCTTGAGAACGAAAAAAGGAGCTGGAGGAATCAGGCTCCCTGACTTCAGACTATACTACAAAGCAACAGTAATCAAGACAGTATGGTACTGGCACAAAAACAGAAAGATAGATCAGTGGAACAGGATAGAAAGCCCAGAGATAAACCCACGCACATATGGACACCTTATCTTTGATAAAGGAGGCAGCCTCTTCAATAAATGGTGCTGGGAAAACTGGACAGGTACATGTAAAAGTATGAGATTAGATCACTCCCTAACACCATACACAAAAATAAGCTCAAAATGGATTAAAGACCTAAATGTAAGGCCACAAACTATCAAACTCTTAGAGGAAAACATAGGAAGAACACTCTATGATATAAATCACAGCAAGATCCTTTCTGACCCACCTCCTAGAGTAATGGAAATAAAAACAAAAATAAACAAATGGGACCTAATGAAACTTCAAAGCTTTTGCACAGCAAAGGAAACCATAATCAAGACCAAAAGACAACCCTCAGAATGGGAGAAAACATTTGCAAATGAAGCAACTGACAAAGGATTAATCTCCAAAATTTACAAGCAGCTCATGCAGCTCAATAACAGAAAAACAAACAACCCCATCCAAAAATGGGCAGAGGACCTAAACAGACATTTCTCCAAAGAAGATATAAAGAATGCCAACAAACACATGAAAGAATGCTCAACATCATTAATCATTAGAGAAATGCAAATCAAAACTACAATGAGATATCATCTCACACCAGTCAGAATGGCCATCATCAAAAAATCTAGAAACAATAAATGCTGGAGAGGGTGTGGAGAAAAGGGGACACTCTTGCACTGCTGGTGGGAATGTGAATTGGTTCAGCCACTATGGAGAACAGTATGGAGGTTCCTTAAAAAACTACAAATAGAATTACCATATGACCCAGCAATCCCACTACTGGGCATATACCCTGAGACAACCAAAATTCAAAAAGAGTCATGTACCAAAATGTTCATTGCAGCTCTATTTACAATAGCCCGGAGATGGAAACAACCTAAGCGCCCATCATCGGACTAATGGATAAAGAAGATGTGGCACATATACACAATGGAATATTACTCAGCCTTAAAAAGAAATGAAATTGAGTTATTTGTAATGAGATGGATAGACCTAGAGTCTGTCATACAGAGTGAA